>NC_139461.1:304792500-306042500 GCF_057233095.1 Heloderma suspectum | reverse complement strand
GGTGGGAGGCTGCTGATGCGTTCATGTCCTGCTTGTGGGTTTCCTGTGGGCAGCTGGTTGGCCTCTGTGAGCAGAATGCTGGACTAGATGGACCCTTGGTCTGATCCAGCAGGGCTCTTCTTATGTTCTTATGTTTTTCATGGTCTCTGTACATCACACATATGGGTTACGCACCTGTGCAGAACCTCCATCAGAACTTTCTAGAGCTGAGGTGTTTAGGTGGGAAGCCCATCCTATACAAGTCACAACAAAAAATTCTCTTTTTTTTTATTTTTTTCTTAGCACCTAGTACAACGGAGTCCTGCGAACAGCTCTTCGCATTTCTTTGGCATCTGCCAAGTTTGCTACAGTAATAGTCATATTCTCTGTCAGTTATATACAACTGACATCAGCAGAACTTGAATTGGATCTGCGGTCTAGTATTCACTTCCAGTGGTCTGATGTAACTGATAGGTGCGAAACAGAGAACCCACAACTGCTGTAGGTTTTGGGGTTCCTCTTTGAATCTCAAGGATTACGTTCTGTTGCACTTAGTTACCTCTCATGGCCCTCTGCAGGTATCGGGACTGTCCCAGTGGGCCGTGTGGAGACGGGGATCCTGAGACCCGGCATGGTGGTGACTTTTGCCCCTGTCAATATCACCACAGAGGTGAAGTCAGTTGAGATGCACCATGAGGCCCTGAGCGAGGCCCTGCCTGGGGACAACGTTGGCTTCAACGTCAAGAACGTCTCCGTGAAGGACATCCGCCGTGGTAACGTCTGTGGAGACAGCAAATCTGACCCGCCCCAGGAGGCAGCCCAGTTCACTTCTCAGGTCAGCAGCAAACAAATGGCGGCCATTTTGAAAGGCCATGTCTTCAGAGCAAAACATTTGGGGCTATGTCTGCATCCCAATGGGGCACAGATGAGGTGAGACAGACTTGTACCTTTAGTGGCCTATGAGGAAGGTGGAATGCTGCAACCCCAAGTAGTTGATTAAAGCTTTTCAGGATGTAAGCTTCTTTCGATTAATTGGTGTGATTAACTGGCTACCTGGCTGGAATCCTATGACCACTTACCTGGGCGAACCTCACGCCCATTGAACACAGTGGAACTTCCTTCTTTGTGTAAATGCGTAAGATTGGGCTGTATAGCCCTTGAAACGGTACCATTCAGAAGCAGTTTTGCCAGCTCAGGTGCCATTTGGGTGAACAAAACCTGTCACCTGAATAGCTGCTTTATTTGGCAACAATGATAACTGAAAGCTAAAGACATCTGTGTATAGAATTAAAGAATACACTGAGATGCAGCAATTGATTACAGCGATTGAAATAAACAAAACAGGGCACAACCCAGCAAGAGTCACAACTGAAGCTGCACTCCTGGGCACACTCTTCAGTACAACCCAAATGAATACAGTGGGAATTACTTCCAAGTAAACATACATGGGTTTGGCTTGTGTGTGTCCTGACCTGTTCCATTACATTCAGTGGGATATGTGGCCCCGTCTGATGTATGCTGACTTGTAAGCCAGCTCTACTGACTTTAGTGGTTCTTACTCCCAAGTCGGCCTGCAGAAGAGTGAAACGACAGGTTTGGTGGCAAACACAGAATGCCAATGTGCAAATCAGGGGTGAGGGGTGGCTGCTTCACCTTTTCTCCTCCTCAGCTTTGACCTCAGTTTCCATTGAATTGCGCTGGAATAGTCAAATAATTGAAAAAAATAAATAGCAAGTTACATTTCTGGCACGAGTCAGAACATACTGGTCTCTTATAAGGCAAAGAACAGAAGCGGTAATACTAAGATACATGTATTAGCTATCTTGTATTAGCCAAGGTGGAGGGTAATTTTGTAAAACCCAGTACCTCCAACCTGATGTCTTCGGTGATCTTCCATAAGAGGGCAGCACTGCTCAGCCACACAAAGCAAGGAGGTCGAAAATGCTGGGATGTGTAAGATCCTGTCCTTCCAGAATTAGTTCCAGGCTAAGGTTTTGGTCTCATTTTGTGCGTATCAGGTGATCATCTTGAACCACCCCGGCCAGATCAGTGCTGGATATTCCCCTGTCATTGACTGCCACACTGCCCACATTGCTTGTAAATTCGCCGAGCTGAAGGAGAAGATCGACAGACGTTCTGGCAAGAAGTTGGAGGACAATCCCAAATCCTTGAAATCCGGAGATGCTGCCATTGTGGAGATGATCCCTGGCAAGCCCATGTGTGTGGAGAGCTTCTCCCAGTACCCACCCCTGGGTAAGAATTGCTTTCTTTATATCTTTTGCAGATACCTGTAAATTAAGTATTTCTAATGAAAGTATTAGATGCCTGGAAACCATATGTAAGATATACCTAGGAGTGGCCCTCGACATTTCACCACCGGAGGCTCATGTCTCTGGGTCACCTGTCTCCTCTGCCACCTTTAGTGGGAGGCTGAAAGTATCATTTCCTCCTCCTTCAGTATTGAAGGAGATACTGTGAAGGCACAGATGAGGTGAGACAGACTTGTACCTTTAGTGGCCTATGAGGAAGGTGCAATGTCTGCTTCCCCTTGCTAAAATTCCTCAGTGTGAAAAGAAGAGTAACAAAGCATATTAAGAAATTGATAACCTGCCACAGCAGGTAGACTCACAGGCTGCAGCCAAGCGATATTCTGAAAGGGAGTTGTAGGAAGTATGATGGAGGCCTGCTGACTTCTTTTGTCCCAGTTGTGTCAGGTCAAACAGATTGTGTAGGCTTTTGAAGCCTTGCAACGCCCAATACCTTTTTGGCTAGAGACAATAGTGATATGAGTGTGCACAACATGGGCATCAGTGGCTCTATCATATCACCTTCAACTATCTGGAAAAGCCGTTGTCCTTGTCTTTAGCTCTAGAGTCATGTTGCTGTCTTTTCCACTGGCCCTGCTGTGCATTTAAAAGCACTAAAAACAGTCTGTAACAATGCAGTTTCAGGGGAAAAACACATGGATAGGGTCCAACACCCCCCACCCCATTGGTAGAGTTCCAATGTGACCCAATCCTGACAGACATGTCTGCTCTTGTCCCATCTAGTTTGGGCCTGTTGCATAGAAAGTAGCAGCTGAAGCTTTTTCTGATGTGGAGGTAATTGCAGGAAAAAGCTTCACCTATGTTTCAGGTTGCCGCTAAGGGCACAAGAACAAACCCCCCCAAAAAGGTGGCAACCCAAGCTTAGTGCAGGCATCCAACATGTGCAGTGACCCGAGATCTGCATGACCTCATTTCACCACTATTGGGAGACAGAGTACCACAGACGCCACAGAGCGGCACTCTCTGTGTGGCGTCTCTTCATTTCAACCCTTGCATGCTGTTGCAGGGCGCTTTGCTGTGCGTGACATGCGGCAGACCGTGGCGGTGGGTGTCATCAAGAATGTGGAGAAGAAGAGTGGCGGCGCCGGCAAAGTCACCAAGTCAGCACAGAAGGCCCAGAAAGCTGGCAAATGAATCGTAGGTGCCCAGTGCCTCGCGCAGAAACCATCCCCCCGACCAGGATGCCGTCACCTTCTCCCTGAGGCGCATGTGTGCACATCCGCTTGTAAGAGTTTGTATGTCAACGACTGGATGCTCACTATTAAGGTCCAGTGGAAATTCTTTAAAAGGAAAAGCATGTCCCAGCGTTCGTGAGGCTTTGTGTTAAATTTTACCAATAAAACTGGTACAACATCCATAACAAAAACATCTGGGTGTCGTGTGTGTGCGCGCACACATATGAGTGCATTGGTCGGTTAGACAAATGCTTTTTCAAACCCAGGGCATTTCTTGATGAGAAGAACGGTAATGGCAGACAACCCTCCCTAAAGATTATTCACCCATCTCTGTTGATTTTCTCCTGCCCTAAGAAGCACGTATAAAGAGGGTTGAGGTCCAGTTCTATCAACAAAAGGGCCCCAGAGTTGAGTGCAGAACCCTCCCCACACACCCCACTTTTCTCCTCTCCCCAAGGATTTTCTTCACATCTGCATTCCAGTGCCAGACGTGATCCTTGGGGCTAAGCAAAAAGCACCCAGGGAGAGGGGCTACTGACAGTTAAGCCAAATGAAACTTCCCCTTCTCCTCTTCATACATGACTGGGGCAGTTCTGTATATATACAGAATTAACCACTGTCACAAAACACTAAAAATATAATCTGTGAAATGACTTCCAAACAATTTGGCTGGCTAGAGCCATGGTCGGCTACTACAGCCCAAGGGACATCCACCTGTGCCCTCCCCCTGAATTTGGAACATCACCCTGAGATCCCCTGGTCTACTCTACTCTGGGGAGCCTTGTTTCTCTATATTGCCACACTGACCTTAGGTAGTAGCAGCAGCTGCTGCCCAAATTTTCCAGCTAGTTTCATACCAGCAAAGTGCAGTGATATTTATATGGGGGGTCGGGGGGGAGATCACTTGTGAAGTTGCTAGGCAACTCCTCAAGCATCCCATTGCTTCCACAGCCCTGAAGCAAGAGGTACCACCTGGGTGATCCTCCAGCAACAACCCACCTCATCTCTCCTCCCCTTGCACTTCTGTGAATAAAACTGCAGTTCTGTGCCCACCTTGGAGAAAGCTCCATTAAACAGATAGTGGGGCTTTTGAGTCACCATTCCAAGTTTTGACAGCATAATTCTCCACTTCAACTGACACAAAGGTGGCTGGAAACGCAGCAGTAGGGACTGTTGATTAAAGTTGCCCAACCAATTAGGACCAAAAAAACCCAACAAAAAACGGCACAGCTGTTGGTTTATTTTTATTTTTTTTACCTCTAGGCCAGTTGCTAGATTTTGTACAAGTCAAAATTTTGGGCTGGTTGCTGGACTGTTCTGAGTAGAGCTGGAAAGTGAGCAATGGCATTTTCACACAGTGTGCAGACTGAACTGTAGTATAACCCATATGTGCACACTAAGCATTCACGCTTGAGAGACTGCAGGGTGCCCGTGTACGCTTTGGCTCTTAGCTCCCATTGGACTCCACTGGGCTCAGCCCTCTGAACTGTCCTTGCCCAGGAACCAGACCTTCTCCAGAGACTCCTGGAGAAGAAGGTTCCTTATCCTTGGGATAGCGCTTCCCTCTGGAGGTTGAGGGAGGGCTAAAGTTGCTCTTCAGGGGGAGGGTCTGCCCATGTCTCCCAGGCTGGCTTTACCTAAGGAGCCAGCAGGTCCGAAGAGCGCAACTCCCTTCTTTTACTTTTGCATTTTTTAATTTTTAATAACATAAGAGCCATGCTGGATGAGACCAAGGGTCGATCTATTCCAGCATTCTGTTCACACAGTGGCCAACCAGCTGTTGACCAGGAAACCACAAGCAGGACATTAGTACAACAGCACCTTCCCACCCATGTTCCCCAGCAACTGGTGTACATAGGCACACTGCCTCTGATGCCTAAGGTAGCTTATAGCCATCATGACTAGTAGCCATTGATAGCCTTTTCCTCCAGGAATCTCTCTAACCCCCTTTTAAAGCCATCCAAGTTGGTGGCCATCACTACATCCTGTGGTAGCAAATTCCATAGTTTAACTCTGTGCTGTGTGAAGAAGTCTTTCCTTTTATCCGTCCTGAATCTCCCCCCAATCAGCTTCATGGATGACCCCGCTGGGTTGTAGTATTATGTGAGAGGGAAATAAAAGTCTCCCTATCCACATTCTCCACACCGCGCATCATTTTGTACACCTCTATCATGTCTTCCCTTACCCTCCTTTTTTCCAAGTTAATCCCAGCTGTTGTAGCCTTCTCTCTTAGGAGAGAGGCTCTAGCCCCTTGATCATTTTAGTTGCCCTTTTCCGCACCTTTTCCAGCTCTACAATATCTTTTTTTTTTAGGTGTGGTGACCAGATCATGTCATTTATCGCTTGTAGCCCTTCCATGTTTTTCCATCGCTACTGTCTTTCCATAAATAGAATTCATTAGGGTGAAAAGGTGGAGGAGCTGCACAATGCCCTTTGACTGATGGCGCAAGGAGCCCCCTGTCTGGAAGAAGCACCGAGAGTGTCTTGTTGACCAATTAGGGCATTTCATGACTCGGCACCATCCTGCGAGGCTCTTTTGGAGACCCTTTTGGATGGGGGCCTGAATATAGTGCATCAGCTTTACCCACATTTTGTACTCCTGCACGTGATTTTGCCACACTTCTTCAAAACAATGCTGCATGATCCCCCTGCCCCAGTCTTATCCTATGGCTTCCTATAAAGAGTGGTTAAGAGAGCAACCGCCTATCCGATGTACGGCAGGAGGAGTGTGGAGGGGATCATTTCCTCTGCGCTCCAGCTGCCCTGCATTCGCAGCTAGATGGCCGATTTTGGCTGTCTAGCCGTGGGACATCGGAATGTGGGGTGGGGAGGCCGGACAATACATAGGAAGGATCGTACCTGCACTTCTGCACTCCCTGCCCCCGGGAACACCCCATTTTGCCCTGCTCTGCGCTGCTCTTATGAGCGCAGAGTGTGGGGACAATCCGTGCTGCCTACAAGGTGGTGGGGGAGGGGGTGGGGAGGCAGTTCTCTGGGAACCGACCAATCCTATGGCTGTCAAGCGGCACAGGATTACACCCTAACTGCAGCAATATTGTTATGCCTTCCGAAATTTCACAGATGAAATCAGGGCTACAGTTCCAGGACTGATTCACATTTTTGTAGGTATTTTAAGTGTACACTCTGAAAATGGGATGTGTGAAAGCAAGAAACATGTGCTTGGAAACATAAGGAAAGTTCTGGAAATACCTTGATTAGAGAGTCAGAACTGGTTGCAGCTCCTTGTCAAGTGTACATTCACTCACAAACCTGACTTTACAGCTACATAATTTGTGGAAATACCTTCACTGTCTGTGCTTGCTGGCTGCACAAGTGAACCATTTGGGTGGTCTGATGAACTTTGACTACTGTCTACAAGTTCCACATAAGCGCTGGGTTGGTAACTTAACTGATCTATTTACAAGGTTATATATAGCTTCCGGGCAGGGCTCCTAACACAAGCCTGCAGCCAAGTTTCTCCTACTACTCTATGGAATGAGGTGTCGGGGGGAGGGGTCTGGGGGTTGGGTGGCATTTAAGTGGACAGCAGACAGTTAATTTGCTGCGCCTGAATACAACACACCATAGTGTTTTCCTTACCAGTGCAACAACATGACTCTTGTAAGGCATTTGATCACCCACTTTCTGTCTTGTGCAACATGCCCCGTTTCATTTTTCAGCATTTGTGGCATCTGTTTGTAGTTTACAAACAAGCAAAATAGAGTTAAAAAGCCCTGTTCCCTCCCAGCACAATTTGTTGAATACATTTGATAGTTTTTAATAGGAAAAGGCAAGAATAAGTAAGCCACCACAGGGCTTTCTTGGTGGAGCCACAGATGATCTGTAGAGGTCATTATTTGGTGTAATTAACTGTGTGGTTTCAGAGGGAGAGAGAATAGAGGGGGATGGGGGAATCCCAAGGATTTCTCTTAAAATGTGCTGCTGACTCACATGATTTAGCAGCCATGGTTTCCTCCCCAAGGAATTCTGGGAGTTGTACCTGTGTGTGTTTGTGTGGGGAGAGAGAGAGAGAGATGGACATTTCTTAAGAATTCTCGTTCCCTGACTGGTGTACAACTCCCAGAATTCCAAGGGGGAGTGATAGTTATACTCCAAACCACTGTCTTATGAAGGCCATTTGAAACTGGGTCCACGTTATTGGATCACCTTGCACTATGAATGAACACAAGCAGGAAGGATTAACAAATGTTCTAATTCAGCAACGATGACAAGTACAGAAGAAGCAGATTTCCACATTTGCATCCCCTGCTAGATTTGAACTGTCGCATGCAAAAGGGTTCTTTGCTCTGTGCATGAGATGCCGACTAGCAGTTCACACCATGTGGTACCAGAGCTGGATGCATTGCTGCCAACATTCGATAAGTGATTGGTGCTCTGTTTTTACAGGGGGGCCATTTTCCCTATGGTGCCACACACTGCCAACAAGTATGTTTTGCAGCAGCCTGGAGACAACCCAAGTGGCAGTGGCCTGTTCCATGTGGCAAGTGTGGGGATGGCTGGCCACCTGGAAATGACTAGAGAGATCCTCATCACCTGATCCTTTCCCAGGCCTGACTCCTCCCCTCCACTGCGTTCTGTGCTCATGCAGAGAGGACTCACTGGAGAAAAGGCATTTGATTTTCCCAACAAGTTTTTTTGCCCTAATACATGGAAAACCTGGAGCCTCTTGCTTTGTCCTTGTCCTTAAATGCACATGCCAGGAAGGGATGCATGACTGCTTCTGGCAACCACATTTCTAGACTCCCAAATAGATGCCTAATTTATCTTCAAATGACTGCTTTATAGAGGCATCTAGAACTGTAATCATCTCACCTGTTCATATCCAGTGGTTGCAGTGGCACAGAGAGCTCCGAGGCAGCACCTTGCTCCCACAAGGGCTGGATGAGGACTGAGGCCTTCTGAGTTTCTGCCTCGGGTCCTCCCCTCCCAAGCGCCACCTCCTTACTCAAAGAATGGAGACTTAAAAGGGCCCAACACCTGGCGCAGAGACAGGCGCTTCTCCGCTTGGTGGCCTCCTGCCTAGCACGCTCCCTGTGCTGTTGGGCAGGTATGGCGGTGCAGGGGCCCTAGGCTCCTCAGGGGAAGGCGCTTGTAGGGGCCAGGGCTATGGCACCTCTGGTGCAGTGCAGTGGAGGCTGGTGGCTGTGATGTCCGTGGGAGGGTGAAGCTGCTCCGGGTTTCAGTCAGAACTGTAAAGGTGCAAAACACCTTGGAGAGCTCCCTTAGAGTTCTGATGGGTTCTGACTGAAACCCAGAGTGGATTCACCATCCCACTGACATCGGAGCCACCACCCTCCACGGGTTCAGTGTCGGGTGCCCGGTCCAGCTCTTCAGCTGGTGTCTTGGCCAGCTCCTCCTCCTCCTCCTATGACTCCTCTGAGGCTGGGACCGACTCCCTAACTCATCAGAAGTAGGATGCAAAGCTTTTGTGGTGCAGTGGCAAAAAGTGGAGCGGCTCAGTGGCAAAAAGTGGAGCGGCTCAGTGGCTCCTGCTGCTGTCTCAGCCTCCATTTGCAAAATGGGGTTCTTAATATTGGCCTGCCTTACAGGGCTGTTTTAAGGATTCCTGAGGTAATATAGACGAAGCGCATTCAACACTTCAAATGTGTTATTTAAATGCTATAAATATTAAACGCTATATTTAAATTGTGACTTGAGACACAAGACCTGAAAGCACGCCTCTCCTGAAATGAACCTACCTGTACTCTATGCTCAGCATTTAAGGTCCTCCTCCGGGTGCTTTGTCTGAGGGAAGCTTGGAAGGTGGCAATGAGGAAGAGGGCCTTCTCGGTGGTGGCCCTCTATCTGTCGATTGAGCGCCCCGATGAGGTCTGCCTGGTGCTAACATTGTTATCTTTTCAGCACGGGGTTAAGACCGATCTCTTTTCCCAGGCATTTGACAGCACATGATGAATTCTAATTGGTCCTGGATGTGTTATGACTGACTGTTCAAAGTTGTTCTTAGTTATATGTTGTTTGTGTATATTGTCTGTGTGCTTTTATGTAAATGGCTTTTAAACTTTGTATAGTGTATTTTAATGTTTTAATGTCTGTAAAATGTTCAGAGAGCTTCGGCTATGGGGCGGTATAGAAATGTAATTAATAACAACAACAATAATAATATAGAGGTTTATAGCTTGGATGCCTTTAAAGGGGCACATTCATGGAAGATTGGTCTATCAATGGCTACTAGTCATGCTGGCCATATGAAACCTCTAGGTTTAGCGGCAGCATGCCACTAAACACCAGTTGCTGGGGATCAACAGGAGGAGGGGGTTCTTGCCGTCACACATTGTTTGTGGGCTCAGGAACATAGGAAGCTGCTTTATACGGAGTCAGATCAAGGGTCCATCTAGCCCAGTATTGTCCACACTGACTGGCAGCAGTGGCCCTCCAGGGTTTTAGGCAGGAGTTTTCCCTGCCCTACCTGGAGATACTGGGGATTGAACCTGGAGACTTCTGCATGCACCACTGTGCTACAGCCCTTCCCTGTTTGGCCACTGTGGGAAATGAACTATACAGACCTTTTGGTCTGATCTCACTGGGCTCTTTTTATGTTCTTATGATGAAGTGGACAGAGATCATGATGAGTGTATCCACACAGAAATACACCGGAGGATGAACTAAGCTTAAAATGAGACAACCCAGAAGTTACACTGATGCTAAGGTTTGGGTTTTGCTCTGTGTGTTTACCTGTTCTGTGCCTTTTGCACGTGCAATGTGCACACAAAGATGTACACTTACGTTCTCACTGCAGTCTGGTTGCTGGCTATATAGTACCACCTTGTGGGTATGAATAGGAATTTGTATTCCAATTTGTATTCCAACACTAGCCTAGTAAAAGATTGCTCTGTAGCAGAAGTGGGCAGGCAACAGATTGTGATCAGCTGCTGGATGCCTGGCCAATTTCTGGTGGACCACCTGTTGGTCATTGCAATCCTTGCAAAAAAGAAAAGAAAAAAAGATTGCTGGACTAGGAAAATCTTGCTGTGATCCAGCAAGCCACTTCTGATGCCCTTATAAGCAAGGGTGTGTAGTAGACTCAGGCTCACTAAACTCAGACTCGTTATACCTTTACTGTTAAGAGATCCTACATATGCATCCTCCCTTTATAATAAATTTAAAGCCACCTCAGTGGAACATGGGGTTCTCCTTAAACAACAACAACAAAGTACAGGATGCCAGACTGACTATAACCTTGCTTTGCCCTATAAGTAGGAAGAAAGCTTCCCCCAAGATGAGGCAGTTTCTCTTTCTCTATGACACAGAAGATCAGTCAAGAGAAAACATTCCACAGGGGAAGCTAGCTTGTTTTTAGTGTAATACCTTCATTAGGCCAACCAAAAAATCCCCTAAAATGGGCAGGCTTTGAGATCTCCTGATCTGTTCATCAGCCAAGATTCCCATGTTATGGTAGTGCCACTGTGGCTATATAAACAACGGCACTCACAGCCTGAACATCAAAAATAAAGGGAACATAGAGCAACCTTTCCTAAGTTATTTACTGATTTTATTTTATTTTTAATCTGCCCAATAACTAATGTTCTCTGAGCAGATTACAAACAGTTTAAAAACTAAAATGCCACACAGTTAAAAATATAAAATACAATGCAAATAGTTTAAACAAGACAAGACAAGGAGCAGCACAGGAACCAATAAAACAGCCATATTAACCTAGAACTAGGTCTCTAAAATGACTGGGAGAAAAGAAAGGTCTTTGCCTGGCGCCGAAAAAAGAACGTAGGTGCCAGGCGAGCCTCTTTGTGGCGGGCATTCCATAAACAAGGTGCCACTCTCTTGTAGCCACTCGCCTAGCTTCTTCCCCCAATGTATCCTCCAGATGTGTTGGGCTGCAACTCCCATGCTGGCTGGGAATTATTTATTTTTATTATTTATTATTAAATTTATTAATTGCCCATCTGGCTGGTCACCCAGCCACTCTGGGCGATGTACAACATACAATAAAACAGTTTAAAACAATAAAATTCTACAATAAAAACATTTCCTAAAATACCCTAGCCCACCCCAAATGCCTGCCTGAACAACCACGTTTTTAATGCACGACGGAAGCTCATTAAAGAGGGGGCATGACAGAGTTCCCTAGGGAGGGAGTTCCACAGAGTGGGGCCACCACAGAAAAGGCCCTCTCCCTCGTCCCCACCAGTCTAGCTGTCCTGGCTGATGGGACAGAGAGAAGGCCATCCGAGGCTGATCTTGTTAAGCGGCCTGTCTGGTGCTGCTGGAGGCGCTCCTTAAGATAGGCTGGGCCGGAACCATATAGGGTTTTAAAGGTCAAAACCAACACCTTGAATTTGGCCCGGAAAACAACTGGTAACCAGTGCAACTCCTGCAGCACTGGAGTGATGTGATCTCGCTGGCGGCTGACTTTAATCAGGCGAGCCGCCGCGTTCTGTACCAGCTGCAGTTTCCGAACCGTCTTCAAGGGTAACCCCACATAGAGCGCATTACAGTAGTCTAAATGAGAGGAGACCAGGGCATGTACTACCGATGGGAGCAGATGGTCAGGAAGGAAGGGGTGCAGCCGCCGTATCAGATGGAGTTGATACAGCGCTGTCTGGGTCACAGCTGACACCTGAGCCTCCATGGACAGCTGGGAGTCCAAAATGACCCCCAGGCTGCGGACCTGGTCTTTCAAGGGTAGCCGTACCCCATTCAACACCAGATCAACATCCCCTAGCCTCCACTTGTCTCCCACCAAAAGTACCTCAGTCTTGTCAGGGTTCAGCTTCAGCTTATTCCTCCCCATCCAGCCACTCCTGGGACAGCACTCTGCAGACGCGATGGAGGCAGCATAATATTCCTTTTTTGCTGCCTTCACCGCCACGTGATAGGCTGAAGATACAGCTCTAGCCCGTGTCTGATCGTCTTTGGAGCGAGACTTCTGCCACCGGTGCTCTAACCGTCTCACCTCCTGTTTCAGAGCTCGTAACCTCGGATTGAACCATGATGCAGTCCGAACCCTGTTCAGGGGGAGAGGGCGTTTCGGAGCCACCTGATCTAATGCCCCAGTAATTGCAGCATTCCAGCCACCCACCAGGGTCTTGACCGAGCGGCTGTTGGCGTGCCCCAGAGAATCCCCAAGCGCGTTCAGGAATCCATTTGGATCCATAAGACGCCTGGGGAGGGCCATTTTAATGGGTCCTCCACCCCTGCAGAGGGGTTGTGGAACCGAGAAGTCCAACGTCACCAGATAGTGATCTGACAATGACAAGGGGGTGGTGGATATACCCCCGACTTCCAGATCACTCCCCGCTTCTCCAGAAACAAACATAAGGTCTAGTGCATGACCAGCTACATGGGTGGGCTCAGTTAGAATAGGGTGCAGCTCCCAGGAAGCCATGGTCTCCATCAAGTCCCGAGGTGCTCCTGTGAGGATGGCCTCTGAATGTACGTTGAAGTCCCCCAACACCAATAAGTTAGGGGACTGTACATGCACATCAGAGACTACCTCAAGCACCTCGGCCAGGGAGTCAGTCGTGCAGCGGGGTGAACGGTACACGAGCAGAATCCTCAGACTGCCCCTTGGGCCCAACCTCCAGTACATGCACTCAGCAACCTTGGTCTCCCGGAGAGGGGGTCTGGTGAAGACCAAGGACTCTCTGTAGATAACAGCCACTCCCCCTCCCCGATCCCCAGCCCTCGGCTGCTGTGCATACGAAAATCCGGCTGGACACATGGCTACAAGGGTTGGAGCAGCAGCCTCGGCCAGCCAGGTCTCCGTAATACATGCTAGGTATGCACACTCATCCAGGATCATGTCATGGATGAGGGAGGTTTTCTGGGTAACAGACCTGGCATTGCAGAGCAGCAAACGAAGGCCAGAAGATGGAGTCATGCCCCCCCCCCCCCAGCCATCATTTGGCTCTGGACAGGCCCGGAGCAGGGGACAGATACTACACATCTCTCCCTTGTTCCCCTTACCTGGCATGGCATGGCCTGCCCCTAGCGCTCCGCCAGCACCTGCCGCCCAGCCTCGGTATGTTCTGGCCCCCAACACTCCCCCCACTGCCTCCATCAGGTGGACACATGCCCCCTCGCTCCCGCCTATCAGGCAGGCTACCCACCCCTAAAAACACAACAAAATCCCCCAGAAAAACACACACACACACACCCCAAAATTAAAATCCCTTTAAAAATAATGCCAGGCCAGAGTCCACAGGAAAGGCCTGGCGGCGGCGGCGGCGGCGGCGGCGGCATACCTCTTCCCCGGTGGTGGTGGTGGCCTCTCCTGCAGGCCCTGGCTCTCCCAGGCCACCTCAGCCAGCCAGCTTATGTAGCCCCTCCAGGGAGGGCAGGTGGAGCAGCACAGCTGGCTCGGTACCTGGGGGCCTGGTCCTGCAGGGACTGGCAGTCTGCCAGGCAGAAGTCCACAGGGAAGGCCTGGTGGTGGTGGTGGTGGCGGCGGCAGCAGCAGCAGCAGCAGGCCCAGCAGCAGCAGGCGCACCTCTTCCCCGGTGGTGGTGGTGGTGGCCTCTCCTGCAGGCCCTGGCTCTCCAGGGAGAGCCTACATGGGAGCTACATTATGGGAGCTACAGTCCAACACACACACACACACACACACAGACACACACACACACACACATATATATATATATATATATATATATATATACACACACACACATATATATAATTATGGGAGCTACAGTCCAACACATCTGTAGGGCACCAGGTCAAGGAAAGGCTGATCTATGGGATCATAAGAACACATCCCTGGGAAAATTCTGGAGCAGATTATAAAGCAACCAGTCTGTAAGCACCTTGAAAACAATGCAGTGATTATTACTTGAAGCCAACATGGATTTGTCAAGAACAAATCCTGCCAGACGAATCTGATCTCATTATTTGAGCAGGTAATCTCCCTTGTAGACTGTGGGAATGCTGTAGAGATCATATACCTCGACTTCAGAAAAGCTTTCGACAAAGTACCCCATGATATCCTGATGAGCAAACTAGCTCAAGGTGGGCTAGATGAAACAATGATCAGGTGGATGCACAGTTGGCTACAGAATCGGACTCAAAGAGCGCTTATCAATGGGATCTTCTCAAACTGGGGAGAAGTAATGAGCGGGGTACCGCAGGGCTCAGTCCTGGGTCCAGTGCTCTTCAACATTTTTATTAATGACTTGGAGGAGGAGGTGCAGGGAATGCAGATCAGATTTGCAGAGGACACAAAATTGGGCAGGATAGCTAATAATTTGGAAGACAGAAACAAAATGCAAAGTGATTGTGATAGGCTGGAGCGCTGGGCAGAAAACAACAGATTGACATTTAATAGGGATAAATGCCAAGTTCTGGACATAGGAAAAAGAAACCAAATGCACAGTTCCAAGATTCCAAGAACCGCCCAGAGAGCTTCGGCTATTGGGCGGTATAGAAATGAAATAAATGAAATAAATAAAATAATAAAAAGATGGGGAATACTTGGCTCAACAATACTACAAGCAAGAAGGATCTTGGAATTGTTGTAGATCACATGCTGAATATGAGCCAACAATGTGATGTAGCTGCAAAAAAGGCAAAAGCTATTTTGGGCTACATTAATAGACGTATAGCTTCCAAATCCCATGAAGTACTTGTTCCCCTCTACTCAGCACTGGTTAGGCCTCATCTTGAGTACTGTGTCCAGTTCTGGGCACCACACTTTAAGAAGGATGCAGACAAACTGGAGAGGGTTCAGAGAAGGGCAACAAAGATGATCAGGGGACTGGAAGCAGAGCCCTATGAGGAGAGACTGAAAGAACTGGGCATGTTTAGCCTTGAGAGAAGACTGAGCGGAGATATGACCGTGCTCTTTAAGTCCTTTAAAGGGTGTCACAGAGAGGAAGGCCAGGATCTCTTCTTGATCATCCCAGAATGCAGGACACAGAATCATGGGCTCAAGTTACAGGAAGCCAGATTCTGACTGAACATCAGGAGAAACGTCCTGACTGTTAGAGCAATACAACAATGGAACCAATGACCTGGGGAGGTGGTGGGCTCTCCCACACTGGAGGCATTCAAGACGAGGCTGGACAGCCACCTGTCAGGGATGCTCTGACTTGGATTCCTGCAATGAGCAGGGGGTTGGACTGGATGGTCTTGTAGGCCCCTCCTAACTCTACTATTCTATGATTCCATGATTCCATTTGTAACACTCCTTACCACAAAAAATGTGTTAAGAGGGGAAAAGATGAAAGAGCTACCCAATGTCTTTTCCTGGAGGAGAAGGCTGTCAATGGCTTCTAGTCCTGATGGCTCTATGCTACCTCTAGTATCAGAGGCAGTATGCCTATATGCACCAGTTGCTGGGGAACATGGGTGGGAAGGTGCTGTTACACTCATGTCCTGCTTGTGAGTTTCCCATGGGCAGCTGGTTGGCCACTGTGTGAAGACAATACCGGACTAGATGGACCCTGGATCTGATCCAGCAGGGCTCTTCGTATGTTCTTTTTATTGGCAGTGTTAGGAAGCACCCCTAGAAAGGGAAGGAGCCATAGCTCAGTGGCAGAAGACATGCTTTACTTGTAGTAATTCAAGAATTTTTAGCCTGCCCTCCAAACAAAATATCTTTCCCCCCAGGGTGGCTTTCCAAATACACAAAGCAGGGCTGGGCAAACTTTGGGAGGTCGAGGGGGGGGGGATCTATTGCCTCCTTACCTGGATGCCACCAGGGCTACATCCTCTGCCTCCAGTTGCAACACCACCATAAGTGCCACCGAAATTCGGCGGTGTGCAGCAGTGGCAAAAAAGGGGCAATGTTACTTTTAAAAAAGGCAAGCAAAACCATGATCCTGGGATGCGTCTGATGTTCGCTAAAAAAAAAAAAAGCCCAGCTTTACTTTTTTTGGTAAAAAAAATTAAAAGTCAAATTTCTAGCTTTTGCAAAACTGTTCCAGCAACTGGCCCAGTGGCCAAAAGACTTATAGGTAGCCAGGGTTGTTTTTGGTTCGCAGCTCTTAACTATGCAGCATTTAATGGCTGATTCCCCAGAGCCTTTGGCTTCCTTCAGTGGGGTGGGCATCAACAAGAGCTATGACAGCAGCGGACACATTGCCATTGCATGAGGCAGGATTATCCATATCCTCTTTTAAATCAAACATCTAAGCAGTGTAGGTTGTCGTTGAGTAATTCACCTTGGATTTGCTGCAAACCTTGCCGTAATTTCTTTCCTGGGGGACCAGTATTTACATGGTGATGTTTGCACAGTGCTGTATTACAGCTGCAATGTCAAGAGGAATGTTTGTTGGGGAGACTCAGCATAGATGAAAAATGCCCAGTGTCCTCTGCCAATTGCTGGTGCCAAATTTAACACCTCGTTTTCTCCCTGGGCTTGAAAATGCCCCAAACAATGGGGTAGATATGGAACTGAGTGGCTGTGTGAAACCTTTGCATGCATAAGCTCACAGGTGTAGCATTAAAGAAGAGGCACTCACCACCAGTGGGGGCTGGTGGCTCCGATGTCAGTGGGGCAGTGAATCTGCTTCGGGTTTCAGTCAGAGCCAGTCAGAATTCCAGAGGAGCTCTCCAAGGTGCAGGCAGAGCTGCTGCTCATCACCATGATCATAAGGATGAACTAGAATAGCCTTCCCCAACCTGGAACTCTTCAGAGGTTTGGGACTGAAATTCCCAGCATTCCCGATCATTGCTCATGCTGGCTGGGGCTAATGGCAGTTGATGTCCAAAACCTCTGGACTTCAACTCCATGTTGGCGAAGGCTGAGCTAGAGTGTGGCTTCTGGTCTGAAAGTCCCTCCTGTTATCAGGTTCTCCCTGTGTCATGTTCCTTCGTCCTCCCCCTTCGCAATCAACACACTCCAGGAAACAAGGCTTCAGGCTAACATTTTATTAGCTTTACAAATGCAGGTTCTAGGAAACTCTCAGACTGCACTGAACCAGCTAATCCACACATCTGTGAGTATCAGTAGAGGAGACGAAGTGGAAGTTAGAGAAGTTGCCAGCAGCCTGGGCATGAACTTCATGGCCAGACTTGCTTCGCAGGAACGCCCCTCCTACGTTGGCTTCCATGAGCGGCCAGCCTGGTGGAGCGTGTGAGCTCTGCCCCTAACTTTTCCCACTTCATTCTGCAACAGACTCTAGCATCCCTCAAGTCATGCCCCTCGCCCTCCTCCTCTCCCTCGGAAACTTGAGTTCTCATGGTGGAGGAATGGGGGAGCCGTTCAGCCTGGGCCATCTGTGTGTCAAGGCCTTGGGAAGAAAGCCACGCCATATCTGGGCTCACTAGGGAAGGTCCCTCCCGCTGGTCTTGCTGTTGCCATTCTGATTCTGAATCTGAGCTGCTGGACATCTCCACACACTCAGATTAATTCCTGATACCCTGCAACAAAGGACCCTGCAACACAGTTATTGTGACGGACCAGAACTCTGTGATACGGGAGCTCCAGCAATATGCTGGGGCAAGTAGCCTATGGCTCTCCAAATGTTGTTGGACTCCAACCCCAATAAGCCCCAGCCAGCCTGGCCAGTGGTCAGGGATGATGTAGTGGGCTGTCCCACAATGGAGGCATTCAAGATGAGGCTGGACAGCCATCTGTCAGGGATGCTCTGACTTGGATTCCTGCACTGAGCAGGGGGTTGGACTCGATGGTCTCATAGGCCCCTTCCAACCCTACTATTCTATGATTCTAAGCCCCATCATCCTTTACCATTAGCTATGCTGGATAGGATTGATGGGAGTTGCAGTCCCACAAGATCTGGAGAGTCAAACATTGTCCACCCATGCCTTAGGAGCTGGCTCTGGCACAGGGTCTTCCAGCTGCTGACCCCTTAAGTGTCAGCCCCATCTATTAAAATTTGCCCTCACTGTTTAAACTTGCCCCCAGTGGAGGCTGGTGGCTCTGATTTCAGTGGGGCTGTGAATCCGCTCTGGGTTTCAGTCAGAACTCTAAAGGAGCTATCCAAGGTGCTA
Source organism: Heloderma suspectum (assembly GCF_057233095.1). NCBI lineage: Eukaryota > Metazoa > Chordata > Lepidosauria > Squamata > Helodermatidae > Heloderma > Heloderma suspectum. The sequence continues at coordinate 306,024,070 of NC_139461.1, read as the reverse complement.
TACCCAATTCCCCAAATGGGTTCAGCACCTTGGATAGCTCCTTTAGAGTTCTGACTGGTTCTGACTGAAACCCATAGCCGAGGAACCCAGGACGGTAGTTCTGGGTGACTCCAACTTCCACGCTGAGGCTGTCTCTGGAGCTCCAGCTCCGGACTTCATGGCCTCCATGACAACCATGGGGCTGTCTCAGTTTGTTATCGGCCCAACACATGAAGCAGGGCAGACCCTGGTTGTGGTCTTTGCTCCAAGCTGTGAGATGAGTAATCTGAAAATTGGGGGGGGGGTTCAAGTGGTGAGATCTGACCTCATGGCGTTACTTCCCTCCTGCATGGGTGGGGGACCCAATGGGATGGTCCACCCCAGGAGACTGACGGAATCTGTTGGATTTCCGAATGTTCTTGGGGATTTCCCAGTGGAGAAAGCTGGTGCTCCAGCCGAGGCCCTAGCCTCACTGTGGAACAGTGAGTTGCAGAGGGCCACTGACTTGATTGCACCTGAGTGCCCACTCCGGTGCTGTGGAACCTGTTCTTCTCCCTGGTATACTGGGGAGCTACGGGCAATGAAACAGGCTGAACATTGGCTAGAGCGCAAACGGTGCTAGTCTTGAAGCAAACATGACTGAGCACGCTTTGGAGCACATAATCATGCCTATTGTGAGGCAGTGTGGGCAGCAAAGAAGGCTTACTTTGCTGCCTCCATTGCGTCCTCAAGTAGCTGTCCAGTGGAGCTCTTTCGGGTAGTCCAGGGGCTTTTAACATTCTCCCCAGCAACTGGGGCCCTGGTCCCCTCAAGGACCTGCTCTGATCTTTTTGCATCGCACTTTGAGGACAAAATTGCTTGTCTCTGCAGAGAACTTGATGCTGTTGTTAGTGCAGTTTCAGTTGAGGGGTCTGATGCCACCATCTGCTCAATTTTGTAAGATCACGTTCAGTCGCTGGGGCCTGATTAGGGATGTACGATTCCCTTAGCTGCCAGTCCGGGGGGGGGGGTCTGTGGGGGGGGAGGCGATCCGTTCCTCCCTCCTGGAATCCTCTTTGGCCGGCTCCGCTCCACGGCGATTCAACAGAGCCGTCAGCTGGCTCCGAAGTGCCAGCGATATGACCACCATGACGGATCGCTGGCTGAAGGGGATTACTGACTGCGGCCGCAAATGGTGTCTGGGATGCCATTTGCAGCCATAAAGGCCTTAATTTAAGGTAAATGCAGCCATAAATGGCTGCATTTACCTTAAACTAAGGCCTTTACGGCCGCAAATGGCGTAGTGGACGCCATTTGCATCCGCAGTCAATCGCCCAGCCAGCAATATGGCAATGGCGGCCGTATCGCTGGCAGTCTGGAGCTGGCTGGCAGAGAGAATCCGTCCAGCGAGGATTCCTCCAGGAGGTGGAGGTAAGTCTTCTGATCCTCCACAGACTCTGGGGGGCCGGATTCTTTTGAATCTGGCCTCACTGGGGTCCGTGGAGGATTTCTCCTCCATCCCTAGTCCTGATGATGTGGGCAAGGTGCTTGCAGCAATGCGACTGACCATGTGCCCTCTCGACCCTTGTCCCTCCTGGCTAATAAACCTAGCCAAGGGGGTATGACTGGGTGGGTCCAGGGTGTGGTGAATACTTCCCTTCAGGAAGGGGTGGTCCCTGCTGTCCTTAAGGAGGCAGTAGTGTGACCACTCCTGAAGATGCCCACTCTGGACCCAATGGTATTAGACAACTACCACCCAGTTGCAAATACCCCCTTTTTAGGGAAGGTTCTGGAGAGGGTAGTGGAACAACTGCAGGCACTCTTAGAGGATACTGATCATCTAGACCCATTTCAATCTGGGTTTTGTCCTGGTTACGGGACTGAATCAGCCTTGGTCACCCTGATGGATAACATCAATTGAGAGAGGGACAGGGAGAGTGCAACCCTGTTAATTCTGCTCAATCTCTCATTGGCTTTTGATATCATTGACCATGGTGTCCTCCTGGATCGACTCTGAGGGATGGGTATTGGAGGCAATGTGTTACAGTGGTTCCAATCCTACCTATGGGGCTGGTTTCAGAGAATAATTTTGGGTGACTATTCCTCGGCCCTTTGGCAATTGAGCTATGGGGTGCCACAGGGTACCATCTTGTCCCCATTGTTGTTCAACATCTATTTGAAGCTGCTGGGGGCCATCATTAGGGGATTTGGAGCCAAGTGCCATCAGTATGCTGATGACACACAGCTCTATCTCCCTGTGACATCTGAATCAGGAGAGGCTGTGCAAGCCCTGGACTAGTGCCTGATCTCAGTAATGGGATGTATGAGGGCCAATAAACTGAAACTGAATCCTAGCAAGGTGGAAGCCTTGTGGGTGAGTGGTTCCTGAGTCCCGGAGACAGGCTCATTGCCTGTTCTGGATGGGGTTGCACATCCTCTAAAAAATCAGGTCCATAGTTTAGGGGTACTCCTAGATCCCTCACTGTCACTGAAGGCCCAAGTGGCCATGGTGGTTTGGAGTTCGCCAACAACGGCCTCTCCTGGACAGGGATAGCTTGGCCACAGTGGTACAGGTGCTAGTAACCTCAAGACTGGATTACTGCAACATGTTCTATGTGGTGCTGCCCTTAAGGCTGCTCCAGAAGCTGGAGCTAGTGCAGAACGCAGCAGCTCAGCTGTTGTTGGGAGCTGCCCCGTTTTGCAACTCCTTTGCTGAGGGAACTGCACTGGCTGCCTATTAACTACCGGGCCAGGTTTAACATATTAGTACTAGTGTACAAAGCTCTAAACAACCTGGGACCAGGATACCTGAGAGAGAGCCTTCTCCCTTACCAACCTGCCTGGTCACTGAGGTCATCAGAGAGCATGTTCCTGGTGGTTCAGCATGGACCCATGGCCCAGTTGGAGTCCACCAGAAAAAGAGCCTTCAGTGTGGTGGCCCCCTTCCTGTGGAACTCTCTGCCTTTGGAGGTCAGGCAGGTGCCAATGTTGAGTTCCTTTGTGCTGGTGCCTCCTGAAGATGTTATTTTGAGAGGTCTTCCTTGTGTGACCAGCCACGGTTTATTAAATTTGACCTTATTGAAATTTAACCTTAAAAACACACACGTTTCAACTGTTTTAACCTGGTGTTTTATTCTTTTATCTTTGTTGCTCACTGCTCCAAAATCTTCTAATGTGAAGCAGTATATAAATATTGTAAAAATAAATAAATAAAATAAAATAAAATACCTGAGAGAGTGCCTCCTTTACCAACCTGCCTGGTCACTGAGGTCATCAGAGAGCATGTTCCTGGTGGTTCAGCATGGACCCATGGCCCAGTTGGAGTCCACCAGGAGAAAAGTCTTCAGCATGGCGGCCTCCTTCCTTTGGAACTCCCTGCCCCTGGAGGTCAGGCAGGCACCAACACTGCGCTGTTTCCAGTGCCTCCTGAAAACAGTACTGTTCCAGGAGGCATTCCTTATTTGACCAGTCATGGTTTCTATTGGTCTTCTGTTTTTTTAAAAGTATGATTTTAATGTGGTGTTTTAATCTTTTATTCTTTTACTGTTTTATCTTTTATGTTCACTGCTCCAAAATCTGTTCTAGATATGGAGTGATATATAAATATTGTAAATGATAATAATACATAATAATAATTTACAGCCCCACTGAAATCAGAGCCACCAGCCTCCACTGTTCGCCCACACAACCATCAGTCAATTAAAGCTTGAGTTGATTAATCTACCAGTTAAAAGTGGTGGCCCCAATATTTATAGAATGTACCAATCTACTTCCGAACAGCAAACAAACAAATTTTCACTGGAGGGGCAGTGAGTCCAGCCATTCTTCTACAGCGTGATTGCTCTCTGTGCCTAGGAAGACCTCTTCCTCTCTGGCCCACCCAACCACCTGCACTCCTGTGCCCCTGACGATTTTTTGCCTCTCAGTTCAGAGAAACGAGCAACTCCATCTCTCCTGCTCGATCTCTCATCTAGCTGTGCTTGCTTAATAATTTAAGAGACATCTCTTGCTAATCTGCCGCTTCTGATTGGCTGGCTCAGCAAGGCACTTTGGGCCTTCTCTAAAAAATTCATAAGGCTTTCGAAAGTGGGAGCTGTTCATTACCAGTGCTGAGTCGGGGCAATTGGATCCACCCGCTACCCTTCCATTGGTGATGGCAGGTTACCCTGTCAGTGCACCCCAAAAGCCAATGTCCCTCAAGCCCGGTGGAGTGACTTTAACAGGAAGCAGCCCTATTATGCCAATGATGGCTGCAGTCCCTCTGAGAGGTGCCTTTGTGCATGTGGTTCCAAGGGAGATCTGCAGAGAGGATTGTCAGAAGCAAAGGAAACGCTGGGCTTGTTAACCACAAGGTGAAACCCGCTCACTGCTCAGTGCCAAATGGTATACACCAACCTCCCCCAACCTGGTGCCCCCCAGATGTGCTGGATTGCAACTCCCCTCATTCCCAGCCATGCAGTCCAACACATCTGCAGGGCACCACGTTGGCTGGTGTGTGTGTGTGTGTGTGTGTAAAAGAAAGCTGATGAATGAGCCTGCATGCTCAGCTAGGCTGCAACACATGGGTGGCAGAAGCCAGGTGTGCAAGCAGGTGGCTGCAGCAAGGAGGAGGACGACGACCAGCAGGGACTACGGTTGGTGATTCTTCCTGTTGTGTGCCTGACAATGCTCACCATGGACACTGGCTTTGATCCAAAGCTGCCTTCCCCAATGTGGCGCCCTCCAGATGTCTTGGAACATGCTGGCTAGGGATGATGGGAATTGCAGTCCAACACATCTGGAGGGCGCCAGGTTGGGGAAGGCTGACATACATACATACACATACACATATACATATACATATACATATATGCAACTGATTTTTTTCCAGCTCTAAACTTTCAATGTGGAGCTCGACAGTGATTTTTTGTTTGTTTAGGACAGGTGAGCTGTCCTGTTCTTTGTGAACTCCCTTGGGCAGCCAACCTTGTTTGACACAGTTGGTGCAACGGTCCTGACTTCAGCCCCCCGGTTTTCAGCTCTGGGTTGTTGCAGCTGATTCAGCTCCATGGCATCCTGAGTTAGCACCTTCCTCCAGCAGGGCGCATGAGCCCTGAACCAGAAGTATTCTCAGAAGTATCCGCCTGCTGAGTGTCCTGGCCTGACTGGCCTTTCCCCATTCTGAAAGATTCAAGTGCCTCTCTTAGGGCTTAGGTAACTTCTGTAAGTCACCCAGACAGCTTTGGCTATGGGGCGGTATAGAAACGTAACGACAACAACGATACTTACTGGCAGTAAGAGCTTTACGGGGCAACTCATGTTGACTGAGGAGTGCTGGGAGGTGTAGGACTTTTTAATGCCAAAGCATGCATAAGATCGCACTCTACAGCTACAATAGGCTCAGCGGAGGCCAGTGGCTCCAATTTCGGTGGGGCTGTGACTCCATTCTGGGTTTCAGTCACAACCAGCCAGAACTTTAAAGGAGCTATACAAGGCGGGGAACCTATTTTGGGGTTAGGGTTCAGCACCATGGATAGCTCCTTTAGAGTTCTGGCTGGTTGTGACTGAAACCCAGAATGGAGTCACGGCCCCACCGAAATTGGAGCCACTGGCCTCCACTTAATATGCTGGCATTTTTGCTCCGCCCCTTTTCCCTTGGCCCCATCTCCTTTGCCTTCAGCCCTGCCCACCGCATGACGGCTGCAGTCCCCCTGGGAGGTCCCTTCCTGCATGTGGTTCCAAGGGAGAGGCATAGAGAGAAGACCAGATGGTCAGAAAGAAAGGGAACCCTTGTGTTGCCAACTGCAAGATGAAGTCCATTCACCACTTGGCCAGTGGACTTAGCCCCTTACAAGTCTCACCACAGCATCAGCATTCTCAACAGGGTGGCCATTAATGCACTGCCCCAAAAAGACAACAGAGTTAAGAGATCAAGGATGTTTCCACATTATGTGCTTACTCTGGAATTGCTGCTCTTTGTTCACTCACCTTTGACAGGGCATCAGCGTCATCAGCCATTGGTTGTTCTTCTCCAAGTCTCTTCTCCACCCTTCTTCTCTTTCCTGCACAAAATCCAACTTTTTCCAGGAAACACAGGACAGGAGCACGATCTCTTCAGGTGTTGACCGCCGTAGCACTACCCTTCCTCCTTTTAATGAGGTGTGATTTGGACATGTGCAGATCAGGAGTGTGGAATCCCAAGGGCTGAACTCTTATTTCAGAGAAGGTCTTGGGTGCTCCATTCCACTGGTGGGTGGGGCCAAAAATGAGGGGTGGGGCCAAAAATGCAAGCCTATTTTAGCTTAAAGCTCTTCCAGCCAGTACCTAAGCCCCAGGAAGGGCATTTCAACCTTTTAGAATGGAGCAAAAACTGCACAAAAGGCAGGGAACCACCAAGTGATCAGTTGTCAGTGGAAAGGGGGTGGGCCCAGGAGGGGTCATGGCCATCTTGGAGAAGCCTGGAGGCCTACATTGGGACCCCTGGGGTTGGAGGTTCTGCATCCCTGTTTTACATGGTCAAGCCCGATCACCATGGTTCTTTATTTTGGCACACCGTCAGCATTTCCTTTCTGGTGTATATGTTTTTACAGCACTTTACATTTTTGCTAGATCACTTTTCCACCTACATCTTTTTTTTTTTTTAAACACTATTAAAATATATGCACAACAGTGCTTGAATGAAAAAGCATTTTAGGAGTGCTTCCAGAAAGAGAGGACTTTTAGTCAGCAGGCATTGTGCAGCTATTCCATCTTTTCTTCTAAAATGCATTTTCCAGTGTAAGAAAAAGGATGGAAGAAGCAGTAGGGAAATACAGGAGAGTTAGGAATGGAAGGTGACATTGTAAAATTCCATGAATGAGGCAGTGTGATTGCACAATAAAGGCCTCATCTGGAAGCACCTAAAGACTGATTTCCAGGAACAGTTGAACCCTGACCCATATCATTTTACAAAGTATGCCTATGGTATTTTGGGTCACATCACTGGCCTTCGATAAATGCAACAGACAAAGACGGAAAAGACTGTGATGGACATCAGCCAGCTGCAAAGGCATACAGTACAGCACGCCCCTGGGACAGAATATAATTATCATATAGTAAGAGAGAGGAGGTTGAAAAAGAGTAGAACAAATTAAAGAGACACTTATGATTAATGGGGTTTGGGAGGACAGGAAGGCCTGGCATGCTATGGTCCATGGGGTCACGAAGAGTCGGACACGACTTAATGACTGAACAACAACAATCTATTAAATTCCCTTGCTACAGAAGATGGGTATTCTTGTGCACTCTGTAGAGATTTAATTAAAGTGCGGGGACATCTATTGATACAAGCATGTAGGGAACTGGGAATGTGTGTGTGTGAAAAAGAAAGCTGATGAATGAGCCTGCATGCTCAACTAGGCTGCAACACATGGGTGGCAGAAGCCAGGTGTGCAAGCAGGTGGCTGCAGCAAGGAGGAGGAGGACGACCAGCAGGGACTACGGTTGGTGATTCTTCCTGTTGGGTGCCTGACAATGCTCACCATGGACACTGGCTTTGATCCAAAGCTGCCTTCCCCAGTGTGGCGCCCTCCAGATGTCTTGGATTATGCTGGCTAGGGATGATGAGAGTTGCAATCCAACACCTCTGGAAGGCACCAGATTGGGGAAGGCTGATTCAGAGGACTGAGAGTTGGAATTGGACCATGCATCAAGTCCCTCCTTGGTTGTGGACTCCATGTGGGTAAATCATGGTCTCTCAAGCTTGTCTCCCCATCTGTGAATGTGAGTAGAAGTAAGAACATTACGGTAGCATCCTCTTGTCCCATGCACTCGTGGCAGCGATTACATGCACAATGGGGCCTTCGACCTTCTAGGATAACCCCAAAGAAGTGGAAATGCTTGGGATGTCAGCGGAGCTTGCAGGAAGGAGTTATTCCAGGGTTAGTTTTAGAAATGCAAAGGCCCCATTGTGCAAGTGGTCCAGAGGAGGTGGAGGTGGGGTACTGCCCATAGGAACATAGGAAGTGGCCTTATACTGGGTCAGAGCATTGTTCCACGTAGTCCAGTATAGTTGACTGACTGTCAGTGGCTCTCGAGAGTTTTAGGTAGGAGGTTTTCCGGTCCTACCTGGAGATGCTGGGGATTGAACCTGGTACCTTCTGAATGCAAAGCAAGTGCTCTACCACTGAGCCACAGACCCCCCCCCCCCACCGCTGAAGAGCCATGCTGAATCAGAGCAAAAGCCTATCTAGTCCAGCATTCTGTTGACACAGTGGCCAACCAGCTGTCTGCGGGAAGCCAACAAGTAGGACATGAATGCAATAGAAACCTCTGGTCATGTTCCCAGCAACTGGTGTAGAGAGACATACTGCCTATGATTCTGGAGGTATAGCCATCATGACTAGTAGCCATTGATAGCCTTATCCTGTATGAATTTGCATGAATCCCCTTTTAAACCCATCCACGTTCGGGGGCCATGACTATATCTTGTGGTAGCAAATTCCATAGTTTAACTATGTGTTGTGTCAAGGAGTCCCTCCTTTTATCTGTGCTGAATCTCCCACCCATCAGCTTCATGGGATGATCTTGGGTGCTATTATTATGTGAGAGGGAGAAAAACTTTCCCCTATCCAGTTTCTCCCCACTTCTAGCATGTCATCCCCCCTGCCCCAGCTTATTTCCCTTTTCTCTAAGCTAAACAGCCCCAAACATTGTAACCTTTGCTCATGGGGGAGTTGCTCCAGCCCCTTGATCATTTTCTTTGCCATTTTCTGCACCTTTTGCAGCTGTGCAATATACTTTTTGAGGTGCGGTGACCACAACTGTACACAGTATTCCAAGTGTAGTCACCCCATAGATTTGTATGGGGGCATAATGATATTGCAGTTTTATTTTGGAGTCCTTTCCTAATTATGCAAAACATGGACTTTGCCTTTTTCACAGCAGCCACACACTGGGTTGACATCTTTACTGAGCTGTCCATTACACCCCCAGATCTCTTTCTTGGTCAGTCGCTGCCACCTCAGATCCCATACATAAAATATTTAATTCACTACCACAAGATGTGGTGACAGCCACAAAACCTAGGGCACAATCCTATGTATGTTTAGGCAGAAAAAATCTTACAGCTCCCAGCATTCCTCAGCCAGCCATACTGGTTGGGGAATGCTGGGAGTTGTAGGACTTTTTTCTGTCTCAACATGCATAGGATTGCACCCTTAGATGACTTTAAATGGGAATTAAGACAATTTCATGGAGGATAAGGCCATCAAAGCTACTACTCAGGGTGGCTGTATGCGCTTGATCTCATCTGATCTTGGAAGCTAAGCAGGGTCAGCCCTGGTTAGTACTTGGATGGGAGACCAACTGGGACTCAGGCTTCCTGCACTGAGCAGGGGGTTGGACTCAATGGTCTTGTGGGCCCCTTCCAACCCTATGATTCTATGTCTATGTCTATATATTACCTCCAGTACTAGAGGCAGGATGCCTATGTACACCACTTGCTGGGGAACCGAAGCAGGTGGGTCCTGTTGGACTCATGTCTCACTTGCGGGCTTTCCATGGGCATCTGCTTGGCCACTGTGGGAACAGAATGCAGGATTAGATAGGACTTTGGTCTGGTGACATGCTGTATGTTCTTAAGCTTGCCCCTAAGCAGTTCAAAGCTCCTGTGATGTATTCACTGATCAATCAGTTTTTGGTTCTGGAAGATACAGAATCTCAGTGTAGTTCCATTGGGAGGCTGAACTAATTGGCCATTTTAGTTGCTCTTTAGTTATGGAATGATCTCTGGTGACCACCAGTGGACACAGAATAGGCACTTCTACTTCACCAAAAAATGCTTAACCAAGAGAGGAAGGCCAGGAACTCTTCTTGATCATCCCAGAATGCAGGACACGGAATCATGGGCTCAAGTTCCAGGAAGCCAGATTCTGGCTGGACATCAGGAGAAACGCCCTGACTGTTAGAGCAATGCGACAACAGAACCACTTACCTAGGGCTGTGGTGGGCTTTCCCACACTGGGGGCATTCAAGATGAAGCTGGACAGCCACTTGTCAGGGATGCTTTGACCTGGATTCCTGCATTGAGCAGGGGGTTGGACTTGATGGTCTTATAGGCCCCTTCCAACCCTACTATTCTATGATTCTATGACTTATGATTCTAAGAAAAGAGGATAAAAGAGGAAATGTATTTGTATTACATTCACATATGCTACTTTATATGTACAGATGCAAATTTAGAATTACTGTTATTTAAATATATCACAGCAGTGGGGGGGGGAACTGTGACCACATGATGTGCATCTGCTCACTCTGCTGCCCAGGTGTGAACTGTTGATGGGCAACTTTAAGGCTGCCCTCTCCTCTTCCTTCTTATGGATATTTATCTTCAAACTGGACTTGGACTGGACAGCCTTTCAGATAGAGGATGCCTTCAAATAGAGGATTGTCCTCTGTAAAGTAGGACACGTGGCCTCTCTAAGGGTTACATGCTCATCAATATGGTATATAGCTAGTATTCTTTCTGTTACTAATTAGGAGCTAGCAGTTGAGACTCTCCTGCAAAACTCAAGTGGCAATGAGTTCCATAAATGGCCTTCCCCAGTAGTGGTCAACCCAGCATTTACCATCGATGAGGGAGGCTTTGGTTGTGTTGCCCCTGAAGAATGTGGCCATGAGGCTACCACATGTGACAGGGCCTTTTCAGTGGTGGCATCCTGACTTTGGAACTCGCTTCCAGTACAGATCTGGCTGTCCCCAACTCTGTTGTCATTCAGGCACAAACTAAAGATGTATTCATTTGTACCAGCTTTTAGTGTACTGGCAAGGGTTTTATCTGTTCTTGGTGTTGTAGTGATGTTTTTAGTGTATGTTACTGTGTATTTGTAACTTTAGAGTTATGATTTTAGTGGTGCTCATGTGTTGTATTGTGTTTATGTGGGTTGCTGGCTGCCCTGGGCTCCTTGTAAGGAAGGATGGGATATAAATATAAATAAGCAAACAAACATGGGGTGGCAATGGAGAATGCTCTGTTAACTGATGAAGACAAACATTCTTGCCTCTGAAGAAGGAAGGAGCCTCAGTAAAAGTTCACTGCTGCATCTCAGTGAGTGAGGAAGAACATATGGGAGTAGGTGCTTGTTGTGTTTAGACAGCCTTTAGACATAAGAATCTGGATGCAGACTGAACTTCACAGATGCAGAGTTCAATGTCCTGGTTCTTTCCTTTCACATAGACACCAGCAGACTCCTATAAAGCACAATGTACTGAGATTTGGCTTGCTCACATGCAAAGTGAGAATAGTTGTGGTGTGCTTTGCAGGGTTGTTATGAAGGTGACTGCAGTGAAGGCAATTGCGTAAACCACAGTGTGCGTTGACAGTGCAATACAGAAAATTAGCAGTGCTAAAACGTGCAAGTGACATGGCCTGGTGGACTATGGGAACCAAAGCAGCCCAAGGAGAAGACGGATGTCCGTGAAAAGGTCAGCTGAGATGTTTGTTAGTCAAGGGTGACGGAGGGAGCTAAATTTATATAGTCCAGGGAAAGGAAAACTCAGGGGCAACATGGTCACAATCTAAAAATACCTTCAAGGTAACAATGTAAATGAAGAGAGGGAATTGTTTGTGGTCCCAGCGGAAGGGAAGACCAGCAGCAACTGCTGGAAGGTAAAGAAAGCAAGGTTTACATTGGAGATTAAAGGGGAACAGTCGTTAACTGGACTCCCCACCCCCACCCCGAGATAGCTGATTCCTCTTGCATCAAGGTGGATATTCAAGGGTTATTTGATGAGATGCAGTCTGGGAATGGCCTGAAGGAGTCACAGGTGTACCCATTCTATGTTTTAAACACGTTTTTGAACCCCAAATGCCAAATCTGTTAAAAAAAAATCCTATGGTCAAAACAGTTACACTCCAGAAATGGTTAGGCATAGAGACGGGTGAGCATCCTGGGGTTTATAGAATCATAGTCAGTGGGGTCTTGGGGGCATCTAGTCTGACCCCATTCTCAGTGCATGAAATTCCAGGCTAGGGTATCCTCAACAGACAGCTGTCTGGCCTCTGATTAAAGACCTCCAGCGTGGGATAGCTCACCACCACTTTAGGTCTGGGAATTCCAGTGTGCCCACGGACAGCTCCTTTTGTTGCCCAACAGGTGCCTGCCCTTCCTGATTTTTTAAGGTGTTGGGCAAGTTACCTTTCTTTTAGCACCACCAGTTTTGCCTTCTGGAAAATGCATGTTTTGTGACAGGCCATGCCCACCATGGCAGCCATCTTGTGAATGGGAAGCCCCCCAGTGGCAGCCATTTTTTGAGAGCGCCCTTGACACTGTCTCAAAATTCCAAATGCGCCCATCATACCAAAAAAATTGGGGAACCCATTGTCAAACTGTTCGTACTGTCAAGAAGATTCTCTTAATATTCAATCCCAATCATCCCTCCTGTAACTTAAGCCCATTCGATCTAGTGGGGCAGGAGAGAAATTTGTGGTAGAAAGCTTACCAAAAATGTCACTCTGGCATGCTGCAGCAGTGGGAGTGGGGGGTGGGGGAAGGCAAATGCAATGTTGGGAATTATTAGAAAAGGGGTTGGAAAACTTGAAAAAAGAGAAGCAAGTATCACAATGCCTTTATGGAAATCTTTGGTGCAGCCATATTTAGAAGACTGTGTACAGTTCTGGTTGCTCCATCCCCAAAAAGGATGTCACAGAGATGGAAAAGGTAGGATCAGATCATACTCTTCCTCAATGGCACTGCTATGCATGGCGGAGGAGTGAGAGTTTTCCTCCCATCTACCCGGTACTCCAGCCTCTGGGGCTAACAGACATCTCTGTATGTGTGTGTAACATTTTGTTAGGGTGCCTGTGCATCACATCCAATGCCTGGATCCCAGAACATGTGGCAGATTCCTGTTTTTTTTTTTTTACCATGGGATAGCAATTTGGGGGTATTTTGGTTTAGAGAGAAAAAAAAAGGTAACTAACAAGGTGATGTGACAGGTCTATATAATTATGAAAGCTGTGGAGAAAAAAAATAAATGTATTTTCTTCCCCTCTCTCATAAATCCTAGAATTCAGGACTGATCATTGAAGTTGACTGGCAGTAATTCAGTGACAAAAGGAAGCAGGTCATATGATGCATGATTAACATGTGGTCTTCATTGCCCCAAGATGTTGTGATGGCCAATGGTTTTGATGGTTTTAAAAAAATTAGACAAAATCATAGAGGACAGATCTATCAATGGTGGTTACTCATGATAGGGACCAGGGGAAGGGCCTTTTGGGGAACCCCAGGCAGGCCATATTTGACCCACTGGCCTGAGGTTCAACACCCTTGTCATAAAACATATAACTTTGGGTCCAGTATGTATCTGGGGGAAAAGAGAATATAATATCTCTTGAAAACTCATATTGTCTTGTTATTATATTTGTTATGCAAGTCTGTTATGTGACTGCCTGAACGAGAGTTTTGTGTAACCTGAAAGGTTGCTATCCTTCCTTACTGACACAATAGGTCCAGTAGAACAACTTGCTGAGTCCTTTTTGTATTGTTAACACGATCCATTCATGATGATACTGACTTGTTAATATATCTGCTGGAGATATGACGGGGGTATTATGCTTTTAGTTAAAAAACCTGTAAACCTGCTATCTTACTCTGCCCTCACATTGGGGTTCCTCTAATAAAAGGTACCATTATAACCCCTTGGAATCCTGCACATTTCTAACTCTTTGGCAGCTCTATGGGCTGGTTCTTTTGTCTGTTGTGGCCTTGTACAAATGATATATAGTTTAGTCTGAAGAATAATTCTGTGCAGTTTGAAAATTTGCCGTCCAAGGAAAGCAGGGTTTTCTCTGGCTTTGTTAATATAACAATGGCCAGGTTCTCTGGCTACCAAGGAGCCTTTGTGTTTCACCTAAGCCTGGGGACAAACTCAAGTAACAACTGGATTTTATCTTTTCAAAAATGTGGGAATCAGCCCTTAGGTTTTTCTTTGCCCCTGCAGCCCAAGGTGTAATGTGAAACCTGCGTTAACAGTTAACACCCTAGTGTCCTCTAGGCTCTGTCTTAACACTCTGGCCATGCAGCCTTCATGAGCTCAGCATCAAGTCAGCCTCTTTTCTCTCTCCACCATTCCTGTTTTGTGTAACAACTTGCTTGATTAAGAGATCTGGAGATCTCAAACATTGGTGCTCACAACCTTATCCGTGTTGGGTTGGTCCTAATAAACCTACTGCTTGACTGTGAGTTTTGGAATTTGCCCTTATGGACCAACACAGCTTACTTCGTTTTATACACACAATTTCTGGCACAAGAATCCTAAGCACTATGAATTGCAGAGAGAGGTTCATATCAGCCCATGTGGCCATACATGACTGGTGTTCTCTGTTTGGCTTACAGCGCAATCCTGTGCATGTTTAGACAGAAAAAAGTCCAACAACGCCCAGCATTCCCCACCTCGGGAATGCTGGGCGTTGTCGGACTTTTTTCTGTCTAAACATGCATAGGATTGCACCCTCAGAAACTAGAAAGTTTTGCAGAGCACAACCAACAGTTTGTCGGTGTCTGAATTCACAGGACGCTGTTTTTCTGTCTCCCATTTCCCTAAGCCGCTGTCCTTGCGAGATGCGTACATTCCTAGGAGACCCTTTCGGTTTTCAGATGATGGGATTTTCGTTTTCTTTGTTTGGATTGGTTGGGATCTCTCTTCTGGATTCCACTCCCCCCCCCCCCCGCCCCACATCCAGTGGGTTCTGGCTGCAAAGGCTTTTCATTGGCAGAGAGATCTGCGAACAAACAGCAGTTGTCCTTCCGGGACTGGCGAAGACTGTATATATAGATATACCTTTCTCTGGCCTTAATCCCAAATCTGCAACCCTGAGCAAATTTACTTGGGGGAGGGAGCCCCATCTGAATTTGAAGGGACTGGACTTCTGAGTAAAGATGCAGAGGAAGGGGCTGTAATAATAATAATAATAATAATAATGCGGTTTCCGCCTGGGCGAGGGCCCGGCACTCTGCATGTGTTCAGAGGCACGCTCCTTTTTCTTAAACAAATGGAGGACTTTTCTCAGTGGCTGGTTATTATTATTATTATTAAATTTATTAATTGCCCATCTGGCCAGTCACCCAGCCACTCTGGGCGATGTACAACATACAGTAAAACAGTTTAAAACAATAAAATTCTACAGTAAAAACATTTTCTAAAATACCCTAACCCACCCCAAATGCCTGCCTGAACAACCACGTTTTTAATGCACAACGGAAGCTCATTAAAGAGGGGCATGGCGGAGTTCCCTAGGGAGGGAGTTCCACAGAGCGGGGGCCACCACAGAGAAGGCCCTCTCCCTCGCCCCCACCAGTCTAGCTGTCCTGGCTGATGGGACAGAGAGAAGGCCATCGGAGGCTGATCTTGTTAAGTGGCCTGTCTGGTGCTGCTGGAGGCGCTCCTTAAGAACGGTGGGTGCGCGTGGGTTGACCTGCTGAGCCCCGGCACCGACTCGGCCTCGGGGCGGGGAGGTCTTTTGCCAAGACTGCCAGCAGCGGCAGCGAGAGAGAGAGAGGCGCGGGAAGAGTTAAGAGAGGGAACGAGGGAGGCGGCTGATGGTGGCCGGGAGGAGCTGCGCCAGGAGCAGGCGGAGAGGGGGCTGAACAGATTGCAGGCGCGTCTTCTCGCTTCCTCCGAGCCGCTCCCGCGCCTCCCCCCCCCCCGCCCAGCAATCGCTTCTCTCGCTGCTCGCGAAAGCGGAGCAACTGCCGCAGCCTCCGCCGCGGCTCCCCCGCGTCCTCCCCGCCACCCCCGCCATGCCGCTGCGCCCCTGCGGCCCCGGGCAGCCCCCCCGCCCGGCGCGGCCCGCCCCGCAGCCCCTCTGAGCCGCGCGGCCGGGCCCCTCGCCGCCGCCGCAGGATGGTGCAGAAGTCGCGCAACGGAGGCGTGTACCCGGGCGCGTCGGGCGAGAAGAAGCTGAAGGTGGGCTTCGTGGGGCTGGACGCCGGCGCGCCGGACTCCACCCGCGACGGGGCGCTGCTCATCGCCGGCTCCGAGGGCGGCAGCAAGCGCGGCTCCATCCTCAGCAAGCCCCGCTCGGCCGTCTCCGGCAAGCCGCCCAAGAGGAACGCCTTCTACCGCAAGCTCCAGAATTTCCTCTACAACGTGCTCGAGAGGCCCCGCGGCTGGGCGTTCATCTACCACGCTTACGTGTGAGTAGAGGCGGCGGGGGCTGCCACGACCCCCCCCCGCTTACGTGTGAGTAGAGGCGGCGGGGGCTGCCACGACCCCCCCCGCTTACGTGTGAGTAGAGGCGGCGGGGGCTGCCACGACCCCCCCCGCTTACGTGTGAGTAGAGGCGGCGGGGGCTGCCACGACCCCCCCCGCTTACGTGTGAGTAGAGGCGGCGGGGGCTGCCACGACCCCCCATGCTTACGTGTGAGTAGAGGCGGCGGGGGCTGCCACGACCCCCCCCCCCGCTTACGTGTGAGTAGAGGCGGCGGGGGCTGCCACGACCCCCCCCGCTTACGTGTGAGTAGAGGCGGCGGGGGCTGCCACGACCCCCCCCGCTTACGTGTGAGTAGAGGCGGCGGGGGCTGCCACGACCCCCCCCCCCGCTTACGTGTGAGTAGAGGCGGCGGGGGCTGCCACGACCCCCCCCCCGCTTACGTGTGAGTAGAGGCGGCGGGGGCTGCCACGACCCCCCCGCTTACGTGTGAGTAGAGGCGGCGGGGGCTGCCACGACCCCCCCCCGCTTACGTGTGAGTAGAGGCGGCGGGGGCTGCCACGACCCCCCCGCTTACGTGTGAGTAGAGGCGGCGGGGGCTGCCACGATCTGCCCCCCGCTCAGCTCCAGCCACGAGGGGCTGGAATCGCCCTGGCCTCCTCCTCCTCTTGCCAGAATCGCCCATCACCTCGCCCTCGGAATGCTGCGTGCCCAATTCCTCCCTCCCGAATCGATCCCCGCTCTGCTTTCCAGCAGAATCCCACAGTCATGCCTCGTCCAGCCCTCTATCCCGGCAAACTCTCCACGGGTGCATGCCCCCCCCAAAAAAAAACTCCTCGCCCGTCTCCGTGACTCGCTCCATTCATTGTCTGCTCCTCGCGCGGCGCCCTCTGCCATTCTCGGTCTCCGCTCTCCTTCCCTCCGTCCAGATCCGCACTTTCTCTCCCTCTCGATTTCTCCCTTTCCATCCCTTCGCTCTGTTGCCTCCTGCCGTCCTCTCTCCATTCAGCCCGGCTCTACCTTTCCGCTCTGGAGACCGCTCTGTCAGCGTAAACATCCCTCTTTCCATTTCATCCATCCATCCATCCGTCCATCCATCCGTCCATCCATCTGCCCTTGCCAATAGCCTATCACCTCCTCCCTCCCTGCTTCTCTTCCTCCACCATATTTCTTGGCAGATATCCTGTGTGGGAGCTGCAAAAAAAACCTTGAATAGGCATTTTCTCCCCCCCCCCCAATTTTTGCACCCTCCCCCGTCTTTTTCTTCCTGGATGCCAATTCGCACAGAAGGGCAACTCGCCAGTTCCCCGGTTTTCCAAACACACACATGCGCTCACACACACATATGACTGGTCATTTTGGATAGGGTCAGGCACCAGTGTGCAGGGCTTGCAGGAAAAGGATGTGTGTGCATTTAAGCCTCGATTAGTCATGGATCGTAAGTTGGGTGAGAAAATGGGAAAGGGGAGAGATGGATTGCAAAGCAATTGGGATGGTGTGTGTGTGCGCGCGCGTGCGTGTGCATGGAAAGGAAGGATAGAAAAAAATGACTCACTGTCCATCTAACATAAAAAGCAAACGAACATCTGAGAGTCATCCATTGAAAGTGATAAATAGCATATTTAAAAGAAAACGAACAGATGTAGTGCTTTCTGCAATGCATAAATAATCTGTGGTACTCATTGCCTTAGTATGTTATGATGACAGACCAGGGGCATAAAGAGATGCAGGGAGGCTGCTGAAATCCCAGCTGAAGTCAGTGCAAGTTAACCATTCTCACTGTGTGGCATACTGGCAGGGGATGATGGGAGTCGCAGTCTCTTGATCTGGAGGGCACCAGGTTGAAGGAAGGCTGATCTGAGTGGAAATTATTTCCCAGTGGACACGTGTAAGATTGGGCTGCGAGTCATTTTGAGCTATTAGGCATGGTATTTCAAGGCCCAAGCTCCTGTTTTCAGAGGTAAAAATAGAGGCCAGAATGAGCAGCCTGCCTTATTTTGTAAACTTTTCGGAAGAAGCCATGCCTGGCCAGCTGGGTGATTGTTGGCTTGATCCAGTGTGGAAATTCTTACTTCATTTAGATGCATGCTTGCTTTGCTTTGTGTCTTCAGCCTTCCCCACACCCTGTCCCCAACTCCACTCCAGCAAAATGACAGCTACCTGCTCTCAGTTGTGTCCCACCTGGGTGGCGTTCTTTGCAAATATCTGGAGGAATAAGGGGAGAGGATAAAGTGCCAGGCAGCGTTTCCTCAAGGGCTTCTTGCAGCTCTGAAATTATGATGTATGCTGATGGTACTTAACTTTCATCATGCTCAGCCTTGTTCTCCCCCTCAGTTAGCTCCAATGTACAGATGGGGAAAATGGAGACCCTAATGGAGCAATCCCATGCATGCTTAGACAGAAAAAAGCCCTATAACTCCTGGCATGCCCCAGCCAGCCATACTGGTTCGGGAATGCTGGGAGTGGCAAGATTTTTCTTCTTCTGTCTAACATGCATAGGATTGCATTCTAAGTTGTAGCCTGTTGTGTCTAGGCTGCTGCAAGGAACTGAAGTCCACTTTTCCTCCAAGATTATGTATGCTGGATGGACACAGTGTTTTTTTCTTCCTAATTTATTGTTGCAAGAAATGCTTCATCCCTTATGGGCAAGGACTTGTATTCTGGCTTTTCTAGATTGGTTCCAATTGAATGTGTGGAACAGCATTGCTAGTGTCTTTGTTCTGATGTTGCTCAGTATCACCAGTACTGCCACCTGAATAGCACAGAAATCCCTCTAATGCTCAACCAATCGTTTTCTAGGGTCACCCCCCCCCCCGCCACAATACACACTTTTAGATTACAAGCATCCATCACCTCTGTTTTCATTAGATGCTTGAAGTGGAGGCTCACATCTTTGAGGCCTGCTGTTTTTTCTCTCACTGCAGATTCTGGATGCTTGAGCAATGACTCTAGAAAGGAACAGCAGCTAAAGTTGGAGGCTTTTGAGGGAAATGCAAGAAACAAAAGGCTGATGTTGACATTCCAGTGCTTTCTTTATCAAAGGAATTGTTGCATCCCACTGCTCAGTTGGAATAAGCACAGGAGTATGTCTGTGTCTGTGTCTCTTTTTTTGTTGATTAAATTATAAAAAGGCAGGCGGAACAGACAGAAATAAACATACAACAGCAAGAATCAATCATAGGTGGTTTTTATGTTATACCTAATAAATCAGCCAATCTTATTTACTTATAACAGAGTCATTTATATTTACAGATAAACAGTACTGAATCAGATGTGCCTCAAAGTGTGTATGTGTGACTCTGTATAATGAAGTGTAAAAATGAATAATTACTCAATCCTAGACTGATTTACTCAGAAGTAAGCCCCTTTATGTTCAGTGGGGTTACTCCTACATAAGCGTGCATAGGATTGCAATCTGATGTTTACCAGGAACCAAAAGGTTTGTTTAGATTTTGGCCACAGGTGCCCCCCTATGATGTTCCCATGGTCCCATCAAACAAGGTTCCAGACTGTTATGAAAACCTGAAGATAACACAAGATATAATGTGCAGCCCTTTCCTTCCTTCCTTCCTTCCTTCCTTCCTTCCTTTTTTTTTTTTTTAAACAGCATCACAATTCTCCTGACTCAGATCTCCTCTATTTTCATATAAAGCTTTGTGGTTTTGTGTTAGCAATGGCATCAAAAACCATTGGGGGCACTGCACTTTGGGCCCGTGCCATTTTGCAAACTGGAGTGTTCCAGAGAGATGTTTTATTAACTAATCCCAAAGAGGTTGTTATGCCAAAAGAAAGAAAGATTGGCAAAAGCTGAATCCAGCCATGGATTCGGTTTCTAACAGAGCAAACTGAATTACTCACAAAGACTTTCAGTGGTTCCCCCCCCCGAAAAAAATATATTTGATTTGGGGGCAGAGTTGTAAGCACTTGCCTGCCCTCCACGATTCTTTTTAGGGGGTGCAACTTCAGGTTTCATTGGTGGGGTGGGGGGAAGATTGACAACAAAATCCAAAGTCCTGCTTTTGTATATATCTGTTTTAAACTCTGCAAAAAAAAAAAAAGGCAGTACATTTTAAGAGCATTTGTTATGGTTTTATATCTCCTAAGAACAAAAAAGAGATGTTCCTGTCTTATGTGTGGCCTGAAATACAATGTGGGGGGCCATCTTCTCCTTTTGCCATCCCTAAACAGATCCCTACCAGGTTTTACCAGGTGAGGTGCATCATACACTAGAACCCTGTTTTCATAAACTGAAAATAATAGGTTGCTACTTGTGAGTTCTGGAAATGGTATGAGTCTAAAGTGGGGTTTGGGCCCGCACCAGGAGAGGGGACTTTCAGAGTGTGGTCACAGTGAGCTGGGTGAGTGGACAAAGCCGTTAACCACTTCTCCTACTATTCCTGTCTAGAGATGTGATGGCTTGGGAAAAAACTGACCCCATCCCCGAAAAAGGGAAAAACCCCCCGATGCTCCCCAATTTTTCAAAAATTCCTGAAACCCCCAGTTCCCCCAAGTCCTCCCTTTCTCCCCTCCCACTTTCAGATCGCTTTCCCGGCCTTGGTTATCTAAAACTGCTAGTCGCCTGTATAATTTCTATAGACCTTTTATTAATTGAATGAATATTTAGGCCACCCTCAGTACAAGTACTATCAGGATGGATAACAAATCTAAGGGTTCTCTCCACACACTCCTTTTATCCTCACAACAATCCTGTGAGGTAGGTTTGGTGAATAGTAGTGATTAGCCCAGAGTCACCTAGTGATGTTTTTAGGGGATTTGAACCCGGCCTCCCCCAGATTCCAGTCTGCCATGCTATACTGCATTGGCTCTGAACTTCTAAAATTGAGGCTAAAGGTTAATGACTTGACCTAGGCCATGGAAGTAGTCAAAGGATGAGATGAGGCTGGAACCTGATAGCTCTGGTGGCTCTGTGCCATAGAACTGCTGCGCTATTGCCATTTTACAGATGGGTAAACTGAGTCTCAGAGAGGGTGACCTGCCCGTGGTCCATGGCTGTGCTGCAATTTCAACTGAGTTCTCCAAAGGATAATTTCTGCTGTGTGAACATGAAATAGAATTTGGACCAAGCTAAGAATAGCAAGTGATGTAAATTGATAAAGCTCTTCTGAATTCATACAGCGTCTATGGGAGGTTCCATAGGTCAATGTATGCTTTGCATACATAAGGTCCTGATGTCAGTCTCTGGAGTCTCCATTTCAAAGGGCCTTATCTAGTAGGCTTTGGAGAGGTGCTATGAGTTGTAGACCTGGAGTAGACAGCAGTGGAGGCTGGTAACTCCGATGTCAGTGGGGCGGTGAATCTGCATCAGGTTTCAGTCAGAACTGTAAGGATATGAAGCACCTTGGAGAGCTCCTTTAGAGTTCTGATTGGTTCTGACTGAAACCTGGAGTGAATTCACCACCCACTGTCATCGGAACCACCAGCCTCCACTGGTAGTCAGTACTGACCTCAGAGGCCTGGTAGTTAGACTCAGGATAAGTGTAAGACACTTTTATATGTTCTTATGATTTCAGTCGGGTTTTTCCAGCTTATGCTAGTTTAGACTGTGGCTCGTAGGCAGCATCACTGATGCTGCCAATGTGCCAATCAGCATATCTTCCAACTCTAATTGGAAGTTGGAGACCCAATCAGCATATCTTCCAACTCTAATTGGAAGTTGGAGACCCAATCAGCATATCTTCCAACTCTAATTGGAAGTTGGAGACCCAATCAGCATATCTTCCAACTCTAATTGGAAGTTGGAGACCCAATCAGCGTATCTTCCAGTTCTAATAGACCAATTCTTGTTTACAATATATTAAAAGAGTGGATCTGTAATTCTAAGGTGGGGGAAGGCTGCACTAGGCTTTGTGTGAGGTTTCCTCCCCATCTGCCTCCTGGTCCCCCACTTGTTCTTTTCCCCATCCACCATCCACCCTTTCTCCCATACTCACAGCATCTTTAACTTCCTGCAGGATGGAGGCTTCCTCATTCTTATATGGTAGAGATTGGAACTTACAGAGCAATCTGAAGTTGGGTGGGCCGGTGGAGGTTCTGCTTCTGCTGGCCAGACCAGGAGGTATGCGTGTTTTTCTTCCAGGCCTCCAGTGATTTCCATCCCACCTCCAGTTTCAATGGGAAGGAAAGTAATTATGTTGGCTCTATCCCCAGTCCAGGGGCCTCTTCAGGGAGTGAATCTAAGGCCATCTCCAACATAGCCCCAGAACGTCCTGTTTTGGGGCCTGCCACCCATGGACACTTTCTGTGGACATGTCGGGCCCCCCTCTGGTAGACCTGGTGCTGCACCATCCGAGTTCCTCTCCACTGGTCGAGGGCACTTTCACCCTATCCTGACCCTGTCTGAGGGTGTTCAGATTGCCCTGCCAAATGAACTGTTGAGGGAGAACATCAAGCAAGTTCTTCTATCTCAAATTTGTTTACAAAAATGGGGAAAAATCTTCTTCTTTGTTTATTTATTTTCAGTACTTATTGGCTGCCCTATAATTGTATTCTCAGGGCAATTTATAATTTTTCTAATTCTTCTTCCCCACCATTCATTCCTGTTATGCATGTTGCTTTATGATTCAGGAATCTTAGAAAAAACAAGTTGTAAGAGTACTGAATTTAACAATTTAGTACTTTATTGCCTCTAAAAGCGATCTATGTGACGTCGGAGACTGAAACGTTGCTGAATCTTGAATTTACGAAAAATCTCTTTTCTGCTCTAGCATGGGTGGATTAACAAAACATGCCTTTTTGCAGTCACTGTGGTTATTCTTGGACATACATGGCATATGGACAAGGCTAGCAAGTTTCAAGACAGCAATGGCAAATGACTATCCTTCCTATCTTCTCAATTTCCTCTCAATCTCACTGAGATATGCCACAACAATTCAAAATTTTGGTAGGGTCTCAGCATTCATGTGTCTCAGAATGGTCAAGATGGGTAGCTATATGCACCAGCTGCCTTTGCTCCATCCTGACATGACATGCAATGCAGAACTCTTGCAAAGGTGCTTTGATACTGTTGGATGGAAGGAAGAAGCTAAGCAAATAATGGTTTAAATAAATTGCTTCTTAATGTTTTATTTTAATATTTTATTTTTGAGCAACCAGAAGTGGAGCCATTTTCTGGCCTGGAGCATCTATTGGCTTTAATGAAATTACACAGCTGAAGATGGTGCTAGAAATAAGTTACTAGTCCTGATGAAGCTATTTTTGGTTTTTTCCTAACGTTTGCGTCAGCATTGGCATTTCTGAAGGGAACTGTCATGGGTTCGAGGGTGTGTTGCTTTTTGGCAGAAGGAGTTGTTGATCATCACAACTTTCCAAAATGCCGAGCAACACTTTTTGGGATAATGTATTTGTTGAGGCATCAATGATGGACTGCAAAAGACAAAATAAATTGATGCTTGGTTTGCAGAATAAGGCTATGTTGATGATGGGGGATCCAGTTAGTGAGGAGGTAGGTGTAATGCCTATTTTGGCCATTGGCCATACTTCTCCTTAAGGACGAGTACTGCAGTTTGGGGGTACTCCTGGATCCGGCAGTGCTCTTGGATTCTGAAGTGGATTGTTTGCTCAGAGTGCCTTTTCTCAGCTTCAGGTGATTCTCCAGCTGCTCCCTCTCCTGGAAAAGCAAGATCTCGTAATACTGTCATAGATCGGTAATTTCCAGGTTAGACTATTGCAAAGTGCTCATTGTGGGGTTGTCCTTGAAGGCAGTTTGGAAGCTTCACTTCATTATTATAGTGAACTACTCTGTTGCTCCAGACTGGGTGGAAAGGCAGAGTGGAGATGTATCTCTATTGATCCACATGTCAGGGAAAACATTTAAGGAAAATAAATCTAATTAACCAGACCCCCTGCTTACTAGTGACAGATCCTTACTGCCTTACTTAGGTTCAGATTTGTGATCTGTCATTGGTGCTTTAGAAGTATTGAGTCTTACAGACAAATATTTAAAATAGGACAGAATGCTTTATTAAAGAAAGTAGCATACACACACACCTTTTATAATTAGTACAGAAATAGAAGGAAAAGAATTAGACTAACACTATTCTCCGGTGAAGTATCTGTCTTCCTGCAAAGACTCTCTGAATGGAGCTAAAAGAAACCCCAAGAACCCTGAATGACGCTAGAACCCAGGGTGTGAACTTTTATACCTTTCTACTGGAGAAATTCGGTGAAATTGTCCCCCTAATTTTTCTGCCCACAAGTAGGTTGGAGAATTTTGAGAGGCCATTTGTGCAGAGCTCTAGTTACAATAAGGTAGTCTAGCCTCTCCAAAGACCCTTCCTCATAATCAAAGTAACACCCACTTGCTCTTGTATTTGCTGATGTCTTGTTCATTCTACAGTTCTGTTGAAATTTCCTGACTTGTTCTCTGTGGCTTTACCCTGCCTGGACCTGAACCCATAGCCTATTCTTGTCAGTTTTCCCTTTTCTTAGTTGAAACTGATTTGCTTGCTTGTAACCTAGGCCCAAAATCAAAACTTTGCTTCAGAAAGCAGGCTTTTGAGCTAGGCCTCTTTGATGTGTTTAATATGACCGTTGCCCCAACTAAGCTTTTCTTGCATTGCATTTTAAATTCCTTACAAAACAAATATAATACAAATATTTTAAATATGAATACAAACAGTGTGGGTGGCAGGCTAGAAGATGCTTCCCTCCATCACTCTTGCACGGGGGGGGCGGGGATGTCTTTTCTGCTTCAACAGGTGCATGCATCATCTAAAACAGGGCTGGGTAAGTTGTGGCCTTCCAGATGTTTTGGCCTACAACTCCCATCATCTCTCTCCATTAGCTATGCTGGCTAGGGAAGTACAGATTTTGTATAACCTGTTCCATCTACATTTCACAGATTGTCAGGTGCTTTTCATTCCATTGTCTGCTCATTGATAGAATAGTTTTTTTTCCAATTTCCCAAATTTGCACAAATTCACATTCACACAAATTCGCACTTGCACAAATGTGCGAATCCCCCACAAAACACACATTTTCATCCTTTACCTTATGAAGGAAAAGCGCATTTTTAGCCAGTGTGTGTGTGTTTTTTTTAACGTATTTTTCTGTGACCAGATTTGTGTAAAATTCCGGAGAGTAAAAAAACAGTCTGCAAGTCCACAGAATCCATGCAACTCGGGAAAAGCCGGTCCGCTGCAGAATCCACAGGTCAGATTCGTAGAAATACAAATTCATTTGATTCTGTTGTGGATTTATCCAACATTCCTAGTTAGGGCTAATGGGAGTTGTAGGCCAAAACATCTGGAGGGCTGCAAGTTGCTCACCCCTCATCTAAAGTCAAAGGAAGTATGTTTTCCCCCTTCAGAACCACTGCTCTTACATATGCAAGTTTAATCAATTAAGGAAGCAATCAAAACTTGCCTAGTTAATAGAACAGGATTTCTTCCTGGAATCTCTCTCGTTGCCTGTCTCTTTCTCTGGCTAGGCTGCTCTCTTCTGCTAGATGTGAATATTAACCATGATTATGGTTATTCATCATGTGCTCAGAGGTACATTGTTTCTCTTTCATTTGCTACTTCTAAGGATGGAAACTCTCAGGGCTGGCTCAAGACATGTGGCAGACTGAGGCAAAGAACAAGAAGGCACCCCCTCCCATTCCATGTACAGAAGTCGACTGGACCGGCAGTCAAATCTTTCTTCAACACCGGCAATGCCACAGCATCCTCCACCACACCTGAAGGCAGTAGGCTAGCTTAGGGGGTGCAGGCCAGACTGTGTGGCACACAGCTTTCTCCTCGAAAACCTTGCTGCCACCTCCCAGTATCTGCCGCCTGAGGCAATCATCTCACTCTGCCTAATGGAAGGGCCGGTCCTGGAACATCTAGTGCTGAAAACAGTGAGCTGTGGCTCAGGATAAACCTTGGAGAAGGGGAGGCTTAACATCAGCATGGGGCGTGATGTGGGAGAAAGAATGAGGTCATGTGTTAAGACAGAAAGGAATTTGAGAACAGCTGATCTCAAGTGGATGGGAGCAGGAGTGAAATGTGGCCCATAAACCAATGGGAGAGTGGGAGGCAGTGGAGACTTAAGGGTGTGTGTGTGTGCGTGTGTGTGTGTGAGAGGGAGTGATTACAAAGAATGGGCTTTGTTTTTGTTAATTAAGCATCTCTGCTGAACATTTGTCTCACACAATTCAGCTAGGGCACTGGTTGGAAGAGAGGGAGCATGCAGATCAAACCAAGGAAACTACATCTAGCTAGAATGAGAGGCTTTCAATCAGGGGTGGAGAATGTGTGGCCTTCCAGATGTTGGACCACAACTCCCATCATCCATGACAACTGGCTATGCTGGCTGGGGCTGATGGATTTGAACAACATCTGAAGGACCAGAGATTCCCTACTGCTCCTTTAAATAAAGCAACCTTGACGTGCCACAGTAAGTGGCATGCCTGGCACAGAGACGCATCTCGGTTTCTTTTGTGGGGCTTTTGTGTGGCTGCTTTGTATTCTAGCTGAAAAATAAAACAACCATAAAATATAAATAAATACTTTACTCTCTGACCCACTGGATTGCAAAGATGCAAATTTGAACTGTGATTTAACGCTCTGAATTAGCAAAGCTGTAGACTCAAAGGACAAACTTTGCAGTGCTCAGTTAGTTTGAGGCTCAGCATTCGTATGGAATGATGGAGAAAAAGGATTGAGATTGCAGTCCTTGGTGCACTTAACTTGTGAATGAGACCCACTTCCTTTGGGGAGGTGTGGAGACTTCAAGTCTTCTTTATCAGTGGCTCTTAGCCATGAGAGCCAAGTAAAACTGCCACGTACAGGAGCAGTATGCCTTCAAATAGCATGTGTGTGGGGGATGTTCCTGTCTTTGTGAGCTTTCTGGAGCACATCTGGCTGGGCTCTGTGGGAAAAGAGATGCTGGACTAGATGGACTTTTGGTCTGATCCAGCAGGGTGATTCTTGTGTCTTTAATGTGTGGACCATCACTTTTGGAAAATGATTATGTTTGTGGTAGGATCAAGTTCTACGAAAGCTTTATTTATTTCTTGCAATATTTGCATGCTGCCATTTAGGGCAGGGGGGCAGAACTTTTTAAAGCTGGGGGGCTGAATTGCCCTCCACCAACCCTCAGCAGGACGATGTCAGTGGGTGTGGCTATGGCCAATGCCATCAAATCAGTGGCCATGTCCACGTCCAGTGATGTCATTGCCCCACCCTGCTTTTTTTCTCTCTCTCTCTGCGCTGGGAGAGGCACAGAGACAGAGACTCGGTTGGCATCGGGGGTCCCTGCCCTAAATGGTGGCATGCAAGTATTGTTGGGAAGAACAGCAGGGTTCGCTGCTCTTCCCAACACCGGTAGAATCCCCCGCTGCCCATGTATGTATGTATGTATGTATTTATTTCTATACCACCCAATAGCTGAAGCTCTCTGAGATAGCGTACCCCTGTTATCTCTGATCTCAGATTGGAGATAACATTGGGGATGCCCTCGAGGGGGGGATTTCTCCAGGGGGCTCTGCGGGTTGGGTTGGGGAATCCGGTGGGCAAGATTAGGCCTGCAGGTCATGGGTTCTACACCCCTGTTTTAGGGCAATTCTAAGTAGGGTGAGGGGAGTGAAATGGCGGATGATCCATCACTTTGAGAGCCCTGCCAGCTTGTGCTGGATAGGGCAGGAGGGGTCTGTGTGTCCCCAATGCCCAGTGGATCTTGGGGTCTTCTGAATTTTACCCCATTGAAACCAGTGGAGGGAGAATAAAGTATACCAGTGCCAGGCTGTGCCAGGTCCTCACTGGGCAGTGAAGGGATGCTGGATCCAAAGCTGCCTCCAGCCTGCCCTGACATGCCCCTGGAACATGCCCACCATGGGGCCTACTGCCAGCAGAAACTTTCTGTGGGCATGCTGGGGGCTACCAGGGTAGATGCGGCCACCCTGCCACCATAGCTCCTCTCCACCAGCACGGGCTACTTTTGGCTCATCCTGACCCCTCCAAGTAGTGGACCTGTTGGTTGCAATTTCTCTTTCATCCTCCCAGGGCAGCTCATATCATGCTAAAACATAAACAATCCTATAAAGTTCATCACAATGTAACCTATAGAATCACAGTTCATACTAAAATATTAGAATATTAACCATTGGGTGCTTCCAGACAGAGGGCTCACCGGTCCAAAAGTCAGAAGGCACCGTGTAGCTGTTCTGTCTTTTTTGCCTTAATGGATTGCATGTCGAAAGAAAAAAGACAGAAGAAGCAATGGGAAAACGTGGGATGGTTACAAGCAGAAGATGTCCAGACACCGCTCCCCCCCCCCCTCCGGTAAAGATCCATGAATGAGGCAGGGTGATTGCACACTAAAAGGCTCATCTGGAAGCACCCATTGACACAGTTTAACACAGAGTACTACATAGGTTAATTACAGAGCATTACATAGGTTAATTAAAAACAGCTTAAAATAGAGCATGGAAACGGCAACCGTTGAAAAACAATCCAGCGTCCTCCAAAGGTGGGTTAAAAGGCCCATTGAAAAACAGGCAAAATAAGGGCTGTGTTTAATACGGCGTAGCTCTTTCACGCATCCAAGTTAACACCTAAATAGGAGCATGACTGATATCAAGTCAGCACTGTGTTGAGTGCCATTTTTCTTGGTAGAAAGGAAGGATACAAATATTGTCTACGCTGACTGGCACTGATTCTCCAGGGTTTCAGGCAGGAGTTTTTCTAGCGCTACCTGGAGATGCTGGGATTGAACCTGGGACCTTCTGTGTGCAAAGCAGGGGCTCCACCACTGAGCCACGGCCCTTCCCTTCTGGGCAACGTGGTTTGCAGTCATTGACTGAGGCACATCTCAACGTTCTTGGGGTGGCTTTTCCACGTAGAAAATGGTGATATGAATTGGCCATCATTTCTGGAGGCTGAAGGCTTTCACTCAGCCAGCACAGGGGCGGCCCATCTATAGAAGTGAATTAGGCGGTTGCCTAGGGCTCCAAGTTAAGTGGGGCACCAAATTCGAGGAAAAAAATACAAGGCAAATAGCGAAGATGTAATTATTGCAATTCCCATGCGCATACAGAGGGAATGTGACCGAGGCTATGGAGGTGAGCGAGGGACCGACTGGGGATGGTGGGGTGCAGTCAGGCTTAGCCCCACCTTCCCCCTGAGGTTCTCTCTCCGGGGACATGGGATATCCTTCCTGCTCTGCTGCTGCTCCCAGTTGGAGGCAGGGCGGCCCCCCAGACAGCGGCCACTTCCTTTGCCCTCGGAGGGCTGACCTAGAGAGGGGTGGTGCCTTGTTGGTGAGGTTGCCCCCAGGATGCAAGGAGACCCTTCTTCCAATGCTGGGCTTGTCTTAGGGTGCGACCCTATTGTTTACACCCTCGAACCCAGAAGCTAACGAGCATCCAGTGCAGAGTGGGGGGAGTGGCGGAAGTGATCACTGCCGCCCTGGCCTCCCAGCCTGAATTTTTTGCTAGATGGGCTTTTTTTGCCTGTCTAGCTGGGGCACCTTAGAGGGGGAGGGAAGGAAGCTGAAGAGGCCTCAGGATAGCTCGTATCACAACTTCTCCAGTCTCCTCTCCTCCTCGCCCACCAAAATGTCCCCTTTACCCCCTCTGCAAGGTTGAGTTCCTGACCTTGGAAGAGGCAGCCAGTGTGGATCTTTCCATCCCAACTGCGAGGGGATCAGAGTGCTGTCTCCAACCTCAGATCTGGGACTCCAAACTATCCTATTCTCCCACCCCCCGATGCTGCCTAGGGGTCATAGGATTGAATCATAGAATAGTAGGGTTGGAAGGGGCCTATAAGACCATCGAGTCCAACCCCCTGCTCAATGCAGGAATCAAAGTCAGAGCATCCCCAACAGATGGCTGTCCAGCCTCATCTTGAATGCCTCCAGTGTGGGAGAGCCCACCACCTCCCCAGGGAATTGGTTCCATTGTCGTATTGCTCTAACAGTCAGGACGTTTCTCCTGATGTTCAGCCGGAATCTGGCTTCCTGTCACTTGAGCCCATGATTCCGTGTCCTGCACTCTGGGATGATGGAGAAGAGATCCTGGCCTTCCTCTCTGTGACTACCTTTCAAGTACTTGAAGAGCGCTATCCTATCGCCTCGCCTCGCCTCGCCTCGCCTCGCCTCTCCTCTCCTCTCCTCTCCTCTCCTCTCCTCTCCTCTCTGCTGAATATGCCCAGTTCTTTCAGTCTCTCCTCATAGGCCTCCAGTCCCCTGATCATCTTTGTTGCTCTCCTCTGAACCTTCTCCAGCTTGTCTGCATCCTTCTTAAAGTGTGTTGCCCACAACTGGACACAGTACTCCAGATGAGGCCTAACCAGTGCTGAGTAGAGGGGAACTAGTACTTCCCGGGATTTGGAAGCTATGCTTCTATTAATGCAGCCCAAAAGAGCATTTGCCTTTTTCCGGCCACATCACATATTCAGCTTGTGATCTACAACAATTCCAAGATCCTTCTTGCTTGTAGTATTGTTGAGACAAGTGTTCCCCATCCTGTAACTGCGCATTTAGTTTCTTTTTCCTAGGTACAGAACTTGGCATCTATCCCTATTAAATCTCATTCTGTTGCTTTCTGCCCAGCGCTCCAGTCTATCCAGATCACTTTGAATTTTGTTTCTGTCTTCCAAAGTATTAGCTATCTCGCCCAATTTTGTGTCATGGGCAAATTTGATCAGCATTCCCAGCACCTCCTCCTCCAACTCATTCATAAAAATGTTGAAGAGCACTGGGCCCAGGACTGAGCCCTGCGGTACCCCGCTCGTTACCTCTCCCCAGTTTGAGAAGATCCCATTGATAAGCACTCTTTGAGTCCGATTCTGTAGCCACTTGTGGATCCACAGGATCGTTGTTTCATCTTGCCCTCTTTGAGCTAGTTTGCTCATCAGGATATCATGGGGACTTTGTAGAAAGCTTTGCTGAAGCTGAGGTATATTATGTCCACAGCATTCCTGCATTCCACAAGGGAGGTTACTTGATCAAAAAATGAGATCGGATTCATCTGGCAGGATTTGTCCTTGACAAATCCATGTTGGCTTCGAGTAATCACTGCATTGTTTTCAAGGTGCTTACAGATGGATTGCTTGATCATCTGCTCCAGAATTTTCCCAGGGATTGATGTCAGACTGACTGGTCTGTAGTTCCCAGGTTCCTCCTTTTTGCCCTTTTTGAAGATACAGACATTACCCTCCTCCAGTCATCTGGCACTGCACCTGTCCGCCATGATTTCTCAAAGAGAATAGACAGCGGTTCTGAGAGTTCTTCTGCCAGTCCCTTTATTACTCAAGGATGCAGTTCATCTGGCCCTGGAGATTTGAACTCATTCGAAGTAATTAGGCATTCCTTGACCTTCAGCCTGTACTTTGCCTTTGCCAGCAGGGTCATAGACCCTCTTTTGGGAGAAGACTGAGCCAAAGTAGGAATTGAGCACCTCTGCCTTTTCTTTGTCATCTGTTATCGTTTTGCCATCCTTATTTAATAGCTGAACAACCATTTCTTTCCTCTGCCTTTTACTATGCATGTAGCTGAAGAAAGCCTTTTTGTTGCTTTTAGCATCCCTCGCTATCCTCAGCTCGTTCTCAGCTTTAGCCTTCCTGACACCATCCCTGCAATTCTGTGCTACCTGCCTGTACTCTTCCGTTGTAGCTTGGCCTTCCTTCCACTTCCTGTATGTGTCCTTTTTTGTTTTGAGGTCATCTCTAAGCTTGTTGTGAAGCCACATTGGCTTCTTCTGTAGTCTTCCACCTTTTCTTCTTGTTGGAATTTTTGTAATTGTGCCTTGAGATTTTCCTTTTTTAAAAGCTCCCACCCATCTTGGACTCCTTTTCTCGTTAGAGTTGCTTGCCATGGGGACTTACTGATCATTGTTCTGAGTTTATTAAAATTGGCTTTCCTAAAAGCCTCAGTGCAGAGCAGGGATTTGAACTCAACTCTCCCCAGTTTCCATTATCACACATTGGCCACGTTCACATGGAATGGAATCCTGGTGTGCCATGAAAGAAGTGTGTGTTGGTGCATGCAGCTCATTGGCTCTCACTTGGCTCCTCCATCTAGCATGAGTTGCTAAACAAACTAGAATTGTTTCATTTAGTGTGTTGTCCGAACCTGGAATCCTGACTTGTTGCTCCTAAACAAGCCAGGATCATAAACTAGAATTTACTCTGGGCTTACAGAGCCTGGCTTGTCTGGGAGCAACAAGCCAGGATCCCAGGTTTAGAAGACACCCTAAGGGAGCAATCCTATGCAGGTTTAGACATAAACAAGGCCTACAGGTCCCAGTATTCCCCAGCTACTCATGCTGGCTGGGGCATGCTGGGAGGTATAGGAAATGCATCGGATTATGCCCTAAAACAACCAATTTCGGTTTGTTTAGCCACTTGTACTAACAGCAGGAGCCAAGCAATAGGCTATGTGCACCAGCCCACTGTTCATTCACAGTAAGTCAGGATTCCCCAAATTCCTGGCTTGCCGTTCTGTGGAAATGTGGCCGCTAGCTCTCAATACTGGTCAATTCACTAGCATCTTAACCCTGCAGCAGGTCATGAATCCCAGCTCTGCTGTCAAAAGTGCAGGGCAGGCAATACAAGATTATTCATAATTTATCTTTTTTCCCTTCTCCAAGTTTTATAAGGAGTTAATAATTGATGAATTATTAATGAACTTCCACCACGCACTGAAAACTTGGTTATTCAGGCAGGCATTTGGGGTGGGTCAGGGTATTATTAAATAATGTTTTAATGTATAATTTTACTGTTTTAAATTTATTTTATTTTATTTTTTATTTATTTTATTTTTTATTTATTTCGTTTATTTCATTTCTATACCACCCAATAGCCGAAGCAATCTGGGTGGTTCACAAAAATTAAAACCAAACAACACACAATAAAACAATTTAAAATATATAGAACATTAAAACAATATAACAATACAACCACAATAAAACCTAGTAGCAGTGCAGGAGTTTAAAATACAGATTTAAAACAGCAAAGCTAAAAATTTAGAAAGCTAAAATGCTAAAATGCCTGGGAAAATAAAAAGGTCTTCACCTGGCACCGAAAGGAATACAATGTAGGTGCCAGGTGAACCTCACTAGGGAGCTCTTTCCAGAGCTGGGGTGCCACAGCAGAAAAAGCCCTCCTCCTAGTAGCTACCCGCCTCACTTACTTTGGCAGGGGCTCACGGAGAAGGGCCGCTGACGATGATCTTAAGGTCTGGGCAGGCACATATGGGAGGAGGCGATCCTTCAGGTAACCTGGCCCCAAGCCGTTAAGGGCTTTGAATGTTAACACCAGCACTTTGAATCGGGCCCGGAAATGGACTGGCAGCCAGTGCAGCTGGAAAAGTACTGGCGTAATATGAGCTCGCAGGCCAGTCCCTGTTAACAATCTTGCTGCCCTATTTTGGACCAGCTGAAGTTTCCGGACTGTTTTCAAAGGCAGCCCCACGTATAACACATTGCAGTAATCCAGATGAGAATTTATCAGAGCATGGATAACTGTAGCTAGGCTATCTCTGCCCAGATAAGGGCGTAGTTGGTATGCCCGCCTAAGCTGATAAACAGTGCTCCATGCCACTGAGTTCACCTGTGTCTCAAGTGACAGTTCTGGATCCAAGAGCACCCCCAAACTACGAACCTGATCCTTTAGGGGGAGTGCAACCCCCTCCAGAACATGTTGAATATCACCTAGCTGGGCAGATGAACCACCCACTAACAGTACCTCCGTCTTGTCTGGATTGAGTTTCAGTTTATTGGCCCTCATCCAGTCCATTACCGTGCCCAGGCACTGATTCAGAACAGCCACTGACTCACCTGGTTTTGATGAGAAAGAGAGGCAGAGCTGGGTGTCATCCGCATATTGATGGCACCTCAGCCCACACCTCCGGATAACCTCCCCCAGCGGTTTCATGTAGATGTTAAACAGCATGGGGGATAAAATAGAGCCCTGTGGAACCCCATGGCACAATTGCCATGGCACAGAGCAATAATCCCCCAGCACCACCTTCTGGCATCGGCCATCCAAGTAGGAGCGGAACCACTGTAGTGCAGTGCCTCCAACTCCCAACCCAGACAACCTATCCAGAAGGATACCATGGTCGATGGTATCGAAAGCCGCTGAGAGGTCCAGGAGAATCAACAGGGTCGCACTCCCCCTGTCCCTCTCCATTGTACCATTGTACATCGCCCAGAGTGGCCGGGTGACCTGCCAGATGGGTGATTAAGAAATTTAGTAAAATACATACATACATACATAAATAAATAAAATGAACAGGGGACCATCAGGTATAAACATTATAATACTAGGGCACACAATTAAGAAAATAAATGAGGGAGCAGTACACTACAGGAGTTCCCAAAGGCCTGCTTGGCACTACATAAAGATATGTTACTCATTACAGAATTAATAACTGGCTTCCAGACTGGTGTTATCACATGGAACATATGGCCAGACCACATGTGATATCAAGCGCATGGTTTAATGTTGTGCATCTCTCTCTCTCTCTCTCTCTCTCCGGTGTGTGTGTGTTTTGCTGTATAGCTGTATAAGTTCTGGGGAGGGATTTGGATTGGGGCTGCAGCATGCAGAGAATAGGAGTTTTAACTCTTCCCTCCTGTGCTGCAGTCCCCATGAAAATCCCCCTGCAAGTGGCTGCATGGCCTGGGAGAGAATCTCCCTTCCTGGATAGGAAGCAGTATAACCACATATCTAAACTCTGGAAATAGATCCACCTGACTTTGCAGAATTTTAGGAAGACCTTGCCAGAAAGAAATCATCAGAAAGAAAACCTATTCTAATTGCATCTCCTTGCCTGCATTTCTCCCTCCCTCTCCCACACAGTATCCCCTCAAAGATGTTGTCTGGGGAGGTGTGCTGCTGATGCTGCATTTCAGTAAAGATGGCCAGAAATTTTGGGCAGGGTTGGATCGTCCTGTCTTGCTCTAAGGCATGTGCTTCTCAGCAAAATGTCAGGTCTCATTAGATTTCCCATCCTCTCTGATGATGCCTGTGTCCCCAAGAACATCCAGGTGGTGCTTCTTCTAAGAATGACACTGACAGCACTTCTGGGAGGCACCTGCTGGCTCCGGCTGGCTGACATCCACCCACCCTTGAGTGCATCCTGTCTTGGGCTTAGAGCATTACTGCGTTTTCGGGCTTTCTCATCCAAATGTTCCCGGTCCAAGGGCATTCGTTGAACCACTGTGTGTCATAATATGACTGTGTTTTGCAAGAGTGTTTGTGTCCATTGAGAACCCCTGTATGCCCTGATCTCTCAGCTGAGCCTGGAACATTCTGCCCCGTTTAGAAGGACAACTGGATGTGGACGGGAGTGGTGGGGAACAGCCACAACTGCCTCCCCTCCTGTTATATTAAGGAATTTAGAGGGCAGAGCATGGATCTCTCTGGGTTGCGGCCTTCCAACTCTACACACTGGAACAGAAGCCAAGCTTGTCCATGAAATATTTGGTCTGCGTTTGTTGATGTTTATGTATAATTCTTAGAAAGCCGTATTTTCATCCATCCATCTATCTTTCATATCTCTATCTCTTCTTGGTCATCCCAGAGTGCAGGACATGGAATAATGGGCTCAAGTTACAGGAAGCCAGATTCCGGCTGAACATCAGGAAAAATGTCCTGACTGTTAGAGCAATATGACAATGGAACCAATGACTCAGGGAGGTGGTGGGCTCTCCCACACTGGAGGCATTCAAGATGAGGCTGGACAGCTAACTGTCGGGGGTGCTCTGACTTGGATTCCTGCATTGAGCAGGGGGTTGGACTTGATGGCCTTGTAGGCCCCTTCCAACCCTACTGTCTTATGATTCTATATGCCTTTGCTGAAACTGATATATTCATATATCTATACCTATCTATACCTATATCTATCTACATTTTTTTCTTTTTCCTCTCTTTTGTTTTGTTTGGTTGAAATTTTACAATAAAAATTAATTAAAAAAAGAAATAGATTGGTTATATGCTCAGGACAAATGAACAGACCTAGTTCTTCAGGGAACAGTAATTGAACTGCAGGATGATGGCTTATTATAGGGATGGGTGACCATTTTTCAGTCAAGGGCTGCATTCCCTGGTGGGTAATCTGTCAGGGGGTTGCATGTTGGCGGAGGGCAGAGATGAAGCCAGTGGTGGGTGGGGTCAGAGCCAAAAGTTTCCCTTTCTGCCACCCCCTTCTCTCTCTCTCTCTCTCTCTCTCTCTCTCCCTCTCTGTACCCATGCAGCAGGCTTTCCAGGAAAGAGACACATTGCTTTTGCCAGAGATCTGAACTGATCGCATGCAGAGGGCTTTTGAAATTAGGCTGAGGGCGTCATGTGTCCCAAGGGCTGCAAATGGCCTACTCACTTAGATGGTTTAAAAAGAGGACTAGACAAAGCTGTGGGGAAAGGACTATTGCTGTTAGCCAAGATAATTCAGAATGGGACCTCCATATTCAGCAGAGAATTCTGATGCCGGGCGCACATCTGCTTTTGATTTTCCTTTCGGCTTCTGGGGTGTTCATGATGGATGACTCCTAAGCGCAACCAGTTAAAAGGCATTGTGCACCTAGTCTGTCTTTTCTTCTTTAACAGATCTTTTTCTGTGGTATGAAAAAGGGGGAAGATGCGGTGGGAAAACACGGGAGGGTTACAAGTAGAAGATGCTGTTGTCTGGACCTCCTGTAAAATTCTGTGAGGACACAATCCTATGCATCTTTAGACAGAAAGAAGTCCTACATTTCCCATCATACATGGCTGTGGGGAGTTGTAGGACTTTTTGCTGTCTAAGCATGTATAGGATTGCACCCTGAATGAGGCAGGGCACTTGTACAATAAAAACCTTTTATTGTACGATAAAAGAACACTGGGCTTAGAGAGGGACCTTGGTTTGATCCAACCAAAATGATTCATAGGTTCTTACTATATGGTCTGTTTGGATTCTGGGTGGGTCTCCTTTTGTGGCTTTGTCTACCAGGAATACACGGGGGATCAGTGAATACTGAGCACTTCATAAATGCATATTTCAAGCTTAGGAGGGGCGTTAAGTGCAGTTCCAGACCTAAGACCCTGGCTACACGTTGCACCGATCATGGGGCAAGCAGTCTGGTTCTTGCTTGGAAGTCTCCCTCTGAAAGCTGGTCCTACCAGCAGTAAAAGAGGAAGATGCTTAAAGAAGAGGGCCTTTTCTGCTGTGGCAGCCCATCTGCAGAATGAGATCCCTAGAGAGGTTCACCTGGCGCCTACGTTATACTCCTTCGGGCCAAGTGAAGACCTTTTATTTCCCCAGTATTTTAGCATTTTAGCTACCTAACCTTTTAGCTCTGGTGTTTTAAACCTGTATTTTAAATCTCTGCATTGCTGCTAGGTTTTATTCTGGTTGTATTTTTATATTGTAGTTTTAAGCTTTCATATTTTATATTGTTTTATGGTGCACTCTGTGGTTTTTATTTTTGTGAACCACCCAGAGAGCTTCGGGTATTGGGCAATACAGAAATGAAATGAATAAATAAATAGATAATTGTCTTACCTGTGGTTGCTGTGCTCCCAGTAAGGACAGAGCCATCTTAGAGTTCCCCTTTGGCACAGCAGTTTTGTGCCACAGTGAAGTTGTTGTTGCCTGCCTGTTGCCCTTCCTGTGGTTATCTTTTGCAACTATATTTGCTGCAGATAGGGGTGGGAGGAGTGGGAAGTTTAGTTAAAAGAGATAACAGGAAGGAGAAAGTCCAGGCAGGACAACTTGTGTTTTGTTTTTTACTAGCAAGGAACTGCTTTGCTGAGGATGAGTCTCGAATGGCTCCCTCCTTCCTAGAGCCACAAAGAGAAAGCCAGAATGTCAAGCTTTTCCATCCTTCTCTGTAGGGGCAGCTACTAAGGGGGCTTTAGTGGCCTGTGCAGCTGGGCTGCTTGCCATGGGAGTAGTGTAATGTGTAGCCGGGCTCTTGATGTCCATACCTTATGTCGGAGACCTACTGATACAAAGAAAAACTTGGCCTGTAGAAACTGCTGCTCGCTCATCAGGCTGGCAGCCCATAATTGGGGTGGGGGGAGTGTGGATTTATTCCATGTGTCAGCATCTTGAATTTCATGCAGGGAATTGCAGAGTACAATTTGTTTCTGTACAGCTTGCAGACTGTCAGCAAGGCAACGATGCGATTGATGAACGCCCATCATCTTGAACTTTGTTTCTGCGAATGTGTTGTTCAGTCGTTAAGTCGTGTCCAACTCTTCGTGACCCCATGGACCATAGCATGCCAGGCCTTCCTGTCCTCCACTGTCTCCCGGAGTGTGCTCAAGTCCATATTCATTGCATCAGTGATGCTATCTAGCCATCTCATCCTCTGCCGTCCCCTTCTCCTTTTGCCTTCAGTCTTTCCCAGCATCAGGGTCTTTTCCAGAGAGTTTTCTCTTCGCATTAGGTGGCCAAAATATTTGAGCTTCAGCTTCAGTATCTGTTCTTCCAATGAGCAGTCAGGGTTGATTTCCTTTAGGATTGACTGATTTGACCTCCTTGCAGTTAAACAGTGAACAAGCGTTTACACAGGAAGTAAGCTGGAGAAAGTGCTAGTTCCCACATGCATATACATGGCTCGATTATTTATCAATTGATTGATTGATTGCATTCATATCCTGCCTTTTGTCCTCCAATTAACCCAAAGCAGCGTACATAATCTTCCTCTCCATTTTATCCTTACAACAACAGCCCTGTGAAGCTGGTTGGGCTGAGAGTCTGTGACTGGCCCAAAGTCACCCAATGAGCTTCCATGGCCAAGTGGGGACTAGAACCCGGATCTCCCAGCTCCCAGTCCAACACTCTCGCCACTACACCACACTGGCTCTCAGTATGGTGATGACTCATCACCGAATGTGTGAACTGCGTGACATCATTGAAAAGCC
The DNA here is from genome assembly GCF_057233095.1 of Heloderma suspectum. Taxonomy (NCBI): domain Eukaryota; kingdom Metazoa; phylum Chordata; class Lepidosauria; order Squamata; family Helodermatidae; genus Heloderma; species Heloderma suspectum. The sequence continues at coordinate 305,985,088 of NC_139461.1, read as the reverse complement.
TTGTGTTTGTGACAGCGGCTCCCACTGGTGGCTGAATCGGTGTGGCAAACCATTGATGCTCTGTCATTTGCCATGTGGATTGGGGGATCATTTTGCTTCATGTCACATGGTGACCACATTGTGTGTGCCAGCCAGCAGAATGCTAATTAGATGCATGCCTGTCTCAATGCCAGGACACAAATTCGGTTCATTTGGATTTTTTTTAAGCTTGCATCTTGGCAGTGAAAGAGAAATGATACCTCTTCAAACTTAAGAACATAAGAAGAGCCATGCTGGAACAGACCAAGTGTCCATCTAGTCCAGCATTCTGTTCACACAGTGGCCAACCAGCTGTTGGCCAGGAACCTGCAAGCAGGACACAAGTGCAAGAGCACCCTCCCACCCAAGTTCCCCAGCAACTGGTGTACATAGGCTCGCTGCCTCTGGTACTGGAGGTAGCACAGAGCCATCAAGCCTAGTAGCCACTGATAACCTTTTCCTCCAGGAATTTGTCCAGCCTCCTTTTAAAGCCATCCAAATTGGTGGCCATCACTACATCCCGTGGTAGCGAATTCCATTGTTTCACTCTGTGCTGTGTGAAGAAGTGCTTCCTTTTATCTGTCCTGAATCTCCCACCAATCAGCTTCATAGGCTGACCCCGGCTGAGGGACATGGTATGGATAGTGCCAGCTGTAGTTTGTTCTCTCGAGTTCTCCTAGTGGAAGTCTGACTAGAGCACAGGCCTGCTAACTGTACAGCTTTCCTTTTGTGTACAGCACGGGAGAAGAACCTCTGGCCTGTGAGCCTCATCTGGCCTGTGGACATTCCCCATCTAGCCCATGGAGCTTTCCTGGATTCCTGCAAGGGGCAGAGCTTGGCGTGCAAGCAGGAATACCTGCTGTTATCTCCCATTGGAGATAACAGCAAGGGTACAGGTGGGTGGCAGACTTGCCCTCATGGCGTCTTCCCCACTGGGGAAGCCGTCACATGGGTGAAGTGTCTGGGACTGAGCCAGTGGCTGCAGGAGCACCCCTCTAGCTGCCGGCTCAGTCCCGGATGCTTCACACATGTGGTGGCTTCCCCAAACCACTGGGGAAACCGGCACGTGGAAGAAGCCACCATGATTGACCTGGGAGAAGGTCCCCATGCAGCAAAGCTAATTCCTGGCAGACGCGCCTCGAGGAGCATCCTCCTCCTGACGCACCCACTGGGGACTAAAAGAGATCAGGGGGCATAGCCACATCTGCTTTGACCTCATGATTGACCTCCCCTGATGTACAGCTTTGGGGTTTGTTCTAAAGTTGTACTTACTGGAACGCTGGAATTTGCCTGCCGACTGTATTGTTTTGTGTATGTTTGTTTTACTTCTGGATCTCACAATTTTGCTAGTGCACACTTTGAAATGTTACTTTGTGAAAGGTAATACAATGTGCAAATTGTGTGTTATATTTATTATATTTTCAGCTCCAAAGCTGAGAGAAAAGGGTGCCCTGCTTGCTTCAAAAAGCAGAGAAAATGGTGCCCAAACGGGTGCTTGAAGTTTTCAAAGCTTTTGCTGGTGTTCTCTTATCACCAGCATTGCTGATCTTCTGTACCTGCTCACTTTCCCCACTTGTGCAAATTAAACTTGAATATTTATTTTTGTGTCTTGAAAAAGAACAATATCTAGTGAATTTTTGCAGGGAGTTGTAGAACTGTCTGTGCCCCCTGCAGAGAGCTCTCCCCAGGTCTCCAAACAAAGTCCGGGAGAAAGCCATGGCCTTTTTAACAGACAGTAAATGCTGTGAAGGATTGAAGGCAAAAGGAGAAGGGGACAGCAGAGGATGAGATGGCTAGATAGCATCACCGATGCAATGAATATGGACTTGAGCGCACTCCGGGAGAGAGCGCAGGACAGGAAGGCCTGCCGTGCTATGGTCCATGGGGTCACGAAGAGTTGGACACGACTGAACGACTGAACAAAACGTCAGTGAATGTTCATTGCTGAACCAAGTCCACAGCCAATTAAGCATTTGAATCTGTGCCTGGAGGAAAGCAATCCCATTACCTCTTAAGACTGGATTGCTATTATGCTGTCTGTGCTTTCAGATCTGGAGAGCGGAAGCCTCCAGGAACGAGGACTTTGCTCCACATTTGCTGGAAAACCAAGTTCTTTAATGTGACCCTTATGGCTGTGAATGTAAATGCAGCTATTTAAATTTCAGCTTCCACCAAAATGGGGTTTTGAGTTGTTTCTTTTTCAAATGGGAGATCAGGATATGTTATGCCTCAGTTGTATATCAGTCGACCAAGCTGCAGCTAACTTGAGAGCAACTGGAGAGAGTCAGTGTGTGTACTTAATTTGGGAGATTATCAAGTATTATAGAGAGAGATCCACATTAAATGTTTAAATTGTGTCTGAACTGTATTTGCACACTGTCAGGATGACCACCAAAAAGTAGTTGGAAATGGAGGGAGGATGGGAAGAATGAGTGGGATCTTTTGGTAGAACCCACCAGCACAGCATGGCCAAGACTTGAGGTAGGGCATCTGTGATTGGGTCTCCTGATGTTTCCCCACCTGACTTAAAAACTCTTGTGAGCCCAAAGTGTTCACCCACAGAGGAGGCGTCCCACAATATCTCTGTACAGCTCCTTATTCTGGCCTTGCTTTCTTCCACTTAGGGGTCATTTTGCCCCATCGCAGCATTAGGTGCGATTGGAGTAGTCAGTCACTCCCAAGGCAGAAATGCAACAGGACTACCACAGCGCTTGAGGAGATTGCCATGCATCTCTGGATGAGTCTCTATTCTGTATGCTTGGCACATTCCAGTCTGGAGGCCCGTTCAGTTTGGTGTTTCATGCAGAAATGCATTGGGTAGAATTCTCTGCAGCTGGGCATGTATTCTGCCAGGGATCTCATACCAAGGAGCAAGCGTCTTTTAATTTCGTGGCTACAGTCACCGTCTGTGGTGATCTTGGAGCCCAAGAAAATAAAATCTGTCACTTCTTCCATTTCTTCCCTTTCTATATGCCAGGAAGTGATGGGGCCAGATGCCATGATCTTAGTTTTTTTAATGTTGAGTTTCAAGCCAGCTTTTGCACTCTCCACTTTCACCCTCAACAAGAGGCTCTTTAGATCTTCTTCGCTTTCTGCCATTAGGGTGGTATCATCTGCGTATCTGAGGTTGTTGATAATTCTCCTGGCAATCTTAATTCCGACCTGTGATTCATCCAACCTGGCATTTCTCATGAAGTACTCTGCATATAAGCAGGGCGACAATATATAACCTTGTCGTACTCCTTTCCCAATTTTGAACCAATCGGTTGTTCCATGTCCAGTTCTTACTGTTGCTTCTTGGCCCTTGTACATGTTTCTTAGGAGACAGGTAAGGTGGTCTCATACTCCCATCACTTTAAGAATTTGCCACAGTTTGTTGTGATCCACACAATCAAAGGCTTTAGTGTAGTTAATGAAGCAGAAATAGACGATTTTCTGGAATTCTCTTGCTTTCTCCATGATCCAGCAAACGTTGGTGATTTGATCTCTAGTTCCTCTGCCTCTTCGAAACCCAGCTTGTACTTCCGGTAGTTCTCGGTTCGCATACTGCTGAAGCCTAGCTTGTGGGATTTTGAGCATCACCTTGCTGGCATGTGAAATGAGCGCAATTGTGCGGTAGTTTGAACACTCTTTGGCGTTGCCCTTCTTTGGAATTGGAATGTAAGCTGACCTTTTCCAGTCTTGTGGCCACTGTTGAGTGTTCCAAATTTGTTGGCATATTGAGTGCAGCACTTTAACAGCAACAACTTTTAGGATTTTAAATAGCTCAGTTGGAAGACTGTCATCTCCGCTAGCTTTGTTGTTAGTAATGCTTCCTAAGGCCCACTTGACTTCACTCTCTAGGATGTCTGGCAGTGACCGCACTATCATTGCTCTCAGGGACATTCAGATCTTTCCTGTATAGTTCTTCTGTGTATTCTTTCCACCTCTTCTTAATCTCATCTGCTTCTGTGAGGTCCCTGCCTTCTTTCTCCTTTATCATGCCCGTCTTTGCACAAAACGTTCCCTTGATATCTCCGATTTTCTTGAAAAGGTCTCTAGTCTTTCCCATTCTATTGTTTTCCTTGATTTCTTTGCATTTTTCATTTAAGAAGGCCTTAAGAAGAATTTCTTTGCATTGTTCATTTAAGAAGGCCTTCTTGTCTCTCCTTGCTATTCTCTGGAACTCTGCATTCAGTTGGATATATCTTCCCCTTTCTCCCTTGCTTTTCGCTTCCCTTCTTTACTCAGCTACTTGTAAAGCCTCATCAGACAGCCACTTTGCTTTCTTGCATTTCTTTTTCTTTGGGATGGATTTCGTTGCTGCCTCCTGAACAACGTTACGGACCTCCGTCCATAGTTTCTCAGGCACTCTGTCTATCAGGTCTAATCCCTTAAATCTATTCCTCACCTCCACTGAATATTCATAAGGGATATGATTTTGGTCATACCTGAATGGTTTAGTGGTTTCCCCTACGTTCTTCAATTTAAACCGAAATTTTGCAAGAAGCAGCTCATGATCTGAGCCACAGTCAGCTCCAGGTCTTGTTTTTACTGACTGTATAGAGCTTCTCCATCTTTGGCTGCAAAGTACATAATCAATCTGATTTCAATATTGACCATCTGGTGATGTCCACGTGTAGAGTCACCTCTTGTGCTGTTGGAAAAGAGTGTTTGCTATGATCAGCATGTTCTCTTGGCAAAACTCTTATTAGCCTTTGTCCTGCTTCATTTTGTACACCAAGGCCATGCTTGCCTGTTATCCCGGTGATTTCTTGACTTCCTACTTTAGCATTCCAATCCCTTATGATAAAAAGGACATCTTTTTTTGGTGTTAGTTCTAGAAGGTGTTGGAGGTCTTCATAGAACCGATCAACCTCAGCTTCTTCAGCCTCAGTGGGGCATAGACTTGAATTACTGTGATGTTGAATGGTTTGCCTTGGATTCGTACTGAGATCATTCTATTGTTTTTGAGATTGTACCCCAGGACTGCTTTTCCAACCCTTTTATTGACTATGAGTGCTACTCCATTTCTTCTAAGGGATTCTTGCCCACAGTAGTAGATATAATGGTCACTGGAATTAAATTCGCCCATGCCTGTCCATTTTAGTTCGCTGATTCCCAAGATGTCGATGTTCAATCTTGCCATCTCATGTTTGACCACCTCCAGCTTACCTTGATTCACTGATCTTACATTCCAGGTTCCTAAACAATATTGTTCTTTACAGCATCGGACTTTCTTTTCACCACCAGACACATCCACAGCTGAGTGTCCTTTCGGGTTTGGCCCAGCCGCTTCACTCTTTCTGGCGCTACTTGGAAATACCCTCTGCTCTTCCCCAGTAGTATATTGGACACCTTCCGACCTGAGGGTCTCATCTTCCGGCGTCATCTCTTTTAGCCTTATGATACGTTCCATGGGGTTTTCTTGGCAAGAATACTGGAGTGGGTTGCCATTTCCTTCTCCAGTGGACCACATTTTGTCAGAACTCTCTGCCATGACCTGTCCGTCTTGGGTGGCCCTGCACGGCATAGCTTATGGCCTCACTGAGTTACGCAAGCCCCTTCGCCACAACAAGGCAGTGATCCATGAAGGGGTGTGGCTGCCTACCTGCTTTTATATGTTTATATTTTTATATGGTTTTTTGTTGTTGTTTTATCTTCTTGATTGAATTGTGCATGTTGATTTTATTGTGTATTGTTTTATTATTACAAAGCTGCCTTGAGGCTGTTTGTGGTGAAGAGCCAGGTAGGAATTCTGTAAGTAAGTAATGATCTTGGGCCATATTGTCTTTTGTGTCTGAGGGTGCAACCCTATGCATGTTTAGATGGAAAAAAGTCCTACAACTCCCAGCATGCCCCAGCCAGCCTTCTTGTATCTCTTAGGCCTGGCCTTCGAGAGTATGGGCAACTGGGCAGCATTTTTTTTTTAAAAGGTGATCCAAGTTCTTTCCAAATTTGCCACTTTTGTGCACCTGAGATTGCAAGTCAGGCGAAGAAAGGCACAGCAGAGATGTAGTTAGCCAAGTTTGATGGGAGCAGTTCAGTTATTTTTCATTCTCTAACAGCCTTGTGACAAATTAAGTAGCATTTAATTGAAGCTGTATTTTCCTTGTCTCTGCTGTTTCTTGTAGGAGATGGATTAAATTAAGTTGGTGTTGAGGAAATGAGCCTTCTGATTAGTGTTTGGGAAATGGAATTTGTGGCTCATGGGAATATGGATGGGTATCGGAATCCCTGTGGGGAATCACGCAGTGGCCAAAGATAGCTATGTGAGCCTGAGTGAGTTGTAAAGGACAGACAAGGCACGTCGGAGCTGAATTCGGGAAGCAAGCAAAGCTCCTCAGTTGCTCTGCCAAAGAATATCCATTGCCTCTTGATGGTCCTATGATGACCTGAAATTAAGGGATCTCCCCAAACACGTGCCAAGAGAAAGATGCATTTATGTTTATATCCTGCCCGTCTTCCAAGGAGATACACCATTCTCTCCCCCGGTTCTTATCCTCACAACACCCCTGTGCAGTAGGTTAGGCTGAGAGACAGTGGCTATCCCAAAGTCACTGTAGCAAAGTGGGGATTTGAACGTCATTCTCTCCAATATTAGTCCCATGCTGTAACCACTACACCATACTGGCTCAGCCCTTGTGATCTCAAAGCACCTGCCCAGAGAAGAGTTTGCCTGTTGTCCCCCTGCCTGATTTGCTGCTCTGGCCTTGCTTTCTTCCAATTAGCCTCTGATGGAGGCAGGCACTTTTGCCTCCTTACTTCTTTGCCCCTTTTATTCAATCGCTCCCAGTGCAGAGATGGCAGCAGAACTATGTGCCCCAAGTGGAGGCTGTGTGATGCATCTAGGCAAGAGTCAGTTTCTCGGCTTGCTTCCTTCCATTCAGAAGACATGACTAGCTGTGTGGCTCATGGAGAAGCACAGGGAGGGGTATGTAAAAGGCATTGCAAGTCCTGTCTAGGGATGTACGAAAGTCACTTACCTTTTCGTGGATTCTGTTCACGGTGGGGGGGGCGCTCTGTCCCTCCCCCCGGAATCCTTGGGGGGGTGGGGAGGTGATCCGGTCCTCCCCCCCAGAATCCTGTCTGGCCGGCTCTGCTCCATGGCAGCTCCTCAGAGCAGCTGGCCAGGGCCGTCCGCAGCCGGACTTCCGGCCGCAGACTGGCTGGTGCAGACGCAAATGGCGGCCGCTGTAGCGGCCGCCATTTGCATCCAGCCAGGCAGCTGTGATAGGTTACGTAAGTCTTTACGTAGCCTATCATGGCTGGGCAAAAAAAACCCACGGTGTACGCAAATGACGGCGGCTATGGCGGCCGCCATTTGTGTTCCCTATTTTTCGCCGTTTTATTACACCTATTATGGCAAAAACAATGGAGAATGCAAGTAGCGTAGTGGGCGCTATTTGTGTTCCTTTTTTATTCGCCGTTTTAGCCTATGTAAATATTTACATAGGATAAAACGGTGAAAAAAAAAGGAACACAAATAGCGCCCACTACACTATTCGCGGTTCCCTTTTTTTTCACCGTAATTGCCTACATAAATATTTACGTAGGCTAGAACGGCGAAAAATAGGGAACGCAAATGGCGGCCGCCGTAGCTGCTGCCATTTGCATATGCTGGTTTTTTTGGGGGGGTGGGTTAGCCGTGATAGGCTACGTAAATTCTTACGTAGAATTTACGTAAGCTGCAGGGACGGCAATGGCGGCCGCAGCAGCCTGGCTGCGGCTGGCCAGGAGACCAGCTGCCGCCACTGGCGGAACCGCCACTGCCGCCGCATCCACTGCATCTGCCCCAGGTAAGTTCCATCCCAGGGGATTCCGTGGGGGGGGGCAGGAGGCCTTTCCGCCATGGATTCTTTAGAATCCGGCCTCACTGGGATCCGTGGCGGACTTCTCTGCCATCCCTAGTCCTGTCAAATGCAACAGAGTTGCCCAATCCCTTATTAGGGAGCACCCTGATATTCTGATGTTGGAAGAAGTTCCTAAGCCAGAGATGGAGATCAAACGTCTTAAGAATCTTTTGCTTGGAGTGCCCCTGGGACGTCAAACGTCATTTATTGCCCCTGGAACATCAAAAAAATATGGAGTATCCATAATACTTGCAGCCTCACTTCATTTTCAACTTCAGAATTTTCTATTGGATGATGAGGATCCCTTTGTTTTTCTTAAGGGCTTATTGCATTCCAAAAAGTATACTATCACTGCCATCTATGCTCCCAATATAGGTCAAATCCAGTTCTTTGAGAGAGTATTTCTAAAACTGGCTGCATTTGGAGAGGGAGATCTAATACTTGGTGGAGATTTTAATGCTGCCCTAGATAATGCTAAAGACAGAGAGAACATTGCTGGGCACTCATTCACACATAAGAGATAGTAATGCCATTAGAGATCTTGTAGTTCATGTGGGCCTAGTGAATTCATGGCGCACAGTTTATCCCAGTGCAAGAGATTACACACTCTACTGCAGCGTAAAAAAGGTCTTGCCATCGCATAGATATGATCCTTCTGTCTCATGAAGCTACAATTGGTTACGCTTATTTAATATTTAAAACTGGAGAGTGAGCAACTGGGGGCTACTTGCAGTCCTAGCTTTTTAATGCCTTATGCGCTAGCCCTTTTCAAAATAAGGTTTTATAAGAGTATAAGGTGGGTTGGTTTTTTTTTTTACTCTTCTGGAATGTCTGTTAATTGGACAGTTTGTTGCTGTTGTCGTTCAGTCGTGTCCAACTCTTCGTGACCCCACGGACCATAGCACACCAGGCCTTCCTGTCCTGTGCTCCCTCCCGGAGTGTGCTCAAGTCCATATTCATTGCACAGTTTATACATCTACAAATAACAGAATTTACTGCATCCCCAGCACAGCTCACATTTCCACCATCTGCCTTTCAGCTTTCTTTTGGGGCTGTGTGAACTGGTTTCAAAGTCTGCTAGAGAACAGGAAGAGAATACTTGTCTGTGCTCCTAGCTTTTAGTGTTCTGCAAAATCTGTAAGAAAAAATATTTAATATGAAAGTAACGTAAAGTAAGGAGGGTGCTGATTATCAACATTGGCTGCCTCTCTGAAGTATTTATGGCAATTAAAAAAATCCTTTTTAATAACATCAATGTACAATCCATGGGATCTTAAAATTCATCTGTGAATTTTAATATACATAAATATCCATAGGTCAGATTAAATCACAGTCTCAAAGTTTTCTTACTGGACCAAGACGAAAGCACCAAATTCCTTGGGTCCCACTAAGTAGAACATTCTGACAGAAACTCATATATCCTGACCAGTCTCTTTGCTTCTGTTGAAAGGGAGCAGCAGACCTGTAGCTCAGGAAGGAAAGTCTCCTTGGCAACCGGGACGATGTGAAACATTGCAGACCGGAATTAGTTATCATAATTAGGCCTGTAGGAGTATTTGATGATGTAAATTCTCAGATGCTGGATTTTCTGAGATCAACCTGGTTCTGGAGAGGTGTCTGGATAGGTGCAGAAAAGCAGCTAGGTATTATCCAAGCTGTGTTTTTATTAATGGGAGTTATCTGCTCAATCCAGCACCGGGGAGAATCTGGCAGATGGATGTACTGGTAGATCTCTGGGTGATTTATAGTAGATCAGCAAGGGTCTCCAACTCCCAGTTGCTTAACAATAGCAATGTTTTGGTCTAAATTATTTATCTAGTTAATGTATTCATAATATTTATATACCGCTCCACATCAAAAGATGTCAGAGTGGTGAACGGCAAAGATAAAACAATAAAACACCATGTTAAAACAATTAAAATGTTTTAAAAAGAAACTATTTTAGATTAGTCTGTTAGAATCCATGATCCATAGTAATTCAGATATAGATTTGTATTGTGGATGCTGGTCAGCCCACTGTATGGCTCATGGGGGTTTAGCAGGCAATTGGCTGTTATCCCTGAGACACCATTTTGCATCTGGCTTCAGTTAGTGGATCTTGAGAGTAAAAAAAATCAAATTAAATCCTGCAAGCCTGACTACCCCTGTCCTAATTCATCATAAAGTGACAATAGTGAATCTTATATCATTGGGTAAACTAAAGGAACCTGCCTAAGGCAGACTTGGTGTACTGATAAAAGGCAGCAAATGGTCAGTTACTTAAGGTGCAATCCTATGCATGTTTAGAGGGGAAAAAAAGGCCTACAATTCCCAGCATGCCCCAGCCAGCATGGCAACCCTAAAGATGCATAGGATTGCACCCTTAATTTATTATTTTTCTACCCCACCACAGGGATTTGGAAAATGACCTATGCCATCTTAGAACAGAGACCAGGTTCCATCTGGGGTGGTGGTGGGGGCATGCTAGTTTCACTCTGTATTTTTCCATACCACGTATGCCCCCTCAGAGCTGATCTTATCACTAGGCCCACAACCACAGTGGGGATATACTTGCCTGCAACTGGAAGTGCCATTTGCAATTTAAGCAGTGGGACAAAATAAATTTTAGCATAGGAGATTTTGGCAGGATTCAGTAAGGGATGAAGGCTTGCTCTTGAATACATTCAAGGTGAGATGGGGTGTGGCTGTGGAAGCACTGTAATTTTGGGGCATTTGTCGTGATTGGGGATGCGGCAAGAAATAATAAAAAAAAAAGATTCCCTGTAAGTAGGTTTTTGTGTAGCAAGGTCATGGGCACAGCCTGCTCTACTCAACCCTCAAGCACCCACTTCTCCTTTCCTGCTACCCTTCTCCTTGGCAGAAATAGACACGAATCACATTTTCTTGCAGAGGATGTGGGGCTTACCCAGTTTGATCTTCACTGGTTGTGGAGCACTTGCGACCACCTCTCCCATCACCTGCCACAGGTGAGTTTTCTGGGCCCGGGGTGGGGTGCAGAGAAAAGAGGCAGAGATGAGTTCTTTATTGAGCCTTCTCAGATTCCAAGTTGCTTGTGACACAATCCATTTCACAAAACGTGCGTGTCATTTTGCGAGTCATCTTCGTATGTGGGGAAATGTTTGATCATGGATCTCAGTCTCGGATGATGTCTGAGTGATGCAGGCCGGTTCTTCCCCCCTGTTTTTGCTGTGTTTAACTTTTGTGCCAGAAAAGGAGTTTGAGGTAACGCAAGTGATTAATCTCCCACTGACTCTGGGGATTAATTTACGGTACTTGGCAAGGTTGCTGTGGCATGATAGTGTGTCTGATGTTCTTTGCTGGGCACAAGTGCAGCTTCGGTCGGAAACGTTGGCTCTTTGCTTTGTTATAGCTTTGTTAAAAAGTGCTTTGTTACTCAGTTATTGCTGGTGGAGAGGGATCGGTAATCGGCACATCATTTCAAAGAAATGCTGATGCTCAAACCTGCCTTGCAGCCAAGTTGCTTACTCCCAGTCCCTTCCATTGAGGTTTATATGGCCAACTCAGTTGTAGAACTACATGTGGCTGCCTATCTGCTACTGGGTGAGGTTTACAGTATTAGTACTAGTGTACAAAGCCCTAAATGACTTGGGGCCAGGATATCTGAGAGAGCACCTTCTCCCTTACTAGCCTGCCCGGTCACTGAGGTCATTGGAGGTGGGCACATTCCTGGTGGTTCCACATGGACCTATGGCCTGGTTAGAATCCACCAGGAGAAGAGCCTTCAGTGCGGTGGCCCCCTTTCTTTGGAACTCCCTGCTCCTGGAGGTCAGGCAGGCACCAACACTGTACTGTTTCTGGCACCTTATTTACAAGCAAGATAAACAGGGAAAGCTTTGCAAGATCTTCTCTCCACTGCATGTCAATTAAGATCAGTCTTGCAAGGAGTTCAGTTGCAAACCAGTTAAGATTTGGAAGACCCTATACACATCATGGAAGAATACAAGAGATCCAATTCAGTCTATGGCAACACAAAGAATCATAATACTTTTCTTTAAATATACATTAAAATATGTGATCAAAATGAATGCAAACTTAAAAAAAATGGACAAAGTTTACTATGTCAGGGCATGATGCCTATTCACTATTGGGCCAGGTTTAAGGTATTAGGACTAGTGTACAAAGCCCTAAACAACTTGGGACCAGGATACCTAAGAGAGCGCCTTTTCTTTACTAACCTGCCCAGTCACTGAGGTCATCGGAGGGCTTGCTCCTGGTGGTTCCACGTGGCCCCATGGCCCGGTTGGAGTCCACCAGAAGAAGAGCCTACAGTGTGGTGGCCCCTTTCCTGTGGAATGCCCTGCCTTTGGAGGTCAGGCAGGCGCCAACATTGTGTTGCTTTTGGTGCCTCCTGAAGACATGGTTATTTCGAGAGGCCTTCCTTGAGCGGCCAGCCGCAGTTAATTAAGTTCAGAATCTGTTCTTTTAAAATGTTTTCATTGTTTTAATTATGAGGTTTCATTCTTTTATCCTGTTGTTCACCGCTCTGCAATCTTTGATGTGGAGCGGTATATAAATATGGTAAATAAATAAATAAATAAATAAATGTGGAGCTTCTGTTCCTGTTCCACGCTGAGGCCTGCAGGGATGACCTGTGAAACCCTGCAAAAGTGAGTTCTACAGCAGATGGCTCATTGTTGGGAACAGGGTATATTCAGCCCAGAGAAAAAGCACCTAAGCTGGGATGCTGTTGCTCCAACCAGGATTTGGAGCAAACGGAGGTCTTAAGTGGTCCTACTGTCAAGTTTGGGGTTCCTCGCTCCCCCTCCCCATAACCTGCCAGTGCTCAAAGCAGGAATGTTGAACCCCTTTCAGTCTGAGGGCTGAATTCCATGTGGCATAAGCTCCCGAGGGCTGCGTTCCAGTGGCAGGTGGGGCGAGGGCAAAAGAGTGGGGCCAAATACCAGCATCTTTCAGCGTAAAGCTCTCACTGCCAGTAACTCAGCCTCAGGAGAGGCATTTAGACCTTTTAGAATGGGGAAAAAACTGCGCAAAAACTAGGAAATGATTGGCCATTGGGGAAAAGGGGGTGGGGCCAGTGGTGTACAGGACACGGGTCTCCCAGTGGGCACTATGGGGACCCAGGGTGGGTTGGATTTAGCCCACAGGCCTGAGGTCTTAAAGATTAAAAGAACTGCACCCAATTTGTCAAGTGCCAGATCCTTTGGGGCTGGTTAGCCTCCTGCTGTTCCTGGAGGTGGCGTGGTTGCCAAAAGTACCCCACTGCATGGCTGAGGGTTCTGAGGCACCAAAGGAGGAAGGCAAAGCTGCCTCCTTGGGCCGTGCAGGCAAAGGTTTTGCTGCCTTCTGGGGCTCTTCCCCTATGGGAGTTGGTGGTGGGGTAGTGCCTTCTGGGACTCTTTCTGGGCTTAGTTTCTGTCCCCAGGCTTCCTCTTCCTTTGTGCCCCCATATCTCCTCCTTGGATAGTAGGAGGTCTGACTCCCAGACCATGGACAGCTTCATTATCGGCCATGGGACTTGTTTCAGGAAAAAGGGTTGGGTCCTTCAGTCTTATGTATTTAGGAAGGAATGAAGAGTGCCCCTTATCCCGTGCAAAGTGGTTTTGCCTCCCAGCTGTGGCAAGATAGTGTTGCTTCTAGAGAGGCTATAGAAATGCTGCTTTACCATTTCAGTAAATAAAAACCATCAGAACTGAATCTGAAATATTTTAACTGCTGCAATGATTCTGCCAGTCAATATGTGGTGTTCATCCCCACTCCCTGAATATTCCCTCCATGAATGAGGCACAGCAAGAATAGAAAATTGCAAAAATGACTAAAATCATTGAATTTATTTGTAGAGAGAAAAAAAAAGGGGGTTGTGTTAAGTTGGCTGCCCTTTATTAATCTCTAGAAACAGTGGTTTCAACTAGATTTAAATATGTTTAGATCAGCCCTCCACAACCTGCTGCCCTCCAGAAATATTGGACTATGGCTCCCGTAATCCCATGGCTTGGAATTATGGGAATTGTAGTCCAACACATCTGGAGGGGACCAGGTTGGGAGAGGCTGGTTTAGAAGCTTTGCAGCATTGTTGCTGGCATAGCTTATGTTTATATGCGTTTTGTTTATGGTATATTTCTGATGCATTTAGATGACTTGATTTTCGTTTGTTCCTTGTGCTTTTGTATACCATATTTCTTCCTTTGGGAAATAAAACGAGAGAGCGAGAGAGAGAGAGAGAGAGAGAGAGAGAGAAAGAAATTAATCACTACTTCCAGCTAAGTTGCTGTTCAAAGCTGTTGTTAAACATCTCCCTCATTAAATAAATTTCAGTTTTCGCCATCAGTAGAATTTTGGTGGCGTGCCATGTCAGGCCCGTGTTCTGGTTGATGAGCTGATGGAGGACATGGAACAACAATAACAAAGAAGATGATTAATTTTTAAGGGTTTTTCTCCCCCATATTACACTGACTTTCAAAATCCATTGCTAGTTTATAAACCATGTTTCGTTTGACGGGAATAGATGTCCTTCTCTGCCTCAAGGATGAGCTGTAGAAAATCAAATTTATCATCACAACAACCCTGTGAGATGGGTTAGATTGAGAGACTGTTTCTGTTGTCTCACACAATAAATGACTGACAACATTTGGCTTGGTTGCTTGGCAACTCTGAAGGGTTCTTCCCGCTTCCCTGTATTGTCCCAAGAGCCACTTTGGGAAAGGTGAGTGATGTAAGGATGATAGAAGTTGGAGGTAGACCTTGCCCTTTCTGCTTTGTGGTATGGTGACTACCAGCCAGACGTCCCTTAGCCCAGAATCATAGAAGAGGTGGAGGGCAATACAGTTCTAAGGGTCCGTATGGGTGTTTCCAGATGAGGCTTTTGTCGTGAGGTCGGCCTGCCTCATTCATGAAATTTTGCTGGGAGTCCAAATGTCATTGTCTTCCACTTGCAACCCTCTTGTGTTCTCTCACTGCTTCTTCCATCTTTTTTCTTGTTTTGACGGGTTGCGCTAGGAGCTGCCCATCTGGAAGCACCCATTTCTCGTTTCTGCCATTCCTGTTTTTACGGAAGTGAAACAGGCTGAGAAAGTGACCTGCCCCAAACCACATATGGAGTCTACCTATACAACAGAGTCGATGGCTGAACCTCAACCCAGGCTTGTTTCAGGTTCTCCACTGGGCCACCGTTTCCTGAAGGGGAGAGCAGAATGGGGTGTGGGGTGCCACAGCAAAGAAGTCTTGCTTGAGAACTCTTACATAAGCCATGTTCATGTATTACCAGCGGAGGTTGATGGCTCCGATGTCATTGGGGTGGTGAATTTGCTCCGGGTTTCAGTCAGAACTCTAAAGAAGCTGTTCAAGATGTGGGGCAACTTGGAGAGCTCTGTTAGAGTTCTGACTGGTTCTGATTGAAACATGGAGCGGATTCACTGTCCCACTGACATCAGAGCCACCAGCCTCCACTGTCCGTAGGGTAGTCCTGGCCCCTGACGTCAGCATGCTGAGTGCGGTTGCCTGCAAAGGAGCTCCTGTGCTCGCACAGCGACTTGCACACAGGGGCCCACACGACAGTTGGGGCACACAGTGGGGCATCCCATTCACATGGACCCTCCCTTGTGAGCAGGTGCTCGTGCCCGCGCATTCGTTGTGCCTCTTCATGCTCAGTGCTTGGATGTCGGAGCGCGGAGCTAGCTGGGTGGCTGCTTACGAATGGCCAAAGAAGAGGAAATGCATCGTCCAAAAAGAGGACAAAAGAGGATACAGATTTGCATAAAAATTGCATATGCTAACTTATTTGTATAGATGCCTGTTAATAAATAAATTTAGAAATTGTAATTTAAATCTGAAATTTAAATAAATTTAAATTAAATTTTAAATTTAAATATAAAAGTAATTAATTTAAAATTTAAATTTAAATGTAAAGTCAATTAATGTAAAATTTAAATTTAAATAAAATCTGTAATTTAAATTTGTAATTTAAATAGAAATACTGTACATCTCACCCATAGTGGGGAAAACGGTGACCAGGTGTGCTGTGTGCCTGCTGCTCAGTCTGCTGTCCAGGTGCTGACTGTTCAAGGCCCCTGCTGCTCTCCCTCCTTATGGTTCTTTAGCTTTAAAGTGGATGTGGACTGGACAGCCCTTCAAACAGAGGACTCCTTCAAGCAGAGGACTGTTCTCCGCCAGCTCTTCAGACAGAGGACTCCTTCAAACAGAGGACTGTTCTCTGCCAGCCTTTCAAACAGAGGACTCCTTCAAACAGAGGACTGCTCTACGACAGCCTGTCAGATAGAGGACTCCTTCAAACGGAGGACTGCTCTCTGACAGCCCGTCAGATAGAGGACTCCTTCAAACGGAGGACTGCTCTCTGACAGCCCGTCAGATAGAGGACTCCTTCAAACGGAGGACTGCTCTCCGACAGCCCGTCAGATAGAGGACTCCTTCAAACAGAGGACTGCTCTCCGACAGCCCGTCAGATAGAGGACTCCTTCAAACAGAGGACAGCTCTCCGACAGCCTGTCAGATAGAGGACTCCTTCAAACAGAGGACTGCTCTCCGACAGCCCGTCAGATAGACAGCTGTCCTCTGGAACAGTGGTGGGCTGCTCCCCCCAGTGCTGGCCAAAGCTCAGGACAGACAGAGGCAAAATGGGAGGGGGGCAGGGCAGTGATGTCAGTGAATGTGGCTACCCTCACTGATGTCATCTGGCCCATGGAGGGCCTGGTTCTGCACCCCTCTGTGGCTCCTTTTCCTGAAGTGGTGCCCACTTTCTGAAGGCTATGTAACAAATGTGTTGAGGACTGAGGTTAGTTTACTGCCAGTCTAAGCGGCATGGGAGCAAATGCAATTAAACAGATGCAGAAGCAAATCAGTCTGTGGTGCATTAGAGGTTTGAATTTTTTTAAAAAAAACTTTCTCTTGAACTCAGTGAATTAAATAAATTGTCTGATGCTGAGCAAATGTGATTAATTGTGGCTTTCAATGGTTTTAGCTTCTTACTGCATTTTCTGCCCTCCTACTAACTGAAGCTTTTTGCCTGCAGTTTATTAGCCTTTGACTACTCAGTGACACTATTTTATTTGTTTCTGTTGTCATTTGGGGAAAAGGGGGGGAACCCGCCCGCCTGCCCACCCACAGAAACAGACTAACTCTGGATTCAAAGAGATTTTGCAAGGACCTTTGACACACAGATTAGTACAAGTCCTTCTTCTAGTACAGACTTTTTCTAGACTGTACCACTCTAAGCCTAGACTGTATCACATCAGCTGAAAGTAGGAGTTCAGATGTTGAACCCTGCCCCATTTAAAAATATAGTCCTTTCACTTAGACAACAAGCACGAAGAATTGTTCAGCTTAGTCCTGTCCCTGTTGTGCTATTTCTCCTACCTGTGGGGAGCGTTTTATATCTGAAGAACATTTTCACATGTAAATTTTTATTTATTTATTTATTTATTTATTTCATTTCATTTCTATACCGCCCAATAGCCGAAGCTCTCTGGGCGGTTCACAAAAATTAAAACCAAACAACACACAATAAAACAATTTAAAATATATAGAACATTAAAACCACAATATAACAATACAACCACAATAAAACCTAGCAGCAGTACAGGAGTTTAAAATACAGATTTAAAACAATAAAGATAAAAATTTAGAAAGCTAAAATTCCTGGGAAAATAAAAAGATCTTCACCTGGCGCCGAAAGGAGTACAATGTAGGCGCCAGGCGAACCTCACTAGGGAGCTCATTCCAGAGCCGGGGTGCCACAACAGAAAAAGCCCTCCTCCTAGTAGCCACCCGCCTCACTTCCTTTGGCAGGGGCTCACGGAGAAGGCCCCTTCATGGATCACTGCCTTGTTGTGGCGAAGGGGCTTGCGTAACTCAATGAAGCCATAAGCTATGCCGTGAAGGGCCACCCAAGACGGACAGGTCATGGCAGAGAGTTCTGACAAAATGTGGTCCACTGGAGAAGGAAATGGCAACCCACTCCAGTATTCTTGCCAAGAAAACCCCATGGAATGTATCACAAGGCTAAACGAGATGACGCCGGAAGATGAGCCCCTCAGGTCGGAAGGTGTCCAATATGCTACTGGGGAAGAGCAGAGGGTATTTCCAAGTAGCGCCAGAAAGAGTGAAGCGGCTGGGCCAAACCCGAAAGGACACTCAGCTGTGGATGTGTCTGGTGGTGAAAAGAAAATCCGATGCTGTAAAGAACAATATTGTTTAGGAACCTGGAATGTCAGATCAATGAATCAAGGTAAGCTGGAGGTGGTCAAACATGAGATGGCAAGATTGAACATCGACATCTTGGGAATCAGCGAACTCAAATGGACAGGCATGGGTGAATTTAATTCAGGTGACTATCATATCTACTATTGTGGGCAAGAATCCCTTAGAAGAAATGGAGTAGCACTCATAGTCAACAAAAGGGTGGGAAAAGCAGTACTGGGGTACAATCTTAAAAATGATAGAATGATCTCAGTACGAATCCAAGGCAAACCATTCAACATCACAGTAATTCAAGTCTATGCCCCAACCACTGAGGCCGAAGAAGCTGAGGTTGATCGGTTCTATGAAGACCTACAACACCTTCTAGAACTAACACCAAAAAAAGATGTCCTCTTCATCATAGGGGATTGGAATGCTAAAGTAGGAAGTCAAGAAATCACCGGGATAACAGGCAAGCATGGCCTTGGTGTACAAAATGAAGCAGGACAAAAGCTAATAGAGTTTTGCCAAGAGAACATGCTGATCATAGCAAACACTCTTTTCCAACAGCACAAGAGGCGACTCTACACATGGACATCACCAGATGGTCAATATCGAAATCAGATTGATTATGTCCTTTGCAGCCAAAGATGGAGAAGCTCCATACAGTCAGTAAAAACAAGACCTGGAGCTGACTGTGGCTCAGATCATGAGCTGCTTCTTGCAAAATTTCGGCTTAAATTGAAGAACGTCGGGAAAACCACTAAACCGTTCAGGTATGACCTAAATCATATCCCTGATGAATATTCAGTGGAGGTGAGGAATAGATTTCAGGGATTAGACCTGATAGACAGAGTGCCTGAGGAACTATGGACGGAGGTCCGTAACATTGTTCAGGAGGCAGCAACGAAATCCATCCCAAAGAAAAAGAAATGCAAGAAAGCAAAGTGGCTGTCTGATGAGGCTTTACAAGTAGCTCACGAAAGAAGGGAAGCGAAAAGCAAGGGAGAAAGGGGAAGATATACCCAACTGAATGCAGAGTTCCAGAGAATAGCAAGGAGAGACAAGAAGGCCTTCTTAAATGAACAATGCAAAGAAATCGAGGAAAACAACAGAATGGGAAAGACTAGAGATCTCTTCAAGAAAATTGGAGATCTCAAGGGAACGTTTTGTGCAAAGATGGGCATGATAAAGGACAAAGAAGGCAGGGACCTAACAGAAGCAGATGAGATTAAGAAGAGGTGGCAAGAATACACAGAAGAACTATACAGGAAAGATCTGAATGTCCCTGATAGCCATGATAGTGCGGTCACTGAACTTGAGCCGGACATCCTAGAGAGTGAAGTCAAGTGGGCCTTAGGAAGCATTAGTAACAACAAAGCTAGCGGAGATGACAGTATTCCAGCTGAGCTATTTAAAATCCTAAAAGATGATGCTGTTAAAGTGCTGCATTCAATATGCCAACAAATCTGGAACACTCAACAGTGGCCACAAGACTGGAAAAGGTCAGTTTACATTCCAATTCCAAAGAAGGGCAACGCCAAAGAGTGTTCAAACTACCGCACAATTGCGCTCATTTCACATGCCAGCAAGGTGATGCTCAAAATCCTACAAGCTAGGCTTCAGCAGTATGCGAACCGAGAATTACCGGAAGTACAAGCTGGGTTTAGAAGAGGCAGAGGAACTAGAGATCAAATCGCCAACATTCGCTGCATCATGGAGAAAGCAAGAGAATTCCAGAAAAATGTCTATTTCTGCTTCATTGACTACGCTAAAGCCTTTGATTGTGTGGATCACAACAAACTGTGGCAAATTCTTAAAGTGATGGGAGTACCAGACCACCTTACCTGTCTCCTGAGAAACCTGTACGAGGGTCAAGAAGCAACAGTAAGAACCAGACATGGAACAACCGATTGGTTCAAAATTGGGAAAGGAGTACGACAAGGCTGCATATTGTCACCCTGCTTATTTAACTTATATGCAGAGTACATCATGAGAAATGCCGGGTTGGATGAATCAGAGGTCGGAATTAAGATTGCTGGGAGAATTATCAACAACCTCCGATATGCAGACGATACCACCCTAATGGCAGAAAGCGAAGAGGATCTCAAGAGCCTCTTGTTGAGGGTGAAAGAGGAGAGTGCAAAAGCTGGTTTGAAACTCAACATTAAAAAAACGAAGATCATGGCATCTGGCCCCATCACTTCCTGGCATATGGAAGGGGAAGAAATGGAAGCAGTGACAGATTTTACTTTCTTGGGTTCCAAGATCACCGCAGACGGTGACTGTAGCCATGAAATTAAAAGACGCTTGCTCCTTGGGAGGAAAGCTATGGCCAACCTAGACAGCATAGTAAGAAGCAGAGACATCACCTTGCCGACAAAGGTCCGTCTAATCAAAGCTATGGTTTTCCCAGTAGTAATGTATGGCTGTGAGAGCTGGACTATAAGGAAGGCTGAGCGCCGAAGAATTGATGCTTTCGAACTGTGGTGCTGGAGAAGACTCTTACGAGTCCCCTGGACTGCAAGGAGGTCAAATCAGTCCATCCTAAAGGAAATCAACCCTGAGTGCTCATTGGAAGGACAGATAATGAAGCTGAAGCTCCAATATTTTGGCCACCTAATGCGAAGAGAAAACTCCCTGGAAAAGACCCTGATGCTGGGAAAGACTGAAGGCAAAAGGAGAAGGGGACAGCAGAGGATGAGATGGCTAGATAGCATCACGGATGCAATGAATATGAACTTGAGCATGCTCCGGGAGAGAGTGCAGGACAGGAAGGCCTGGCGTGCTATGGTCCATGGGGTCACGAAGAGTCGGACACGACTGAACGACTGAACAACAACACGGAGAAGGGCTGCTGCTGATGATCTTAAGGTCTGGGCAGGCACATATGGGAGGAGGCGATCCTTCAGGTAACCTGGCCCCAAGCCGTTAAGGGCTTTAAATGTTAACACCAGCACTTTGAATCGGGCCCGGAAATGGACTGGCAGCCAGTGCAGCTGGAGAAGTACTGGCGTAATATGAGCTCGCAGGCCAGTCCCTGTTAACAATCTTGCTGCCCTATTTTGGACCAGCTGAAGTTTCCAGACCGTTTTCAAAGGCAGCCCCACGTATAACGCATTGCAGTAATCCAGACGAGAAGTTATCAGAGCATGGATAACTGTAGCTAGGCTATCTCTGTCCAGATAAGGGCGTAGTTGGTATACCAGCCTAAGCTGATAAAAAGTGCTCCGTGCCACTGAGTTCACCTGTGCCTCAAGTGACGGTTCTGGATCCAAGAGCACCCCCAAACTAGGGGGAGTGCAACCCCCTCCAGAACAGGTTGAATATCACCTAGCCGGGCAGATGAACCACCCACTAACAGTACCTCCGTCTTGTCTGGATTGAGTTTCAGTTTATTAGCCCTCATCCAGTCCATTACCGTGCCCAGGCACTGGTTCAGAACAGCCACTGCCTCACCTGGTTTTGATGAGAAAGAGAGGTAGAGCTGGGTGTCATCCGCATATTGATGGCACCTCAGCCCACACCTCCGGATAACCTCCCCCAGCGGTTTCATGTAGATGTTAAACAGCATGGGGGATAAAATAGAGCCCTGTGGAACCCCATGGCACAATTGCCATGGCACAGAGCAATAATCCCCCAGCACCACCTTCTGGCATCGGCCATCCAAGTAGGAGCGGAACCACTGTAGTGCAGTGCCTCCAACTCCCAACCCAGACAACCTATCCAGAAGGATACCATGGTCGATGGTATCGAAAGCCGCTGAGAGGTCCAGGAGAATCAACAGGGTTGCACTCCCCCTGTCCCTCTCCCGGCAGAGGTCGTCCCACAGGGCGACCAAGGCAGTTTCCGTTCCAAAACCAGGCCTGAAGCCCGATTGAAATGGATCTAGATAATCCGTTTCATTCAACAGTGCCTGGAGCTGTCCTACAACCACCCACTCAAGCACCTTGCCCAGGAAGGGGATGTTGGCCACTGGCCTATAATTGTTAACATCCTCTGGGTCCAGGTTAGGCTTTTTCAGGAGTGGTCTAATTACTGCCTCTTTTAAAGCGGCAGGCACCACTCCCTCTCTCAAGGAGGAATTTACAACCTCCTGGACCCAGCCGGACAACCCCTCCTTGTTTGATTTAATAAGCCATGAAGGGCAAGGGTCAAGCACACAAGTGGTCGATCGGACTTGGCCAAGCACCTTGTCCGCATCCTCAGGCCTCAGTAACTGAAACTCATCCAATAAAACTGGACCAGACGGTGCTCTGAACGCCTCTACCAATGGAACTGCATTAATGGTGGTGTCCAATTCATGACAAATCTGAGCAACTTTATCCTCAAAGTGCCGCGCAAACTTGTCACAGCGTGCTACCGAGGGTTCCACCGTCTCTCTCCCTGGCCCAGAATGTAACAGGCCGTGAACCACTCGGAAAAGCTCTGCTGGACGACACTGAGAAGATGCAATGCTGGTGGAAAAGAACTGCCTCTTTGCCACCCTCACCGCCACAGAGTAGGCTCGATAGTGGGCTCTTACCTGTGTTTGGTCAGACTCAGCACGAGTTTTCCTCCACCTGCGTTCTAGCCGTCTCCCCTCTTGCTTCATTGCCCTCAGCTCAGGTGTATACCAAGGAGCTGGCTGGGCTCTGCTCAGAGGGAGAGGGCGCTTGGGCGCGATCGTGTCAACCGCCCGAGTCATCTCTGCATTCCACAGAGCGACCTGGGCTTCGACAGGAGCACCAGCCATACCAGCAGGAAAATCCCCCAGAGCCTCTGGAATCCATCGGAATCCATTAATCTCCGGGGGCGGACCATTTTAATAGGTCCCCCACCCTTGCAGAGGGAAAAGGCCACCAGAAGTCTAAACCTCAGCAGGAAGTGATCTGACCATGACAAAGGGACAGATGTTAATTCCTCCACTTTCAGATCACCATCCACCTGCCCAGTCGAGAAAACCAGATCAAGCGTGTCCTTTTATATGCGTTGGGCCGATGACATGTTGGGACAGCCCCATGGTTGTCATGGCGGCCATGAAGTCCTGAGCCGCCCCGGATACAGCGGCCTCAGCATGGAAGTTGAGATCCCCCAGGACCATCATCCTGGGGGTCCTCAACACCAAGTCCGAGACCACCTCCGTCAGCTCAGGCAGGGAGTCTGATGGGCAGCGGGGTGGGCGGTACACCAACAGAATCCCTAATCTGTCCCGGGTACCCAACACAAGGTACAAACAAGTAAACCCCTCTCCTTGCGGCCTGAAGTGGTACAGCCCCAATCCGAGGGAGGTGGAGGGCTCTCCCACACTGGAGGCATTCAAGACGAGGCTGGACAGCCACCTGCCAGGGATGCTGTGACTTGGATTCCTGCATTGAGCAGGGGGTTGGACTCGATGGTCTTGTAGGCCCCTTCCAATCCTACTGTTCTATGATTCTATGATATGAAAAGGTTCACCACTTGACTCTGCCAGATATAGAAGCTGGCCCTTGGGATGCTAACTTTCGCCCCTGATACTGAATTCCACATGCAACCTTGATTATATTTTTCATTTTGAAGCGGTTGAGATTATCTATGTAAAGATCACGGATAAGGAATCTTTCTCGGCCCAAGGGCTGAATTGGCTCCAGGCGAGCATGGGGGGGGGGCACATGCCACCAGTGGGCAGGGCCACAGCCAAAAGTGGGCAGGGCTATTCCCACTGCTGGCATGCACCCCCCTGATGTGCTCTTCTGGATCCCGTTCACACATGCATACACACCCCATCCACACATACAAACACAACATGTTCACAAATCCAGATCTGCGGTCTTGAAGAGCATTCCTCAAGGCCCAGCTCAGTCAGGAGCTGTCTCCCACACCCTCTCTGTTCTCTGTGGGGCAGGACTTCTCTCCTTCGTGGGCCAGATTTGGTCTGTGGAGCAGTGGAGGCTGGTGGCCCCGATGTCAGTGGGGTGGTGAATCCACTCTGGGTTTCAGTCAGAACCAGTCAGAGCTCTAAAGGAGCTCTCCAAGGTGATGAAGCCATTTTTGGGGATAGGATTCAGTATCTTGGATAGCTCTTTTAGAATTCTGATTGGTTCTGACTGAAACCCAAATTGAATTCACCGCCCCACTGACATAGGAGCCATCAGCCTCTACTGCCATGGATTAGAGGTTCCTTATCTTCAGTATAGATGGTTTTGGTCCACAAAAGGAGGAATCATAGAATCATAAAATAGTAGAAGGGGCCTACAAGGCCATCGAGTCCAACCCCCTGCTCAATGCAGGAATCCAAGTCAGAGCATCCCCGACAGATGGCTGTCCAGCCTCATCTTGAATGCCTCTAGTGTGGGAGAGCCTGCCACCTCCCTAGGTAGTTGGTTCTATTGTCGTATTGCTCTAACAGTCAGGACATTTTTCCTGATGTTCAGCCGGAATCTGGCGTCCTGTCACTTGAGCCCATGATTCCGTGTCCTGCACTCTGGGATGATCGAGAAGAGATCCTGGCCTTCCTCTCTGTGACAACCTTTCAAGTACTTGAAGAGCGCTATCGTATTTCCCCTCGGTCTTCTCTTCTCAAGGCTAAACATGCCCAGTTCTTTCAGTTGGATTACACGTTCCTTCAGCTGAAACTGTCCTCCTACTCTGATGCCCACTTGCTTAGCTTAGTGTCAAGGGTTGCATGTTTGAAGTAGATTAGTATCAGACGGAAAAGAAACCCCCCCACATAGGTCTAGAAATTCATCTTATAGTTAATGCTGTTTTAAAATTCCTAAGTGACATATGCATTATGAGTCATCTATAAAGCGAGGCAAACCTTTCATCACCATCCATTGGGACTTCCTTTCCTCACCACGAACAATTGATATGGAAAGAGACGTCTGCAATTCACTGGCTTTCTTTCCCTTGGCACCCTTTACAAGGCTTAATTCAGACACAGCTATCTATCACATGAGTTGTTTTGGTAGTGCTGGACATTTGACCGGACCAAAAAAGAAAAGAAAAAAAGATTTGATGAATGAACTGGTCAAATATTTTTAAAGCCTTCATGTTATGAGAACAGCAAAGAAGGAAATTGTGGACAGGTTTGATACTTAGGACCAAACTAGATATGATGCTCAATGCATTACTTAAAGTGCTGTGGTTGTATTATTTTTTTTAAATGGTTAATAGCTGTCATTGTGGGGTTGGTGGGATTTTCACTGGTACTGCAGCATGTGAGGAGGGGGGTTAACTCTTTCTTCCCCTGCTGCAGTCGCAATGAACACAGCTGCCCCTGTGGCTATTAGTTTTGGAAGGCAAGCTGTCACAGGTTTCTATGGGAGCTCGCCTTCCTGGGCTAACAGCTGCTCTGGTGTGTCTGTGTTTGCATGTGTTTCCAGTGGTAAAAATTAAAATTTACTGTAAGCCTGCGTTTGCCTCTGACTGTCAGCTTCCCTCGTAAATGCTCTTAGAACTATCTGTGCACATTCTCTTACCAAGCACAGCATCAAGGCCTGGAGATGAAAGCTGAAACCAGATGCTGTCACTTTTTGCAAACTCCTGCTTCTTAGCCTCTTTATGCCGATCCAATTCGTGCCGCTTTTTGTGTGGTGGTTAGAAGCAGAACAATCTGCTTCTTTTCATTAAATCCACACATTTCTGCTGCGAGGATAATAAAGATGGTAGCAGGGACTAAGAGTGTTTAAATTTTGAATATCTGAAATAGATGTCTGAGTTCTGGTGTAATTATTATAGACAAAGGTAGAAAGTATCTGCTAGAAAGTGTACTTTTGGCTGTTGATTCTGCTTCATGGTGACATCAACACTGTAGCATTCACACAGGCATTCCATTTGGATTATCTGCTCCAGTTTTTGTCTTGTTTAACATCAGCCTGTCCATCTCAACCTTCCTGGGAGCCTTCTGCTGAATGCTCTTGCCATCTGAAGTGAGGTGGCTGCGGACCAGAGAGAGGGTATTTTTGGTTGCAATGCTACATTTTGGAATTTTCTCCCCCAAGGATGTTTACCTCATGTCCATGTTGTTATTCTTTCAGTGGCAGTTGAACACCCTTTTATTATCCCATACGTTTTACATTTCTTGATCAGGTTTTATGCTGCTTTTAATTGCTGTTCCTACTGTTTTATGACTGAAATTTATTTTGATGGTTATGTTTTATTAGTCTACTTGTTAACGATTCCAGAAATTGATGCTGAAGAATAATATATAAATGGATTAATAAAAATAAAGAAATACGTAGATGTATAAGGAGTCACCCCTACTTAATCAGTTGTTGTTGTTGTTCAGTCGTTCAGTCGTGTCTGACTCTTCGTGACCCCATGGACCATAGCACGCCAGGCCTTCCTGTCCTGCGCTCTCTCCCGGAGCGTGCTCAAGTTCATATTCATTGCATCAGTGATGCTATCTAGCCATCTCATCCTCTGCCGTCCCCTTCTCCTTTTGCCTTCAGTCTTTCCCAGCATCAGGGTCTTTTCCAGGGACCTATTCAGGCCAGCACAGTATTTTCTGATTCGACTGGTAGTGGCTGTTTGGGATCTTGGGAAGAGACTTATGTGAGGGCCGTATCACATATTATGCAGAGGCTGACCTGGGTTTCCTACTCAGTGTACCCTCAACAGGGAGATGTACTCAAAACACCTTCGAAATGTAATGTGTGAAGCGGCCCCCAGCCTCACTGCTCTTCTTTCAGTTGGAAATGGCAGCGTATGAACCTGCTCTTTCTCCATGCAAACTTGTCACAATTGCAGTATTTTCCTTGCCCTGCCTGAATTATTAGTGTTATTAACAATGGATCATGATCAATAACTAATTATTAATCATTACAATTTATTTTGTTGTTGTTCAGTCGTGTCTGACTCTTCGTGACCCCATGGACCATAGCACGCCAGGCCTTCCTGTCCTGCGCTCTCTCCTGGAGCGTGCTCAAGTCCATATTCATTGCATCAGTGATGCTGTCTAGCCATCTCATCCTCTGCTGTCCCCTTAGCTGTTTGTCTGGCAAGGTGTTTCCTGTTGGGGTTCAATTTTGTGGATCTTTCTTCCTAAAGCTGGGGTGGGGAACCTCATTCAGCTTGAGGGCTGAATTCAGTTTTGGAGAAGCTCACAGGCGCCGCATTCTGGTGATGGCCAGGGCTGAAGGCAAAGGGGACAGACCTGAAGAGACTTGTCAGGCTAGCTCCCTTCAGGTTGTGAGAAGGGCAGGAAAAAACATTTTATTCCATGGGGCCATTTGGAGATGGAATCCAAAATAGAATCTGGTAATCCAATGGAAGTCCAGAAGAAAGATCAGCTCCCCTGAATGATTTCTGTAGTAGAACCAAATGGTTCTGTTGATCTTTAAGCGCAAATCGAAAGTCTTTAGAAGGATGCTCAACATTTTTTGAGTCTGTACCTAAAGTTGTGCCACAGTTGCCAAGACCTCATAATCCTGTGGATGATTTCCTCTTGGTCAGCCTTAGAGCCCATGATGGGAAATAGGAGAGGCAGTGACCTCTGAGGGAAGTCAGCTCCAAGCCTTTGGGAGCTGAGTTATGTCACTTCCAATTCCTCTTAATCTTTACGGATTTATGGTTCTGTGAAATGCCGGGCTGGGTTCCAGTTTGGCTGTGGGATGTATACCAAATAAACAAAATAAATAAATAAAATGCATCCAATACCTGGACTTTTTATCACAAAAAAATTTTTTTTAATAAGTAATTGATTATTCTAGGCTGCCCATAAGTGTCCAAAATATTGTTAATGTTTCCAAAATATTGTTAATTCTCCCCAGTGAATTCACTGGGGAGAATTCAGTAGGGGTGTTGCAAGCATGCCATAAATGCCAGTCTCTTTTGCTTTATTCCCCTGCACGGCATTCTCTAAGCCAAAGATTTACGCTGAACTTTGGTATTGCCAGAGACAAAAGCTCTGTGGATTGGTGGTTCCCAAGTCAGGGAATTGGGTAAGCGACCTGTCCTGGATGGGGTTGCACTCCCCCTGAAGTAGCAGGTGCGTAGCTTGGGATTACTCCTAGATGGCCTGGAGTACTTGGGGCCAGCTTTGGCCGATCCTCCAGCTACAGCCTTTTCTGGACAGGGTTAACCTAGCCACAGTAGTGCACGTGCTGGTAAGTTCCTGATTAGACTACTGCAATGCACTTTATGTGGGGCTGCCCTTGAAGACAACTTGGAAGTTGCAGCTAGTGCAAAATGCAGCTGCTAGACTGTTGACTGGAACGTCATGTAAAGATCACATAACACTGCTTTTAAAGGAGTTGTACTGGCTGTCAGTACATTTCCGGTCAGAATTCAAGGTGCTAGTGATGACATTTAAAGCCCTAAGCAGCTTGGGATCTTGATATTTAAGGGAGCACCTCCCCCTATGTATGCCTGCCCAAGGATTGAGATCTCTTGGAGGAGCCCTCTTCTGCATCCCATCAGTGTGAGACATAAACTATGGTGGGACGTGGGAGAGGGCCTTCTCTGCTGTGGCACCCCGGTTGTGGAATCCCCTCCCCTTGGAGGCCCGATTGGTGCAGACACTGGTTCATTTCAGTGCCAAGTTAAAACATGGCTTTTTACCAAAGCCTTTGAGGGCTAATTGTATTCCCTGGATTTGCACACTGTTTTAACTGTTTTATTGTTTTAGATTTTAAATGGGTATCAGCTAACTTAATGATTTAATATGTTTTTAGCTATTTAAATTATTTATTCTTTTACACTGTTTAAATTGATTTTATCTGTAAGCCGCCCTGAGATCCTAATGATATAGGGCAGGATACAAATGTTTTAAATAAATAAATAAATGAATAAATACATAATTGTGTGACTTGCCAGCAGTCCCGTTGGTTTAATGTGACAGCGATCGCTTTGATGCTGGCAGGGCTGCTTTGGGGTGAGATGGTGTTTGGCCTTGGGAATGGCGCACTTTGGGCATTTCCTGTTTCTGTGTATTCTGGCGTGTCTGTTGTGGAACCATTGCAGTTAGGAATGTTTCCCCACCAGTGGGTGTGCTGGCTGAGGATGATGGGAGTTCCAGCACATCTAGAGAATGCTGGGTTGGGGAAAGCTGCTCTAACCTCTTATTCCCGTGGGGCCACTCTGTTTTCCAGGCAGTGGTCTGGGGGTTGGGAATGTCCTTTGCCACTCAAACCGACACCATCACGGACAGACAGGCATCCCACAAGAATCTGCTTTGGGAACCTTGGGTAGTAAGCAGGTTAAA
Organism: Heloderma suspectum; assembly: GCF_057233095.1. Classification (NCBI taxonomy): domain Eukaryota; kingdom Metazoa; phylum Chordata; class Lepidosauria; order Squamata; family Helodermatidae; genus Heloderma; species Heloderma suspectum. The sequence goes on along the minus strand of NC_139461.1, from coordinate 305,955,904 downwards.
AAACTTTAAGTTATACATAAACGAATAATGATATTAGCAATCTAGCAGCAAACCTTCTTGATTAGGAGCGCTGGCAATGGAGAGCAGGGATGGCACGGGCACCTGACTGGGTCCGGGAGTACGTCAGGTTCCCCCCAACCCACACCCCCAGACTGTGTCCACTGAGCCTCTGACCATGCTCGCCCCTGCTTGTGCCCTCCCGGATGTTCTCTGCACTCACCCAGACTCATCTGCAAGCACCCGCCATTTTCCCAAGCTTGTTTTTACGAAAAAAAGGAGGTCATTAAAATGTGCATATTTAAATAGGTGCAAATTCAGGCTGAGAAAGGCTGATCGACGCAATATGAGAGGCATCAATGGCCCATTTACGCCTCTAATATTATGTACATTAACCTTTCCCAGCCCGAATTTGCACATATTTAAATAAGCTCATTTTAAAAGACCTCCTTCTTTTTGTAAAAACAAACTTAGGAAAATGGCGGGTGCTTGTGGATGGGATCCAGGGTGAGTGTGGGCAGCTTGGCAAGCACGTGGGGGCTCAAGCTCGAGTCTGGGGGGGGCTTGAGTGGGGGGCTTCAGCAGGCGCCTGCTGAAACTGGATGGGGGTTGGCCTGTCCATCCCTAGTAGAGAGAGGCTTTAACCTCTCCCCCGCCCCCCGTGATCCCAAAGCGGGGAAGATTGTGGTTTGCTTACTGCTTTTAGCTGCTGGGAAACAGGGCACATGAGGAAATTATTTTTTGTGTGCCCAGTTTCCCAGCGAAATTGGGTTCTCGGCAGCAGCACTGGGGGCGGGTGGGGGGGACAGTATCCATGGCAAGTCGCATAGTTGGTCTCCAAGGGCTTCAAACTGCAGCATAGCAAGACACACAACTGTATGCATTTACATATAACAGAAACCTTACGTATGAGATACAAAGATGTTAACGTTTTTAATATAAGGACTTGTGAAAACTACAGATGGCAGACCTCATCTTAGCAGAACCATGTTCCCCCTTCATTCTCTCACAGTATGTAATGCCTCTTCTGATAGCACCGACCGCAATATATACATGCATCATGTAAAAGCCAAGGAAGGATTGCTTTGTGTCGAAACAACATCTCTATACTGCTTGTAACCTGAAAACATTTTATTGGCTTTACGAGTGGTAATTGTGGCCAAACCTTTTAAGCAGGACTGCCACTCGATTGAAGAAATCGTAGTCGATGAATCAGATTGATTCTTCGCTTATATCTGCATAAGTGTGCTTATGGCAGAACAAGAGTTTTGACAGAGAACAATACTTCTTTTGCTTTTAGGTGGTGTAAGTATACGTTGCAGCTCTCACTGTCAGAAGAGGGATTCCATGTTGTGTGAGAATGAAGGTGGAAAGCCTTTTGTAAGATGGTGTCTGCTAACTGCAGTTTTTATAAGTACTTGTATTAAAATAATGAATGTAGAATTGTAGAATCATAGAATTGGAAGGGGCCATTTAGGCCTTCGAGTCCAAATCTCGCCTCAGTGCAGGAATCCAGTTTAAAACATCCCTATGTCCAGTCTCTGAATACCTCCAGTGACAGAGACCCCACCAACTCCCTAGGCAGTTGGTTCCATTGTCTGATTGCTCTGACTGTTAGGAAGTTTTCCTGATATTCAAACAAAATCTGCCTTCCTGTAACTTAAGCTCATTATTTCATGTTCTATAGTCTTGGATGACGGAGAACAAGTTGTGGCCCGCTTCTGTGTGACAACCCCTTAGGTATTTAAAAACAATAAAAATAAGTTGCCTGATTAATCAGGGATGTCTTGACTGTTGATTGAAACATTTCTAATTGATTAACCTTACACAAGCGACCTCCAGATGTTTTGGACAACACCTCCCATCAGCCCCAGCTTACTTGGCCAGAGTTCAGGGATATTGGGAATTGTAGTTCAACACATCTGGCAGGGACTAGATTTGGGAAAACTGACCTAACCTATTAATTGCTTATTTAAAGGTTATAGCCTCATTTTTTTTTAAACATACCTTGATTTAAAATATGGTTGATGGGGTCCAGATAAAATTGCTTTGGGGACTGGATCCGGTGTGTAGGTTGCCAGTTTGTGATCTCTACTCTAAGGAATTTGGAGGGAAAAGATGTCAGGGGTATGTCTTTGGACATGGCTTTCCCATTGGAATTGGGTCTGATGGATGGGGATCCAGTTACTGCAGGCTGGAGGAGAAGTAATTGGTGGAAAAAAGGAAGAAGCCAAGTGTATACAAGTGATGGAGGGCTGTGGGCTGTGTGTGTGTTGGAGCCCAGGAGGAGGTAAATTGTGAGGGAGTTTGGAAGGATTTGGGGGAGGGATTGGAAGAATCAAGCCAGTGGAGAAGAGCTGGTGCAATTGGTATCCTGCATTGATGGAATTTCCTTTAGACACTAGAAATAAACAGGAAACCAAGGACTGATGGCAGCCTGCCTCTGGTGGAGCCACAGAAGTTACTAGCGTGCCTGCCTAGACATTCACATCCTGAAGAGAAGAAAAGAGCTCTTATTAATGCCAGGTTTTCCTGCCTGGTCACTTGGGAGAGATTCTTATTTGCCACAGGCGAGCAACAGGCTGTAAGCCTGTTCTAGCCTATAATGCGGAAGATGATGATAACCCCAGTGTAAAACTCCTCTACCCCTCCAAAAATGCTGACAAATGTAATTAACACACAAATCTTACATAGCCCTGTGGCAATATATTGCCAATACGAAGGCTAGAAGCTTGGGTTTCTGCCTCTTTGGAGAATTATTCTCCCTGATTTCACAGCCGTAAGTGGAACCAGCTCCTTTAACAATCCTGCCTTCCAGGGATGTTATGATGCATCAGATCTACTTACTGTCTATTATCATTGGCCAGAGTGCATTATGCTGATAAAAACTACCTTATTTTGATATGTTGTTTGATACATTACATTTCTTCACTTTATCCTTCACACCCTTGCTGGTCTGTTTTCTTTCCTCATCTGTTTAACATCCCCTCTCCCATCCTGTCAGGAAGGATTAAGATGGCTTAACCCAGGCTTGTTTTCTGTTCTATAATTTTTTTCTCCCCATCCAAACAGATATTTCCCCTCATTTATGTGATCGGATGCATATGATTTGATTTGTGCACTCCATTATGAACTAATGTGCTAGTCCTCATTGGTATAATCAGCTGACATTAGGAAAAATAAACAGAAGATAATGTAATATACAACATTTGATAGCAGCTTCTTACAGATTGTAGATTTGTGGGGCTGGGAGGAGCCTGTGGTGTGATATTTCAAGAGAATGGATGTCTCATTGCCATGCCCTTGCTGGAGAGATGGGCTTCAGAGGAGGAGGGAGAGCTCCCAGAGACAAAGAACATTGAGGAGCAGCCCACCCCAGGAGAACAGGAGGAGCCTGGGTACTTGGGGGAGATGGCCGCAGGCCCATCTCTGCAGGAGGAAAGGAACTCTGCCTCTGAGCCAGGGGTTGAGTGTCATCATCTCAAGAGGCAGGCCAGAACGAGCCCTGGGAAAAGCAATACCTGTTTGCAAAGGAAGGCTTCTCATGAGTAAAGTTTTCTTCATGAGTGGGGCCCTACTCAAGAGGAGGACTTCTTCCCAAAGCCTCTGATGTGCTGCTGAGTCCTGGGTGGGGCTCTGGAAGCTCCAGCTTATAAGCCTCAGTCCTAGGCAGGGAGGGCTGCTGGAACAACACTTTTCTTTGAGTCCCCAGTACCTTGTACCTGGCTTTCCTGACCCTGCTTCTTCTTTGGACTGATCTCTTGTCCAGTCCTGCTGACACCTGGACTCCTGCTAAGACCCTGTTTCTTGAATTGTGCTTGATTTGGACAGTTTGCCTGTGCTTGACTTTGGCTGTGCCTCAGACCTGCTTTTGGACTTCCCTTCCTCTGGGCCAGTATAACTGGGCTTCAGAGCTCTGCCTGCTGTCTGACTTTGCTGATTGGATTTGCTTCCAGGACTGAGCTTGACCCAGCCATAGCAGGACACTCCTACATCTTCAAGATATAACCTCACTAATCTTTCTCTGGGTCAGTTCACACCATCAAATCCTCCTGTGCAATTATACAGGTGGGGTACATCCTGTGGACGGTTTGAGGGGGCCTTTGGAGAAGCGTCTTCATGATCGCCCCCCCCCCTTAACATTTATGGGCCTTAATGAGCTTAGCTGGTGATGGCCACAGAGGGTGAAAGCAGTCCTGCAATCAGCACTGGGTGGCTTGCAGCTGTCTACCATTTACGTTTCCCAGAATGCTCCAAGGTGATGCTGTATTGGGGGCATTGAGGGATATTTAAATGGTCTGACTCCACAGGCATCAGCACAGTGGTGGTCTATGTTGGGGTCCTGGCCTCTGCTCAAGTATGCAGAGTCTGAACCGAGCTGTACGTGCAGGAATTGGGCAGCCCCCCCTTTTTTTTAAATGAAGGGTAGCGCACAAATACCATGTATGAATCTTTCTGTGACTGTAGCTACACTGTGGGCGGCTGCACATTGCTATGGCTGTGGGAAGCATCGGCATTTCCTGTGGATGTTATAATACATGTGTGTACACATGTTTAGGAAGCCTGTTCCAATCTGCTTACCTGGACCATATTTACAGTTTGTTTGTTTATTTATTTATTAGGTTTGTATACCGCCCAACTTGCAAATGCCCTCGGGTGGTTTACAATCATCAGCAACAACAAAATAACAAATAAATAAAATAATACAACAACACAAGTATCAAAATCATACAATATTAAACATTAAAAACATAAAAATTATTAAAAACACTGAGGAGCTAGCAGTAAAATGAATAAAGCAACAGATTAAAATGCTTGCTTAAAGAGGAAGGTCTTAACCTGGTGTCTAAGAGAGCAGTGCTATGGTCACTAGACACTGTCTAGACAGACATAGGATCTTTTGGTTTCTGGAAACTGAGGTTGTCCAACCTCAGTTTTCAGAGACCACGCTCCCCTCCCCATTGTAGCCAGCATGGTTCTTTCCACACCACCGCTGTCCCTGTGCTCATAAATGCAGCACGGAAATGCCAGAAAGGGGGTGGTCCTGGGAGTGGGGAGGAGATGGTAGAAGCCACTTTAGACAACTTCCTATCGGGTCTCTGACCACTTCCCTCCCTGAAGCTGCATCTAGATGCACGAAAATGCGCATCTTGCTACAAATGCAGGGCAGCTGGAGCAGGGAGGAGACGATACCCTCAGTCAGCCTCTCAGTTCAATAGGACTGTGCCCTGCATGTGTACTGTGAAGATGCCAGGTGGATCTCCTTTGGAAGGGCATTCCAGAGATGGGAGGGGGGACACTACAGAGAAGGCTGATTTCCTGGCAGTCACCTGTCACACCATTGTCGACGATGGCAGCCAGAGAAGAGCCTTGGAAGACTATCCTAGCAATCGGGCAGGAACATACATTTAAGGTGCAATCCTATGCATGTTTAGACACACAAAAAAGGCCTACAACTCCCAGCATGCCCCAGCTGGCTGGGGCATGCTGGGAGATGTAGGCCTTCTTTGTGTCAAAACATGCATAGGATTGTACCTTAAAGATGCAGGTATGTATCGCATCCAGACAGTATGTGTTGGCTGCTGGAAACATCAGTGTAACACTGGTGTTTCCTGCAGAAATTGTAATGTGTGGAGCGGCTTCTGTCCCCTGTCAGCAGCTGCAATGATCAAGATGGCTGCTGGCCCCTGGAAATACATCATGATGCAAAGGATTTGTTTTGTTTAATTATTACTTTTTAAAACTCTGCCTGTTTTTATTTAATTGATGGGGGGGGTTGGTTTTTTATTTGTAGACCACTTCACTTGCTCTGCGCCAAAAAAAGTGCTCCAGGTGGCTTATGTAAAAAAGTAGATAAAATAGCAATGACAGCACATCATGATGCGTCTGTGCTCAGAAGTAAGTCCCGCTGAATTCAGTTCAGCCAACTTCCAGGTAAAGGCGAATAGCAAAGGCCTGGGAGAAGCAGGATGTCTTTAGCTGGGGACAGAATGCAGACAAGCAGGAAGATCGCTTGGAAGGACAAGATGGAGTGTGGGACGGTGCAGCCCCAAGAGAATGGTGCAGCCTCAGTTGTTGGTTTTCTAAGCATGGTCTCAAGATGCATGAATAGTTCTAGTGGTGATGCTAAGCTGCTTGGAGGGGTGGGGGCGGGGACTACTTGGGAACCTTGTTTAAGCTCTTCTGAGCTCTTTAGATGACAGGAGAAGGGGGCAAGTGTAATCAAAGGATGACATTGTCAATCTTGTAGTCTGGCTTCATTCATGTTCTTTTACTTTGCTTCTCCATCTTGTCTGTGTATGCTCCATTTTTTTCGTAGCAGCCTTCTCTTCCCCTTCATCACTGATCTGCTCTTTCTTTTGTTCTGGAGAGAATTTCTCAATCCTCCTAAGCAGTTCTTTGCAAAGGATTTATCTAGGTCAAGTCAAGACTGGGTGATCCAAATTTCCATCGCCCCCGCCGGTGCATAGTGCTGTTACCTTCTTCACAGGTACTCTGCAGTGTAAACAGAAGCACGTCCAGCTGTAAACTAGTGACAAAGTATTTGCCCTTGGGTTTAAATGCTGTTGTCTGCCTTGAGCCTTCAGGGCTAGGATAGCACTATTCATTTCATTTCATTTCTATACTGCCCAGTAGCCGAAGCTCTTGGGCGGTATGGCTTTATCTGTTATTTTTTGAACTCTTTTTACATGAGTATGGTTTTAGAATCATAGAACAGAATAGTATAGTAGGGTTGGAAGGGGACTACAAGGACACATAAAGGACACATAAGGCAAGATCACTTTCTTCCAAGTCAAGAAAATGCATTGTTTCAACGCCAGCATTCCTATACTATGTGCCAGGCAGTGAAGAGGGGTGGAACATTTTTCAAATAGAAAATATTCCTAAAAACATTGAAAACTTTTTGATTCAGAATTTTCCATACTACTGCTGTGGCCAGGACTTGTGATATCAGCTGCCTAGCAGGGCAGAGAATTCAGCTGTCTACTGTGGTCCCCTGTGCCAGATAATTTAAATTTCACACAATTTAAATTTTGGATGAGGAGAAAAATGGTCTAGAACCAGCATTTCAGCATAAGTCCTCTTAGCCCTTGATGCATCTCAAAGACAAACTGGACTATATGTGAAATGCATGACTGCATTTCACACGTCTAGTTTACTTCTTTTAAGAACCAACTGTGTGTGTGTGTGTGTGTGTGTGTGTGGGTCGGTGGGTGGGTGGGTTGGAGTGATCAAGACTGTGCCCCCACCCCTCAGAATGCCTTCCTCCATTCCCCACAACCAGAATTTGTTTTTTTTAATAGGTTGTGTTTTTTTTTTTAATGAAAAGGAATGGTGTCTGGAGCACCCAAAAGGTCAATTCTAGCTTGTTTGCAGCTATAGCACCCTAAATGTGTCAAAATTAACTTGCAAACAAGCTAGATTTTACCTTTTTGATGCTCTGTAGTGCTCTAGATGCCATATTTTCTCCATTTTTAAGGGTGAAATCCTATGGGGATAGGTGGCCGCCTCCGAACTCGGAGGCGACTGCCTGTCCAATGCAGAGCAGGAGAAGCACAGAGGGGATTGGTCCCTCTGTGCATCTCCTGCCCTGCATTTGTGGCTAGACAGCCGATTTTGGCGGTCTAGCTGCGGGACAGCGGAGTGGGGGAGGGGGCTGCCAGATGACACATAGGATGTGTCGTACCAGCATTTCTGCCTTCCCTGCCCCAGAACACCTCCCAGAATGCCCCATTTTGGCCGCTCCATGCTCCTCTTCCGAGTGGGGAGCACGGGGCCATTCCGTGTTGCCTGCAAGGCGGTGCGGAAGGGGGGGGAAGGTTGGTTCTCTGGGAACCGACCTCGGAGTCCGGATTCCGAGGTCGGTACCTGGAAAACCATATATCCTAGCTGCTGACTAGTTGCTGACTAGTTAGCTGCTGACTAGCACCCATAAGATTGCTCCCTCCGTGCGTGTGTGTGTGTGTCACCTGGCAGACTGCGACCTGCAGGGTGGGGGAAGTCTGGGGTGTGTGTGAAAATGGCCCTGGACGTACTTGCTCCTGCTTTTAAGGATCCAAAAGGAGGACAAGGGCTGTGAGTTATGACATGCTAGGACAGAAAAGGGAGGCGAAGGAGGGGCAGGTTTAAGTTCTTCAGGTACTTGATTATCATTTCTGTTTTACTAGATAAGGGGGCAGGTGGACAGTCCTCAGGACAGGTGAACCACACAAGATAATAGAAGAGGGAATGAGTAGGATGTTTTGGAATTTCTTTTGCTGGGGTGGGAAGAGGTTCTTGCCAAACTGCTGTTCCCAAGAGTGGGAGAAAACACTTAAGAATAGATAAATATGTGTTCCAGGCCAGTGACTATTATATGTATGGCTTATATTGCCCCCCTCCCTTCCCCCTCCCCTCCCCCTCCCCCTCCCCCCCTCCTTCTTCTTTTTAAACATTCTATGCTGGTTTTCAAGAACAAAATTAGACCCCATTTTCTTTACTTGGGACATAAGTGATTCTTCTTGTTGTTCAGTCGTTCAGTCATGTCCGACTCTTCATGACCCCATGGACCATAGCACGCCAGGCCTTCCTGTCTTCCGCTGTCTCCCGGAGTGTGCTCAAGTTCATATTCGTTGCATCGGTGATGCTATCTAGCCATCTCATCCTCTGCCGTCCCCTTCTCCTTTTGCCTTCAAACTTTCCCAGCATCGAGGTCTTTTCCAGGGAGTTTTATCTTCGCATTAGGTGGCCAAAATATTTGAGCTTCAGCTTCAGTATCTGTCCTTCCAATGAGCAGTCAGGGTGGATTTCCATTAGGATGGACTGATTTGACCTCCTTACAGTCCAGGGGACTCGTAAGAGTCTTCTCCAGCACCACAGTTCAAAAGCATCAATTCTTCGGCGCTCAGCCTTCCTTATAGTCCAGCTTTCACAGCCATACGTTTTTAATGAAATTTTCAAATAATAACAACTAATACGACATACAGGACTGTTGGATTGAAACTGTATGCTAACTGACCCTTGTACTGCAGATGAATTCACAGAGTATGAAATGGCACAGATTAGGCGGAAATATTTGTCATATTTTATAGCCTTTTAGATCACTTATGCTATCCAGAATATAGGAGGGTTAAAAGATGCAACAGGGTTTGGGCCTTTGCTTATGAAAAGAGCACTCAGTGATCCCCCCCCCCCCAATCTGCATATGCCTGGTAGAGTTGCAAACTTTTCAAGGCATGTCATAGTTAAAATAATGGTCTTTGCTTTTGAGTTGATAATTATCTGTTGTAGTACTGTTGTACTGTTGTTGTACTGATGGTCTATTTGTGGCAATATGCAGGTGTCTTTTCACTCATCAATGAACTTTGCTTTTGTAGAAAAGACGAACAAAAAATCTTGTAGAAAATATCAAGGCACCAGCCAGACACACACACTAAAGAGCCTTAAAAATATTCAAAATTGAATTTGCAGCAACGTGTGGTCGAAGCCAGGGGGATGAATTATTTAATGCTTTTTACAAAATGTGAGGTTTTTAGTTTATTTCCAAGCAGCTGCTTTGATTTGTTGGGTCTCCTCTACCATCGTTAGTAAATTAATTTAGAGTAGCTTGCTTGTTTGACTCAGTGTCCTTGCTGCCTGCTGATTTTTGACCTGTTTGCTGGATCTTTTTTGCCACAAATGGGGTGGTGGTGGGTGGTGGATTTTGTCTCAACAAATTGCTGGAGATCTCATTGAATCAGAAGACAGTACTATGTTAGGAGCGCCCTAGCGGCCTCTTTCAGTCTACTCCAATAGCCAACTCAAGACACAGATGAAAGGATTCTTTTCAAGGCTTTAATCCTTTTACAACTTAATGACTCTTTCAGATGCTCATCACCAGTGACTAAGCGATGAACAGCAGAGTAGCCTATGCTCCGGGTAGGTAGTTGGTCCCCATTTGAAAGGGAATCACTTGAAGACCCTGAAATGGGCTAGGGAGAGATCCTCCCTCTTTCCCTTGGGTCCACAGGAGGCGGCTGTTGCTTTTGCGCCAAACGGGCACTACGCCTCCTTTCCGCACCCTCCATTGCTCATCGCTCCCTGCGTCTGCGTCGAGCATCTAGCAAGCCCCCCTCCCGCACTTGCTCACTGCCAGGGTCACTATCTATCTCAGGAATGCTGGCAGGAGGAATCTCTGCCAGCTGCTGTGCCTGTGAGGGATGAGCGGGCTCCTCTCCCACGGATTGCTGATCCTCATCAGAATCAGAACTGCTCTGGGGTTCTATCGGCTCAGTTTCCACCCTGACATACTGTTTCCACCTTTGCTAAGCCACATCTACAAGAACATTTTAAAATACTCTTCTGAACCCTGCAGAACACACGTCTGGAAAATATCCTGTAGGCTACAGCATAGATCTCTCCCACTTAGCAGTCCATGTCATAGGACAGCCTTCCCCAACCTTGTGGACTACAACTCCTATCACTCCCAGACAGCATGGCCAATGATCATGCTGACTCGGGATGATGGGAGCTGGAGCCCAACACATCTGGAATGCACACCAGGTTGGGGAAGGGGGCCATAGGAGGAGGTCAGACCAACAGCGGTATGAAGTGATCTTCCCAGACATTACCCAGTCTGGCTGAGTAACTGGCCTTGATGGAAAGTCATGAGCCTAAACTGCCATATGGATGTGACTCTATAGAATGAGAGCTATAGAAAGAACAGATTGAATTATTCATTTTCTTAGGCTTTGTAGTCTTAAAATACTGGAAGCCATTGTGTCAGTAGGGCTAGGTTGGAGAAATCCTCAATGGGTTCAAATGTGTTAGGATTTCTATGAATCCCACCTGTGGATTCCACAACAGACCAGCTTTTTTCTGTGTCACGCAGGTTCTGCAGAGTTGCAGGCTGGGTTTTTACTTTCTGCTGGGATTTGCACTAATGTGCTTTATCGCTAATGCACATTAACTAAGATGCATTAGTGCAAGTGCACACTAGCAGTAATTTGCACTTGAGCTAATATGAATTAGCGCTACTGTGAAACAGTGCAAGTAGAATGAAATTCTGGTAGAAATCTGATTCTGTCAACGAGCAGGTGACAGAACAAAAGACGCCTGACAATCCTCAAAATGCAGACGGAATGGATTTAATAAAAACTATGCATCCCTAATTGTCAGTTCGGCAGAGCTCTTCTTCATGACTAGGCAGTGGTAAAGGAGATAATGGCTCACTTGTGTGGGGGTGGGGGTGGTGGCTGTGTGTCTTTGCAGGGGACAGTCTTTTATTTGAAAGGCTGTCAGAGGATAGGCCTCTCTGTCAAGGCAGCCTCCAGTTGAAGGACTGCCCAGTCAAAGCTCAATTTAATGATAAAGAGTCATCAGAAGGGGGAGCAGCAGCTTTGAAGTCACCCATCAGCAATTAGCATGTGGATGGACTAGGCACAGAGGTCACCTGGCCACAGCCTTTCCCACTCTGGTGAGATGTATTGTATTTGTATTGAAATTGTAGTTATTATTTCTAAATGATGTCACGGGAGACTGAAGTATGGGACAAATAAACTGTTGGACACTTTGCATCTCTTACAATAGCTGAACCCCAAATGGCTGCCATCTTTGGTTTCAGTTTGTTGCTGGTGTTCCCAAGAACTGCTTCCCCCTTCGTGCATCCACTCATCCAGCACTGTAGTTCCTCCTGTCATTACAGTGAAAGATGATGGCTGGGTGCTATGGGGGTTGAAGGAAACTGGACCAATTATGTAGTAGGAAGAAAATTAGAGATTTGGAAGAAGCAGTGGTTGGTGGAAAAGGTGGAGCTAAAGACAATCTTTGTATAGGGCTAAGGTTGCCACCTTTTCCCCCGAAAGGGCTCCTGTGCCTTTAAGAGCTTCATGATTAGCAGGAATTTAGTTAATTGAAACACTGATATCCTCCCTCCCTCCTGTTGTTTGGGGAGACTTATAAAAATAGGCTGAAACAAGCTACATAAGTCTTTTGACCTGTGGCTACTCCACATCTTAGCCCTGTGTGGAGGGCCAGTGTTTTTAAAAACCAAACATTGAGGGGAGGGGAAATCTACCATCAGCTGCAGCATTAATTAATATTGTTGTTTTTTCCTGTCTTCTTTTCATGCTATCCAGTTTTCTACTAGTTTTCTCCTGCTTGGTGCTTTCTGTCTTTTCAACCATTGATGACTATGAGGAGAGTTCCGAAGGTGCCCTTTACATTCTGGTAAGTGAGATGCTAACTGAGTACAGAGATTAGGACAGGACTAGAATGGGTGTGTGTGTGTGTGCACACACATGCGTGCAACTTACTAATATTCCATTCTCCCATGAATTGAGCTCTCCTTTTGTCAAGGATGGCCTTTTTTGGTGACTGTTTTTTGTTTTTGTTTTGTTATTTGCTGAGGGGAGGGAATGCTGCAGAGAAAAAACATCCCCCCCCCCCGTATTTGGTATTCAGACAAGGGCAGCCATGAATGGCTTTAGTTTCAGCACCATTTTTGGCTTCCAAATAGCTTTTTGTCTTCCTAGGGCTTTTTTTTTTTAACACGTTTATTGTGTGCTTGTCAATCCTCACCTATGGTGGTTTATGGGTTCTTCAGACATGTCATGACCCTCTAGTTTCGCTTCTGTGTCTAACCAGCACTTTGGGTAAGTTTTTTTTAGAGCAGGGAAAATGCAGCATTTAATTGTGAAAGCAAAAGAAAGTGCAATTTCCTCTTGTGCATTTGCACTATTCTGCTATACCACAGTGCCACCTAGAGGCTATGTAGCGGAAAAGCAGGAAAGGAAATGCTCCTTGTGCAGTGCTCTAATCTCACTTCTATGCCAAAACTGAAGGTAGATGCAGTAGATTAACAGCCGATTAACAGCTTTGTGTTAACTATAGTTCCTAGGAGTTCCTAGTAACTATGTCAATCAGATCTGGCTTTGTAACGACATCACTGAAGGCAAATAAAGCAAATTCAAGGCTGGTGAGAGGACATGCCCTCCATCCATCCATCCATCCATCCATCCATCTAACAATATTTGTATACCGTTCCACATCCAAAGGTTTTGGAGTGGTGAACAGCAGACAGGATAAAAGGATAAAAACCATGTTAAAATAATTACGATTTTTAAAAAGAAACAGAGTTTTAATAAACCAAGTTCTGATAAAACTTCAGCCGGTCCCTTAAGGATGCCCTCAGGGGTGTCATCATGTAGCCAAATCTGATTGGCTGTATGATGAAGGCATGATTATGAGGAAGAAGGGTTTATGTTGTTGTTGTTGTTTTTAACCCCCCAAAACAAAAATGGTGCTGAATCTGTTGCTGATCAGGGTTGCAAAGAATAGTGAACCAGCACAAATATATAAGCTTTCGAGGGGGGTGGGGCATTTTGGGTCTCCCCCAAAGCTCCTTTTTTGCCCCAGAAACATCCACAGGAGAACTTTGGCTCGGCCCTAATGGAAGGTGTGAGAACCATAGGAAGGAAAACTGCTAAAAATAGTAAACTATTTAAGCTGAATTGCACATTTGTGATATCCTTTCTGATGTTTTGAAACAACCTCATGAATTGTTTGGGGTTTCTGCTAATTTCAAAAATGGCTGTCTTGGGGCGCAGTCCTATGCAAGTTTAGACAGAAAAAAGTCCTAAAATGTTGTAGGACTTTTTCTGTCTAAATATGCATAGGATTGCACCCTTAACCACTATCATAACTCCCTGAATTTCCAGTACAGTAATTGTTGGCTTCTTACAGTGCCAAACAGTTTCTTCATTGTGCAGAGGGGCTAAAGCAGCTATCCAATTTGTAGTTTTGGTGTTGGGTAAAAATTACCTACTTACGTAAGCTGTCTCGGTTCTTGCTACAATGCAGCTGAAACAAAGCAAAACGAAGTTCTTATTCTCCATGCTTTGCATCTCAGTACTCATTTGATCCGATGCAAAGCTGACTAGTTTTTCATCTTTGAACATCTTGGCTTTCTTTCCCACTGACTACTTCTGGCGACATGCTGAATGATAGCTAGGAGAATTCCTGCTGATGCCGACACTTTGCAGGCCTCCCAGAAGGCTTTGTGGTTCCCGCTCTTTCCATCCCATAATATTAAGAACCAGCAAAAATCTTCATTAGAGGAACGATGATGCTCAGCAGAGAGAGGATATGAATAAGAAAGCTAGATAAATCTGTCAAACTTCCCTCTGTAGCCACTGAGGTAAGGGAAGGAATAAGATTCTGTGACAACTGTGGCCAGCTTTGGAAATGTAAACTCCTGTTGGATGTCAGGAGTCACCCATTCACCATCAAAGGCTGACAGTATATGGAACTGAGCACCTGTATTCTTGGGGATCCAGGTAGGATGGTGGCTTTCTGATCACTTACTCTAATGCAGGGGTGGAGAACCTCTTTCAGCTCAGGGAACCAATGACAATGGAACCAATGACCTAGGGAGGTGGTGGGCTCTCCCACATTGGCGGCACTCAAGACGAGGCTGGACAGCCATCTGTCAGGGATGCTCTGACTTGGATTCCTGCATTGAGCAGGGGCTTGGACTTGATGGCCTTGTAGGCCCTTCCAACCCTACTTTCTATGATTCTATGATTCTATGATTCTATGATTCTATGATTCTATGATTCTATGATTCTATGATTCTATGATTCTATGATTCTATGATTCTATGATTCTATGATTCAGGGGCTGAATTCCGTTTTGGAGAAGCCCTTGGGGCTCTCATTCCGGCAGTGAGCAGGACCAAAAAGCAAAGGGGGCAAGGCCCCAAAGAAAAAAACTACCAGCATATTGTAGCTTAAGGGAGCAATCCTATGTGGAGAGGCGGCCGCCTCCGAACTCGGGGCAATGGCCTATTCAATGCATGACAGGAGAAGCACAGAGGGGATTCCCTCCTCTGTGCTCCAGCCCCCCCCCCATTCATGGCTAGATGGCCAATTTCGGCTGTCTAACCGTGGGACATCGGATTGTGGGGTGGGGAGGCCAGGTAACGCATAGGAAGCGTTGTACTGACACTTACACGCTCCCCGCCCCTGGGAATGACCCCTTTCACCCCGTTCTGTGCTGCTCTTCTGAGCCCGGAGCCCGGTGACGATCCACGCCACCTATGAGGAGGCGGGGTCGGGGAGGTGGCCCTCTGGGAATCAACCTTAGAGCGCAGGCTCCGAGATTGGTTCCCCGAAACCAAACAATCCTATGGCTGTCTGGCCACTGACTAGCGCCCATAGGATTGCACCCTAAAGCTCTTAGTGCAAGTAGCCAAGCCATAGGGGAGGTGTTCAGCCTTTTAGAGTGGGGGAAAAACTGCACGGAAGCTGGGAAACCTCCAGATCATTGGTCATTGGGAGAAAGGGGGTGGGGCCAGGGAAAGGGGCATGATTGGGACCCCAGGAGGGCCATGGTGGGGCACCTGGCCCTGAGGTTTCCCACCCCGACTCTGATGACACTCCCAAAGTGTTTGCCTGGCAAACAAGAAAGCTACCCTCTGAATTCTATAATATAAAGAGTGAAGTCGCAGAATTCGTTTGCGGAAAAAGTGGAATGCGCATTCTCCCCACTAGCTTCCTAAAGCTCGGGGACTGTTCTGCAAGCACCCTTGCTGTGATCGGTCTGGATGTACCTGGACCTCCCCAGAGTCAGGTTCGGGAAAAGCCCACATGGCTCATTCTGCAGAATCGTCCTCCTTGTGATCCCATGTTGGATTTATTGCATTGTCTCCTCTGCAGGAAATAGTCACCATTGTGGTCTTCGGAGTGGAGTACTTCGTAAGGATCTGGGCTGCCGGCTGCTGCTGCCGATACCGGGGTTGGAGAGGAAGGCTGAAATTTGCCCGCAAACCCTTTTGTGTCATCGGTAAGAACTGCCATGTTGCTGAGTTGGCTATCGCTGGTTGCAAAGGATTTTGTGCACCTGTCTGTCTTCAGGAGAGCATCTAAACATTAAGAATGCATGGTAGCCCTGTGCATACTAGACTTGATGGCTATATGTTACCTCGAGTACCAAAGGGAATGAGCCTATGTACACCAGTTGCTGGGGAACATGGATGGGAGGGTGCTGTTGCACTTGTGTCTTGCTTGTGGGTTCCTAGTCAACAGCTGGTTGGCCACTGTGTGAACAGAATGCTGGACTAGATGGACCCTTGGTCTGATCCAGCAGGACTCCTGTTATGTTCTCTCTGCTGGTGCCCTCACTAGCATGCTGATCAGCAGTGCAGAGTGTTTAGCCAACTTTAGGGCTTTAGAAATGAGGTGCTAGACTCCTGAACATGTGAAGAGTGACTTTTCCCTCAGTACTGAGTAACAGCCGGCCCCTACATGCCTGGGATTAAGAGGACCCACCAAGTTTAAGTATACAGCTTCCAGGCTGGTTTGAACCTGAGAACTAAGCACTAGGTTAGAGGTGAATTATTTTGATTATTGGTGTTCAGCTGGTGGGTTGGGCATCACTACTGGGAGTTTGATCCAGGCTGGGTTACAATAGCAGTACTACCACCATACAAATCTATGGTAAAATGTGTATGTTTGGGCTACAGGTGGGTTCAGAGTGTGAAAAGGTTGAAGACTACTGCATTTAGACTATCACTTTGCGATGCTCACTTGCGGCCTTAAAACTGTTAGCAATCTGCTTCATTTGGCTAGGGAAGAGAATATTTTTAGAACAACTGTGTGGAGGGAAGAGAAGAGCAAGGAAGCCTCGTAATTACTTTAATTGCTGTCAGACCCTCAAGAGTTGCCTACTCTAATGTGCGCTGCATGGATTAATGTGCGAGTACCCAGAGCTGCCCTTGAAGAGTCTGTGGTGGTTGCAGATGGTGCAGTGCATAATGGCCTGTGTTATGGTTTGAAGTAGTCTTCCAGGGTCTGATTTAGTGCCCTATAGCCATCTGGGCACAGTCTAAGAAGCTGTCTCTGATGTTAAAAGCTGTTGACCTCTTAAATGCAATGGACTTCACAGCATGACAAGATGCAAAAGTCTAGTTTGCTCAAAGAAAATTGGATCCCAATTTTGTATTGGGTCCCGGACTGCCTAATGCAAACAAATTCCATTCTCTTCACTGGAGAAAAAAAGAAGAAGCTAATCCTGTGGTTAAGCAATCAGAGTTTTCCCATTCAGATTCTAACACTTTGGGGTATGACTCAGGGTGAAGCTTGGCAGTTTGTCAGCAAATGTGTGATCCCAATCTGCGTTTGCTGAAAAAATGGGAATGGGGAGAGGCACTTGTAGGGTAGGCTTGCCAGGCAGTGGGAAGGGACACTGAACAGCTCTCCCCTCCCCGCATATAGTCTGACTTTTTTCCTCAGAAGGAAATGCAGATACGAGTTGGTTGAGATTTGGGTTGTGCGAGAAGTTGTTTTTCATTCATCCTGGAGGAGAGCAGGCAGCAAAGGATTAATTCATCTTTGGTCAGCAGGCAAGGTCAAAGACCAAACCGCTCTCAGTTTTAGTCTTTGACTCCACTGTCTGGCAGAAGTGTTGTTCTTTGGCTTTTTTTTTTTTGGCCTGGGAGCCTTAAAAAATAAACAAACTTTTTCTTTGCTTTCCATCTTCTTCACTTTTTTCCAGATGATATTAGGGAAGGGAAGAAGTTAAGTCCCCCCCCCCCCCACTGGAGATAAGGAGGGTGAGGGGCGACATGATAGAAGTCTACAAAATTATGCATGGTGTGGAGAATGTGGATAGGGAGACATTTTTCTCTCTCTCTCAAAATACCCAGGGTCATTCTATGAAGCTGATTGTGGGGAGATTCAGGACAGATAAAAGGAAGACTTCTTTACACAGCGCAGAGTTAAACGATGGAATTTGCTACCACAGGATGTAGTGATGGCCACCAGTTTGGATGGCTTTAAAAGGGGGTTGGACAAATTCCTGGAGGAAAAGGCTATCGGTGGCTACTAGTCTTGATGGCTTTTGCTACCTCCAGTGCCAGAGGCAGTGAACCCATGTACACTAGTTGCTGGGGAACATGGGTGGGAGGGTGCTGTTGTGCTCATGCCCTGCTTGTGAGTTTCTGGCTGACAGCTGTAACATTTCTTTCAAGGTTCTACAAGTTGTTTGGATACTCACTACAAAAATGATCTTCCTTCAATTAGCTTTAATATAGTTTCTTTTTCAATTTCCACGTTGATGTCATTTGCATTAGGTAAAAATCAGTGGAACCCAGCTTCACTTTGAGGCAACGTGACGAAGTACTTAGGACTTCAGATACTGTGAACACTATAAGCGCTATATAAATAATAATAGAATAGAGCTGTAAGCGGTCAGCTGGACAACTTTTTTATTTATAACTTTATCATTTTTAAAGATAAAAATAATGGATATTCTAAAACAAAGAATGCTTACCAAAAGGTAGGATACAATATCTATATCTATATATCTGTAAAACCTGTAATAGTTCTGCTGTGTTACATAGTGCATTGCTATGTAAATGGAAGGACTTCACACAGCGCATAGTTAAACTATGGAACTCGCTATGACAGGAAGTAATGATGGCCACCAGTTTGGATGGCTTTAAAAGGGGGTTAGACAAATTCCTGGAGGAAAAGGCTATCAATGGCTACTAGTCTTGATGGCTCTGTGCTACCTCCAGTGCCAGAAGCAGTGAGCCTATGTACACCAGCTGCTGGGGAACATGGGTGGGAAGGCGCTGTTGCACTCATGCCCTGCTTGTGGGTTCCTGCTCGACAGCTGGTTGGGCCACTGTGTGAACAGAATGCTGAACTAGATGGACCCTTGGTCTGATCCAGCAGGGCACTTCTTATGTTCTTATCTCAGGTCATGCTGGTCCATCAGCAAATCCCCTGCCCCCCGGGCTCTGGGTCCTGGATGTGCCACCATTTATTTTCTCCTTGCTGCATGGCCCTCCTGCCCAGCCACAGATCTGGAGAGGGAAAGATGCAGTGCTTGTTTGACGCCTCATCTGTGCTGAAGCCGCAGTTAATCCCATGGCTCCCCTCCACACATATTGGCTGTAGGCCTGGGAATGAGGCGGTAGCAAGCAGCTTTTTGGCAGCCCAGCCCACTTCCAACATGGCGGACCAGCTCGCCAGTGTCTCGGCTGCTGAGCCAGACAGCTCCCCCTGCAAGCCACGAGCAGGAAGCTGGCGTTTCGGCAGTCCGAGTAAGTGGAGGCAAAAAGGCCTCCCATACCCCCTCTGGAGATAGGTCCTTCTTGTCAGGCCCAGTTCCCTTGTAACACCAATAACTTAACACAGGATTAAAATAAGCAATGAACTTGCTTTCTTGTGTTGAGATGGAAACACAAGCAATCCTTTAGAGTCCGTGGCATGGGAGTTTCACAGAGGTTACAGTCCCAATAAATCGGTTAGTTCAATGAGAAGCACAGAGAGGGTTGTAATCCAGCATTGGGTCCCAAGACACAATCCAAACAGAAGCTGGGAGCAGGCTTCTGACGACTAGTGGTGTAGTCTGAGACAGAGTTTCAAAGGCACAGGTTTCTAGACGTACAAGAGTTCAGGATTCAGGAACGATTTCTAAGTCAAGGGCCCGTGAACCTGGGAGTCGAGGCAAGCCAAAAGCTGAAGGTTCAAGTATAGTCCATACAAGAGATTTTTCTGGTAGTAAAAACGTTGTATCCTCAAAGCTCCCTGAGCTCTGCAGCTGCTTTTACACAGAGGTGGGGCACCCTGCAGGCAAATGTTGCCTGTAATCGTGAACCACGCCTAAGTAGGTGCCTCTCTTCCAGTCTCTTTAGATGCTTGTTTTCCCAAGGAGACAGATTTGAACCCCCCCCCCTTCCTCGGCCAAGACTGGCCTGGTTGTTTCCCACAGAGAGGCTCCTAGACCCCTGCGCTAAAGGCGCATTTTCCGAGGTTGAATCTTGCAGCTGGCGGGGAGCGTCACACTCCTCTGGCCTGCTCCCTTTTGGGGAGGCAGCCAGAGTCCGGCTCTTGCCCTCGTCACATTCCAAATCAGGCTCCAGATCTGAATCTGAATTTTCCCCAAAGGCTGCAGGGCCCAGGTGAGGCACAGCACTTATATCGTCTACTGTAGCCTAGTGCCCCACAGATACATTGGATGAAAAAATCCATCATCCCCAGCCAGCTTGGTCAATGGCCGTGCTGGCTGGGGATGATGGGCATTTTGTCCAAGACATCTAGAGGACACCAGATTGGGGAAGGCTGCTCTAGTCACTCTATGTCCCTAAGTTTCTATCTGGATGAATTTGGGAGTTTTCTGTGTCTTTTCTACCCAAGGGGATGTCCCAAAGCTGTGGATGTAAATATAAGCATGTTCTTCCACCTCAAAGCTCAAGTTGACCTGGAAACAGCAGAGAAGTTGGATTAAATGAGCATTCTGCTTATCTTCCCTTTCCACAGACATCATGGTGTTAATCGCCTCCATCGCGGTGCTGGCTGCTGGATCCCAGGGCAACGTCTTTGCCACCTCTGCGCTCAGAAGTCTGCGGTTCCTGCAGATCCTGCGTATGATACGGATGGACCGCAGAGGAGGCACGTGGAAGCTTCTGGGATCAGTGGTATATGCCCATAGCAAGGTGAGTCTCAGGGGCCTGGGCTGGGAGCCCCCTGTAGCCCGTAAGCTTGCTCTGAGGACCAGTCTTTGACAGATTTGAGGGACTAGAAGCCCCCTTGAACCATTTTCATAGAAATCCTTGGAGAGACTGTGTGTTGGGAAGGGGGAATTGCAAAGGAGCTTAGAGGAGAAAAGTTGCAGGGTTAATGAAGAGAAGTGGGTCCTGCAACAAAATTTTGCAGTGTTATGTGCTCCTGTTCAGGGTTCCAGCCATGCCTTATTTCAGGATACTCCATTCCATTCTCCCACTCCCTGGTTTTCCATTCCACCCTGAAACAGCCAGTAGCATTCCATGGCTACTGAGCATGCTCAGTTCTTATTGGGCTGTTTCAAAGGTTTTTTGCTCCATTACGGGTACAATCCTATGCATGTTTAGACAGAAAAAAGTCGTACAATTCCCAGCATGGCTGGGTGGGGCATGCTGGGAATTATAGGACTTTTTTCTGTCTAAACATGCATAGGATTGCATCCTAATGGGGTTTACCCAAACCTGTTGATACTTACCTCTTGTATGTGGATGGTGCTGTTTTGGCTGCAGAAGGATCTACATTTGGAGGATTGAGTTGGCTATTAGTAAATGTGATTTGAGGACTACACAACCGACTCCAGAGGTATTTGTGGCAGTAAGGTTTTAGAACCGAAGCTGTAGTTTGAGATAGAGCTTATTGCAATGTCAACAGGATAGGAAAAAAAAATGGCTGATGCATAGAGCTCATAGCCATTTTAAGCAGGGAGATGCATTGCTGCAATATCTTCTTGCTGCAACAGTGCATTCCATGGCATGCTAGTGAAGTCATATGTCTCTGTCTATTCTTTGAGAGCATCACTGGAGGGTCTGTACCGCGTTCCTGTGTCATCTGAGATCAGGCAGGTGGCAACTGGTGACAATGCCTTTTCAGCAAATGTTCTTTTACTTTTATGCAGCAACACAATCCAAAAGCAACTACAGATGGACCCTAAATTAGCATTATTGATAATTTTCAGTGGTAATAATAAAAGTGTATCTTATAAGGAGATGCTGACCTTTATGATGATTCTAGCATGATAAGGATCTGTGACTTCTAGGCATGCTTAGTCTTAATAAGCCTGCCCCCCACCAACTTGATACATTAAAAAAAAGTTTGTGTACTTCTCACACCTGAGGTTCTGCCAAGCATACCTCCCTCTTGTTTCTATGAGGCCCCATTTTGGCTATGTAGCCATCAGCACTCACCACCTGAGTTTGCTATTAGAGGGAGTGATTGAAACTTTGCAGAAATAGGGGCATGCATTTGAGATATTTGATTTTAAAATGAGCAACTGGAGATGTGCACATTTTAATTTCAGAATATTTTTTATTTGAAATGTTATGTGAGAAAGTAGGAACCCACCAGTGCATTTCAGGTTTCATCATACAATGTAGGCAATGAAGTCCATAACTCTGAAATATGAAATAAATGTTTGTCAGTCTTGCGTTCTGACATGAAATCTAAATTTCTATATTTCAGATTTAAAAAAAAAATTCCCCAGAAGCGCAGAATGGATGATTAAATAAAAAATAATAATACAAGGAATTCGTGGAAATTATCTGTTGCTTATATTCTCAGCCAGAGAGAACATAGCCTGAAGTTAACAACTATGTAGAATCCTTACTGTTTAAATGCTGCCAAATGTGTCTAATCAGGTCATATTGGCCCAGTGTGATATAAGATGCTCTAGAAATTCTCAGCTGATGCCATCAAGTCGTCTAAGTGCACCAGAAATATACCGTAAACAGAACACACATAAACATGAACCCTGCCAACGGTATCACATTGCTTCAAATCATCTAAACCAGTCTCTCCCAACCTGGTGCTCTCCAGATGTGTTGAACTACAACTACCATCATTCCCTACCACAGTGGCCACTGGGAAAGATGGGAGGAGTAGTCCAACAAATCTAGAGAGCACGAGGTTGGTGGAGCCTACAAGACCCTTCCCTTCTGCTTCTTTGTAGAGGATTTTACAAAGTCCCTTGATGAGTAGTGGTGAGAGTGTTGGACTGGGAGCTGGGAGATCCGGGTTCTAGTCCCCACTCAGCCATGGAAGCTCACTGGGTGACTTTGGGCCAGTCACGGACTCTCAGCCCAACCTACCTCACAGGGTTGTTGTTGTGAGGATAAAATGGAGAGGAGGAAGAGGATAATGTAAGCTGCCTTGGGTTCCTTGCAAGAGGAAAAAAGGCGGGATATAAATAAATAAATAAATAAATAAATAAATAAATGCTCAGTGAAACCACTGCAATATATTGCAGTGGAGGCTGGCGACTTCTATTTCAGTGGGGCAGTGAATCGGTTCTGAGTTTCAGTCAGAACCAGTCAGAACTTTAAAGGAGCTATCCAAAGTGCTGAACCCTCTTTAGATAGCTCCTTTAGAGTTCTGACTGGTTCTGGCTGAAACTCAGAGTGGATGCACCGCCCCACTGACATCAGAGCCACCAGCCTTCACTGGTATATTGCATATGAGTGTTAGACATTAACTGGTGGTGGTGGGGATGATGGGGGGGCTGGATTCAGATCCTCACATGGCAGCGTGCTATTTCTTAGTCTAATCTACCCTACAGGATTGTTGTGAGAATGAAATGGGACAACCTTCATGTTTTTTGCTCTGAGATCCTTTGAAGAATGGTAGAATTCTTTTTAAAAAAAGAGAGAGAGAATGATCAGAACATGTGCGTGCAAGAGAGCCATTTCAGTCACAGTAGTAAAGGGCCAGGGGAAAACTGGAAGCATAATTATTGCCCGCGTCAAGGGTCAACATGGTTGAACAAGTGCCTGAGGATCTACACCCCAGCAGGGCCCCCGCTTATGAGAGACCCCTGTACCTGTTCCTCCTTTTCACAATTGCAACCTGCTTCTTTACTTGTGTCTCATTCTGGTCCCCGACAAAGGTAGAGGTGAGAAAGAGGAACATTAAATACCACTGCCTGCTTACTTGCTAGCTCTCTGCCTGGTAAGCAAGGAGGTGATAGCAAGAAAAGAGGAGGAGGATCATAGAATCATAGAGTCACAGAATAGCAGAGTTGGAAGGGGCCCATAAGGCCATCGAGTCCAACCCTCTGCTCAATGCAAGAATCCAAGTCAGAGCATCCCTGACAGATGGCTGTCCAGCCTCAAGATGGAGGAGGAGCAGATGCTGGTGACAATGGTGCTGAAAAGACAGACTCCCTAAGGAAGGGTCCCCAGTAAGAGTGTCTTGCTCAAAGTACAACCTGCAACTGGCACTGAGCACAACTGTTTACCGCACTTCTGTGGACATCCACTAACCCCAGTTCCTTCTGAGGTGATCTTCCTGCTCTCTTTGGTTATTGCCACATCTGTAACTGCTCTGTGCTCTAATGAGTTCTATTATTCTGCTGCTACTTTACAGAAAAGCTGTTGTGTTGAGATGGGCTATACCAAAATACTCAGTTCCACACTTTCCGTTTAACTGTGTTGCAGGAGCTGATTACTGCCTGGTATATTGGTTTCCTTTGCCTCATTTTAGCCTCCTTCCTTGTGTACTTGGCTGAGAAGGGAGAAAATGAGCACTTTGACACCTATGCTGATGCACTGTGGTGGGGTTTGGTGAGTATCCATGGTAGGCTGGTTTCTTGCTATCACAGAGAAGGAGCTCTTGTGAGCCCTAGTAAAAACTAGCTTCTTATGCAGTTCCGATACTCTGGTGGGTTCAATTTTTACCTTGTATTTTACCTTGTAAGTTTTACCTACAGATCCCTGAAGACTAATCTTGTTCTTTTTTTCTCTTGCAATCCCGGCTTCCTCTTCTGAGGTCCAGTGTAGATGTGATGTTATCCAAATCTTTAGCTTGTTTTGTTTAAGCCAGCAAGCCCTGGCATTGTTGGGCACTATGAGGTCCGGCTTACACTGAGAACTTTGGGCAAATCAGTTCAGTGGATTTTGACCAAGCAGGAGTCAGGTTTCCCAGAGAGGCAAGAAACAGAGCAGTACCTCGGAGAGCTCCAAGTGATACTGTGGCTTGAAGCCAGACAGGTTTGTCTCTGTGTTGCTCCAACAAGCTGTAGAGTGTGACAGAGCCTTAAGTATGGTTTTGGCTTCCTTTAGGCTGGTTAGGCCCACCTCCCTGTTGACTGAGTCTGTCTGCCTTAAAGGGGCCTGGTCTGTTTCAGCAGCCTGGGGTCGCAATGACACGGAAGTGGCTGCAGGGGGGTAGTATCTTCATGGCTGGAGTCCTCAGAATCTCATGACAGAACATGATTACAGGGGTGCTGGTCCCTGGGCCTTCCTGGAGAACTAGGTCCTAAAGTGGGGGGGGGACCTCATGCTGTAATTGAGCCCTGATTCATTAACTCAGGAGCCTCATTCTCTGAGGATGAGGGGTTGGAGTCCTGGACTGTGACATTGCTTTTACATAGCTGGTTATTTTTTTAATAAATAGTAGAACTGGATCGGGATGGTGGTAAGTCGAGAGGGGCACTTTAATCCTTTACCTTTGCCATGGTCCTGGTCTGAATCGAGCTCCCCTTGCACCTGCTCTGTGCAATCACAAAGCTCCCCTTTGTGCTGTATTTTTTTTTTAACCCACAGCCATGCAAAGGCTAAACATGTGAATAACATTGGGTCTAGTTTGGCCATAAGTCTCAGTCAGGGTAGTCAAATCTTCCAGCTGATTGCCTCCTGTATGCTGCCTTTGTGGATTGATACAAAGGTGATGCATTTCACAATGGCAACATGCAGGATGCCACCATTTTCTATATTTTTCTGTGGATGTATTTGGCAAATCCTACATCTTTGGTTTGTAATTAAAGATGGCTGCACATAGAAGACAATGTGGGATCAGAGACCCATGGACTGAGTCGCCAAACAGTGATACTTTATGGGGATTTTAGAGAAGGAGGGCAGGAAATTGCTCAAATCGGTGAATCAAATTTTGCCAGAAAGTGACCCATCCCAATTTTATCTCCTGCTAGAGCTGGCGTTGCAGAAGTGGACCCATGAAAATGCGAGATGTGGCCTTTGACGTTTATTCCTTGACTACTGGGTCCAACATGTATTTGTGGCTTCATTATTAATCAAATAATGTGTTGCTTAATGCACCATGAAGGCACTTTGTAAAATTAATGACATCTTGATAATAGAAGGGCATGACTACTGGCAATTCTTTGTAGCCAACCAAGGAGAGGTCATAGAATCATAGAATAGTAGGGTTGGAAGGGGCCTATAAGACCATCGAGTCCAACCCCCTGCTCAATGCAGGAATCCAAGTCTGAGCATCCCTGACAGGTGGCTGTCCAGCCTCGTCTTGAATGCCTCCAGTGTGGGAGAGCCCACCACCTCCCCAGGTAATTGGTTCCATTGTCGTATTGCTCTGACAGTCAGGAAGTTTTTCCTGCCGTTCAGCCAAAATCGGGCTGCCTGTAACTTGAGCGCATGATCCCGGGTCCTGCACTCTGGGATGATCGAGAAGAGATCCTGGCCTGTGACAGCCTTTCAAGTACTTGATGAGAGCTATCATATCTCCCCTCAGTCTTCTCTTCTCAAGGCTAAACATGCTCAGTTCTTTCAGTCAGATTACATGTTCCTTCAGTTGAGACTGATCTCGTCTGATCTCGGAAGCTAAGCAGGGTTGGCCGTGGTTAGCACTTGGATGGGAGACTGCCTGCGAATCAGGCTTCCTGCACTGAGCAGGGTGTTGGACTCGATGGTCTTGTAGGCCCCTTCCAGCCCTATGATTCTAGGTCCTGGCCTTCCTCTCTGTGACAACCTTTCAAGTACTTGAAGATTACCTTTTTGTTTAGCACTTGTCTTTCTGTGTGTGGATTATCGGATTAAGAGAGCAACAAAGCTACAATTAATGAGGTTCTCTGGCCAATTTAGTTGTCCTTTTGTTATTTTCCTTCTGCTTTTCTGGTCTTTTGGGTAAGCAGTTTTAGCCATTGTTCTGAAGTGGGCTTCCACAGATGGTGTAACAAATGGGATCCCAATCGCTCCCAAGTTTGGAAGGAAAATGTAATATGTTTGCAGAGTCAGATGGAGAAATTATCAAAGAGTTGAAAGTGGAATGTAATGCAGTGCAGGGAAAATGTCTGCACAGCTTAATCAAAATTTTAAAAATGGATTTCTTGCAATGGTGGGGGCACTGTTGTCCATGCTGGGGTTCACAACTTTTAGAAAAGGTGTATGTCCTCTAATGTGTCACCATGATGGGGGCAGTGGGGGGGGGGGGAATGAGACTGCTCAGTGCCTAAAGACTCAATTCTGTGCATGTTTAGACGGCAAAAAGGCATACAATTCCCAGCATGCCGCAGCCAGCCATGCTCTCTGGGGCATGCTGGAAGCTGTAGGACTTTTTGCTGTGTAAACGTGCATAGGATTGTGCTCTAAAGAAGTTAAAAATCATCTTACAATGTAACAAATGGCATAGATGTTGTGGGAGGACATTTCTATAACTCATCAACAGGAATGCGATAAGCCTCATTCAGGAGCCACCAGTTATACTTACGTAACTGTATTCCATGCAGCATTTCATTCATGCAATTGAAGTGTGGGCTGGGAAAGAAAATGTAAGCATTTTCCCAGTTCCAAAGTATTGTGTTTTGGGTGCTGGGGAAATGTGATATTTTGCAATAGGAGCATTTCCCTTGGATGTTTGGACTCCTCACAACAGCTCAGAAACCACTGCACCTTCATCTTTAAAACCCTGGTTGTCTGGACAAGCAAAGCAGTTTGCCACGAAGCCTGGGTCCTCTGCAAGCTTGAAAAGGAGCTGAACTGTGTTGCAAAATGCTCATTGCCTTGCAAAGGGCTCCCGAGCTGTTTAGCAAAGTGCTTTGCATTGATCTGGCCAGCTCCTGGGGCAGCCTTAAATTCCACTGACATTGTTCAGGAAACCTAAGTGAAGATGGAATTAGCAAGGAAAGATGTGGAGTCCAGAGAACTGGTTTTCTAAACTAGGAGAGCCAATGTGGTGTAGTGGCTAGAGTGTTGGACTGGGAGCTGGGAGATCCAGGTTCTAGTCCCCACTCGGCCATGGAAGCTCACAGTCCCAACCAACCTCACAGGGCTATCTATCTATCTATCTATCTATCTATCTATCTATCTATCTATCTATCTATCTCTATACCGCCCAATAGCCGAAGCTCTTGAGCTGTTGTTGTGAGGATAGAATAGAGAGGAGGATGATTATGTATGCTGCCTTGGGTTCCTTGAGTAGGAAAAAGGGTGGGATATAAATGTAATAAATAGACTTTGAAACTGGGAGCAGTCCATGTTCTTTCCCTGTGGATCTCTCAAGTGTAACTTGCCCTGTCAGACTTAAATCTGTCAGATCTAAATCTGATTCACAGATTAAATCTGATGTCACATGAGTGGACTTCCTCTCATGCAGTGGGCCTTCCCCTTGCTCTCCTCTCCCCTGCAGCCCCTGGGGTACCCCAAAATCTGCTCCAGAGGATCCCCCAACCCTCTGCAGCAAATTGGGGGGCTGCATTTGGGGCTGCAGTGGGGGCGGGAAATCAGTTCTGCCAGCGGTTTGCATTCACCTGTTGGACAGCCAATGTTGGATGCAACCCTTTGTGTGTGTGTGTGTGTGTATTTAATATGCTGTTTTCCAGCCAAGATTGGCTCCCAAAGTACCCTTGATGGTTGGGATATGGTCCACATCTCCCATCCAACCCCAGAGGGAAGGAGCTGTGGGAGGACTCAGGGGCTGGCTGGTGGTAAAGTCATCAACCCACAGAAGCAGCAGTTCTACTGAACTGCGGTCTTCTGTCCCTGGTAGTTGGTGATATGGTCCAGGCTCTAGGCTCTTCCCTCCAGAGGTTCCCCCCAGATTTGGGGGACTCTTGGACAACATACTTGAGGGCCTTCCCCTTAATCTGTGAGATGTGGGGTGTGCAAGTTGAGCATTCTCTCAGGTGTTGTTCAGCTACCTCGAGGGGTTTTATGCAGTGTGGTGGCCACTTTGGTGGTTTTGACCCTGCAGCAAACACCCAGCTTCACCAGCCATGTCCCCAAATAATCTTGCCCCTGCTGATTTTTTTAGCGGCATGTTGGGGATTGACCACAGGGTGTAGGGGTTTGGGTTTCTGTGCTGCCTCTGGGTTGACAGAGCTGCCTTTGTTGTACACAAATAAACTCGAGTTGAATCTTACCCGCGTGTCCAGAGCTTAATTGGAGGGCAGCTGGGCACGGCCCTCCAAGTCCAGTTTTGGACTTTTACCACAGGTTTAGTTCTGAAGTAGCTTTCCCCCAGTTAAGGTTTGAGGCCTACAGAGGCAAAGGGGAAAAGGGTCAGGCTTAGAGGCCAAGAGTTTTTGTTGGGAGGGGGTATCCTTGAGAGGAGTAGTTTCATTTCCCTGGTTAAGTTTCAGTTTCATTTCCCCCAGTTAAGTTTCATTTCTCCAGGTTTGAAACAGTACTTTTGGTTTTAAGGGAGGAGGGTTTATAAAGAGAATGAGAGAGCCAGTAAGAACAGAGTCGGGGAGACCAGAGCCAGAAGAGGGAGCAGGAAGAAGTACAGCTAGGGTAAAGGAACTTGTGTTTCACAACTTTTATTTTCTCTTAATGCCTTTCATATCACTTAGCTCTATTGTGTAAATACCTTTAGTTGCAATTTGCTTGCTTTGATTTACCAGTAAACTGTTGTAGTTAAACCCTGTGTCTGAAGTGTCAATCACCCCACACCTACAGCCTAAACCCCACGTTATTGGAAAGGGGAAGGTAAAAGAAAGAAGGTGGGACTCTTAAAGAGGCAAGAGGTCCTTACGGAGTTGCTCAGGGGATCTGGATCATAAGGGGAACCCTGACACCTCTGCTCTGTGCACCAGTGCAATTAGCTATCTTTTGGCTGTAGACTTAGTGGTTGTACTGGTGTGTGCACGTGTGCATGTGCATGCACGTGTGTGTGTATAAAAACCAGCAAGATTTATGATTAGCCTTTGTAGAGGTGTCACTCAGAATAAAATTTTAGAATGAAATGCCATATTCAGTTTTTTTAAATTGCCCAATTTTAAATGTGTGCAATATCTTGTTTTGGCTCCAGCACTGAGCCATCTTTATCTCTGTTGGGTTGCATATGATGGTTTCTACCTTTCCTCAGATTACTCTCACCACCATTGGCTATGGGGACAAGTATCCGCAGACCTGGAATGGACGCCTCCTTGCAGCAACGTTCACTCTGATTGGTGTTTCCTTTTTTGCCCTCCCAGCTGTAAGTTGGCACTTTGCAAGCCAAATTTGTATTTGAAACCAACCAACCAACCAACAACAACAACAAAAACAGAGTATGGTTGCTTCCAGACAGAGGGATCATGGTGCTTGCAATTGAAATGCACTGTGTAGCTGTTCCGTCTTTTTCTCCTTAATGGATTCTCTGCATTAAGGAAAAAGACAGAAGAAGTGGTAAGAGAACACGGGAGGTTCATGACCAGAAGACTTCATCTGGACCCCCTGTAAATTTCTGTGAATGAGGCAGGGCTATAAAAGTCTAGTCTGGAAGCACCCTATATCTAGGTCAGTGGTGGAATGTTATTTATTTGTAGAAACATTTATATGCTGCCTTTGGGCCCTCAAAAGGCATTTTTAAAAGTTCAGACATATGCATCAATGCAATAAAAACTGAGAGCAATAAGACATTTTAAAAAACAAATCACTTAAAAAAAATAACAGCATCAAAAGAGAAGGATTGACATTGATTCAAAAACCATCACAGTTGGGCAGAATAAAATGTCCTGGCTGCCCGTTTTCAAAACCATCAAAGATGGGGCCAGCTGAACTTTCCTACAGAGGGAGCTCCACAGCTGCGGTGCTGCCGCTGAAAAAGCCCTGTCTTGTGCTACTGCCGAGTAGACCTCCCTTGGCAGCAGGGCTTCTAGTGAAGACCACAACTGATGGACAGATTTGTGTGGAAGTAGATGGGCCTTCAGAGCCATTGTGGTGTTGTGGTTAGAATGTTGGACTGGGCCTGTGGAGGCCTGGGTTCAAGTCCCCAGTTGGCCAAGTCCCCAGTTGGGTGACTTTGGGCCAGCCACTGACTCTGTCTGACCTACACCACAGGGTTGCTGTGAGGATAAAATGGAGAGGAGGAGGCTCATGTATGCTGACTTGGGCCCCTTTGAGGAAAAGGCGGGATATAAATGTAAGAAATAAATAAATAAAATATATCAAAATATCCTGTCCCCAAAATGTTTGGTAGTGTATTTTTGCCTTCATTAGGATACATGTGAAAAGTAACATTCTCACCCCTTTACTGACTCGCTGTTTTACCTGGCCAGACTTACCTGAGGTTGCTTCAAAGGTTGTTAATTTAGAGGTGTTCTCTTGACTCATCAACACTTGGGTCCAGCTTGGATGCCACTTTTGAGGTCTGATCCAGGCCTGCTTATGGAGCTGGTGCAGCATCCTCACCTCTGCTGTCCAAATGCCATTCCTCAGAATTAGGCCTACATGTGTACAGTTCTACATGTATACCATCCTATGAACATGTGCCAAAGTTCCTGGATTTTATTTAGCGAACTGGCCCCATTCAAATGGGCCATCGTCATGTAGACAGCGGAGGTGGGGCTTGCTCCGTGCGTAGGGCTGGATAGGATATTGGAAGTACTGACTGAACTGGCCCTGATTACCCATGCAGGGTGCACCACTTTCAGATGAGCGTGTTGCTACGAATTTTGAATTCAACTGAACTTTGTAGTACACACACATCCTAGTATAAACCAGAGGTAAGTCCAGATGCCCCTAAGAATCTGGAGGCTTCTTATCCTCAGTTTTCACTTACTGTAGCCACTTGCAGAAACATCAAAGAATCTTGTGGCACCTTAAAGTCTAACACATTTATTCTGCCATGAGCTTTTGTGGATTACATTCCACTTCATCAGATGCATGGAGTATTATGGAGAGTTTTAGGTTTATATACAGTAGCTATGGTGGTGTTGGTTGCGAGGGGGTGGCTGGCTGGGAAACCGTAAACAGTGAGGTCAGAAGGAAATTAAATGCATGAGGTTCTGGCTGTGACAATCACATTAGGAACAGTGATCACTCACAGTGCAGTTGTTGTTGATAATACAAACATCCTGGCACCAGGTAAGCCAATTAACACATCTTATTTTATTTACAACATTTATATACTGCTCCGCATCTGAACAGAATCACATGTAGTGTGGTTTAAAATCCTTTATCCTGATGGAAGCCTCTGGCAATAGAACGAAACTGGCAGAAATTACAGAAATGCTGCATTTTCTCGTCTACCTGTGCTTTTTAAAGGGACACAATCTCTCTCTCTCCCCACCCACCCACCCACCCATCAGATTAAGGGACAGAATAAAGAGTCAGTTGACAACTGAATGGAAGTAATATTGTTCTTTATTCCAGGGTATCCTAGGTTCTGGATTTGCCTTGAAGGTTCAAGAGCAGCACCGTCAAAAGCACTTTGAGAAGAGGAGAAACCCTGCAGCAGGCCTGATTCAGGTGAGTGAGCAGAACCTGGGGATTTTTGGAGCTGTTGGGGCTACGGCAGGACGAGGTGAGCCTCAAGCAGGTCTTGCGGGAGAGTTTATTAATCCAGCTCAATTGTCCATTGGGTTTCAACAGAGGTGACAATGGAACATTCTCCTATATCAGAAGATGCATATGCTGTATGATGTCAGGGATGAATGAATGCAAATCCTAAAACTTCTAGGAAGCACTGTTTGTTTCCTACCACCCCCCACCCCTTTTTATTAATTTACTATTATATACACTGGCTTTATTTCATTAAGTGCATAATACTACATGCTCAACAAAAAGCAATAGATATCTGAAAAAAGCATCTTCATCCAAAAAACACATCTCAGTCTTTCTCTGTCTACAACTGAAATCTGATCTAAATTGGAAGCACCTTTTGATACAGGAGAATGTTCTGTTGTTTGCCCCAATAAAGACATTTGGTAAAATGCTTTGGGCAATTTGTTTCAATACATTGTCTTTCTTAAGGTTTACCATTCTCTTTTTTTCACCTATTTTGGCAGGTTTTGGGGCCTGCCCGCCTGCCTGCCTGCCTGCCTTCCACCCTTCCCTTGTGAATATCATTGCCACAGAAACCATGTAGAATGAAAGAATTCCGAGCCCAGGAATGTATTTTGAGGCATTTGCTTTGAACGGACCTCACAGTCCTTCCCCATGTTTTTTGTTGAATTGTTTTGTTGTTCCCATTGTTCAGTGATTGGGAGTCAGAAATCCTTGCTGATCTACCTCAGATCATGCCAAGAGATTCCAACCTACCTTCTGCCCACCGCTGCTTTTGGCTGCATACAGCCCAGCATCAGAACAGCTCCCACCTTGGGAGACATCTTCCCTAAATGCCCACAGGCGTGTCTTGGCAGAGTTTCTGAGCCTGGTGAGTTCTTCAGGACAGCTCCTCTGTGAGCTGTTGTAGAGGGCTTGTGTTTGGGCCCTGCAAAATGCCAATTAGCTGAGAGCGCTCTGATGCAAAACAGCCAAGGGTGAAGGGAATTGGGTGGCTTTATTCTTTTGTCTTCATTTTCAGGAGGCACACGTGCGTTTCCTAATAATGAGCGGGCTTCAAGCATTACTGAATGCTTACCTAAGGCAGCCTTCCCAAACCTGGTACCTTCCAGGTGTGTTGGACTGCAGCTCCCATCACTCCCAGGCAGCATGGGAATGATGGGAGTTGTAGTCCAACATGTCTGGAGGGCACCAGGTTGCGGAAGGCTGCCTAAGGGTAAAGAAGTCATGTAACACTCCTCTGCTCCACCTGCATTTGCCTTGGTCTTGCTTTTGAGGCTAAAAATAGTGCTGGGTGTGTTTTTCTCTCTGAGGTACAAGTGCACTTCAGAGACTTAATGGAGGCTTTTAGGCACTTCTCCCTGGTGGACCAATTCCCACAAGACTAGGAGCCAGGGTTCTGTTTATTTTTCCTTAGGTGGCAATGCAAGCTAGCATCATTTCTCCTGATTGAGAAGTCCTGCTGGCTCTGTGCAGGACTCCAAGGTTTTAAAAAAATGAAAAAGCCACACTCTATTTATACTTTGCATTGACAAGTACCAAATGCAGTGCCAAGAAAATGCTGAACCTGCAATCAGTCTAAATTCTGCCTGTCAGGATTTGAATTCATTGATCTACTTGCCTTTTCCTCTAAGCTCGGGGTGACATACATGGGGTTATCTCACTTTGTCCTCCCACCAACCCTGCGAGGTGGGACAGGATATAAGATGAGGGAGGAGTGGGGTTTCAAGGTCATGTAAGTTTGAACATTTTAGCCATGGCACCACTCTGCTTCTCTCTTATGAAGATTTGATTTGGTTTTTTTTTTTAAGATTTGTTCAGTCTCATTTTTTCCTTTGGAACATAGCATTTGAGTACTGTAAAAATGGGAGCATTTGGGCGAATGGGGCATAAAGAACAATGTTTACATTCATTCATTCATTCATGCATTCATTTATTTATAATATTTCTTGGGCGCCTTTCAGGGCAGAAGCCCTCCCAAGGCGGCTTACGGCAATTTTATTATTTGTATTTAGGTAGGAGAAGTAGGGTTACGAAGCAGCAATAAAAGGGCTTGGGTAGAATAATAAGAATAACAACAATAATAATTTATTAAATGTCTTAGGGTGCAATCCTATGCATGTTTAGACAGAAAAAAAGTCCTACGACTCCCAGCATTCTATCTAAACATGCATAAAATTGCACCCTAATGGGCTTAAGGTGCAATCCTATGCACGTTTAGACAGAAAAATGCCTACAAGCCCCAGCATTCCCCAGCCAGCATTCCCCAGACTCAAGGCACCTTATGTCGTTCTTGTGACTGAAACCCAAAGTGGGGGAAATGGGGAACATTTGGAAGCATCTGTTCTGCTAAAAGATGCTGCATGGCTATATCTGGATGCTAGGGTGGGGGGTGGACCGCATGTGCCCCCCCCCAGCCGTCCGTGCAGCCTCCACTGCCCAAAGCAATTGGAATTTCAGTGGGGCGGCAGCAGGGATGCTGTCCCAAGACATGTCTGGGGGATGGAAATTTGTTGTACAAAGTTGTACACCCTTGCACTCAGGCCCCACCTAAGAACAAAAATCGGTCAAGCAAGGTGCTCTTTCACAGGACGAAAGCAGGCTCTGCCAGCCAGTCATGAGCTGGCGACAGTGGATGAAGGAAAGAAAGAAGAGCAGACGGGTTTAGTTAATTACATGAGCAGACTCAAGCGTTTAATGGCCTGAACGTTCCTGCACCCACATTGGCTCCTGCAGCTATGGTGCTGAAACTGGGATGCAGGATTTTTTTGTTTTTTTTCGCAGGAACAGATGCCTGTATGTACAGCCTGACTACGCTCACATTTTAAAATAATAATAATCAGGCTTAACACCTTTTTTCTTCAAGAAGAGTGCTAAAATCTTGGCAGATTGAGAGAGAGAGAGAGAGAGAAGACTCGGATGTCTCATTGTTTCTTCCTTGCAGTGCCTACCACAAGGCAATCACTGACGGGACTTCATTGTGCTGCATGTCTCCGTGCCTCCGCCTCACCTTATTGCTGGTGGGGGTGGGAAAATGCTCAGCGTGATGATGAGGCATCATGCACTGTATTGTGGGTGATGTTAATGAGGAAAAGGGAACAAACAGCCATGGGACAGGTCCACGCCTCTTTATAATATTTAGCTCCTGCTCTAAATGAACATAGAAAGTGGCCTTATCGTGAGTCGAACTATTGGTCCTTCTAGTTCTGCACTGTTTATACTGACTGGCAGTGGCTCTTCCGGGTTTCAGGTCTTTTCCAGCCCTACCTGGAGAGGACGGGGTTTGAACCTGGGACCATTTGCATGCAAGACTGAAGGGAGATTTGATAGCACTCTTCAAGTACTTGAAACGTTGTCACAGAGAAGAAGGCCAGGATCTCTTCTCGATCATCCCAGAGTGCAGGACACGGAATCATGGGCTCAAGTGACAGGAAGCCAGATTCCGGCTGAACATCAGGAAAAACTTCCTGACTGCTAGAGCAATACGACAGTGGAACCAATGACCTAGGGAGGTGGTGGGCTCTCCCACACTGGAGGCGTTCAAGACGAGGCTGGACAGCCATCTCTCTGGGATGCTCTGACTTGGATTCCTGCATTGAGCAGGGGGTTTGACTCGATGGCCTTGTAGGCCCCTCCTAACTCTACTATTCTATAATTCTGTGATTCTATGATTCTAAGACGTGTGCTCTACCCACTGAGCTATGTGCAGGAGAGCTGCATCTTCCCTCCTCACATGTGACTTCAGAAAATCAAAATGAGAATTGCTTTTTGCTTCTTCGTACCATGCAAAGCTACTCTTGGTTACAGGCCCAAGATACTAAGGGGCTGTTGACCCCTGCCAGTTTGATTCAAGATAACCAATACTATGAATCTAGGTATTTCTTTCTATCGTCTCCAGCCTCCTTGCTTGTGAAAACTGGAGATCTTGATGACAAAGATTCCCCCTCCCCGCTGTTACTGGAATTTGCTGGTTTTAAAAATTCATGCCCGCATCTTATTCTTCCTCTCACAGGCTGCATGGAGGTTCTACGCCACTAACCTCACTCGAACTGATTTGCACTCCACTTGGAATTATTATGAGCGAACGGTCACTGTCCCTATGTACAGGTAGGAGTTCCCTTATACCTGCTATGTTATATGTGGACACATAGTTCCATCCAGCATGCTTATTTTTGTTGAGTTAAAGCCAACATTTTCTTTCATCACATTAAAAAGCTTCCCAGGAGCATCTGTTATTGTTTTTTGTAAGTTTAATTTTCTCCTCAATTGCTGTAGATTTATTTCCCCATTGCGTTCATGTCCATTGTATTAATTTCTTTTTTTTTCTTGTGTGTGTGTGTGTGTTTGTTTGTACGTTCTGTGTTAGTTTTCATCTTTATTTTTCTGCACCTGTTATCGGTGGTATTATTTTGTGACAGTTGCCATGGCAATGCCTGAAGACCTCCTGAAGGGCTCTCCCTCAAAAGTAGGTAAAACAACAACACCCCTTTCTCTCAAGTGCTCTATAATATTTAGCATTTTGAGCTGTTCTGTTTTGTCATTGTAGTAGGGAATTTGTACTTCTGCCTTTCTGTAAAGGCAAAGAGCCAGTGTGGTGTAGTGGCGAGAGTGTTGGACTGGGAGCGGGGAGATCTGGGTTCTAGTCCCCACTCGGCTATGAAAGTTCACTGGGTGACTTTGGGCCAGTCACAGACTCTCAGCCCAACCCACCTCACAGGGTTGTTGTTGTGAGGATAAACTGGAGGAGAGGAGGAGGATTATGTATGCCGACTTGGGTTCCTTGAGGAAAAAAGGCGGGATATAAATGTAATACAATAAATGCATGAATGAAAGAAATAAATAAATCTTGACTACTTCCAAGAGCCACCTGGAGTAGACTTCAGTGACTGTAGTTTCTTTGGCTTCCAACATGTAAGCATGGGAGAATAGCACAGAGATCCTCAGCCAATTGAGCCCAAATTTTACTTGTAATAGACTTCCAGCTAGAAAGCTAAGCACAGCATGGGAGTGTGGCCTGGATGCTTTAACAGCGCGCAGAGAACTAGTTGACTGTAGAAATGTGTGCAGTTCAAGGTGGCTGGCAGTGGGTGGTGACAGAGATGTTGGATGTTTGTAACTTGTTTTTCTGTTGCAAACATCTGATGCATGTGGCACATCTGGCTTGTCTATAGGGCAAATGGGATACATGACCCATTCAGAGGCTGTCATATGGCAAGCTCTTTCGTAGACCCTGTTCATATGATGATCATGATACTTGGCTCTTACAGAGCACTGATGCAATTTAGCTGAAGCAGTATCAAAACTAGACTCTTTGAGCATTGCACCTCTGTCAACGCCAAGAGGTAAATATTTCTATTTTCAGCGGTAGAGGCCAGGAGCTGACTATTCAACATCTGCATTGAGTACTTTGTTCCAACAGTTTTATATACTGAAGAGGAGGAGAAAAAAGTGTGGGAAATCCTCAGAAACTTTACCTCCAAATATATAGAATTTCTGTGGCTGGTTGTGCTTCCTTTTTTTACATGTTTCACAAGTGTTTGCTGTGAGGTCTTCTATATTTAACTACCTACCTACCAACACACACAAACATGCTCAAACTCAGACAGCATGAAGGTACAGCTCAAACATATAGAGCAGAGCTGTTTGTGAGCTTTTCTACATGAGGCTATTAATTGGCTGTATCTGCTTTCAGTTTTGTCACAGGACTGGAATCTGAGCTCTACACAAAGAGCTTTTCCTTTCCTGCTTTCCTGCTACATCACCTCTAGGTGGCACTGTGGCAAAGCGGAATAATGCAAATTCGTAAGTGAGGAAAAGTGTTTTGTTTCATTTTCACAAATAGTACTGCATTTTCCCTGCTTTAAAAAATCCCACGAAAGTGCTCTTAAAAAACAAACCCATAAACAACCATGTGACATGATGAGTGAACAAGAAATGCCTCATGTAGAAAAGCTTGGCAAAGGTCACCTAATTCAGGGGTGGGCAGACTTCAGATTTGCAGGATATACTTTGTTTTTGTTAGAAGCCCAAGGTCCATCAACTGGAAGCAGGTGCAAAATAGTGGATGAGGGGTGCAGACACACACTGAGAATTAAGGGACAGGGCTGCCTCAGAGCACATGGTCAACCTGGGAATTTGTCTTCAGAACTGAGTTCACAGTTGTATCGCTCAAAACCCCATGGCTTTCCCCCAAACTTCTCAGTCTCAGCCACCTGGTTGTCACCACCATCCTATACCCGCTTAGCTGGGAGTAAGTGCCATTGAATACAGTGGGACTTAATCTGAGTAAACAAGCATAGGATTGCATGGTTGGAGGGGTAGAGGCAAGCCTTTTATAGTGCAATCCTATATGTGTCTACTCAGAAGTAAGTTCACTGCATTAATCCAGTTTACTCCCAGGTAAGTGGATAGCCATAGTTGTTACTGTTTTGGAAAATTGTGAGTGAGAATTTAATTTCTGTGAACCGCCCAGAGAGCTTCGGCTATTAGGAGGTATAGAAAATAAATAAATAAATAAATAAATAAATAAATAAATAAATAAATAAGAAAGAAAGAAAGAAAGAAAGAAAGAAAGAAAGAAACCCTTGGCAGTCTATGGCAGTTTACCCAGAACTCTACCATTAAATTTGTTTAGCCTTGAGAAGTGAAGACTGAGGGGAGATACAATAGCGCTCTTCAAGTACTTGAAAGGTTGTCACAGAGAGGAAGGCCAGGATCTCTTCTCCATCATCCCAGAGTGTAGGACACGGAATAATGGGCTCAAGTTACAGGAAGCCAGATTCCAGCTGAACATCAGGAAAATCTTCCTGACTGTTAGAGCAATACGACAATGGAACCCATTCCCTAGGGAGGTGGTGGGCTCTCCCACACTGGAGGCGTTCAAGACGAGGCTGGACAGCCATCTGTCAGGGATGCTCTGACTTGGATTCCTGCATTGAGCAGGGGGTTGGACTCGATGGCCTTGTAGGCCCCTTCCAACCCTACTATTCTATGATTCATTAGATCCTAATCTACCTTCTGCCACCCCCTGCCCTAATTGACAGTGGGCTTATCCTTTTTTAGCCTAATCAGTATAATTAAAGCTCTTTCATACCCTAACGTAAAACAAACAAAAAAAGATGCATTATCCGACCCCTCCTTGTCCGTTATCCTTGAGCGGCTGAATGCCAAGACTGAAAACCCATCAGAAATAAATTGGATTTTGTTTGTGAGATTGAATGGCAATGGTGTTGCTATCGGCCAGAGTGAGAGACCTCTGCTAGGAATCAAAATGCATCCAGGCTAATTCCAGATGCGTGACCTATCCAGGCAGACAATCTGAATGTATTTTTGTCCGTGAATATTGGGCAGTAATAGATGCCTACTGAAATGCATATTTCCACATAATGGGGTTGTTTACATGACAATAATCTTGAGAGAACACCACTGTTTTCTAATCTGCTTCAAGGCATTCAGTACCATGGTCTTTCCAGGATCCACCAAGGCAGGGCTGGTTAGGGCAATGGGGAATAATCACAGGGGCAGAAGCAGCTTGTAGCCAGGGAAAGCGGTGTAGGGATAACTAAGTGGGCAAGGATAACATGTGATAGGCGTTCAGTGACAAGAGGAAGCGTCATTCGCTTATGGCAGGAGTACGGCCGAATTCCATTTTGGAAAAGCTCTCGGGCAGCATTCCGGTGGTGGGTGGGGCTAGAGGCAAAGGGGTGGGGCCAGAAAATACCAAAATAGCATTTTGTAGCTTGAAATTGTTACTTTCAGTAACTGAGCCGTAGGAGAGGCATTTCAACCTTTTAGAATGGGGAAAAAAGTGCACAAAAGCACAGGTTCAAGTATAACCTGATGGGATGTGAACTAGTGGTGACCAACCAGGAAAGAGATCTTGGGGTTGTGGTGGACAGCTCAGTGCAGATCTCCCAGCATGCGGCCACTGTAAAAAAAAGGCAAACTCCATGTTAGGCATAATTAGGAAAGGAACTGAGACTAAAACTGCCAGTATCATCCTACCCTTACATGGTGCAACCACACTTGGAATACTGTGTACAGTTCTGGTCACCACACCTAAAAAAAGATATTGTAGAGCTGGAAAAAGTGCAGAGAAGGGCAACTAAAATGATCAAGGAGCTGGAGCATCTCCCCTATGAGGGAAAGTTACAACATCTGGGCTTGTTTAGTTTGGAAAAAAGGAGGGTAAGGGGAGACATGATAGTGGTGTACAAAATTATGCCTGGTGTGGAGAATGTGGATAGGGAGACATTTTCTCCCTCTCACATAATACTAGAACCCACTGAGGTCGTCCTATGAAGCTGATTGGTGGGAGATTCAGGATGGGTAAAAGGAAGGACTTCTTCACAAAGCACATAGTTAAACTATGGAACTTGCTAGCGCAGGATGTAGTGATGGCCACCAACTTGGATAGCTTTAAAAGGGGGTTAGACAAATTCTTGGAGGAAAAGGCTATCAATGGCTACTAGTCCTGATGGCTCCAGTGCCAGAGGCAGTGAGCCTATGTGCACCAGTTGCTGGGGAACATGGGTGGGAGGGTGCTGTTGCACTCATGCACTGCTTGTGATTTCCTGGTCGACAGCTGGTTGGCTAGTGTGTGAGAACAGAATGCTGGACTAGATGGACCCTTGGTCTGATCCAGCAGGTCTCTTATTATGTTCTTAAAGCTAGGAAACCTCCAAATGATTGGTGATGGGGGAAAGGGGGTGGGGACGGGGTTAGGGTGTGTGGCCATCTGGGGAACCCCAGACAGCCAAACTGGGACTCTGGGTCTGAAGTTCCCCACTGTTGACTTATGGTCTAGGGCAGCCTTCCCCAACCCTCCAGATGTTTTGGACTACAACTCCCAGCATTCCTGACCATTGTCCATGCTGGCTGGGGTGAATGGGAATTGAAGCCCAAAACCTCGGGAGGTCAGGTTGGGGAAGGCTAGTTCAGGCTGTGGGACTGTTCCCACAGGTTCCCTTTTTTAATAGAAGAGCAAGCATACAGACTGGCCTGCATTTAGATTTCAGAAATAAACTGGGTTAGTTTATTCTCAGGTTTTCATCCCAGAGAAGAGAAAGATGAAATAAATATTGTCCATTTCCTACAGACCTATCCCATGTTACCACAGCATTAAAAAATCAGCTTTTCAAGTTACGCCACAGTGTGTTTCATAGATCATAAAGTGTATATTTCAAATATCTTTTGTTCTATAAGTCAGGAGGCTTATAGTCTTGCTCATGGTGGTTCCACATGGATCTATGGCCTGATTGGAGTCCAGCATGAGAAGAGCCTTCAGTGTGCTGGCCCCCTTTTTTGGAACTTCCTGCCCCTAGAGGTCAGGCAGGCAACAACACTGTGCTGCTTCCATGCCTCTGAAAACAACACTATTCCATGAGGCATTCCTTAACTGACCAGTCATGGTTTCTACTGGTATTCTGTTTTTAAAAATAGCATTATTTTATTCTGGTGTTTTAATCTTTTTATCCTTTTACTGTTTTATCTCTTGTGTTGACTGCTCTGAAATCTGTTCTAGATATGGAGTGGTATACAAATATTGTAAATAAATAAAACCACGTAGAATGATGCTATCAGTAACTACTGCCTCAAAATCTCATTTATGTGGATGGTGGGGTGAGGGTTAAAGGGAGCCATGCCCTGATTCATTTTCAGAGGTAGGGTTTTGTGGGTGAAACAGGATGGGGAAACTTGCAGTGGTCACTATTTATTTATTTATTTATTTATTCATTTCATTTCATTTCATTTCTATACTGCCCAATAGCTGAAGCTCTCTGGGCGGTTCACAAAAATTAAAACCAAACAGCACACAATTAAACAATTTAAAATATATAGAACATTAAAACCACAGTATAACAATACAACCACAATAAAACCTAGCAGCAATGCAGGAGTTTAAAATACAGATTTAAAACCGCAAAGCTAAAAGTTTAGAAAGCTAAAATGCCTGGGAAGATAAAAAGGTCTTCACCTGGTGCCAAAATGAATACAATGTAGGTGCCAGGTGAACCTCACTAGGGAGCTCATTCCAGAGCCGGGGTGCCACAGCAGAAAAAACCCTCCTCCTAGTAGCCACCTGCCTCACTTACTTTGGCAGGGGCTCATGGAGGAGGGCCACTGAGGATGATCTTAAGGTCCGGGCAGGCACATGTGGGAGGAGGCGATCCTTCAGGTAACCTGGCCCCAAGCCGTTAAGGGCTTTGAATATTAATACCAGCGCTTTGAATCAGGCCTGGAAATGGACTGGCAGCCAGTGCAGCTGAAAAAGTACTGGCGTAATATGAGCTCGCAGGCCAGTCCCTGTTAACAATCTTGCTATTTGGGACCAGCTGAAGTTTCTAGACCGTTTTCAAAGGCAGCCCCACGTATAACGCATTGCAGTAATCCAGACGAGAATTTATCAGAGCATGGGTAACTGTAGCTAGGCTATCTCTGTCCAGATAAGGGCATAGTTGGTATACCAGCCTAAGCTGATAAAAAGTGCTCCGTGCCACTGAGTTCACCTGTGCCTCAAGTGACAGTTCTGGATCCAAGAGCACCCCCAAACTACGAACCTGATCCTTTAGGGGGAGTGCAACCCCCTCCAGAACAGGTTGAATATCACCTAGCCGGGCAGACGAACCACCCACTAACAGTACCTCCGTCTTGTCTGGATTGAATTTCAGTTTATTGGCCCTCATCCAGTCCATTACCGTGTCCAGGCCCTGATTCAGAACAGCCACTGCTTCACCTGGTTTTGATGAGAAAGAGAGGTAGAGCTGGGTGTCATCCGCATATTGATGGCACCTCAGCCCACACCTCCGGATAACCTCCCCCAGCGGTTTCATGTAGATGTTAAACAGCATAGGGGATAAAATAGACCTGGACTCTGGGTCCAGGTTAGGCTTTTTCAGGAGTGGTCTAATTCCCGCCTCTTTTAAAGTGGCAGGCACCACTCCCTCTCTCAAGGAGGAATTTACAACTTCCTGGACCCAGCCAGACATCCCCTCCTTGTTTGATTTAATAAGCCATGAAGGGCAAGGGTCAAGCACACAAGTGGTCGATCGGACTTGGCCAAGCACCTTGTCCGCATCCTCAGGCCTCAGTAATTGAAACTCATCCAATAAAACTGGAACAGACAGTGCTCTGAATGCCTCTACCAATGGAACTGCATTAATCGTGGTTTCCAATTCATGACGAATCTGAGCGACTTTATCTTCCAAGTGCCTTGCAAACTTATCACAGCGTGCCACCGAGGGTTCCACCATCTCTCTCCCTGGCCCAGAATGTAACAGGCCGCGAACCACTCAGAAAATCTCCGCTGGACGACACTGAGAAGATGCAATGCTGGTGGAAAAGAACTGCCTCTTTGCCACCCTCACCGCCACAGAGTAGGCTCGATAGTGGGCTCTTACCTGTGTTCGGTCAGACTCAGCACAAGTTTTCCTCCACCTGCATTCTAGCCGTCTCCCCTCTTGCTTCGTTGCCCTCAGCTCAGGTGTATACCAAGGAGCTGGCTGGGCTCTGCTCAGAGGGAGAGGGCGCTTGGGCGCGATTGTGTGAACAGCTGTGGTATTCTCCTCCCAGAATACCCCTAGAACAATACTACATCATGTGATATGGTTACTGTGATGGAGGCTTCAGATGTAAAATATGACAGGTCTTGTGTGTCCCCCCCACAACACTTTTGCTCATCCTGTTTATTTATATAAAACAGCTATGCCTCTTTTTCCCGATTATAAATGTCCAAGGCGGCTCTACTCGAGGTTACCCTACCCCCCAAAAGCCTCCCCCTCCCCCTGGTTTGGGGCTTGTGCATACAGAATGTGGGAAGGGCATTTCAGTTCACCTGATCTAAAGCTGATACTCAGACCTATTCTGAGAATAATGTAAGAAATAAAAAGAAGTCCAAGTGATAAAAGCCTGAAAC
This sequence comes from Heloderma suspectum, assembly GCF_057233095.1. Taxonomy (NCBI): domain Eukaryota; kingdom Metazoa; phylum Chordata; class Lepidosauria; order Squamata; family Helodermatidae; genus Heloderma; species Heloderma suspectum. Next base: position 305,912,015 of record NC_139461.1, on the reverse strand, counting down.
GTATTAAAGTGGGCTTCAAGGCAAACTTAAGGAATCCTTTGGCAGCCACCTTGCAGGACAGATTTATCAGCTTAAGGGCACAGGCCTATGCAGGTTTAGAGAGAAAAAAGTCCTACACACAATTATTATTATTATTATTATTATTATTAAATTTATTAATCGCCCATCTGGCTGGTCATCCAGCCACTCTGGGCGATGTACAACATACAATAAAACAGTTTAAAACAATAAAATTCTACAGTAAAAACATTTTCTAAAATACCCTAACCCACCCCAAATGCCTGCCTGAACAACCACGTTTTTAATACACGACGGAAGCTCATTAAAGAGGGGGCATGGCGGAGTTCCCTAGGGAGGGAGTTCCACAGAGTGGGGGCCACCACAGAAAAGGCCCTCTCCCTCATACATTTTATAAGAAATACATTCTTATAAAACCCTGACCAGTTTTCCCTTGGGCAATATTTCAGGAGTACTGTGGCAAATGAAGACCAGCATTTATAATTCTGATCCCAGTTCGTAACAAAAGTGGTGCAATAAACAAGGGCTATTGATTAGAGAGAACAACCCGTAACCAGTCAGTGCTGGAACAAATCTTTGTTATTCCTGACCACTTATACCCCCCGCAACAAATAATAAACTTCAAAAATAAATAATATGCTTAAAAATAAAGCACGTTATTTTTGGTGGCCATGTTTAGATGGGATGGTTTCCTTTGATAGTAATACATTATTTTGTGCCTTGAATTGTCTTTACAAGTCTCAGTTAATAGGCCAGCAGGATATTTTTGCACCGATGGTGTAGAGGGAGGTCATGGGGAATCCTCATAGTGATGCTTGGGGAGGGGAAGCTCCCAGAGGCAAGAATCCTTTCCAGAAGCCTCCCTAGCTTAGAAACCGGCTGTGTCATTTCCCTGCAGGCAGATGACACAATATGGCAATCCTGAGCTTAGGGAACGGGGCGGGGCGGGACAGTTGGAGTATTTCCCCAGATGCTAAATACAGTAAGTGATGTCAGTTTCCACATCTGTGGTTTTCACAATATGCAATGCGTCCCCGGGCAGCAATGTGCAGGCTCTCTTTCATTCTTAATGTGCTTATGTGAAATTGCAAGACATGCTCTGTGAAAATAACATGAACCAACCAAATCATGGCCTTACTTTGCTGCAGGTTACACAAGGGGTACATCCTCAAAGGTTACACTAAGGGTCTAATACCTGAGTTAGTTTTTCTTCATGCCCCACCACCCCATCGGTACTAGTGGTGGTTATTTAGGGATGCTTGAGGAAATCGTGCTTGGTGAATTCTGATACAAACTGACCTGATCCATACCACTAATACTAATAATTACTAATACTAATAATTAGTGGTACCAGATGAATAGATTGATGTGCTCTATGGGACCACTGATATAACCACTTTGTGGTCGCGTTCCTTCACACATGACTTATTAACCAGCAGAAATGTTCAGTGAGCTTCTTTGACACCTGCTCTGTGCCTGTGTCCCTTTAATAATATGTGGCAGGGGACCAGTTTGACATCGCATTTAGAGGTTCCCCAGTAGGGGAGATTCAGTAATCTGCCATATTCAGTTTCTGCCATGGGTAGTGCAGTTATGCTGGTGCAGACAAATATCTTGGACTCTCCTTGGGTCCAGCTCTATTGAGTTTGATTTCTATTGCAGAAAAAAAACCCAGCTAGATGTGCAAAGTCTTGAGCGTGATCCTCAGGGGAAAAAATGAATGAGATTAGTTATTTTGTAGAAACACACAATTTGTGTAAAAAGGTTGAAAAGGACCATGGTGAACCTGAGAAGCTGCATTTCTCCAACATTTCATGGTGAAGTGGGAGATGCTTCTGGGAGGTTGGACTGAAACCCCCTGTCAGTTTCACCTCTAGAGTGGAGGGGCTCCCTTTTATTAACTGAAAAAGGCATTCTATCTTGGAATTATCAACAAAGAAAGAAGGAGAATGGGAATAGAGGCAGATAAAGTCATGGATGCTCTTGAGAGGAAAAGTTAGCAGGATGGAAAAGGGACCAAACAACAGAGGTAACGCAAAGAGAAAGGATCCATGCAGGGCATTAAAGCACTACTCCACAGAGCAAGGAATGCTCTCCTTCAGTTCTCTTATTTCCAGCCATTCGCTAGATATTGCCCAGATGTAGGGAAGTCGGAGAAATCCGCAATGGAACCAAATGAGTTTGGATTTTCATTAATCCGACCCATGGATTCTGCAGTAGACCAGCTTTCCCCCTGTTGGGCCAATTCTGCAGGTTTGCGGACTGTTTTTCTAACTTTCCGAATTTTGTGCAAACGTTGTTGTAAAAGATACGCAAAATAAAAACAACGGGCCAAAAATGTGCATTTCCTCCATAGGCTAAAGAGTGAAAATGTGCATTTTGCATGTGCAAATTTGCACAAATTCAGAAACAAAAAAAAATCCAATTCCATCAATGTGCAGATGACAGAACGAAAGGTGCCTGACAATCCACGAAACGCAGATGGAATGCATTTCACACAATCCATACATCCCTATTCAGATGTTTCCAAAGTGGTCAGAAACTCGGAGGGTTTCATTTTAGATAAGCAACACATACAAAAGCTATGGTTTTCAATGCCAGTTTGAAGATATTCTGTACTTGTTTGATGAAACTCCAGGTGTGCAATTCACACAGTCCTTTCCTTTCTGCAGCAACCAGATCTTCAGGGTGATATTGAGAAGGGCACAGACTGTGAAGGTTTAACTTTTCTCTTTGTAATTAGGATTAATAACACTTGCCTTCAGAATTAATTAATATCTGGAAGCCACCGGAGAGCCTTTTATTACAGGCAGTGTTTTTCATTGTTACCAGGAGAGCCGCTCTGAGGCTACATTTTAAGCAATGTTATAGTAAGCTGCAATGGAGCCACCACAGAATGGCAGAATATATGGTACGCAGTTAGAGCAGATGAGGCAGCCATCCAGAGTATATATGGTTATTCATATCTGTCATGAAATTAAGTGTGCTGAGAATCTGGGGCTTTTTAAAAGGGGGGTTGCTAGGTCTCATGTTTGCAGGGAGAAGTTTTGGGAATGTTTATGCTGTGTATGTAGAATGCTTAGGAATGAACAGGATAATAAGAACCCTAGGTTTCCTTAATTAAAAAAAGAACAAATGTCTCATCCTCATGCCTGTAGAGCAGCATTCCCCAACCTGCTGCCCTCCAGATGTCTTGGATTATGCTATGCTGGTTGGGGGAGTATGGGAGTTGTAGTCCAACACATCTGGGGATTGGACTCAATGGTCTTATTGGCCCCTTCCAACCCTACTATTCGATGGACATTTCTCCTTCTGCCACGAATTCCTTCCACACTGCAGCCCTTATCTCCCAAATATACCAAAGTCCATTTCTCCCTGCCTGCAGCTTCATGAACACTTTCTCTTGCCCAGGCCTGGAAATTGGGGTATTTTATCATTTTAATCCTAAACGTCAACAAAGATTACTGTATTTACCTGCTTACATTTATTCTTTGTTATACTTCCTCTCCTCTGTCCTCCTCTTTGCTTCCCCTACATTGTTACAATTATTAATGTCAGTGTGTTGTAGAGGTTTGAGTGTTGGAATGGGACTGGGGAGACACAGGTTCTAGTCCCCACTTGGCCATACAGCTCACTGGATGACTTTGGGCCAGTCGCTGACTCTCAGCCTAACCTACCTCACAGGGTTGTTGTGAGGATAAACTGGAGAGGAGGAGGATTATATACATCACCTTGGGGCTCCTTGGAAGAAAAGCAAGATATAAATGTAATATTTATTTGTGATATTTCTATACCACTAGATATAATAAAATCCCTAAGCGTTTTACAAATAAATAAATAAATAAATAAATAAATAAAACAATTGGGACCTGTAACCAACTATTGCATTGTGGGGTGCTGTTATTCAGGATTCCAACCATTCCATTCCTCCACCCTTCTCCATTTTCTTTCCAACAGACAGTTTGCATTTCATGACCACTGAGCATGGTCAATTGTCACTGGGCTGTTTTGGGCGATTCTCCCAGTCCCCCCCCCCCCCAAGATGTTTTGTACTTCTGCAAACCTTTGGGTTTGCTCTAGCCTGCAGATACTTCCCTTTTGTTCACGGATGGTGGCATTTTGGCTACATAAGCAACATCACTCACAGCCTGAACATCATTTGATGCCCTGCTAATTTTGTTTTATCCTAAGTATTTATATCCCACTCTTTAACAAAGTTTTCAGGGCACCTTACACAATCTCAGGGCAGCTTACATGAAAAAAACCAAAACACTTTCCAAAGGATCTGTACATCTTAGGACATCTGACATTTTCAGGAGGATTTTCAGTGTCTGGGCTGTAGCACTATATACTGTAGGGGGCGAGGTATGTGTCACGTAACTGAATATTCCTCTGTATAAAGTAATCCCTTCCACATAGAAAACTAGCATGTCAGGTTTTAGTATAGCCTTCTCCCTGACATTCTAATTTTCTGTGTACAGGGAACTTTTTTTTGTCTGAAGAAGCATTTTGACCATGTGAGCCCCCACTTGCAGTCTGACATGGTACAGTCCAGATGCAATTTCACCTCTTCAGTGAGTACAAAGACAGACCCCAGTCTGTCTTGAGTAAGCTGCTTTCATTCTTTTTATCACTTGTGCTGTTGCTGAATAGGGCTTGCATGCATTATCTAAAGTATATGATAAGCAGGGGCGGCTGGTGACTCCTGATCCGAAGGGGCTGTGATTCCATCCAGGGTTTTAGTTACTGCCAGTAGGGTAGTAAACCCTATTATTAGGGTTACTATTACTATTAGGGCCGCGGTGGCTTAATGGTTAAGACGCTGAACTGCAGACTGGAAGGTCAGCAGGACAGCAGTTCGAGACCCGAGTGCCGCGTGACGGAGTGAGCTCCCGTCTTCAGTCCCAGCTTCTGCCAACCTAGCAGTTCGAAAGCAAGAAATTGCAAGTAGATAAATAGGTACCGCTTCGGCGGGAAAGGTAACAGCGTTCTATGCACCTCGGTGTTCAGTCATGCCGGCTACATGACCACGGAAGCGTCTTCGGACAGCACTGGCTGTTCAGCTTAGAAATGGAGATGAGCACCACATCCTAGAGTCGGACACGACTGGTTATTTAATTATTATTTATTTATTGCATTTATACCCTGCCTTTTTTCCCTCTTGCAAGGAACCCAAGGCGGCTTACATTATCCTCCTCCTCTCCATTTTATCCTCACAACAACAACCCTGTGAGGTGGGTTGGGCTGAGAGTCTGTGACTGGCCCAAAGTCACCCAGTGAGCTTCCATGGCTGAGTGGGGACTAGAACCCGGATCTCCCAGCTCCTAGTCCAACACTCTTGCCACTACACCACACTGGCTCACACTGGTTGGGGACACCTTTTAACCAAAACCCTAAACGGAATCACAGCCCCCTACTACTGATAATAAGGGGACAGGAGCTTCATAAGCCAGTATAACTATGTGTATAATAAAAGCAGCTGTGATAAAAATTGAGGCAAAATAGTTCTGTTTCTTATGAATGTGCATTTGATATGATATGCCAACTTAAAAGAGGCCAGATCATTCTGGTGAGAGCCAGAACTGAGAGCAAAAGGATGTGAATGTTTTAAGAAAGTGCTTGGTTAAATCTTGCTGAGGACGTTTGAAGTTGACATGTCTTCGTGTAAATGCATATTCACAAAGATCTGTGATTGTTTTGAATGCATTTTTCTTTTAGATTACAGCTGCAATTGTATGCAACGCTTATATTGGGCAATGTGTATGTCCTAGTTTATTTAGCTCCTAGTTAATTTATTGAAATTGGCCTTTTTGTTTGTACAATTTCGGGTTTTAAGTTGCAGTTAATTGCTACTTGCCACTGAATTCTGCCGGAAATGTTAATCCTTCACATGGATACAAGGTTCACTCTGCCTTGTTTGGTCATCTTTCTTCAGGTCATTCATGCATTATGATTTTTTTTTTAAGTGTACACCTACGATGTTTCAAATGGACATTTGAAAATGTAGTGTGAACAACAGACTAGTGGGGACAGCCTTGTATTTGCAGACATGTCCATTTTGGCTGCATAAAGTGTGAAAAACTCTCAGGATAGCATGAAAAACAGGTGTGTGTTTCCCCTAGGGATAGAAAATTTCTGGAAATTTTGAGGCCATGGAAAAAAAACACCTGTTTTTCTGGGGGTTGGAAAAAATGGAAATGTGGGGGAAAATTGAAAAATAAGCAAGACTTATTTTTGTAGCGCTTTTTGCAGATCTAAGGTCACTTTGTTGCTTTAAGACAACCTTCCCCAACCTGGTGCTCTCCAGTATTTAGGATTTCAGCTCCCAGCAGCCTTAGGCAACATGGCTAATGGTCAGGAATGCTGGGCACTGTAGTACAAAACATCCAGAGGACACCAGGTTGGGAAGGGCTGCTTTAGGAACATAAAGCAGCCTTTCTGTTCCTAACATTATTTTATGTATAACTTAGTTTGCTCATAGAATTATCATTATATTTTAGAACGTTTAAAAGTAAACTCAGTTAGTAAATTTGAATAGATTAGAACTACATTAAGTGACTGCTGCAGCATTAGAAGCACAGGACTCTATAGAACAAAACCCAAACTGTCAAGAATGGAAATTTAGTGTCAAGAATGCACAATGGTGATTCTACTTACATGTTGGGAAACTGAGCATAAATGACTATATGTAAAATATACTTTAAGTCAATAATTTTAATAAGCAATGAAAGAAATAACTATGCTGGGAATCTTACAGAGAGGATTAAAAAAAAAACATTGGTCCCCATGGCTTCATTATTTCCAGACATTTTACATCTCTAGTCTTTCTATAAAAATCTTCTTATTACATAATTTTTAGAAATGATTTTGGGGGGATTAAAGGCTGGGTAACAATATGTAAATACTTTGTCTTAAATTCTAGAAGAAAATATTTCATAACCCAAAGCTGTTCAATTTTTCCAATTTTTCAGAAAAAAAACAAAAATGGTCCTTGGGGGGGAAAAACGGAAGAAAAGAGAGTTTTCCCCTGAATTTTCCCCATCTTTTTTCTGGGCCTTCACATCTCTAGTTTCCTCACAGGGTTGGAGTGTCACTTTAAGGCTTCCTGCAATTCAGACAGACAAATTTTATTTATTTATTTATTTATTTATTCATTTCATTTCATTTCATTTCATTTCTATACAGCCCAATAGCCAAAGCTCTCTGGGTGGTTCACAAAAATTAAAACCAAATGGCACACAATAAAACAATATAAAATATATAGAACATTAAAACCACAATATAACAATACAACCACAATAAAACCTAGCAGCAGTGCAGGAATTTAAAATACAGATTTAAAACAGCAAAGCTAAAAGTGAGTCAAAGAGGGCACAGGCCTGCAACCTGGCTCTAAGGTAGGCAGTACACTTTGGTCGCTGCTGTCTTTTCCTCAACCCAGGTAGAAAACTGATGTTAGGGTTTTTATGAGCATTTGAATAGGGAAGCTTGCACATATGCTCAGGACCCTGCTTGCCTTGTTCCTGTAAGTGCTACCACCTCCCCCTTTCTGAAGGCCTAGTAACTTATGTTGGGACATGGGAAGGAGTCAGGCAGCAGCAGTGGGTGCTCCCAGAATCCTGACAGAGTGTCTTCTCCCACCAGGGGTGTGACTAGGATGACCAGTCCCAGAAACGTTGCAAATAGCGGGCTCTGCAAGTGCCTTCGAGCCTTATGCGAGCAACTGAATTGGGTAAAAGCTCAGCCTTTCCAGGTCGAACATGGGGATGCTTGTGCATCCCTAACTGGTATTGGTATAGCTTTTGAGTGTGTGTTAACAATGCATAGTTTGTTGTCATGCAACAGCTGGTAAGTGCTGTGAAAAAGGACTTGCACATCTTCTTGATGTATAATGCTCCATCATGTTCACCTTCATATTGTCTGCATGTTTAGTGCAAAAAATGGCAGCATGAAAACTGGCAGGTAAACAAGGCTACAGTGGCATTATTGTATTGTGTTTCGGGGAGGGGCTTCTTGGCTTGAATCTGACCTGTGTCCATATGCACACGCACATTTGCACGCTATTCTGTGCTGTGATGATATGTTGGGGGTGAGGCAAAATGCCTGGGATGTTGGAGTTCTCATCTCCGTCACACAGCCTGTTCATCGGTGCTGCCTCAGGTAGAGTCTGTTGCTATGGCAGCACAATCATGTTAAAAAAAAAAATCTGTAGGATTGGGAGCCTGCAAAGAGGGACGGAGCTTTAAAAAACACCAGCACCACCAAAAGATGGTAGCCAATTGCTGGGTCTTTTGAATCTTAAAAGCCAGATTGGAACTGAGCCAGCCAACTGGGGATTTCTCCAGCTCTTCACAACTACTTAGGCCAAATCTTGGCTATTCAAACTGATTAACAGTTATTTCCTTCCCTCCAGGGAAAACAATTACCTATCATGGTGAATATTCCCTGACAGTGGTGACCAAGGGGAAGGGCATGCCTTTGAGGAATCAAAGATTGGCTTCGTATATCAGAATATGCATATACGCTACCCTAACTGGATGGATCTTGCTTATTCTCAGGGCCTTCACTGATCATTGTATTTGGAATCACAAAAGATTATACTGGAGAGTATTTTGTATATAGGCAGGTTATAAATATAATAATAATAATAATAATAATAATAATAATAATAACAACAACAATAATAAAGCATGTTGGCTGGCTCATTCACTGGAGCTCTCTGGAGCTCTTTGCTCTGCAGGGACTCTACCATGGCATACTTTGTTCTGTCTTGTTCTGCGTGAATGCACAGTGTGCAATCTGCTTGCAATACTGCAGTCTAAACTGTGTGGGACTCACCTTGTAGTGGGAATTTGGACTAGAAGGTCTTGCTGTGCTTTCCTAACTCTGTCTTCTCATGCATATGTTGCCGTGACTGTCAGTGAATGTCAGCATTCACAGGGGAATGCTGACAATCCAACAATCCTGGATGAATTTTGTGAAGGCCTAGCATTTCCACCGTTCCCAATACGGCCAAGTGAATGTTGACCATCATATTGAGGTGACTGTCTGTGTTCTCAGGCATTCATAAAATGAATGGTTAAAAACTGAATACTGCCCTGCTGGAGAAGCTTCCCCTTCAAAAGCTACTGGGAAGGTGGTGAAGGCAAGCTTTGATGTTGGGGGAAAAGGCCTCACACACGATCCCAGGGCTTGTATGCAGTCAAGGCTGTTTCTAGGGGGAGGCAAAGTAGGTAGTCACCTAAGGTGCCAGGAGATCCAGGGCACCAAGTGATCCCCAAGCAGTCAGCAGCAATAGTGACCAGGCAAAGCTTAGCACACAGTCAAGGAAAGTGTTGCACTGTCCAGCCTGCAGCTGTATGCCATTTTAAATCACGATATTTTCCCGAGTGTGTGAGGCAGCAAGCTGAACCAATTGGCTCACTAAGTTTGGAGGGTGTGCAGCCAATGAGGACCTCAGAGTGTTTGGATGCCCCATGAGCCCATTCCATGCTGTTCAGGAACTAATAGTGGTAGTATTGTGGGTGTGCTAAAATTCTACCCTGCCTGGGTCACCAAAATACCTTGAGATGGCCCTGTAGGCCATGGGGAGAGGAGGGTATGAGGCAGGAGGGGGAGATGCTGGAAATCCATGCAGAAAGGCGGAATGGTGTAAGGTGGTTGGGGAGATGGGAGACTCAAAGGTTTGGAAGCCTGAAGACCAAACTTGGATGTGATAGCAGCATTTGACCCATGTATTAGGACTGGATTGCTGCTGAATCCCTTCAAATGGTGCTTTAAAGTTCAGTGATGATAGGGAACCTCAGTGCTTCTCCTTTCATTCTGAAACTGCTTTTTGTTAGAGATATTTTTCCAGGTAGGGTGACTGGAAATAAATCCTGCTTGGATGAACATGGCTGAATAATTTTTCTTGGGCGCGGGGGGTGGGTACAAAGCACAGGTGGGGGGAAGGTTCAGCTCTCCCCTCTCCCATGCCCATGCTGTTCTCCCCCCCTCCCCGCACACGCACTCATGCACGTGCACACACACGCACACACATTATAGGGATTTAGCACACCCCTAGTTGGATCATGACAACATCATGTCTATTAGCATCTTAAGGGAATCAGATGCCCAAGTAAGTAGTAGGTGGATGGGAAAATCCTCATGTAGAGCTTGTAGATAGTGGGAGGCACTGCAGAGAGCTGGGTTTCACATATTTGTTCAACTCCTCCCTTAAATGTTTAGCTTCAGGTTTCTGATGGGTATATATTCAAGATCTCTCAACAATTAAGGAATAACTAATCTGCATTAAGTGATCCTGAGTGTGCTTTCTTACTTAAGAATGTAAGTGTCTTGCAGGATTAGTCTGTTGTTCATTGCAAGTATTCCAGCAACCAGCAGATACTAGCTAGTCCACTGAAAATGAGAGATGCTCACAACATTATTCCTATCCAAATGTTTGCCTCAATTTCAGGGTTCCAAATATCTGACCTTGTTTCCAGAATGGCATTAGTGCCTTAACCACCCACCTGTCGTTCTTCTGTTTTCGATTTTGAGACTCTGTTCAGACTGCCATCCAGGCAAAATTTTCCAAGGTTTTCAGTTTGTGGCTTTTTAAAAAACAGGTTACTTATATGCACCACCACACATGCACATTGATTAAAATCACAGTACAAGAAGGAATTGTGATGAGCTTCTGCAGTCATATCAAGATTCATTTTTGCACTGGTTTAATTAATTCACATATCTGATGGTGCACATTAGTAACTTGTAAGCGGTGGGGTGGGTGGCACTGGGAAGACACAAACTGAGAACTGCAGCAAATTGCAGACATACCAGCTCCAGAATAAATTTTAGAAATTCTCCATAGTAAAAGCTAGCTGGAGTGGGCCATAATGAATTGGTGGAAGAACGAAGGAATGGAATGCTGGAAACCTGCTTATCCCTACTGGAAATTGGCCAGTGGACCATGGACTATGTTGGCTAAGAAAAAGTATTTTTGAAGGGAAAAGTTCAGGCAAGAGAAGGGTTTAACTCCCCTGCCCATGTGGCTATGCTTGTGCTCTAAAGCTCCTCATATGCTCAGGGATATTGCTTCATCGTAGTTTTAGTACCTCCTTTGCTTTTCAGTGATTGATGCAGGTCATAACCATGATGTTCTTAGTTATGAGTTGACCCCAAAGTATGGCTATCCAGTCATAGGCCAGAGACCAGTTTTTAGAGGAAAAATTAATACTACTCAATACTGATCGATTCATTAATTTTAAACCATTATATCTTGCTGTTCTCCCAGATGTAGGCCTCTAAGGCCGATTGATAGCTGCCTGCTGAGTCTTTTTCAGAATTTATGTGCTCAATCGAATATACTTAGCTTATATGCTAATTTTCTTCATTCTGTTTCTTTTCCCCTGCCTTCCTTTTCATTTTTTTTGTCTTCCCCTTTTCATTTACCCCCCTTTTTCATAACCTATGTTTTCCTTTTCTTTTTGAAAACACTCGAAACCAAAAGCTCGCAAACGCAAACCTATGGTGCTTCCAGGTATGAAGTGCATGTAAATTGAAATTTGTGTGTCGTGTTGCTGCTCCTTGTTTTTTCTTTGGGAATGAAACCTGCTAACCTGCTAAGTGGTTTTTTTTTTTGGGGGGGGGAGACACAAAGGGGAGACTCTCTACATAATACAGTAACAAAGCCATATGGCTAGACCCAAAAACTTAGTGCTGATAATTGCATTATGTAATTCCATCCACTTTCTCTGCAAACATGTCAGATCTTGTTTTGCATAGCAAAAGGGTGACAAAGAAGTTAAGAAATGGTTCTTTCAAATTAAGAAGAAAACTGGTGAGTATAGAGGGCTGAATCTAGCAAATATTTTAAGCATCCTGAAATAATGCAGCTACCAATAGTAACCAGCTTTCCCTAAAACCTAGTACGGCACTGGGTCTTCACCTTAAGCTTGGCCTGTGGCTTCCTCCCTTTGCCCACATATGAATAAACAAACACATCTTACTGTTTACAGGAACAACCAAATTATTTAAAACTGGGCAGTCCTTTTAAATGTGTTTTACATTTTTGTCAATTGATGGCTTTTGTACAGTATCCCTGCTGATTCCTTCTCTCTTCTATGTATTCCCTTTCCTACTGACCTTTCTCCCCTCCATCACAATCTCCACATTGTCTCTTTCTCTCCTCTGTGTAGCCACTGAACATATGCAACTGCCTTGTATCGACTCAGACCATTAATCCATCTAGCTCAGTATTGCCTAATCTGACTGGCAGCCACTCTCCAACATGTGGGAGAGGGGTGGGGAATATCATAGGTGGGACAGGTGCTCTACCACTGTGTTCCCTAGGGTGCAATCTTATGCATATTTAGAAAGAAAAAGTCCTCCAACTTCCAGCATTCCCCAACCAGCCATGCTGGCTGGGGAATGCTGGGAGTTGTAAGATTTTTTCCTGTCTAAACATGCATAGGATTGCACCCTTAGTCTCTAACAAAGTTACATTAAAACTGGCCCCCATACCTAGTCCTGAAGCTGTGTGGCTGCCATCAGAAATTCATGTCCTCATCGTAGGGTTCAATGCAGCCTTGGAAACGTATAAAGACTTGCAAGGGATTAGTCTTGTTTTCTTTTGGAGCGAAAAAAGAAAAAAAAGCGAAAAAAGACCAACCCAGCTATTCTAACAAAGTATTTACGTGCTTACAAAAGACATGGAAGTCATCGTGCATCCAGTGTTCAATTTGTAAACTGAGAAATGCCAGGGTTCAGAAGCCATACCTTCTGGTGTAGAATATCTGGTCCTTATTTTCAGTTATATGGAGATTGGGTGCAATTTACTCAGCTGTGAGGGAAAAGCATTCTGGGTATGATTAAGGTACTCTTTTCTCTAGTCAATCTGCAAATGCAGAGGGGGGAATCAGTCCTCCATTGAAATGCGCACAATTGATGCATATATTTGGGAAAATGTACATAAAACAGCATAGTGGCACTAGATTCAAACTTCTAAAACAGATTTTATAGATACTAGTTCAGCTCCCATGTATAAATTAAGCGTTGAGATGCATGTGCCTGTTGTTGAAATTCTAAAGGTGAGCCAAATATGCCAAACTGGGAGACATGTTATGTGGCATGAACCTGCTACAGAAAAGGAGAAACAGAGCTTAGAAAATGTGTTAGCTGGAACTGTGAGACTGTTATGTTTAAGCATGAGAATTTTTACATGCAACTATTATCTCACTTCCTATCTTTCTGACAGAGCCCTGTAACTGAAAACATCTTATGGCTCTTATCAAAGTATTTTAAATTGTTCAGTAGATAGTGGTTTTGTTTTGCCCTCCAAAATAGGAGATATAAAAAATATATCTTCTAGTGGCCAATCTAGGTTTGTATAGAGGAAGTATGCAAACTTTGAGTTTCACACAGTTCTTCCTCAGACTACCTGAAAATGGAAATTGCATAATATGGAAATATATGTTGTCTGATTAAGGGTCCTATGACAAACAAAATCATGTATACTCCTCTACCACCAGCTTATATAAATTGGTGTCCAGTCTTTCCATCCTTGGAGCCACCTTGCAACATGGGACAGTAACCCTATTCAGGCATTCGCCTGCTCATACGTAGGACAAAAGCATGTAGGGGGATGTGGGTGTGCACATAAGTCCTTCCTGTTGTGTCCCTGCATGCCTGGCTTCTGGTTAGAACTTTGCGTGTTGAGTGTGAAGGTTCATATAGGGCTCTGAATGCAGTTAGAGTGGCTCTGTGATCGGAAACCCTGATAAGACAGGATTCGCAATCACAGTATCTCTATAAACAAGTTCAGCTGAACAAGCTTATAGACCCCTATACAGACCTTTGCGTTCAACACATAAATGTCTAACCGGAAGCCAGGCAGGGCTTACATGCATGCCCATATCTCCCTACACACTTTTGCCATACATGCAAGCAGGCAAACTCCTGAATAGAGCTAGTAACTCTGTCTGTGTGTCTGTGTGTCTGTCCCCTTTTCTCACCTCTCTCATACTCACCCTCACCTTTTCTGTTCACCTTCTCCCCCCATCCCCTTTTCTGTTTGGATGAAGACAGATGTAAGATCTGTAAGATGTAAGATACAGTGGGCTATTCACTCACAATGTGAACCTGGATTTGCAAAGAGCATAACAGATTTACATTCAGCTAGGTGAATGCTGGATCAGTTGTCATATGGGCTGTCGTGAATCAGGTAGGTTGTCCATGTTTCCTTTTTCAGTGGCCTAGATGTCTGTCCTTCTCCTTCTAAATAAATAAACAAACCACATAATGTTTTTTAAATGGTAAAACTGCTCCAGGACAGGGGACAAGGGAAAGTGAGTTGCTGACATCTCGGGCACTAACCATGAGGCATTGTCCCCAGCTGGCTTTTCCTCATTTCAGAATGTTACATTTGCCTTCATTCTTTCTCCATCTCTCTCCAAAAGATGTTAGTGGCCCCACTGGTACAACCCCACCTTAGGTAAGGTCATGATGAACCAACTGTAAATTATGACTCAACAGTTGAAGAATAATGCACTGTTATATATTCCTTCAAATGGATTCAGAGAGGATTGGTAGTTTTACTTCCTCAAGCAGTTTTTGAGTATGTATAGAAAGCGCACTGGAAGCCAGGATTCGCTGGAAAAATACTAAGGAAGATTTAAGGAGATATTTGTGCATTTTAGCTAATTGCATCTGGAAAGAGCAATCCTGATCCTCTCTTTTTCTTACTGTAAAATGGGTAGGTAGCTGTGTTAGTCCCACAGAATATAGAATACAAAGTACGAGGTAGCTTCCTTGTTAATCATAGACAAACATTCTTCAGGATAGTGGCATCCAGCTCTATCATCTATCCCTTCACTTGACCTTTCCTCTCCCTAATCCATTTCCCCAAGTTGCTATTTCCCCTCACTTCCCTGTCCCATCATTCTCACCCTTATGCTCTTATAATTGCTTTATATAACAAATACAATTAACCCTTTGTGGTGTGTGCACGTGTGCATTTGTGGGAGTGTATATTGTTTTGTATAGCCCGTTTTGTGTTTTTGTGTATTGTAGCTGATTGCTTTGAGGCATGATCCAACCATACTGACCTCGCCTTGATAATGTGTGTGCTTCCCAGTAATTGGTCACCTGTGTTCCCTTTGCTATGAGCAGTGAGCAACTGTAGTATTTTATTCTACATGCTATAGCAAGAAAAGCAGATTGTCCTACTTAATGAAAACTCCATGAGTAATGCGCATAATAAAGCCAACAGAGGAGGCAGGAATTCTAATATTTGCTTGTGTTGGGCTGCATGCACTGTATTCTGGAGACTGTATGAATCCGTGTGCCTAACTCTTTTAGTGAAGCATGTTCCTTGCAAACAAGATGATACCTCTTCTAGAAAGAGAGAGAATATTATAATATCACAGAGTTCAACCACACAACAAAACCAACTGGGCTAGATTAACCATAGAGAATTCTTCGACAGTTTCTCTAGTTCTCACTTCCCCCATTTCTCTCTGAGCGATGCATTAGAATTAATTCTGAAGTCTTGTTGGTGAATTTTAAAGTAATAATGTTCAACTTGGCATATTTGATGCTTTAACTTTGTATTTTCTGCCAAATACATCAGTTATTGGGAATGTTGAATGTGAGTTCTTGCTAGGAGAGCTTTGTTTGTGAATCTGCCCCCCCCCATTAATTTCAGCTCTAAAATCATGTATACTGAAATAAATCCTGCATATGTGTATCCCTTTTGCCAGCATTTGGTAGAGGCAGTAAACAAATCCCAAATGGACTGGTGTATTTCTCCTTGTGCAGCAAGTATCAGGTGTTACGTCCCCCAGGAATTCACCTCAAAACCATTGCTCTCATTTTTCAACCAGGCCGTCTCAGCTGGCAAACTGTTCAATGGCTCTCTTCACACTTCCCAGCCAGTTCAAAAATCCCCAAATGTCCCTTCTCTTTGGAACGAAATGTATGCAGATGAACTGACACTAGACTGATCTCTACCAACTTTGTCTTATTTTGGTTTTCTTCAACTCATCTTGCCCGGAATGTAGCCCAGGATATATTTTATTGGCAATGCGCAGAAGAGGGAGAAAGGACATTAGTTCTTCTATAGCCTAGCAACCACTGTGGAAATGGAGCGGTCATGCAGATACCATGTGGCCTCGAATGAGGGGGAAGTCCTCAGGCAACGTTGCTTAGCAACCACCACTAGACAAGGCCTGTAGAGCCCAGCATTTCCATTTCTTTTTCCATTTCCATTTCCATTTCCAGGGCAGGGCTTTTGTTCCTTTTGTTAAGAACCCTGAAGAAGACAGCAGCCAACTTCCATCATAGCGTTGCGGTGATGGGGGAGAACTGCAGCTGATATTGAGCCCTTAAAAGAATGGAACCCCAGTCTGACTTTAGAAGTCGGATCTCATATGAGTGTGAGAAACTTTGAGGAATTTTTGTGGGTTCCCACCTCAACACTTCAGTCCATCTATTCCAAACCACTAAATCACACTAGGTCTTTCACCGGGTAAACCGGTTATGACACCCTTCCAAATTCCCCAGCAGTATTTTTGGTTTTTACAGCATGCTCTTTATGCTAAAGATCTTCCTTTGATTGCTGGAGCTTTGCTATCAGCCTTGACCTCAAGAAAGAGATTTATTTATTTATTTTTTTAAAAATCTGGACCACCTTTCAGGGCAGGAGCCCGCCCAAGATGGCTTAGAACAATAAAATAGACCAATACAATTTCATAAAACAACCGTCTAAACAAAAACAACAACATACACGGTCAGGGGAAGGCCAGAATAAACAAGTAAGTTTTCAGGGCCTTCCTAAAAGTCTACAATGTTGGGGCCTGACAGACTCTAGATAGCGACCGATTCTAGAGGTGTCGGGCCACTGAGGAAAAGGCCTTCTCTCATGAACTTGCTCATCTAACTACCCTCAAAGGTGGGCAAGTGAGAAAGGCCTTTGTTGCTGTTCCTAAAGTGTGGGCAGGCTGATATGGGTGAAGGTGGTCTTTCAAGTAATTTGGTCCCAAACTGTTTAAGGCTTTAAAGGTCAAAACCAGCACTTTAAATGAGGTGAAAGGAGCTTCCAGAGGCCAGACAGGCCTTTAAGCCAACCATAGTGTAAAAAGAATGCTATAAAAACTGAGGGTATGGTGGGAAAGCTTTGCTGGTAGACTTGACCTCCAGGCAGCAGCAGTGTGACACATCGGTGACTGCTGTGTTCAGTATTAAAAAGCACTTGCAGTGATCTTTCTCTCTGCAGGAATTAAAGTCGAAAGAATAGAGACACAACCCTCCTGCTATTTTTGCCTCCTCACCCCTGTTTTTAGGGTGCTTCTAGAAATTGCCTCTGCTATTAAAAGCTGTTCCTCTCTTTCTGTATTTGCAAGCTATTGAACTGGGAGAATTGCAGGGGAGGGAAGTGGTTTTCAGGATGGGAAGTTGCTATGCCTTGCCGCCCTCTGTTTCTCTCTTCCTGAATATGACTTTCTCCCCTCTCGTTTCTCCTCCCTCCAATTTAGACTCATTCCTCCTTTGAACCAGCTGGAACTCCTGAGGAACCTGAAGAGCAAATCTGGATTAACTTTCAGGTTAGTAATATTGCTAGGAGAGGCTGCTTGACAAGCAAAATAAACAGAGGAGATGAGGGTAAGAACCCCAAACGAAGAACGTAAGAAAAGAAAACAAATGTCACTGGGTGCCAAATTGACAATTTATTGAATTGAATAATGGGTTGTCTTCAAGGACTGTATAGTTTGGCAGTTCTCTCAGTATTTCTTGAGAGGTATTCCTGACAGACCTCTTGGCTGAAATAGGAGATGGAACAATTGCCTTTGAAGAAGATACATTGGTGACATGCATTGGGTAATTTCATTCAGTATAATACATTGTTTGTTCAGCTTGAGTTTGAAGTTCGTTTCTCTTGCCTCCCCTAAGTTGTAAAATATTTCCTTTTCTATACAGGCTGTTTTGGGGCATTTTGTCTCATATATCACTTGTTCTCCCTCCCTTCCTCCCTCTCCCCCACCAAGGGTTTCTTAAGCATTTCCTTCCAAGAAATTTCAAATTCTTTTGGGGACAGTGGGGGTGGGAACAGAACTCACATTAGAAGTCACTATGACATTGAGTATTCTTAATTTCTTTTCAAAGGACCGATTAATGCAGATTAGTTAGCCTTTAACATGTTTAAACTACTACATTTTTCAGCTAGTCTGGTTAATAAAGTGATGGATTTTCCTTCTCTTCCACATGGCTTGGTTGGGAGAGAGAAGTTCCTCAACTGCAAATGAACTACACATAAATTCAGACAAGATTTAAGGGGAGCTGTTTTCTACCTGAGATTTAAGTTCCATACCTGTATGACAGTAACAGGGAATTTGTCCCTTCATGTTGTTTCAAACATGGGATGCAGGAAGGGAGGATGACTCTTTTGTGTAAGCAGTAATGGGATATCGTCTTGGTTCAAAACTTTGCATACACTCTGTTGTGCACACAGCTTGTGATGAGCATGGGCTTCCCCAGGCACTGAAACAGCGGGGGCAGCCCACTATTCAGTACTGATGCATGCACAGACCTGTCCCTGACACTTCAGTAAATAAAGAAGCCCTTATGCACACAAGACGTTTGAACACACACGGGAGCCTCTGCATGCACAGAGAAACCCTAGATCAGGCTGACTGTGTAACATCCATTTATAATGATAGATACATATCATCCTAGCAGTACCTGTGTCTCAAGTGATCCAACAATTGTATGATTCTAAATCAGGGCTGGCCAACTATTGCGGGAGGGGAAGGAAAGGAAAGGAAAGGAAAGGTTCCTCCTGTGCAAGCACCGAGTCATTGCTGACTCCTAGAGGGACGCTGCTTGCGCTGGCATTTTCATGGCAGACTATAGCGGGGTGGTTTACCATTGCCTTGTTATTCTGTTATTCTTGTGGTTTTAATTGTGTTTTAATGTATTTGGTTTATTGTTGTTTTAATTAAGTTTTATCTATGATTGTAAGCTGCCTTGAGTGCCATTTTCTTGGTAAAAAGACAGGGTACAAATCATATAAATAAACAAATAGCTGCATTGATTAAGCTCCATGGTTTGAAGAAGATGATTCTGAAAAGTGCTCTTGCTTTACCTAGGCTTTGTCTTATGTGGGCACCTTTGGGCACCTATTAGATTTCCTCTATATAGCTTTCAGACTCCTGCCTTGTCACTGTGTTCTGCCTGGCCCTGTCCTTGTTGTCTTTAACTGTATATGTAGAACCCCTTTCTCATCTGACTCCATTGCTAATGTACTTTTGCTTTTGTTTAAGGAAAGAGCAGCAACCTGAGCCATCTCCAAGGTCTGTATGTTTTCAGAGAGTCCATTCTCATGCATTCTCACGTCTCTCTCTCTAAGTTTGTGTTCCCGTGTGTCATGCGTGTGATGCTCGTGGCGACAAGGAGCTGAGAGCCATTCAAATAAACATTGTAAACCTTCAACTTGCTCGTCCCGTGCTGTGAGACCTATGTCCGCATGCCTTGTACATACCCGTAATGGTGGTCCTTCGATCATGTTTTCCTTCTTTCCAATGGCAGTGTGCCATTTAGCTGAGTGGAGTCTCTGGAGCGGGGGCTGCGGCAGCATCAAAACCAAGGTTGAGATGTGGCATATGTACACTCAGAGAGCTTCGGCTATTGGGCGGTATAGAAATGAAATAAATAAATAAATAAAATAAATAAAATGGATAGAAAAACCTGGGTTGTAAATGCCCTTGGGAAGTGCTGGCATATCTCCACATGGAAAGTGGAAGGGGCTGATGCAGTGTTACGTTGCCCTTTTCAACTTGCATTTCCCAAATTGAGGGTTTAGAGTGATAAAGAGGTGGTGGTCATTCTTCGCATTCCCTTCTTCCCTCACCTGTATTTCTGCCTTTCTTTTGGTCCCAATAGCAATGAAAGAAAGGATATTCATGTACCCACCAACATTTATCACACATCATTGTTTTACAGTAAGTAGATCCTCACTGTGAGGCAGAGAGCAAAAGGCATATCAGTTCTGTTTCCAAGGGGTCAACTGGCTAGCACACCCTATTAAAAAGCTATGAAAATCTTAATTTCAAAATGTACATTTCCTGAACACACTGAAAACTCATACACTTCCAATACGGTAAGTTGGTGCTCATCATAGTGCTGCAGATCAGGCATGAGACTGTTGTTCTGACAGCTTCAGCCAAGTCTAGCACGTGAGCATCCACCGGTGCAGCTTTGCTGGCAACTATAACTGATGCCAGCCACTTCCGTAGCATGGACGGCATGTGGAGAAAGCACAGCTGTGGATTGCCTTCCTGCTATCAGCCTTTTGGACTATGGGCCATGCAAAGTTGGTGCAATTGTGTCCATAGTAGGGAGCTGGATAAGGGTGTTTTCTACATGCCAGGCTTATAGAATAATGCTTAAGTTGCTGTGACACTGTGCAGTGCAACTAATGATTTATGAGTTCTGTGAGTGTTAGATCCTGCAAATGCGTATATTTTTTTGGGCTCCCATGTGCATCTAGCTCCCAAATATTGTCATTTGCAGAATTCCTGAAGTCCATAGATTATTTATAAAGTTCTCAGATCTGATTTTAAGGCAAGAAAGGTGCAGAGTATGCTGTTGTATTGAGCCAGCTTGGTACTCAATAGCAACTGGCATGCTGAAGTGCAAAGTCTGTTATATATCTAATAAAGCCAACAGAGGAGGCAGGAACTTTAATACTTGGTTGTGTTGGGCTAGACACTTTCAGGCCTTCCATCCATTTTTTTACTTCGGAGGGATGTAACATTGTTCCCATTTTTTATCCTCCATTTCTTTATCCTGTCAAACAGGGGTTGGGAACTGCTGGCATTTTGGCTGGATATTGTCTGTGGTGCTTTTAGATCTGGCCTGCAGCTTTCTCTCCTCCACCTTGGGAAATGGAGAGAGAAGAGGAAAAAAGCAGGGGGGGAGAGAAGGGGAGAAAGAGATAGATGGGGGTGTGGAAAGATAAGAGGAGGAAGACAGAAGAGGAGAAAGAGAAACATAAGGAAAAAAGAGAGAGAAGAGGAGAAAGAGATAAGGGGGGCAAGAGGGAAGCAGACAGCAAATATATACATATAAGATGGAGAGAGAGAGAGAAAGAGAGAAAGAAAGAAAAGATGGCAGAAAAAAAATGGGTGGCCCACTACCAGTTCTGCTCCCAAGACATTTCTCTTGAGGGAATGTGGCTCAACATAAAAAGGTTCTTCACCCCTGCTGTAAAGCTTTGAATGGCCCTCAAAAGGTTAGTCGTGTAGGAACTGTGTATTTCCGTATTATATGGTATTGTTGCAGACCATAATCCTAAATACTTAGCTGTTAACTCTGGTTAGAGGTTTTTCTTTTAGTTTTGGCTTAGGAAAAGAGCTATGATTTTTGACCACAACCAAAACTGGCTTACCAGTTGGTTATGGATCTGTGTTTAGAACCTCTTCAGCTAATAATTGTGTTTGTAGAACTGCTAGGAGATATTAGTTTCAGAAACATCTGTGGACCAGATTAGATGTCATAGGGGAGGGCAGGCTTCTATTAACTTGTGTCTCCCCAGTAATATTTAGTAAAATAAATGCACAATGTCATTGTGCTCAGGGTTTTCCTGCCACCATTTTGATTCCCTGGCTGCTGCTTGTGGGGGCAGGGGAGAGGGACTCTGAACACAATGATGTGACATTTATTTTACTAGAAATTACTGGGAAAATGTGAGTGCAATGTTGGTTGGTGGCAGTCATGTGGCCCACATAATGTCTAGTCTGGCCTTATGACGTAGCTGTCTGACACTTGCAAATGATTCAACAGTTTCAAGGAACTGCTTGCAACAGGTTGCGTACATCCCAGCCACAGGACAAAAGAGGTGCCAGCTTTATTTATTAAATTTATATATGGGCTTTCCTCCAAGGAAGTCAAGGTGGTATACATGATTCCTCCCCCTTTTATCCTGACATATACTCTGTGAGGTGGGTCAGGCTGAGAGACAGTGGCCACCCAGCAGGCTTCATGCCTTCAAGATCACCCCGTGAGCTTCATGACCAAGTGGAGATTTGAACCTGTGTCTCTTCAGTATTTATTTATTTATTAATTAAATTTATTAATCGCCCATCTGGCTGGTCACCCAGCCACTCTATTAGTCTGGCACTTGAACCACTACAGTACACTGACTGTCTTTTAAATACATCAACTTCTAAGGGCCTCTTCATATTTTGGAAGTCATTACTGTGCAAAGGAGGGATGGTGCTTGTCAGTGGAGGCTGGTGGTTCTGAAGTCAGTGGGGTGGCGAATCTACTGCAGGTTTCAGGCAGAATCAGTCAGAACTCTGAAGGAGTTATCCAAGGTGCTTTGCATCTTGGGTAGCTCCTTTGGAGTTCTGACTGGTTCTGACGCACCTTGGGTAGCTCCTTTAGAGTTCTGACTAGTTCTGACTGAAACCCGGAGTGGATTCTGCCCCACTGACATCAGCGCTGCCAGCTTCCACTGGTGCTTGCAGAAAGTAGCCATCCCTCAGTCAGAAGCAGCCAGTCCGTTAAGGCAAGTGCGGCAGAGCCCTGCCTGTGGCTGTCTTCTAGAAACTCTGAGCTCTGGCCGCAAAAACACAGTAGAACATTTTTTTTTTTTTAGACTACCAGTGTGGTGGTATTTTCATTTTAAGGTGTGGGTCCAGTTGAGATGGGCAAAGCGCCCCAAGCCTCCATTTGGCTCGTACTTACTTCCACTTCATTCCTCTGCTGCTCGGCGCAGAGGGGAGGGTGCCTTTCTTCAGTGCTGAGCAGTAGACGAGAGCCCTCCCAAGGCATGGAGGCTGTCTCCAGTAGGATAACCTCTACAGCTGAGAAAGAAAGCCTTAGAAGGCATGGATCCTGCTGGGCTAGAGAGTTTTTCTCTCTCTCCCCCTCTCTCATAATACTAGAGCCTGGGGTCATCCAATGAAGCTGAATGGTGGGAGATTCAGGACAGATAAAAGGAAATACTTCTTCACGTAGAGGCATACAATCCAACATGGCTGTTCTTACGTTCTAATGTAGGTTCCCTGTGGATGTTCCCTTATCAGACGAGGTGGTTGCCTCTCTTAGGACAACCTTCTGGCCTGAGAAATGCTTGGTCAAGAGTTTTAGAAATGGGAACAACAGACCAAAGAGAGCAGAGGCTAGGGATGTTAGAAAATTCCACCACGGACTCCAGTGAGGCCGGATTCTTTAGAATCCGTTTCAGTCAGAACTATCCCCCCAGCCACCCCGTGGAATCCCCCCGGGATGGAGCCTACCTTTGTCGGCCGTCCGCTGCCCCGTGAATGGCTGCTCCAGTCTGCAGCCGCCATTTCCATTCTACTTTAGCCATGATAGGCTACGTAAGTATTTATGTAGCCTATCATGGCTAACACAGGGATGCCATTTGCATCCCTGCGGTAGCCGTGATAGTCTACGTAAATATATACTTAGCCTATCATGGCTACCACAGGGATGCAAATGGTGGCTGCTACGGCGGCCCCCATTTGTGGCCACAGCCCAGCAGTGGACAGAAGTCCAGCTGCGGGCGGCCCCGGCCGGCAGCTCTGCAGGCTCCCCGTGGAGCGGAGCTGGCCGGGGAGGATTCCGGGGTGGGGGGAGGGACAGATTGCCTCCTCCCCCCGGCGGACGGCCCCAGCAGAATGGGGTAAGTAATCCGTACAGCCCTACCAGAGGCTTCTCTTCTACGGCCAGCATAGAAATACTGCACACTGGCTCTGGCTCTCCTTTGCCAGCATGCCACACGCTTCCCTTGGCATAGCCAGGATAGAAATGGGGTGCTCTGGATTAGGAGGGACAGAGTCTCCATCTCTCAATATCCAGCACACTCCATTGCTTTGGTTTATGCTGTCTGGCCAGAAGTGGAAGAGCCCTCCTGGCCCGCCAGTGTAAATAGTATCTGGCCCCTTCAAGTGACCCACCCAACATCAAACCTTCCTTGAGGGCTTTTGATGTTTCAGGGAGCTGCTCAGTGGGGCCCAGTTCATTTTCAGGTTGAGCAGGAACATGCTTGTACACTGTTATTTGACACTCTTTGTCCTGACTTGAAGATGCAGCTGAATCACCTAAGCGGTATGACTTAGCTAGGGCAATCATAGGAAATTAGGGCTGTCACACACTTAATGGAATCTTAGCTTGCTTAATCATATGAGTTTTAGTTGATTGATCTCTTAAATCTGTATAAATTTGCATATGACAAAAACAATAAAGAATAAAACACCCTTCGTTTTAGATGCAACACAGGTGTTATTGCAGCGGGGATCAACTCTGAAAAGACGCCCCACCCTACTTTTAAACAGGATAGAATGCCTCTTCTGAGATGAACTCCAAAAGCCATATTAGTGTAATACCTTTATTAGACCAACCAAAAGATCACAGAAATGTGCAAGCTTTTGAGCTCTCCAGATCTCTTAATCAGGCAAGATGTTACGAAAAGCAGTTTTGGCGGGGGGAATGGGGAGGGTTAAACCCTGACTTGATGGTAAAGTCATAATGTCTGCACATGCAAAGTCCCAAGATGAAGTGGGGGAGGAGAGGTCTGCAGACATTCAAATTAGGCTCTGCGGGTCATGTGATGGATACAAGGTTGGACCTGGAACTGCCTCCAGGATTGCTGGGAACAAGAAAGGGAAAAATGTTGGATCCCTCATTTTGGAATGGTGATGGTGCTTAAAAACAATCAGCTGCCTGATTAATAGGGGACAGCTTTTTAGGGAATCTTTTTAAAATCGATTAATCTAAATGATTGATTGACTAAACATTGCAGCCCTATGGAAAGCCCGTTGGGAGAAATGTTACTGGTCCCCCCCCCCCCCAGCCCCATTTGAAAAACAAACATGGTATCTTAACCATTGTTGTCAATGTGCCAGACTGGCCATTCATGGGCGGATGTGTTTGTGTGTCTGAAGCAGTTTCTAGAGAAGGTAGAGCTGTTCCCTGACTTCTATCCTTTTCCAGCCTGGTTGTTTTTGTCTTTTATTTATCGTATTTACTTATTGCGTATTTATCCCACCCTCCCACCAAGATGTTCAGCTTGCCCCTCCTCCTGTCTTCCCTCTGTTTCCCTCACAACAATCCTGTAAACGTAGGTTGGACCGAAAGAAATTGGCCCAACGAGACCTAGTGAGCTTCATGGCTGAGTAGGAATTGGAACTCCGGGTTCTCCAGTCCAAGTCTGGCACTCTATCCATGAGAGCACACTGGCCCTCATTACGCCATGCCCACTCTCATTGTATGTCTTAGCTGTCCGAAAGTAAACTACAGACATATCTTTGCTGATCTTCATATTCCAGTTGATATAAGACAGATGTCGGCATGCCTTGCTTCTTAACCCTAGTTCAGCCTTCCCCAACTTGGCGCTCTTCAGGTCTGTTGGACTACAACTCCCATAATCCCCAGCAGCTAAGCTCTCTGGGGATTACGGGAGCTGTAGTCTGTACTCTGACACAACTGGAGAGCGCCAGGTTGGGGAAGGCTGGCCTGATTATGTGTGCAGGGAGTTCCTCGCTCCAGGAGCATGTAAAAAGTTCTGCCCAGGTCATCATGCTTTACAGCATGTGTCTTTAATATACCAACATGCCTGACCCCTTGGGAGTGCATCACTTTCATGTTATATGAAGATGCAGCAAAGCAGGGGTAGGGAACCTGTGGCCCTCCAGATGTTGTTGGGTTCCAGCTCCCAGCAGTCCCAGTCAACATGATCAGTAGATGATGAGAGTTGTAGTGCAATGACATCTGCAGGGGCCCATTTTCCCCATGATAGCTGTAAAGTGTAGACAGGAGTAATTTGATTTATTTATACATACATATACCCTGTGTTTCAGTTGATATTGGGTCCCAAACTGGCTTACAATTCAAACAACACGCAAAGGTATCATTTCAATAGGTACATGTGGGAGTATGTATGTACTGAGTCTTCTAGTCCCCGCCAGGTGGTTCCATAGTCTAGTTTCTGGGCTCTTCCCTCCAGAAAGTGGGGGCAGAAGGAGCTGTAGATGGACTTGGGGGCTGGCTGATGGTAAAGATGCCAGCCCACCAAAGCAGCCCCTCCACTGGTCTGTAGAAGGACCCTTTGGTCCTTAGCAGTTGAACAGTTTAAAACATTTGACATATAATTGCAGTGTCTGCAGGAGATTCATGGTGTCTGTGCATGTTAGATAGTCTGACCCATTGGCCCAGTATAGCAGGAGCAGGGCTGGCACCACAAGCTATTTTATTTGACATTGGTATGTTCTCACACCAGAAATGAGAATTTCTTCACAGAAATAAGATTTCTGGCTTGCTATGAAAACAGTAGGGTATCCTTGAGAAAAAGAGGGTGGATTCCATTTGAACTTACAGTGGAGGTTGCAAAGCAGAAGGAATTCGGCACATCCCTTCAGCTGCCTTTAGACTGCCAAGTTCAAATTATCCCTCCCTCGCAAGCCAAGCAGGGCTTCTTATTCCCCTTCTGCATTTTAAATGTGGCTGAGAGATTTTTACGGTGGCTCTAAAACTATACCCTGTGACCTATTAGAACAGCACATTTGAAATAAGAACGGTGGTCTTTGGGCCAAACTAGATGTCATTAGAAACACAGAGTCTCTTTCAGGAAGTATCTAATACAAATAACAACTTAAGTGACATCATTGTGCTTTGAGTCTCCCTGACATCCACCAGCCAAGGATGTGTGGGGGTGTGGGGAGATGTAAAGCACAATGATTTTACATCACACGTTGTTTGTACTAGACATTACCAGAAAGAGAGAGCAAAGACAGATGGAAAGGTGGCAGCTCTATGTCTCTTATAATGCCTCGTTTTGCCCTGTGTTGTGTGGAGCACATGTAATAATTCGAATTATAGCACATTCTACAGGACGTGGGAGCTTCCCACCTTGGCTTTGTGAAATACATAAATTTTAGGCTGTGTGCCTTTCATATGCTTTTAAACACCTGTTGCTAAAGAAAAGATGCCAATATTTTCAAAATGCAGCAAATGCCAATAATTAATAAGGGACAAATAAAAATGTCAAGATAACTCAATGGAATATATTGTTAGATTGAATTCAGTGGGGAAGTGTCTCCCTTCCTTAAACAGTTCTGCTTACTGATTGAGTGAGTAGATTAGAAAACATTAGAAAATGCCAAGAATTAATATTTGGGAGTGGGGAAAACTGCGAAATTCAAAATAACTTGAGAGTAAATACTGAATATAGAAATTAAATTAAATGGGGAACTGTCTCCCTTCCCACCTCCCAACGCTGTGTTGAAAGTTAGAATATACCCGTTTCTAGCAAGCATGGAAAATGCTGGTAATGATTAATATTTGAAGGGGAAAAATTGCAAACAAAACTTTCAAATTAGCAAGAGTATAAACATGAAATATTTTGAACGGCTCCATGCACCATCAGACATGTTGTCTGAAAAAATAATGTTCCCATTTGAAATGCAGAAGGGGTTATTTGTAGTACTATTTTTAATTGCAAAGCTGTAAATGAACCATATTTTGATTGCACTTTGCATTAGGTAGGAAAAAAACCCATCCCAGATCCATACTTTGCATAATGAATGTGGCCTTCCCAATTCCTTTCTATGGTTGATCAAAGTTTCCTGTTTGGCATGAGCCATCTGGTCTAATTTTTCTACTTTCCCCTCATTTTCAGTAAAAGCAATCCGTGCAGAAAGTCACTTTGTGGATGCTGCTCAGGAAACTCTAGGTACCACGGGAATTGCTTCGCACTGAACTAATCCAAAGCTGCACGGCTCATCCTCTCTTTTTCTGTCTCTTTCTTTCCCCTGCTACCTTCTGTTCTGATCACTCATCTGCTTAATAGAGGTGCTCAGTGAGCTAATGCAAAGGAAGACCCAGTGTAATGCCCTTTGACGCAAAACTGACATTGGCAGCTTCCTTGACTTCCCGATTAGACAAAGCACAGAAATCACCGAAAGAGGGGGTATTTGAAATATATACTCTTGCCTAGTTAGAGTCTTTCTTGGCAAGCTCAAGACCAATGGCAATGAAAGTGACCAAGTGTTCAGGGGATATAAACACTATCCTGGAAAACATAGACATTGTAATCATTGCAATTAAACTGGGAATTCCCCAGTTTAATATTAATATTAGAATTCAGAAGTGCATGCGTTGACCTGTGTTGCAGGTTTATCGGAGATGGTTCCCTTAGATGTCACTGAATAACTGTGAATGGACTTCTCCTTCATGGATCTGGTGTAGTGGCATTTGAAAACATGCCTGGCTCTTCTAGCACTTCTACTACGCAGCTACAGACAACTAATCTTCAACCCATTTTAGCTATAGGTCCCCCTTCAGTGGCTGTGTGCATAACTCCAGTTACTATTAAACAAGGTTTGGGTGCTGGTGCTGAATGGAAACTAAAATGACTGAATCACAGATTCCAGTTCATGTAGCATGTCTTGCTCAGATGACTCTGTGACAGTTAAACCAGCTTCAAAGACTTTGCAGTGATTTGTGCTTCCTGACACAGCAGTCTGACACTTGTAAGGAACTGGCAGTTTCCTTCAAAGTTGTCAAAAATGACCGTTGTTTTGTCTCTGATCCCACCACTCCCTCCCCCCAAATCAGACTCCTAGGTGGCTTATGCACACCTTGTGATGATTAAACTACTAATTCTCTCCTTTGCATGCTTTGAATGGTGGACACTTGGTTTGTTTGTTTGCAGTTAAGTGTGGACTTGCCAGTGCAAGGCCAAGTCAGAATGCACAGAATGCTTGCAAAATGTGATGGATGCATGTCAGATTTTGGAATCCAATTTAACTCCTAAAGTCATTAATCTTTTGTTTCAAAATGACAAAGCTCTGACTTTTTAAATTAAGTCTCCCAACATGTATATCTCTTTCCTTTTTAATTTTTTTTTTAAAAAAAATACTAGCAGGAGGGAAGAGACTATGTTAGGAAGACATATTCACGTTGATCATAAATCCCACCGTGAAGTGGATGTAGAGAAAAAGATGCATGATCAAAGGCTTCACTGTAGCTTGTTCTTGGGCTAACTGGATGCAGGAGCTGTAGAATCCTGAATTCTAATTCTCACTAGGTGTTTTATGTCAGATCTCTCCTTCCCCTTGAAACTTGCTCCCTTGGCCAGGCAGGGTGGCTGAGGATGCTTGGAGTCTGATGGCTGCTTCCAACATGGCGACACCTTTTCTAAGATGGTTGGTGGTGGGCTTATCCATCATTGTTATTCTCAAGCATGAGTGGTATCACCCTGAGCACGCTAAGACATTTTTGACATGGGGGCAGTAAAATAAAATCCCCTCTCCACTCGGTGGCACCTTATATTCCAGTCTTTCAGAGGCGACTGGAGGTGATTCTCTGATATTAAGAAGGATCTCTTAAGGGATAAGGTGGGTGTCCTAAAAGTGCAGATTAAAAATCTTCCTGCTCTGTCTCAGCTTCAGTGCTCCTTTCCTATGGTGTACTGGTTAGAGCTAGTAGTGTGTAAACATATGGTCTTTTGCTGGGTTTTGTGGGCTAGTTCCACCCTCAACCAGCAGTTGTGTTCACTCAAGGCATAATGTAGTCTGGTTTTGAATTTCAAAACCAGACTACATTAGTCTGTGCACCATCTGTCTTCTTTCATTGAGGTCTGAGTCATAAGCTTTTGTCTGTTCTTACTAAAAACAGTGGTCCTCAAACGTTTGGGCAGGGGAGGTGTGCTTATAAGCAGTTTTGCTTCCATCCTTGGAAAATGCTCTCTCACAATCCATGAGCTCAGAGCAGTGAAAGTTTTAAATTGCAACTAGGCTTTGGGAGAGACGTATATGGTACTTAGTGCAGTTTTGAATACTGTATGAGTATTAGGATTTTTCCCACTGAACCCTGGAATACAGGATAAAATGGTGGTGTTTGAAAGAATTATGACAAACTGTGGCCATGTACTTGTACATTGAATCCTTGCATTAATCGATCCTACTCCTAAAGGAAACCAGTGTGGTATTAGCAGTTGTTAGGAATGCAGATAATGGTTTTTACAGCTCTAAAATACAAGTGAAATCCAGGGAACCCTTGGTGTAGTGATAGTAACATATGGAAAGAAACAAAATGTTCCATGAGCTGTTGTACAGTGAGATGCAGCCCTAAGAGAGATACTTGGTAAGAAAGTAAAATCCAAAGCACCCATTATTATGCAAGGGTTGCAGAGATGAGAGTAAAATACTTCTGCTTCATACTCCAGTATAGGCTGTGCATCGTTTTTATGAAGCTTTCAGGAGCAAATGTTGAATTTATAAAGCCAGCTACATGTTACAAAGAGTGGAGTGGGGAGGGTGTGCACACAATGCAGGAATGCCATTTTTTTTGTGGCGGTCACAACATCTGTGGTAAAATGTTAATTAGCCCTAATAAGATATTGGTAGGCTTTAGTATTTGATGGGGCACAATTTTAATATTTTGTTTAGAGTATCAACATACTAAAGCTGATCCTGCATAGATTTCCACACCCTTCCCTTATATAGTCACATGTGCCCAACAACTTCACATCAGTGCACAAATCCATCGTCACCTACCAACCTAAGCTGTTGGTGCTTCCGTATCCTCTCTCAGAGACAGTATGCTTTACCTTGTATAGATGGAACCATGGTCCTGAATCAGCTGCAAATGCTTGCCATTTTCCCCCTCCTCCCCAGTTCAGTTAGCCTTCCCAGCGGCATTGTCCCCTGCTGAAATTTGCCTGCATGCTACTGCTAATTAACTTGGAAACCAGTTGTCTGGCTGAAGGACCCTTAAAGTAGCAGTGGGTCTGGCTCTATTGTTAATGACTTATTTGTTTTTTATTATGCCAAATGGTTTGGAAAAGATTCCACATTCTCTTCATTCTGAGTAACAGGCTTTCAGAGAATGCACATCAGTGCATTAGCAGTTCCACATAATTAATGTTAGATTTTATTTTTAAAAGAACTAAGTACCGTTATATAGCTCATGCTACCCAGATATGTAGTTTACTTTCCCATGTACTCTGTTGAGTTCAGGGATATAACTTTGATAATCTAAATGGCCTGATATGCCAGTAATGATGCCTGTAGCGTGTTACCCTCTAGGATTGCCATCCTCGGTGGATCAAGTGGGACAGATCTGCCCTGCTAAGACATTACTACATCTGAACTACTGACTGTCACCTCATAGGTGCTTCAGAGTTTGCCACTCTGCAGGCTGAAATGTATTCAGGAAGGAGCCCCTAATTGCCTCATCTGGCTTATCGTATCCACACTAGATCCTGTCTCATCCCATCTCTGTACTGGCTGTCTCAGTTTTAGATCACAACACTGGCACAAACTTGAGATATGATATGGCAGCGGCATGGTGGACAATGTATGCCATCCTAAATATCCTCTTACACAGGATTTTCTGCAGTGATCATGCAGCATACACAGTTTCCAGAGTTAACTTATCCATAGGACCTCAGCCTCCACTAGTTCTCCACTAGACCTTTGCAAACGTGCAATGCAAGTCAAAGTAGATTATAATTGGCTTAATCAGTGGTGGGGAACCTGTGGCTATCCAGATGCTGTTATACTTTAACTCTCACCAGACCCAGCCAGCATGGCCAATGGTCAGATACGATGGAAGTGGGAGTCCAACAACTTCTGAAGAGCCACAGTTTTCCTACCCCTGAGCTAGATAGACCAGTGGCCAGAAGCAGCCTTCATTTGAAAAAAGCATCCAGCAAATGAACCAACTCTTAGTACAAGTCTTCTGTGGTGTGAGAAAGCTTTGATCCTAAGAAACATAGGAAGCTACCTTATGCCAAGCTCAACTATTTGTCCATTTAGCTTAGTATTGTCTACTTTGACTAGCAGCAGTGCTCCAGGGCAAAGTTATTTCTCATCACCTGCCACCTGACCCTTTTACCTGGAGATGCCAGCAATTGAACCTGGGACCTTCTGTTCACAAAACATATCCCACTGAGCTACGGTCCCTCCCCTGTTCTGGACTATGACTCGCTTTGTACTAACAACAGTAAAAGCAATAACAATAGCAACAACAGTTTTATAGCAATAACAGCAAAAACAATAACAGCAGTCCCAGTCCTTCATTACGGCCAAGTCATGTGAAATCTTCCCCACCTAACCAGTTTTCTCTCTTTATTAAATGTTTGATGTTTCCCAGTGCAAAAATGAATGTGTAAAACTAGCTTCCTCTTGTTTAACAGATCAGTTTCCTGCACATAAGTACATGTAACACACAAATGCTCACAATAGAGGTCTAACTATATTTTTTTAGGAAAAGCAGCTGTGGGGATGGGAAATTTGGAGTTGAGAAGATGCAGGGTGGTGGTGCTGTCTAACATTTTCCCTGCCCACAGTTTCTCTGCTCCAGATCACCATCCCTCCCAGTTTTTCCACAATGGGACACACACGCACGCACGCGCATGCACGCACGCACACGCACACACACACACAGTACACTGCAGGAGGAATGAGGCTAGGAGCACCTAGAGCTGAAAAAGCTGGTGTGGAAACAGTGAAGCGCCCTTACGCAAAACAAAGGCAAGAAAGAACAAAAGGAGTTTCCTGCTGGGCTGGGCCCGCCAGTCTATCTTCCATCATTGGTCATTCAGAAACCACTTGGAAGAACAGAAGGAGGATGTCAGAGTTTGACCCAGGAACTGCGTGCTTAGGCATCAGAGCTCTTTTTCAGGCATAGAAGGGAATATTGGGGCATTAATCCAGTAGTGAATGGACCAAATAAAAAGGACTGAATTAACATAGGGTACAACATCAGCCCCTGTGATTGGCATGCACATGAAACCTCTGGATTTGGAAGGCCTGGGGTAAATAATGCAAGCTTGGCTTCCTGCTTTTGCCTCATCAACAGAGAAACTCTCTCTCCCTGCTGTACTTCAGGCTTGAGCTTATGTTACTGAGCCCTGGTGCTGGAGACCCTCTATTTTTAGATCTGGGCCCTATCCTGGCCCCAACAATGAGGTGTGATAGGATTTTCCATGCTCTTTAATTAATCTTAATTCTCAGGCGGAGGGCATAGCCCTCACAATTAATATTCAGAAATGAAATAGGGGGAATCTGACCCAGAAACTCCCCAGAGAGTGCAGCTGTGCACCCCGACACTTCCAGTTTATTTTTGTGACAGTGCAGTTAGGCAGTTCACCCACCTTTTATATGAGGGAAAAATATATAAGATGCTGAGGTAAAATATATTTGCAGATATTTGGGGTGGGAGCAGAAAGACAAAGCAATGTTCAGAAAAGCTGGTGAAAAGGAAGGTTCACTAATGCTTATACAAAAGACGTAAATGGCCATTTTTAAAAGCTTATAAAATGTTCTGGAATCAGGTACAGCAGGGGTGGGGAACATGTGGCCCTCCAGATGTTGTTGGGCTGTAACTCCCATCAGCCCTACCTAGTATAGCCAATGGTGAGGGATGATGGAGTTGCAGTCCAACAACATCTTGAGGGCCACACATTCCCCATCCCTGAGGTAAGGTGAAGGCTCACAATAGGAATGTATCTATGAAACGTTCTCCAAGATGGCTGTCTCTTGACTGTGATAGAGAACTTTGCATTGTGGGTAGTGAAGCTGTTTCTTCTCCCACTTCAGACAAGTGGGTGGGAAGGCAGGAAGGTTTTGAGCCTTGTGTCCACACCACATTAGTTGGGTTGGTTATGACAGGTATATCTTGGAGATTCTTTCCTCACTCTCCCCATCTAAGGACAGGAATCAAGGTCCAGAATTGGAGTAGTTGGCCCTTACACCCATTCCCCTGCATATAGCTGCCCTTTTCCAATGCTTTATACCAAAATGCCCCCCTCAGTCTTTCCATGTGCACTCAACAATATCTCGCATTCCAAAATCACTTTCTGTTTACATACTCATTCCCCATTTTTTCTCCTCAATTAACGACCCCCACCTCATCTCCATTCATCACCATGGAAACCTTTCCTGAAATGCCTTTTTGAACCAATTTAGTGTTAAAAGCCACATCTCACTGCTGCTGCTTCCACCGCTGCTGCTTTGAAAGACAATTGATTTTGAATGGCTGAAGGGGAGCCGCCATGGTGTTTTTGGAGTGACTTCCCCCCTCCCGCTTGTCTCCTCTCTCTTTTTTTTTTTGGTCTTGTTTCGATTTGTCTTTGTGCACAGTCAAAAGGTCAGCTTGAAAGATCGTGTCTTCTCCAGCCCCCGAGGTGCGGCCACGAAAGGTAAAGGTTCTCCTCAGGCTCCGGGTGTCCGAAGATCCCCCAGCGCAGACCAGAGCATTGAAGACAGCCCAAGCAAAGTTCCCAAGAGTTGGAGCTTTGGAGACCGAAGCCGAGCCCGGCAAGCTTTCCGCATCAAGGGTGCCGCATCTCGTCAGAATTCAGAAGGTGAGGCAGCTCAGGGGACAGAGGAGTGTTCTGATTTATCACAGGATCCTTCAGTTGGAGGTTCTGGCCATTGTTGGCCTTATGATGAGACAACGACGAAGTAGGAAGCTTGGCAAGCACGCTCCGTTATGGTCTTCCAGAAACTAGGGAAGGCTGTTTAGTCCCA
The DNA here is from genome assembly GCF_057233095.1 of Heloderma suspectum. NCBI lineage: Eukaryota > Metazoa > Chordata > Lepidosauria > Squamata > Helodermatidae > Heloderma > Heloderma suspectum. Next base: position 305,877,474 of record NC_139461.1, on the reverse strand, counting down.
GATCTTCCTGTGTTTTTATTTGGGCGTTTTATGGCTGCTTTTGTTTTACATAAGATAACGCTATTCTGTTCTCATTCTTTTAAAATGTGGTTGCTTTATTGATATGATTGTAAATTTCATTGTTGTAAGCCATCCTGTGGACCTTTTAAAGCTGAACATAACATAACATAAATTATGTTTTATTAAATTTTATTAAAATTTATGGCAGAACATAAATTTTAGTACATAAAAACTAAGTAAATGTTGTCTTAACCAAGCTTAGAGAGATAAGAAACAATATATAGCCAAGTGTAAACATACTTGCCATTTCTAAATTTCTTGCGTCTTCTGAGAATTTTACGCTTCTGGTCTTTCAATAAGAGGGGTACTAGTTTCCTTCCATCCTTCCTTCCCCAGAAGCATGCCTCCCTGGGGAAGATATTCCTGATGGTGACAACAAGAGCTGCAACTGTGAATTTGTGACAGAAGATCTGACACCAGGCCTTAAAGTCAGCATCAGGGCAGTGTGGTAAGGGAGGATTGTGTACATGGAGGAGCTGGGGAGGACTCTGACAATGCTGAACAAGCAGTGCTGAACCTTGCTGGAAACTCCATTGCTACTCACAGGATTGCATAAGGCTCTCTGTTGTGCTTAAAGTACAGCTGGGTAGAGGAGAATCAAGTTTGGCTTAGAGAGGATTACAATCTGGAAGCAGCTCTTATAGTTTAGCAGCCTTGGCAGGCACCACTACCAGCTTTATAACTTAAAGGTATCTATAGAGCGATCCTGTGATGGTTTGTTCCTAAGGAACACAGTTTTCCCCAAAATGACAACACATGGATTTTTATACAAGCATACAACAAACATGAGTCTTATGAAGCTACTGTGGGCCTTTAGACTTCACTTTAGACTTTTAGAATCCTTTGCACTTCAAAGGACTCCAAAAGTACCTTTATTTTTGTCACTTGGTACTTGCTTGAAAGAAACGAGTGCAATTTTGGTGGGAAATTTTGTACTGAAATACACAATTTGATAACTATTTAGGTGGCCTCAACCACATTGAATGCTGAAATAGCCCCCCTCTCCCTCAATAACCAATAACATTTGGCAGGGCCCTGGCTTACCGTGTATAATTTTATTTCCCAAACAGACTGCTTATTGTAATGGCAGAAGAATGGAATGGAATTCTGCTCCCTCCAGTGTGTGAGTGAGTGTGTGTGTGTGTGTGTGCGTGTGTGTGTGTGCTTAGCAGATTGGAGGCAAGCAGAACCCTCTCCTTTCTGCCATCACTGTGCTGGGCAAATTGCAGCCATACCTATGAGTTCTATTGCAGCCAGGCCCTATACCTAAATGGCCCCTTTGCACGTTGCATAGAATGATCCAGTAGCCTATGCAGCTTCTGGCCTCATGCATGGCCTGCTTCTGTACTTGTGGGACCACATGATGAATGGGCTACTGGATCAACCCATGCAAAATGTATGCCTCTGTATCCAATTGCTGGGGAACATGAGTGGAAGGGTGCACTCCTGTCCTACTTATGGGCTCCCTGGTTGGCTGCTGTGCAAACAGAACTTTGGACTAGATGGACCTTGGTCTGATCGAGCAGGGCTCTTCTTATGTTCTTAAAATGTGGAAAGATCCCTTCATGAGGAAAAGTGCCTGGCTGCAACAAATTATGTATGCATGGCAGCAGGGATAGGGAGGTTAGGGTTGTATTTTGCTTTTATGGAGAGTGAATATGTAACCTGCTCTCTGTGTGCACACATACAGGGGAAGCAATATTTCACCCTTCTATACTATAATTTAACTTGAGCACACTCCGGGAGAGAGTGGAGGACAGGAAGGCCTGGTGTGCTATGGTCCATGGGGTCACGAAGAGTTGGACACGACTTAACGACTGAACAACATACTATAATTTAACCAAAACCATTATAGGCTCTTGCAAATTGCAAATCCAGTTGGAGAAGATACAGGCTGAAGAAAAAAAAAATACTGGGAGAAGGAAGAGAAATAACCATTCTGTTGTGGGCCAGCAACACCCTATTCTGTGAGTGGAAGGGAAAACAGTCAAACAGTGTGCCCCCACTCCCTTTTGCCCTTCCTTTCCTGTGGTCTTTTCCACTGCCACCAGGTGGAAATCTCTTCCCACCCCCCCGCCCCCAGCTGCTTTCACCAAACCAGCCTTAAAACTCTCTGGGTCTCAGGTATCTACTTTAGATAGTGTGGCTATTAGGCATGGGCTGGGTAACCCAATAAAGATAAGAGACCACAAGGTTTCAGATAACAATGTTTATATGTTTACTGAAGAAAAATGTTAGTAGGAAAAAGTTTTAAAATTGGAATGGATACTCATACACAACAAACAGAAAACACATGAGCAATAAGGTAATAAAATAACCAGGGATAAATGCATCCAGCTAACCTAATTAGACTGTGACCCTATTTTATCCAGGTCCCTTATCCAAGTAAATCTGATTGTCATAGGTTCAGCATTCTCTCAGCCAGTTCTCCAGTTCCAGCAGTTGTGACTCTTTCTTTGCTTTATCTCTCTCTCTTCTCTCTGGTTTTTGCTTTTGCTTGCTTCTGCCTTAGGCTTTAATATCTTAAAATGAGTTATTTTCCCAACTCCAACCAATCAGGAGGGTAGTTTCTTCTTCTCTTTTGCAACCTAAATTTCCATTTCCTAAGCTCTTTCTCTGACCTTCAGTTGAGCTTCCTACAAACCTTTGGCTTCCTGAGCAGACATCCTGACTCCTATAACCTAACTAAATGCTTGCCCTCCTGGTGGAAAATGACTAATGCACACTCAAAGAGGATTTAACCCCATAATATAAAAAAACCAAACGAAATACAAATATGGGGGACAGTTCTTTTCCTATAACACTCTCCATATGAAGAAATGCAAAGAAAAAAGAAAGAGTGCCCTACTATGCTTGGGGAGTATAGCTTAGTAAAGCATATATTTTGTATGCAGAATGTCCCAAGTTCAGTCCCTGGCATCTTCAGTTAAAAGAATCCCAGTTAGCAGGGCTAGGAAAGACCTTTGCCTGAGACTTTGGAGAGCTGCTGCTGGTTGAAGTAGACAGCATTGGGTTTGATGGACCAACAGTCTGGGTATAAGGCATCTTCATATAATCATATGATTCAGTGCTGAATGTTCAGGATTTGCTTTGCGGGTCCTTCCCCTGGTGCTAAGTCACAACATGCAACTACCCATTGTGGGCAGTAGGATGTAGGAAGGGAACACTCTGGAAAGCCTGTTCTAAGGGTCACTTCATATGATACTCAGAAGGAAATCCATATTTAATCTGCTTTGTGGTTCTTTCCACCTGCTCCTTAACATAAGAAAGGACAGACAGTTTTACACAGAGGGATGAAAAGTGTGAATTGGGTAACTTCACACTTGATGGAAATAGTGGCTGTGCAGCTGTGTATCTTAGTTATTCCCTGTATGCTGTATGTACACAATGCAAGAGAGCCATACTTTGTCCTTGGTCTTTGCAGCATGTATACAACTGCATCGGCACCCTCTTTTACAGCCGTGGAGCTGTTACAGAGATGGGAGTGTTCTCTGTGTAGCAATTTGTTAACTGTAGTGTGAGTAGGGTGCATGTATATTTGTGTGGAGAAGAAATTAATGTATGGGGGGGAATGGGAATGGTCACAGATAGAAGGTAATAAATAGAGGGGGGAAACCTCTATTGCAAGTTGCACATTTCTGCTTGTCACTCTGCCCTTTTCTACTTTAGTGTCATGAGATTTCTGGTTTCCAAGCGGAAGTTCAAGGAGAGCTTGCGGCCCTATGATGTAATGGATGTCATTGAACAGTACTCAGCGGGACATCTGGATATGCTTTCTAGGATCAAAAACCTCCAGTCCAGGCAAGAGTCTCCCCTCTTTCAACCTCCTGCTGTCCATTGGGCAAGTGTTATCATGGCTCTTCTTGACAGTCACCACCTAATGTATGTTTTCACCTCTATGAACCACTGGGTTTTGTGAATAATGACTGTTCATATCTAGGTTGTAAGTACTAGGTTTGTATTGCAGAGCATGAAGCTCAGACTGCCTCTTCAGATTTCATTTTTGTCAGTGAGTATGCAATGGATATGATAAGCAGTAAGCGCCCTACCCAACTCCCCTCATATCTGCTTCATTGTTTTCAAGATAGCAGCCATGCAAGGAAGAAAAGCTGTGTACTCTGGTAAACATTAGGGTGATCTCAAGAGTAATGGTTTTTTTTTTTTACAAAACGTTTCTTGCGAACAGGTGGGAATTGTAACAGAGTTTCATCACTGAAGAGACTATAGTGTGGAAGAGATGCTTTACCCAATAAACTTGCTTTTGAATATCAAGCTTCTTAGCAATAAGGTGCTTCCAGATGAGGTTTTTGTTCACCTTGCATCATTCATGGAATTTTACAGAGAGAGTCCAGGTGATGACATCTTGTAACCCTCCCATGTTTTCCATGACTTTTCCAGTTTTTTGTCTTTTCGCAAAAAAAATATGTTAAAGGAGGAAAATACGGAATAGCTGCACAGTGTCTTTTGACTGGCTGTGCTAGGAGCCCTCTGTCTGGAAGCATCCTAGGTAAACTAAAGAGGGAGGTCCAATTCACGTGAACTGGGATTTTGTACTGTTTTCCCCATGACTGATTCGGCAAAGGCTCTGCTTTTTTCTTACTCTGAGATTACTAAGCCAAAGAAGGAAAACAACATATTTTGTTCACATTTTTTGATGCTTAGTGGGTAGGTGGGGTGGGAGAGAGTAAGATTCTACTAGTTTGAAAGGCAAAGGTTTATTCTCTTGGTTTCATCAGCGCAAGGAGAACATGGCACAGTCTTTCTTTACTAGGATCTAAGAACCACTTACAGTTCTTCTTAGTGGCCTATCTGCTGTGACTTTGAATCCATGGGAAGAGGAGACCACTCAGTACAGATGGAAGGGTCTAGCAGGGCCTATGAGCTGTCAAGTCTCTTGTAGCTGCTAAATTGACCCTCAGAGACTAGAGGAAAGCTTCATGCACTCCATGAATGTAAACAACCATTTACCAAATTGTCTACCATGGTGGACAGCCAAGCAACTTGGTAGGCAAGTTATTTGTTTCATCCCACCAAGCGGTGAGGACAGTTACCTCAGTTGTGTACTTGATGGGAAAGATGGGGAAGCAGGAGAGGACAAATTTGTCCTCACCACTTGGCAGGATGATGTGTATTATGGTATGTTGCCACGTGAAAAATGATTGCACTTTAGCCGTGTCTTAAACAACATATTGCAGGTTGTTCTGTGTTTTTGTTGTTTAAATCAAAATCAGTCTGGGCAGGTCACCATGTTGACTGGAGGAAGGATAGGCCTTCCTTTCTTATCGCTTTTCGGCTCAAAAATTACTTTCCCTGTGCTTGTTTTTGCCGTAGGTAAAAGAACTCGAATCCTATATCTTTCCCCCCAGTGGTGATTGCACATTTTTGATAAAGTTGTTAAGACAATGTGTGTGTTTTTAAAAAGTAGCTTTTGGACAGCAATTTTGAGCTCAAAAATGTCTGGAAGGGAAAGGGTTCAGACAGACCCTTCTCCTTGCCCACTCTTCAGAATCACAACTTGCTCAAGCTGATTCTTGAGTTTTTAATGCGGTAGAAAGAAACACAGAACTCCGTGTAAATTGTGGTTTGAGCTTGAGACTACTTGTAATTGGCTTTAATTTCAGCTGTCAGAGAACAATGTCAGAATTTTTGGAGGTGTCCATACGCACTTTCTTCTTCACCACTCATGATACCTATTGCTGCTTTTGTGAAGTGTGCCATAACATCGTGTTTTGTTTTTTATTTAATATACCTTGTTTCTGTCTCTTGTCCCATCCCATCCATGGGTGTGTTAGTCTCCTTCAAAGCTTGTGTTTCTCAAACTAGCTGAGAACATGTGACATGTATTGTAACAGTAAGGAGTCTACATTTCCAATGGAATATTGTCAGAAATGTTCCAGCTTGTGCAGCATGTATTGCCTATTCATTGCAGAGCAGCTGCCCTTTTGAACAGAAGAAGGGCTATTCCATTGTTGCGCAAAATTCTGCAATTTTTCAGTTGGTAAAATTTGGTGTGCTACCAAATGATCAAGTTATATGATTACTGCCTTTTGTTCTGAGCGGAATATAATTTTCAACTTTCTTCTCTTTCTCCCGGTCATTTTCTTTTAAGTTGTTCTTTCTGTCTCTGCAACTTTCCAAACAACTTTTTCCAGACATGTTGCTTCATTATGCGTTTTGCTGGTGTCTTTTTTCTTCTCATTTATTTTTGCCAGGATAGATATGATTGTCGGTCCCCCACCCCCTTCAACTCCCCGGCATAAGAAGTATTCAACCAAAGGATCACCCCAATACTCGCCTAGGTTAGGATTTGCCAAAATGCCTCTTTTTTTCTGAAACTTTCATTTGCTTCCTGTCAACCCCCTTTCATGCCACGTTAAATGACAGCATTTGTCACATGCTGCTGATGCATATTGCACCGAATGGCTTGCTCTCCTGGATGTGCTTAAACGTTAACTTTTAGAGACACCAAAGGTGGTCCTTCACAGCAGTGCAAACTTGGAAATGGCCAGAGGGCGCTGATCTGACCATTCGTTTTCCTTTGATAGAAGCATTCAAGACTGTCTCAGCTTTTATGCTTGGAATGGTAAAAGTCATGGCGTTGTGTTGCTGAAATTCCAGTCTCCATGATAAAGATTTTATAACAGTGAGAGGCATTTCCTTCTAATGGAGAAAACAAACCTTTGCCCCAAAATGTTTGCAATGATGCTAAAATACTTGTGGCAGGCTTTCAGCTAACCAAAGACCCAAGGTTTATACAAAGAGAGAGTCTGAGATTCAGCAGCTCCAAGGTGTACGTGGAGTTCCATGTGCAGATCTATGGGGCTCATTCTCTTGTTTTCCATCATAAAAGAGAAACCACTCTACACATGGACCTTTGGATCATACTCATTATGGTTTTTGAATGACTTACCTGGGGTGGTTATCATTCTTCCTGCAGATTAGGTGAAAACAGGTTCTTCTATGAGAAGGTCACTCATGGCAGGCAGTCTTTCCTGAAAGAGAAACTTCCCACAACTTCCAATCATCCTCTACAATCTGGAGATGTAGGGGAGTGTTGAGTGGGATTCTAGGGTGCACTTGCATTTCACATGGGGTTAATGCTGAGTTCTAATAGTGTTGGCTAGCAAGAACTGAGTATGCTTTACAGAACATAACCCAGTATTCCTATGGCAGTCACACTAGGGTTCCTTGATAGCCAAGTCAATATGGAAAGGTTCCCTCAATGTGGAAAAATTGAAAACCACCATACTAGGGAAAGGCCACTGAGGTTCTCACTTGCTACTAGTTAATAACATCTTGCCACTCCTTAGATTAGAAGTAGGCTTTCTTAGTATTAAGCAAAGTAAGGACCTCTGGCACAAACAAGGCTTTGTAAACAGCAGTCACCACAATCCAAATTAAGGACATACCACATTTCACAACCATAGCCTTAGACTGTCTCGGCAGTAGAGATATCCACAACTGATTTAATAGTATGTAACTACAGCAATCAAGATGGCAGATAGGAAGAGCAAGGTGGTTGACTTCAGCAATAGTAATCCATCTTAAAAACAAGTACTTTAGCATCCCTAAATTGTGGGTAGGGTTATGGGAGTTTTGAAGAGTGATGTAATCCAGCCATCCATATCAGCTTCCAGCTTGTCTCATACTTATTGAATCCACACTCCATAACATTTGGTATCAGGTACCACTTATACTGGGTGATATGTTAACTCAGCATCTGAGTTCAGTTAGAGGAATACATTATGCAACAGGATTGTTTCAGTGGGTAACAGGTTTCAAAGGCATAAAAGATGTTTGCAAACACAGGTTTGTTCCCACTTTACATTTTCAACTGTACACTTAACTCTTCTTAGGTATACACCTAAAATATGTAATGTGTGAATTGGCCCTATTACCTCCATTTTACAAATGGTGACCCCTGAATCTGAAAGTGTGCCATTGAGTCCATAGCTATGTTGGAATTTCAACCCAGACAACAAGCTCTCCAAGTTGATTGCTGGACCAGAGAATGAAATTCAAGAACGCATTGGACATAGGTTCATTTCAGGTCTTATTATACCCACCAGTGTTGTTAGCAAAGATGTAAAATTAAATGCTGACTCTTTAGTCCAATTCACACAGCAAAGTGGCATGCAGCAAAGTGCCCATTTAAATGGAACAGCAAGGAGGCTGCACATGAATGTCCTCCTATGTGAAACAGTCTGTACAACATTATTTGTGTATATCGGACCTTAGAGATTCTTGACACTTGCGTTTCATTGGCTAATCTATTTGTCACTTAGATGAGTGAAACTAGTTGGTTTAATTTCCAGAGGGGCAGCCATGTTAGTCAGTTCAAGCAAAAACAGCAAAGGCTCTTGTGGCACTTTAAAGACTAAAAAACATATTATGGCATACGCTTTCTCCCTGAAAGCTTACAACATAACAAATTTGTTCGTCCTTAAGGTGCCACCAGTCTCTTTGTTGATTAGTTTAAAATAGGAAACTGGAGGACTTGAGTGCACACTCAAGAAGTGCTAGGTTTCTGGAGAAACTTCTGCATCCAAGTAGCTTTGTAAACTGTCAGTAGCCATGCAATGGCTTCCAAGATGGTTTTTGTTCCCAGTTGCTTGTTAAAGATGAGAGTTCAGTGCACTCTGCTGCTGAAGAGAAAATCCCCCCCAGCCCCCGCCAAATCCATTTTCACATGCACTCCCATTATTTATCTCACTGGATTCTTGCCATTGCCCAGGATCCAAAGAACTACGTGATGTTTTCTCATTTGGCCAAGGGAGCTTGGAATTCTGCTTCTTAAACAGCACACTCACACGTACCTTGCCACATGGCAAATATGTTTTGAAATGGAGGGCAGTTTTGAAAGCAGATTTGGAAATGCAGTTGGAGATTGGATGGCAGGAGTTTTCCTGTTCTAAGAAGAAAACTTAAAGATCTGGCGGCGGTGGTCTCACACCAACCATTGCATGCCCCTTAAGTAGTCCTTTGGAAGATTAGAATGCAAATAGCCCAGACAGGTTTTTCTGGTGCTAATATTGATCACAGTCCAAATCCTACATACAGGAGTAGTTCATTTGACTTAATGGTGTTCCTTTAGAACCAATAGGTTTGGGGATTGCAGCTCTTCTGGAAGTTTGCAGCTAAGGACATTTTTGCTTACTGGCTAGAAAGGTATATGTGGATAACATCATACTGTAAAAATACATAGGTAAGGAAGGAAGGTAGCAAGGATTTTTAAAAGATGCTTGCCATAAAGGAAAAATTACCACAAAATTGGTCGTATTCAGTTTGATAGTACATCCTAACTAAGACTGAGGAAAGACAATAGCATTTCCTAATCTCTCTCATTCTCATTAAAATCTAGCAAAGTATGTAACCAGTATTCCCTTTTGACAAACAGGGAATTAGAGAAGCGTACTGCTGAACTACACATTCAGAAATATCACATGGTACAGCCCTGCTGCGAGTGTACTGATTCAAAATGCAAATGGGAGATCACATCATTTAGTGTTCATCTCTCTCTCTTTCCATCCATCTATCATCCATCCATCCTTTCCCATGGAAAGTATCTGACCTACTTCACAAGGTTGTAGTAAGGGTCTGTGTGTGTCTGTCGGAGTGGGTGGGAAGAATCATGTATGCTGCAGAGCTCTTTGGAGGAAGGGCAGGATAAAAACATAAGAAATAAATAAAAACCATGAAGAACAGTTCTCGTGCACCCGTGTCCCTGATGTGCCAGCATTCCACATGCAGGGATTTTTATGACAGATGCTTCACACCAGCAACTCTGCTGTCTGCATTCCGAAGAACAGTCCCAGGAGGGCAGCACCATGAGCTATTTCTGAATATGTACTTTGGTTATTAAAGTATTTCCAGGTTGGTGGTTTTTCATGCAATTTGCTACTGGTATTTTCAATTCTAAGCAGCACAGTCACAAACAGTAGTGTTGCCAGACATAACTTATAAATATCGCAAACCAGTCTGAGGGTAAGTAGCCAGTCATATGACATGGATAAAGGGGGTTGGCCTGGTCTGTGCTCAAAAAGCAATATTTTAAAATATAATTTCCAAACTGTTCATTTAAAAAAAAAATCATTTCTCTCTTTCTCTTTGTTTTTTTGTTTGTTGTCGCCCTATTTGAGCAGTATTGATCTTTGCTGTCTGCTTTTGGCCAGAGGGTGAACCTACAGACACACCTCTTTGCATGTTCCCATAAGCATGGAGCATAATGAAGCATGAAAGAAAATTGCGCTGTGGCTGAGCCAAGAGTTTTTATATTTCTTTTCTTTCTGCATCACTTCAAAGAAGGAAAATCATGGTTACAAATGATTCATATATAGTAAAGTCTTTTTCAAGTTACCATGAAAATGGATCAGGATGCCATCAGATACCATCACTCTGTTACATTTTTGTATCAATAGGTAATAAGTACCTAGTAGAGGTAATTCATAATGGATGGCTTAAGCTACTCCCCCCCCCCCCAATTTGGGTAGGTGCAGATAAGATACGGAGAAACCAACTGAAACTCTGTTTAGCATGTCACAATTGTAGCCCAGACTCATTTACATGCTTGGTACTATGCAAACATTGTCCACCCTCTACCTTCTCAGAAGCATTCACTCAGACCTCCAGGATAAAGGCAACTCACTGCTGCATTCCAGCTGTTGGGAACAGCAACAGGAGAGGGCTGCTTCCTTCATGTCCTACTTTTGGGCTTCCCAGAGGCAGCTGCTTGGCCACTGCAGGAAGTTAGATGCTTGTTTAGATAGACCATTGGTCTGATCCAGCAGGCCTCTTTTTACGTCAGAGTTGTAACTCCTCCTCTGAAGATTGTGTCCCCATCTATACACGTTGGGATCATGGACACACTTGGGAGCAAGTCTCTCGTATTCTCCTTGGGGTTATTTCACACACATCACCTACCTGGGTTTGCTATCAGGGCAACTCAACAGGGAGCTATGGTCAGTCCTAGCTCCCTGACAAATCTCCCTAAGTTTTCACATATTTGTCAGTACGCATTGGTCAGCATTCACACGTTAAGTGTTTAGGTGTACACATAAGACATCTTTTGGGTAGGCTTCTTCCACGTGTGAATCAGTCCTCAGCCTGGAAGGTGAGCTTCCCTTCTTGAAAGAGCTGTGCAGTTTGCAGAGGAGAGCAGAGAAGGCAGCAACCCTCTGTTTCTGCACCCTGCAAAAGCATCCACTGCACTGAAGGGATACTAGATCACATTTTGAAAGGTCAATGTATTTAGGATCATGATGAGTCATATTGGTTTTGTGGGACTGAGTCCAAGTTCATAACTGGTTTATGGATCTCTTGAAAGTGCATTTGCATCTAAACATCTGCTGTATGAGAAATGTGTTCCATTTGAACCACAAACCCAAGTCATTTTTGTTTCCTCCAAACCAAAGGATATAATTGGTTTTCTAACCTGTTTAGGTGCATGCCCTGTGGCACCCTGCTTTGCCTAGGAAAGAGTACTATACAGAGGTTTTCCCAGAAAGGTACATCATCTGTGAGCCACTGACCAGAACCTAAAACAAAAACAAGTATGTTTCTGTATGCGAAATGCAGAGACTGTTGACATTTGCAAGGGAATGCTGGCAATTCGTCATGCATCTGGTGAATGTCTAAAAATACAGCTCTATCATAAGTATTGTCAACATTCACTAGTGTCACTCCATGATTCTGGGCACTCATCAGATATATGTAGGACTGTCAAGTCCGCAAACTTACTGGGCTCTTTGTGGTGAAAGAGTGGTGCCCCCTTCCTCTTCACCCTGTAGATGATAAATGAGTTGCACTCTCCATTCTGATGGTCAGTCACGCAGGGGCCCTGCTTGTAAGATTTCTCTTCCTCAAAAAAGGGAGGCTCAGAGGTTACATCATATGTATGGTGAAAGTGGAGGGGGGTATGCAGGTCTTCTGCCACTGGCAAAGGCCCAGTAAGTTGTATGAACTAGAACATTATTCCCTTGTTACTGTTTACCATCTCCATACTTTGAACACACTAGTACAGATAAAACTCTAGCCTTTCTTCTGCCAAATTGTTGGAAATAGCCTTGTGAATTGCCCCTTTCCTAGGTTTTTGTTACGATGTGTAATTGAGAGAGCACTTTTAATTTTGCAAAGTGCTTTACAACCTTTAGTCTTGTTAATCCTTTCTTCCCCTTCCTTTGCCTGCATTCAGACTCATAATTCTCATCCATCTCCTTCTGCATGGACCTGTTGCCTACACTTCAGAATTGCATAAGAAGTATTGTTTTAGTTCGGCTCAAGACAACTAACTTGGTTTCAGACAGATTTATGTACTTGGTTTTTTGTTATTGTTGTTTTGTTCTTTACATCACCTGTACACCTCTGGCATATTATGCAAGGATAAAATTGTCCTGGGTTAATTAATGGCTCATGGTTGAAGCAGATGGCCAACTCTTAGGGCCATTCTTAGGGTAGAATGAAGAATATGACCCATTGTGTTATGTGGCAGTGACAGGATCTTTGCTCAAAAGTGCCGTATTCTAAAAGACATTGGGAAATAGAATTGCCTGTGACTGGTAAGTCATGTTTCCATTTGATGAAAGCCAGTAATTAGAACTATATGATCCACTGAGTTGGGCAAAAGCGTGATCAATTATAATGGAAAAAAATAAGCTATGGCTGTTGATTTTTAGTAATTTATCACAATCAAAACCCGCAATGCTTCCAAAGAGTTCAGAGTGGCTCCTGTGTAGCCTCCCATCCAGCTAACTTAAGAGGTCTGATCTGATTAGCTTCAGTAAGAGAACTGTGTCATGTGGTCAAACCATTCTCTGGGCCATTAGCTATGGGGCTGCTTGTATCATAATGGCCCATCTATGATTATTGTTTGTGTCCTTCCTATCTGCTGTAGAACACACCTGTCCTAAAAATACAGACAATTTTTGAACTTGTTTTTAACTGTCATGGCATCCAGCCAAAGAAGCATAGGAGGCTAGGGACCTATAACCAAAAATTCTTAGGAAAAAAATTACATGCTGAGGATGGTTTCTTTTTGGGAGGCTGTGACAGATAAATATTTATGGAACTGATTAAAAAGTTAATCAGTTAATATTTGTCATGTAGTTGACCTCTGCCCCAACACTGGTCTTCAACCAGTGGGTTGAATGCTGACTGGCATCAGCACCATATTTTGCTTAGGGTTCTTTTTCCTTTAAAAAAAAAAAAAAAAAAGGAACAGTAAGACAGAGAGATATAAGATGCTAAGGAGGTCAGAGAGGTCATGTATCTAGTAGCATAGTTACATAGAAGAAAGAATTTCAGCAGATATGGCTTTTCTTACCTCCAGCATGACAAATTGCACCTGCCAAAATCCCCTCTTCTGTTGCATTTTGAGGTTAGAGACAAGTCTTGGACCTGAAAAAGTTGATGATTACTGTCCTAGACGTCTCAGTCATTATCTGAGGTTAATCTCCAAGATCTGAAAATCATTATTTGTATATATTGAGTATGGAAATGATGAAACAAAAAATTACAATTGGACTACTTTTATGTACTTTATAGGGCCAGGCAAGCTGGTGCCCTGTAGATGTTTTGGGCTACAACTCCCATCAGCCCCAGGCATCATGGCCAATTATCAAGAATTATGGGAGTTGTACCCCCAAACATTAGGAAGACACTGGGTTGCCTAGCCCTGAAATGTAGACAGATATATTCATATACAATTGTAAAAAGAGATGCTAAATCATTTGGGAGTTAACACGTTTGATATCAGATTCTCCCCAAGGGGCAAGTTTACTATGCATAATGTGCCAGATTATATCTCTAGAAACTGAACTAGTGTATTTTGAACCAATATACACTTACAGAAATAGAGAGGTGTGTTTGCACCTGAATTTATAGTTAGTTACCTCCTTCTGTTTGTGTGAATAGTTGTATGATGCTTATCAGCTGAGAAAAAGGCATTTGCTTTGTCCTACAGATCAGTAAGAATAGAGTTCTGAGGCCTTAATTGTAGCTCACTAACTTCATGGCTTTTTCTGGGGTGGGGTTTACGCTCCTGGTAGAGTTGACCAGATTGTTGGGCGAGGGCCATCAATGACAGATAAGGACCGCACCAAAGGCCCAGCCGAAGGGGAGCTTCCTGAAGATCCAAGTATGATGGGCAGACTTGGAAAGGTGGAAAAACAGGTATGTTGAGTATTCCTAAATTATGAAGTTCAGCCTTTTCAATGTGATTTTTGAGAAAGAGCATGGAGAGAGGAGGGAAATAAGAAAATTCATGTACCAACTCAAGACATACATAATGGCCAAGCTGAATGTCCACTAACAGAGATGGTTCGGGAAGGGTGAAGCTCATTGTTAATCGGTTCCAGCTGAGCCAGTTGAGGGGGCCTTGCTGTCTCACCTCTCTCTCTGATGCAGCCAGGTAGAATGGGGTACTGATGGAGGCAGTTCTGGGAGGGGAGGAGCTAAATGGCAATTGGTCTGATGGAGGCTCAGCAATCCTGATGTCTCACCTCCCTCTCCCTATTGGGGGAGTGGATTGTCTTGACTTGAGTGTGCAGTCTGTTCTAGAGGGGGTTGCCAGGTCCATAGTTGGGGGCATGTTCTTTGACCCAGTACTCCTGTTAGATGCACAGGTGATGTCCATGGTAAGGGGCACCTTTTTCCAGGTTTGACTGATTTGCTAAATACAACCCTTCCTGGTGAAGTTGGACCTTTCCAACAGCCACTTCTGCTTTAGGTACCTCCAGATTGGACTAGTTACGCACTTTACATAAGGCTGCCCTTTAAAAGCATTCGGAAACTACAACAGGTACAACATGCTGTGGCCGGGGAACCCTTCTTCCTTATATTCCTCCCCGCATGCTCTGATCATCATCTGGGGCTCTTCTTCAGATCTCCTGACCCCGTGAAATATAGTGAGTGGCCACCAGTGCTGGGTCTTCTTCTGTAGTGGCACCTACTTTACGGAATACTTTGCCTCTTGGGACCCATCAGACCACAATACTCTACTGTTTTTGTAGCTGGTAAAAAGCTGGCTTCAAAAGAACAACTAATTTTTGGGTTGGTGTGTGTGTGCGCGCGCGCATGTGTTCTCTTTTTTAAATAGCTGTACTCAAAATTGTTGCAGTTTGTTGGTTTGTTATATTAATATAGTTTTTTTAAAAAAATATTGTTATAAATGAGGTGTGTGATACATTTTCAAATATTTTGTGGTGTTCTTGCTTTTGTTAGCCAACTTGAGTTCTTTTTTTGGAAATAATATATCTACCATTTGAAAACCAATACCATAATATGTTATGGTAAATTTGCAGCAGAATATAAAAAAAGATATTGAAGTAAAAATATATTACCTAGGGGTGCTTGAGGAATTCAGTCTTTGCCAAATATGAAAGACCTTCCAGATTAATGTCCAGATTGGAAAGTAGTTAACAACTGGCTTTTGTATTTTGTTCTGATATGTTGAATGTTCTGATACAGTCCTTGGCTCAAAAAAAATCAAAATATGTTTACAAATGCTTATTTGGGGAGACAATGTGCTTTCTAAAAATGTATTTAAATGCATTTTTGTGCAGATTAAAAAACACTGCAGATTAATGCAGAAATGGGACAGCAAGGACTTAGGGGTGAACATATACAGTATGGAAGTGATACAGACCAGAAATAGACTACTTCACCCATCCCTAATACTATCAAAATATTGTTACATTTTATTTACAAATCAAACTCAAATAGCTAGGTAACAGTATCTATATTCCAGAGGGGTAGTCATGTTAATTTGTCATAGCAAAAACTTCAGTTGTTGTTGTTCAGTCGTTCAGTCATGTCCGACTCTTCGTGACCCCATGGCCTTCCTGTCCTGCGCTCTCTCCCGGAGCGTGCTCAAGTTCATATTCATTGCATCGGTGATGCTAGCTACCCATCTCATCCTCTGCTGTCCCCTTCTCCTTTTGCCTTCAATCTTTCCTAGCATCAGGGTCTTTTCCAGGGAGTTTTCTCTTCACATTTGGTGGCCAAAATATTGGAGCTTCAGCTTCAGTATCTGTCCTTCCAATGAGCACTCAGGGTTGATTTCCTTTAGGATGGACTGATTTGACCTCCTTGCAGTTCAGGGGACTCGTAAGAGTCTTCTCCAGCACCACAGTTTGAAGGCATCAATTCTTCGGCGCTCAGCCTTCCTTATAGTCCAGCTCTCACAGCCATACGTTGCTACTGGGAAAACCATAGCTTTGATTATACGAATCTTTGTTGGCAAGGTGATGTCTGCTTCTTACTATGCTGTCAAGGTTTGCCATAGCTTTCCTCCCAAGGAGCAAGCGTCTTTTAATTTCATGGCTACAGTCACCATCTGTGGTGATCTTGGAGCTCAAGAAAGTAAAATCTGTCACTGCTTCCATTTCTTCTCCTTCTATATGCCAGGAAGTGATGGGGCCAGATGCCATGATCTTCGTTTTTTTAATGTTGAGTTTCAAACCAGCTTTTGCACTCTCCACTTTCAACCTCAACAAGAGGCTCTTGAGATCCTCTTCGCTTTCTGCCATTAGGGTGGTATCTTCTGCGTATCTGAGGTTGTTGATAATTATCCTGGCAATCTTAATTCCGACCTGTGATTCATCCAACCCGGCGTTTCTCACGATGTACTCTGCATATAAGTTAAATAAGCAGGGTGACAATATACAGCCTTGTCGTACTCCTTTCCCAATTTTGAACCAATCAGTTGTTCCATGTCCGGTTCTTACTGTTGCTTCTTGTCCCTTGTACAGGTTTCTCAGGAGACAGGTAAGGTGGTCCGGTACTCCCATCTCTTTAAGAATTTGCCACAGTTTGTTGTGATCCACACAATCAAAGGCTTTAGCATAGTCAATGAAGCAGAAATAGACGCTTTTCTGGAATTCTCTTGCTTTCTCCATGATCCAGCGAATGTTGGCGATTTGATCTCTCGTTCCTCTGCCTCTTTGAAACCCAGCTTGTACTTCCGGTAGTTCTCGATTCACATGCTGCTGTAGTCTAGCTTGTAGGATTTTGAGCATAACCTTGCTGGCATGTGAAATGAGCGCAATTGTACGGTAGTTTGAACCCTCTTTGGCATTGCCCTTCACATCAGACTAATAATTTAATTGTGGCATAAGCTTTCATGGACTAGAACCCACTAATCAGGTTCATAAACTGTTATTGAGAAATACATTAATATGTTTGGATACAGAAGGGAAAAAAGCATTTATAAACTACGGCTCCAAAAGATGTAAATGGTAAAATGAGATGTGTCTCATTTCTGTGTAGAGCCCAAACATGTACTTGTAAGAAGTTAGAATAATACATTCAAAATGTATTGGATCCACAATTAAAATAATAATGATGATGATAATGATAATGATACTGATACTGATACTGATAATATGAATGATCCTTTATTGTTCAAAGCCATAGGCCATCACAATTTAAAAAACAGAATAAAATACCATAAAATTATAAAATCAATTTAAAAACAGTACACAAATCATTAAAGTGACACATTTGCATCTCACTTCCCCTCCAGCCCCAAAGTCCTTCCCCTAGATTTATATGAGGGTATGGTATGATGCCTAGCTCTTAATTTTTTGGCAGCCAGGGCAGATTTTGCAACCTGGGTCGTAACATATACATCATTATCTGCAAGTAATGTAGAAATCTGAAGGTCTATTCCAAGGAAGGTCTATTTGACAAAAAACAACAACAAAGGATAAGGTGGAGAAATTTATGCCTTGGGGAGTCATACAAATAGCAGTGAAGTAAATAGTGTTCTATATACTCAACTTTGCCAGACTCACAGACACAGAGTTGGAAATGAGGTGGGGTATTGTCAGATCTCCCCTCCAGATAAGGAGAGGGCATGTACTGGAATCATAAAGCTGTAAATGATTTTCTTAAAGGAGACACAGTAAGAGTTGTAAAGTACTGCTCCAGACCAAATGTCACTTTATATTTTGTTCAGTCGTTCAGTCGTGTCCGACTCTTCGTGACCCTATGGACCACAGCACGCCAGGCCTTCCTGTCCTGTGCTCTCTCGCGGAGTGTGCTCAAGTTCATATTCATTGCATCGGTGATGCTATCTAGCCATCTCATCCTCTGCTGTCCCCTTCTCCTTTTGCCTTCAGTCTTTCCCAGCATCAGGGTCTTTTCCAGAGAGTTTTCTCTTCGCATTAGGTGGCCAAAATATTGGAGTTTCAGCTTCATTATCTGTCCTTCCAACGAGCACTCAGGGTTGATTTCCTTTAGGATGGACTGATTTGACCTCCTTGCAGTCCAGGGGACTCGTAAGAGTCTTCTCCAGCACCACAGTTCGAAAGCATCAATTCTTCGGCGCTCAGCCTTCCTTATAGTCCAGCTCTCCCAGCCATACATTACTACTGGGAAAACCATAGCTTTGATTAGACAGACCTTTGTCGGCAAGGTGATGTCTCTGCTTCTTACTATGCTGTCTAGGTTTGCTATAGCTTTCCTCCCAAGGAGCAAGCGTCTTTTAATTTCATGGCTACAGTCACCGTCTGCAGTGATCTTGGAGCCCAAGAAAGTAAAATCTGTTACTGCTTCCATTTCTTCTCCTTCTATATGCCAGGAAGTAATGGGGCCGGATGCCATGATCTTCGTTTTTTTAATGTTGAGTTTCAAACCAGCTTTTGCACTCTCCTCTTTCACCCTCAACAAGAGGCTCTTGAGATCCTCTTCGCTTTCTGCCATTAGGGTGGTATCGTCTGCATATTGGAGGTTGTTGATAATTCTCCCAGCAATCTTAATTCCGACCTCTGATTCATCCAACCCAGCATTTCTCATGATGTACTCTGCATATAAGTTAAATAAGCAGGGTGACAATATGCAGCCTTGTCATACTCCTTTCCCAATTTTGAACCACTCGGTTGTTCCATGTCTCGTTCTTACTGTTGCTTCTTGACCCTTGTACAGGTTTCTCAGGAAACAGGTAAGGTGGTCTGGTACTCCCATCACTTTAAGAATTTGCCACAGTTTGTTGTGATCCACACAATCAAAGGCTTTAGCGTAGTCAATGAAGCAGAAATAGACGTTTTTCTGGAATTCTCTTGCTTTCTCCATGATGCAGCGAATGTTGGCGATTTGATCTCTCGTTCCTCTGCCTCTTCGAAACCCAGCTTGTACTTCCGGTAGTTCTCGGTTCACATACTGCTGAAGCCTAGCTTGTAGGATTTTGAGCATCACCTTGCTGGCATGTGAGATGAGCGCAATTGTGCGGTAATTTGAACACTCTTTGGCGTTGCCCTTCTTTGGAATTGGAATGTAAACTGACCTTTTCCAGTCTTGCGGCCATTATTGAGTGTTCCAAATTTGTTGGCATATTGAATGCAGCACTTTAACAGCATCATCTTTTAGGATTTTAAATAGCTCAGCTGGAATACTGTCATCTCTGCTAGCTTTGTTGTTACTAATGCTTCCTAAGGCCGACTTGACTTCACTCTCTAGGATGTCTGGCTCGAGTTCAGTGACCGCACTATCATGGCTATCAGGGACATTCAGATCTTTCCTGTATAGTTCTTCTGTGTATTCTTTCCACCTCTTCTTAATCTCATCTGCTTCTGTTAGGTCCCTGCCTTCTTTGTCCTTTATCATGCCCGTCGTTGCACAAAACGTTCCCTTGAGATCTCCAATTTTCTTGAAGAGATCTCTAGTCTTTCCCATTCTGTTGTTTTCCTCGATTTCTTTGCATTGTTCATTGAAGAAGGCCTTCTTGTCTCTCCTTGCTATTCTCTGGAACTCTGCATTCAGTTGGATATATGTTCCCCTTTCCCCCTTGCTTTTCGCTTCCCTTCTTTCCTCAGCTACTTGTAAAGCCTCATCAGACAGCCACTTTGCTTTCTTGCATTTCTTTTTCTTTGGGATGGATTTCGTTGCTGCCTCCTGAACAATGTTACGGACCTCCGTCCATAGTTCCTCAGGCACTCTGTCTGTCAGGTCTAATCCCTTAAATCTATTCCTCACCTCCACTGTATATTCATCAGGGATATGATTTAGGTCATACCTGAATGGTTTAGTGGTTTTCCTTACGTTCTTCAATTTAAGCCGAAATTTTGCAAGAAGCAGCTCATGATCTGAGCCACAGTCAGCTCCAGGTCTTGTTTTTACTGACTGTATGGAGCTTCTCCATCTTTGGCTGCGAAGGACATAATCAATCTGATTTCGATATTGACCATCTGGTGATGTCCATGTGTAGAGTCATCTCTTGTGCTGTTGGAAAAGAGTGTTTGCTATGATCAGCGTGTTCTCTTGGCAAAACTCTATTAGCCTTTGTCCTGCTTCATTTTGTACACCAAGGCCATGCCTGCCTGTTATCCCGGTGATTTCTTGACTTCCTACTTTAGCATTCCAATCCCCTATGATGAAGAGGACATCTTTTTTTGGTGTTAGTTCTAGAAGGTGTTGGAGGTCTTCATAGAACCGATCAACCTCAGCTTCTTCGGCATCAGTGGTTGGGGCATAGACTTGAATTACTGTGATGTTGAATGGTTTGCCTTGGATTCGTACTGAGATCATTGTATCGTTTTTAAGATTGTACCCTAGTACTGCTTTTCCCACCCTTTTGTTGACTATGAGTGCTACTCCATCTCTTCTAACGGATTCTTGCCCACAATAGTAGATATGATGGTCACCTGAATTAAATTCGCCCATGCCTGTCCATTTTAGTTCGCTGATTCCCAAGATGTCGATGTTCAATCTTGCCATCTCCTGTTTGACCACCTCCAGCTTACCTTGATTCATTGATCTGACATTCCAGGTTCCTAAACAATATTGTTCTTTACAGCATCGGATTTTCTTTTCACCACCAGACACATCCGCAGCTGAGTGTCCTTTCGGCTTTGGCCCAGCCGCTTCACTCTTTCTGGCACTACTTGGAAATACCCTCTGCTCTTCCCCAGTAGTATATTGGACACCTTCCGACCTGAGGGGCTCATCTTCTGGCGTCATCTCTTTTAGCCTTGTGATATGTTCCATGGGGTTTTCTTGGCAAGAATACTGGAGTGGGTTGCCATTTCCTTCTCCAGTGGACCACATTTTGTCAGAACTCTCTGCCATGACCTGTCCGTCTTGGGTGGCCCTGCACGGCATAGCTTATGGCATCACTGAGTTACGCAAGCCCTGAACAACAACAATCAATGCTATGGTTTTCCCAGTAGTAATGTATGGCTGTGAGAGCTGGACTATAAGGAAGGCTGAGCACCAAACAATTGATGCCTTTGAACTGTGGTGCTGGAGAAGACTCTTACAAGTCCCCTGGACTGCACGGAGGTCAAATCAGTCAATCCTAAAGGAAATCAACCCTGAGTGCTCATTGGAAGGACAGATACTGAAGCTGAAGCTCAAATATTTTGGCCACCTAATGCGAAGAGAAAACTCTCTGGAAAAGACCCTGATGCTGGGAAAGACTGAAGGCAAAAGGAGAAGGGGACGGCAGAGGATGAGATGGCTAGATATCATCACCGATGCAATGAATATGAACTTGAGCACGCTCTGGGAGAAGAGAGTGCAGGACAGGAAGGCCTGGCGTGCTATGGTCCATGGGGTCATGAAGAGTCGGACATGACTGAACAACAACAATAACAACAAGATTTGGTCCTGCTGCTTTTACTGCCTTGGAGTCTCCTTTGCTATTGGAAATACTTATTGGAGCTGATCAGATGTATCAACCTACAATTCATGTTTATAAACATTTATTATCAATGAATAAATATGACTCAAGTGGTTTACAGGAGGAATGGAACAGGGAATTGGAATGTCCTATTTTGCTGAATCAATGGACTGCCATTTTAGGGTCTGTGTCAGATGTTTCAATGGATCTTCGGTTACGCCTTATTCAGCAAAAGCTTTTGTTTCAGGTCTATTTGATGCCACAATGTCTTTTCAGTAAAGGTTTGTCAAATTCGGCTAATTGTTGGAGGTGTAACGCAGCCAATGCTTCTTTTATCCATATGATTTAGAAATGGCCAATGGCCACCTCCTTTTGGGATGAAGTCATTGTATAGATAAATTTTGTATTGGAAAGCTCTTTAATATTTACTGATGTAAATGTTCTCTTAAATTACTTGCCTGTTTCTTGGAATTACACATGGTGTGCGTAAATGGAGTTTTCATGCCCTTTTGGTTGCTAAAAGACTGATACTACGAAATTGGAAAGATAAAAGCTCACCGCCTGTAACGCAATGGACTGAAGATTTAACAACACTAGCAACATTTGAAAGAGTGGTATATAGGCATAACTTGCAAATGGACTTATATGTGGGTATTTGGTCTGCTTTTACTGAAGTTTGTGTAACCTTTTTTTCCCCTTCTCCCCCCTCCCCCCGAATATTGTATTGTTAGAAACTGAGGATTTTGCATATGTTGTTGGTATTTTTATTTCACTTTTTTCTTTTTCTTTTTAGGTTTTGTAATGTTTTCAGTTTGTTTTGTTTTGTAAAAAATTCACTATAGAAGATTAATAATCAAAAAACCCAACTCTGTAGGAAGAGTAGGTGAGTAAGACTTCTGTGCTAATCCCATAAATATGTAGGATATGTTTTGCAGAATTTACCCAACAACTTTGTGTTGGAATTTGCAGTTGTTCCAAGGAACATTTTTTTGGCAGGTGGGAATCATTCATACAAGACAGCTTCAGCCAGTGTAGGGCAAGCACAAGATGAGTGCATGTTTCTATGGAGAGGATTCCTGTTTCTGCCCTTAGAAAGGGAATGGGTATGCCTTGAAGGACAGCTAGCAGGAATCTCATAAAGGAATTCTGCAGATGGAAACATTGGTATACCCCAATATCTCTGCACCATATAACAGTTGTGGAAGTACCTTTTTCAGAAATACCTCAACTGCTGGCGTGACCAAACTCCCTCCTTGAAACATAAGAAAATGCATCAGGGACTGTATCGTGTGGGAAGATTTCAATTTAACTGCCTTCAAATGAGGTTTCCGTGAAAGATGAGCTTTAAACCCTAGACCCAAATATTTCAAATTTTATTCAATTTCCTTATTTTATTCAATTTCCTTATTATCCAGTTTCTACATGTGGGTTTATATTTTCTTCCCAAACACCACCATTTTTATTTTTGTATAATTTATTAATAGGTGCTCTTTTGTGCAGGACTTACTCAATTTGGTCAATAAGCTCTGCATCTCAATTAATGCAGTGGAAATCATAACAATATCATTGGTGTACAAAAGAACTGAAAGCTTGACATCCAAAATAGAAACTGGAAAGTATTCCAAACCACTCAGTTTCTGTACAATGTAGGGGGCCTGAAGACATTCCTGACCACACCTCAGTCAGTTGGTCTGTTTTCTGAGAGCAATCCATTTGCCCCTAATCTGACCATAAGAGAGGTATTAGAGTGGAGCATTTGTATTAAATACAGGAGCTGTCTGCAAATATTTGTGGCAGATAATTTTTTCCATAGATGGTGTCTGTCTATAAGATTAAAAGTGGAACTAAAATCCACAAAGGAAGCAAACAGCTCTCTTCTACCATCTTGAGAATATTTTTGAACCAAGTGATAGAGTACAAAACATTCATCTATTGTGGACTCCCTTTATAAACCCAGCCTGTTCTTCAGCAATAATTGAATTTTCAGCAGTGTAGAACTCTAGTCTACATAATAAATATTTGGAATACAGCTTAGAGATAACACTGAGCAAGCAAATTGGTCTAAAATTCTTTGGATCAGCCTTAGAGCCTTTCTTATGGATTGGCATCACTACACTTACTCCCCAGCTTTGAGGAATTCTCTCACAATGGTTTATATAAGTAAATGTTGTAGCAAGAACTGGACACCACCAGTCAGGATTTGCTCTAAACAATTCTCCTAGGGCTTTTTTTGCAGGTAAATATTTAATTAAAACATTTATTTCATCTGGGGTGATAGACTCCCATTCACAACAAGAGGCAAGGACCAAAAAATTCGTATTATAAGTAGAGTCTGCATTGATCCTGGGGGGAAAGTGGCCAAAAAGTGAAGAAAAGTGAAGATGCTACTTCAGTGCTATAATTTGGTTATCAATAGGGCCATTATAACCACATCCCTTTTACTACCAGGGCCCAGAATATGGATGAGTCCCTTTCGAAAGTTGCCAGACCTAACTGTATCCATGACCGTCATGTGTACTCATCCTTTTTGGATTGTAATAAAGTTTTATACTCTTTTTGGAGATATATCTATATCTATATCTATATATCTGAATTGAAATTTTCCGAAGTGGCCTCGTCTCAGCATCCTTATGGCTTTGCTAGGGTGTGCTTCTGAGCAGTGCACTGCACATCAAACCAACCCTGATTAGGGTATTTAGCTGGGTGGATGGTTTTAGAGATGACAACAAAGGGTCTGATCTCTTGAGCTATTTTATCAAAAATTTCTAAAGGGTCCAGGGAGGCCAAAAGTTGATCCCTTAAGGATCATAGAATCATAGAATAGTAGGGTTGGAAGGGGTCTACAAGGCCATCAAGTCCAACCCCCTGCTCAATGCAGGAATCCAAGGCAGAGCATCCCTGACAGATGGCTGTCCAGCCTCGCCTTGAATGCCTCCAGTGTGGGAGAGCCCACCACCTCCCTGGGTAATTGGTTCCATTGTCGTATTGCTGTAACAGTCAGGACGTTTTTCCTGATGTTCAGCCGGAATCTGGCTTCCTGTCACTTGAGCCCATGATTCTGTGTCCTGCACTCTGAGATGATCGAGAAGAGATCCTGGCCTTCCTATCTGTGACAACTTTTCAAGACCTTGAAGAGTGCTTGCTTGCTTGCTTGCTTTATTTATTTATTTATTTCATTTCTATACCGTCCAATAGCCGAAGCTCTCTGGGCAGTTCACAAAAATTAACTATCCTAGTGCTGTCCTATCTCTGCTCAGTCTTCTCTTCTCAAGACTAAACATGCCCAGTTCTTTCAGTCTCTCTTCATAGGGCTTTGTTTCCAGTCCCCTGATCATCTTTGTTGCCCTCCTCTGAACCCTCTCCAGTTTGTCTGCATCCTTCTTAAAATGTTGTGCCCAGAACTGGATACAGTACTCCCGATGAGGCCTAACCAGTGGTGAGTAGAGGAGAACTAGTACTTCCCAGGATTTGGAAGCTATGCTTCTATTAATGCAGCCCAAAATAGCATTTGCCTTTTTTGCAGCCACATCACATTGTTGGCTCATATTCAGCTTGTGATCGACAACAATTCCAAGATCCTTCTTGCTTGTAGTGTTGTTGAGCCACGTATCCCCCATCTTGTAACTGTGCCTTTGGTTTCTTTTTCCTAGGTGCAGAACTTGGCATTTGTCCGTATTAAATGTCATTCTGTTGTTTTCTGCCCAGTGCTCCAGTCTATCAAGATCACTTTGAATTTTGTTTCTGTCTTCCAAAGTATTAGCTATCCCGTCCAATTTTGTGTCATCTGCAAATCTGATCAGCATTCCCAGCACCTCCTCCTCCAAGTCATTAATAAAAATGTGGAAGAGCACTGGGCCCAGGACTGAGCCCTGCAGTACCCCTCTCGTTACCTCTCCCCAGTTTGAGAAGATCCCATTGATAAGCGCTCTTTGAGTCCAATTCTGTAGCCAACTGTGGATCCACCAGATCGTTGCTTCATCTAGCCCACTTTGAGCTAGTCTGCTCATCAGGATATCATGGGGTACTTTGTCGAAAGCTTTGCTGAAGTCGAGGTGTATTATGTCTACAGCATTCCCACGGTCCACAAGGGAGGTTACTAGATCAAAAAATGAGATCAGATTCATCTGGCAGGATTTGTCCTTGACAAATCCATGTTGGCTTCGAGTAATCACTGCATTGTTTTCAAGGTGCTTACAGATGGATTGCTTTATCGTCTGCTCCAGAATTTTCCCAGGGACTGATGTCAGACTGACTGGTCTGTAGTTCCCAGATTCCTCCTTTTTACCCTTTTTGAAGATAGGGACAACATTAGCCCTCTTCTAGTCATCTGGCATTTCACCCGTCCTCCATTATTTCTCAAAGAGAATAGACAGTGGTTCTAAGAGTTCTTCTGCCAGTTCCTTTATTACTCTACGGTGCAGTTCATCTGGCCCTGGAGATTTGAACTCATTCAAAGTACTTAGGTGTTCCTTGAGCATATGCCTATCAATCTCAAGCTGCAATCCTGCCCCTTCAGCCTGTACTTCGCCTTTGCGAGGGGCGTCATAGACTCTCTTTTGGGTAAAGACTCAGCCAAAGTAGGAATTGAGCACTTCTGCCTTTTCTTTGTCATATGTTATCATTTTGCCATCCTTATTTAATAGCTGAACCACTATTTCTTTCCTCTGCCTTTTACTATGCACGTAGCTGAAGAAAGCCTTTTTGTTGCTTTCAGCATCCCTTGCTAACCTTAGCTCGTTCTCAGCTTTAGCCTTCCTGACGCCATCCCTGCAATTCTGTGCTACCTGCCTGTACTCTTCCTTTGTTGCTTGGCCTTCTTTCCACTTCCTATATGTGCCTTTTTTTTCAGGTCATCTCTAAGCTTTTTGTGAAGCCACATTGGCTTCTTCTGTAGTCTTCCACCTTTTCTTCTTGTTGGAATTGTTTGTAATTGTGCCTTGAGAATTTCCTTTTTAAAAAGTTCCCACCCATCTTGGACTCCTTTTCTCGTCAGAGTCGCTTGCCATGGGAACTTACTGATCACTGTTCTGAGTTTATTAAAATCTGCTTTCCTAAAATCCAGGGTACGCGTTTGACTATACTCGGCTTTTGCTTCCCTTAGAACCAAGAACTTAAGTGTAACATGGTCACTTTCCCCCAGAGTTCCTGTAACTGCTACTTTATCCACTAAGTCATCTCTGTTGGTTAGGATCAAGTCAAGGATAGCCAATCCTCTATTTCCTTCCTCTACTTTCTGTAGGAGGAAGTTATTTGCCACACAAGTCAGGAATTTCCTGGAGGGGCCATGTTTTGCAGAATTTGTCTCCCAACAAATATCGGGGAAATTGTAGTCCCCCATTACTGCTACATCATGCTTCCTTGAAACCTTGACAATTTGCTTTTCAAAAGTTTCATCCTTGTCTTCTCCTTGATTGGGTGGCTGGTAGTAGACTCCGACCACCAGGCTCCTTTTATTCTTTGCTCCATTTATTTTGATCCAGATGCTCTCGATGGGGCTACTGAGCTCATGCTCTGTATATCTGCAGAGATATGTATTTTTCCCATATAGTACAACTCCACCTCCCTTTCTGTTCCTCCTGTTCTTTTTGAACAAGTTATATCCTTCAGTTGCTGTATTCCAGTCATGAGAGTCATCCCACCAAGTCTCAGTTACACCTATCAAGTCATAATTTCCCTCTTGCGTTAAGAGTTCAAGTTCGTTCTGTTTCTTTCCCATACTCTGGGCATTAGTTTATAGACATCGAATACCATGTGTTTCATAGTCTGGCTTTCTTCCTACATGTTTCTGAAGACTATTATTGGGCACTATTAGAGCTGTTCTCTCTGTTGTGGTGCATGAGCCTTCATCCATTGTTACCCCCAACTTTACGTCTCCCTTCCCCGTAGGATTCAGTTTAAAGCCCTCCTGATGAAGTTCTTCATGCTGTGGCCAAACACATTCTTCCCAGCCTTTGTGAGGTGCAACCCATCCCTTGCCAACAGCCCATCTTCCAGGAAGTATAGCCCGTGGTCCCAGAATCCAAATCTCTTGCACTGGCACCACCTTCGTAGCCAGTCATTCACTGTGTGAATACCTGGAGTATTTTTCTTTCCCTTTCTATACCTCTTCTAACTACTGGAAGGATGGATAACTTCCTAGGGGACATATCTTTTATCTTTTATCGCCTTGGGCTGTCACATTTTCTGATGGAACTGATAGAGAAGGGATTGATCCTGTAGGTGAGGAGAAAAGCAACTGAATTGGCATATGATCACTGTCTGGCCTAGTGAGAACTTTAAAGTTCTCAAAATGAGGAACAGCTGGTTGAGAGAGGATCGTAAAGTCTATTACACTCTTACCCTTTGGTCCAATATATGTGTAAAGGTCTGATTCAGGGCTTCTGTCCATCCCATTACACATATATAGATGGAGCTTAAAAACAAGGGCAAAAAGAGATTGGCCAGCTTTATTAATCCCCGGGTCTTTGGAATTCCTAATAAGGAAAAGGGTTAGTTCTTCAAGGGTTAAACCCAGCTTCTCTCCTATTTTACAGTTGTTTTGCCCTTTTCTGGCATTCAAGTCTCCTGCTATTAAAATTGAAGGGTCAACATTGGTCTCAAGTATAAAGGTGAGAACCTGATCTAACTCTGACCAGACTGAAATACCCTCAGACATTGAATTGTATTGGGGGCAGTATACTTTAATCAGAAACATTTTTAAACCTGAAGGCCAAACAATCTGGAGGGTTAAAATATTATTACTATTTCCCATCAATCTGGGAAATAGTTGGGTTATAATCGACTGAGATCATGGTTGCCAGATCACCTCTTGGCCGCCCCGTTACCTAATTTAATTGCTGGTAATGGATGTGGTATGTACCCAGGGAGAGAGGGAAAGGGTCTTAAAGTGATCCAGGTTTCTTGAATAAAAATAATTTGGAATTTGGCACAAAAATCTTTAAAATTCTCATCAGTTAACTTAGGAAGCCATCCCTCTACATTCCAGGACAGGACCTTAATTGGCAAGGAGTTCTTAGAATGAAGAGCTGTAGGTAGTCAGCACTGTCCTACCTCATTCAACACACCATCAGCAGTTTTAAGGGCAATTTTTCTGACACATTGGGCAACTGTGCCCTTGCTTTGGCTCCCATCCTTTAAAAAGCTTCTATCATATATGGTTTGGTGAGATATTATAGATAAAAAAACTGGATGTGTTTTGATGTGGTCTTCAGCAGCAGCTTTTTCAGTTTTGTAAACTGCTCTCCCACTTCTCACGGTTTTAGACCAGGGTTGCATATTTCTTTAGTCTCCAGCTATAACTCTGTAGCATGACAGTTTATTTCACTGCTCACCATTTCCTGTGAGTGGCTTAACAGATTTCTTTTCACCCGATGTGGAGGTAAAATTTCTTACATCTGCACAAGCTTTAAAAAACAGTGTTTGCTATGTGCGTTAGAGTAAGTGACTGAAAGTGGTGAATATTGATAAATATAAGGATTAGTGAAAAGAAATTTATTTCTCTCTTATGATTTGGGTATTTCCAAATTTGTCTTCATAAGGAAGAAATTTGGCAATTCATTGAAGTCACTAGGCGACTTTGTGTTAACTGTTAGGACAATGGGCATAATCCACCAGAGTGTTCTTGCCCACAGCTCCCATTCATTTCAGTAAGGAGAGTTTCCAAGTGGACTGTGCGTGGACTAAGTATAGTGCATTATAGTCAGGGTGGTGTGTATTTGGCATGTCTGTAAGACCATTGTGCAATCCCCAAAGGTGTTATCTGGCAAATAATTTTGGATTTCTTACAATATCAAGTGTTTATAATACAACAACAAATGCAAATGTGTTTATTATGTGGAGGTGGAGTCACATTTCAGAAGCAAAAAGGAGGAGGCGCAGGATTACCTGGGGCCTAAGGCTCTCAATGTCTCGCATAGGTCTTTCTCCTGTTCTCACATGATTGTTGTCCCATGGCCATTCTCTGTACCTTCCAGGGCTTATAGCTTATAATTAATGGAAAAAGAAAACCCCAGCTATACATTACATCTTCCTTATTAAATTGCTTGGTCAAAAATTTCAAATCCTTCCGTGATGGAAACAGGGCCAATGCTGAATCACTTTTGTTCCATCCACCATCTGTTTGGCCTGGACCTGAAATGTCTCTACTACTATATTTTTATATTTCCAATCCATGAAATTAACCGGGATGTCTGTACATTTCGTACATTTAGCACAGCGATAGGCAGCCTTTGGGGGTCTGTGACCGTATTTGGCAATTCGAGAAACTGTCTGGGGACCACCACAAAATGGGCACACTGAAGATAAAAGCATTGGCCTTCAGCCACCTGCCATCTTCATTTCCTTAGAATGTCTTTGAGTCCTACTTGTGGCACAGAGGCATTCACAGGAAAAGAGGATGGGAGCAGCTAGTGATACCAACTGCGAGTAGAAAGTGATACCAACTGCGAGTAGGAAATTTTAAAAAAAAAAGAAAAAGAGATAGGGCACCTCAGAGCCTGCCTCCCCCTTTTTTGTCATTTGTCCACGGTGCTTCTTCCCTCTTCACTCCTCCTGCCACCTCAGTGGGTGCCAAGTGTAAAGGAAAAACTGGAGGCTAACATTTCAGGGTCCCTGGTATTGGATACCTAGGCACACTTACTTTAAACACCCTCAGCTTGGCCCTGATATTGTAGGTGAGGTTCCTTCAAGAATTTGAGACAGAGTGTTCACATTCACTCAGATTTACTTAAATTCTACAAATAAGGACTAAAACAATGACATCAACTAAATGCATTTATTAAAGAAAGATAAATAAAGTTTAACAAACACACAAACCTTCAGCCCAGCGAATGTAAGACATACTCACAGATCCTGCAGCTGTGTGCCTACCACTCACACCTGTGCTTTACCAGCAAGGGGTAAAGGGACTCTGTCCTTCTCCAAGCATGACTGGGGAGTCACTGAGGCCTAAATGATAGATTCAGAGTAATGTCTCTGGTTCACGGTGAAAGAAGAAGGACCCAGATCTCTTCCATGTACTAACTTAAATACCCTCCCAAATTGGTAACCTCCTTTTTAATACATATTTTAAAATCTATACATCTATTGGTTCACATCATCTCTTAGGTCATCCTATTCCCAGAAAGTCCAACCTTTTCTCCAAAAGTTTCTTCCTATCCCTGACTCATGTTGTTCATGACTTAGTTCCGCTTTCATCTCCTTTTTACTTCTCTCTTTTTCCAGACAGGGGAATCCCAAACCACAATGTGTTCTTTTCTGTGACCCCTTACCCAGTACCTAGTTCCCTTATAAGGATACAAACAGTTGGAAGGTTATCAAGACATCGCTTATCAGTTTATATATGGCATCTAGCAAGCTTCTAATACAATGGATCTTGCTCCCCTACTTGCTCTGTTACACATTAGCATTACCCCCCGTATAAGCACCATCTCTTACCCCTTAAACTCTCCTGTGCCCCAAAGCTTCCCTGTCCCATACCCCACACAATATCTCTATACCAAATGAAAAAAAAACAAAACAAAACCCAAGGGACAAAAAATCCTTACACAACAAAGGTGTCCAAGGGCACATTGGTGCACATGGGCACCACATTGCCTACCCCTGACTTAGCATATCCACTATTAATATTAATTCTCAAAGAAGGAAAGGAAAGAAAGAATTAAGCCAGAATCCTGGAAGCACAATTTGTTGCCAGCAACAACAGCAGGAACAGTAACATGTTGAGTCAGCAACAAAATGTTGCAGTGTATCTCATTTGTGTGTTACCTGAGCCTGTAGCTGAGGGTGTGTCTGTCCAAAAAACAAAACAAACCCCAAAAGATAACTGCAATGTAGGCCCAATGAACTATATTTGCACTGGAATTTAGAATGTAAAAATAGCTTCTCAGTGTGAACCATGAAATTAACTATCCAGATAATTGTATGACTTTCTGGCTTAGTGGTTAAGACGCTGAACTGCAGACCGGAAGGTCGGCAGGATAGCAGTTCGAGACCCGAGTGCCATGTGACGGAATGAGCTCCCGTCTTCAGTCCCAGCTCCTGCCAACCTAGCAGTTCGAAAGCAAGAAATTGCAAGTGGATAAATAGGTACCGCTTCGGCGGGAAAGGTAACAGCGTTCCGTGCACCTCGGTGTTCGGTCATGCCGGCCACATGACCACGGAAGCGTCTTCGTACAGCGCTGGCTCTTTGGCTTAGAAACGGAGATGAGCACCACACCCTAGTGTCGGACATGACTGGCTGGGGACACCTTTACCTTTTTTAAAATCTCTTCTTGTATCCCCTTTTGCCCCATTTCATACACTGAATGGAGAAGGAAAGGGAGAGAGAGAAATTGAGCAAACAGAGGAAGAGAGGGTTCCACTCTTAAAGGCAGCCCAGAAATAATTTTAGATAGAAGGGTAGAAGCGACACATAGATGTAACTGTTCATCTTCTGCTCTCCTCGTTACCGCCGCTGAGCTCCTCACCCTCACTTTCAGCCAGCCTGTCCTGCCTCCCTGCCAAGATGATCAGCAGTACTTTCCTTCCCTCCCTCTTTTTCACTGTTTCCCCCACCCACCAACTAATCCAGGGATGTCTGGATGTAGCAGTTCATGGCCGTGAGCAGTGAGGAGAGCAAGAAAGATTCACAGCAGGAAGAAAGGGGAAAAAAGTGAGGGAGGGGGAAAGCATTAGTGATGCCAGGTAGCCATTTAACTCCCCACCCCCCGTTTTCTTTAGCAACTGACCCCCAACATTCCATGGCTACCTCAGCACCGCTCACCCGCTGTTTGCTTTTGTGTTTGTGTGTGTATGCGGGTAAACCTTGAGAGCCACACAAGCATGCGGATACCTCTCCTTTGGTCCCTGTTTTGGTCAGAAAGGTATGTGTGTCTGTTGGGGGTTGTGGTGGAAACAACAGGGGGTGGTAATGGAATGACAGAGGCCAGGGTAACAAACGAAATACGGAAGTGAATGCTGTTCACAGGTGCTTAGGCCTTGTTTCAGTAGAGATGAGAATGGAGGGATTCAGCCAATCATGGAGGGATAACAAAGCACATGCATATTTGCATAGGCATGTTTGTGACCTTGCCATAATTTTGACTGCAGAATTTCAAGTCTCCTTGGGACCTAATTTGGCTTTACGCGTGCAACAGAATGTGGATTCTTTTCTTTTTTTGTTTAAACATGGCTTAGAGCATAACTTGTGTGCAAAGTAATTTTTAAAGATGAAGTGTGTGCGTGTGGGTGGGTGAGACCAAGGTTGTTTGGGTCTAAGATTTTGTCGTAATCATGCATTGGGATCTTTTTGGCATTTTCCAGGTACAGTCCATGGAGAAGAAGTTGGACTTCCTGGTCAACATCTACATGCAACGTATGGGGATCCCACCAACAGAAACAGAAGCCTATTTTGGGTCCAAAGAACCTGATCCAGCACCACCCTATCATAGCCCGGAAGACAGCCGGGAGCATATTGACAAAAATGGCTGCATTATCAAGATCATTCGCTCCACTAGTTCAATGGGACAGAAGAATTTCTCTGCACCACCTGCCACAATGATGCCAAACAACTCATGTCCCCCTTCTACGTCTTGGCAATCTTATCAGCGGCAAAGCCATGGGACTTCCCCGGTTGGCGATCCTGGTTCTTTGGTTAGAATCCCACCGCCGCCTTCACATGAGCGCTCCTTATCGGCCTTCAGTGGTGGGAACAGGGCCAGTGCTGAGTACGCAAAGACTGAAGATGTTACTGCTAAACATCCTGAGAGTGCCCTGAGAGACAGTGACACCTCCATTTCTATCCCATCAGTTGACCATGAGGAACTGGAGCGTTCCTTCAGTGGATTTAGCATTTCACAGTCCAAAGAAAATTTGGACATCCTTAACAATGGTTGCTACACTGCTGTAGCCAAAATCAGACCCTACATTGCGGAAGGGGAGTCAGATACAGATTCTGACCTCTGCACGCCCTGTGGCCCTCCTCCAAGGTCAGCAACGGGTGAGGGACCTTTCAGTGACATGGGCTGGTCAACTCCTAGACAGTGAAGCAATGGGAAGCCACCTGAATACAACGTCAAGAGCATGGGTCAGCCATACTATCCACATAGTGAACATCTTCAGGAGTCTGAGAGCTAATGTTCTGTGACCCAGAAGTTGTGGCTGTTTTATCAGAGCTCACTCTGGGAGTGGGGGAGCAGATGCTGCACCTGTTCTCTACAAAAAGAGGGCACTGTAAGATTTGAAGCACTGAAATGTCTGGTTTTCTTTCTTACTGTCTTTCTAAAATTGATAGGTGAAACTATGATCATACTCCAGGGTAGGTAGCCACAACTCTTGGTAATCTTTTAAGCTAAGAGGGCGCAGGCATCTCTTAAGAGAGCGGTGAGAAACAATTTTTACTAATAAGAGGTAACGACACTGAGCTATCACGTCACACACACGAATATGCTGGTGTAACAAGAGGAACCTGTCACTAATTATGCCTTGGGGGAGGGGGAAACAGATCTATCCTGTGATTTGACAAATGGTGGTTTAATTACATTGACAGAGAAATTAGAAGTAGGACTCAGCAAGGGTTGTACAATGAATGGTTGGTGTCCACATGGCACATACATGAATTTTCAGTAACAACAAAGAAAATTATCTTGTAACATTGGGTTGGCAATAGGACCACAGTTTCAACAGGAGTGCTTGAACTCAAAGAATAACAAATTCTGTGGGAAGCAAGGCTTCTATCTCATGAGGCTTCGATCTTTTAAAATTATTACTCACATCTGCAGGATGGCATCAAACCAGCTCTTGATCTGCATGCTCAGATGTTTAAATGTTTTTGCACTCTTTGGAATATTGTTACGTAATACAGGAGAAAACACACACCCTTGGGAGGAAACTCCATTTTCTGTGGTAAGAAAGTGGGAAAGATTGGGAGCCAAGAATGCTTATCTTTAAGACCGGGTCAATTCCAAAGAACAGGGTTATACACTAGATCATTTACATTGCATAGCCATATTTCTGGGGTCTACTGCTCAAGTTTAGAATGGCTGTTTCTCTCACTAGCTACATTTGAGAGTTCAAAAAGAAGAGAGGCAAAAAGAGGCATTCTTAGAAGCACTCATGGAAGTCGACTAAGGGAAATCTTTCATTATAAAAATGCCTTGCAACCCCACCAAATCAGGGCATATAAGAAGCCTGACATTCTGTAAGATCAGAAGTCCCATTATAGGTGCAGAAGCAAGACATCTCCAGTCAGTGGCAGCTGGTGACTCCTTTTCCATGGAGGCTGTGATTCCATTCAGGGTTTTAGTTACCACCAGCCAAAACTCTAAGGGAAATATCCAAGATGCTGAACCCATTTTGGGAATGGGATTCAGCACCTTGGATAGCACCATTAGAGTTTTGGCTAGTGGAAACTAAAACCCTGAATAGAATCACAGTCCGTCCGGAACTGGAGTCACCAGCCACCACTGTCTCTAGTTCAGAAAGGGGCTTCCTGTCAGATGAGTCATAGGGTAGACTGAAGCTGAGCTAACAGCAGCTGGGCCATGGGGTTACTTCTGCACTTTGCATTGTGCCTGCATGCTTTAGCACACATCATACTTCCTGTGAAGAAAACTCCTTCCCTCTTCCCTCCAGCCCATGACCACATCAGATGGATATCCCCTGATTTCTCCATTGTTTCTGTTTTGTTCACCTTGTGCCATAGCCAGGCCTGTGTGCCTTCATTTTGCCTGGCTCTCTTTTATCAACTTCTGGTCGGTATCTATGGCTACTGCCACTTGAAGTATGCTGTCTTTTTCTTTTTTCATTGTTTTAGAATTCTGGTAAGGTTCATCTATGGAATGACTGGAGAGAGAATAAAGAGGCTTGGAAAGCTGGTGAGGAGAATTTCCAATGTCCCTTTAAAAATATTTGCTATAGATCAAGAAAGAACATTTTCTTTCAGCTCTCAGTTGCTTGGTCCACATTGCCATCTCCTCCCAAGACTCCTCCATAGTTTTGGCATGGTCTGTGCTGCCTTAGGCTGTAATTTCAAATCCACTTTGCACAGAACAGTGAGAGAGCAATCCAATTCCATATTCTTTTCTAGATTTCACTCTCAAATATAAATGAAAATGCAGTACAAATTAATTTGGCAGCTTCCTACAGTGTTGCCATTTGGCTTTTCAAGCTACCTTGGAGGTATCTGAAGACAATTCTGAGAACCTCTTTGTCAGGATAAACATTTCTACTTCCCTACTTTTCTCAAATCTGGCCACCTAAGAAGTGTCTCTGAAATCAACTTAAGAAGGATCTTAGCATAAAAGATGCAGAGCAGGCACATAATAGGCGGGCCTATGCCTCCAGTCTTTAATATTTCCCATGGTTGATATGTTTATGACACTACATTAACAGGAAAGAATGTAGTAAAAAGAGCAGAGTCTCCTGCAGCACACCCAGTAGAGTTGTACAGAGCAATCCTAAGGGTTAAACCCAGTCAACTGAGAACTCTGATCTCGGAGGCTTCATCCTGTACAAAGCCCTGCCAGGCTCTTGCTGGAAGAACAGCCTCTCCACCCTCCCCCAAAAGACTTTCCCTCTCTTTTGGGGGTGTGGGTCCTCAGCTACTCCCCCCCATCCTCCATCACACCCCCAACACTCCCGTTTTTGCCCCTTGATGAGGTTGTTCTTCCTGGGAGGAGTTAGGAGTAGTGCTGTGACCTTGGGAAAACCCATCTGCAGATGGAGCTCTGCTAAGACCTCAGAAGGCTTTTTCTAGACCCCTGGAACACATCTGGGGGCCATAAGATTGCTCTGTTAGAACATTTTAAAGACTAACAAATGTAATGAGCTTTGGAAGGCAAGAGATCAGGGCTGTCATTCCGTTAGAAAAATCCTTGTCAATACTATGCGTTTCAACTGATGAAATCTGGGCAAATTTGCATAGGAATAAATAAAACAAACATTCTGAAGAAAAAGTATTTACAGATGATGGGTACATGTGTCAAGTAGCCACCATCTCAGAGGAGGCATTCCCTCTTCAGTGAGATGGCAGGAGGAATGTTTTGTCACCTGTCAGCCATGGATTTGGTAATTGTTTACATTAAAAACAACAGGTTTTTTAAAGTCTCCAATTAATTGGGAGCCCTTTTTTAATTGATTAAAGGATCTTTGATCAGTTAATGCAGTCAGTCATTAAACAGTGCAGCCCTTACTTATATACAAACAAACATAAATACATACATGAATGGTTCCATGTTGTGTGTGTGTGTGTGTGTGTGTTTGTGGCATTTCTATACTGTCTTTCTGCAACCACCAAGGCAGTGTTTTAATCTGGCACTAAGACAGGTTTGGGCTTGCTGCTTAATATTCTTGGCCTTTCCTGTTTCCTGTCCTAGGAGAAATAATCCACCCCTCATTACTTAAAGCTCCCATTTCATCCTCACAATAAGCATGTGAGGGAAGTTAGGCTGGGAGAGGGTGACTGGGGAAGAGTAACATGGGACAGTATGCAACAGTATCGTTCTGCAGACTCAAATAGCTCTAGCAGTGCTCTGCCAAATGTTTCTGCTGCGCAACCATTTGCATGTTCCGCTTGCGCAACCGGTTGCCCAATGAATTGTGCAAGTGTAGTGTGCAACTGCTTGCCCAACTGTGGTGGCACAAATGTAACTTTAGTTAAATTCTCCTCTTGCGCATAGTTCAGAACCTAGTTTCCGCTAGCACAATGTCATTTGCGCTAGTGGAACGATACAGTTGGATACTGCCCCATGTAACATAAAACACATGATTTCAACTATTTTGCCTCCCATTCTGTGATCATCATTAGGACTGGAGCAGCTGTATAAGTGATCTTTTTGTGGGAGGATGACATTACATCCTCCATGTCTCATGGATTTATCCAGTTGTAAATAGCCTTCTTTTGGAAGCTGTTACCACTGCCAAGGGTTATTGCATCTGGTTCTCGCAAACTGAAATCAGAACCGGGTCAATGTTGTTTGTTAATCTTCCTCTAAGAATCGGGAGAGGAAGTAATCTTATACTACCAACATTTTTTGACATGTGACTGGCATTAAAGGCACAGTGCAATATTATGGTGTTTATGGAATTCCAGGTGAAATCCAACTTTAGCCATATACTTTATGAGAGAAGATCAAAGAAGGACTCTTCTGTCTTCATCCTAGTAAATTCCTTACTTCCCTGCTCAACAGGTTGTGGTAACTGAATAGCTAGAGGGATACTTTCTGGTCAGAACTTATACTGAATATAAATACACTGGATCACTGTACTTTACTACATTACGGATGTTGATACTCCATCGGCACAATATTGTGTGCCTTACAATATGTCTAAACAGACAAACACAATCTTTTGATAGCTAATAAACAAGCTCGTATTTTTAGTTTGAAAATGTTGCTCATAACCCCCTATTGAAATGTCTTATAAAGCTTGTTTTTCAGTATGTGAGAGTGTGCTTCAGACTAGCTCACATAATGCACTCTTAGCTTTTGCCTACAGACGCATGCCAGCTGAGATGAGTAGACACTAATACGGTTGTGTATGCATCTGCGCTCTGAGAAGGTTACAAGGAGAGCATTGCAAAAATATACTGCTGTGCAAATGCAAGCAATGAAAATCCATCATGCTAGAAGTGAAGCTGCATTACCATCTTAGTAGATTTGGCAGGTAATACTGATATACTGTCAGTCTATGATGTTAGCACGTGCCATATCTTTTGTAACAAAACATGTAAACGTTTGAGTTCTGTTACGTGTAAGTCCATGGGATAAGCTGAGGCATTTAATACCTATTGAATAATGATAGTATTCCTGGAGCACTTCAGAATGTTCAAAGTGCTTTGCATATATTATCTAAGTAATCCTTACAATGACCCTGTAAGGTATGCTACTATTATCTCCATATTGGAGTGGGGGCTGAGGCTCAAAGAACAGTGGTTTGCCTACAACCACCTAGTGACTTTCTGGCAGATGTAGGATTTGAACCAGGGACTTATGGACTGATCCATCATTTTCTGAAGCACTATGCTATGGTAGTTCATATACAGAAAATCAGTAGAGGGAGTGAAATGGGGGCTGGTTGTAAGGAAACAGCATGCTGTATTCATTAACAGGGTTGCTAGCCTCAGACTTCATAGAGGCTTTCCTTCTCTTGGAGTTCCAGGGTAGCAAGGTGTTCCACCCCCTCCCCCAATCTCCTTTGGATCTACTTGTAATTGAATTCCAAACCTCCTTTTAAAAGGTGGTTTGTGGTTTAGCATCAGGGCCTCTTGTCTGTTGGAAGGAATCCACGCACACACAATTTCTGCAGTTTTGTTAATTTTATTTTTAAACCAGGAAGAGGCATTTTTTCTCCCTCCACTTAAGATACTAGAAATCAGTATCACCCAATGAAATTGATGGGCAGTGGATTCAGGATGGAGACCAAATGAGTACTTTTCTCTGTACAGTGCATGGTTAACTTATATCCACTGCCACTAGATATGGTGATGGCTATAAAGCGGATTAGACAAACTAGTGTGGAATAAGATCTATCAGTTTTGTTAGCCCTGATATGATAGCTAAACGGAACCTTAATGTTCAGAGACAGTAGCCTGATTCACAATCATGCTAAGCCATGGTGTGGTTTGACTTGGTATTGTGTCTGAAACCAGCCCTGCAAACAAACCATGGTTTGTTAACCAGCTATTAACCACAAATAGAGCCCATGGTTTGTCATTGGCTTATGAAGTCTGGCTTCTTTAAACCATGGCTTGTGATGTTTGAATCCAGAACCATGGCTTATCCCTGGCTTGTTTATGCTGCTGTCTGTCGCCTGAAAACAAGATCACCTTGAAGGCTGGCAGAATGGGCAAGGGAGAAACAAACCAGAAATAGGGAAAACAAGCTGCACTTTATTTGCTTGTCTGCAGGACAATTCATAGCTAAAGCAACAAACCATGGTTAATGTAAACCATGGCTTAGCATTATGTGCAAATGCAGTCAGTATGCCTCTGAGTACCAATTGATGGGGGACAATAGTGGAAGAAGGCTGCTGCATTTTATGATCTTCTTGAGGGTTTCCTGGAAGCATCTGGATGGCCATTGTTGGAAATAGTCTGCTCTAGCAGATCTCTTTTGTTCTTATGTAGCTGCTCAGCTCATGTCTTTTAAATCTAGCAATTCAGAGCTTGCAAAATCTGTCTTCTCTAATTGCCAGTAACCTTGTTCAGGCAGCTTAAGTGAAGGCAGAACTACTTTGTTAACTCTTCACCAATTGGTAAACAACCCTCACAGAGGCTGTCTTATCTCCAATGTGTATTGTTACATGCAATAAACCTGCAACTGAATTATTTCATAGACACCGTCAGATAATATATACAGTATTAAAATGTTAACTCGTCAGTCATATGTCTAGGCCATGTAACTGGGCGGAAAGACAAATTCCCTTTTGTTGTTATGAGGAATGCTGCATTTGAATGCTTTTATATACCTATATGAAAACACTATTTTACCAGAAAGCCAAAATAGATGAGGCTGTTTCCTAACTGATTTTTTTAATGATAGGAAAGAACAAAAATAGTTATGGCAAAGAGGCTTGCTTATCAGTTTTGTTTTTCTGTTTATTCACCATTGTTTTTCATCAGGGTGGTAAATTATGTACAAGATGAAATCTGTATACATTTTCTCTCTCTTGTGTACTGCATGAGAACAGCGGCACAATCCACCGGGGAAATTAACCATGGGACAATAATGAAAGAAGACCAGACATTGGCCACAAACGTAGAATCCAGCGGGATGAGTTGACCCCTTGCACTGTCTATGGCAATTATGGGCACGGCTTTGCTAATGTGGGCACAGCTATGTCTGTGGGAGAGGCCACTGGCATTTTGGCCCTCCATGCAAGCTTCCTTGAAATATGTTTCACTACAACAGCCTTCCCCAACCAGTTGCTCTCCAAATATGT
Source organism: Heloderma suspectum (assembly GCF_057233095.1). Classification (NCBI taxonomy): domain Eukaryota; kingdom Metazoa; phylum Chordata; class Lepidosauria; order Squamata; family Helodermatidae; genus Heloderma; species Heloderma suspectum. The sequence continues at coordinate 305,836,883 of NC_139461.1, read as the reverse complement.
TGGATCACAAATCCCATCATCTTCAGCCAGCACAGCCACTGGCTATGCTGTCTGGGATGATGGGAGTTAGAATCATAGAAGAGTAGGGTTGGAAAGGGCCTATAAGACCATTGTGTCCAACCCCCTGCTCAGTGCAGGAATCCAAGTCAGAGCATCCTTGGCAGGTTGCTGTCCAGCCTCGTCTTGAATTCCTCCAGTGTGGGAGAGCCCACCACCTCCCTAGGTAATGGGTTCCATGGTTGTATTGCTCTAACAGCCAGGAAGTTTTTCCTGATGTTCAGCCAGAATCTGGCTTCCTGTCACTTGAGCCCACGATTCCATGTCATGCACTCTGGGATGATCGAGAAGAGGTCCTGGCCGTCCTCTCTGTGACAGCCTTTCAAGTACTTGAAGAGCGCTATCCTATCTCCCCTCAGTCTTCTTTTCTCAAGGCTAAACATGCCCAGTTCTTTCAGTTTCTCCTCACAGGGCTTTGTTTCCAGTCCCCAGATCATCTTTGTTGTAGTAGTTGTAGTTCATCACATCTGGATGGCACCAGGTTGGGGAAGCCTGCTTTCAAATGTATACCATCTCTCCACCCATTTGAGGCAGCTTTTGAACCAAAATATAACCCCCAGTAAACCATAAGCAGCTTAATTAAGAATTGTATTATTATTATTATTAATTTATTGTTTGCATGCCTTTCCCATAGCAAAAAACAGTCCTGAAGTGACTTACACCCACAAATTTAGAAATCTATAATGAATAATGGGGGGAGGGGAATCCAAAATCAGTATAAGCCATAATCAGCACAATAATACAAATAAACGTCATAAAAAATGAACGTAAAAACTACAGAAAGCGTTCATCCACAATATGCAACCCTCCGCCCCCATCCCAGCCTAGGATGAACTCCACAAAATCAGCCCACAAGAACTGGGCCCTTACTAATGTCCAAATGCCTCAGAAAGCATGTCTTTTCCTGGCGCTGAAAAGGAGGTGGTGTCGGCGCCAGACGAGCTGCTTTGGGGAGCATGTTCCATAAACACAGGGCTATCATAGAAAAGGTGTATTCCTGAAATGCTGCCACTCAAGCTTGTCTTGGAGGGAGCACACAGAGAAGGCCTCTGAAGCCAATCTCAGGGACCGGGTAGGTTCATATGAAGAGAGGAGGTCCACGAGATACTTGGGTCCTGAGCTATGTAGGGCTTAATAGGTGAAAGCCAGCACTTTAGATCTGGCCCAGAAACAAATTGGCAACCAGTGAAGGTGACCCAGGACTGCACTTATATGTGCACATATCGGCTAATCCTGGACAACAACCTGGCTGCCAAATTTGGTACTAACTGCTCCCTTGCATAAAACAGGTGAGAGAAAGGCTATTTTCTACCAAATACATAGTCCTTGAATTTCTTTCTTGAATATTAACATAAGGAGGTGTATCACCATATGTCTTCTAGGAGCTCCTTCCAGAGCCTTGGGGCTGCTGCAGAAAAAGGGCTCCCAATTAATTGGAGACTTTAAAAAAACCTGTCTCATTCCTGATCTTTGTCGGAGGTGTTTTGAGCAGAGCTCCACCCAATGATCTCAAAAGGTAGAGGGCCCATGTGGGGGATGGAGATGTTCTCAGAGGTATGCAGGTCCCAGGCCATGAAGGGCTTTCAAGGTTAAAATTAGCACCTTGAATTGGGTCTGGAAGCTCACTTGCAAATGAATAGAAGTTATGCTGCCTTTTATACTAGTCCCATTGATTTGCATAGAGTTTGTGTCACATATTTTCCTGGTGGATTTTCCCTAAGAACAACACAATAATGTTGCCAAAGGATGCATGCAGTGTCAGTTTGATGTCCACTTGCACAGAAACATATAGGCTCAGTCCTCACTGAGGTGGTAAGCCTGTGTCTGAGGTGTACTACTCCAGATTGCAGGTGGGGGATCATACCAGCCAATGCTTTTACATTAAAAAAAATCCCATATAGAAAGCTAGGTGTCAGGGAGAAGGTTTCTAGCCTTCTTCCTGCTGTACAAGTTTTCCATGTGCCAGGACTTTCTTTTGGTTTGGAAGACATTCAAGTATGTGACCCTCCCACCTGCAGTCAGTGGGGTGTCGTCCAGATACAGGTTCACCTGCACAATGAGAACTATGCCTATCTCCACCAAGATCCTTATGAAATGGGGAATGTGGTGGATTCCAGACTGAAGCAATGGGAGCAACACTTCTTGACTCAGTCCAGTCTGCTCCTGTCTGAAGCAAGAAGAGTTGCTTCGGAGTAGGAATTAACAAACAATGCAAAGCTTTATCCCAGTCTTCCCCAACCTGGTGCGCTCCAGATGTGTTGACTGCAACTCCCATCATTCTCAGCCAGCATGGCCAATGGCCATGCTGGCTGGGAATGATAAGAGATGCAAACACATTGGGGAAAGCTGGTTTATACAATAAGCAGATATTTTGAGATTAGGTGAAATCTATTTATTACTCTACTGATGGAAGTCAATTCCACACCCATGGATTCTAGGAACACAGGAAGCTGCCTTATACTGAGTCAGGCCATTGGTTCATCCTGCTCAGTATTATTGACACTGGACAGTAGCTCTTCAGGGTTTCAGACAGGAGTGTCTCTTGGAAATGCCATGGGTTGAACCTTGGGCCTTCTGTGTGCCAAGCATGTGCTCTGCCACAGAGCTTTGGCCCTTCCCTTCAGTTGAAGCTGAGTTGCAAGGGGTGGGGTGGGGTGGGGAACTAACCAACAGGCAAGATGAAAATCTGCAAATGGAATATAGCAAGGAAAACACGCCCATATATTTCCCCAAAAGGACTGGCATTCAACAAAACTTCAAAAGCCTGCACAGACAATGGCTGTTTTCTTTGAGGAATAGATGCGCAAGTCACCCTCCTTAGAAATCCACCTTGGTTGTAGAAAATAATTTTGAAAGCAATTCTCAACAGCTTTGTGGACTATGATAATTGAATATTACAGTAGCAATCGTCCTATACTTAAATGTATAGGGCAAGTGTCTCCTAGCAGAGAAGATAATCAGAACAGCAACCTCATTTCCAAGTTTTTCAGCAGTTTGTTATGATCAGAAATCTGGAGTGAACAACAGGGCAGGGATTACACCACAATTGCTTCATTGACATTACGTCTGTTATGGTAGCATCCAGCTATTATACTAATCAATGTATGAAACGAGCGAGGTGGCTCAATGCTTGATGCAATCCGATTTCTATTTCTAATGATTATGATGGATTTTCAGGCAGGGTAAAGGTGCTGTTGCATTAGGTTTGTCCACCATGGGGGTTCTCCCAGCTCTCTCTACTGCATGCTGTTCACAGCACACACTCAGCCAAGCATTAAATCTGGGATCATCCTTTTGATAGTGAAGACGTCATCTCTGCTTCCTTTTGTTAGCTCTGTTGCCTGGGCTTTCTTGCACATTTGTTCCTGCTCCAAAGAATATTTCATAATGCCTTTGGTACTGATGTACACTTTTAAGACATTTTTGTAACATATCGAATGGAACACTATCTTGTATTATAGCAATTGGAACTTTATTATTTCCCCCTTGTTGATTGTGTAACTTTTACTGTAAATTTCAAAAGAAAAAGAAAGGAAAGGAAAAAAACAAACAAACCCTGACTGTTTCTTTAAATTTATCCCATCTTTTCTCAAATAGTGAACAACAGGTTTTGGGGCAGGGGAGCAATATAATAAAATAGTACATCCCCCAAATTCCCTTCACCTGCTTAGCCCTGACCATAAAAGTCAACCTAAAACAAGAATGTCTTAGGGCCAAACAAGACATGACAGAGCTGTGAATGCTTGTTGTGTGTGTGCATGGCTGTGTGTTGAAATGCAGCCAGTTGTGTGCGGGGTGGGGGAGGGGGAGGGGAAGACTTCTATTTTGATCAGAGCAATGGTAGCTTAAGCCTTTCCTTATGGGCCATTTTGTTTCTGATCAGCCCCCTTTCCTAGCTGCTTTTTTCCCCACAAGAGAAAAGGTAAAATTACCCCATTCTTCCCCTTTGCGGACAGGATAAAGAAAGGTAGACCCCATATTTTTCCACCTGTGGATGGGAAAGCGGTTGGAGAATGAACTTCAGTGAAAAGGGTAAACACCCCTGCCACTGCTTTGATTTGTAGACTCCCATTTCAGTTTTAAAAAATCCATTGAGAGACTATTCCTGGATCTTCTCCATCATGTTTTTTTTTTTTTTTCTGCAAGGCAAGTAGGCTCAGATTTTGCCAGACCTCTGCAAGGAAGGGATTCCCACAAAGAAAGGAAAGCCATCAGGAATGACTTTCTGTTTGCCTACATGCTGTTTCAATTTTTTGCATGGATGATATGGTCAATACATATGCATGAAAGCATAAGGCAGAAGGTGGTCACCAAAGTATGTAGACTATGGATCCATAGCAGCTCTAGTTGTGCACAACTCACTGATGATGGTGTGCTGTCAATGGCAATGTGAATTTCTATGTGTATAACGAGACATGTCTGTGAGCATTGCAAATCAGCTGTGCATGCAGAAGGATTTTCTTTGCTGGATGGAGAAATATGTGGATGGTTACATTTAATAAGGAATGGCACCTGTCAAAGGAGCAAGCTTCAGCTGTCCATCACAAGAACCAAGATTGTTGTTGTTCAGTCGTTAAGTCGTGTCTGACTCTTCATGACCCCATGGACCATAGCATGCCAGGCCTTCCTGTCCTCCACTCTCTCCCAGAGTGTGCTCAAGTTCATATTCATTGCATCGGTGATGCTATCTAGCCTTCTAATCCTCTGCCGTCCCCTTCTCCTTTTGCCTTCAAATCTTTCCCAGCATCAGGGTCTTTTCCAGGGAATTTTCTCTTCGCATAAGGTGGCCAAAATATTTGAGCTTCAGCTTCAGTATCTGTCCTTGCAATGAGCACTCAGGGTTGATTTCCTTTAGGATTGACCGATTTGTCCTCCTTGCAGTCCAGGGGACTCGTAAGAGTCTTCTCCAGCACCACAGTTCGAAAGCATCAATTCTTCTGCACTCAGCCTTCCTTATAGTCCAACTCTCACAGCCATACATTACTACTGGGAAAACCATAGCTTTGATTATATGAACCTTTGTTGGCAAGGTGATGTCTCTGCTTCTTACTATGCTGTCTAGGTTTGCCATAGCTTTCCTCCCAAGGAGCAAGCGTCTTTTAATTTCATGGCTACAGTCACCACCTGTGGTGATCTTGGAGCCCAAGAAAGTAAAATCTGTCACTGCTTCCATTTCTTCCCCTTCTATATGCCAGGAAGTGATGGGGCCAGATGCCATGTTCTTAGTTTTTTTAATGTTGAGTTTCAATCAGCTTTTGCACGCTCCACTTTCACCCTCAACAAGAGGCTCTTTAGATCCTCTTTGCTTTCTGCCATTAGGGTGGTATCATCTGCGTATCTGAGGTTGTTGATAATTCTCCCGGCAATCTTAATTCCGACCTGTGATTCATCCAACCCCGCATTTCTCATGATGTACTCAGTTTGTTGTGATCCACACAATCAAAGGCTTTAGCGTAGTCAATGAAGCAGAAATAGATGTTTTTCTGGAATTCTCTTGCTTTCTCCATGATCCAACAAATGTTGGCGATTTGATCTCTACTTCCTCTGCCTCTTCGAAACCCCGCTTGTACTTCTGGTAGTTCTCAGTTCACATGCTGCTGAAGCCTAGCTTCTGGGATTTTGAGCATCACCTTCCTGGCATGTGAAATGAGCGCAATTGTATGGTAGTTTGAACACTCTTTGGCATTGCCCTTCTTTGGAATTGGAATGTAAACTGACCTTTTCCAGTCTTGTGGCCACTGCTGAGTGTTCCAAATTTGTTGGCATATTGAGTACAGCACTTTAACAGTATCATCTTTTAGGATTTTAAAAAGCTCAGCTGGAATACTGTCATCTCCGCTAGCTTTGTTGTTACTAATGCTTCCTATGGCCCACTTGACTTCACTCTCGAGGATGTCTGGCTCAAGTTCAGTGACCGCACTATCATGGCTATCAGGGACATTCAGATCTTTCCTGTATAGTTCTTCTGTGTATTCTTGCCACCTCTTCTTAATCTCATCTGCTTCTATTAGGTCCCTGCCTTCCTTGGCCTTTATCATGCCCGTCTTTGCACTAAACGTTCCCTTGAGATCTCCGATTTTCTTGAAAAGATCTCTGGTCTTTCCCATTCTATTGTTTTCTTTGATTTCTTTGCATTGTTCATTTAAGAAGGCCTTCTTGTCTCTCCTTGCTGTTCTCTGGAACTCTGCATTCAGTTGGATATATCTTCCCCTTTCTCCCTTCCTTTTTGCTTCCCTTCTTTCTTCGGCTACTTGTAAAGCCTTATCACACAGCCACTTTGCTTTCTTGCATTTCTTTTTCTTTGGGATGGATTGAGTTGCTGCCTCCTGAACAATGTTACGGACCTCCGTCCATAGTTCCTCAGGCACTCAGTCTATCAGGTCTAATCCCTGAAATCTATTCCTCACCTCCACTGTATTTTCATAAGGGATAGGATTTAGGTCATACCCGAATGGTTTAGTGGTTTTCCCTACGTTCTTCAATTTAAGCTGAAATTTTGCAATAAGAAGCTCATGATCTGAGCCACAGTCAGCTCCAGGTCTTGTTTTTACTGACTGTATAGAGCTTCTCCATCTTTGGCTGCGAAGGACATAATCAATCTGATTTCGATATTGACCATCTGGTGATGTCCATGTGTAGAGTCATCTCTTGTGCTGTTGGAAAAGAGTGTTTGCTATGATCAGCGTGTTCTCTTGGCAAAACTCTATTAGCCTTTGTCCTGCTTCATTTTGTACACCAAGGCCATGCCTGCCTGTTATCCCGGTGATTTCTTGACTTCCTACTTTAGCATTCCAATCCCCTATGATGAAGAGGACATCTTTTTTTGGTGTTAGTTCTAGAAGGTGTTGTAGGTCTTCATAGAACCGATCAACCTCAGCTTCTTCGGCCTCAGTGGCTGGGGCATAGACTTGAATTACTGTGATGTTGAATGGTTTGCCTTGGATTCGTACTGAGATCATTCTATCGTTTTTGAGATTGTACCCCAGTACTGCTTTTCCCGCCCTTTTGTTGACTATGAGTGCTACTCCATTTCTTCTAAGGGATTGTTGCCCACAGTAGTAGATATAATGGTCACCTGAATTAAATTCGCCCATGCCTGTCCATTTTAGTTTGCTGATTCCCAAGATGTTGATGTTCAGTCTTGCCATCTCATGTTTGACCACCTCCAGCTTACCTTGATTCATTGATCTTACATTCCAGGTTCCTAAACAATATTGTTCTTTACAGCATCAGACTTTCTTTTCACCACCAGACACATCCACAGCTGAGTGTAAGAACCAAGATACCCAATGACATAAAATTACATTATTGCTTAGTCTCTAAAGAGCAGCATGGAAATGCTGAGTTTTGAGGATGGGCTAAGGGATCCACAGTGTCTAACTTTATGGCCTCATATGCATGTGAAGCTTGGACAGATGGCATGTTGCAGGACTTGAGCCCCAGTGGCTAAATCTGGCCTGGGGTCCCAATCCAGCCCTCGGGCTCCCCAGAAGGTCACACCCTTCCCCTGTGGCCCTGTAAAACACAGTAAGTTTAAAAGCCCCATCAATGACAAATGAAAATGAGAGACACTCCTGAGAACTAAGCTTGCCTGGATCTAAAGCCCCACTGGGGTTACAGTAGAGGGTGGAATCAGACCTCCTCCTTCCCCAATGCATTGACCCTTTCTGGAGTGCCCAGCTTTTGGAATCAAATGTAACTAGTGTCTATGCAGGGTTCTATTAGCACTAATGTCACCATCTGCACTTCTTGGGAGCTGCTATCAAAATCTATTTTGGCCAAGAGTTGGTTGTGGGACCTGTAACATGCATCTCAGGTTGTGGAATATGCCAAATTAGTAGTCCTAGCTTGGGGATTTACTTATAAAGGATTTATGTATAAATTATAGTAAACAGTAATCACATGAGACACTCTCAGTGTCTGTATGTGTGTATATGTATGTGTCTATATATAGACAGACAGACAGACATATACCCTCACCAGATTGAATTCAGCCAAGTCCATATATCCTGGGCATCCAGATGACTGACAACCCCCTTTTGTTTGCAGTACAATCTAGAAAGCACAAAATAGAGGGTTTAAAAAATAAGAAAAAAAACTTCTAGTGAACCTTCAGATGTGACTGGAAGATTGTGTTTTGCTTATGGGTTGCAAGCTGGGCTGGCCTAATCTAAATCAATGGACAAGCAAATAGATACATAAAGGCATAATCAAAGGTTGGCTACAAAGCCTAACCAAAATGGAAGTTCTTTGGTAATACTGCTTGGGTTGTGTTGCAAGTCCATTGTGCACTGGACTACTTTAGGCAAACCAGTTCCATTCAATTCCCCAGGCAATGCAGCTGCAAAAGTCAATGCACATTTGGGAAAAATACGTATCAAGAACCTACATCTTAATTTTTCTCTGCTTCTGCTCATGTTACATGGCTAAACAAAATGGAGTCATGCAGAGCCAGTCAAACATCTCATTTCCCATCTTGCTCCCAAGCTGGGGAGAGCTCAGTACAGTAGCATCATGGCTAAGAGACCAAATTACAAATCACAAAGTCCCTGGTTTGAATATTGCCTCTTCCACATTTCTTCTCAAGGGTGAATGGAGGGCTGGGAGGACTCAGTGTCATCACTTCTTTCCAGGAAAGAAAAGGGTGGGGCCCATTTTAAGGCACAAAAAGACAAATGGGTAAAGAGATCTGAACCCTTTCTCTTCCCACTCTTTACTTGCTCACAGCCCACAAGTTACTTTTTTACTTGCTCACAGACCAAGTAATTCTTTTCTCAGCCAAGCTCATTTTTGGTATTAGAGCCATAGCTGGGCAAAAAGTGCCTGGGGAGGGGCAGGGCTGTGGGGAGGCAAGTTATGGGGTGGTGATGGAGATTCTGTATTCTTCACCCCGATGTTTCCTTTGCTCCTTAAATCAGACCCTGCACCCCCTGCTTTCTATGGAATAGTAGTGGATTTCCTCTTAAAAACACAGATCTGCTGCTGTTGCATTGCGTTTGGCTCTTTTTAAAATATTGAACAAGGACATCAAATGTAATCTGGCTCAGCTATAAATGCGAAGGCACTTAGGACAAGGCGAACGGCGATTGCTCATTAATAAACACAGGCCAACACCCTTTGGTTTGTTCCATGTCTCTACAAAGAATGATGTGGGAGCTGTCCGTAGTACGACTACTGGTTTACATTAGGGCTCTGCATGGACCCCCTCCTTCACTTCGGATGCCGCTTTGGACTTCCAAAGTGGCTCCACCTCACTTTGGACTGATTTGGATACCATCTGCTTTGACTCAGATCTGAATCCGAAGCGAGATTCAGACATCTGAATCACTCGTTTTTGGTGTTTTCCCATTGATTTGCATGGGAAAACACAAATGGCCATAACCTTTTCACTTTTCACAATAAGTACATGAAATTTGGGGAACTCTCATCCTGGGGGGCATCCCACCTTCCAAATCTCAGACAGTTTGGCTCAGGAGGTTTTGTGCAAGGCTCAGGTGAAATTTGTTTTTTTCAAGGAAATCTCTCAAAGCAGAGTGCTTTGGGACAGGTAAAATGTGCTGTTCTCAGAAACTCAAACCAAAGTTCATAAAGGGATAATCAAGTTAGGTGTTGAAGCAGTGAGGAGGTCCCTGTCACTAAACTCTGCTGTAAGTTTCTTTGAAGTGCAAATAGTACTACTTTCCTATTCACAGTCAATGGGGTCTCTGTGGCTGAATTGCTTGGGAAAACACTGGCTGGTAGGCAGGAAGCAAACAAAGACAACAACCCCGCCAGGTAGGTACATTGACTTGAGCAAAGAGCAATGGCAGATGTCTGCTGGACTGACAGAGGCAGGAAGCAACACAGCAACCCTGCCAGGAGGGCACAGCAGCACCTCACCCACCTCCGCCCCTGCCAAGACCCCGAAGATGCTTTGCAACACACAGTGTAATATTATATTATTTAGATAATGGCTGTTAATGTGTCTAGTGCTTTGCCCACTATTTTTGGAAATGTGGACTGTCTGTAGTCATTTGACACACACTGTTTGCTTGTCCAGACAGCACAAGCACACACACACACACACACACACAAAGGCAAAGCAAATGCTAAACTACAAGCAAAGTGGGAGGGACTAACTGTAATCCTAACAGAAGAGAAAGGGTTAAAAAAATTATTTTAGGGAAAAGAGATCAAAAATGGGAAGGGAAGGAATACAGGAATTGAGAAGGGGGTGGAGAGGAGCAACGAACAAGGAAAGGAAAGTATATATACACACACACACACATACATACACACATACACACACATACACATACACACCACACATACACAGAATCAAAGTAAGGGCGAACTAATGGTTGAGAGAACTGGAGGGGTGGGGGGAGATAAGCAACTACAATGACATTTTCTGGATTTTTAAATGAACCAACAACAAGAATGATCAGTAAACCTATTACAGAAGGGTGGGGTGGGGAGAGACTAACATAGCTGTCATTGCATGTGCTTTCTTCTTGGCTTTGTTCTGCCAAAGGAGAGTGGGACGGGTTAAGGCTTCCTCTGCCATGCCTGGCAGAGATGGGCAGTGGCTAGGATTGGAGCAGAGAGAGAAATGCCATGGAGCTTCACTCTTGGCTCCCGTCCCCTCCTGCTGCCACCACTGCTGCCACCATCATTGCATGCAATGGCAGCTCGTCAGGGCAGCAGGAGGCTGCTCAATTATCAGGCAGCTCATGCACCCCAATGGATTGTCTTGTGCACCCCCAGGGTGCATGTGCCCCATTTTGGAGACTACTGCTCTAACTTCTAGTCTTCCCTCTAGTAACACCACCTCTCTCACAATGAGCTGTCTCACAGCTGTCTCACAGCAAAGCTCACTCCCTCGTCCTCCTCGTCCTCCTCCTCTCCCTTCCCCCCTCCCTCCTCATTTTCTGCCCCTCCCAGTGGCTGGATCTCTCTCAAATTGATTCATTTGGTGCCTCTGCCTCCTCTCCCCTTCCCCCTCCCTCCCCCTCCGCATGATCTTTCACAAGTTGATACATTTTGGAGACAGCTTGCCTGGGCTGCTCAGAAGGCATAAGAAGAGCTCCAAATCTCCGAGGCGGACCAAGGCACCTCATAGGTGACCTGCTTTTCTTCAGGACACCTCGGTGCTATGCTGATCTGCCTCGTAGCAAGACGAGGCACCTCCAAATCAGCCCACTTTACTGAAGTGGTGCACAGCCCTATTTTACATTCATTTCCAATGCTATGGAGCAGCCTTCCTGAACCTGGTGCCCTCCAGATGTGTTGGGCTGCAATTTCCATCATTCCCAACCAGCATGGGGAAAAGAGAAGTAGGATTTCCCCTCTCTTCCCCATCATGTGATAGTTAGTTGACCAGTAGCCAGAAGTAGCCCCAGCGCTTTCTTTGGGAATTTCACCTCAACATTTCAGCCACTTTGGTGCAGTTGGATCCCCTTTTCTGATTTTAACTGAGCACATTGCTTCCATCCCCTTCTCTAGTTTCCGTAGTTACAATAGTTTAAGTTCAGCAAAAGGCATTTCTCTACACTGTGCAATTATTACCTTTTTTTCTAGCATGTAATATTGGGGAAGGGGGGAAATCCAGTGCTTATATTTCAGATATGCTCTGTTTCTAATTTTATCCTTCCCCAACCTGATGACCTCCAGATATCCTGGACTGTAACTCCCAACGTCCCCAGTCAGCATGATGGGATTTGCATTCCAACATATCTGGTGGGGACTATATTGGGGAAGGCTACTGTATTTGGATCTCCAGCCTGCCTTATACAAAGCACTTGGAGTGGGTTACAAATTCAAATATAACCAGTAGAACAGGGGTGTAGAATGTTAGGCCCTGGGGCCAAATCTGACCTTCCTGGGGTCCCAATCTGGCTGTCCGGGACTCCCCAGATGGCCACACCTCCTGCCCCTGGCTCCACCCCTTTCTCCAACCACCAATTGTTTGGCATTTTCCCGGCTTTTACGCAGCTTTTTCCCCATTCTAAAAGGTTGAAAGGCTTAATTGTTGGCTGCAAGATCTTTAAACTAAAATATGCTCGTATTTTGGGTCCTATCCTGTTGCATTTGGCCCTACCACCACTGGAATATGGGCACCGAGAGAGTCTCCAAAATGAAATTTGTCCCATGGGCTGAGAGAAGTTCTGCACCCCTGCAGTAGAATATCTGATAAAATCAGACAAAAAAAGAAGCTAGGTAAAAGCAAAATCAAAACTTAAGGGCGAACTATATAGGCCGGACCGCTGCAGTTTCACCTCTTTAGAAATGCAGCTCAGTTGCATGAACATCGATGGAGCAACAGAAGGGCATATGAGACAGAATCTGCTTTGCATCTCAAACTCTGAAGGCTTGCATAGCAACAATCACTCATTGCCAAAGAACAACAAAGCAAAATAAAGGAGCTATTAGCAAGATATATCGCTTGCCAGCAGAGGGCAGCAAGACCATTCCTACAAGCTAGATGCAAAAGAGTCAATTCGAACCTGAACGCAAAACCAGAACAAATGTTCTTTCCTGAACTGGAACAGACCTGCCTCCAAGAATAAATATTATAAAATCACAACAAAGTTTCGACCAAACACATCTGATGTCATGTGGTACACTCACTGATTCCACCAGAACCAGACTGAATTGGAATGAGCACGTTTTTATTTTAAAACGTACATGCCTTGGTTGTACAATTAAACAATACAGATGAAATCAGCATTTCAGATCGATTAAGTCCTTAGAATTTATTTCTAGTTCCACGCATAATTCATAGTACTTATTGCTGACAGTTTTGCTGATGGATTTTTTATTTTAAAATGGATGGTTGGCTTTCTATGGTTTTAAAAATCTTGTTGGCTGTGTAAGCCAAATGGTGTAATCCAACTTGAGCTGATGAAAAGCTAGAAAAGAAGCACAACAAAGAAACTAACAGTGATAGCACCAGTAAGCTATTAAGGGTGCAGTCCTTAGACAGAAAAAAGACAGAGCCATCTAACTCATTGGAAACAGGTGTGTGTATTTTACTGTGTGTACATGGGCCAGGTAAGCTGTAATTGGTTGTGGCTTTTGGGGACTGGGGAGAAATTTATTCACTTCATATTTTAATATGCAAACTTACCTGATTTCATACCTTCAAACCACTATGCAAACCAAAACTGAGTTATCCTTTGAAACACGTACTTCTCTAAATTTTGCAATGGAGTTCGCAGTTAAAAAAATGCATGCAAAAATACATATATTAGGGAAAACAATCTTCAAAAATGCATTATATTAGGAAAACTGCTTGCAAAAAATGTGCATATTAGGCAAATATGCACACACAGTTGGAAGAAATGTGCACAAAAATGCTTATAAATTTTCATGTGAACTTTAAAAACAACAACTCAGTGTTTGGGAGGAACCAAAGTTAAGACTGCATAAATTCTCAAAGTTTATGATGAATCAGACTTAAGACTGGAAAAATAAGAAAGTGAGAGAAACCAAAACTGACAGATTCATCCACCCCTAGCAACTTCATAGCATTTGGACACATAGCGATCTATATATAGCATCAAAATTTTCCCCTGTACATAGCAAAATTCTGATATCTAAAGCAGTCCTATGCTCATATCCCACTGATGGAAAAATCTGATGCATGTTTTCAAGTGTGCTGTTCTGTGTCCTTTATTCTCAATCTTTTCCCCTTTTATTGCACAGTTATTCTTTTATTGCAGAGTTAACAAATCAGAGCTAGCTGGGTAAACATAAAATCAAGTGAGGGAGAAAATCATTGTGTGGCAATGGTATATAAAACCCAGAGAGATTGAAAGATTGACACAGATGAAGCAGTACCTTTCATGCAGACACATGCAAAAGTCATCAAACTGAGCTTGCTCTCTGCCACTGACCTTGATACATCATTGCAGGAAAATAGGAAGATTTCAAATCAAGGAAGAAGAAATAATTGTCTGGAGTACTGTGTCCAGTTCTCAGTGCTGTAGTTCAAGCAGGGCCGGCCCTCCCATGAAGCAAGGTGAGGTGCCTGCATCAGGCAGAGGAGTGGGAGCAGCAGCAAATTGTGCTGGTCCCCCTGCCCTGCTTGGAGGGCCTGCCACCACTGCCCTGCCTCCTGCAGGTGCTCTAGAGAGCCCCACAGCCGCTCTCATGCTGTGGCATTCCTGCAGTGAGAGAGCAGCCAGTGGGGCTCTATGTAGCAGTGCCCACCCTCTGTTTCCCTTGTTGCTCCCCCCGCCATGATGGGGGAAGGGGAAGGGGGCGAGATACAGTGGTGGTGGTGGTGGGTGCTCTCTCCAGCCTCAGATGGAGAGTGAGCTTGCGCCGTGGCTGACTTTAAGAAGGATATTGACAAATTAGAATGGGTGCAGAGGACAAAGATGGACAGGGTGAGGCATGGAAGTCAAGGCCTCCAAGGGAAGGTTGAAGGATTTGGGTATGTTTAGCCTGGAGAAGAGAAGGCTGAAAGGGAGGGGGAGATGCTAACATGCTCCAAATGCCTGAAGGGCTGCCACATAGAGAAGGGAAAAAAACCCGGTTCCCTGAGGTCCCAGAGAGCAGGACTAGATCTAATGGGCTTAAATTACAGGAGGGCAGATCCTGGTTGAAAATTAGGAGAAATGTTTTAATGAGAACAGCAGTTCAACAATAGAGCCAATCACTCAGATGGGTGGTGGGAGAGCTCTCCCTCACTGGATGTATTCAAGCAGAGGCTGTACAGCCATTTGTTGGGGATGTTTTTCTCCATTTATTTAGTCTTCCTCCAACTCCTCCACTACTGATTGGAGATTGCTGGGTTACGTTCAGCCCTGATTTGGCAACTAGAGTTTCCATTTGTCAAAGCTTCCTCCCTCCCTCCTCCTCCCTTCCCCCCCAACCCCTCACTGAACTTTCTCAAGTTGATACTTTTGGCACCAGGCTGTCTGGGTTGCTCAGAACAAATCACCCAGTCGGACGAGGCACTTCGTATACAAGCTGCTTCGCTTTGGGGTGCCTCGTTGCTATTCTGCTCTGCCTTATATCACATGGAGACACCTCCGAAGCAGCCCTCTTCGACTCGTTATTCAGGCTGCAGACAGAAGCGGTGCACAGCCCTAATAAAATACTGAAAGTTTGCTATTATTTAGGGCTGCAACAGAAATGTGTTGGCAACACATTTTAATTATAATTCATTCATTAATTGTTTTGTTTCGCTTTTATTTTCAAAGTGTTGTATTTTATCAATTGAGTTTTTTAAAAAAATTGAGTATCTTTTATGTTGCAAGGCAGGGGCAAAAAGTAGCTCTCCATATGTTTTGGACTTCACCTCCCAGCATTCCTAACCATTGGTTGGCAAGGGCTTCTTGGAGTTGAAGTTCAAAACATCTGGAGATGAACCTTCTTCTGCTGTAAGATTCCCTAAATGGTCTTTTTGAGACTGGTGGCGGTGGTGCATGTGAGAGTGAGTGCATCAGTAAATGGATTCAATTCAAATTGCAGACATCAGTACCCAAGAATGCCCTCTAGATGGTGGTGTTGGTACACCAGAGCCAGGCTGCTAGCTAGTCCCATTCCGCTGCAGGATTCAGGTGCATTTCACTATCATTTGCCAGGAAGCTGGTGGCACTGAGAGAACCAACTGATTAAGCAAATGCACCTATAAAATGCATTTCATTTGCACAATTGCTTTTTGCATCCAAATCAAGCCATCACCGTGAGTGTCAGTGATGAATGTGATCTGTCCTTGGGATTCTCCCTTAGGCTGTCTTATAGCATCAATATAAGACATCATTCAAGACAAGCAGGAACACCACCTGAATGCAAATTAAAGATATGAATGTTTCTGACCCCCTGTTCTGTTATTTCCTCCTTTAAAAACCAAACGTAACCCTGATACTGAAGGATCCAGGGAGCCATTAGCTATGAGCTGCTGCCAATGTGTTCAGTTCAATTCCTGGACACACCAAAGGGAATTCTGCAGAAGCTTGTTCTTTAAGAATTAGGAGGAGCAGTTTGCTGTAGAGATAACGATGAGATCATAAGCAGATGATTACTCCAAAAGCTCTGATTTTATGCCCATTTCCATAACTGGCAGAATGTTAATTTGAGCCAGGCCTTACAAGGAGTCTGCCACAGAGAACCTAGGCTAGGCTAAAGATCAGAGCTTAGTCCCAGAAAGTGTGAAGTAATTGCTTTTCAGCATATGTAAAGTGCCTCTTCCTTACACTGCACCTGTGGTTAGGGAGCAGAGCTTCCCAGTCTGGTTTGGGCTGCAGCATCTCTCTACCTCCCCTTGGTTCCCTCTCATCTATCTGCCAGAAAAATCATTTACCTCTCTCGTTGCTGTGACAATGCGATGCCCTGCACTCCTTAAATTGGTACATGGCTCCCTGTTTGCTCCTGGATTCCTCCTCACTCTTGCCTGCAAAGCTGCCCCCCCTTTGTCCCCCTTATTTCTCTGCTCTTATATCCACTTGCACCCCTGATTATGACCTTCACTCCTCCAGCCCCACCACTCTTGGCCATCTGAAGGGCTCCTGCTGTGTTAAAAGACCTCCTCTGTTCCCCTTGCTGCTCCTTATGCTTGGAACTGCCTCCAGGAACACCTGCACGATGCTGCCTCTCTTATGCTAGGGAAGAGCCATAGCTCAGTGCTGGAATGCCTGCATTGAATGCCAAAGGTTCTGTCCCCGGCATCTCCATCTAGGGCTGCCTGCTGGGGACCTTGGAGAGCCAATGCTGCCAGTTACTATAGACAATAGTGAACTAGGTGGACCATGAGACTGTCTTGGTGTATGGTGGCTTCCTAGGAGCCTATCAGTGGAGGCTGGTGGCTCCAACATCAGTGGGGTGGTGAATCCGCTCCAGGATTCAGTCAGAACCAGTCAGAATTCTCTCCAAGGTGCTGAAAGCACCTTGGCTAGCTCCTTTAGAATTCTGACTGGTTCTGTCTGAATCCTGGGGTGGTGAATCCGCTCCAGGATTCAGTCAGAATTCTAAAGGAGCTCATTTCGAATTCTGACTGGTTCTGTCTGAAACCTGGAGTGGATTCACCGTCCCACTGATGTTGAAGCCACAAGCCTCCATTGAGTTGAAGCACGTGCAACTGAAACAATTGTGGGCTCTTGTCCTGCTTATACCTGCCTCCTATTCCTCTATTTCCCCTGTATGAAATATTAGATTGCAAGCTCTTCAAGGCAGGGAACTGTACTCTTGTAATCCATAATGCGTTATGCACATGGAGAGTGCTGCTAAATGCAAAATGAATGAATGAATGAATGAATGAATGAATGAGGCTGCAGTCTTATGGTCCCAAGGAGGGCGTCCCAGGGGCCATAGTATTTGTGGATCTATAAATATTTATAAATATTTATTTATAAATATTTATAAATAAATAATATTTACAAGCATTTGTGGATTTATAAATAAATAAATAAATAATCTCCAGGCACCATATGCTGGGGATAAAGTGGGGATTGCCAACACTGTTCAAGCTCTACTTGTGAGTTTTCACAGGCATCCTGTTGCCCACTGATGGAGACAGTAGGCTAGGCTAAATGGACCAGCTGCCGATTGTATAGAAAGCTTCATACAATGCCATCCACCATGTGCACTGAGCATGCCATGGAACCAGGGCTACTTTGTTTCCAGACAGAATTCAGCATTCTAGTTATGACCTATAAAGCCCTATACAGTTTGGGACCAGGCTACCTGAAAGACTGCCTTCTCCCATACGAGCTTGCCCGGTCCTTAAGATCTTCTGGAGAGGCCCTTCTGTCAAGACAACCACCATCAGAAGCACATTTGGTGATGATCTGAGACAGGGCCTGGGGGCCGCTCCCAGGTTGTGGAACTCCCTCCCAAGGGAGGCTAGGTTTGCTCCCTTTCTCCTATCCTTCCGACGGCAGGCAAAGACTGCTTTATTCAAGAAGGCTTTTGGCCTGTAAGTGGTTCTATGGGTTGGGTGATGTTTTTATTCTGTAATCGTTATGTTTTTATCATCCTTGAATGTGTTTTATTGTTTCAATCTATTTTCAGTTGTTTTTCTATGCCACCTTGAGTGCCATTGTTTTGGTATAAAGGCAGGGTATCAACCAACCAACCAACCAACCAACCAAATAAACAAACAAATTTTGGGGTCTTGTGAACTGGCTTGCTGTCATGAGTGAAAAGCACATTGTACATCCTCAGAGGCACACACTCTTCTTTCTTATCATTAGGGTGAAAATACATGCAATGGAGAGCACGGCTCTGAACTGAGACAGAGCTGGGCAGGCATGGGGAAGAAGTATCAATTAAAAAAAAATCCATGACCCACTGCAGCTCCCCCCATCCCAAATTTTGCATCAAAGCAAACTGGCCTTAACCCATTTGTGGCCTGTGGGATTGTCTGCAATGTAATCCCTCCAGGAGGACCTGCCTGACCTCTTTCCCTTCAAATCAAGGGCAAGTGAGTGGGGAGCAGACAACACCATTTTGCTCTTATTTGATAATTTATTTATCGGTCATGCTGTATTATTTAAAACTTCATTCTGAACCATGGTCTGCTGATTTAAAATTTAAACACTGCTAGGAAAAGAGCAGAATGCTCCCAGCCTCGTTCTCCTAAACAGCAGGCTTGTTTTTGTAAGGCAATCTATTTCAGCTCTTGATTTTATAGAAAAAGGAAGGGCGGAAAGAAAGAAAGAAAAGAAGCGTAGTTGGAAGCAGTGGAAGCTGGTGGCTCTGATGTCAGTGGGGTGGTAAATCTGCTTTGGGTTTTCGTTAGAAGCAGACAGAACTCCAAAGGAGCTATCCAAGGTGCTGAACCCAGTCCTGTGATTGGGTTCAGCACCTTAGATAGCTCCTTTGGAGGTCGGGCTGGTTCTGACTGAAACCCGGAGCAGATTTACTGCCCTACTGACATCAGAGCCACCAACCTCCACTGGTTGGAAGAGAAATTCCATCTACCTGTTTCCAGCCTTTCCCCACATCAAACTATGCCAGCTTCCCCCAACCTGGTGCCCTCCGGATGTGTTGGATACCAAGACCCATTATCCCCAGACAACATGGCCATTGGCCATTGGTGGCCAGGTGTGCTACACAAGGCATTTGCAGAAAGTATAACAGAAGACTGCACAAGCAAATGCACCAAGCTATTCTTTTCCAGAATACAGAATGGAGAAAAATTATTTTCTGGGAAAAGCACCTCCGTTCATGCACTGCCACACTCTCAAATTCCTCTTCAGAAAACCAGCAACAGCTTCATCAGTTTCTAAGCCAGGCTTGCCAGCGTGCTTATCTAGAGCATGTGTGCGTGCGTGCATGCGTGTTCAACCTGGAGCCCTCCATATGCTTTGGACTACACCTCCCATAAGCCCCAGTCAGCAAAGCGGATGATCAGGGATTATGGAAGTTGTAGTCCAAAACACCCGGAGGGCACCAGATTGTCTTCCGCTGCTCTAGAAGCAGGTGCGTGCAGAAATCAACTATGAAATATTACTTGTTATCGGAGCTCCACTTCACCGAGTCAACTCGGGATGGGGACATGTCTGTTTTTAAGATTCCCTCCCTGAGCAAGCATTGAGTGGGCCCCCTAGAGCCTGCCAGGAAGGAAAGATGGAAAGTACAGCCGGTCCACTGGTCTCCTGCCCTTTCTCTCTTTAGCAGCCAAACTGCAGGGTGACCAATAATTCATTCTCCTTCTATACAGTTCTATTTGGCTGCTGACTCAAGTGATTGGAGCACAAGAGAGCACTGGCTCACAGTAAATCTGATAAAAAAACTACCTTTATTTAATCAGGACATCAGGAAATAAAGCTTTCTGGGCCTGTTTTCGAAGGGCACCCTTTCTCTCTCTCTCTCTCTCCCCCCCCCCCGTTGCTTCTTTGACCAGTCGTTCCAAACCTTGGTTGGAGTGAGGCAGGGCTGAGCATCTGTGTGAGCATAAGCATGCTTGGCCTCCTTACCTCCACTCCTTTTGACCCCATACAGGACACTATGTTGTGAACTGCTGTGGATTGGAGAAAGCCGCACAAGAGCAAACACATCTCCACTCTAATATGACAGTTGAAGAGTTTGCAAAATTCCCTGGGTGGATTTCACATACATCAGTAGAATCCATTTGTTTAGCAAGTACTTGCAGGCATATGAAACATCCAATACCCCCCACTCAGTACTTGTATTTGCTGAGTATAGTCAGTCCTGATGCTAAATATACACCAGGAGGTCAAGGTCCGCTGCTGCCAGGGGGCAGGAAATCATCACCTCTGGTTCATTTGCCTTAAGTCAGCTGGTCTCTTGGCCTCCTGTCTCTTGTGAAGGAAATCAATTCCTTTTCTTTGCAAGAAAAAGAGCACAGGAAGATTAGTAGAGACACAGTCAACAAGGCAGAATGTCAAGCTGGAAAGGAACAACAGGATTTTCTCCTTTCATGAAAAGCCTTCCTGCATGCTTACATCTTCAGCTGAGTTTCTACCCTGTGGGCCACCACCATCCAAAATGTGGCAGACAGACACACAAGACAGATCCTTCTCTGTGGTGGCACTCAGGCTATGGAATGTTCTGCCCCAAGAGATTCAGCTGGCTCCCTCCCTTTTTACATTCAGGTACAAGGTCAAGACAGTAGCATTTCAGTGTGTGTTTGTTGGGGTGGCTCTTGAAAGTGGTCAGTTTCTTTACTTTCTACTTTATTCTTTAGTGCTCCTTTAAAGTTTTGATACTTTATTTTGTCTTATAATTTAGGGATGGGAGAACCAGGGATACTTGAGCTCCTTGAAATTCTCAGAATGTCACTTCAAAGCTCCCTCCCTTCTCATTTGTGACCTGTTTTTTTGGTTTGTTTGAACAGGAAAAGTGAGCATTTTTCAAAAGTCCACAGTTAAGCATTGATTAAAGCATAAAAATACACAACATAAAAAACTATCAGGTGGATCCACAGTTGGCTACAGAATCGGACTCAAAGAGTGCTTATCAATGGGACCTTCTCAAACTGGGGAGAGGAAACGAGCAGGGTACCGCAGGGCTCAGTCCTGGGCCCAGTGCTCTGCAACATTTTTATGAATGACTTGGAGGAGGAGGTGCAGGGAATGCTGATCAGATTTGCAGATGACACAAATTGGGAGGGATAGCTAATACCCTGGAAGACAGAAACAAAATTCAAAGAGAACTTGATAGGCTGGAGAACTGGGCAGAAAACAACAGAATGACATTTCATAGGGATAAATGCCAAGTTCTGAACCTAGAAAAAGAAACCAAATGCACAGTTACAAGATGGGGGAGATTTGGCTCAACGATACTACAAGCGAGAAGGATCTTGGAATTGTTGTAGATCACAAGCTGAATATGAGCCAACAATGGCTGCAAAAATATGCTATTTGGGGCTGCATTAATAGAAGTAGAGCTTCCTAATCCCAGGAAGTACTAGTTCCCCTCTACTCAGCACTGGTTAGGCCCCATCTGGAGAACTGTGTCCAGTTCTTGGCACCACACTTTAAGAAGGATGCAGACAAACTGGAGAGGGTTCAGAGGAGGGCAACAAGGATGGTCAGAGGACTGGAAACAAAGCCCTGTGAAGAGAGACTGAAAGAACTGGGCATGTCTAGCCTTGAGAAGAGAAGACTGAGGGGAGATATGATAGTGCTCTTCAAGTACTGGAAAGGTTGTCACAGAGAGGAAGGCCATGATCTCTTCTCGATCATCCCAGAGTGCAGGACACGGAATCATGGGCTCAAGTTCCAGGAAGCCAGATTCTGGTTGAACATCAGGAAAAATGTCCTGACTGATAGAGCAATACGACAATGGAACCAATGACCTCAGGAGGTGGTGGGCTCTCCCACACTGGACGCATTCAAGATGAGGCTGGACAGTAGGGATGTCAGAGAATTTCGCCACGAATCTCGGGGAGGCCGAATGCCAGTGCATTCGGCCCCCTGAAATAGGTGGTGAAACAGTCTGCCATCCCCTGCCCCCCCCGGGATGGGACTTACCTTGGGCGAATCTCCCTGGTGGCGGAGGCTCCGGCGGCGGTTCGGCGGCGGTTCGGCGGCGGCAACTGCGGCAGCCAGTCTTCCAACTGGCTGCCACTGCTGCCATTTCCAAGTTAAAAAACAAACAAACAAAAAACATGATAGGCCACGTAAACATTTAGATAGCCTATCACGGCTAGATTTTAAAAAAATACCGTGATAGGCTACGTAAATGTTTACATAGCCTATCACAGCTGAGTTTAAAAAAAAACAACCCGCGCATACGCAAAAGGCGGCACCCATGTGCGCCGCCATTTGCGTTCCTTATTTTGGCATGTGTAGTCTACGTAAACATTTACATAGACTACGGCGAAAATAAGGGGAACGCAAATAGCGTAGATATACGTAGTAAATATACGCATGGGTTGTTTTTTTTTTTTAACTCAGCTGTGATAGGCTACGTAAACATTTACGTAGCCTATCACGGCTGGCTGCGGGGACGCAAACGGCGGCGGCTACAGCCGCCACCATTTGCGTCCCAGCAGGAGAGGAGGTTTTGCGGCCGGAGGGACGGGGCGCCTCCCCCCCGGCCAGAATTTCGGCGGGGAGGGATGGGGCGCCTCCCCCCCCCACGAATCAACTTTCGTAAAAGGTAAGGGACTTTCGTACATCCCTACTGGACAGCCATCTGTCAGGGATGCTTTGACTTGAATTCCTGAACTGAGCAGGGGGGTGGACTCGATGGTCTTATAGGCCCCTTCCAACCCTACTCTTCTATGATTCTATGATTCTAAAAAAATCACAACTTAAAAATGCACAGTTTAAAAATGCACCATTTAGACATGCAGAATTTAAAATGTGTATTATTAAAAGTGTGCATTTTGTGAATGCAAGTTCTGGAATTTGTGAATATTCTTGGAGAACATGTGGTCCTGTTCACATTCAGGGCTCCGAACAGGGCATTTTTGAGTGATTTGTGACTTGGAACAAAATTCTTGTACATCCCTATTCTTCCTGGCCTGTTGTTCATAGTTATGTTTCATGACTTACCTTTTGGGGGCGTGTCATGTTGTTATCTGATTGTTAACCACTTTGAGGGTCCACATTTTGGGGTTGGAAAAATGACAGACAGGATATACATGTTTTCATAAATACAGTCAAACCAGAGAGCTTTTCTGGAGAGCTGAAGGAGTTCTGGTAGAGCCCTTCAGTGCCGGCCCTAGGACACATAGCAGCTGGGCCAACAGTGACTTTGGTGCCCCCTGCCAGTTTTGCCAGGCTGCCCAGAGAATTTAGGGGGCCTGGCACAGGTGTGGTGTCCGTCGAGAACGACATTGCTTGAAACCTCGATCTCTCAGCCACTGTGCTACAGTTTGCACAAGCCAAAGTTTGAAAAGCCACATTCTGAGCAGTGGCCGTGCACGATGCGAGCCAGCAGAACTATCACAGCTTTCACTGATAATACTTTGTTTTGTAGCAGGTCCTATCTTTTGGTCAGCATTCTTTCTTATAGAATACCCATTATTTTCGTCTTTAAAAATAATAAAGAAAAGTGACAAATAAAAAGGGTATCCGGCTGATCTCTTACAGCTTACGGCTTTATGTTATTATTATTTAAATAGTGCTTATTGTGTTTACGGTACTTGAATTGGTACATGCTTCAGTAACATTGCCTCAAAGTAAAGCTGTGTTCCAGTGATTTTTTACCTAGTGGAAATGACATCAAGGTCATTTCAAGTGGAAATTGAAAAAGAAACATACTTTCAAGCTAATTGAATATTATTTTTGTAGTTCGTATCCAAACAACCTGTAGAACCTTGAAAAAAAAAGGGTACAGATACCTGCTTTTTGCCACCCTAGCTCACTGCAGGCAGCACATTAAAAAAACACAACCACTGAGCTCAGCTTGGGCCCCCGCTCAGCTCAACATGGCTCCCCCCTCAGCTCATCTTGGTGCCCCTCTCCCCTCAGCTCAGCTTGGTGCCCCGTCCCCTCAGCTCAGCTTGGCAGCCCCCTCAGCTCAACATGGCTCCCCCCTCAGCTCAGCTTGGTGGCCCTACCACCCCAACTACCATGGCCAATGGTGTTGGTAGCTGGGGATGATGGGAATTGTAGTACACCAGGTTGGGGGAGGCTGGTATAAGCACTCATTTTTCCCTCTTTCCTTTCACCTGACAGCCTTCGCTTGCTGCATTTTTCTTACAGCCCCCCACTTTGCCATTTGTTAAAGCAATAGCACAAACCTATTGTTTTCTCAGGCCACAATCCTATAAACACTTGCCTGGAAGTAAGTCTCATTAAATGAAATGGGGCTTACTTCTGAGTGGACTGGACATTCATAGGAGTGCACTGCGACTGGCATATCCATAGCTCTGGAACTCTTCCCCCACCCCGGGAGAGTCACCATTAGCCTGACAGTAGCACAATTCTATTAAAGTTTATTCAGAAATAAATCCAATTAAAACTGGGCCAGCTTCTTGGGAAGAAAGTGCAGCCTGAAGCTCTTTACAAAAGCTTGTAAGATTTTTCTGATTGAGATGCCAAGGCTAAGCATTTAGCAGGGATTGCAACTGTAGCTTATTCTGGGCCTGTTTTGCATTTGGATAATTTATTGTGCTTTTTAAACCCTGATTCCTAGAGGCAATCATGGGCCACTCATCCCAAAATCTATGGAATAATGCCAAGGTACAACCTGATCTAGCCGACTTGACAAGAAGCTTGCAAGTTGGCTTTTGATTTTTGTACTCTGCTGGAAGGTTACACCAAGCACTGGGTGTTGAGATGATCAGCCGTCATGGGAGGACAATCACCTGACAGAGTCAGCACCTTAGAGCTGACCCCTGCTGCTCCGGTAGTTCTGTGTCACCTGAAACGGAAGCTTCCTACACTAACAGCTAACTCTGTGGATATCAAGGGAGTAATTGAGACATAAGCCTATTTCCAACTGTCTGGGCTCCATAGAACAACTCGGTAATTTTCATTGCACCACTTCATTTTTAAAAGGAAAAACAAAACTTCATTGACTTTCGAGTGCCTGGCCTTTCTATTCCCACAGGAGTCTTAAAAGTTTAGCTGCTGCTTGTTTTACTTTTAATGATATGTTTAAAGCAGCATTTTAAATGACCCTTTCCCAGGTTTTAGCTGCTTTGATATTAACCTCTCCTTTAAAAAAACATTTTAAGTGGTTGCTGTTCTTGTTGTTTTAAAATTCTTTTAGTGATGGGTTTTATTACTGGGTCTATTCTGTTGTTTTTATTATGTGTGTCACCCCAAGAGCTTCTTCTATAAAAGGCTACCCGAAAGTTGAATAAATACATAAAAATGAAAAGAAAACATGACTGATTTTTTCCCCCCTACAGACCTTTTCAGTCATGGAAGGGTTGGGCCATAACATCATCCTTATCAGTGGCACAGGGCTAGTGCAGGACCAAGGATGACCTCTCTTCCCACTCAGATGGTTGCCTGGGCTGCGAGAAAGTGCTAAATTTCCACTGCCACAGTCACAGAATTACTGTAATTCAGGGATGTTGAACCTCTTTCTGCCCCAGGGCCAATTCACTTCTGGAGAAGCCATTCTGGTGGTGGGTGTGGCAGAAGGAAAAAGGGTGGGGACAAAAATACCAGCATATTTTAGCTAAAAGCCCTTACTTACAGTAGCTAAGAATTAGGAGAGGCAAATTATTTAGGAAATTATTTAGGAAATTATTTAGAGTGAGCAGTGAAGTGGCCAAGTTTGCGGATGACACTAAATTATTTAGGGTGATTAAAACAAAAAGGGATTGTGAAGAGCTCCAAAAGGATCTCTCCAAACTGGGAGAATGGGCATCTGAATGGCAAATGGCAGTGTAAGCAAATGTCAAAAGATGCATGTTGGTGCAAAAAATCCCAGCTGATGGGATCTGAGCTAGCGGTGACTGACCAGGAAAGAGATCTTGGGGTTGTGGTGGACAGCTTGATGAAAATGTCAGCCCAGTGTGCGGCTGCTGTAAAAAAGGCAAACTCCATGTTAGGCATATTTAGGGAAGCAATTGAGAATGAAACTGCAAATATCATACTGCCCCTATACAAATCTATGGTGCGACCACACTTGGAATACTCTATACAGTTCTAGTCACCACACCTAACTCCAGTACCAGAGGCAGTGAGCTTATGTTCACCAGTTGCTGGGGAACATGGGTGGGAGGGTGCTGTTATGCTCATGTCCTCCTTGTAGGTTTGCCATGGGCAGCTGGTTGGCCACTGTGTGAACGGAATGCTGGACTAGATGCACCCTTGGTCTAATCCAGCAGGGCTCTTATTATGTTCTTATTTCAACCTTTAAGAATGGGAAAAACACCCACGTAAAACCAGGGACCTGCATAGGGATGTCAGAGAATTCCGCGACGGATCTCGGTGAGGCTGAATGCCAGTGCATTCGGCCCCCCGAAATTCATCGTGGAATGGCCTGCCACCCCCCTGCCCCCTGCGGATCCCCCCCGGGATGAGACTTACCTGGGGCGGATGTTCCGGATGGCGAGGACTCCAGTGGCGGCTTCGGCGGTGGCGGCTGGTCTTCTGAACGGCCGCCGCCGCTGCCATTTGCAGTCTGTGTCTCCCCCCCCCCCATAGACGTGATATGCTATGTAAAGACTTACATAGCCTATCACGTCTGGGTTTTAAAAAAAACCAATGCATACGCAAATGGTGGCGGCTACGGCCGCTGCCATTTGCGTTCCTTATTTTTTGCCGTCTTAGTCTACGTCAATATTTACGTAGACTAAGATGAAGAAAAGAAAGGGGAACACAAATAGCGCCCACTATGCTATTTGCGTTCCCCTTTCTTTTCTTCGTCTTAGTCTACGTAAATATTGACGTAGTCTAAGATGGCGAAAAATAAGGAACACAAATGGCGGCGGCCGTAGCCGCCACCATTTGTGTACACTTTTTTTTTTTGTTACTCAGAGTCCTCCATGGCCGGAAATCTGGCTGCGGACGGCCATGGCCTGGGCCTGGCTGGCTGCTCCACAGAGCCACCACGGAGCACAGCCGGCCATCGAAGATTCCGGGGGGGAGGACCGAATTGCCTCCCCCCCGTTGAGGATTCCGGGGGGAGGGATGGAACGCCTCCCTCCCCATGAACAGAATCCGCAAAAAGGTAAGTCACTTTCGTACATCCCTAGACCTGCACAGTGGTTGGGGAAAAGGAGTGGAGCCAGGCAAATGGGGCATGGCTGTCTGGGGAACCCTGAATGAGGCTCCATTTAGGCTGTATTTGGCCTATGGGCCTAAGGTTCAACACCTCTGCTGTAATTATTGGAAAGGAGAGTGCTGTGGATGCTGGGACAGCTCATGAGTATCAGGGGCTTCTCTCCCTAAAAATAAGCAACAGCCTGATAATCACATAGGACTAAATCATCAGGGACTTCAAGACCCATCATCCCTCACCACTGGCCATGCTGGTTAGGGCTGATAGGAGTTGTAGTCCATCAACACCTGGAGGGCCAGACCTTCCCGACCCCTGCCTTAGATAGACCCACAGTACAGACATTTAGTATGCGTCTCTGAATGTTCATTCAGAAGTAGGTCCCACAGATTTCAATGGAACCTCTTCCCCAGTAAGTGTGTATCGGACTCCCTAGTAAGGATGCAACTAGATTTGAAGGGAGATCTGTGATTGGCCCTCATGTGATCTTTTTAAAGGAGAAATTCAGCCACAGGGCTCCCCAAGTTTGAATGGCTGAAGTGGTGCTGGGGAAGGAGGGGTGGTGGTGGAGGGGTGCAGTGGATGATTCGAATGGGGAAATCAGCACAGAGGGAAAAGGGTACCCTACTTGCCCAGATCACCTCCTGGACCCAAACTGGGGCCTCACAGCTACCCTTGCACTTTAAAACCCCACAGGAGATCCAGTCATGTCTCTCCTGCGCCTAAGCGTACATGGGACTGCAGCTTGAAACTGATTTAATTGCAGTTAATCACTCTTCCCAGGGAACTGCATTTCCGTGACAGGGATCTCTACAGAGCATGCTCAGTGCTCTCACCTCCTGGCAAGGGGTAACACATTTATTTATTTATTTATTTATTTATTCATTCATTCATTCATTTATTCATTCATTCATTCATTACATTACATTACATTACATTAGATTTCTGTACCACCCATTAGCTGAATGCCATGGCAGTTAAAGAACTGTAAAACCAAAGTGAATTTGTAGTGTAGCTTTTCTCTTGCAGCTTGTTCTAATGGGGCAGGGGGAGGGAGGAAACACTCCAGACCAGCCCTTCCCAACCTGGACCCCTCCAGATGTGTTGGACTGCAACTCCCATAATTCCCAGCCAACACAAACTGAAACCCGACAGTCGTGCATGATTGAGGCTTCTGTCTGTCTGGCACCGGGGGTCCCGTGTCTCTAACAGCTGCAGCTCACAAGGCCCTCTCCCTTCTTCCCAAACACCACTTTTAAATGGACAGTATGAGGTTTGTTTTATCAGAACCTCACATTTTAATCCAAAATCTGAGCCAGATGAACGTTAGGACCCACTGTAGTCTCATGACAGCTTTTTCTTTCTTTCATAAAAAAAGATAAGCCTTCTTAGAAGACAGGTCTTCTTGGATCACCTCCCCATTTGTTGATGGACCCACGTCACTTACTGTCCCAAGGGGTGCAAAATGCCAGCTCTAAAACACACAGAAAATATCTGTGATTCTATCATCATGAACATGATTCTGCCAAAGGTTTAGATGTTATTATTTTTTTTAAAGTTCGTGACATTATCCTTCTGAAGGAATCACTTGGAACTTCTGCTCTTTTATTTCAAAGACCTATACTATGTATGGGGGTGGGTGAGTTTCTTTTTGTTTTTGTTATGAACTGAAGAGGGAGCCCCACAGAGTGATGCAAATGAAAATTCAAACACTGGCTGAAATTGAAGTCTCAGGGTCAGGCCTCAGCCAGGGCACTGGGCAGCCAACGAGGAGAGAAAGAAAACATTGCTCTTTTGTTTTTTAGGCTGATATATCTAAAGATGTGCAGGAATTTCAAACTCTTTTAAGTTCCTGCAGAAGGAGTCCTTGACTCCAAAATGCATCAAGCATATTAAACTCTCTAGTACCCAAGTTTGCTCGTGCTCTCTCTCTCTCTCTCTCTCTCTCTCTCTCTCTCTTTCTCTCGGGTTTCCACTTTTGAGGTGGTTCCTCCCCTTCCTTTCATCTGCCAGTCCAAGTGGGTTGGAAGCAGGTGAGTGGTTCAAAACAGGCAGAGCTCAGGTTCCAGAGCATTGAGGAATGACTAGAAGTGTCAGGGCGAGGTGCATACTCAAAACCAGGCCAGGGTCAAATTCCAGATCAGCAGTCCAGGAAAAAAGACCAGGGAGTGTTCTCACACACCAAGGCATTTGCTGATAGGCATTTACCCTATTTCCCACATTTCTTCATAAATGGGATGGAAAGAATTTGGGATTTAAACAATCTATATGTGGGAGACAGCGAGAATTACAGTTTTGTGCCCTCCATCCCCACTCCCTTGGCAGAAGGCATTGAGGACTCCAACCTTCAAAGTCTGGCTGTGAATCCAGCTCTATTCTGCCATGTTTGCGGTGCTGGATTAGGGTTGCCACCTGATATTTTTTTGTTCCCAGACAGGCTCCTCAGCATTTCCTATTGAATTTGGCCAATGAAGATGAGTGAGGAACTTGCACCAGCCAAATTCAATAGGTACAGCTATTTCCAGCATGGAGAGGACCATTTATTTTATTTTTATTGAAAAATAAATATTTTATTGAAAATATTTCTAGGCCGCCTTTCAGGACTCCCTGCTGAGGGAAGCTAGCCGGCCCCCTCTCTGTTGTTCTTCCACCAGCAGGCAAAGACATTTTTATTCAGGCTAGCATATAAACTGGTCCAGTGGAAGCTGATGACTCCAGTGGCAGTGGGGCAGTGATTCCGCTCTGGGTTTCAGTCAGAACTGAACTAAAGGAGCTCTCCAAGGTGCAGAAGGAGCTTGGAGAGCTCCGTTAGAGTTCTGACTGGTTCTGACTGAAACCTGGAGCAGATAAACTGCGCCACTGACATCAGAACCTCCACTGAGCTGATCTATTACTGAAGGTTTTTTAAAAAATGGGTTGGGTGCTGTTTATTTCTTTTATTGTTGTGTTTTTAATTGTGTTTTTGATGTATTAGTTTTGATGTTATGTTTTAATTACAGTTTTGCTTTTAATCTCTATTTTATTGTTAGCTGCCTTGAGTACCTTTTTGATTGAAAGGCAGGATATTAATTAATTAATTAATTAAGAAAGATCCCCCCAAGATAGCTGATATTTTGTCTGCCTGCCATGTACCTGTTAAAGATGTGGCTCCTAAAGTCTGGCATTAATAGGAGCCTCTGGTTCACAGACAGCTTTGTTTCATTGTTCAGAGTGGGTCTTTCACACTCAGAAGGTTGTCAAACTACCTTGGGAAAAACAATCAGCCAGATTTATTGGCTGTTTATTATTAGAGTTTAACCCTGTCGTAGACACGATTTGTACCTTGTAACACATCTCTTGTTACAAAAGGAGCAGCTCCCCTCATGTCTATGACACAAGCTACTGTATATGCTACCTCCAGTATCAGAGGTGGTATGCCTATGTACATCAGTTGCTGGGGAACATGGGCAGGCGGGTCCTGTTGCGCTCATGCCCTGCTTGTGGGGTCCTGGTCAACAGCTGGTTGGCCACCATGTGAATGGAATGCTGGACAAGATGGACCCTTGGTCTGATCCAGCAGGGCTCTTCTTATGTTCTTATGCTCTTATCCAAACCAAATCTTGTCTTCAGGACACATCTAGTTTCTAGTGACATTTCAGAGTGAAAGTTGGGCAGGGCTTCCATTTGGGTGTGTGTGTCTGTGTCCTTCTCACATGGCTACTATATAGACCCTGCAATATGCTAATGTCTCTCTGCCCTATTTGCCAACATCCAATTATTCTACTGACACAAAATATCTTGGAAAACCTGAATCTTGGGAAGTAGAACAAAGTATGTAAAAACACTTACATTTCTCAAGCCGGCACAACTGATTCTGATGTATTTCTTTGTGTGACACAAAGGAAATGTGTGATTCCTTTGTGCTGCATTTGAATTTATTTTGGTATGTGTGTGGAAAACATAGAGCCTTTTTTAAGCTGGTTCCCAGAAGAGTATTTATGAGTAAGTTCAGAGTCCATTTCTGTCCGGTGCGTCATGTTGCCAAAGCAAAATGGTTAGCTTTCTTTAGAGAGAAAACCATTTTTTTATTATTCTTTAGGGCTTTGACCACGATGCACTTAATGAAGTTGGCAAAGTAAGTATTTCTATTAGGAGGTGTGTTTAGGAAGTAAAAAAAAGAAAAGCAAACAAAAAGGCCCACAATAAAAGGAAGAAAACGGCAGCTGTATTTGTTTCTTCTTATCTTTCAAATGCTTTTCTAGGCTCCTGTTGTAATGCAAAGCCACATCATAGAATCATAGAATAGTAGGGTTGGAAGGGGCCTACAAGGCCATCGAGTCCAACCCCCTGCTCAATGCAGGAATCCAAGTCAGAGCTTCCCCAACAGATGGCTGTCCAGCCTCGTCTTGAATGCCTCCAGTGTGGGAGAGCCCACCACCTCCCCAGGTAATTGGTTCCATTGTCGTATTGCTCTAACAGTCAGGAAGTGTTTCCTGATGTTCAGCCGGAAACATCCTTTAAATATGTTTTTCAAAGCTTGTTCTTTAATGAATCATGCATTGGTTTTCAGTTGGCAGTAAAACATGAAAGTTTTTAACTGGGAATTCTGGATTGCAATTGTCTCTAGCACACTATTGTGTCCTTGTGTATACATGCTACAGCAGAAAAGCTTGCAGCGTTTTCTCCAAAAATGTCAATTTCCTGCTGGATGAAAATTCTATCTCCAAAATAGCTTCCATTCACAGCTGAAATGTAAAGCAGACATTTTGAAAGAAGTTAATCGGACACCCACACATTCAAAAACCAGTGGGGGAACATTTCAACTGCCTAGGGTACTCTGTTGCTGACCTCAGGGTGGCCATTCTTGAACAACAAAGGAACTTCAAGGACAGGTTGCAAAGCAAAACAGCTCAACTACGGTTCATCAAGAGGTTTAATGTCATTTCCTGCCTTGAACAGGGGCAAAGGTTTTTTTTTTTATATAAATCAGCTAAGCTATTCAAGGATGTCTGTGTTATCACCCAACAACTCTTTTGTGAATGGCCACTGTTAAGAAGATAATAGTTATCACTGTTTATATTTTCTGCATTTCTTTTTTAAATTTATTTTTCCATTAAACAGATAAAACCTTTAACAATAGAGTACAAAGCTTATTATACTGTATAAACATCCACATTTAGTTTTGCCAAAGTTACACTAGATAGAAAAAGCTCCACAAGGTATATATTCGAATCCTAAAACATGGCATCTCTCCAAAATAATCTTCGTGTGACTTGACGGTCTGAAGTCATTTTCTTTAACAGAAATAAAAAATGGAAACCATATAATAGTTATCACTGTCTATACTTTCTGCATTTCAATTCCCTCTGACCTTACTGTTTATAACCCCCATCCCCCAACCCACCATGTGTATACATACTTGTAACAAAGCATAACATGTCATGTATTTGAAAACAAAGCATCTTGTGACACCTTAAAGACTAACATATTTATTGCGGCAGATATTTTTGTTAACTAGAGCCTCGTTCGTCACATGCATCTGATGAAGTGGGCTCTACTCGATTAATAATAATAATAATAATAATAATAATAATAATAATAATTTCTATTTCAAATTTCAGTTCTATAGCTGAAGCTCTCAGGGCAACATGAAAGCTGAAGCCATAATAAAATTGTTAGTCTTTGAAGCACCACAAGACTCTTTGTTGCCTTTCCTACAACAGACTAACATGGCTACACCTCTGGAAATAATCTTGTGGCACCTTAAAGACTAGCAGATTTCTAACAGCATAATCTTTCATGGAGTCTTCATCAGATGTATGCAATGAAGTAGGGTCTAGTTAACAAAACTGTCTGCCATAAGAAATATGTTAGTCTTTAAGACTCTGTGTTGTTTTAGGCTGTGATAGACAGACAGTGCAATCCTATATATGTCTACTCAGATGTATGTCCCATTGAGGCCTCCTCTCAGGTAAGTGTGTATAGGATTGCAGCCTAACAAGTCTACTCCTGGGAAAACATTTATTCATGTAATTCTGATGGAATGGGATAAATAAGGTGTGTGTGTGTGTTTAACTTCATTATATGTGTAATGATGCTTGAATTTTATTATACTTCCAGACTACTTAAGAACTATCCATTCATTTCTGATGAAAGATTATTACCCCAGAGCCACCGATGCTTTTACGCATATTTGTCAGTTCAATATTACATTTTTGGATGAATCCTGTTACAACAGGACTGGAAGCACTTTGGAAACAGGACTATCAATGGCAATCAAATTTAAAGGTCTGTCGGGCAAGACTGTAAAACATCCTGATGAGCATAAAACAAGCTGATTAGGGATATAAGCAGCGGTGGGGACCTAAACAGAGGGATATCCTCAGGGCAGGGGCAGCAGAAAAAAGTGGGGGCTTGGCCCGCACTATCCAATTTGCACCTGTTTCTAAACAGTTTTGATAAATGTCAGTGATACAATGGCCAGGTTTGCACAATCACATTGGCTTAAACAAGCCACCATGGCTTGGGGGTGCCTGTGAGTCCCCATTCTGTAACCCCCCCCCCCGTAGGTTGTTGTATCATGTGAACTCGGCGAGGGTAGGTTGTTGGTATGGTTAACAAAGCACCCACAACCAGTGGAGGCTGATGGCTCTGATGTCAGTGGGGTGGTAAATCCTCTCCGGGCTTCAGTCAGAACCCATCAGAACTCTAAAGGAGCTATCCAAAGTTGGATAGCTCCCTTAGAATTCTGACAGGTTCTGACTGAGACCCGGAGCGGATTCACCGCCCCACTGACATTGGAGCCTCTAGATTTCAGTCAGAACCAGTCAGAACTCTAAAGAAGCTATTCAAGGTGCTTCTGAACCTTGGACAGCTCCTTTAGAGTTCTGACTGGTTCTGAGTGAACCTTATAGTGGATTCACTGCCCCACTGACATTGGAGGCCACCAGCCTCCACTGCCCACAACCCTGAAACAACCCATGGTTTGTGGGTGGGTTGTTAACCATGCCAACAACCCACCCTTACTGGGTTCATATGAAACAACAACCTATGAGGGGGTTTGATTTATGGAACGGGGGCCCATGGGCTCCTGCAAACCACAGTGGCTTATTTAAGCCCCTGTGATGGTGCAAACCCAGTCAGTGAGAACTGGGAGAGGGTGAAATAGTTAGGAATGTGTGCTATGGGATAGGGAGTCCATTGTTCAGCTGTTGACACAGGCATGGCATCAGTGGCAAACATCTAAGCTCCAACACCCTCAGTCATTATCTTCCAGCCTAGCCTACCTCACAAGGTTGTTGTGTGGCAGACATAATTACTTACAAGAACATAAGATCATAAGACGAGCCATGCTGGATCAGATCAAAGGCTTATCTAGTCCAGCACCCTGTCTCCCACACTGGCCAACCAGGTTCCCCAA
Organism: Heloderma suspectum; assembly: GCF_057233095.1. Taxonomy (NCBI): domain Eukaryota; kingdom Metazoa; phylum Chordata; class Lepidosauria; order Squamata; family Helodermatidae; genus Heloderma; species Heloderma suspectum. Next base: position 305,802,337 of record NC_139461.1, on the reverse strand, counting down.
TGAGAAGCCCACAAGTAGGATATGAGTGCCACAGCACCCTATGGGTCATGTTACTCAGCAACTGGTATTTAGAGGTGTGAAGGTTTGAGGCCTACAGAGGCAAAGAAAAAAAAAAGGGGGTCAGGCTCAGAGGCCTGGAGTTTTCTGGTGGAAGGGGGTAACTCTGAGAGGAGTAGTTTCATTTCTCCTATTAAGTTTCATTACTTCAGGTTTGACACACTACTTTCAGTTTTGAGAGAGGAGGGTATATAAAGAAAGGGAGAGAGACAGTCAGAGCCTGAAGTGAGAGCAGAGTCTGAAGAGGGAGCAGGAAGAAGCAGCCTGTAAAAGTCTAAAGTGCAGTACAGGAACTTGTGTTTTGCAAATTCTATTTTCTTTTAATGCCTTTCGTATCACTCATCTCTATTGTGTAAATACTTTTAGTTGTAATTTGTTTGCTTTAAATTAGGGCTGTGCACCGCCTCATTACAAAGCCTGAATAATGAGGTGAAGCGGGCTTATTCGGAGCAAAATCCTTGTGATACGAGGAGGGTCAGAGCAGTACTGAGGCACTCCAGGGCGAAGCACCCCACCCATGAAGCACCTCCTCTGCCTCGTGTATTCAGAGCTCTGCTTTATGCCTGAGCAGTCCAGACAGGCTGTCTCCAAAATGTATCAGTTTCTAGGGATGTTAGAGAATTCTGCCACGGATCCCAGGGGGGCTGAATTCCAGTGAATTCGGGCCCCCCGGAATCTGTGGTGGAACGGAGCAACCCGCCCCACCACCCCGCGAAAGCCCCGCGAAATGGAGCCTACCTGGCTCCGGCTCCGGCTGTGGCTTCGGCTCTGGTGGTGGCTCCGGCGGTGGCTTCGGCTCTGACGGTGGCTCTGGTGGTGGCTCCAGCGGCGGCGGCGGCTCCAGATGCTGCCGGGCTGCTGCGGACGCAAATGGCGTCCTGAGTAGGGGACGCCACTTGTGTCTCTATGGTAGCCCATGATAGGCTATGTAAATATTTATGTAGCCTATCATGGCTAAAGCGGGGACGCAAATGACATCCCCAATGCCATTGCATCCCCGCTTTAGCTGTCATAGTCTACATAAATATTTACGTAGCCTATCACGGAGAAAACGGAAATGCAAATGGCATAGAGGACGCCATTTGCATCCCTGCTTTAGCGGTGATAGGCTATGTAAATATTTACATAGCCTATCACGGGCTACCATAGGGATGCAAATGGCGTCCCCTACTCAGGACGCCATTTGTGTCCACAGCAGCCCGGCAGTGGCTGGAGGCCCCGCTGCGGGTTGGCCTGGCCGGCGGCTCTGCAACCTGGCTGCGGAGCGGAGCTGGCCAGGCAGGATTCCAGGGGGGAGGAACGGATTGCCTCCCCCCCCATCGAGGATTTTGGGGGGAGGGACAGAGTGCCTCCCCCCCACCGCGGATGTCCCTGGATGAAACCAGGTAAATGTTTCATACATCCCTATCAGTTTCTGAATGCTCATGCAGAGGGGCATGAGGAGGAGGAGGAGGGAGGGAGGGGGAAGGCGAGCGGACATGGGAAGGCGGGGGAAAGTGGGAAGGCAAGCACAGGAGGAGGAGGGAGTGTGCTTTGGTGAATAGGAACTCTCAGCCAGAACCGACACCAGCAGACTCCAATCAGAGAGAGTGGTGGAGGAAGGGGGTATATTTATTTCGGTGAAAGGCTGCATTTGGTTATTGCACTAGCTGTGTCTTTAGAAGAGGGCTGGTGTATGGGTAGATGATCATGTGTGTGCGCGTGCATGCACGCGTGCACTCCTAGGAGTTGTTCCTTCAGTTTATTCGATTTTGATCATCAGTAGGCTTTCCTCAAAATTTAAATTAAAAGGAAACAGCTTGGTTGTAGTGTGATCCTTCCCTCGCTCCTCGCTCCTCCATCGTGTTTGGGACAGTGTTTTTTGCAGCAGCTCTTCCAGCTGCCTTCTCATATTTCTTTCTACCTCTGACTTGTTTGTTATTTGTATTTGATTAGATTCATCTCTCCTTTCCATATTTTTTCAAACTAACATAGCTTTTTTTAACATAGCTTTTCCTCACTCATTGCTGCTACTCTCCCCCTCCCCCTCCATTCCTGTGTTTGTTTGTTTATGTTGCTTGTGGACTCCAGAAAAGGCTGCATTTGTTGTTTAAGGTCGACCCTCACTTCTGCTTTCTCCATTCTATTTTCTTGTCGTTTTTGTCAGTCAACTCTGTCTCTTTTAGATGTTTAAAAACCCAGTCTTATTTTGATTTTTAAAAGCAAACATTGACTTCTGGCCATGTTTTTCCCACCCTTTTTAAGTCATATTCAAGCATTTAGTTTTTTCTTTCTTTCTAAATTCTTAAAGAAAGGCATAGCAGCCTGTGTTTGGTTCCCCCCGGCCCCATGCTGAGGTGTCGTCTCTGTGTTGATCCTCCCAAAACAGAAATTAAAGACGGGTTTTTAAAATTATTGTTTAATTTGGCTCTTATTGCCTGCGCTGTCGTCCCGTCTTTCTTGACGTTATCCTGCCTTCCATAAAACAACATGAAATATAAAACAATAAGTTAAAGACACCCATCATTTGCTTAGGTAGTTCTGCTTTTCTTTAGCTCTTGTGTGTCTGTGTCCGTGTGTGTGCATGCGTGCTAGGTTATTGTTCCACCAACACTATACATCCAAATTTCAAGACAGTGTGGAAAAAGCATGAGACACATAGTATCTATAGTAATTACCTTCCTATTCCAATAATACTCCACTGCGTGGCAAAGCAATCTAGTGCAATGTGAGGCATCTTTGGGGTGCTGGCCGGGGTAGAGGTGGCGAGGTGCTGCTTTCACTAGCGGCACCGTTATGCGAGCTGTCTGTCCCCTAGTCATAGAATCACAGAGCAGTAGGGGTGGAAGGGGCCTATAAGACCATCAAGTCCAACCCCAGATACTAGTCCAGATAGTGTGTCCCAGTGGAGCAGGTCAGCAGAGTGCAGAGGCCAGTTGCAGTGCTCAGAGGTCACTGTTCGAGGAGGCTGGCATGGCCAGGTGCAATAGTCGCACTCTTGCCCAAGGCGGAGCAGCATCTCCTTCTGTAGTGGAAGAGGGGGCCTACTGATGGACGTTACTTCAGAGGTTCGTTCATCACATCACAATGTGATGTGGCTGCAAAAAAAGCAAATGCTATTTCGGGCTGCATTAATAGAAGCATAGCTTCCAAATCCCGGGAAGCACTAGTTCCCCTCTACTCAGCACTGGTTAGGCCTCATCTGGAGTTCTGTGTCCAGTTCTGGGCACCGCACTTTAAGAAGGATGCAGACAAACTGGAGAGGGTTCAGAGGAGGGCAACAAAGATGATCAGGGGACTGGAAACAAAGCCCTATGAGGAGAGACTGAAAGAACTGGGCATGTTTAGCCTTGAGAAGAGAAGACTGAGGGGAGATAGGATAGGTTGTCACAGAGAGGAAGGCCAGCATCTCTTCTCGATCATCCCAGGATGCAGGACACGGAATCATGGGCTCAAGTTCCAGGAAGCCAGATTCTGGCTGAACATCAGGAAACACGTCCTGACTATGACAGCAATACGACAATGGAACCAATGACCCAGGGAGGTGGTGGGCTCTCCCACACTGGAGGAATTCAAGAAGAGGCTGGACAGCCACCTGCCAGGGATGCTCTGATTTGGATTCCTGCATTGAGCAGGGAGTTGGACTAGATGGCCTTGTAGGACCCCTCCAACCCTACTATTCTATGATTCTAGGTGTCTGATGTCCTCTGCATGGTGGAGGGTGAGGAGGAGGAGATCCCCTAGAGTGTGTTGGAGGAGGAGCAGCCCCCAGACCCCTTTCCACTGTTCCTCCTGCTTATGCGGTGCCCCCCCCCCAACATCAAGGCAGGCAGTCTGCATCTCCTCCTCCCCTGAAACGTCAGGGCAGCATTGCGTGGGACCACTTTGAGTTGGGAGATGTTCCCAGTACTGCCGTGTGCCACCACTGCAAGGCGCCTCTGAGCAGGGGGCAACAGCCAGGGTGCTACAGCACCAGCAGCCTGCTCCTGCACTTGAGGAGGCAGCACCAATCGGTCTTGCTGGGGGAAGAGGCCCCCACGTCCCAGCAGGCCGGCAGCAGGGGCAAGCAGAAGGCTGGTAGTTCCTCCAGAACTCCTGCAAGCTCTCCGTCTCTCACCCCCAAGAGATTTAGGCAGGCCGCCATGGAGGAGATGGAGTGGGAAAAGTATGGGTCCACCAGGTGGAGGTTTCCAGTGTTCAAAAATCAGTGACCCTTCTGGGAAAGGAACTGACCGCTTTCAAGAATCAGTGACCCTTCTCGGCTAGGCACTGACCATGTTCATTCAAGATACACTCAGAATATTCATTTAGTGTGTGCTAGAAATAAACAAAAGCAGATAAAAAAATAACCTCTTCCAGCCTGCCTGCCAGGTAATGTGTGTATTCAGCCATAGAGAGGCTGAGCTGGGGATTCTTCTGAATAAGGGTTGTTTTGCACTTCAAAGAAACCTGCAGCAGAGATTAGGGATAGTGAGTGACCTCTGCTTCTTCAACACCCTTTCCCTTCTGAGTTTGGTCTGAGTTTCTGGGCATATCAAATTCAACCTGCGCCTAGCACACAAGCCAGTGGGCCAGACTGCCTGGACTTTGGTGGGTGGGATGCCCTTGAGGGGGGCTGGGAGAGGCCAAGGTATCATGTGTGTGTATGGAAACAGGGAGAAGTTACAGCTCTTTGCTTTGAGAGTTTCTGTGGAAAACATCAGATTTTAACTCCACCTAGCACAAAAACCACTAGGCCAAACTGTCCAAAATTTTGCAGGTGGCCTTCTCTCTGGGGTGGGGGTGGGGGTGGAGAGCTCCCCAAGTTTCATGCCTGTATCATAAACACTGAAAAAAGTTATGACCATTTGTGTTTTCCCATGCAAGACAATGGGAAAACGCCAAAAACGGGAGACCTGGATATCCGAATCTCGCTTCGGATTCAGATCAGAGTTGAAGCGGAGGGGGTCTGAATCAATCCGAGGCAGATAGGGGTCACTTTAGAGGATCCAAAGCAGCATCCAAAGCGGATTGAGGGTCTGTGCACACCCCTACTTTCAATCTACTAGTAAACGTTGTGTTTAAGCTCCGTGTCTAGAGTGTTGGTCACCCCATGTCTACAGCCTAAACCCCATGTTACTGGAAAGGGGAATGTAAAAGAAGGAAGGTCTTCTTTTGAGAAGGCAAGATATTCTTAAGGAGTTGCTCAGAGGGTCCAGATCATAAGGGGAGCCCTGACAAGAGGCATACTGCCTCTGATGCTGGATGTAATATATTGTTGTTGTTGTTGTTGTTCAGTCGTGTCCGACTCTTCGTGACCCCATGGACCATAGCATGCCAGGCCTTCCTGTCCTGCGCTCTCTCCCGGAGCGTGCTCAAGTTCATATTCATTGCATCCGTGATGCTATCTAGCCATCTCATCCTCTGCCGTCCCCTTCTCCTTTTGCCTTCAGTCTTTCCCAGCATCAGGGTCTTTTCCAGAGAGTTTTCTCTTCGCATTAGGTGGCCAAAATATTTGAGCTTCAGCTTCAGGATCTGTCCTTCCAATGAGCAGTCAGGGTTGATTTCCTTCAGGATGGACTGATTTGACCTCCTTGCAGTCCAGGGGACTCGTAAGAGTCTTCTCCAGCACCACAGTTTGAAAGCATCAGTTCTTCGGCGTTCAGCCTTCCTTATAGTCCAGCTCTCACAGCCATACATTACTACTGGGAAAACCATAGCTTTGATTAGACGGACCTTTGTCGGCAAGGTGATGTCTCTGCTTCTTACTGTGCTGTCTAGGTTTGCCATAGCTTTCCTCCCAAGGAGCAAGCGTCTTTGAATTTCATGGCTACAGTCACCGTCTGCAGTGATCTTGGAGCCCAAGAAAGTAAAATCTGTCACTGCTTCCATTTCTTCCTCTTCTATATGCCAGGAAGTGATAGGGCCAGATGCCATGATCTTCGTTTTTTTAATGTTGAGTTTCAAACCAGCTTTTGCACTCTCCTCTTTCACCCTCAACAAGAGGCTCTTTAGATCCTCTTCACTTTCTGCCATTAGGGTGGTATCGTCTGCATATTGGAGGTTGTTGATAATTCTCCCGGCAATCTTAATTCTGACCTTTGATTCATCCAACCCGGCATTTCTCATGATGTACTCTGCATATAAGTTAAATAAGCAGGGTGACAATATACAGCCTTGTCGTACTCCTTTCCCAATTTTGAACCACTCGGTTGTTCCATGTCTCGTTCTTACTGTTGCTTCTTGACCCTCGTACAGGTTTCTCAGGAGACAGGTAAGGTGGTCTGGTACTCCCATCACTTTAAGAATTTGCCACAGTTTGTTGTGATCCACACAATCAAAGGCTTTAGCATAGTCAATGAAGCAGAAATAGATGTTTTTCTGGAATTCTCTTGCTTTCTCCATGATGCAGCGAATGTTGGCGATTTGATCTCTAGTTCCTCTGCCTCTTCGAAACCCAGCTTGTACTTCCGGTAGTTCTCGGTTCGCATACTGCTGAAGCCTAGCTTGTAGGATTTTGAGCATCACCTTGCTGGCATGTGAAATGAGCGCAATTGTGCGGTAGTTTGAACACTCTTTGGCATTGCCCTTCTTTGGAATTGGAATGTAAACTGACCTTTTCCAGTCTTGTGGCCATTGTTGAGTGTTCCAAATTTGTTGGCATATTGAATGCAGAACTTTAACAGCATCATCTTTTAGGATTTTAAATAGCTCAGCTGGAAGACTGTCATCTCCGCTAGCTTTGTTGTTAGTAATGGCTATCAGGGACATTAAGATCTTTCCTGTATAGTTCTTCTGTGTATTCTTCCCACCTCTTCTTAATCTCATCTGCTTCTGTTAGGTCCCTGCCTTCTTTGTCCTTTATCATGCCCGTCTTTGCACAAAACGTTCCCTTGAGATCTCCAATTTTCTTGAAGAGATCTCTAGTCTTTCCCATTCTGTTGTTTTCCTCGATTTCTTTGCATTGTTCATTTAAGAAGGCCTTCTTGTCTCTCCTTGCTGTTCTCTGGAACTCTGCATTCAGTTGGATATATCTTCCCCTTTCTCCCTTGCTTTTCGCTTCCCTTCTTTCCTCAGCTACTTGTAAAGCCTCATCAGACAGCCACTTGGCTTTCTTGCATTTCTTTTTCTTTGGGATGGATTTCGTTGCTGCCTCCTGAACAATGTTACGGACCTCCGTCCATAGTTCCTCAGGCACTCTGTCTATCAGGTCTAATCCCTGAAATCTATTCCTCACCTCCACTGTATATTCATAAGGGATAGGATTGAGGTCATACCTGAATGGTTTAGTGGTTTTCCCTACATTCTTCAATTTAAGCCGAAATTTTGCAAGAAGCAGCTCATGATCTGAGCCACAGTCAGCTCCAGGTCTTGTTTTGACTGACTGTATAGAGCTTCTTCATCTTTGGCTGCAAAGGACATAATCAATCTGATTTCGATATTGACCATCTGGTGATGTCCATGTGTAGAGTCGTCTCTTGTGCTGTTGGAAAAGAGTGTTTGCTCTGATCAGCGTGTTCTCTTGGCAAAATTCTATTAGCTTTTGTCCTGCTACATTTTGTACACCAAGGCCATGCCTGCCTGTTATCCCAGTGATTTCTTGACTTCCTACTTTAGCATTCCAATCCCCTATGATGAAGAGGTCATCTTTTTTTGGTGTTAGTTCTAGAAGGTGTTGTAGGTCTTCATAGAACCGATCAACCTCAGCTTCTTCGGCCTCAGTGGTTGGGGCATAGACTTGAATTACTGTGATGTTGAATGGTTTGCCTTGGATTTGTACTGAGATCATTCTATCGTTTTTAAGATTGTACCCCAGTACTGCTTTTCCCACCCTTTTGTTGACTATGTGTGCTACTCCATTTCTTCTCAGGGATTCTTGCCCACAATAGTAGATATGATAGTCACCTGAATTAAATTCGCCCATGCCTGTCCATTTGAGTTCACTGATTCCCAAGATGTCGATGTTCAATCTTGCCATCTCATGTTTGACCACCTCCAGCTTACCTTGATTCATTGATCTGACATTCCAGGTTCCTAAACAATATTGTTCTTTACAGCATCGGATTTTCTTATCACCACCAGACACATCCACAGCTGAGTGTCCTTTCGGCTTTGGCCCAGCCGCTTCACTCTTTCTGGTGCTACTTGGAAATACCCTCTGCTCTTCCCCAGTAGTATATTGGACACCTTCCGACCTGAGGGTCTCATCTTCTGGTGTCATCTCTTTTAGCCTTGTGATACGTTCCATGGGGTTTTCTTGGCAAGAATACTGGAGTGGGTTGCCATTTCCTTCTCCAGTGGACCACATTTTGTCAGAACTCTCTGCCATGACCTGTCCGTCTTGGGTGGCCCTGCACGGCATAGCTTATGGCTTCACTGAGTTACGCATAGGGATGGCGGAGAATTTCTCCCCGAAACTTCGGGGGGCCGAGCGCCAACGTGTTCGGCCCCCCGAACAAGTTTTGGGGAGAAATTCTCCGCACCCCCCCACACCCCGAACCCCCCCCTGGGACGGGACTTACCTTTGCCGAATGTCCCTCCTGGCGGCGGGTCCGGCCGGCGGTTCGGCGGGTCTTCGTCAGGGGCGGGGGCGGCAGCCGATCTTTCAACCGGCTGCCGCCGCCGCCATTGCAATAAAGGAAAAAAAAACAAAAACGCCCCCATGATAGGCTACGTGACGATTAACATAACCTATCACGGCTAGATTTGCAAAGTCAGAGATGAGAGCCAGTGTAGTGTAGTGGTGAGAGTGATGGACTGGGAGCCGGGAGATCCGGGTTCTAGTCCCCACTTGGCCATGGAAGCTCACTGGGTGACTTTGGGCCAGTCAGACTCTCAGCCCAACCTACCTCACAGGGTTGTTGTTGTGAGGATACAACGGTGAGGAGGAGGATAATGTAAGCCGCCTTGAGTTCCTTGCGAGAGGGAGAAAGGCGGGGTATAAATGCAATAAATAAATAAATAAATATCACTGGTGACTTAAAAAAAAAAGAAAAAAGCGTGTACGGATAATGGCGGCCCCCATAGGGAGCCGCCATTCCCGTTCCTTATTTGGTCGCTGTAGTCTACGTAAAGATTTACGTAGACTACAGCGACCAAATAAGGAACGCGAATGGCGGCTCCCTATGGGGGCCGCCATTTGCGTACGCGCTTTTTTTTTTTTAAGTCACCCGCGATAGGCTACGTGACGATTTACGTAGCCTATCACGGCTGACTTTGCAGATCTAGCCGTGATAGGCTACGTTAATCGTCACGTAGCCTATCACGGGGGTGTTTTTTTTTTTCTAACTGTTTAGTTCGTGGCCGGGCAAGGCGAGGCGCCTCCTTCCCGGCCTGAATTTCGGCCGGGCGAGGCAGGAAGCCTCCCCCCCGGCCTGAATTTCAGCCGGGCGAGGTGGGAAGCCTCCCCCCCCAGCCTGAACTTCGCGGGGGGAGCAACGAAGCGCTTCCCCCCCACTGCGGGAAATCTTCGAGGACAGGTAAGTGACTTTCGTCCACCCCTAGAACTTACGCAAGCTCCTTCGTCACAACAAGGCAGTGATCCATGAAGCGGGGATGTAATATATAGCCTCCAGTAATTATTAGTAGCCACTGATAGCCTTATTCTCCATGAATTTCACTAGTAATTTTACACTTGCTTATACTGAACCACATTTGTCATTTTAAAGCCCATTATCTCAGTTTGAAGATAACTTTTTGGAACTCTTCACTTTTTTGTTTTAATCACCCTAAATAATGTGGTGTTGTCAGCAAACTTGACTACCTCCCTGCTCACCCCCAGCTCAGTTAAAACATATGCCCTAACCCGGCACCAGCTTGTCTGGCTGAAAGGGGGGGGCATTGTGGGCGGGTGGGGTGACAAGATGCAAGGCCTTCTGATTGGTGCACCCCAGTCGCACCACCAGGCGGGGAGGGGCAGGCCGAGTTGACTTAAACTCGACCCCCTCCCTATCTCAGCTCTCTGGCTCGACGCAGATGGAGAGAGCTAAAGACTTGCCTGGAATCGACGAGGGGCTCCTGCCTGCTGGAGAATGGCTTCGTCGTCATTCCAGCTACCTGGACTCAGCGTGCTTCTGCGTGCCCCAAAAAGCTTCTCTTCCACGCCAGCGCTGGCCGTGGCTCTTGGGTTGCCGATGCTCGTGGCGGGTCTCGCGTGCTCCGGTGCGGCTCCCTCTGGGCCGGCGCCTGCCGGCTGGCAGGAAGCCCGTCATTGGTGGTGGTGCACGGAGTGATACAGTGCCTGTCTCCGCCGGCGCTAGCTGCCTCTGGGGCTCTGGCGCTCGCGGCGGTATCGTGCCCGTCCCCCCTCGCCGGCTCCTTCCTTCCCCTGCTCGCTGGGCGCGCCTGCCGCGGCTCCAGGTTTGCCAGTGGTGCGGCGGCGGCGCACGTGCGTGGCCCCCCACTCAGCCAGCATTTGCTGCCTCGGTGGGATCGCCGGCGGCAGTCCTGAGTGCGCGCGCCTGGGTGCAGTGCTTGTTGTCCTCCTCCCCTGCGGGGTGCGGGCAGGGGTGGCACACAGCCACCCGCCCACCTGCTCGCCTGCTCGCTCCCTCCCCCGCCCACTCGCTCGCTGCCCGCCCACCCGCCTGCCTTCCCGCCTGCCTGCCGGCCCGCTGGTTGGCCGGCCGGCTCGCCGACCCGCCTGCCAGCCAGCCCGTCCAGCCAGCCACCTGCCTGCCTTCCTTCCTGCCCACCTTCCTGCCAGCCTTCTGTGGCCGCTGCCGTGCACCTGCACCGCCGCGGGTGCGCGTTGGAGTGCGGCGCCGGTGATTGCTGGCACTGACTTGTCCTTTTGGGCGCTGGTGCTCTCAACGGCGGTGTGCCTGCCCCCCCCCCGCTCCTTCCTCCTGCAGGTGTCTGCTTCAACTCGTTGCCTCCCGGGGGTGCGGGACATTCACCCCCCCACAAAAAATTAATTATTTAATTAATTAAATAGAGGAGCGGCTGCAGATCCCTGTTGGGCACCTGCCTCTGTTCACGGGTCAGGGCGCCCTCGGCAGAGGGTGCCCGAGCTCAGGCGCGGCTCCGTCACCGCTGGCCCCTTGCTGCGCCTATTGAGCACTGATCTCTCCTATCTAAACGGTAGCGGCAGCGCTCCCCTCTTCCCATCCCCAGGCCTCTCTGTCTCGGCCTTGAACGTGGATCAGCAGATCTCGAGGCTTGCCCGGGGTGCCCAGTTGCTTACTTATTTCTTGCTGATATCGGCCAAGCTTAACTCACTTTCAGCATCATGCCCCCCAAGAAGGGCCAAGGTGGAAAGAAAGGGAAGGGGAGGGCCCCGCCTCCCCTCCCCAAAACACCGCTGCCAAGGCCCAATTCTGAGTCTGATGAGGAAGCAGACCCAGTATTGGCATCAATTCTTTCTCGTCTGGAAGCTGCTGAGCATTCCTCAGGGATCCCTCCCCCTCCCCCGGCCAGGCCTAAAAAACCCTCGGCGGTCCAGCCCAAGCGAACGTGACAGCAGACCCAGCGCTCGCTGCTTCTTTCTATTTCAGCTTGCCTGGACGCTATTGAGGCATCCACCTCCTCTTCCTCGGCTCTTCCGGATGGCTCACCACCCACGGTGGAGCTCCTCCCTTCTGTGGCCTCATCTTCCCCGGGTGCACAAGCAACAACATCAGTTTTTCCAGTTGGGGATCAGAGCACGCCCACACTGGATTCAGGTGAGACTGCTTTGGCACCTCAATTCGCCTGGCCGGGCATGGGGCAGGTCAACCCCTGGGGTTGGATGCCGTGGTTTACCCTTCAGGGCAGCCCAGTCCCCCCTCTCCCACTTCCTTCAGTTACTCCAGCCCCCGCAGTTAGTACTCCACTCCTCAGCCTGTGGTCTCGGTCTCAACTCCTAGTTCAACTGCTCAGGTGGCCAGCCCACCCAGTTCACTGGGGCATGGCGCCTCATTCCCCTTACTGCTACTGGCAGGAGATGCCTCCACATCAGCCCCGCCACTATTCCAGCCTCATCCGCTTAACGCCGCCTCCGCTAGTGTTTGGCAGGGGCCCACCAGTTCGGTTTGGGACCCCCTGTCTCCCCTACCACCTCCCCTGCCAGCCCCACAGTTGTCCTTGGCTGACCCATGCGCCAACCTGGGTCGAGGATCCATGTCCACAGGTGCTACATCTTCCCCTATTGGCTTTCACTTAACCATTGCCACCAGAGAAAAGATTTTGCGGGGAGAATTTACCGATGTCTTTGCCCTGCTCTTTCATGATCCCGAAGCCAGTGACAAGGATAGGAACCGTGACCGGGATCCTGAGTGGAGCAAAACTCGCAAGGTGCCACACACCTGGGCGAACTGGTTGCCAAGCTTCTTAATTTATGCTGGCATCCTCCAACAGAGATTCCCCGAGAGGGCTTGGGTCCTCACCAAGTACCTCGACATAATATACAGGGCTTACACTGAATATGAAGGGAGCGCATGGCTGGCCTACAATGAGGCCTTCCGACGAAGGGCCGCCATTGACCCTTCCATGCGCTGGGATCTGAAGGACCAGGACCTTTGGCTCCAATTTATGACCCCTTCCAGGCCAGGCTTCGGCGACAGGTCCGACAGCGGCCACATCCTTGCCAAGCTGTCGCCCGCAATAGCCGCCAGGCCTATTGCAGGTCCAGGGGTTCAACACCGCTGGCTGTGCTGGGAATTCAGCTCCAAAGTTTCCTGCGCCCGAAACCCATGCCACTTCCGGCATGAATGCTCCCTTTGCGGCGGTCTACACTCCTGCGCCTCTTGCCCAAGAGCCAGAGGTTGGAGAGGTCCCCCAAGGGATGGCTGTGGTGGCAGAAAACAGGGCGGTGGGCATCCTCCCCCTCCCAAAAGGCCCCAGCCCAGTTAAGATTCTTCCGCTCCTTCAATGTCTAGGGCGTTACCCAAATCGGCGGGCAGCGATCTACTTGGAATGCGGCTTCACACTGGGTTTCAGGATCCCCTTTAGGGGTCCACGCAAGCCGTATTTGACCGGTAACCACCGGTCTGTTCTTAGCATGCAGCGCTTGGTGCAAGATAAAATTAACAAAGAAGTTCAGTCAGGTCGGGTCATGGGCCCCTTTTCCTCACCCCCGTTACCCAACCTGCGGATTTCCCCTTTGGGAATTATCCCCAAGAAATCGCCCAGTGAGTTCAGGTTAATTCATGACCTCTCTTTCCCCAAAGGCCAGTCTGTTAATGATGAAATCCCAGATTCCCTATGTTCCGTGCGTTATACCTCCTTTGATACTGCGGTAGCCATGATAAGAGCCCTGGGCCGCGGGGCATTGATGGGCAAGTGTGATATCAAATCTGCTTTTCGCATTTTGCCTATCAATCCTCTGGATTTTGATTTGCTGGGATTCTCCTTCCAGGACAAATTTTACATCCACCGTGCCCTCCCCATGGAATGCTCCATCTCTTGCGCTATGTTTGAAATGTTCAGTACCTTTCTGGAATGGGCCATATGGGATAAGACAGGCTGCGGCGATGTGGTCCATTATTTGGATGACTTCCTGTTTGCTGGACCCGGGGGCCGCAGTCAATGCTCTGACCTAATTAGGGCATTCATATCCCTTTCCTCAGACTTGGGTGTCCCTTTGGCACATGAGAAGACAGAGGGCGCATCTGTTATTTTGACATTCTTAGGGATCGAGCTCGTTACCCTCGCACAGTGTTCTCGTCTCCCTCACGATAAATTGCTGGTACTTAAGAATAAGCTCCAGTCCATCTTGCATCTTCATAAAGTCTCCCTTAGAGCCCTCCAAGAAGTCACTGGGCATTTGAACTTCGCTTGTAGGGTGGTGGCCCCTGGCCGCGCCTTCCTGCAACGGCTCTGCTGGGCAATGCAGGGTCTTCAACTCCCGCATCATGGCACCAGAGTCACCTCCGCTATGCTCATGGACCTGCAGGTATGGCTTAAATTCCTGATGGATTTTAATGGCATCTCCTTCTGGAGGCGTGAGTTACTTCTATGAGCCGACCTGCAGATCCATTTGGATGCTGCCGGCACCTTTGGTTTTGGTCTAATTTGGTGAGAGCGGTGGTGCCTGGGCCAGTGGCCAGAGAGCTGGGCTGCCGGCAGTATTTGTCAGGACCTCACCTTCCTGGAATTCTTCCCCATTTACGTGGCTGTACACATTTGGGCAGACTTGATGGCCAACTCTGTCACCCTTTTTTGGTGCGACAACATGGCCGTTGTGCACGTCATTAATACATTATCCTCCAGAAACCAAAGGGTCATGGATTTAGTTAGAGCATTTACCCTCCAATGCCTACGCCACAACATATGGTTCCATGCCCGCCATGTGCCGGGTCTGGGGAACCCTGTTGCCGATGCTTTGTCACGAAACCAGATCAATAGGTTCCGTGCGTTGGCTCCATGGGCACGTCTGCTACCAGACCCCATGCCAGCCGAATTGTGGGAGATTGGCGCTCTCAAGTCGAACACGCTATCCTGAACTCTATAGCCCCCAGCACTAGAGCTGCCTACGAGAGAGCAGGTAGGGAGTTTTGCGCCTTCAGGTGCGCACTTCAGTTGCAGGATGTGTGGCCCTTACCTGTGGACCACTTGTTACAATTCTGCATACATCTGCATAACAAGGGACTGTCCGCTAGGACCATTTCGGGGAGGCTCGCCTCTTTGGCCTTCTGGGCCAAAGTGCGAGGGGTGGAGGACTCCACCTCAGATTTCCGAGTTAGGAGGGCTGTGCAAGGCTGGGCGCGGATGTCTCCCACCCCGCCAGATTCCAGGCATCCTTTGTCACCAGTTATTCTTATAGGGCTCCGGGGATTGTGGCCTTCCATTTGCTCTTCTCCATACGAAGCCTCCCTCTTTCACGCTGCAGCTTTAACAGCCTTTTTTGGGGCCCTTAGGATTTCAGAACTAGTCTGGGCTTCCAAATCTGACACCACTGGGAGGGCCTTGAGGTACTCCGATATCCAGATCCATCCCAACCTGATTCACCTCCGTATTTCACGGTTGAAAATCGACCAGTCAGGCAAGGGAGCATTGGTGGCCCTTAGCTGGGCCCAGGCCGAGGAGTTATGCCCTGTCAGGGCCTTGCAGGCCTTCATTGGGCACCGCGGGGCGAGTGAGGGTCCCCTATTTTGCCATGTTGACGGTTCACCACTGACAAAGTTCTAATTCTGGGCAGTCACTAAGTTAGCCTTGTCCACACTGGGTTTGGGGCATTATTGTTTTGGGACTCACTCTTTCCGTATTGGGGCGGCCTCTACGGCAGCTGCCATACGTTTTTCATCCAAGCAAGTGAAGGCTGTAGGGAGATGGCGCTCCAGGGCCTTCCGCTCTTACATTCGCAAGTTGCCAGATGCTTCATGATGCTTCTCCTCGCCTTCCCCAATATTTTATTAAGATGGGATTCGACCTACTCCGGTATGGGTGCTCATTTGTGGGCACAGTATGGTTTTTTGGGCTGTTCACAGAGCTTCTACGTTGGCCTTCAGATCCCGGCTGCAGTTTCCCCAACAGGTGACGATACAATGGCTCGGCCAGCAGGGTATGTGATGGGACACTCTTCTTCCCACACTCTTTCATCGAGGTTTGGTCAGTTTCCCTCCACAAGCCTGGTGTTGCACCTAGGAGGGAACGGCCTGGGCTGCAAGCCTGGAAAAGGCTTGATCGAGCAGGCGTTGGTTGATTTGCAGACGATCCGACATCGCTGGCCGGGGGTGACCATATTATGGTCCTCAATGCTCCCGAGAATCATGTGGAGGGCGCAGAGCAATGTGGCCATGGAACGGGCCCGGCGCAAGGTGAACAGAGAACTGGCACATGGGTTGTCAGATCATGGCGATGGATGCATCAACCACCAGGGAATCCGGTGGACTAGGAAGGAGCTTTACAGGCAGGACAGCGTCCACCTGTCAGACATAGAGAATGACATATTTTTGTCCGATCTGCAAAGGGGCCTGCAGGAAGTTCTTCTGCGCAGGTGGGGGGAGTTTCACAAGCAATAGGCTTGTGACTCCTGTGGCGGCTAGGACAGGCAAAACAGGAAAGGGAGTAGGGATGGTGTGCATGCAGAGGCACCTTATGGTGACAGGTGACACCCGAACGGGTTGTGTGGCTCGGCGGGGGGATAAGGGTTGCCTGGGAGACCAACCCTACTCACTCACCCAGGTGTTGTGCGGCACCGGGTTGGGGGTGACACCGGAAGGTCTACCTCCCCCAGAAGGGGCAGTCCGGAGGGATGGCAAGATCACCACCACCCCTCAGGCTGGCTGTGTTTTCACCCAAGAAGTGCCAGCTAGCCGCTGACAGTTAGATGCTCGTCCTAGTTACCCCTTTGCAAGTATTTCAATAAATGTGGCCCAATTTTCAACCCAAGCTTGTTGTCTGCGTCTTCTTTGACCCATCTCCGCTCGCAATGCACTTCCTTATTAGTGAAACCTAATTAGTGAAACCTGAAAGAATCATCTCCTCCCATATGTCCTTGCCCGGACCCTAAGATCATCTTCAGGGGTCCTGCTGAAGGAAGTGACAGTGGTGGCTACCAGGAAGAGGGCCTTTTCTGCTGTGGCACCCTGGCTGTGGAATGAGGTTCCCAGAAAGTCTCACCTGGTACTCATTCTGGCACCAGGTGAAGACCTTCTTATTCTCCCCGGCACTTTAGTCTTTTAGTTCTGGTGTTTTAAATCTATCACTGTATTTTAAATCTTTGCATCACTGCTAGGCTTTATCCTGGTTTTTACTTTTATTTTATACTGCAGTTTTAAACTTTTGTAATGTGTCTTCTGTAGTACTTTATGGTTTTATTTGTTGTGAACTGCTGAGAGAGCTTTGGCTATTGGGCAGTATAGAAGTGTAATAAAATAAATAGATAAACCTGCCAGACAGCAGCAGGTCTTGAGAAAACCGTGTCAAAATTTACTTTGGGTTGGATCCAGGATCTACCTTCTTCAAGAGGAAGGATTCTGCTCATGGAAGAGCCTTCCACCATTTTTGGGGACCGGAGGGCGCAATCCTATCAGGATAGGCAGCTGCCTCTGAACTCGGAGGCGACCACCTGTCCAACGTAGGGCAGGAGCAGCGAGGAGGGGATCTTCCAATCCGTGCTTCAACTGTTCTGCATTCACAGCTAGACAGCCAATTTTGGGACTAGACAACAGAGCTAGACAATTTCGGCTGTCTAGCTGTGGGAAGTCAGAGTGGGGTGGGGGGGATGCCGGACGACTCATAGGAAGTGTCAGGAAGGCAATTCCGTCCTCCCTGCCCTGGCCCACCCCTGGGAATGCCCAGTTTTCACTGCTCTGCACTGCTCTTACAAGCGTGGAGTGTGAGGCCGATCCGCGCTGCCTATGAGGCAGCGCAGGACGGGGTGGAGGGTGGTTCTCAGGGAGCCGACCTGGGAACGTGGGCTCTGAGGTCGGTTCCCAGGAATCGACCTATCCTATGGCCATCTAGCTGCTGACTAGCAGTCATAGGATTGCGCCCTTATTCTCTCCACCCCATAGCCCATTCAGCAGGATCTCCTGACCCTCTGTGTAGCATTTTCAGGGGGCTGAAGGGCCTGCAGTGGGAAGGAGGAGGTGAGGAAGTCCAGTTCTATCAGCATTGTTGATCTGGTGTAAATCTGGATCCAACCCATCGTAAGCAACTTGGGGCAGGGGACTGCCTTTTTCTTGTGTCATCAATGGACCATCAAAGGACCTGGTTTTGTAAAGAGCAAGGACTATTGATAGTGCTATTTAACTAGTAATAATGATCCTTGTTATTATTATTTTTTTTACATGATCAGATATGTTCCCAAAAGTTTGCTCGTGGCTTTCTGTCATGTTTTTGATATATATATATATGCAATGGCACTGCAAAATTATCCGTTGAAGAAGCAGCAAATCTGTAGAGGCAAAGATGACACCACGTGCATCTCCTTCTGCCAGCAGGACTCACTTGTTTAAGTGCTGCTTGCAAATGAGACGTTTCTGCCAAGTCACCATTTGGTGAGAGGAGGATCATAAATATGTGCTTTATGATAAGCACCTGTTTGCCTCAAAAACAGCTCTTGTTTTTCTATCGTAAAAGAGTTCTTTTTGGAAGGAGACAGGAGAAAAGCACAGCTTAAGCTGCATAATAGAACAATTGCGAATTGAAGCTGGAGTTCTTGGATGCTTATGAAATATGAGGGATCAATTTTGTATATGTCCACTGCTAAATGGGGAGAAAAAGCCCCACTGTTGTTGTTGTTGTTGTCGTTGTTCAGTCGTTAAGTCGTGTCCGACTCTTCGTGACCCCATGGACCACAGCACGCCAGGCCTTCCTGTCCTGCGCTCTCTCCCAGAGTGTGCTCAAGTTCATATTCATTGCATCAGTGATGCTATCCAGCCATCTCGTCCTCTGCCGTCCCCTTCTCCTTTTGCCTTCAGTCTTTCCCAGCATCAGGGTCTTTTCCAGGGAGTTTTCTCTTCGTATTAGGTGGCCAAAATATTTGAGCTTCAGCTTCAGTATCTGTCCTTCCAATGAGCAGTCAGGATTGATTTCCTTTAGGATTGACGGATTTGACCTCCTTGCAGTCCAGGGGACTCGTAAGAGCCTTCTCCAGCACCACAGTTCGAAAGCATCAATTCTCCTGCGCTCAGCCTTCCTTATAGTCCAGTTCTCACAGCCATACGTTACTACTGGGAAAAACATAGCTTTGATTATATGGACCTTTGCTGGCAAGATGATGACTCTGCTTCTTACTATGCTGTCGAGGAATAGAAATCTATTCCTCACCTCCACTGTATATTCATAAGGGATATGATTTAGGTCATAACTGAATGGTTTAGTGGTTTTCCCTATGTTCTTCAATTTAAGCCGAAATTTTGCAACAAGAAGCTCATGATCTGAGCCACAGTCATCTAGGTCTTGTTTTGACTGACTGTATAGAGCTTCTCCATCTTTGGCTGCAAAGGACATAATCAATCTGATTTCGATATTGACCATCTGGTGATGTCCATGTGTAGAGTCGTCTCTTGTGCTCTTGGAAAAGAGTGTTTGCTATGATCAGCGTGTTCTCTTGGCAAAACTCTATTAGCCTTTTCCTGCTTCATTCTGTACACCAAGGCCTTGCTTGCCTGTTATCCCGGTGATTTCTTGACTTCCTAGTTTGGCATTCCAATCCCCTATGATGAAAAGGACATCTTTTTTTGGTGTTAGTGCTAGAAGGTGTTGTAGGTCTTCATAGAACCGATCAACCTCCTCTTCTTCGGCCTCAGTGGTTGGGGCATAGACTTGAATTACTGTGATGTTGAATGGTTTGCCTTGGATTCGTACTGAGATCATTCTATCGTTTTTGAGATTGTACCCCAGTACTGCTTTTCCCACCCTTTTATTGACCATGAATGCTACTCCATTTCTTCTAAGGGATTGTTGCCCACAGTAGTAGATATAATGGTCACCTGAATTAAATTTGCCCATGCTTGTCCATTTTCGTTTGCTGATTCCCAAGATGTCGATGTTCAATCTTACCATCTCATGTTTGACCACCTCCAGCTTACCTTGATTCATTGATCTTACATTCCAGGTTCCTAAACAATATTGTTCTTTACAGCATCAGACTTTCTTTTCACCACCAGACACATCCACAGCTGAGTGTCCTTTCGGCTTTGGCCCAGCCGCTTCACTCTTTCTGGCGCTACTTGGAAATTCCCTCTGCTCTTCCCCAGTAGTATATTGGACACCTTCCGACCTGAGGGGCTCATGTTCCAGCATCATATCTTTTAGCCTTGTGATACGTTCCATGGGGTTTTCTTGGCAAGAATACTGGCATTTCCTTCTCCAGTGGACCACATTTTGTCAGAACTCTCTGCCATGACCTGTCCATCTTGGGTGGCCCTGCATGGCATAGCTTATGGCTTCACTGAGTTATGCAAGCCCCTTCGCCAGAACAAGGCAGTGATCCATGAAGGGGAAGAAGCCCCACTGCTCACTCCTAATTCCAGATCATTTATGAACAAGTTGAAAAGCACTGGTCCCAATACAGATCCCTGTGGGACTCCACTGTTTACAACCCTCCATTGGGAGAATTTACCATTTATTCCTACTCTGTGCTTTCTGTTATTTAACCATTCCTGATCCATAAGAGGACCTGTCTTCTTATTCCAGGACTGCTATGTTTGCTCAGGAGTCTTTGGAGGAGGACTTTGTCAAAAAACATTTGGAAGTCCAAGTAAACAATGGCCCTATTCACATGTAACCCAAAGCCATGATGGTTAGGTGTTTTGCGCTAACTATGATAGCTTAGTGCATTGTGTGGAGGCCGTTTTTCCCAACCATGGTGGCTACATAACCATGGTGTAACCAGGCTCACTAACCATGGGCTGCAAGAGGGGTAGTGGCCCTAACCATGGCTTAGCATGCTGTCTGTTGGGCCCCCGTGGTTATCCCAGTCTTGCTACAGAACTCCACAGCAAGAGTGGCTGAAAACAGCCCTGCTGCTCCTGTCCGTGCGTGAGAGCTCCATGGTCAAAATCTGTCTAGCAACGCAGGATGCAGCAGCCAAGAGTCAGCCTCAGCTCTGTCCTTCCCTATGCAATTAGAGAAGCATGCTGGCACAAAGATGGTTTCACTCTCATGCCACTGAGAGCTGTGATTGGACAGGAGGGAAATACAAACAGCGCCGTATATGGACAGGTGGGGGAGGGGACTACGACCGGATATGGTAGTGAAGGCGGAAAATCAGAGCACATTAAGGGGAAATACCAGGATATTCGGGTATTGAAAGCGGGAGCACGGAAGTGTGAAATTCCGGTTCCAATTCGAGGCGGGTACTGCGTAGTGTGAAAGGTGGGCAGTGAAACCTCATTGGAAGTGTGTTACCAGCACAGCGACTTTGGGGGCACTGGGGTCCCATGCAGAAGCAGCTGGGAGCGCAGTGGAAAGCGGAAACACCCCTGCCTGCCCAGCTGCTGGCTGAGCCACTGCATCCCTGGCCAAAATCGCGCCCTCCCCCTGCCCTCTCACAGCAGTCCCCCCCAAGGCCCCATGGCTGCTATGGCTGAACCCCAGTATGCCAAACACTCCCACTGTCAGGGTGGAAACTGAGCCCAGAGAGCCCCAGAGCAGTTCTGATTCTGAGGAGGAACAACAATCAATGGGAGAGGAGCCAGCTTATCCCTCACAGGCTCAGTACCTGGCAGAGACTTCTCCTGCTGGCATTCCTGAGATAGATAGTGACCCGGGCAGTGAGAGAGTGTGGGAGGGGGGTTTCTTAGATGCTTGACGCAGACGCAGGGAGCGACGAGCGATGGAAGGCGCGGAAAGAAGGCGTAGCGCCTGTTTGGCACGCAAGCAACAGCCGCCTCCCATTGCCCCAAGGGAAAGAGGGAGGATCTCTCCCTAGCCCATAAGTTCTGGGTCTTCAAGTGACTCTCTTTGAAATGGGGATCAACTGCCTACTTGAAGCTTAGGCCACTCTGCTGTTCCTTGCTTTAGTCACTGGTGATTAGCATCTGAAAGAGTCATTAAGTTGTAAAAGGATTAAAGCTTTGAAAAGAAATCCTTTTGTCTGTGTCTTGAGTTGGCTATTGGAATCTACTGAGAGAGGCCACCAAGGCACTCCTGACACCCACCCACTGTGCCCCCTCCCCTGCACAGCCTCCAACTCCTCTGGAGGAAATGGCCAAAACACGGGGGAAGGGGAGGCGGTGGCAGCCCTGATGAGTGCAGCTGGCAAGCGCCACTAGAATGCGCCCCCCCAACAATGGGCATGCTAGCCTGGCACAGTCCCATGGAGGCCCACACTACCGCCAGACTTTCCCACCACTGTCCGGCACACCCAGCTTCCAAGGAGCACTGTGCGGCCCAGGCACAGAGACCCCCCCTGGGTGCATCACCCCTGCAGCATCAGCCAGGCACCCTTCCAGGATGAATGGCAGGCCCAGGGGGCCGCCTTGCGAGCAGGATCCCATGGCAGAGGGCGGTGGCGGCAGTGACTCCCCAGTCCTGTCCTTGGACACTGACTCCCTGGAGGCATCCTAGTCCCAGCATGGCAGCCAGGCCCACTTTCCCTCTGATATGGACAGTGATGGGCAGTACGGGCATGTCAGTGGGCATGGGGAGGGGCATGGTGCAGAGGGGTCTGCTGCCTTCCCTCTGCAACTGGTGGCGGCACCAGGGGGCAGGAGCAAAGCTGGCCAGATGAGCTACATGTCCGCGCTGCACCACTGTGTGGGAGCATGGTGGCGGGCTTGGGAACCGAGTCTGCTGCAACAATGCTGGAACCCAAGCTGTGCTTTCGGCCTGCAACTAGGAGTCACTGGCAGGTTGAGTGTGCAGCTTCCACACTGGGATGGCGGTGGAGGATCGCCCGGGGATTGGTGGCGGTGGGCGGCAGTGGAACAGGCCTATTCCCTGAACGCCACGGCCCAGCGGGGAAGCAGCATCTGCCACACTGGCTCCATGATGGCCCCCCCCATGGCCAGTTCTACCACATTTATGTATTTATGTATTTATTTCATTTCTGTACTGCCCAATAGCCAAAGCTCTCTGTTCACAAAAATAAAAACTACAGAGTGCAGCATAAATACAAAATAAAATATAAAAGCTTAAAAACCACAATATAGCAGTGCAACCAGAATAAATGGGCCGCTGGGATGCATGGCATACTGTCTGGAGGATTGCAGGGTTTTGTGGGACAGAGGGTGGTTAGGAAGTAGATAGTCTGACCACTCTGTGGGCCATGGTTCCTTGATTGTGTGGTGGGAGCATGCAGAATGGTTAGTGGTAGCTGCCATGCACAGTGGTTAGCCTAACCACCCTTCCCCAAGTTATGTCTGAACAGGGCCTAAATGGTGAGACGTGACTTACCTTTGCAGAAGCCATGTTGATTCTTTTTAAAGCAGGGCTTGTCCTTCTCTGTTGTTACTAATTTTATCTTTAATAATGCCTTCAACCAATTTATCTGGATCTACTGGTAGAACTCTAGGTGATCTGCAGTGGATTGGAAGGGATTTCTGGTTGCCAGTTGTTTAACAATATCAGCAATAAAAATGACCCCCTCGGCCCACCCTCAATTTTACTGCAAAATGAAGAAACCTTTGGGTAACCAGGAGTGAAGTTTTATGTGGACAGACTGTGAGTTGCTACTTGAGACAAATTCCTGGCGTAGAGTGCTTTAATTCTAAGTGTATGTCTTTTACACCAAGGTCTGATTGGTGAATCTCAGGATTCTAGTAAAAAATCATAGTAGACCATGCAAACCTGAAGTCTGCTCAACCTTGGGTTAGCCCAGTGCAGTCTCTCCAGAGAAGCTTCCTTGCAGACTCTTCACACATGCACAAGCACACACACAAATAAAATAAAATAAAAAATAGTGGAGCCTCAGGGTGAAATTAGACATGATGCCATTCATGCAATTAGCATTTGTATGAATAGTTTTAACAAAAGCCAATAGCAGGCAAAGGTGCCTGGATCCAGCTTATGATTGTGGTGGATATGGGGTCAGGGCTTCCACCCTTTGCGCCCCATGTCTGTTACTTGTGTTGGAAGGAAACCTTTCTTTGGTGCGTATAGGAACTTTTATTCTAAAGCAAATAGGAGGTGAACGCACAGGGTGGGTGGGTAGGAAGGGGAGCAAACTGGATCATGATCACAGTGGAGAAGAATGCCCTCCTACCCCCACCAGAGTCTCAATCCAGATTGGGCATCTTGCACCTGCTGTTTATTCATTTTTAAAAGCTATTCACCTAATTGCTAATTACCCGAATGGTGTCACATCTAGTTTGGCCCTAAAGTGGTACTCTAAAATGAATGTGACATATATACCCAACACATTTTGACAATAGGCTTTCTCCAAAGGCAAAACACTCTGGCACTGTCTTGTTGTGATGGCAACAGCTACATGAGTCAAGCAATGGAGCTGCTGCCATCAGAACAAGATCATGCTGGATTTATACCCCACGTGCCTTTCCCTTGGAACCCAAGATGGCAGATGCAGAGTTCCTAGGATATCGCCTGTCCTCCAGTCACTGGCCTTGTTCACATGATCACTGCAGCCTACCGTGGCTTATTTAAGCCATGATGGGTTGCTGTGCACACCATCAGCCATTGTGAATATTCAAGCCATCTTGTTCTTCACCTCAGGCAGCAAACTGTCTTGGTCCAATCCTGCAGTGGGCCATCACACACATATCCACATCCTCCTTATTCCCGAGCACACATGAGTATTCCTCAGGAATGCCTATATCTCTGCCCAGTTCACTGATCCTGAGCACAGAATTATTCCTGTAATAAGCAGTTCAGTGGGCCTATATACCAGGTATGCATGCCAAATGCACAAATCCTTTGGCTTAAAAAAGAAAGTTGCTTTGACCCTTTGTGAAATATGCTGTCAGATGGATGCAGGAAGTGATGGACAGGTTGCCAAGACTTATCAATCTCACTGATAGTTATAGATTCTTGCTCAGCTATGTGGGAATGAATGATGCCTCCAGGCACAGCTATGAATGTATCACATCTGACTATGAAAGTCAGGGCAGGACAGTCAGAAAAAGTCTAAGGGCCGATCTACATTGCGCCCGCCATCGCGATGAATTCGGTGTCCCGTCGGGTTAAACGCTCTCACATTAAACCGTGATTATTCACACTCACCCATTTTCCCCATTGCAGTGCTTCATCGAATGCGTGAGCTCGGTTCACGCTCGAACGCTGTGCTGTTGTCCTGCTGTTTTCCTGTGCGTGCTTGTCTGATCTCGGATGCTAAGCAGGGTTGGCCCTGGTCAGTAGTTGGATGGGCAACTGCCTGGGAATCAGGCTTCCTGCATTGAGCAGGGGGTTGTTCTATCCCTTCAAATGAGACTAAGTTTTACCCCCTCCTATCCCCCACTCCGAATGTTTGTTTTTTAAAAAATTAAGGCATTATCCTCACAGAATCGGGGCTTCTCTGCGATGTTTTTTTTTCTAATTCAGGCATGACCTTCGAAGATTCGAAGTTGTGAAGCTACTTAATTAAGTAGCTTAATTAATTTTTTAATTAAGATAACGCTTTAATTAAAAAAAACTGGAGCGGGAGATAGGAGGGGGTAAAACGTAATCTCATTTGAAGGGATAGAACAACCCCCTGCTCAGTGCAGGAAGCCTGATTCCCAGGCGGTCTCCCATCCAAGCACTGACCAGGACCAACCCCGCTTAGCTTGCGAGATCAGACAAGCATGCGCACATCCAGCCCTTTGCTTGTTGCTGAGGAAATGGGGGCTGCTGAGGAAGCTATGCGATCAGTAGCTGGAAGAAGACATGGGGCCGTCGAGAGCTGTGATTGGACAGGAGGGAAATACAAACAGCGCCGTATATGGACAGGTGGGGGAGGGGACTACGACCGGATATGGTAGTGAAGGCGGAAAATCAGAGCACATTAAGGGGAAATACCAGGATATTAGGGTATTGAAAGCGGGAGCACGGAAGTGTGAAATTCCGGTTCCAATTCGAGGTGGGTACTGCGTAGTGTGAAAGGTGGGCAGTGAAACCTCATTGGAAGTGAAAAAGGATGGTAAGTGTAGATCCAGCCTAAGACAAAAGGAGAGCACAGAGGAGAAGACTTTGAGGAAGGTTTCTGAAATAACAACCAACCTTTATCTTTCTGAAACAGCAAGCCAGAAATAGCAGCTTTTGCCCACATTTGGACACGCCATCCGTCAGAGACAGATGCAGCCGTGTTCTTTGCCATTCAGGGCTCCTCATTTTTAATGCAAATGGTTGCCTTGGCATTTCCTTTGCAAACTTCCTTCGACTGCATCCTTCCCTGCCAAACAAATCTTTCAAAGGAAAGTATCTCTCTCAAAGCCAGGCTATTTTCTGCCTGCAACCAATTTCTGCAATGTTGTAGTGCAGTGGATAGAGAGTTTGACTGCATTTACTGGACATCATATAGTTCCTTTCCAGCAAAGACCCTTGGCCAAGAATGGGGATTCCATAAGTAGCAGACCACTACAAAAAGGCCCCCATTCTAACTGGAATGCCATCTTTATTTTGTTTTGGGAATTTAATGGCGATTTCACTATTTTACTGATCTTTTTAAAGATGGTGGGTTTCTTTTCAGAACAGCAGCTCATAAATTCATAAAATAAAACAACAGTTTTTGGGAGTAAGGCTTATTGAACCCAGTGGGGTTTACACTAGAGTAGTAGACATTCATTGAAAAGGGTTGCACTGAATGAAATACATATTTGGTAACACAGGTAAATAACGAGCAGCTTTCCATTTTAAAGGCTGGTTTTATACTGGCAGACAATTTTCTGCATAAATATTTCAAGCAAAACCTCTTGGAAGATTATACTCACATAGAAATGCCCCTTTTTAGCCTTTAGTAAGGGTGATAGTTCAGAATTCTGTTTTGTTCCACTTTGAGGGAGGGGGGAAATAAAGGCATTTTTTTCTTCTGTGGGGTTTGCATGTGACACTGCCCACCCCAGTGCCAGCCCTAGGATAAATGTATCCTAGGATAAATGTACAGCCCATGTAGCCGGTCATGCACTAGACCTTGTGTTTGTTTCTGGAGAAGTGGGGAGTGATCTGGAAGTCAGGGGTATATCCACCACCCCCTTGTCATGGTCAGATCACTATCTGGTGATGTTGGACTTCTCGGTTCCACAACCCCTCCGCAGGGGTGGAGGACCCATTAAAATGGTCCGCCCCAGGCGTCTTATGGATCCAAATGGATTCCTGAATGCGCTTGGGGATTCTCTGGGGCATGCCAACGGCCACTCGGTTGAGACCCTGGTGGGTGGCTGGAATGCCGCAATCACTTGGGCATTAGATCAGGTGGCTCCGAAACGCCCTCTTCCCCTGAACAGGGCTTGGACTGCACCATGGTTCAATCTGTGGTTACGAGCTCTGAAACAGGAGGTGAGACGGCTAGAGCGCCGGTGGCGGAAGTCTCGCTCCAAAGACGATCAGACACAGGCTAGAGCTGTATCTTCAGCCTATCATGTGGCGGTGAAGGCAGCAAAAAAGGAATATTATGCTGCCTCCATCGCGTCTGCAGAGTGCTGTCCCAGGAGGCTGTTCCAAGTGGTCTGGAGCCTGGTCGGTCCTGTGGCTCCGGAACCACTGGAGCATTCTAAGGCCTCCTGTGAGGCCTTGGCAAGGCACTTTGCAGATAAAATTGATCAGATTAGGTGTGTTACTCTGCATGCTGTGGATACAGTTAGTGAGCAAGAGGCAGCCTGTGGCAAACCGGTTTTGTGGGATCGGTTCCAGCTTCTTCCTCCTGATGAAGTGGACAAGGTGCTTTCATCGGTACGGCCGACCACCTGCTTACTTGATCCTTGCCCATCTTGGCTCATTATGAGCTGCAGAGAGAGACTGGGTGAGGGGATCAGGGCGGTGGTGAACGCCTCCCTTGAGGAAGGTGTGATGCCATCAGCCCTCAAGGAGGCAGTGATAAGACCACTCTTAAAGAAGCCCTCCTTGGATCCTCAAGTTTTGAACAACTTTCGCCCAGTCTCAAATCTGCCATTTTTGGGCAAGGTGATTGAGCGGGTGGTGGCGGTGCAGTTGAAGGCACACTTGGAAGAAACTGATTATCTAGACCCATTTCAGTCGGGCTTCAGGCCTGGGCATGGGACAGAAACGGCCTTGGTTGCCTTGGTAGATGATATGAGGAGGGCTCTGGATAGGGGTGAATGCTCCTTCCTTGTTCTCCTCGACCTCTCAGCGGCTTTCGATACCATTGACCACGGTATCCTCCTGGACCGCCTGGAGGGGTTGGGCATTGAGGACACCGTATTGCGGTGGTTCCGGTCCTTCCTCTCCGGCAGGTACCAGAGGGTAGCACTGGGAGAGGAGGTTTCGGACCCGTGGCCACTTACTTGTGGGGTGCCACAGGGTTCCATCCTCTCCCCGATGCTATTTAACATCTATGTGAAGCCGCTGGGGGCTATCATCAGGAGGTTTGGGGTGCGGTGTCATCAATATGCGGATGACACACAGCTCTACCTCTCGTTTAAATCTTCACCAAGGTTGGCCGTAGAATCCCTGTCCAAATGTCTGGAGACGGTGAGTGGCTGGATGGGGAGGAATAGGCTGAAGCTGAACCCTGACAAGACCGATGTACTTTTGGTGGGAGACAAGAGGAGGCTGGGGGATGTTGACCTGGTGTTGAATGGGGTATGGCTACCCTTGAAAGACCAGGTCCGCAGCCTGGGGGTCATTTTGGACTCCCAGCTGTCCATGGAGGCTCAGGTGTCAGCTGTGAGCCGGACAGCGCTGTATCAACTCCATCTGATACGGCGGCTGCGCCCCTTCCTTCCCGACCATCTGCTCCCATCGGTAGTACATGCCCTGGTCTCCTCTCGTTTAGACTACTGTAATGCGCTCTATGTGGGGTTACCCTTGAAGACGGTTCGGAAACTGCAGCTGGTACAGAACGCGGCGGCTCGCCTGATTAAAGGCAGCCGCCGGCGAGATCACATCACTCCAGTGCTGAAGGAGTTGCGCTGGTTACCAGTTGTTTTCCGGGCCAAATTCAAGGTGTTGGTTTTGACCTTTAAAACCCTATATGGTTCCGGCCCAGCCTATCTTAAGGAGCGCCTCCAGCAGAACCAGACAGGCCGCTTAACAAGATCAGCCTCGGATGGCCTTCTCTCTGTCCCATCAGCCAGGACAGCTAGACTGGTGGGACGAGGGAGAGGGCCTTTTCTGTGGTGGCCCCCACTCTGTGGAACTCCCTCCCTAGGGAACTCCGTCATGCCCCCTCTTTAATGAGCTTCCGTCATGCATTAAAAACGCTGTTGTTCAGGCAGGCGTTTGGGGTTGGTTAGGGTATTTTAGAAAATGTTTTTATTGTAGAATTTTACTGTTTTAAACTGTTTTTATTGTATGTTGTACATCGCCCAGAGTGGCTGGGTGACCAGCCAGATGGGCGATTAATAAATTTAATAATAATAATAGTAATAATAATAATAATAAAAAATAGTGCCCTGGGAGAGGAGTACCTTTGGTGCCCCCACCTTCAGTTTTGCAGGGTGATGCAGGGGATTTAGAAATGCGCTTTGCCTTCATTGACGAAAGGATAAAAATGCACAACTTAAAAAATCACAACTTAAAAATGCACAGTTTAAAAATGCACCATTTAGACATGCAGAATTTAAAGTGTGCATTATTAAAAGTGTGCATTTTGTGAATGCAAGTTCTGGAATTTGTGAATATTCTCAGAGAACATGTGGTCCTGTTCACATTCAGGGCTCTGAACAGGGCATTTTTGAGTGATTTGTGACTTGGAACAAAATTCTTGTACATCCCTATTCTTACTGGCCTGTTGTTCATAGTTATGTTTCATGACTTACCTTTTGGGGGTTGTCATGTTGTTAACTGATTGTTAACCACTTTGAGGGTCCCCATTCTGGGGGTGGAAAAATGAAAGACAGGATATACATGTTTTCATAAATACAATCAAACCAGAGAGCTTTTCTGGAGAGCTGAAGGAGTTCTGGTAGAGCCCTCCAGTGCTGGCCCTAGGACACGTAGCAGCTGGGCCAGCAGTGACTTTGGTGCCCCCCTCCAGTTTTGCCAGGCTGCCCAGAGAATTTAGGGGGCCTGGTGCAGGTGTGGTGTCCGTTGAGAACGACATTGCTCGAAACCTCGATCTCTCAGCCGCTGTGCTACAGTTTGCACGAGCCAAAGTTCGAAAAGCCACATTCTGAGCAGTGGCCGTGCACGATGCGAACCAGCAGAACTATCACAACTTTCACTGATAATACTTTGTTTTGTTTTGTAGCAGGTCCTATCTTTTGGTCAGCATTCTTTCTTTTAGAATATCCATTATTTTCATCTTGAAAAATAATAAAGAAAAGTGACAAATAAAAAAGGTATCCGGCTGACCTCTTACAGCTTACGGCTTTATGTTATTATTATTATTTAAATAGTGCTTATTGTGTTTACGGTACTTGAATTGGTACAAGCTTCGGTAACATTGCCTCAAAGTAAATCTGTGTTCCAGTGATTTTTATCTAGTGCAAATGACATCAAAGTGTAAATTAGAAAAAAAAATACTTTCAAGCTAACTCAAGGAAGATCGTTTTTGTAGTTAGTACCCAAACAACCCATAGAACCTTGAAAGAAAGGTTACAGACGCCTGCTTTTTGCCACCCTAGCTCACAGCAGAAAGTACATTTAACCCCACCCCCAAAACAGCCACTGAGCTCAGCTTGGCGCCCCCCTCAACTCGGCAGCCTGGGTGGCTGCCCAGCTCGCCCACCCCTAAGGCCAGCTCTGCACACCCCTGTTGAAAACTGCATTTATAGGGATGCTTTTCAACAACAATTGAAACCTCAGTGGAAGCCTTTTCCTCTGCCAACCGTGCTGTATTTTTCACAGGAAGTGTCTTCCATTTCCATAGATTTGAGGTGCAGTAGAA
This sequence comes from Heloderma suspectum, assembly GCF_057233095.1. Lineage (NCBI taxonomy): Eukaryota > Metazoa > Chordata > Lepidosauria > Squamata > Helodermatidae > Heloderma > Heloderma suspectum. Next base: position 305,772,009 of record NC_139461.1, on the reverse strand, counting down.
ATTTCAAGCTTTGGTAACTTCCCTGACATTGTAATTACACAAGGCATTGCCTTACAAAGTGAGCCATCTCATTGCTGGAATGAACGCCCCCCCCCCCAGCCCTTCTCCCCCCATACAGGGTGATATGTTTCTTTTATTCCTTCTCAAAACTGAATATATCTCTCCAGGGACTGCAGGCAACTCTGGAACGGCACCAATATTCTCTAGAGCAAGCCGGCGGCACAGTGGAATGTACTACCAAATCTTCAATGTCGTGTGATACCCAGATTCTAGCTATAAAATGTGTGTGCATGCCCATGCGCGTACGTGCGCGCGGGGGGAGCAGCTGTGTTTCAGATGATCCCTCATGCATTGAAAAAGCACATGAGGGAGGTCACAGAGCTAGATGCGCTAGCCATGCCCTTTCTGCCGATATCCAGTGGCCACGTCCCTCCCATCTGCACATTTGGAGTGTGTCAGAAGGGAATCTGCTTGCATACCGATGTACGTGCTTAAAGATCCCCTGTCACGTGGAGGAACTCTATGCGCATCTGTAACCCACTGATATATTTTTCTTTAAGAATTTTGAGTGGGACTATTCCTGCATATGTGCAGTAACGGAGTGAGATAGGGAGTGGCCACCATTTTAGGCAGTTACCAAAATTGCAGTGTGGAAGAAGCTTCCTTTCTCCTCTTTGTAAGGCCCTGGGCCCTTCAGACAGGGCTGTTTGCAAAGTTTGCTCCGGTGTTATCGGACTCATCCACCTTGAGAAGATTGCTGTGGAGCTGGAGAGAACTGAATAGAGACTGTTTTCCTTCTTTGGCCAGCAGAAAAATCAAGCTTCAGAGAGAAGTTTTATTTATATTTTTGTTGTGGACTCAGGCTGAAAGACCGAGCTTTGGGAGGGCTGTGCTCTCTTTTACTGTTTTTGGTGATAAGTGTATTGTTTCATGTGCATTATTATTGTTTTTAATTAAGAAATTAAAATGATATATGTTAATTGGTACATGTGTAGATCCCCTTCTGATGTTCTCTGAAGATGTGGCTGGCAGGGTGTGGCTATGCTGGCAGTGGGGTGCATCCTGTCAATGCATTGAGGCGTATGTATTGTGTGTGTGTGTGACGTGGGCTACCCAATCATGAAAGCATTTCTATTCTGCATTTGGCAGAAGGGCACAAAATACCAGTCAATAGTGCAGCAGGTAAAAATAAATGATCTGCTAAAATACTAATACAAAAACTCAACCTGACAGGACAAAGTCTTACTGGAACAGAAAGATCTTCACAGCTTGGTGAAAGGCTGGCAGAGAGGGTACCAAGTTGGCCTCCTTTGAGTGGGAGTTCCAGAGCCTGCACATAGCCACAGAAAAGGCCTTTTTGAACATAACTCTAGTTGTACTCAGGTGCTTGGTTCTCATGTGATTACAATTGCTCAAGCAGGAGAGAGGGGCCAGACCCATTGTATTCTTGTCTATCTGTGCACTGGAGGTGGAAAGTCTGAAGCTAGGAGCTCCATGTGTCATTTAGAACCCTGATCATGTGGGTTTCTAAATCGTACAGGGAGGCTAAATGCATAAGGCAGGTTCCCTGCTTTGGACCTGTTCTGCCAATGAGTGGAGGGTGGCATTGCTGGTCAACATGGACACAACTGAGGGTGGCACCAGCTAATGTGGCCTCCCTCTCTCCCTCTTACAAGTCTAGTTGCGTAAGGACTGAATGCCTGAATAGAGCTTTAATCTCTCTCCTACCAGAGGCAGTAACCACTACTTGTCTTGGGAATCAGGATTTCCTTGATTTGTTGGGAGTTAGCAAAAGAGAATGAAACTAAAGCAGTGATGAAATGCTACGCCCCTCTCCTCATGTCTCCACATCTGGTTGGAAAAACGTGTGTGTGTGTATGTGTGTGTGTGGGAGATTTCAAAATAGCCATGGTGATGGCATAGGGGTAACCTGGGGGCCACATCTTGCTCCTTTTAAGCCTGATCCCTTTCTTGATTCAAACCAAACGTTCTCTGTTGACTTTGACTCTACTCTAAAAATAATTTTAAAAACTCATTCAGAGACGAGGAGCAACTGTGGCTTTGATGGATAGTCTGCTATTCTTGAAACGCAGTAGGAATGATAAAAAAAAATTGGATGTGTTTGCACATAAATCACATAATGTTCGTCTCCTTGTTTTTGGGTTTGTTATAGAGATCTGTGTCAAGTGGGCACAGCATTACATAGCATATTAGAATATCATCATTTCGGCCACAGGTTGACCTGATATCATTCGGTAACTGCTGGAAAATCATCTCCTTTGTTTGTCCTCCAGCACTGGGATGTGATGTGACTTTCAGACTTTGATGAGAAATAGCCTCACTTTGTCACACCCTCAGTGATAGGAAACATACTTTTTTTTTATGCTGTGCCCTTGACCGATCGAGATGGATAGCCACAGATATCCCCAGGGAGACAAAATGAGCATGAACGACAAAGGATGGAAGCCCTGCATTTTGAGAGCCATGCAGCTCGGGTTGAGATAAAAAAAAGATCCTTCCAACACAAGTTGCTTACAGTCACACACAACCCTGTGTGGTAGACTATCCCATGGCTGTTAACCTGTGGGGTGCCGCAGGGTTCTATCTTGGCCCCCAGGCTTTTTAACATCTACATGAAACTGCTCGGGGAAGTCATCAGGAGGTTTGGGCTGAAATGTCATCAATATGCAGACGATACTCAGCTCTACCTCTCGTTTCCATCTGCACATCCCAGGGAGGCTGTGGAACTCTTGAACCAGTGTCTGGAGGCTGTTGGGATGGATGAGGGTGAACAAGCTGAAACTTCATCCAGACAAGATGGAGGTACTCCATCTGTGGTACTGTGGGTTGGGAAACCAACTACTTCAGATGGACATTTACAACTGGTCTTAGACAGGGTTGCACTCCCCCTGAAAGACCAAGTGCGCAGTCTGGAAGTCCTCCTGGACTCTGAGCTAAGTGGAGACGCCCAGGTGGCTGCGGTGTCCAGGAGTGCTTTTCACCAGCTTAGGCTGGTACGCCAGCTATCTGGAGAGGACAGACCTTACCTCAGTTATCCGTGCTCTAGTCACGCCCAGGCTGGACTACTGTAATGCGCTATATGCAGGGCTGCCTTGACAGTTCAGGAACTCCAGCTTGTGCAGAATGCAGCCGCTCGAGTATTGGTGAAGGCGAGGCGATTCAATCACATAATGCCTATACTGCACCAGCTGCACTGGTTACTGGTGCATTTCAGAGCCCAATGCAAACTGTTGGTTTTGACCTTTAAAGCCTTAAATGGTTTGGGACCAAGTTACTTGAAGGACCACCTTCACCCATATCAGCCTGCCCGCACTTTAAGGTCAGAAAGAGAGGCCCTTCTCATTTGCTCACCCATGAGAGCAGTCAGGTAGGTGACCACACATGAGAGGGCCTTCTCTGCAGTGGCCCCACTCCTTTGGAACAAGCTGCCATCGGAGGCCTGCCATGCTCCGTCATTGCAGACTTTTAACAAGGCCTCGAAAACATATTATTTGACCTTGGCCTTCTCTTGATATGACTGCTATTTTTGCTGTTACTGCTGTTAACATCGTTGTTGCTGGTTTTATTGTTGGCTTTTATTGTTTTTATCCCTTTTAATCTTTTAACTGCTTTTATGTATTTTATTGTTGTAAGCCGCCTTGGGAGGGCTTCTGCCCAGAAAGGCGGCCAATAAATATTTCAAATAAATAAATAGATGGATAGATAGATAGATAGATAGATAGATAGATAGGATATGTCTGCCTTTGATGTACCCAGCAATTTCTTACCTTTCTGTGCACTTGCAAAGAAGAGGAAAAGAATCGCACAGAGAAGCGAGAGCTGTTGAGCTGGATCCCTGAGCTGAAAAAACTTGCTTTGAATGTCTAAGGCAGGGATGGACAATATCCAGGTGTCGGAGGTCTGCGTTGCCTCCCCGGAACCCACCAGGGGCCACACCCCTGCCGCCGCTGCCACCCTTGAACTTGCTGCTGAAATTGTTGCTGCTGCGGCGGAAGAAAAAAGAGCAGTGGTTTTGCTTGAAAACCAGGCATGGGGAGGGCACCGCTTGTTTGGAAGTAGAATCACACTCCTGGGAGGCTTCTGGGAGTGCGATTCTGCTTCCAAACAAGACACACATTCCTTGCATGCTGTGTTTTCAAGCAAAATTACTGCTTCTGGGGCCGTTGTGGCAAATTCAGGAGTGACAGAGGACAATGGGGACCACAAAAACGAAATGGGGGAGGGGCTGCCTGCAGCACACGGGGCTACCCCTCGTCTCAGGGAATTGGGAGCCATCAGTGGTTATCCATTCAGTGTCCACCAGCAGCATCTTAGGACACAGCAGAAAACCTCCCATTATGTATCCAAGCTTGAAGAGATTCGCCATGTGAATTGGAAAAGCTGCTTTCCACTTAAACATTCATAATGGATGAATGGCTAAAATGGTTCCTTTTTAATTCATCTCTCTGTCAGTTTGATGGGGCTGTGTGTGTCACTGTGTGTTCCTTCCCAGCAGTATTGATTACGGCTTTGAAAAAACTCCTTTTATGTCAGCCTGGTGGGCACAGTTTTTCATCCATTGGACCAAGCCATGAAGCTCCCAGGGTGAGTTTGGGCCAGTTTGTGACCCTCAGCCAAACCTACCTCTCAGGGTTGTTGTTGTGCAGATAAAATGAGAGGGGGAGGATCATGTACATCCCCTTAGGATCTTTCAAGGAAAGGTGGGATATAAATGTAACAAAAAATAAATAAAAAGAAATTACAAGGGGACACGCCAGTATAAATCAAAATCCTGGCGTGGTCGCCTACGGTGGGAGCCAAGTGAATAGCAAAAGCTTTCTGTTTTCTCCTGGTGCTCCAAGGGCAGCACCAGTGGAGGCTGGTGGCTCCGATGTCAGTGGGGCAGAAAATCTGCTCCAGGTTTCAGTCGGAACCAGTCAGAACTCTAAAGGAGCTCTCCAAGGTGCGAAACCTGGAGCGGATTCTCTACCCCACTGACACTAGAGCCACCAACCTCCACTAGGCAGGACTTTCCTCCCCCCCCCCCCCAGTGTGCATGGTGGTAACTATTCATTTACATGGGAGAAAGAAAAAGATTCTTTCCAGCAAATCAGAGGCAATTTGTTTGTTTCCTTGATATAGCAATGGGAAAAAAAGCAAAGCTCTCTGCTGCATTGCATCAACCCTGTGGCTTCTTTTTTTGAGTAAAGACATTTTAATAAAAACAGCTCTTGGAGCCCTGTGTGGCTGGAACATCTGCAGAGGGAACTCCGAGGAAACCGCTGGCTGGCTGACATCACGGTTGCCTTTGTTTCTGGAAGTGCATTACGTTAGTTACATGACTGTGAAGGCTCTATATTTATCCGCTAAGCCTCGTCTGGTCGTGCAACTTAATCTAGCAAAACAGTTATCGGCTGCCAGCAGGCTGCTCGGGGTGAGGCCTGGCTCTTCGGGCATCCTTCTCCCCTCTGTTTGGTGTGCGCGTGTGGGGGGAGCATCTCAACTTGGTGACAGAGCTACTTACAGTATCATGACAGTACAGAGAGCCGTGATGACCAGCCGAGGCTGGTGCCTCTGATGTCAGGTGCTTTGCAAGCACCTTGGGTAGCTCCTTTAGAGTTCGGACTGAAACCCAGGGCGGATTTACCACCCCACTGACGTCAGAGCCACCAGCCTTCACTGGTGATGACGGATGCAACTGTTATCCTTTTTGTCACCACCACGTTGGGAGGTCAGAGAATTCAGCGACGGATCTTGGTGAGGCCGAATGCCAGTGCATTCGGCCCCCCGAAATCCATCGCGGAACAGCCTGCCACCCCCCCGCCCCCCATGGATCCCCCCCGGGACAAGACTTACCTGGGGCGGATGTTCTGGTTGGTGGTGGCTGCAGTGGTGGCTTCGGTGGTGGTGGTGGTGGCAGTGGCGCGGCGGCAGCGGCTGGTCTTCCGAAAGGCTGCCACCGCCATTTGCAGTCTGTGTCTCCCCCCCCCATACGTGATAGGCTATGTAAAGACGTAGCCTATCACGTCTGGGTTTAAAAAAAAGCACCCGCGTACGCAAATGGCGGCGGCTATGGCCGCCGCCATTTGCATTCCTTATTTTTCTTTGTCTTAGTCTACGTAAATATTGACATAGACTAAGACAGCGAAAAATAAGGAACGCAAATGGTGGCAGCCGTAGCCGCTGCCATTTGTGTACGCGGGTTTTTTTTTGTTACCCAGAGCCCTCCGCGGCCGGAAATCCAGCTGCGGATGGCCCTGGCCTGGGCCTGGCCGGCTGCTCCGCGGAGCTGCCGCGGAGCACAGCTGGCCATTGAGGATTCTGGGGAGAGGGACGGAAGGCCCCCCCCATGAACAGAATCCGCGAAAAGGTAAGTCACTTTCGTACAACCCTACCCCCAAGTCCCACTTATTGGCTCGAAGCCAAAAGTGCAATTTTGCATGCCACCAGTCACAGGCCTGGCCCTACCTGAGGCAAAGGACAAGGTTGCACGTAGTGATGGGTGGGAATTCCATTTCAGTTTGGTTTCGATAAGGATTTACTAAAATTTGCAAAGATCTCCATATTTGTGACAAAAAGAACATCAGATTAAAGAAATGGAAGAGGGAGAAGCGAAAATGTGCAGATTCCTCCAGCCAGGCCCCAGGCTTTGAGTCCTTAGCTCTTAAAAGTCTGGATTTGAATCCCAGTGTATCAAACCATCTGTAAGAGCTTTATGGCAGGTAGGAATATCATGTTGGGATGGAATCTCTGTACCTATTGAATTTGCCCAGAGCAGATGGTTGAGAATCTCAAATCAGTGTGTTTTTTCTAAGAATTTATCAAAATTCTCAAAATTCTTCATGTTCAGGAGACAAAGAACTTGAGATGTAAACAATTTGAATGGGGGGAAAGCAAACTGACAGATTCACCCATGCCCAGTGGCACCCATCCCCAATTGCACCTACAGAAGACAACTGGACTGACAGGTGAATGGCAACAGGGCAGCATTTTCCATGGCACCTGAGGGCAGCAGGATAGCTTAGTGGGCACAGCTCTGATATCCAATGGAGAGGAAGGGGTGTCTGGGGGGGGGAAATCAGGTGGAATGGCCAGGGGTCTGTCACTGCTGCCCCCTCTACTGCCCCTCAGTCACTGCTAGAGGCAGCCACCTCACTTTGCCTACTGGTAGGGCTGGTCCATCGAGTCAGTTTGTTTGATGCTTGAGGTTTTTCAGTGGTGTAGAAGCTGGCAGAGTCTGATAACTGAATCAGATGCACCTCAAGCATTATGTGTATCTGTGCATCTCTCTCTCTCTCTGGAGGTGGAGGGGAAAGCACCCTCCTCAAACAAGTCACACTCTCAAATAAAAGAGGGCTGTATCCTTAAAGAGGGGCCGTGGCACGATGGTAGAGCCAATGGGATTTATTTGGTCTTGCTGCCTCCTGTTAAAAAGGCAGTTAGCAGAGAAGAACAAAAGGCAGAACAGATTGAGGGCTTACCAGACCCCTGTGCACACACAAGGCTAAAGAAGAGACCTCCCCCCCTTTTTTTTGGTGAAGAAAGAAAGCAGCTTTACTCACAAGTATCCTTGCACATAAGATGCAGGCACAGCGCAGGGGTTCAAGAGAGTTTGTCCAGTCCATTTTGTGTCCCTTTACACAGGCAGGAATGAGAGAGCAAGCCATGTGCTTCCAATGACGGTGGAGATCAGAGCGAGAGGGGTGGGAGCAGAGGAGCAGGAGGGAGGAACCACACTGCAGGCTACAGAGATCCTGTGGTTAGCTATGCCCATGCATTAACCAGCTAACCACAACACTGCCCCCTTCCTATAACTTGCAGACGAGGTTGCACTATTCCCAACAAGAGCATACAGGTTGCATGTTGAATCCTCTGCATTTCCAGGTAAAGTCTATTTTGGGAGGGGAGTACTCTACCTCAGTGGCAAAGCAAGTAGTTTGCACGCAGAGGGTTCCACATTCAGTCCCTGGCATCTGTCGTTGAAAGGACCAGAGAGCAAGTGGTGGGAAAGACCTGTGCCTGAAACCTTCGAGATCTGCCTTCAGTCAGAGTAGAAAAGGGCTAGATGGAAAAACTGTCTGATCCAGTGTCAGTCAGCTCCATATTAATTTATTACGTCCACAGGGCTTGGAAAGAGCATCAGCTTAAGCCGGACTTCTCCAACCTGGCACCGTCCAAATGTGTTGGACTACAGCCCCCATCACCCACAGCCAGCATGACTGATGGCCATGCTGCTGTCTGGGGGTGATGGAGGTTGTTGTTGTTGTTCAGTCGTTCAGTCGTGTCCGACTCTTCGTGACCCCATGGACCATAGCACGCCAGGCCTTCCTGTCCTGCGCTCTCTCCCGGAGCGTGCTCAAGTTCATATTCATTGCATCCGTGATGCTATCTAGCCATCTCATCCTCTGCTGTCCCCTTCTCCTTTTGCCTTCAGTCTTTCCCAGCATCAGGGTCTTTTCCAGGGAGTTTTCTCTTTGCATTAGGTGGCCAAAATATTGGAGCTTCAGCTTCATTATCTGTCCTTCCAATGAGCACTCAGGGCTGATTTCCTTTAGGATGGACTGATTTGACCTCCTTGCAGTCCAGGGGACTCGTAAGAGTCTTCTCCAGCACCACAGTTCGAAAGCATCAATTCTTCGGCGCTCAGCCTTCCTTATAGTCCAGCTCTCACAGCCATACATTACTACTGGGAAAACCATAGCTTTGATTAGACGGACCTTTGTCGGCAAGGTGATGTCTCTGCTTCTTACTATGCTGTCTAGGTTTGCCATAGCTTTCCTCCCAAGGAGCAAGCGTCTTTGAATTTCATGGCTACAGTCACCGTCTGCGGTGATCTTGGAGCCCAAGAAAGTAAAATCTGTCACTGCTTCCATTTCTTCCCCTTCTATATGCCAGGAAGTGATAGGGCCAGATGACATGATCTTAGTTTTTTTAATGTTGAGTTTCAAACCAGCTTTTGCACTCTCCTCTTTCACCCTCAACAAGAGGCTCTTGAGATCCTCTTCGCTTTCTGCCATTAGGGTGGTATCGTCTGCATATCGGAGGTTGTTGATAATTCTCCCGGCAATCTTAATTCCGACCTCTGATTCATCCAACCCGGCATTTCTCATGATGTACTCTGCATATAAGTTAAATAAGCAGGGTGACAATATGCAGCCTTGTCGTACTCCTTTCCCAATTTTGAACCAATCGGTTGTTCCATGTCTGGTTCTGACTGTTGCTTCTTGACCCTCGTACAGGTTTCTCAGGAGACAGGTAAGGTGGTCTGGTACTCCCATCACTTTCAGAATTTGCCACAGTTTGTTGTGATCCACACAATCAAAGGCTTTAGCGTAGTCAATGAAGCAGAAATAGACGTTTTTCTGGAATTCTCTTGCTTTCTCCATGATGCAGCGAATGTTGGCAATTTGATCTCTAGTTCCTCTGCCTCTTCGAAACCCAGCTTGTACTTCCGGTAGTTCTCGGTTCGCATACTGCTGAAGCCTAGCTTGTAGGATTTTGAGCATCACCTTGCTGGCATGTGAAATGAGCGCAATGGTGCGGTAGTTTGAACACTCTTTGGCGTTGCCCTTCTTTGGAATTGGAATGTAAACTGACCTTTTCCAGTCTTGTGGCCACTGTTGAGTGTTCCAGATTTGTTGGCATATTGAATGCAGCACTTTAACAGCATCATCTTTTAGGATTTTAAATAGCTCGGCTGGAATACTGTCATCTCCGCTAGCTTTGTTGTTACTAATGCTTCCTAAGGCCCACTTGACTTCACTCTCTAGGATGTCCGGCTCAAGTTCAGTGACCGCATTATCATGGCTATCAGGGACATTCAGATCTTTCCTGTATAGTTCTTCTGTGTATTCTTGCCACCTCTTCTTAATCTCATCTGCTTCTGTTAGGTCCCTGCCTTCTTTGTCCTTTATCATGCCCGTCTTTGCACAAAACGTTCCCTTGAGATCTCCAATTTTCTTGAAGAGATCTCTAGTCTTTCCCATTCTGTTGTTTTCCTCGATTTCTTTGCATTGTTCATTTAAGAAGGCCTTCTTGTCTCTCCTTGCTATTCTCTGGAACTCTGCATTCAGTTGGGTATATCTTCCCCTTTCTCCTTTGCTTTTCGCTTCCCTTCTTTCATGAGCTACTTGTAAAGCCTCATCAGACAGCCACTTGGCTTTCTTGCATTTCTTTTTCTTTGGGACGGATTTCGTTGCTGCCTCCTGAACAATGTTACGGACCTCCATCCATAGTTCCTCAGGCACTCTGTCTATCAGGTCTAATCCCTGAAATCTATTCCTCACCTCCACTGTATATTCATCAGGGATATGATTTAGGTCATACCTGAAAGGTTTAGTGGCTTTCCCTACGTTCTTCAATTTAAGCCGAAATTTTGCAAGAAGCAGCTCATGATCTGAGCCACAGTCAGCTCCAGGTCTTGTTTTTACTGACTGTATGGAGCTTCTCCATCTTTGGCTGCAAAGGACATAATCAATCTGATTTCGATATTGACCATCTGGTGACGTCCATGTGTAGAGTCGCCTCTTGTGCTGTTGGAAAAGAGTGTTTGCTATGATCAGCGTGTTCTCTTGGCAAAACTCTATTAGCTTTTGCCCTGCTTCATTTTGTACACCAAGGCCATGCCTGCCTGTTATCCCGGTGATTTCTTGACTTCCTACTTTAGCATTCCAATCCCCTATGATGAAGAGGACATCTTTTTTTGGTGTTAGTTCTAGAAGGTGTTGTAGGTCTTCATAGAACCGATCAACCTCAGCTTCTTCGGCCTCAGTGGTTGGGGCATAGACTTGAATTACTGTGATGTTGAATGGTTTGCCTTGGATTCGTACTGAGATCATTCTATCATTTTTAAGATTGTACCCCAGTACTGCTTTTCCCACCCTTTTGTTGACTATGAGTGCTACTCCATTTCTTCTAAGGGATTCTTGCCCACAATAGTAGATATGATGGTCACCTGAATTAAATTCGCCCATGCCTGTCCATTTTAGTTCGCTGATGCCCAAGATGTCGATGTTCAATCTTGCCATCTCATGTTTAACCACCTCCAGCTTACCTTGATTCATTGATCTGACATTCCAGGTTCCTAAACAATATTGTTCTTTACAGCATCGGATTTTCTTTTCACCGCCAGACACATCCACAGCTGAGTGTCCTTTCGGGTTTGGCCCAGCCGCTTCACTCTTTCTGGCGCTACTTGGAAATACCCTCTGCTCTTCCCCAGTAGCATATTGGACACCTTCCGACCTGAGGGGCTCATCTTCCGGCGTCATATCTTTTAGCCTTGTGATACGTTCCATGGGGTTTTCTTGGCAAGAATACTGGAGTGGGTTGCCATTTCCTTCTCCAGTGGACCACATTTTGTCAGAACTCTCTGCCATGACCTGTCCGTCTTGGGTGGCCCTGCACGGCATAGCTTATGGCTTCACTGAGTTACGCAAGCCCCTTCGCCACAACAAGGCAGTGATCCATGAAGGGGATGGAGGTTGTAGTCCAACATATTTGGAGGGTGCCAGGTTGGGGAAGACTGGCTCAGGAATTTAGAGAACCAGTCTCTCAATCAGAGTAATTCTTTCCAAACTGGCATTTCTACCTATACATTAGCGAGTGTAAATTGTACGCAAATGTGTGTCTTCTGTCTCTCCCCCCCCTTTTTTTTGGTGATGAATTTCCTCTTGGTTGGTGATGTGTAAGTGGCCAGCCAACCTGTGCAAAGCATGATTCTCCTTTGTGTGTCCTCAACATACTGCACATAAGGAGAGCAATGTGGCCCTTCCTTACACACGTCACCGGAGCTCTGAGCTCTCCTGCAGTAAGGAAGGGACTGCTACTCTGCTCCAGTAACAAATGAATTCAGCTATTCTGTCCTTAATACATTGGTTTGGTAGAACATCAGGGAAAATGTCCTGACTGTCAGAGTAGCCAGACGATGAAGCCAGCTGCCTAGGGAGGTGGTGGGCTCTCTGTCACTGAAGGTAGTCAAGCAGAGACTGAACAGTCATCAGTCAGGGATGCTTTAAATTGGACTCCTGCACTGACCAGTTGTTGTTGTTGTTGTTGTTGTTGTTTTGCCTTTTTCCCAATACTGGGACTCAAGGCAGCTTTACAACATTAAAAACTTGTACAGTTAAAACATATAAATAGAAATATACAAAAGTTAAAATATAATTAAATCATCAATAATATTAAAATTGTATAAAATACCATTTTTTAAAGAAAAGACAAAAAAAATATAAACCCTAGTATCCATCCATCATATTCTCACAGGTCCAGACTAGCTATCCCCAAAGGCCTGCTGGAACAAAACCATTTTTACCTGCCTGCGAAAGCATACCAAGGAGGGTGCCACTCTTGCCTCCCTGGGAAGGGAGTTCCAGAGCCTTGGGGCAGCTACCGAGGAGGCCCTCTCCCGTGTTCCCACCAGGCGAGCCTGTGATGGTGGCAGGACCATGAGAAGGGCCTCCTCTGAAGATCTCAGGGCACGAGCAGGCTCATAGGTGAGAATAAGGTCTTTCAGATAACCGAAATGGCCCCTTTCCAACTCCATGAGTCTAGCATGATCAATGCAATGCTACTGCTGCAATGTTCCAGGTTTCAGTTCACAATCAGCTTTCCCTTTCCCTGTTGCTCCCCTTCCCATTCTCTGAGACACCAGAATGCTCACATTGTGATGCAGATGTCTCCCTTTATCCCACGTTTTTGTCCCCTAAAGAAAGGAGGGGGGGGGGAAGCTTGATGGAATAGGCTGCTTTGAATTTCCAGTATGGTTTTCAAAACCCTCTGCACATTGGATGCCATTCAGAGTGTTTTGCTCAGACACTGCCAAAGAAGTGAGAGCTCTGGTTGATATGAATTATAGTGTCTTTCTTTGGCCAAAAATAAAAGAAAAAGAAAACTGCCTGGGCTTCACTTGATCAGCTGGAGGAGTTTCACTAGCAGGGCTAGGCTGCCATTTTTCCTGCTGTCTTGGAGAGCTAGCCATGCCATAATTAGTCCTTTGTGTGCCCAAGGAAGGCTCCTGATTCCAGCCTTCCCTAGGAACCAGCAGAGAATGACCATGAAGCTTTACGGCTGCTGCTGTTCAAGTCCAAGTTCTCACTGGTCACATAGACTGTTCCTGCATGGAATCTGTTGTGCAGAAAACCTACTCACTGCTGCTGTCCAATGTCACATGTGACTGTCTCCTCCCTCTCCAGCAGTATTCAGTTGGAAGAAGTACTTAACTGTGTTACATTGTAAGCCAAGGGCCAATACAAAGCCTCAGCAGTACCCGTCTGTCTAGCCTGCTGCCCTCATGAAACCTCTGCAAGAACTGGTGTCCAGCTTTTTGTCTAACACCTTGCAAACATGTTTTGATTGTTCCATACTGCAAAGAAAGTGTGAGATAATTTAACATTATTTTAATTCTTAGTCAATATATTACATGGTCTTTGATTTCCATTTTGTGGCACTCTCCAGGTTGCACCCAGGGGAAGTGTTTCTATCACTCAGCCTGTTTATTTTATTTATTTACATATATATCTACCCCACTCTACAATCCGAAAGGGTTCCCAGAGTTGCCAACAGTAAGAGCAGTCAATAAACACCTTAGTTAAACTGCCGACAGCTATTAAATATCAATTTGTCAAGCTCATCGAATTAGAACTAGAACTGAGCTAAAAGTTATTTTTAGAACTTTGCTGGCACAAAAGTGGGCACTTTGGGAGAGGAGGAAGGTTTCACAGAAACACACGTTGCTCACTTTTTTTGTACACCTGCCTGTTTTCCGGCCCTGGTGGCAGCAATTGGTTGCCTGGCTGCTTTGAGGTGCCATTGATTTTTTTCTTACCCAAGTCTTTGGAGTAAGAGTAGGGAACGTTGGAGTGAGAGTAGGAAACATTGGCCTTGCTCTGAATTGGCTTCAGTGGTCATCACATGGCATCATCAGGAAACCAATTCAGAGCAAAGACAATGCTTCCTGGCCTCACTCTGGAATCTTGTGGGTAAAAATAATGTTGCCCATCAGCATGCAGGAGTGCAATTGCCACCAGTGGTAAGCTTGCTGCTATTCACAGCCCTCCAAATTGCTGAAATGCCCCCCCCTGCCTCCACTTTGCAGCCTATGATCGGGGAGGTGAAGTTTGGGGGACATTTCTGTTCAGAATAACTTAGAACAACGTCAGAAAGGATTACCTCCCTGTATTATTGCATGCCTAGGGCTGTTGATCCGTTAATGCTAGAGGCTGAGACACACAAATTGGTTATAGTGATATAAGCTTTATTAGTGCACATAACAGCAACACCAATGTAGCCATATGGACAGTGTAGTGTAGTGGCTACAGGTGAGAGCCATAAAGTCCCTGGTTCAAATCTTGCCTCTGCCATGGACTCACTGGTTAGTCTTAGGCAAAGCAATTTTACACCATCCCTCTTTCTCCATTACGTGGATAACAATACTGATGTGGGGCTTTTCTATGGGAGGCTGTTAGCCCACTGCATCTACTTTTGGATTCATCACAGACTTGAGATCTGAGCACTACATGAGGAGTGCTTCCTTTCCTGCTTTTCTGCTACATAACCTCTATGTGGCACTGTGGTTTAGTGGAATAGTGTAAATACCCAAGAGGAAATCACACTTCCTTTTGCCATCAGAAATAATACCCCATTATCTCTGCTCTAAAAAAATAAATAACAGGAAGTAGTCTTTAGACACAGAAGCAAAACTGGAGGGTCACGCCATCATCTAACGAACCCATAAACAACCACGAGTAGGGAATGATGTGTACACAACAAATGCTTTGTATAGAAAATGATTTACAGGATTCTTCTCAGGATTATAGAGTAGATGTGTAAAATATCATACTAGGCTTTCATTTTGAATGCCCTGTGGGAGTGCTTATAGAAAATGGTAGAGGGAAAGGGAGAAATAAAATGTGGAAGAACTACATGTCCTATGCTGTTGTGACATAGGTCCAAGTGGAGCACATCCAGTAAAAGACAGAGGAAAGAAATGGTGGTTCAACTGTTAAATAAGGATGGCAAAATGATAACAGATAACAAAGAAACAGGCTTCTCCCAAAAGAGGGTCTATGACCCCCCTGGCAAAGGTGAAGTACAGGCTGAAGGGGCAGGATTGCAGCTTGAGATCGATAGGCATATGGTCAAGGAACACCTAATTACTTTGAATGAGTTCAAATCTCCAGGGCCAGATGAACTGCACCCTAGAGTAATAAAGGAACTGGCAGAAGAACTCTCAGAACCGCTGTCTATTATCTTTGAGAAATCATGGAGGACGGGTGAAGTGCCAGATGACTGGAGGAGGGCTAATGTTGTCCCTATCTTCAAAAAGGGCAAAAAGGAGGAAGCTGGGAACTACAGACCAGTCAGTCTGACATCAATCCCTGGGAAAATTCTGGAGCAGATGATAAAGCAATCCATCTGGAAGCACCTTGAAAACAATGCCGTGATGACTCGAAGCCAACATGGATTTGTCAAGGACAAATCCTGCCAGATGAATCTGATCTCATTTTTTGATCTAGTAACCTCCCTTGCGGACTGTGGGAATGCTGTGGACATAATATACCTCGACTTCAGCAAAGCTTTCGACAAAGTGCCCCATGATATCCTGATGAGCAAACTAGCTCAAAGTGGGCTAGATGAAACAACGATCCGGTGGATCCACAGTTGGCTACAGAATCGGACTCAAAGAGTGCTTATCAGTGGGACCTTCTCAAACTGGGGAGAGGTAACGAGTGGGGTACCGCAGGGCTCAGTCCTGGGCCCAGTGCTCTTCCACATTTTTATTAATGACTTGGAGGAGGAGGTGCAGGGAATGCTGATCAAATTTGCAGATGACACAAAATTGGGCAGGATAGCTAATACCCTGGAAGACAGAAACAAAATTCAAAGAGAACTTGATAGGCTGGAGAACTGGGCAGAAAACAACAGAATGACATTTAATAGGGATAAATGCCAAGTTCTGCACCTAGGAAAAAGAAACCAAATGCACAGTTACAAGATGGGGGATACTTGTCTGAACAACACTACAAGCGAGAAGGATCTTGGAATTGTTGTAGATCACAAGCTGAATATGAGCCAACAATGAGATGTGGCTGCAAAAAAGGCAAATGCTCTTTTGGGCTGCATTAATAGAAGCATAGCTTCCAAATCCCAGGAAGTACTAGTTCCCCTCTACTCAGCACTGGTTAGGCCTCATCTGGAGTTCTGTGTCCAGTTCTGGGCACTGCACTTTAAGAAGGATGCAGACAAACTGGAGAGGGTTCAGAGGAGGGCAACAAAGATGATCAGGGGACTGGTAACAAAGCCCTATGAGGAAAGGAAGAACTGGGCCTGTTTAGCCTTGAGAAGAGAAGACTGAGGGGAGATATGATAGCACTCTTCAAGTACTTGAAAGATTGTCACAGAGAAGAAGGCCAGGACCTCTTCTTGATCATCCCAGAGTGCAGGACACAGAATCATGGGCTCCAGTTACAGGAAGCCAGATTCTGGCTAAACATCAGGAAAAACGTCCTGACTGTTAGAGCAATACGACAATGGAACCAATCACCTAGGGAGGTGGTGGGAACTCCCACGCTGGAGGCATTCAAGATGAGGCTGGACAGCCATCTGTCAGGGATGCTCTGATTTGGATTCCTGCACTGAGCAGGGGGTTGGACTTGATGGTCATATAGGCCCCTTCCAACCCTACTATTCTATGATTCTATGATCCAAGGCAAAAGCCTAGTTTCATTCTCCCAAAACTTTTCAACTGATTGATTTTTCTATTTCAAAAGCAAACCACAAAGTAATTGAGCTGGTGCTCTGGTGGGATTATATTTCTGGAACCAAATGACAAATGTATTAGCCTGTCCCTTGATGGTCTTGGTTTCCTGGATTGAGTAAAAACTGTTTGTCAGTCCTTAGTTTCTAAGAGATTGCTAAGCATCTGGAAGAGAAAGATTGCAGAACCTTTGAAAGGTGGAGGAATGATTCCAAGAGGTAATACTGGCTCTGTTCTCCCCTTGCTGACTCTCAAAACCCATGTAGTGTGATTAAAAAGCACATCCAAAGTGGGACCGGCACTGAGATTTGACGGCCCTTAAATTGCTATTCTGAAGTTGATTGAGTTACTTGAGTGGATTAATTTGGTTTACACTGCATTAGCCAGGACTGGTGGTTGTGCTGAAAAATGGCCAAGGCCATTTTCCAGAGAGCTCCCTATAAATATCCCTCTTTTTGCATTCAGTGGATACAGAGATTTCCCCTTTTCATGGCAAAGTGTGGCTGCAGGGCCAGCCCTACCATTAGGGAGAGGGAGGCAGTCACTTCAGGCCACAGATTTTTGGTGTCATGAAAGATCAGCGAACTGTTAGTTATTTAATTTATTATTATTGTATTTTTACTGCCATGGATTGGGAGAGGTGCCTGTGGGATTTTCTGCCTCATGTACCAAAATAAGAAAGCCAGTGTGGTGTAGTGATTAAGAGTGTTGGACTGGGGAGACTCAGGTTCTAGTCACCCTGGGGATGTACAAACCCCCCAATGTCCGGTCTGAGGGGGTCCGCCATGGGGCAATTCGGGCCGCTTAGGGGCCCGCAGATTCCTCCGGAGCCCTGCCACATCCATTGGAGTTGGCAGAGAGGCTCACCAGCTTTCTAAAAAAATGCGATACACTAATGGTGGATGACATTAGTCTATAGCAGGAAAATTACAGTCATAAATGGCAAATGTATGCCATTTGCAGCCACAAAGCACTTGCTTTTACCTAAATTGCAGCTGTTTACAGATGTATTTATGTTAAAGTAAGTGCTTAATGGCTGCAAATGGTGTACAATATGCCATTTACGGCTGCATTTTTCCTCCGATAAACTAGTGGCAGCTGCCATTCACATATCATGTTTTTTAGAAAGCTGGAGAGCCGCCCCATGGAAACTCTTCTGGATGCAGAGGTGAGTGTGGCCAGTCCGCTGTGGACTCCAGAGGCTAGATTCTTTGGAATCTGGCCTCATTTGAGACAGTGGCGGATTTCTCCAGAATCCCTAGTCCCCACTCTGCCATGAAGCCCGCTGGGTGATTTTGGGCCAGTCAATGACTGTCAGCATAACCTACCTCACAGGGTTGTTGTGAGGATTAAATGGACAGCAGGAGGACTGTGTATGCCACCTTGGGCTTCTCAGTGGAAAGGCAGGATATAAATGTAAAAAATAAAAAATAAAGAATGTGGCTGGCTTTAGGTAGTAGACACCTTGGCTTGGGTGGCGGGGTGCCATTTGCTGTTTTGTCTCTGGCAGGAAAATGTTTGGGGACAGGTCTGGGTGGCTGTGTAACTAATGCTGTTCATTTCAATGGCACGTCCTGGTCTGGTGGGTGTATTGGGATTGACCAACATGCTGAAAAAGATGTAGGAAACTGCTGATAGATTGGCTGAGAGTGAGACAGGGTGGGAAGAGTTCCTTCCTGACACGATGCAATGGAATTGGAGTGACTGACCTTGCTTGTGTGTGTCTGCGTGTGGTGTGTGCATTTCCCTGTGTGTGTGTATGTGTGTGTGTGTGTGTATGTGTTAAAAACTCCAGTAATGCCTCACTGCTGGAAAGCAACGTTTTTTCTTGAAGGTGAGAAGCACTGCCAGGAAAAGTCCTTGAAAGATTTCTCCCCTCTGCATCATTTAGTTTTGCTTCTCAAAGGAATTCTCCCCCCCCCCCGCTCTGAATAACTCATGTTGTTTTTGCCCGAGTCATCTTGAAATCCACACAATCTGGGGTGGCCTATGCTGTGTTCAGCCCCAGCGAGGCAGACAGGAGCCGGATCCTCAGTGCAAATATCTGACCAAGCTGTCTTGCTTCTGCAAGTGGAAAGCCAGCACGCTGCCTTACACCATAGCCTGTCATATGCAGGAATAGAAGCTGGCTAGGGTGGGGGTGGGGGAGGAATTTACCTGCATCCAGCCCCTTCCTCAGGCTTTGTCAGTGCAGAATGTATTATTATTTATTACAAATATATCCTGCCTTTCTGTATGCAAATCCTTCCAAGGCAGTGTAAAGATAACAAAAAGGGATATTTAGGGTGTGGTCTTATGCATGTCTAGACCGAAAAAGTCCCACATTCCCCCAGCATGCCCCAGCCATCATAGCTTATAAAATCCTCATAAAATCACAATATACAAGATGAAAATATAACCATAAAGATCCTTCCCACAGGGCCGTTGGTGATAATGGCCTTATGGCGGACCAGTCTGGCTGGAGCAGGCCTCTGAGGGGGTTTTCTCTTGCATCCTTCCCTCACTTTAGATGAATTTGGAATTCATATCTCCTGACGTCATATTTATTTATTAAGTTTATATACCGCCCAACTGGCAGATGACCTAAGAGCAGTTTGCAATCATAAAAAAACCACCCCCAAACAACCATAGAATAACAACCAAGACAATAAATATAACAATGAAATATTAAAATATTAAATCATGAAGGGCACAATCCTATGCATGTTTAGACAGAAAAAGCCCTACAACTCTCAGCGTACTGAAATGCTGGGAATTGTAGGCTGTTCTTCTGTCTAAACATGCATAGGATTGCACCTTAAAAATATTAAGAATATTAAAGGGCCAGCTTAATAATCACAGCACGAGATTAGAAATTAAATGCCTGATGGAGGAGGAGGTCTTCATCTGAAACCTAAACTTATACAATGAAGATGCCAGACAGATCTCCCTTGGAAGGGCATTCCACAGATAGGGAGCCACTACAGAGAAGGCTCTTTCCCTGCTCGCCACCCATCGCTCCATTGTGGGTGGTGGCACACAGAGAAGAGTGTCTGAAGACGTTCTTAGCAATGAGGCAGGAGCATATGGGAGAAGGCGCTCCTTCAGGGATACTGATCCTAAGCCATTTAGGGCTTATTCCTTCTATTCCCCACTGGAATATTCCACCATATCCCTGACTCCTTCTTCCCACCTGCGCAATTCTCCAAACCCCACCCATCCACCCAGGGCAAAAGCCTCCAACTACCTCCCCATCTTTCTGCTTACCTTCCTACTTCTCCTACTTCCTACGGTCTATCTCCCAGCACCTGGTGCACTCCCATGCAGCTCACGGCAGGCAAATAGACCTGGGAAACAGAGTTTTCCAAAGTGCTACTGTCGAAGTCACTAAAAGGGCTATGTTGGATGGGAGAGGGGTTGGAGGGTCAGAGGTGGGTTGGTCAGAGTGATTTGCGGCGTGGTTGATCCCCTTGGTGTTTTATTTTTCAAATGTAGATCCCCCCCACCTTGAAGTTCTGAGTTTTTTCCCTTGAGGATTTTCTGAGAAATCTTGGAAAAACAGAACGCTGTCTGAGGTGAGTTGTCAAGGTGTCAGGGCTCCCCTTATGACCTGGGCCCCGAGAAACTCCTTAAGGATCTTTTGCCTCCTTGAGAGTCCCACGTTCCTTCTTTTAAATGCCCCTTCCCAATAACATGGGGTTTAGGCTGAAAACGTGGGGTGACCGACACTCTAGGCACAGGATTTAACCACAACAGTTTACTAGTAGCTTTAAAGCAAACAATGTTGAAGAGCACTGAGCCCTGCGGTACCCCACTTGTTACCTTTCCCCAGTTTGAGAAGATCCCACTGATAAGCACTCTTGGAGTCCAATTCTCTGGCCAACTGTTTAGCTAGTTTGCTCATCAGGATATCATGGGGCACTTTGTTGAAAGCTTTGCTGAAGTCATGGTATATTATGTCCCCAGCATTCCCACAGCCCACAAGTGAGGTTATCTGATCAAAAGCCAAGATCATGAAACAATCCAGGACTCAATCACTGCCCTCCAAGGGGCTGTGGATTTAATTAATATCTCTCTTCAAAAATGGAAATGAAGGTTAATGCATTCAAAGATCGAGTTATTGCTCAGGAAACTGCTATGCAAGCATCTCACAATACTTTTTCTGCTTGAATTTCCCAATTGGAGGCTTTCACATGCAGAGTGAACCTTCGTATTCTTGATATTAAAGACTTGGCTGCTGATGCATGTTTTGCTGAATTTATGGATAAACTTTTGCATGAGTTACTGGTTTTGCCATCTGATTTTCTACTGGATATTGAGCAGGCATATCATGTACCTGGCTCAATACGTGGCACTAAAAGGACTTCTGGGACTGTTGTTGTTC
This sequence comes from Heloderma suspectum, assembly GCF_057233095.1. Classification (NCBI taxonomy): domain Eukaryota; kingdom Metazoa; phylum Chordata; class Lepidosauria; order Squamata; family Helodermatidae; genus Heloderma; species Heloderma suspectum. Next base: position 305,750,890 of record NC_139461.1, on the reverse strand, counting down.
AGTTTTCATGAGTTTCTACAAAAAATTATCTTTTGCGTCTGGCAAGAGAACGAGGTGAGCTGCAGGGGGGGACCAGCAAATGACAAGATTATGCTCTTTCCTGATTATACTAAAGAAATTGCTGACAGAAGAAGGCAATTCACCAAAGCGAGAAGTGTGGCAATGCAAAATAACCTGCAATATCATATTAAATATCCTGCTACATTTTGCATTATTTTTGAAGCACAGATGAAAAAGTCTTTAAATCCTGATGCGGCCGAATCATTTCTCATTGGTGTTAACATTAAAACAAGAGAGCCAACTTTCTCAGCCTCCTGAGTTGGAACTTAGCCATTTTTAGTGTTCCTCTGAAGTCTTGTTTTGGGTTTAGCTGATAGGATGTCTGGGAAGTTTGCCAGATTAAATGTTTGCATATTTTTGTTTTCTTTCTCCTTTGTGAGTTATATTGTATGCATGTGTGTGGGTGTATACATATAAAATACATTTTTAGATATGGTATTTGTTGTTCAGTCATTAAGTCATGTCCAGCTCTTTGTGACCCCATTGACCATAGCATGCCAGGCCTTCCTGTCCTCCGCTCTTTCCCGGAGTATGCTCAAATTCATATTCATTGCATCGGTGATGATATCTAGCCATCTCATCCTCTGCCATCCCCTTCTCCTTTTGCCTTCAATCTTTCCCAGCATCAGGGTCTTTTCCAGGGTTTTCTCTTTGCATTAGGTGGCCAAAATATTGGAGCTTCAGCTTCAGGATCTGTCCTTCCAATGAGCAGTCAGGGTTGATTTCCTTTAGGATGGACTGATTTGACCTCCGTGCAGTCCAGGGGACTCGTAAGAGTCTTCTCCAGCACCACAGTTCAAAGGCATCAATTGTTCGGCGCTCAGCCTTCCTTATAGTCCAGCTCTCACAGCCATACATTGTTACTGGGAAAAACATAGCTTTGATTATATGAATCTTTGTCGGCAAGGTGATGTCTCCGCTTCTTACTATGGTGTCTAGGTTTGCCATAGCTTTCCTCCCAAGGAGCAAGCGTCTTTTAATTTCATGGCTACAGTCACTGTCTGCGGTGATCTTGGAGCCCAAGAAAATAAAATCTGTCACTGCTTCCATTTCTTCCCCTTCTATATGCCAGGAAGTGATGGGGCCAGATGCCATGATCTTAGTTTTTTTAATGTTGAGTTTCAAACCAGCTTTTGCACTCTCCTCTTTCACCCTCAACAAGAGGCTCTTTAGATCCTCTTTGCTTTTTGCCATTAGGGTGGTATCGTCTGCGTAACTGAGGCTGTTGGTAATTCTCCCAGCAATCTTAATTCTGACCTGTGATTCATCCAATGCGGCATTTCTCATGATGTACTCTGCATATAAATTAAATAAGCAGGGCGGCAATATACAGCCTTGTCATACTCCTTTCCCAATTTTGAACCAATCGGTTGTTCCATGTCTGGTTCTTACTGTTGCTTCTTGACCCTCGTACAGGTTTCTCAGGAGACAGGTAAGGTGGTCTGGTACTCCCATCTCTTTAAGAATTTGCCACAGTTTGTTGTGATTCACACAATCAAAGTCTTTAGCATAGTCAATGAAGCAGAAATAGACGTTTTTCTGGAATTCTCTTGCTTTCTCCATGATCCAGCGAATGTTGGCGATTTGATCCCTAGTTCCTCTGTCTCTTCGAAACCCAGCTTGTACTTCCGGTATGGAAATGGATGGTTTGCTCCCATTTATTTGCTGTAAGACTGAGGTTATAACATTGAAAGATAAGGCTCAGAGTTTATGGAGCAGCGGATTGAAGATTTAATAATACTTGCAATGTTTGAACGAGTTCTGTATAGGTATAATTTGCACTTGGACTTATATTTGGATATTTGGTTTGCTTTCATTGAAGCTTAGATATAATTTATCTGTCTATCTTCCTTCCTTCCTTCCTTCCTTCCTTTTTTTCTCTGTATTTCCTTTGTTTTCCTCCTTATTTTTTTCTTCTTCCCCAGAATAGTGTGATGTTGGAAAGTGTAGATTTTGACCATGTTGTTGGTATTGTTTATTTCACTTATAAAAAATAAAATAAATATGATTAAAAGCAAAACAAAAACAACAGATCAGATTTGTCTGGCAGGATTTGTTCTTGACAAATCCATGTTGGCTTTGAGTAATCACTGCATTGTTTTCAAGGTGCTTACAGAAGGATTGTTTTATCATCTGCTCCAGAATTTTCCCAAGGATTGATGTCAGACTGACTGGTCTGTAGTTCTCAGGTTCCTCCTATTTTCCCTTTTTGAAGATAGGGGCAACATTAGCCCTCCTCCAGTCATCTGGCACTTCACCCGTCCTCCATGATTGCTCAAAGATGATAGACAGCGGTTCTGAGAGTTCTTCTGCCAGTTCCTTTATTGCTCTAGGGTGCAGTTCATCTGGCCCTGGAGATTTGAACTCATTCAAAGTAATTAGGTGTTCCTTGACCACATGCCTATTGATCTCAAGCTGCAGTCCTGCCCCTTCAGCCTGTACTTTGCTGAAGTCAAGCTCCTCCATTGTCCTTTGATCCCCCTGCAATCTCCAAGCTTATCTGACTGGGTGCAAAAGAGGGAGATGAAGATTTTATTTATTTACAGCATTGGTATACCGCTCTATATCTAAAACAGACTTTGGAGCAGTGAACATAAGAGGTAAAATATTAAAAAGATAAAAAGATTGAAACATCGTATTAATATTATTCTTATTTAAAACAGAACACCAATAAAAACTGTGGTGGGTCTGTTAAGGAATGCTTCCTGGAATAGAGATGTTTTCAGGAGGCTCTGGAAGCAACACAGTGTTGGTGCCTGCCTGACCTCCAGGGGCAGGGAGTTCCAAAGAAAGGGGGCCACCACACTGAAGGCTCCTGGTAGACTCCAGTCAAGCCATAGGTCCATGTGGAACCCCCAGGAACATGCCCTCCGATGACCTCAGTGATCAGGCAGGATGGTAAGGGAGGAGGTGCTCTCTCAGGTATCCTGGTCCCAAGTTGTGTAGGGCTTTGTACACTAGTACCATAACCTTAAACCTGGCCTGCTAGGTTCTCCCTGGATTGGCAGAATGTTTGATGAAGCAATAGCAGTAAAAGAATCCTGTGGCATCTTAAATGCTGACAGATTTATGGCATACATTTTCCTGAGCTGGAGTTCACTTGGTCACATACCTGAAGTGCCATCCTCCTAAGCTGGTATATATATCTGGAGGTGGCTTTTAATCTTGACATCTTGTGTGGCTGCACGCCTTCAGACTGGGGGGCCTTCCAAACACTCCCTGCCAGGGAGGGCCCATAGTTCAGTCATACAGCACCTGCTTTGCTGGGAGAAGGTTACATATTCAATCCCCATCATCTCTGTATTGGCCCCAGGTTAACCAAGTCACCTGTAGTGTTAGAGGGGCCTAGAGATCCATAATGCCTTGCTTAAGTGCATTATTAGTGCAATTCTCTGGCTAGTGAGACTGTGAGCATGTGAAGATGAGTCAAAGGGCCAATAGCGTGGCCTAGCACATTCCATAGTAATGAGTGAGAGCATTATCAAGCACTCTGCCTGGGAAGTGAAGATTGTTTACCTTAAAGCTACAAGTGGCTGTGCTGGGAACCAAGCACTGTGAATCTATGATGGGAATGAACGCTAGGGGGCACTTGCTGCTGTCATGCTGCCTCATTGCTAACATGTATGGTATAAAAACCATTGTACCCATGGCTCTGGGTTCAGAGAAGCTGTCTGATCCAATCATTGGGTACACCAGTGTGCTGTAAGTTACTCAATAAAGTACTCCTTGTAAGTAAACCTGGGTCTGATTTATCACTATCCTGGCACCTCTAAATTAAGAGGTCGAAGTCCACAGCCGGGTAGGGATGGACGAAAGTCCCTTACCTGGTCCTGCAGCTTGCTTCGTGGTGGGGGGGAGGTGCTCTGTTTCTCCCTCTGAAATTCTTGGCGGGTGGGGAGGTGCCCCGCCCCTCCCCGCCAAAGTTTTGGCCGGGGGGAGGTGCCCCGTCCCTCCCTGACGAAATTCAGGCTGGGGGGAGTGCCCCGTCTCCCCGGCCGTAAAAGTTCTTCTGCCGGGAAGAACGAGGAAGTAAAAAACAAAACAAAACACGTGATAGGCTACGTAAAGATTTACGTAGCCTATCACGGCTAGATTTTCAAAAAACACCATGATAGGCTACGTAAACGTTTACGTAGCCTATCTAGGGATGGCGGAGAATTTCTCCCCGAAACTTTGGGGGGCCGAGCGCCAACGTGTTCGGCCCCCCGAACAAGTTTTGGGGAGAAATTCTCTGCAACCCCCGCCCCTCGCCCCCCCCCGGGACGGGACTTACCTTTGCCGAATGTCCCTCCCGGCGGCAGGTCCGGCCAGCGGTTCGGTGGGTGTTCGTGCGGGGCGGGAGCGGCAGCTGGTCTTTCGACCGGCTACTGCAGCCGCCATTCCAATGAAAGAAAAAAAAAAAAACGCCCCCGTGATAGGCTACGTGACGATTAACGTAGCCTATCACGGCTAGATTTGCAAAGGCAGCCGTGATAGGCTACATCAATTGTCACGTAGCCTATCATGGATGACTTTAAAAAAAAAAAAAGCGCGTACGGATAGTGGTGGCCCCCATAGGGAGCCGCCATTCCCATTCCTTATTTGGTCGCTGTAGTCTACGTACAGATTTACGCCGTAGTCTACGTAAAGATTTATGTAGAGTACAGCGACCAAATAAGGAACGTGAATGGCGGCTCCCTATGGGGGCCGCCATTAGCGTACGCGCTTTTTTTTTTAAAGTCACCCCTGATAGGCTACGTGACGATTAACGTAGCCTATCACGGCTGACTTTGCAGATCTAGCTGTGATAGGCTACGTTAATCGTCACGTAGCCTATCACGGGGGCGTTTTTTGTTTTTTTTTAAACTTTGGAGTTCGCGGCTGGGCGAGGCGGGAAGCCTCCCCCCCGGCCTGAATTTCGGCCGGGGCGAGGCGGGAAGCCTCCCCCCCAGCCTGAACTTCGCGGGGGGAGCAGCGAAGTGCCTCCCCCCCACCGCGAACAACCTTCGACGACAGGTAAGTGACTTTCGTCCACCCCTAAGCCTATCACGGCTGACTTTGAAAAAAAAAAAAAGTGCGTACGCAAATGGCGGCGCCCATGGGTGCCGCCATTTCCGTTCCTTATTTTGGCACGGGTAGTCTATGTAAATATTTACGTAGACTATGGTGAAAATAAGGGCAATGCTATTTGTGTTGCCCTTATTTTCGCCGTAGTCTACGTAAATATTTACAATCACAACGTAATTGTAAATATTATGTTGTGATTGCTTACGTATTTCCTCCCTAGGGGGGAATCCCCCCGTAGCTTCCACCGCACTCTCGCCATTGTGGATTGCCTTGGCCAGAACTTTCCCACTATTTTCATAATTATTTACGTATTTTTTTTCATTGCTGCCCGAAATGTTTCCCGCCTTCTGTGCGCTCCCCCACTGTCTTGTTTTCTCAGACAGGGACAGGGACTGTGATTTTATTAATTTCTGTGTATTTGTGCTTGATGATCCTCGCGTTTACTGGTCTTGTTAACTTAACCGCCTCACAATAAAAAAAAAACGGGGCTGCAGCTCCGCTTCCGCAAAATCGGTCATCAGCTTCCTGCTAACTTCCTGAATGTCATCTGCATTTGCGCTTGTGTCTGCATGGTGATTTGTGGGTGGAGTTCTGTTGTGTGGTGGTGGTGGTGGTGTGTTAGTGGTGGTGCTTAGTGGATTTCCTGTTGTTTGTGCATTGTGGTGGTTTGGTCTGGTTTGGTCTGTGTGTGTGTAGTTAAGTGGTGGTTGTGTGTGGCTGTCTGGTGTGTGTGTGTGTAGTTGTGCATTGTGGTGTTTTTGTCCGGTTTGGTCTGTGTGTGTTGTTAAGTGGTGGTTATGCGTGGCTGTCTGTCTTGGTGTGTGTGTGTGTGTAGTAGTAGTGTGGCTGCTCTAAAATGGCTGCACCAGTGTGTGGCAGGAGGTGGGACCATGAGGAGACCAAGGCCCTCCTCATCAACATTAAGAGCAGCGAGGCGGTGGCAGTGCTGTTTGGCAGCTCCTCCTGCCGCAATGAACTTTATTGGGCCCAGATAAAGAGGAGGATGGAGCGAGCGGGCCACCATTGCACAATTGGACAATTGAGGTCCAAATGGAAGGCACTAAAGCAGTCCTTCGTCAGAGAGGGGATTGCTGCTGCAGAGAGGAGGGCACCGCTGTCCAACCCCCCCCCCCCTGCCTACTACTGGCACATCCACAGAGTGTGGATCAAAGCAGGCCAGCCCCCATTTTTGCAGAGGTATATGCCTGGTAAGTTATAGTTATCCCATCCCATCATCAAGCTCAACTAAATATGAAGACAAGGATGTGTACCGAAAATGAAGCTATCTCTTTGTGGTCTCATGCGGAAACAAGCAAATCCTGACATTTAGCCTGCAATCCTATGCTTGCTGAACTTGGACAGAAAAAGGTCCCATCATCTTCCGGCCACTTTGGCTGGTTGAAGAAGGGATGCTGGGAACTGCATTGCTTTTTCCTGTACAACCACATGCATAGGATTATGTGGGCCTGGCTACAACTCATATTACACACCGACACGCTGTCCATTTCCAGGGAAATGCTGCTGCTGCTGCTGGTCTCTGCAGTGCACTGCACACAGGGGGACTGGCACCAGCCCAGCAGCAACAGGGCCAGCCTCTCGGTGTCGTCTTCCTTCTTCATGTAGTGATTGCTGAATTTTTGCACCCCACCCACCCCACCTTTCTACCAAGACATTGGCACTCAAGTCAACTCATGAGCAAGTGTTCATCTGAGAGCTTGGAGATCTCGGTATAGTCCACTCAGCCATGGAAGCTCGCTGGGTGACTTTGGCCCAGTCAGAAAGCCTACACAAAAAAACACAAGCCTACAGTATACACAGGATGCTGGAGGATGGAGTCCTTCCCAGGCCGGGCAGACTAACAATGGCCACTCATGCCTTCTCTCCCACCCAGTTCCCCCAGCCCCTACCCACTCAGAAATACATAGGCACATGGATTAATCCTGGAAAGCCCAGGAGGATGGGGGATGGAGTCCTTGCCTTGCAGATGGCTGCTGGAGCATGCCTTCCCCCCCCAGTTCCTTTCCCTCCCCCAACCCACTCAGAAATACATAGACAGGCACATGGATTAATCCTGGAAAGCCCAGGAGGATGGGGGATGGAGTCCTTGCCTTGCCGACTAACAATGGCTGCTGGAGCATGCCTTCCCCCCCACCCAGTTCCCTCCCCTCCCCTCCCCCCTGCCCCAACCCACTCAGAAATACATAGGCAGGCACATGGATTAATCCTGGAAAGCCCAGGAGGATGGGGGATGGAGTCCTTGCCTTGCAGACTAACAATGGCTGCTGGAGCATGCCTCCCCCCCACCCAGTTCCCTCCCCTCCCCTCCCCCCTGCCCCAACCCACTCAGAAATACATAGGCAGGCACATGGATTAATCCTGGAAAGCCCAGGAGGATGGGGGCTGGAGTCCTTCCTTGCAGACTAACAATGGCTGCTGGAGCATGCCTTCACCCCACCCAGGCCAGTTCCCCCCCGCCCCAACCCACTCAGAAATACATAGGCAGGCACATGGATTAATCCTGGAAAGCCCAGGAGGATAGGGGATGGAGTCCTTGCAGGATGCCTTCCAACCCAGTTCCCCCTGCTCCTCCATCTCACCCCAAAATCACTAAGCATAGGGGCACATTCAGGTAAAGTAAACATACCTTCACTGTAATAAAGGTTGAACTGCAGTGCCGTAGAACGGGGGGATGCAGAGAAACACACTCCTTGCAGCTGGGACGGACACTCTGTCTGCAGCAGCGGCACCTCTGTTCTAGTCTGGACTCTGGAGTCTGGCCTGGAGCAACTGAGGCTGCTGGACATACACAACCACCGTCCTATGTGAACTGAAGGCGGGAATCCGCGGGATAAATGGTCGATGAGTTCCCTCCCCTCAATGACGTTATCTTCCTGGGGGGGTGGGGGGGGTGGCCTGGAGGGATCTCGTTCACCTGACCTCACCTGACCTGAACCTGACCTCACACAGACAATAAAACAAAAGATGAGGCTACGTGCAGTTCGTGACTCAGCCTCAGGCAGGCTATGTGCACTTCGTGACCCCGTCCCTTCCAGCGAAAGAAAGCCACGTTGTAGCAGGAAACTGCATGTTTATTAAATAGTTTCGTAAAATCCCTTTCGCCATCTTTCGTCCTAATTTGCGAAGCTTCCTTCGTAAATACCTTCGTAAAATTTTCGGTAGAGAAAAAAAAAAAAGTACCACGTGAGCTCCAGTTCGGGTAGACCGGGGCGCCCCTTCCCGGAGGAAGGTTCGGCGGGCTGAATGTGTTTGAATTTGGGCCCATTTGACTTTCGAGCGGATTTCTCTGACATCCCTACGGCCGGGGCAATACAATTTCCACATGGGACTGGGAAGGTATCCTGCCTGAATCGCTGGAGAACCGCTGCCAGTCAGTGTTGACATTACTGGGCTAAAGAGCATGGGAGGCTGGTGGATCCAATTTTGGTGGGGCAGAAATTCCATTCTGGGTTTTAGTTACAAGCAGTCAGAAGTCTAGAGGAGCTATTCAAGATGCTGGACCCATTTTGGGGATAGGGTCCAGCACCTTGGATAGCTCCTTTTGACTTCTGGCTGCTTGTAACTAAAACCCAGAATGGACTCTCTGCCCCACCGAAATTGGATCCACCAACCTCCACCGCTAAATAGATCAATAGTTTGACTCAGTATAAGGCAGCTAAGTGTGACACAGTGTGATTTTATTTTTCCTATTTGTCTTTAAGTTGTCTTTCTAATGTCTCCTCATATCCACTTATATTTCCCTTAAATATTTAAGTTTATATCTTACTTCTAATATCTTATCACGTTTATTAATTTCTCTCATTTCTTAAATCCACCTTTACTTGATTTTTGTCAATGAAGATTGCTTCCCTCTGTAACTTCTCACCCTGCTCCTAGTAGATAACTTTGTAGACTTCAGGAGCCACAGTGTACTCTTGTTCTCTTTGCAATGTAACAAATGTGGTGTGAAAAGAAATGGAATGGAAAGTTTGACCCTGAATACAAGCCTGAATTGTAAACATCCTGAAATGTATTTTGTAACCCAAAACATTTCTGTGTCCATTGAGAACAACATGAAATGTGAAAAGGTTAACTTTTAACCATTCCATGTCATCTGCATATGAAGTATTCCAGCCCAGGTCAGGAAGGGGCGATGTGAATGGAGAATGAATGGCTTTATTATAGGAAGGCCAAATGGGGGTGCTCTGGCATGTGCTGAAGATTGCCAAAGTATCAGTTACAAAAGATAGACATGGCCAATAAAAGAGGGGTATCAGTAGATGTTTTGATAACAAGGACAGAACTTTATGACCCCAGAAATATCAGGGCGTCAGAAGGAGGTTCCAGTCTGTCTTCAACAAACATCAATCCTGGAAATTAGGAACATGATGTAATGTCAACAAAGAACATACTGAACCCCTCTTTGATCCCATGAGCCCCAACGAGAGGAAAAGGGTATAAAACCCCCAAGCTCTCCATTGTTCAGGAGGGGAGAGGTTGCATCTGGATTGTTTGTATATGCACATACCAGCAATACCCTCGATCCATGGGACACATATAAAGTGCTCTGGCCAAGTACTTGATAGTGTGTGGTGAGTATGTGTTGGGTAAAATTCAGGGAAAAGATTTTACTGTCCGGGGCTTAGATAAGGCGCAGTTATCTTTGTTCTGACATACTTAAGTATTTGGGTTTGGGATATAAGACCGCAGGCGTAGGCTTGGGCCTGGCTGACACAGAGGGCCGATTTACATTGCGCCTGCCATTGCAATGAATTCGGTGTCCCGTCGGGTTAAACGCTCTCGCATTAAAACGTGATTATTCACACTCACCCTGTTGCAGTGCTTCATCAAATGTGCAAGCTCGGTTCACACTCGAGTGCTGTGCTGTTTTCCTGCTGTTTTCCTGTGTGTGCTTGTCTGATCTCGGAAGCTAAGCGGGGTCGGCCCCGGTCAGTAGTTGGATGGGCGACCACCTGGGAATCAGGCTTCCTGCATTGAGCAGGGAGTTGTTCTATCCCTTCAAATGAGACTATATTTTACCCCCTTCTATCCCCCACTCCAAATTTTTTTTTAAAAAAATTAAGGCGTTATCCTCGCAGAATTGGGGCTTCTCCGCGATGTTTTTTTTTCTAATTCAGGCATCATCTTTGAAGATTTGAAGCTGTGAAGTGCACACACATCCAGCCCTTTGCTTGTTGCTGAGGAAATGGGGGCTGCTGGGGAAGCTATGTGATCAGTAGCCGGAAGAAGACATGGGGCCGTTGAGAGCTGTGATTGGACAGGAGGGAAATACAAACACCGCCGTATATGGACAGGCAGGGGAGGGGACTACGACCGGATACAGTAGCGAAGGCAGAAAATCAGAGCACGTTAAGGGGAAATACCGGGATATTAGGGTATTGAAAGTGGGAGCACGGAAGTGGGAAATCCCGGTTCCATTTCGAGGTGGCTACTTCGTAGTGTGTAAGGCGGGCAGTGAAACCTCATTGGAAGCGAAAAAAGGCAGTAAGTGTAGATCCAGCCTGTATCAGTGGGCCATTTGTGGTGTAGACCCACCTGGAGCTGAGCAACAAACAGGGACTAACTGTATATTTAGTCACTGAATGCACCACATTTGGGTAACTAAGTTTTGACCAAGAAGGGCGCAGCTTCTTGAGAATTGTTTGTGTTAAGCTCTTACCTAGGAGGCGTACAACCTCTTAAGCTTCAGAAAGCCTGAAACTCTTGGAGATTTCTTTGTAGTTAAGTTTGTACCTAAGAGGCATGCAACCTCTTAAGCCTCAGAGAGCATGCAACTCTCTGGGAAGGTTCTATTTTTGCTTATTCCTTTTATTTTAATAGATAATCTCCTTTTATTTCATCTACATTGGTTGTGTGCGTGTTCTTCTCCACCTCATAAGATCCCAAACCTCTCAGCCTGATCCACCGAGTGATCCTGGGTAAATTGAAATCCATATTTCACAAGTGGCATAGCTGGGTAATTTTGACTCTGGACTTAATGGTCTTATGGGTAGGGCTGGATGAAAGGGACTTACCTTGTCCCGCAGCTTGCTTCATGGTGGGGGGGGAGGCACTTCGGCTCTCCCCCCGAAGTTCAGGTGAGGGGGGGAGGTGCCCTGCCTCGCCTGGCCAAGATTCAGGCCAGGGGGGGAGGCGCCCCATCCCTCGCCGGTGAAATTCAGGCCGGGGAGGAGCGCCCCGTCTCCCCGGCCGCGAAAAAAAAGTAAACAAAAAACAAAAAACACACACCCGTGATAGGCTACGTAATGATTTGCGTAGCCTATCATGGCTAGATTTCCAAAGTCAGCCGTGATAGGCTACGTAAATCGTCATGTAACCTATCACGGGTGACTTTGGAAAAAAAAAAGCGTGTACGCAAATGGTGGCGCCCCATGGGCACCACCATTTGCATTCCTTATTTTGGCACGTCTAGTCTACGTAAAGATTTACGTAGACTACAGTGAAAATAAGGGCAACACAAATAGCGTTCCCTTATCTTCGCCGTAGTCTACGTAAATCTTTACGTAGACTACCCCTGTCCAAATAAGGAATGCAAATGGCGGCGCCCATGGGGCGCCGCCATTTGTGTACGTGCTTTCCCCCCCCCCAAGTCACCCGTGATAGGCTACGTGACGATTTACGTAGCCTATCGTGGCTGACTTTGGAAATCTAGCCATGATAGGCTACGTAAATCGTCACATAGCCTATCACGGGTGTGTGTGTGTTTTTTTTTTCTGTACTTTTTTATTTTGTAATGGCGGCGGTGGCAGCTGGTCGGGAGACCGTCCGTCGCCCCCGCCCCTGCCGAACCACCGCCGAACTGCCACGGGGACCTGCCCTCTCGAGAGGGACATTCGGGGGGCCAGCGGAGAATTTCCCAACACTTTCGGGGCCCCGAATGCGTCGGCACTCGGCCTCCTGAAGATTCGTGGAGAAATTCTCCGCCATCCCTACTTATGGGGGTCCCCTTTAGATGGCCATGGGCATTACTTCAGTTGTGAAGAGCACAGCCACCATTCCATGCTTTAGAGCTGCTTCTACAGTCCTGATCTATTAGGACACAAGAACATAAGAAGAGCCATGCTGGATCAGTCCAAGGGTCCAGCATTCCGTTCAGTCTGTATTAGAGCAGCCTTCCCCAACCTCATGAAATCATCATGGCTACAGCAATAAAATCGAGTTTGCTTTGGCTGCTCTGATGCCCACATCACACAGTTCTCTGGCTGGTCATCTGGGGTTCTCCCGGGTTGTACGGCACAGGACTTTATGCATACATGTGCATGGGCAAGTGCACACACACAGGTTCAGAGTAGCAAAGAAAAAAACAGCTGGGCCAACAGGCCATGAAAGGCAAGGGTAACAATACATTCATCACATTTCTATGCAGAACTCCAATGTATATGTGCAAGATAAAATTGGTGTGACTCACTACAAACTAGCAGACACTGGTGGAGATAAATTAGCACAGTGTAGATCAGCATGTATTATGCACTGTATCTTTAAACTTTGGCTGCTCTGATTCCATTTTGGCAGAGCTCGGCTTCCTGGCTTTACATCATTCGCGAAGAATAATAGTATAATACAGAAATTATAGCAGGCAGCTGTGTTGAACTCAGCATCCCCATCTCAGTCTTTTTCTTCTAATGCACATGCAAATGTAACAGCAGCCATCTTGGATTTGCTTATACATTATACATTGGTAGCCTCACATGAGGAACATTAAAAAAACAACAACCCAAAGACAGTAGCATACAGAGACTATTTTCTACATAAGCACCACCATCTTGGTGTTCTCCACATGTGAAGTGTACCACCATCACAGATGCATAGACAAATCCAAGATGGCAACCCTCATGCCATCCATTTTGTTAACTCTGTCTCTCAATCTCTTTCTGGAAATTCAGGACTCTTAAGAAGGCATGGACTACTGCCAAACTTTACGGTGTAGTTTGTCCCTAGTTTAATGGTCTTCCATAATTGAGTCAAGCCCCACAGGGGTGCAATGGTTGTGGAAATATAAATGTATAGGATTGGGTTGGTCGCCCAGACAAGAACCCCATTTATGTGCCAAGATGATAACAGAGAGATGTGGTAGCTAGTGTACTGGTCAACAGAAAGCTCAGCTTCAGAACTTGATTTGGGGGTTGGACTCGATGTTCTTATAGGCCCCTTCCAACCCTACTATTCTATGATTCTACGATTTAGTGCCATGACTCAGCCTTAGATTATATGAAGTTAAAAATAACATGGAAAGTACCCCTGATATCCTAGCAATGCTAGGATGATAGTGTTATATCACCAGTTACTGCTGTTGGAACTGATCACTTAGTATATCTTAAGCTTTACATAAAACTCGATGGTCTTACAGGGCCCTTTCCAACACTACTACTCTATGATGCTATGATTTGTCACAGACTATATCTTTGGCATTTCATTACTATTTGATTCCAGCTTTTACACCCCCCCCCCCTTCCCATGTATTGTATATTCATGCCAGCCAATTTAGGATAACACTTCATGCTTTTGATGAAGTAGACTCTACCCTCCAAAGCTTATCTGACAATAAATCTGAAAGGTGCCACAAGACTCCTTGGGTACAATCCTATAGAGATAGACAGTTGCCTCTGACTTCCTCTGAAGTCAGAGGCAACCGCCTATCCAATGCAGAGCAGCTGAAGCACGGAGGGGAGGATTGCTTCCATGCTGCAAGTGTTCTGCAGTTTGCCTTAGACGCCTGATTTTGAGCATCTAAATGCGGCTTCAGGGAGGGGGCGGGAACGGGGTTGGAGACTGCATAGGAAGCTTTCTAAAACAGTTTCCATGATCTCTTCCCCGCTTTGCCCCCAGGAATGCCCCCTTTTTGTCCTGTCCGTGCTCCATGTTATGAGCACTGACAGGCATGGAGGGGCAGCTGCCACGGTTCTCTCTGTCTCGGCTTCACAGGGGAAGGGGTGGGGAGCACGGCTTCCCGGCTACGTGCTCGTAGGTCTGTCTATGAGCTCGGAGCTGGGAAACCAAAAAATCCTATCTCCCCCAGATGCTGTCTAGGGGACATAGGATTGCTCTCTCTGATGTTTTTGCTCCTATAGACTAATATGGCTACCTCTCTGGGAATTGTTATCTGATATCAACTGTCAAATATCAGATATTGGATTCAAATATAATTGGAGTTCAAATACCTATGTTAAACATTGGCATAAAATTCAGTGAAAATTGGTGATGAATTTTGTATTTCCTGGCTCAGAAATGTGATCTCAGTGGCTCTCCAAATGTTTGCCTAAAGTATCAATTTGAGCTAGAGAAGAACTTAAGTCCTCCCTCCTTGTCTCCCTTCCACCCTGACCAAGGTGATCACCCCCATGAAGGTCTGGTGAATAACTGACATCAAAATCCATAGGGGAGAATTTAGGAGAGCAAACTTATTTCAGCTCTGGTTGCTGCTGAAGCTATCACAGGTGCAGAATTCATCATGGAAAATGACATATGCACCAATTTACTATTAAAAGCTGTTGTATTCATTAGGATTTTGAGCTATACTGCCCCTTTTTCTGTTTTTCAGGATAATGGTGACATGTCCTGTCTTGGGGAGGGATGGATGAATATGTCAGGTTTTTTTTTTAAAATCTCAAGTTCTTTCAACCCTGTTTAGGAAGACATTTGAGAATTTCATCACTTCTTATGAAAAAACAAACCAAACAAAACCATCACTCATCACACTAGCCAAATTCAGAAGGACCATGTTGTATCCGCCTGCCAGGTAGCTTTTAAAGATGTGGTGCCTGTCACAGGAAAAGAGGTGCAAACCCCAGTGCAGCATTACCAACGTGGTTGACTACAGCAGGGTTTCAAACCCAGACTTTGAAGAGCTAAACCTGGATGGATGGATCTGTGTCAATTTTATATCCACACAGTTCAAATTGTCAAAATCTCAAGTTCTTTCCATCCTGTTTATGAAGAGATTTCTTAATATTGGTGAGTTCTCAAAAACAACAACAACAACAACTGGATGAAATTCTCACAGATCCCTAGTTTTGGTTCTCAGTACTGCCCTGCTACAAGTGTTCTGACTTCTGCCAATTTCAGTGCAACAGAGCCCTTTTGAGCTGCAAAACTTCTTCCAGCTGCTGCAGCTTTGATCACTCCCACTAATCTGACAGCATTGTGTATGCCAGTCTGTCAGCTTTTGGCAAGCGAACCTCAACCTGGCGAGGCAGCCCTTGAAGGGTAAACATCCCCCTTTACCGATGATCCCCTTGTCATTATCAGCACATAGGTCTGTTTACTAGCCTAGCTGTAGCCTTCAGTCTCCCAAAAAGAAAAGAAGAAAAGGAAGAAAGAAAGAAAAAGAAAACCAAGCTGAGGCTTTTAATTTTTAGACACACCATGGTGGTTGAGTCATTTGAATGTTCTCCTAGCCAAACCAGGTATGAGAACCAATTCCACAGGAAAGATCAACACCACCCCCACTTTGGTGGCTTGGAGAATATCTAAAGGGCCTTTTCAGAAATCTTGTCTGAGGGTGGTTGTTGTTCAGTCGTTAAGTCATGTCCAACTCTTCATGACCCCATGGAACGTAGCACGCCAGGCCTTCCTGTCCTCCACTCTCTCCCGGAGTGTGCTCAAGTTCATATCCATTGCATCGGTGATGCTATCTAGCCATCCCATCCTCTACCGTCCCCTTCTCCTTTTGCCTTCAATCTTTCCCACCATCAGGGTCTTTTCCAGGGAGTTTTCTCTTCACATTTGGTGGCCAAAATATTTGAGCTTCAGCTTCAGTATCTGTCCTTCCAATGAGCAGTCAGGGTTGATTTCCTTTAGGATTGACTGATTGGACCTCCTTGCAGTCCAGGGGACTCGTAAGAGTCTTCTCCAGCACCATAGTTCGAAAGCATCAATTCTTCAGCGCTCAGCCTTCCTTATAGTCCAGCTCTCACAGCCATACGTTACTACTGAGAAAACCATAGCTTTGATTATGCGGACCTTTGTCGGCAAGGTGATGTCTCTGCTTCTTACTATGCTGTCTAGGTTTGCCATAGCTTTCCTCCCAAGGAGCAAGCGTCTTTGAATTTCATGGCTACAGTCACCGTCTGCAGTGATCTTGGAGCCCAAGAAAGTAAAATCTGTCACTGCTTCCATTTCTTCCTCTTCTATATGCCAGGAAGTGATAGGGCCAGATGACATGATCTTCGCTTTTTTAATGTTGAGTTTCAAACCAGCTTTTGCACTCTCCTCTTTCACCCTCAACAAGAGGCTGTTTAGATCCTCTTCGCTTTCTGCCATTAGGGTGGTATCATCTGCGTCTCTGAGGTTGTTGATAATTCTCCCGGCAATCTTAATTCTGACCTGTGATTCATGCAACCCGGCGTTTCTCATGATGTACTCTGCATATAAGTTAAATAAGCAGGGTGACAATATGAAGCCTTGTTGTCCTCCTTTCCCAATTTTGAACTAATCCTTCAACAATACTTGTTCTTCCACCCATGTAACACTGATGCAATGCTGGAATATTTACAGGGAAGAATCAGTGGATGAGTGTGCTTCTCTCTCTCTGCCTCTCTCTCTGTGTGTGTTTTCACTCGCCCGCCCCCGTGTGCCTCGTTTCCCCTCAAGCCTCTCCCTCTGGGTTTTCTTCCTAGCTGTGCTTATCAACTATTTTGTATCACACTGGGAACAAAAGGGAAACAGCAGGAAATAGTTTTGTGGGGAGAAATCATTTAATGGGGCAAAGACCTAAGCAGACACTCCTGCTTGTGGATTGTCTCCTGTAAATACCCCCAGCCCCTGCATTAGCATTACCAAGCAAACAGGGATTTGGGAACCCTGTAGTTCTGACCTCAGACACCTGAGGTCAGATTTACCTCAGATAAAAGAAACCAGGTATGTCAATGGTTACTAACAATGGGTTGGATTCAATATTTTCTTCCACCAGCGGGAGCACTCCCTGACTGGAGTTCCATTCAGGATGTTCCAGCCAGTGGGTGTGGGGACCAGGCCAAACATCACAGAAGGCCTTAACACTGAGGAGTCTGGGTCTGATTCTGAATCAGAGAGGGATGACTTGGACTCCAGTATTGTAGTGGAAACCTCAAGGCCTGGGAAACTGGCACAGCTTGACTCTGCAACTGATTCCATGACAATGGGGAGTGTAACGTCAGACCTGGCCCAGCTGCAAGAGAAGGTGTCATGTCACACCCATGATTTAGTGCCCAAGATGGTGGGAACTGGAGAACAAGAGGATTCTGAGGAGGATTCTGAGGCAGGATTGGGTATGTCACCTAGGGTGAGATAAGAGGGAGGAGCAGTGATGCCCCTGTGATGTTCTCTGCAGTTATGGGCTAAAGGTTCAGGTTGGGAATGGTGGTCAGAAGAGGGGTGTTAATTAGGCCTACCCTGGTATTTAAAGGAGGCCCTAGCAGATGAGATCAACATCTTTTATGCTTGGATATCTACCAGGTCTGAATTATCTTGGTCACTCTATGAACTCTTGTTTATGATAATCTGGAATCAAGTTTATGTATGTCAATCTTTTGCTGGAAAGGATTTCGATTAAGGATGGATGAAAGTCCCTTACCTGGTCCCGCAGCTATTTTCGGTGGGGGGGGAGAGGCGCTCCATTTCTCCCCCCAAAATTCTTGGTGGGGGGGAGGCACCCCGCCCCTCTTGGCTGAAATTCAGGCCAGGGGGGAGGCGCCCCATCCCTCCCTGCCGAAATTCTGGCCGGCGGGGAGCGCCCCGTCTCCCCGGCTGCGAAATAAAAAAGTAAATTGTAAAAAAAAAAAAAAAAGTGATAGGCTACGTAACGATTTACGTAGCCTATCACGGCTAGATTTTCAAAGTTCAAAGAGATGCTATTTGCGTTGCCCTTATTTTCGCCATAGTCTACGTAAATCTTTATGTAGACTACCCGTGCCCAAATAAGGAACACAAATGGCAAAAACCATTTGTGTACGTGCTTCCCCCCCCCCCAAAGTCAGCCGTGATAGGCTACGTAAAGATTTATGTAGCCTATCATGGCTGACTTTGAAAATCTAGCCGTGATAGGCTACGTAAATCATTACGTAGCCTATCACTTTTGTTTTTTTTAACTTCACTGGGAAATGGCGGCGGTGGCAGCTGGTCGGAAGACCGGCCGCCGCCCCCGCTGCCGCCGAAACGCCGCTGGGACCTGCCGCCGAGAGGGACATTCGACAGAGGTAAGTCCCATCCCGGGGGATGGCAGGGGGGTGGTGGAGAATTTCCCCACCAATTTCGGGGGGCTGAATGTGTTGGCATTCGGCCTTCCAGAGATTCGTGGAGAAATTCTCCGACATCCCTAATTTCGATGCTGAAAGGATTTTAGGTCAAGATTGTCTTTCCGGAGGCAAGTTGAGCACCCCTTGCTGTGAAGAAGCCAGCTGTTTGTGGTGGGGAGTTTAAGTGCTGCCAGCTATTTCATAAGTCTTTGGAATGCATCGCTGTGTAACCTGATCCATGGAAATAAATGCCTGAATGCAAAAGGCTCTCATGTTGAATTGCCTGGTGAGTCAGGTAGCCAAGCTCTTACAGTGGCAAGGGGTGAGGGTGGGGAAAGGAGATATTTGCCAGTTCCCTCTCCCTCTGCAGCCCTTAGCACCATTTCCCATGTTGTTCTGGAGAGACCCCCACTCCCTTGGAGCAGAGTTTTGGAGAACATGGAGGGCTTCAATATCCCTAAGCCCCATCTCCTCAATCTCTCATCCTGGGCTGGATGTGCCTGATCTTGTCTGATCTCGGAAGCTAAGCAGGGTCAGCCCTGGTTAGTACTTGGATGGGAGACTGCCTGGGAATCAGGCTTCCTGCATTGAGCTGGAGGTAGGACTTGATGGTCTTGCAGGCCCCTTCCAACCCTATGATTCCATGACAAACTCTTCTTACTGCAGCCTGAACAGTCAGAGCATTTCCACAGCCCAGTTTTCAGCTCCAGAGTCAGCCTCCATGAGAACTCAGCTAATTTCCCCACAATCCAAGTTCTCATTGCAGGCTGGAACAATCTAATGAATTGGTCTACTTGTTCCAGTTGTAAATGCTCTACCAAGCTATTTTCCCCACAGTAATAACTGTGCATTTTAAATTCTTGTTTGTGCTTCTTCATAAATATTCCCGATTGTTTGAAGAATCTTGTGTTGTGTGCATGTAGATTGCTTTGGGTTACCCTCTTTGCCAAAGACAAACTACTGACAATGTTACAAAGTTTCTTTTGATGGATGCATGTCCCTAGAATGTCCACAAATTCGTTTAACTGCTATTTTCAGCAGTTAAGGAGGGTTCCTTAAAAAAAAATTAAAACAAAAACAAAACAAAACTTAGGAGAGCATGCAACAATGGAATCCACACCACATTTCTTGTACAATCTAGGAAGGACTCAACCTAAATAGCTGAACCAACTGGAAACAGCGACCACAGTGCTATCAGATTTAATTTATATTTAAGTGGACAATTGCCCAGGAAGTCCAACACTTCAAAAGAGGAACTGACATTTGACTTCAAAAGAGGAAACTTCTCTAAAATGAGGGAACTGTTGAAAAGGAAGTTGAAAAGGGGAGTCAAGAGGGTTAAATTCCTTCAACATGCTTGGAGGTTACTCAAACCCACTATAACAGAAGCTCAGCTAAATTGTATACCACAGGTTAGGAAAGGTAGCACCAAGTCCAAGAGGTCACCAGCATGGTTAATGAGAAGTGTCAAGGGAGCTATTAGAGAAAAGAAGGCTTCCTTCAGAAAATGGGAATCTTGCCCAAGTGAGGAAAACAAAAGGGAGCACAAGCTTGCACAAAGGCGATGCAAGCAGGCAATAAGAGATGCAAAAAAGCATTTTGAAGAGAATATCGTTAACAATATCAAGGGCAACAATAAAGCATTCTTTAAATATATCAGAAGCAGAAAACAAGCTAGGGAAGCAGTTGGTCCACTGAATGACAATGGAGTTAAAAGAGTACTGAAGGAGGACAAGGAGATTGCAGAGAAAGTGAATGAATTCTTTTCATTGGTCTTCACTGCAGAAGATACAGGATAGATACCTGTGCCTGAACTGATGTTTTCAGTAGGGATGGTGGAGAATTCCACCACGGATTCCAGTGAGAATCCGGAATCCATGGTGGAATGGCCTCCTGCCCCCCCGTCCCCCCATGGAATCCCCCTGGGACGGCACTTACCTGGGGCGGATTCGGCGGCGGTGGCAGCGGATTCGGCGGTGGTGGCGGTGGCGGCTGGTCTCCTGGCTGGCTGCGGCAGGGCTGTTGCTGCCGCCATTGCCATCCTTGGACCGTGATAGACTACGTAAGAATTTATGTAGCCCATCACGGCTAACGTAAACAAACAAACAAACACGCGGTGTACACAAATGGCGACGGCTACGGCGGCCGCCATTTGCGTTCCCTATTTTTCGCCGACTTATCTTACGTAAATATTTATGTAAGATCAAACAGTGAAAAAAAAGGGGAACGCAAATAGTGTAGTGGACGCTAATTGCGTTCCTATATTTTTCGCCGTTCTGGCCTACGTAAATATTTACGTAGGCTAGAACAGTAAAAAATAAAGGAACGCAAATAGCGTCCACTACACTATTTGCATTCCCCTTTTTTTCCGCCGTTTTATCTTACGTAAATATTTACGTAAGATAAGTTGGCGAAAAATAGGGAACTCAAATGGTGGCCGCCGTAGCCGCCATTTGTGTACGCTGCGTGGTTTGTTCATTTTTTTGATGTTAGCTGTGATAGGCTACGTAAATTCTTATGTAGCCTATCACGGCTGTCTAGCTGGACGCAAATGGCAGCCGCTACAGCTGCCATTTGCGTCCTCACCAGGCCGTCTGCGGCCAGAAATCCGGCTGCGGATGGCCCTGGCTGGCTGCTCCATGGCCCTGCTGCGGAGCAGATCTGGCCGTGGAGGATTCCGGGGGGGAGGACCGGATTGCCTCCCCCCCATCGAGGATTCTGCGGGGAGGGACAGAGCAAAGGTAAGTGAGTTTTGTACATCCCTAGTTTTCAGGGAGGGAGTCTGAGGAACTGAAGCAAATAGTGGTACTGAAGATAAAGTTCTCAACCTTATTGATACATTGAAAGCAAATAAATCACTGGGCCCAGACAGTATCCATCCTAGAGTTCTCAAAGAATTCAAATATGAAATTGCTGATCTAACCAAAATATGCAACATGTCCCTAAGATCAGCCGCTATTATACCAGAGGACTGGAAGATGGCCAATGTAATACCAATTTTTAAACAGAGATCCAGGGGGGATCTGGGAAATTACAGGCCTGTTAGCTTAACGTATGTTCCAGGTAAGTTGGTTGAAAGCATCATTCAAGATAAAATTAGTAAGAATATAGAAGGATAAGCCCTGATGAAAAAGAATTAACACAGCTTCCACAAAGGTAATTTTGTCTCACTAACCTTTTAGAGTTCTTTGAGAGTGTCAATAAATATGTAGACAGGGGTGATCCAGTAGACACTGTTTACTTGTCTGCCAAAGAGCTTTTGACAAAGTCCTTGACCAAAGGCTCCTGAGCAAACTTAGCAGTCATGGAATAAAAGGACAGGTCCTCTTATGGATCTGAAACTGGTTAAAGAACAGAAAGCAGAGAGAAGAGATAAATGGTAAATTCTCCCAATGGAGGGAAGTAAATAGTGGAGTCCCACAGGGATCTGTATTGGGACCAATGCTTTTCAACCTGTTCATAAATAATCTGGATTCAGGAGTGACCAGTGAAATGGCCATGTTTGCTGATGACACCACATTATTTAGGGTGGTTAAAACAAAAAGGGATTGTGAGGAGGTCCAAAAGGAACTCTCCAAACTGAGAGAATGGGCATCTACATGGCAAATGTGGTTCAATGTAAGCAAGTGTCAAGTGATGCACGTTGGGGCAAAAAATCCCAACTTTAAGTATAACCGGATGGGATCTGAGCTAGCAGTGACCAACCAAGAAAGAGATCTTGGGGTTGTGGTGGACAGCTTGATGAAAATGTCAACCCAGTGTGTGGCCACTGTAAAAAAACCTCCATGTTAGGCATAATGAGAACAGCCAATATCATACTGCCTTTATACAAATCTATGGTGTGACCACACTTAGAATACTGTGTACAGTTCTGGTCACCATACCTAAAAAAGATATTGTAGAGCTGGAGAAAGTGCAGAAAAGGGCAACTAAAATTAGCAAGGGGCTGGAGCATCTCCCCTATGAGAGAAGGTTACTAAGCTGTTTAACTTAGAAAAAAAGGAGGGTAAAAGGAGACATCCTAAAGGAAATCAACCCTGAGTGCTCATTGGAAGGACAGATACTGAAGCTGAAGCTCAAATATTTTGGCCACCTAATGCGAAGAGAAAACTCTCTGGAAAAGACCCTGATGCTGGGAAAGACTGAAGGCAAAAGGAGAAGGGGACGGCAGAGGATGAGATGGCTAGATAGCATCACTGATGCAATGAATATGAACTTGAGCACACTCCGGGAGAGAGTGCAGGACAGAAAGGCCTGGAGTGCTATGGTCCATGGGGTCACGAAGAGTCGGACACGACTGAACGACTGAACAACAAAACAAAAAGGAGACATGATAGAGGTGTACAAAATGATGCATGTTGTGGAGAATGTGGATAGGGAGACTTTTTTCTCCCTCTCTCAAAATACTAGAACTCATCATCATGCCACAAGATTGATTGATGGGATTTTCAGGACATATAAAAGAAAGTCCTTCTTCACACAGGACATAGTTAAACTATGGTATTCGCTACCTCAAGATGTAGTGATGACCACCAATTTGGATGGCTTTAAAAGGGGGGTTTCCCCTTCATGGATCACTGCCTTGTTGTGGCAAAGGGGCTTGCGTAACTCAGTGAAGCCATAAGCTATGCCATGAAGGGCCACCCAAGACGCAAGGTCATGGTGGAGAGTTCTGACAAAATGTGGTCCACTGGAGAAGGAAATGACAACCCTCTCCAGTATTCTTGTTGCCAAGAAAACCCCATGGAACGTATCAAAAGGCTAAAAGATATGATGCCGGAAGATGAGCCCCTCAGGTTGGAAGGTGTCCAATATACTACTGGGGAAGAGCAGAGGGTATTTCCAAGTAGCGCCAGAAAGAGTGAAGCAGCTGGGCCAAAGCCGAAAGGACACTCAGCTGTGGATGTGTCTGGTGGTGAAAAGAAAGTCCGATGCTGTAAAAAACAATATTGTTTAGGAACCTGGAATGTAAGATCAATGAATCAAGGTAAGCTGGAGGTAGTCAAACATGAGATGGCAAGACTGAACATTGACATCTTGGGAATCAGCAAATGAAAATGGACAAGTATGGGTGAATTTAATTCAGGTGACCATTATATCTACTACTGTGGGCAAGAATCCCTGAGAAGAAATGGAGTAGCAGTCATAGTCAACAAAAGGGTGGGAAAAGCAGTACTGGGGTACAATCTGAAAAATGATAGAATGATCTCAGTATGAATCCAAGGCAAACCATTCAACATCACAGTAATTCAAGTCTATGCCCCAACCATTGATGCTGAAGAAGCTGAGGTTGATCGGTAGGGATGTCGGAGAATTTCTTCATGAATCTCCGGGAGGCCGAATGCCAATGCATTCGGCCCCCCGAAATTGGTGGGGAAATTCTCCGACACCCCCCGCCCCCCCGGGATGGGACTTACCTCGTGCGTATGTCCCTCTCAGCGGCAGGTCCTGGTGGCGGTTTGGCGGCGGTTCGGCGGCGGTTCGGCGGTGGCGGTGGCCGGTCTTCTGACTGGCTGCCGCCGCTGCCATTTCCAAGTAAAGTAAAACAAAAACAAAAAAAACGTGATAGGCTACGTAACGATTTTCGTAGCCTATCACGGCTAGATTTTCAAAGTCAGCCGTGATAGGCTACATAAATCTTTACATAGCGTATCACAGCTGACTTTGAAAAAAAAAAAAAGCGCGTACACAAATGGCGGCGCCCATGGGCGCCACCATTTGCGTTCCTTATTTGGGCACGGGTAGTCTACGTAAAGATTTACATAGACTACGGCGAAAATAAGGGCAACGCCATTTGCGTACGCGCTGCTTTTTTTTTTCATAGTCAGTAACTACGAGTAACTACTTTCTTTTCTAGGACTGCAGATTCCATATCGCATAATAACTAATTCAGATGCATGCAACATGCCTGCTAATGAGAGATGTCTCCAGAACTCTCCTCATTTGAATTTATCCTTGGATGTTGGAGTCATTTCTGAAGTAGAATTGATGCACCAGGAATTCTCCATTGGACCAGGCATGTTTTTTTAATTTCTGAATTTTGTAGAGAGCACTGTGCCTCTGCAGTTTTCTGTGGTTTTCATTTCCTTCATGCCTTTCCCCCACCCTTTATATGACTGATGTGCATGTACACATTGACAAAATTCTGCAAAAAACCCCAACCATTCTGTGATTGTGCATAGGCTTCCACCAAGGGGACAAATAAAACGCTTCCAAAAAAAGTAAATTTGATGGGGCTGGACATAGAGTCCAGATTCTTTGCCTCAGCAAACTGGAGGAATGGCATGGGAAATGGGAAATGCAGTTCAATGTAATTAAGTGTAAAATGGTACACACTGGGGCAAAATGGCTAACTTCACATATACGCTGATAGGATCTGAGCTGGCAGTGACTGACCAGGAATGGGATTGGGGTTGTGGTGGACCTCTCGATGAAAATGTCAACCCAGTGTGCAGCTTCAGTGAAAGAGAGGAAGTCCATGTTGGGATTATTAGGAAAAGAATCAAAAATAAAACTGCCAGTATCATAATGCCATTATATGCAATTGCACTTGGAATACTGTGTGCCATTCTGGTAACCAGACCTCAAAAAGGATATCATTGAGCTGAAAAAGGTGCAGAAAAGGGCAAGCACAATTATCAAGGGGCTGAAGCAAGTTCCCGTGTTCAAAGGTTGCAACATTTGGGGCTTTCTAGCTTAGAATACAGTAAGGGAGGACATTATAGAGTTAGAACATTATGCATAGTCCGTGTGGAAAGGGGGGATAGGATGATGTTTTTTCTCCCACTCTCATAATACTAGAACCCGGGGTCATCCCATTAAGCTGAGTAGTGGGAGATTCAGGACAGGTAAAAGGAAGGACTTATTTGCACAGCGCATAGTTAAATGATGGAATTTGCTGCCACAAGATGTAGTAATGGCTACCAAATTGGACAGCTTCAAAAGGGGATAAGGCAAAGTTGTAGAGGATACTGTCAGTGACTACTAGTCATGATGGTTAGATATTACCTCCAGTATCAGAGGCAGCATGCCAATGTACACCAGTTGCTGGGGGAGGCATGTATGAGGATAGTATTGCACTCATGCCCTGCTTGTGGACTTCCTGTGGGCTAGGGATGGGAGAATCAATGAGCTATGAACTTGTCAGGTTTCTCCTATGTTCAGCTTGAGCTCAGTGCATCTTGTTTCTGCTCCTGAACATCAGCTGTTGTTTTTTAAAGAAAAAATAATGTGCATTTTGGTATGCATTTGTAAAGTGCACACCCAAAATGCACACATTTTCCCCACCGACTAAAGCATGAAAAGCAATTTTAGAAGTGTGCATTTTAAAAAAGTTGGGAACTTGCGAGCTTTTCCAGAAAATTGCACTCCCGTTTACATTTGTGGTTCCTAGTGGGGCAAATTCAAAGTACTGGTATTAACATTCAAAGCCCTGAACAGTCTGGGGCCAGGTTATCTGAAGGATCGCCTCCTCCCATATGTACCTGCCTCTAAGATCATCTTCAGAGATCCTTCTCCGGGTTCCCTTGCCAAAGGAAGTGAGGCAGGTGGCTACCAGGAAGGGGGCCTTTTCTGCTGTGGCACCCTGGCTGTGGAATGAGTTTCCTAGAGAGATTTGCCTGGCACCAATGTTGTATTCCTTTTGATGCCAGGTGAAGACCTTTTGATTTTCCCAGCATTTGAGCACTCGTCTTTTAGCTGCGGTGGCTTAGGGGCCGCGGTGGTTTAGTGGTTAAGACACAGAACTGCAGACTGGAAGGTCGGCAGGACAGCAGTTCGAGACCCGAGTGCTGCATGATGGAGTGAGCTCTCGTCTTCAGTCCCAGCTCCTGCCAACCTAGCAGTTCAAAAACAAGAAATTGCAAGTGGATAAATAGGTACCGCTTCAGCGGGAAAGGTAACAGCGTTCCGTGCACCTCGGTGTTCAGTCATGCTGGCCACATGACCACGGAAACGTCTTCGGACAGCACTGGCTCTTCGGCTTAGAAATGGAGATGAGCACCACCCCCTAGAGTCGGACACGACTGGTTGGGGACACCTTTACCTTTTTTTTTTTTACCTTTTAGCTCTGCTGATTTAAATCTGTATTTTAAATCTCTGCATGGCTGCTAGGTTTTATTCTGGTTGTATTTTTATATTGTAGTTTTAAGCTTTCATATTTTATATTGTTTTATGTTGCACTTTGTGGTTTTAATTTCTGTGGACCACTCAGACAGCTTTGGCTATTGGGTGGTATAAAAATGAAATACATACATACATACATAAAAGTTAAAATTAACCGAAACAAAATTCTCATATATCCCTGCTATGGGCACATGACTGGCCACTGTGTGGACAAAACATTGCACTAAAAAGGCCTTTGGTCTGTCCAGCAGGGCTCTTCTTATGTTCCTGTGGCAATGGAGATGGCAGTTGTGTCCATTAGTAAAATATTGCACACAAAAAAACTTGAACCAACCCTACATACAATCATATCAAGATGTATTTATTTACTGCAGTGATTCCGGGAAAGCTACACATGTCAGTCTTTTAAGTTGCCAAAAGACTATTTGCCATTTTTTCTGCAACAGGCTAACACAGCCACCCCCCTGGACATAGTATTAACGTGCCTGTACATGCCATTAATGTTGTGGAGGGAAAACTAATTCTGGAATTAATTTCAGAAATTATCTTGAGTCAAACCAGAATTTGGGAGCGGTGGAATACAGGGCAGTCTGAACCTGCAAAATCATGAAGCAGACGTAGGCAACCTGGTGTCCTCCCAATGTTTTGGATTCCAGCTCCCATTAGCCCATACCACTGGCCATGCTGACTTGGACTGATGGGAGTTGGAGTCCGAAGCATCTGGGGGACACCAGGTCACCTACCCCTGCAGCAAAGGAATTATGTCTTGCCCTATCCATTAACGTCAAACAGAAACAAAACTTGCTCTGACTTCTCAGGGAAGGAGTTCAGTCTTGCAAGAACAACAGCTCTCCTGGCTCCATGTAATTCTGGGGAAGCAGACCTTAAAAAGAGTTTTGCTGTGCATTATCCATCCCTGTTTGCCATACAGCTCTCTACAAGATTTCAGATGGGCACAAAATTAGGGCAGCAACATTCCTCACAGCCATGTTTTTCCTTCCCCCTTCTTCATTTCATTGTCTGGATTGAATTAGTCTATTATCTTCTCCAATGTACATCAATAGAGGATTAAAAAGCCAAACCTCCCACTCCCTTCTGTGGGGGTGGGGGCACCAGTTGAGATGACTGCTTCGTTGCTATATACATTGCCGGAAGGATTTTTTTTTTCCCCTATAAAAGAAGAAAAGGAGAGAGTCATAGGCAGTCAAGCAGATATCCTGATTGGATAATGCCCCCGCAGGGCTTGGGAATATGGGTAAACATCATTATTTCCAGAGGGCTTTTTTTAAAATAGCCTCTTCGTTGTGCACCTCAAACCACGCATTAATCTGCAGTGAGATTCTCTGCATCTTGGCTCAGGCAAAAGAGAGCATGCAATATTTACTATTTAGGAGATGTCTTCTCCCTTCTTTCTTCACTGCATGGAGCTAATAAAGTTTCACCTTTTCTCAAACCACCTGATAGTTCTTTTCTATTTTACTCATGGAGAGGTGCAGGGCACTTTTAATGAATTTTTGTTCCCAAGTTCTTTATCCCAATGCATTTCTTCCCCACCTCCACTTGCAACATGTGCTGCGTAATGGGGAGGGACCATAGCTGAGGACACTCTTTGCATGCAGAAGTTTCCAGGTTGAATCCCAGGCATCCCCATTTAAAAAGAATCAGGCAGTAGGTCTTAGGAGCAGTGGACACTGGTGGCTTTGATGTCAGTAGGGAAATGAATCCACTCAGGGTTCCAGTCAGAACCAGACAGAACTCTAAAGGAGCTATCCAAGGTGTGAAGCAGCTTGGATAGCTCCTTTAGAGTTCTGACTGGTTCTGAAACATCTTGCAGAGCTCCTTTAGAGTTCCAATCAGTTTTGATGCACCTTGGATGGCTCCTTTAGAGTTCTGACTGGTTCTGATGCACCTTGGATAGCTCCTTTAGAGATCTGACTGGTATCGACACACCTCGGATAGCTCCTTTAGAGCTCTGACTGGTTCCGACACATCTTGCATAGCTCCTTTACAGTTCTGCCTCATTCTGACACACCCTGCATAGCTCCTTTAGAGTTCTGACTGGTTCTGAAACACCTTGCAGAGCTCCTTTAGAGTTCCAACCAGTTATGATGCCCCTTGGATGGCTCCTTCAGAGTTCTGACTCATTCTGATACACCTTGCATAGCTCCTTTAGAGCTCTGACTGCTTCCGACACACCTCAGATAGCTCCTTTAGAGTTCTGACTGGTTCTGACTGAAACACAGAGTGGATTCACCGCCCCACTGACTTTGGAGCCACCAGCCTCCACTGGTTAGGAGAGAGATTTCTCTAGCCCGCTACTGCCTGTTCTGACTGGCAGTGGCCTGGAGAGCCAGCGCCAGTGAGAACAGGCAGTACTGGGCTAAATAATCTGAACTGGTATAAGACAACTTCCTGTGTTGGATGTGTAGCTTGCGCTTTCATGCCCTGGGTGTTGGCAGCCTTCTACCTGCTCAGGAGGGTGCTGGAGCTACCTGGATTGCCTAATTCCAGGATAGAATTATTGGCTTGGTGGTGACCCAAAGACTATGCCAAGGCCTGAGGGCCACGAGCAGCTCCCAGCTACCTCCCAGCGTCACTGCAAGGCCTGAGGGCCACGAGCAGCTCCCAGCTACTGTCTCCCTCTCTCTTTCTCTCTCTTCAAAGTCACTTGTCACTCTCTGCAGGGGCTCCCTAGCTTTTCCTTGCTGTTTGCTTTAGCAGTGGGCTGGCTGCTGTGATCTGGGCTACCAGTGGAGGCTTTGGGAGTGGGGAGTCCAGAGACCTGCCACCCTTCCACTGTAAGGCCTAAGGTGGCTGGAGCAATCAGCCAATTAACTGTGGAGCCCAAGAGGCAAAGAGCAAGATGACTGGATCTGAAGGGGAAACTAAATGTGTGGGAGAGAGGGGACGGGACACAGAGGGCTGGGAGATTTTGCAGTGCTGAGCAGAGCAGAGCCCTCTCTCAGTGATGAGGGGGGGAAATCCATCCTAATCTATGGACCACGTGATCCTGTCAGAATTTGCCAGCCTGGTAGCTGAACTGATGAGGCCTTGCTTGGATAACATGAAGAGGGATAATTAAGGAGGAGAGGCCTGAAAAGGCCTCCAACCAAGTCCTGTGCCCAGCATCATTGCTCTCTGTGGAGTGGGGCGGGCATCCATGGCCTGGGAAAAGCACCCAAATGGCCTCAGTGGCAGTGCCTGGAGCCACAGTGACTCCTGCCCGCTTGAAAAGATCGCTGTTCTAGTCCAAACATTCTGCTGCATGGGAGGACTGCTCACTCAGCATCCGGTGTCAACACAATCCAGACCATAAGCAAGAGAGCAGGTGCCCTGCAAGCAGGTATGGAACAAAGAGCTCAAGGTGATTCACACAAGCACGTTCGGGATAGCTGATGCCAAGACAGGCAACTAGGGATGGCGGAGAATTTCTCCACGAATCTCAGGGAGGCCAAATGCCAACGCATTCGGCCCCCCGAAATTGGTGGTGAAATTCTCCGCCCCCCCGCACCCCCCTGGATGGGACTTACCTCCTGCGAATGTCCCTCTTGGCGGCGGTTCCCGGTGGCGGTTCGGCGGGGGCGGGGGCGGCGGCCGGTCTTCCTACCGGCTGCCACCGCCGCCATTACCAAATAAAGTAAAAAAAAACCCCACACCCGTGATAGGCTACGTAACGATTTACGTAGCCTATCACGGCTAGATTTCCAAAGTCAGCCATGATAGGCTACGTAAATCGTTACGTAGCCTATCACAGGTGACTTTGGGAAAAAAAAAGCATGTGCGCAAATGGCGGTGCCCATGGGCGCCGCCATTTGCGCACGCACTTTTTTTTCTTTTTTCAAAGTCACCTGTGATAGGCTACGTAACGATTTACGTAGCCTATCACGGCTGACTTTGGAAATCTAGCCGTGATAGGCTACAAAAATCATTACGTAGCCTATCACGGGTGTGTTCCCCCCCCACTTTTGTATTTCACGGCCGGGGAGACGGGGCACTTCTCCCTGGCCTGAATTTCGGCTGGGTGAGGTGGGGCGCCTCCCCCCCCGGCCTGAATTTCGGCCGGGCAAGGCGGGACGCCTCCTCCCCAGCCTGAACTTCGGGGGGAGAACCGAAGCGCCTCCCCCGCACTGCGAAGCAAGCTGTGGGACCAGGTAGGTGCCTTTCGTACATCCCTACAAGCAACCGCTCTGCGCTGGAGTCACTGGGCAACCCAATTGACTTCCTTCCTGTCCTCAGAGACGGCAATGTCAGAACCTGAGCACAGATAAAACTGGAGAGCTGCTACCAATCAGAGTGATCAACATTAAGCTAGATGGATGGACCAATGGCCTGATGGCATAAGGCAGCTTTCTGTGTTGCTTTTCACAAGTCCGCACAGGTTGAGTAACACCTGAGGCTTGTTAGCCAGCTTCCAGTGTCCCTTGGCTGACCATATGGGCTATGGATCCCTCCTAGCCAGTGGAGGCTGGTGTCTCTGACTTCAGTGGGGCTGTAATCCATTTTGGGTTTCAGTCAGATCCAGCCAGAACTCTAAAGGACCTATCCAAGGTGCTGAACCCTATCCCCAAAATGGGTTCAGCAGTTTGGATAGCTCCTGTAGGGAGCAATCCTATGGCTGCTAGTCAGCAGCTAGATGGCCATAGGATACGTAGGTTTCCGGAAACTGACCTCGGAGCCTGCGCTCCAAGGTCGGTTCCCTGAGAACGGACCTCCCCACCCCCACCCCTGCACTGCCTTGCAGGCAGTTCAGAATGGCATAGTGCTCGGCACTCCGAAGAGGAGCATGGAGTGGCAAAAACAGGGCGTTCAGGGGGTGTTCCGGGGCAGCGAGGGCGGAATGCCGGTATGACACATCCTATGTCAGCATCTTCCCTTGCTCCACCTTCCCACAGCTAGACAGCTGAAATCGGCTGTCTAGCCACAAAAGCATGGAGGCAGAAGTGTGGAGGGGATGATCCGATAGGATTGCACCCTTAGAGTTCTGACTGGTTCTGACTGAACCTTGGAATGGATACACAGCCCCACCAAAATCTGGGCCACCAGCCTCCAATTCTCCTAGCTCTTCCCAAGCATGACTATTGTCCAGTTTTCTCCTGACGTCTTTATATTTGTCTGCACCTACCACTAGTGCAGCCGATGGAGGGCTCAGAGTATGGGAACTTATTTATTTGATTCTCGCTTTATTCACTTAAAGCCATTTATATACCAATAACTTAATTAATTAGTTAAAACGTTGAAAAAATATTACCATCTGAATAAACTAAACAACAATAGAAACAAAAAGAGACAGGAAGAAACAGCACAGCAACGAACCCCATACAAAGGCCAGGAAAAAAGTTCTAGTCAAACCCCAGAACCTGCACTTAGGGTGGCCCCTAATGGATAACCCAAAAAGAGGAAATGCATCACTAGAAAAGAGGACAAAAGATGGTGGTGACTTGCATAACATTGGTGTATGCTAATTGGTATGTATAGATGCAAATTTGGTATTTATAGATGCAAATTTGGTATTTATAGATGCAAATTTAGATATAATTATTATAATTTACATAGAAATGCAGTACATCTCACCATAGAGTGGAGAGATAGCAACCAGACAACCTGTGCCCCTGCCTGTTCGATCTGCTGTTCAGGTCCTAACTTTTGATGGGCAAGAGCTTTTCATAGAGGATCAGGGCCATCAATAACTACCAGTCATGAGGGCTATATATTAGCTGCAGTATCTGTATATCAGTTGCTAGGGAACACAAGCAGAAGGATGCTATTGTGGTGTTGTACTCATGTCCTCCTTCTGGGCCACCCTACCTGCACTTTACGCAAAATCACGTAGGGGTGGAACATCGGGTTACTGATGTTCCATTACCCCCTTCGCACACTCGAATCTGCTCTTGGGTGGGTGGAGAAGTGAACATTCATCTCTGCTTTCAAATACTTCCAAGCTGAATTTATCCATCATAATTAAATGAATTAAGCGGGCGGGGGGGTCCCCCCAGTAGCCTGGCAAAAGCAGACTGGAAAGGGAAAACATTACCTTTATGCACACAAGCTAGGTCGAGGAGGTGGAGATCAGTGATGGAACAGATTCATAAGGAACCCGACTGACTCCATAATCCCATGTTTTGGGGAATGTTTTCCGCTCCCATAACAGTTTCTAACATAATAGGAGAAGTTCTGAGGAGCCGTTGCTCGGAATTGCTGTGTTTCACCAGCTTATTTCAATCTTCCTAACCTTTCATTTTAATATACTAGGGGCAGGAGAGGGGTGTTTTTGTATTTAATATATAGCCCAGGACATGGCTCTGAAAATAGATAATCTCTACTTATGGTATTTTTATCCAGCTCCCCCCTGCCCCCACAAAAAGGATTAAGATAATTCTGCCCCTTCACCATATCAGGGGATGATTATCATTCATTCTCTCTCTCTGTGTTTTGACTCTTCTCCAACCCCCTTCCAATCCATCTCTGGTTCCAGCAAGATGACCCAGCTGTCACCCCAAGCCCTTTCTTCAGGGTATATATAGAGATACATACACATGTGTGTGTGTGTGTGTGTGTGTGTGTGCGCGCGCGCTTGGATGTTCAAAGAGACAGGCACATGATGCAATCTTGCAACAATGTCAGACATGCATTTTTAAAAGCACAGGGAACAGACCCTCAGATTCCAGCTGACTGCTTTGCTTTAAGATTCCATCTCATTCCCTCTTCCTCAAGCAGTCAAAAGATCATGATGGCAGGTGAAAGAGTTACAGTGCAGTCCTATGCATGTCTACTCAGAAGCAAATCTCCTTGAGTTCAGTGGGACTCCAAGTTAAGTGTTTAGAGAGGATTGTAGCTAATTTCCTTTGGGGGAGAGAATGGGGGAGCCAGTGTGGTGTAGTGGTTAGAGTGTTGGACTGGGAGCTGGGAGACCCAAGTTCTAGTCCCCACTCAGCCATGGAAGCTCACTGGGTGACTTTGGGCCGGTCACAGACTCTCAGCCCAGCCTACCTCACAGGGTTGTTGTTGTGAGGATAAAATGGAGAGGAGGGCTATGTAAACCACTTTGGGTTCCTTGCAAGATGAAAAAAGGGTGGGCTATAAATGCAATAAAATGGAAAAATGAAACTAGATTTATCTATGTGCCAGTTCAGAAAAACCTTCTCCTCCAATCCATGGAGGGGGTCAAGGACATGCCCACCCAGCATGCTGGCCCACCTGTACGTGTAAAGATAGATTGTCCAATTGCCCACCTCCATACATACAAATTGCATAGCTAATTCGTAAATCCTGTGGTTGATTTCCCAATTTATCTGGAAATCAACACTTGGAGATGTATGTGCATATTTATTTATGCATTTATGTATTTGCAGGACGTATATACCGCATTATATCTAATAAGATCCCCAAGTGGTGAACAAGAAGAAGAAGAACCAAATACAGCATTAAAATATTTAAAAACAAGTTATGCCAATAAAACCACGGGTGGTCAGTCAGGGAAGGCTTGTTCAAATAAAAATGTTTTCAGCAGACA
Organism: Heloderma suspectum; assembly: GCF_057233095.1. Taxonomy (NCBI): domain Eukaryota; kingdom Metazoa; phylum Chordata; class Lepidosauria; order Squamata; family Helodermatidae; genus Heloderma; species Heloderma suspectum. The sequence continues at coordinate 305,716,921 of NC_139461.1, read as the reverse complement.
CTGAAAACAAAACAGCATTGGTGCCTGCCTGACATGAACAAGCAGGGAGTTCCACAGAGAGGGAGCCATGACACTGAGGCCTCTACTCCAGCAGTGGGCAAGTTGTGGTCCTGCAGAGATTTTGGCCTTCAATTCCTATCAGCCCTAGCCAGCATAGCCAATAGCGTGGCATGATGGGAGTTGTAGGCCAAAATATTTGGAAAGCCACAACTTTCCCACTCCTGCTCTACCCTGAGTGGACTGCATAAGTGCACTTATCCTAACCAAAATCAAAGGTGAAACAAGAGCCCCTGATTATCTCAGGTCTCTTTCCCTCACTTTTAAGAACATAAGAAGAGCCCTGCTGGATCAGACCAAGGGTCCATCTTGTTCACACAATAGCCAACCAGCTGCCCACAGGAAACCCACAAGCAGGACATGAGTCAGCACCCTTCCACCCATGTTCCCCAGCAACTGGTGCACTCGTGTCCTGCTTGTGGGTTTCCTGTGGGCAGCTGAGTGGCCACTGTGTGAACAGAATGCTATATTAGATGGACCCTTGGTCTGATCCTGGATGGCTCTTCTTATGTTCATAGGCATACCGCCTCTGATACTGGAGGCATATAGCCATCATGACTAGTAGCCATCGATAGCCTTCTCCTCCAGGAATTTGTCCAACCCCCTTTTAAAGCTGTCCAAATTGGTGGCCATCCCGACATCCTGTCGAAGTGAATTCCATAGTTCACTTCTACCTCCAATTATGCAACAAAAAGAGAAACGGAAGTTAAGCAATGGGCCGTTACCTCAGAACACTTGTTTGGGTCAACAACCCTAAGTAAGCTCCTGTTAAATATTTTAAATGATCATTTAGAATTGTGTTTAAAACAAAAACAAGAAACAAAGATCAGGAAAAATGTATAAAACCACACAGAAAAGCTGAGTAGCTGTGATAACACTGGCTTTTAAAGAAAGGAAAATGAAACAAACAGCCAATGCTACTGATCACTGGGCAAAGTGAACAGGGGGGAAAGACTATTTTTATCTGTCTATTCAGTTGGTAATTTCCCTTCTAATTCTTTTTTTTTTTTACCCTTTCCTTCCCCCTCCCCCTTGTCTTCTTGTCACATTTGAGGCCCTGAAGGACAATTTGTCTGTTTCATGGTATATGGCATCTACTTTTAAAAAAAAATGCATTCATAATGTTTTTTAAAAGGTCTTGGCCTCCTATTTGCCAGGTTTCTTTTCTCAGTTTTGCAGCTCTGTTCATGGAGATTACACTCTAATTGTAATTAGGAGTGGATGGGACTTGACGAGGTTTTAGCCACCATTACGCATCTTTGATCTGCCTCTTCCTTTTCATCCTGGAAGAATAACAATTTCAAATATTTCCAGATCGCTTCTCCTAATAGGACTGACCAGAGACATTGTCAGTCTGACTGGGGAAAGGAAGAATATATGTGGCATTATTGACAGTGACTGTCAGGGTACAATCGCCTTTTTAAAGAATTCATCCAGTGCGATGCAATAATTCCGGGGCTCTTGCTTGTCATGGAAATGAACTAAGAGCTAAACAGGGCACTAAAGTCCCTGTTCCTAACTACTGGAGATCACATATTCAGCTATTCTTTTGGATATTCATTTCACCAGGTTCACTTTCAAATGGACCTCTGCATTTCATAGGGGCTAGAAATTCGTTAGTTTGAAAATGAAAGCAATGACTTTTAGGATGATGAATTCTGTGCCTGGTTACCATATTCTTTACATCTTCTGTGTTTGTGCAGAATCATAGGATGCAAACAGTCCTTCTCATTACTGGTGCATTGTTGAAGCCCTATTCTATGATTACCATTCTTTCTTGGGCTTTAAAATGCAGTTTTGTGGACTGGAATTTATATCATCCTGCCAAATGAATTACAGTACCAAAGGATGACATGAATTCAAGGCTCTGTAGGCCTCTGATGAGTCAGCAGAATTGGCTGGTGCACACACAGAAAAGCAGCTCAGAGATTGAAACTTTCGGTTAACACTGGGTCTCAGCGAAGGAGACGCATTTTCAGCTTACGCATGGATTCTCTGTGACATGGGTCTTTTTGTCAAAGGCAGGGGACAGGCCCGCTGTCATCGCAAACAAGGAGACAGAAGCCCATACCATGTGCTGCAGGAAGTTATAATGCTGATTGAATAATTGATAGGGTGCACATTTGATCAGTTTCAACCTCTACTTTGCCTCCCTCAATCCCGCTGATTAGAATGTCATTCTCTAAGTAAACCCTTTTCCTTCTGTACCATAAATCTACACTTGCAGGCTCCTTATCTGAAATCACTGCTTGTCCGTTTCCAAGACATTTGGACTCTAAAAAGCTCAGGACTAGAGATGTATGAGAAATTGTTTCAGTTCATTTTTATCAGGATTTCCTAGTTCACACCTTCCAGACTGAACACAGACTTGAACGCAATCTGCAGTCAACGTCTGTACTTTTCTGAGCTTGGAATGAGATTTGCAGACCCCAGAAATGCATTTGGCAGTATAATTACGTTTGGAAAATGTGCATGGAAGGATGCGTACTTTTCAAAGAAAGCACACAGCCATGCTTTAATCAGTGGGAGAAGAAAGTTTATTTCAAAGATGTGCACAACTGAAAGAGTACAATCTGATATGGATCAGAAATGGAACAAGTTTGAGGTGGCATTTGGAGAACTTTGATGAACTCAAGTTCTGCTTGTACGCACATCCTACTTGGGAGACTCTCTTCTGAAGGAAGGCTGCCCAACAGGGCTGTCATCAAGGGTAGGCATGGTTGAGCACTTGCCAAGGGCCCAAGCCCCAGCAGGGGACCACTAACAAGAGCCCCCTGGACTTGCTCCTCCTCTTCACCACTGCAATCTGCTTGTTCGCCTTATTCTCACTCTGGCCCAGACAACGGTGGTGGTGAGAAGGAGGAGCAGTAGATGCCATGGACCACTTGCCTCCTGGCTCTCTGCCTGATCAGGCAAGCAAGTGGTAGCAATGATGAGAGAGAGGAGGAGGAGCAACAGCAGCCAGTGACAACGGTGGTGGGAAGGTAGACTCAATGAAGGAGGGGGCCCATTGAGGTTGTCTTGCCCAAGGGCCCTCAAAAATCTGCAGCTGGCACTGCTGGCCAACAACCTCTTCTAACGTAAAGGAAACAAGTTGTCCTTATTTTGCATCACACTACCCAGTATGCTGCAGGAACATCTTTGCACCTTCTCCAATGTGATAGCTATTGGGGGGGGGGGAATGGGAATTTTCAGGTGTATGTCAGGTAAGCAGCCATTTCTGTCTTCCTAGCCACTAGCCATGGCATTTAGTTTCAGGTTTAACTCATGTCATGGAAACTTACTGGCTTACTATTATATGTTAACTGAAGGGCAATATATGGTTATTGGAAATGAATTGTAGGCCTGCTCCCTTGCTATAAGACTGATGATATGATATTGAAATGTAAGGTTGATTATCTATGCTGTACTGAATTGTAATATTGGCAATGTTATAGGTATAACTTTTAAGTAGAATGGTATTTGAAGTTTGTGTGTAATGGAGTTTAAATTTAATCCTTTTAAGTACCTTATTTATATTTTTTCATTTTCTTTCTTGCTTTCTTCTTCCTTTTCCTTCTTCTGTTTTCTTTCTTTTCTTTTCTTTTCTTTTTTCATTATTGCTGTGTCCTCCTAAGAATACTGTATTGTTGGGAAACTGTAGATAATGATTAGGTTGTTGGTACTGTTTATTTCATTTATAAAGATAAAAAATAGAATAAAAAGTATTTTCAAAAGAAAAGAAAAGAAACATACTGGCCATTGTCCTTCCCTCCTTGGTGCTCACATTTTACACTTCACTGCTTTCGTCATTCCAATGTCCTCCTCGCCCTCGGCAGTAATGCATTATTAACTTTCCCTTTCTGGGCACAAGCAATCAAAAATTAATAAACACATAAAAAGTATTTCCAGTTCAGCTCCCTCCACTCCTTCTCTCTCCCCGCCTCTCTTTTTGTGTGCATGTCTCTCTTCCCTCTCCCCCATCCTGCACTTTTGTTAACAAACATCATTGATGCAATCCACTCCTGCAGCTGTCACAACTCACTCACTTGCTCCAAAAATGGCATTTTATGCGAGTGAGTGGATGGAATTTTCAGCCCAATATCTTCATCCAATTCCCTGCTCCCAGACGAAAAGTCCTTGGTTCAATCACTGGCTTGGCAAGCCCTAACTTAAAGTCATATTATTACTGGAGATTTAATAGATCAGCTCTTTATGGAAGGGGAGGGAGAGAAAGCGATGGGGTCTTGATGGTCCCCTTGGGCTCTCTGGTAGCCAAATGTTGCTACATGAGCTCCTCTTGGTTAAACATCATATTGACACTTGAATGACACACAGAAATATTCCAAAATCCATATTAGGGCAATACCTTTATTAGGCCAACTAGGGGTCACGAAATAATGGGCAATCTTTCAAGTTCTCCAGAACTCTTCATTGCGCAAGATTATAAACAAAAGAAAAATGGGGGGAGGAGCTGATGTTCAAACCATGGAGTCTGTATCTTAAGATGGAATGTGGAAAGAAGCAGCAGACATTCAAATTAGACTCAGTCAGGTCCTGAGATGCTTTCAGGGTGCACCTAGGACTCTCCCAAGGACTTATAGCCAAGGGCTTATGGGATGTTGAAGCAAACAAACAAACATTTTTGAAAACATAAAATCCAGCTGTTAGGACCATCTCCATCCTTACGTGAGCTACCCAGGTTCTTTAGTAGCTGGAATACAGACATAGAAAGCAGATAGATGGTTTTTATAAGCTGGGGATAATGTTGGATGGTATACTATGTAAAAAAGGGGGGAAGTAAATAGAAGCAAGTAAACTCAGAAGCAAGTCCCCTAGAGTTCAGTGGGACACCCAGTTAAGTGTTTAGAGAGGATTGTAGCCTAATTTCCTTTGGGGGAGAGAATGGGGGAGCCAGTGTGGTGTAGTGGTTAGAGTGTTGGACTGGGAGCTGGGAGTTGGGAGACCCAAGTTCTAGTACCCACTCAGCCATGGAAGCTCACTGGGTGACTTTGGGTAGGTTTACCTAGTACCCAAATTGGGTAGGTTTACTAGTAGCTGGGGGGGGGGGGATGTACCCTGAGAGAATAAAGTCCCAGCTTCAAGTAGTATAAAATCCTCTTCCTCCAGTGTATCTATTTATTGAAGGAATGGATGAATCTGCCAAGTTCAGTTTCTCTCACATTCTCCCCCACCCCCAATGAATTTGTCTAACCAATTTTAAAAACCATCTAAAAACTAGAGGCTGTCACCACAGGTTGTGGCCATTGCAAGTTCCATAAGACCTCACAGTGGGTAATGATATGTAAGTCAGTAACTTCCAATTACTTTGGTTAAACTTCATTTTGCCCCACCCTAACCTTGATGAGCTAAGGGTGTTGTAGCTCTTCCAGAACTACGCAAAGGCCTGGTTTCAGAGGTAGGGATGAATTCATATTTCTATGTATCTGACCTGCATATTCCACAGGGGACCAGCTTTTTCTGAATCACATGGATTCCATGAACTTGCAGACCATTTTTTCACTGAGGGGGGGATTTGCTCTAATTTGCACTAGCGCTAATGCAAATTAACACTAATTTACATTAACTAATGCACATCAGTGCATTTGTGCAAGTATGCTTTAGCACTAATGCACACTTGTACTAATGCGTTGATACAAATTAGTGCTAATGTGAATTAGCACAAGTAGAACAAAAATCTTGTAAAAACAAAATCTGATTCTGTCAATCCATGAATGACACAACAAAAGATGCCTGACAACCCACAAAACACAGATGGAATGGATTTAACAAAATCCACACATCCCTAGTCAGAGGTAGGCCCTGCTGGGCACCGGCTGAGGCCCACATCCCTGGAGGGGGCCCTCTGTCAACCCTCACAGCCTTCTGGGCCTATGCTCCTCCTTGCTGTCACTGCTTGGTCACCTCTCATCTCCAAGCATTCAAGCAGTGACCAGAGTGAGGAAATAGAGCAACATCCTTCATTTGCCTTCAGCTATCTCTCCGGGGGTTGTACATGTTGAGTCCAAAGGGAGAGTACAAGTGAATGGGCAAGGGGGACAGAATTAAGGAGGAGGTGGACCCACTCAAATAGGGGTCCATTGAGGGCATCTTGCTCAAAGGCCCCCCAAAACCTAGAGCTGACTACAACAGAGAAAACATGCTATGGACTTCAGTTGTTAGCACTGAGCGAGTATAGTATAGCTTCCCCCAATGTAGACAAATTCATAGTGTGACTTCCTACGTACATATATTCCTTTCCATGATACCTTTCCAATTGCTTATTTAGGCAATACTTAGCATTTCCCTTCCAAGCCTCAGCAAAAATTATCTGACAGGTGATCTATTAGGCTTTAAACTACAAGTGAAATGTTATCACCAGTATAGCCCAAAAGCATAATGAAAAGGTTTCTTTAATTATGCATGTTACCTTCACCCATCATGGCTTCATGCATGGAGCAGGCAATCAACAACAGCTACATACAATTAAATGTGCTTCCAAAGGAGACAGTTTTGTCGGCAAATGTCATATTTGCAAGATTATGAGCCTGTCAATCGTGCCATTGTGGTGGCCTATCAAAACAGAGTGGTAGGAAGGGAGAAGGCACAAAAATTCTCATACCTGTCATCTCCCCACTGCAAATTGCCCCCACCATGCATGTGGGTTTTCCTCCCGCAAGATTTTAGGTGTGTGTTACCCTCCTGTGTGAATACATACACACACATTTGTTACTAAATGTGCTTCTTCTAGGTACATGTACAAACTTGTGGACGTTCTAAAAGGACACGCATCCATCGAAACAATCTTTTTAACATTGTCAGCAGTTTGCCTTTGGCAAAGAGGGTAACCCAAAGCAATCTACATGCACACAAGTGTCTTCGAACAATCAGGAATATTTATTAAGAAGCACAAACAAGAATTACCATATTCTTTACATCTTCTGTATTTGTGCAGAATCATAGTCCGTTTCAGTTTCGCCCAGCTTCTCATTTTTCCAGCCTTAAATTCGGTTCATCCCAAACTCTTGAGAATTTTTCCAATCAATTCAAGTTGTATTGAGATTGTTCTTGCATGAAAATACGTGGGCACTGTTCGGCACATTTCTCCTAACAAGTACATTCTTGGAGGCAATTTTGCCTAATATATACATCTTTGCAAGCAATTTCCATAACGCATTTCAAAAAGAGGCCACATTCCAATGGTGGGTGGGGCCATATGCAAAAGGAGCAGAACCAAAAACAAACAAAAAAGACCAACATATTTTAGTTTACAACTCTTACTGACAGTAACTAAGCCTTAGGAGAGGTGTTTCAACCTTTAAAAAGGGGTGGGGGCTGCACAATAGCTGGGAAACCACCAAATGGTCAGTGGTTGGGAAAAGGGAGTGGATCCAGGGGAAGGGGCATGGCCTTCTGGAGATCTTCAGAGAGCTAGATTGGTAAACTGGGAGGGCCAGATTTGGCCCCTGAGCCTGAAATTCTGCACCCCTGCTTTAAAGTAAGGGGGTCTTTTTAAAGCAGTCTTCTCCAACCTGGTGCCCTCCAGGGGTGCTGGACAATGGCCATGTTGGCTGGGAGTTCCAGTCCAACACAACTGGAGGACATCAGGTTGGGGAGGGCTGTTTCAAAGGACTGTTGGTAAAACTTTGTCATTGTGCTAATACCATCAGTTAATACCCTGCAGGGCTGGAAAACTGGAGGTGTTGTCATTAAGGGAATGAGATGCGAGCAGAACTGTCTTGCCTCTGATTCCTCTACTAACTGTCTGACAGATGCTATGCCATCACTTTCCATCTATGCCTACAGTGTGGCAGCTTATGAATAAAATATCATGTGAATACATTTCTGCAACATCTTAGGCCAAGCCTGACATCTTGTCTGACATGCTGAAGACATTAAAGCAGTAGGCGAAGAAAGGATCTCAATTGCTATTCAGAGTTCTTTGGCGAGAAGAAGGAGAAGGAAAAGGAGAAGGAAAAGGAGAAGAAGGAGAAGGCTGACCTACACATTCATAAGAACATAAGAAGAACCCTGCTGGATCAGACCAAGGGCCAGCATTCTGTTCACACTGTGGTCAACCAGCTGCCCATAGGCAGCCCACAAGCAGAACATGAGTGAAACAGCACCCTCCTGCCCATATTCCCCAGCAACTGGTGTACATAGGCCTACTGCCTATGGAGGTAGTATAGAGCCATCAGAACTAGTATCCATTGAGAGCCTTCTCCTCCAGGAATTTGTCTAACCCCCCTTTTTGTTGTTGTTGTTCAGTCGTTCAGTCGTTCAGTCATGTCTGACTCTTTGTGACCCCATGGACCATAGCACGCCAGGCCTTCCTGTCCTGCGCTCTCTCCCGAAGTGTGCTCAAGTCCATATTCATTGCATTGGTGATGCTATCTAGCCATCTCATCCTCTGCCGTCCCCTTCTCCTTTTGCCTTCAATCTTTCCCAGCATCAGGGTCTTTTCCAGTAACTTTTCTCTTCACATTAGGTGGCCAAAATATTGGAGCTTCAGCTTCAGTATCTGTCCTTCCAATGAGCAGTCAGGGTTGATTTCCTTTAGGATTGACTGATTGGACCTCCTTGCAGTCCAGGGGACTCGTAAGAGTCTTCTCCAGCACCACAGTTCGAAAGCATCGATTCTTTGGCGCTCAGCCTTCCTTATAGTCCAGCTCTCACAGCCGTAAGTTGCTACTGGGAAAACCATAGCTTTGATTAGACGAACCTTTGTCAGCAAGCTGATGTCTCTGCTTCTTACTATGCTATCTAGGTTTGCCATAGCTTTCCATCCCGGACATCCGGCTGCTGGCTAGCAGGGACCCAAATGGCGGCTGTAGCTGCCACCATTTGCGTCCCTGCAGTCAGCCGTGATAGGCTACGCAAATGTTTCCATAGCCTATCATGGCTGATTAAAAAACCAAGAACAACGCACGTACGCAAATGGCAGCGCCCATGGGCGTTTGTTTGTTTGTTTTTTAATCAGCCGTGATAGGCTACGTAAATGTTTACATATCCTATCACCGTGTTTTTTAAAATTTAGCCGTGATAGGCTACGTAAATCTTTACGTAGCCTATCACGGCTGACTATGAAAGTTACTCGAGCTTTGTCATCTTAATCCTTGTGGCTATGGAATGAAATGCAGCAGCATGCCTGGAACAGAATGGAGTTTCATCTGCAAGTTGCATAGTTCTCTACCTGTATCACCAAAGCTCAAGCCAATCCATAAAGAAGCCTTCCCCAACCTGGTGCCTGCCAGATGCATTGGACTACCACACCCATCATTCCTAGCCATGCCTACTCTGAATTGGAGCAGCCATGACACTCTTTTACCACCTCATGTGCTATAGTGAAAACAAAGCTGTAGTGGCTGGATCTCAAGATGCGATTGGAACATTTTCCCCCGACATCTAGGGGTGTATGAGAAATTTGTTTCAGTTCAGTTTGGTCAGGATTTTACCTAGTTTGCACCTTCCAGACTGAACATGGATTTGGACACAACCTGTGGTTGAAGTCTGTACATTTCCATGATTGCTATGTGATTTGCAGACACCCCCCCCCCAGCATTTGACAGCATGCATACATTTCAAAAATGCATCAATTTCTAAATGAGTACATTTCAAAAATGTGCACAGATACAGTCCAATCAATGGGATAAGAAGGTATACATTTAAAAAATGCACACATATCAGAAATGCGTACATTTGGAAAAACACACATTGAAATATGCACATATTTTCCTGCAAAAAAACCATAACAAAGCTCACAGTATGATACTGACTCAAGTTGGGACGCGTGTCAAGATGGAATTTGGAGAACTTCAGTGAGCTCAAGTTTTGCTGATTTGCACATTGCTACTGACATCTCATTTTCTATGTCTGGGAATGTTTGTAGGGAAGAGCATTCACGCATGAGTCACCCCACTCAATCCCACCCCACTCTGGGTTTATGCAGTGAGATAAACTCTCTGGGTTTATGCACCCCACTCTGGAGGTTTATGCAGTGGAGATTGACATCAATTTGGGTCAGTGATACCCATTTGTCATCCCATGTGATGGGGGTCTGAATCAATTCAGATTGGCTCAGATTAAGTCAAGCTATTTCCTGATTTTGGGGGAAATGGCTTGGCTAAGCCAATCTGATCTGAGCCTGAAAGAGCTTGTCCCTCCCTCCCTCCTCCTCCAAATAAATGAGGCAACTAATTGAAGGGCGGATGCAGTCAAGAGACAACCTTGCCCATAGGAATATACTCTCCATTTTGGAAATAAGAAAATGTATGTTTTCTTACTGCAGGTGGGAAACAGTACATTTTAAAAGGGGATCTGAGCCTCTTCCTTATCCCCTTTCACATCTCAGCCTGGGATGTATCAGTTTCTGCTAACTGCTATAAGAAAGCCAACTCTGCTCTCCCCCCACTTGGGGATCCCCCCACCAACATCTCCCCCTCCTGCTGCCTCCCCATGTCTGAATAAATCTACTTCGTCTTCCCTGGTGGTGCTGACTCATTACTCATGAAGGATGGTCCATGTGGTAGAAGCCCAGGCCACTCGCAGAGGGGCATTTTCGACATCTTATCAAACACAGGATTTGTACAGATGTGATGTAAAGCAGAACAAGGGAGCACAGCATTCCAGCGGAGATGAGGAGAGGAATATGAATGCTCAGATGAACATCAGTGAACACTTGTCCTTATCTGGAAGTGGGCAACAGGAGGAAGGAGTATGACATGGCTTGGGAGAGCTGCCAAAAAAGGGAGAGAAGGGAAAAGGGGACTAAATGAAAGGAAAGTGCCAGTCCTGGCCGGCAACTAGTTTCCCCTGAGGAGCACTGTAACAAGGGGGTAAGGCATGGTGGGCCAGCACAGCTCCACATCTGTGCCTTAAAGTAGCCTGCCAACAAGTTTTGCAGAAAGATAACACTTTCTTCATGCTTTTTTTGCCCTGAAGTTGACTGGGGGCTAGAATGTGTAAAGAGGCTTTGCAGTAATACTGACTGCTTAAACCAGGGGTGGGGAACGTGCCATCCATGGGCCGCAAGCAACCTCCTGGCTTCTGTGTGGCCCACACTGCCTCCTTCCCTGCCACCGTACCACCAGCACCATACCACCAATGTATCACCTCCATGGCAGAGGCTGAAAAGGGACATATTTAGCTGGAAAACTAGCTAAATGTGTCCCCTTTCAGCCACCATCATGATTTGCCCCCGAAATTTAGTGGCAAATGGCCACTGCCACCGCTCCACCAAATGTTTGCACTCGGGCAGTGGCAGGCCCTAAACCTTTGTGAAAGGAGCCTGCCACCACCATGGCTTCCTTCGTGTGTTAGTATGAGGCCCAAACAACACATTATGATCAAAATGCTCTTTTAAAAAACGTACAGTGGCCATGGTGGTTTTGAGTGGAAAACAGCTGCATAGCTCTGATTTGGAACATGCTCCCCATATGGATTGGTGCTCTGGGCCAGTTTCCTGTTGAGAATCACTCCTGGCTGCTATTTGGACTGGAAGGTACTGTAAGCAAAGTGCTCGCTCACCCTGTCCTGCATTGCCTTAGAGGGCACCTACCTGGCTTAGCCACTGCCCTTCAGGTATCGGAGTCCCCCCTGCTTCTTCCTGCAGGGTCACACTACAGACTCACTTCCTTGCTGGCACATACATTGGTCTCTGCTCCCAGGTCCCTGCTTCCACACTGTGGTCCCTTCAGGCAAACAAGAAGGATCTACCCATGAAAAGCTGGTGGCTCCGATGTCAGTGGGGCAGTGAATCCACTCTGGGTTTCAGTCAGAATGCTAAAGGAGCTATCCAAGGTGCTTTGTACACTGGTGCTACAAACCTTGGATAGCTCCTTTAGAGTTCTGACTGGTTCTGACTGAAACCCGGACAGGATCCACTGCCCCACTGACATTGAAGCCACCAGCCTCCACTGGGTCTACCTGTTACCATTTAGGGAACTGCTTTATACTGAGTCAGATTTTTGGTCCATCTAGCCCAGTAGAGTTGATCCTGACAGGCAGCAGTGCTCCGGGGTTTTAGTCGGGACTCAGGAATTTTTCCACCTCTGCCCAGAGATCCCCAGGATCAAACCTGGGTGCTGAAGCTCAGGGCAGATTTTATTCACTGAGGGCACACATCAAGGCATCTTCATGTCAGCATGTAAGTCTGGTCCCCTCTGTGTTTACTTCCCAATGGATTGGTCATGGGGGGAGCCCACAGAGAGCTGTAAGAGGCACACAGACTCTGATTGCTAGCTCCTACAACAGAAAAGTACAGCATTGCTTGAACACTCTGTGTTACTCTCTGTTACTCCGTGGCTTGGCTGACTTGCCTCTTCTAGAGCTCTCAGCTATGCAGGTATCCCGTTTTGCTTCACTTGCTCCCTACTTGTAGCTTACTGTGGTCTGAATCACGGCTTTTAAGTGTGTGTGAGACAGCTCTGTGATTTGATGGTTTTACCTTTCGGCACCATGGAGAGCATTTCCACCAATGTCATTTGGCAGATAACTTGAAAAACCCAGTGTCATAACATTCCCTTTAACTTCTTGCTGAATTTTATTCTGTTATGGTGAGTCAGCCCCTTCATGGATCACTGCCTTGTTGTGGCGAAGGGGCTTGCGTAACACAGTGAAGCCATAAGCTATGCCGTGCAGAGCCACCCAAGACGGACAGGTCATGGCAGAGAGTTCTGACAAAATGTGGTCCACTGGAGAAGGAAATGGCAACCCACTCCAGTATTCTTGCCAAGAAAACCCCATGGAACATATCACAAGGCTAAAAGATATGACGCCGGAAGATGAGCCCCTCAGGTCGGAAGGTGTCCAATATGCTACTGGGGAAGAGCAGAGGGTATTTCCAAGTAGCACCAGAAAGAGTGAAGCGGCTGGGCCAAACCCGAAAGGACATTCAGCTGTGGATGTGTCTGGCGGTGAAAAGAAAATCCGATGCTGTAAAGAACAATATTGTTTAGGAACCTGGAATGTCAGATCAATGAATCAAGGTAAGCTGGAGGTGGTCAAACATGAGATGGCAAGATTGAACATCGACATTTTGGGAATCAGCAAACTAAAATGGACAGGCATGGGCGAATTTAATTCAGGTGACCATCATATCTACTATTGTGGGCAAGAATCCCTTAGAAGAAATGGAGTAGCACTCCTAGTCAACAAAAGGGTGGGAAAAGCAGTACTGGGGTACAATCTTAAAAATGATAGAATGATCTCAGTACAAATCCAAGGCAAACCATTCAACATCACAGTAATTCAAGTCTATGCCCCAACCACTGAGGCCGAAGAAGCTGAGGTTGATCGGTTCTATGAAGACCTACAACACCTTCTAGAACTAACACCAAAAAAAGATGTCCTCTTCATCATAGGGGATTGGAATGCTAAAGTAGGAAGTCAAGAAATCACCGGGATAACAGGCAGGCATGGCCTTGGTGTACAAAATGAAGCAGGACAAAAGCTAATAGAGTTTTGCCAAGAGAACATGCTGATCATAGCAAACACTCTTTTCCAACAGCACAAGAGGCGACTCTACACATGGACGTCACCAGATGGTCAATATCGAAATCAGATTGATTATGTCCTTTGCAGCCAAAGATGGAGAAGCTCCATACAGTCAGTCAAAACAAGACCTGGAGCTGACTGTGGCTCAGATCATGAGCTGCTTCTTGCAAAATTTCGGCTTAAATTGAAGAACGTAGGGAAAACCACTAAACCGTTCAGGTATGACCTAAATCATATCCCTGATGAATATACAGTGGAGGTGAGGAATAGATTTCAGGGATTAGACCTGATAGACAGAGTGCCTGAGGAACTATGGACAGAGGTCCGTAACATTGTTCAGGAGGCAGCAACGAAATCTGTCCCAAAGAAAAAGAAATGCAAGAAAGCCAAGTGGCTGTCTGAGGAGGCTTTACAAGTAGCTCACGAAAGAAGGGAAGTGAAAAGCAAGGGAGAAAGGGGAAGATATACCCAACTGAATGCAGAGTTCCAGAGAATAGCAAGGAGAGACAAGAAGGCCTTCTTAAATGAACAATGCAAAGAAATCAAGGAAAACAACAGAATGGGAAAGACTAGAGATCTCTTCAAGAAAATTGGAGATCTCAAGGGAACGTTTTGTGCAAAGACGGGCATGATAAAGGACAAAGAAGGCAGGGACCTAACAGAAGCAGAGGAGATTAAGAAGAGGTGGCAAGAATACACAGAAGAACTATACAGGAAAGATCTGAATGTCCCTGATAGCCATGATAGTGCGGTCACTGAACTTGAGCCGGACATCCTAGAGAGTGAAGTCAAGTGGGCCTTAGGAAGCATTATAGAATCATAGAATCATAGAATAGTAGGGTTGGAAGGGGCCTACAAGGCCATCGAGTCCAACCCCCTGCTCAATGCAGGAATCCAAGTCAGAGCATCCCTGACAAATGGCTGTCCAGCCTCGTCTTGAAGGCCTCCAGTGTGGGAGAGCCCACCACCTCCCCAGGTAATTGGTTCCATTGCCGTATTGCTCTGACACTCAGGAAGTTTTTCCTGATGTTCAGTCGGAATCTGGCTTCCTGTAACTTGAGCCCATTATTCCGTGTCCTGCACTCTGGGATGATCAAGAAGAGATCCTGGCCTTCTTCTCTGTGACAACCTTTCAAGTACTTGAAGAGTGCTATCATATCTCCCCTCAGTCTTCTCTTCTCAAGGCTAAACATGCCCAGTTCTTTCAGTCTCTCTTCATAGGGCTTTGTTTCCAGTCCCCTGATCATCTTTGTTGCCCTCCTTTGAACCCTCTCCAGCTTGTCTGCATCCTTCTTAAAGTGTGGTGCCCAGAACTGGACACAGTACTCCAGATGAGGCCTAACCAGTGCTGAGTAGAGAGGAACTAGTACTTCCCGGGATTTGGAAGCGATGCTTCTATGAATGCAGCCCAAAATAGCATTTGCCTTTTTTGCAGCCACATCACATTGTTGGCTCATATTCAGCTTGTGATCGACGACAATTCCAAGATCCTTCTCGCTCGTAGTGTGGTTGAGCCACATATCCCCCATCTTGTAACTGTGCATTTGGTTTCTTTTTCCTAGGTGCAGAATTTGGCATTTGTCCCTATTCAATGTCATTCTGTTGTTTTCTGCCCAGCGCTCCAGTCTATCCAGATCACTTTGAATTTTGTTTCTGTCTGCCAAAGTATTAGCTATCCCTCCCAATTTTGTGTCATCTGCAAATTTGATCAGCATTCCCTGCACCTCCTCCTCCAAGTCATTAATAAAAATGTTGAAGAGCACTGGGCCCAGGACTGAGCCCTGCGGTACCCCACTCGTTACCTCTCCCCAGCTTGAGAAGGTCCCATTGATAAGCATTCTTTGAGTCCGATTCTGTAGCCAAGTGTGGATCCACCGGATCGTTGTTTCATCTAGCCCACTTTGAGCTAGTTTGCTCATCAGGATATCATGGGGCACTTTGTCGAAAGCTTTGCTGAAGTCGAGGTATATGATGTCTACAGCATTCCCACGGTCTACAAGGGAGGTGACTTGATCAAAAAATGAGATCAGATTTGTCTGGCAGGACTTGTTTTTGACAAATCCATGTTGGCTTCGAGTAATCACGGCATTGTTGTCAAGGTGCTTCCAGATGGATTGCTTTATGATCTGCTCCAGAATTTTCCCAGGGATTGATGTCAGACTGACTGGTCTGTAGTTCCCAGGTTCCTCCTTTTTACCCTTTTTGAGATAGGGACAACGTTAGCCCTCCTCCAGTCATCTGGCACTTCCCCGGTCCTCCATGATTTCTCAAAGAGAATAGACAGCGGTTCTGAGAGTTCTTCTGCCAGTTCCTTTATGACTCTAGGATGCAGTTCATCTGGCCCTGGAGATTTGAACTCATTCAAAGTAATTAGGTGTTCCTTGACCATATGCCTGTCGATCTCAAGCTGCAATCCTGCCCCTTCAGCCTGTACTTCGCCTTTGCCAGGGGGGTCATAGACCCTCTTTTGGGAGAAGACTGAGCCAAAGTAGGAATTGAGCACCTCTGCCTTTTCTTTGTCCTCTGTTATCATTTTGCCATCCTTATTTAATAGCTGAACAACCATTTCTTTCCTCTGCCTTTTACTATGCATGTAGCTGAAGAAAGCCTTTTTGTTGTTTTTAGCATCCCTCGCTAACCTCACCTCGTTCTCCGCTTTAGCCTTCCTGACGCCATCCCTGCAATTCTGTGCTACCTGCCTGTACTCTTCCTTTGTTACTTGGCCTTCTTTCCACTTCCTATATGTGTCCTTTTTTGTTTTCAGGTCATCCCTAAGCTTTTTGTGAAGCCACATTGGCTTCTTCTGTTGTCTTCCACCTTTTCTTCTTGTTGGAATTGTTTGTGATTGTGCATTGAGAATTTCCTTTTTTAAAAGTTCCCACCCATCTTGGACTCCTTTTCTCGCTAGCATTGCTTGCCATGGGACCTTACTGATCATTGTTCTGAGTTTATTAAAATCAGCTTTCCTAAAATCCAGGGTACGCGTTTGAGTACACTCGGCTTTTGCTTCCCTTAGAACCAAGAACTCAAGTACAACATGGTCGCTTTCCCCCAGAGTTCCTGTAACTGCTACTTTATCCACTAAGTCATCTCTGTTGGTTAGGATCAAGTCAAGGATAGCCGATCCTCTAGTTCCTTCCTCTACTTTCTGTAGGAGGAAGTTATCCGCCACACAAGTCAGGAATTTCCTGGAGGGGCCATGTTTTGCAGAATTTGTCTCCCAACAAATATCGGGGAAATTGAAGTCCCCCATTACTACTACATCATGCTTCCTTAAAACATTGGCTATTTGCTTTTCAAAAGTTTCATCCTTGTCTTCTCCTTGATTGGGTGGCCGGTAGTAGACTCCGACCACCAGGTTCCTTTTATTCTTTGCTCCATTTATTTCAACCCAGATGCTGTCGATGGGGCTACCAAGCTCCTCCTCCTGTATTTCTGTGCAGAGATATGTATTTTTCACATACAGTGCAACCCCGCCTCCCTTTCTGTTCCTCCTGTTCTTTTTGAACAAGTTATATCCTTCAACTGCTGTATTCCAGTCATGAGAGTCATCCCACCAAGTCTCAGTTATACCTATCAAGTCATAATTTCCCTCCTGTATTAAGAGTTCAAGTTCGTTCTGTTTGTTTCCCATACTCTGGGCATTAGTATATAGACATCGAAGACCATGTGCTTCATAGTCTGGCTTTCTTCCTACCTGTGTCTGAAGACTATTATTGGACGCTATCAGAGCTGTTCTCTCCATTGCAGTGCATGCGCCTACGTCCATTGTTACCCCCATTAGTAACAACAAAGCTAGCGGAGATGACACTATTCCAGCCGAGCTATTTAAAATCCTAAAAGATGATGCTGTTAAAGTGCTGCATTCAATATGCCAACAAATCTGGAACACTCAACAGTGGCCACAAGACTGGAAAAGGTCAGTTTACATTCCAATTCCAAAGAAGGACAACGCCAAAGAGTGTTCAAACTACCGCACAATTGCGCTCATTTCACATGCCAGCAAGGTGATGCTCAAAATCCTACAAGCTAGGCTTCAGCAGTATGCGAACCGAGAACTACCGGAAGTACAAGCTGGGTTTCGAAGAGGCAGAGGAACTAGAGATCAAATCGCCAACATTCGCTGCATTATGGAGAAAGCAAGAGAATTCCAGAAAAACGTCTATTTCTGCTTCATTGACTACGCTAAAGCCTTTGATTGTGTGGATCACAACAAACTGTGGCAAATTCTTAAAGTGATGGGAGTACCAGACCACCTTACCTGTCTCCTGAGAAACCTGTACGAGGGTCAAGAAGCAACAGTAAGAACCAGAGATGGAACAACCGATTGGTTCAAAATTGGGAAAGGAGTACGACAAGGCTGCATATTGTCACCCTGCTTATTTAACTTATATGCAGAGTACATCATGAGAAATGCCGGGTTGGATGAATCAGAGGTCAGAATTAAGATTGCCGGGAGAATTATCAACAACCTCCGATATGCAGACGATACCACCCTAATGGCAGAAAGCGAAGAGGATCTCAAGAGCCTCTTGTTGAGGGTGAAAGAGGAGAGTGCAAAAGCTGGTTTGAAACTCAACATTAAAAAAACTAAGATCATGGCATCTGGCCCTATCACTTCCTGGCATATAGAAGGGGAAGAAATGGAAGCAGTGACAGATTTTACTTTCTTGGGCTCCAAGATCACCACAGACGGTGACTGTAGCCATGAAATTCAAAGACGCTTGCTCCTTGGGAGGAAAGCTATGGCCAACCTAGACAGCATAGTAAGAAGCAGAGACATCACCTTGCCGACAAAGGTCCGTCTAATCAAAGCTATGGTTTTCCCAGTAGTAATGTATGGCTGTGAGAGCTGGACTATAAGGAAGGCTGAGCGCTGAAGAATTGATGCTTTCGAACTGTGGTGCTGGAGAAGACTCTTACGAGTCCCCTGGACTGCAAGGAGGTCAAATCAGTCCATCCTAAAGGAAATCAACCCTGAGTGCTCATTGGAAGGACAGATACTGAAGCTGAAGCTCCAATATTTTGGCCACCTAATGCGACGAGAAAACTCCCTGGAAAAGACCCTGATGCTGGGAAAGACTGAAGGCAAAAGGAGAAGGGGACGGCAGAGGATGAGATGGCTAGATAGCATCACGGATGCAATGAATATGAACTTGAGCACGCTCCGGGAGAGAGCGCAGGACAGGAAGGCCTGGCGTGCTATGGTCCATGGGGTCACGAAGTCGGACACGACTGAACGACTGAACAACAACAACATGGTGAGTCAGACCTCACACTTTGCAGCCTCCTCAGGACTCCTTTTTTCCAGTCAAATGGGTAATTTTTTTTTACCCTGCGGTGCCTGCTCTTTTTAGATCATCACCCCCCCACCCCCAATGCTTCAGCTGCATGAATTATTAGTTAGCAACAACTAGCAACATGAGTGTTGGTTTATGTTCTTCTTGGGTAGTCAGAAATTGTCCAAGGGCCATGAACTTCCATTTGAATAGCAAGGAGATGAAGAACCTTTCTTCTTTGCCATGTTCCTAAGGTGGAAACATGTTGTTTTGGACTTTTACTTCTCTGAATGATCAGCATGACAGGGAGCATCTCCTTCCATATAAGCCCCTCTCCACCAACATTAAGATCTATTCATCAGGCTCTACTCCATATTCCATCAATATGGACTTCTGATTTTTCATGGATGAGGAGCAGGGCCTTTCAATGGTGGCCCCTAAGCTGGGAGATTCCCTGACTCTTGAAAGTCAGGTTGCCACATACCTCCCTTGGCTTTTTAGGAAAAGAGAAAAATATCTATTCTTTCATTTTGCCCTTTCTGTCTGACTTTTGCCTGCCAACATTGGAGTGTTGATAGTGTGCTATCACATTACCTGCTGCTTTCCTTGTCTTTGTAATTCCTGTTTGTGGGTTCAAATTATTTATTGCTAGGAAGGGTAATACAGTGTCTTGGGGCATGGACAATCCATTGTAGAGCTGCATTGAGAGCTGGCCCTGTTTCACCCAGAGCACTGCCACCAGTCAATGCCAGTGAGGCCCCCATTTTCTTCTTTTCTCCCCCCCCTTCCCATTACCTCCAGTGGGAAGGACATTGCTGCACCAGCTCTGTTTGGGGACATGTGGAAAAAATGAGATGAACACACCCATGAACTGCCTTTTTTTTTTGCCCCTGCTGGCAGAGCAGTGCTATGGGACAGCCACAGTGGTGGAGCTTTCTGCCATTGTCCCAGAGGATCACCGACTTCTCTGCACGCAGAGAGGAAAGTCCACTGCCCCCAATGACCCATTGGCCAATGACCCATTGGCCGGCCCATTTACCAGCCTTCCCAGAGAGCACAGGATTGCTCCCTTAATTGATACTTAAATTGTTGTTTTATCAGTACTTCTGTGAGCCACTTAGGGAACCGTTATGGTTGCAGGGCGGTTTGCAAATATTCTAAATTAAGAAATAAACATAGCCTCTGAACATGGAGTGTTAGTTTAGCTCTCGTGGAAACGGCTGCTGATAGACTTCTCCTCTGATGTGAAGGAGGGCCCAGAGCTCAATGGGGAGAGCACCTGCTTTGCATGCAGCAGATCCCAGATTCAATCCCCAGCTTCACCAGATAGGATTACAGAAGACTGAAGTCCCTGGAGAGTTGCTGCCAGTCAGTGTACTGGCTAGATGGACCGGTGCTCTGACCCAGCATGAGGCAGCTTCCTGTATTCCCAATTTGTCTAATCCCCCTTTGAAAACATCTCAGGCAGTCACTATCATCACCACCTCCTGTGATTGTAAATTCCATAGTTCGCAACTTAAGATGGCACATACTGTTGCCACTTTGTTAAAGCCCAGGTGTTTTGTAGATGTGGCAGTCATTAAGGGCGTAATCCTATGGCTGCTAGTCAGCGGCTAGAAGGCCATAGGATAGGCTGCACTCCACCCCTTCCCCTGCTGCCTCGTAGGAAGCGCAGATCAGCCTCATGCTCGCGCTCGTAAGAGCAGCACGGAGCAGTGAAAACAGGGCATTCCTGGGGGCGGGCCAGGGCGGGGAGGGCGAAAGTGCCTTTCCGATGCTCCCCACGTGTCGTCCGGCGTCCCCCCTGCTCCAACTTCCCATGGCTAGACAGCCGAAATCGGCTATCTAGCTGCGAATGTAGGGCGGCTGAAGTGCGGAGGGGATGATCCCCTCCGCGCTGCTCCTGCCCTGCACTGGATAGGCAGTTGCCTCTGAGTTCAGAGATGGCCGCCTCTCCTGGTAGGACTGCACCCTAAGTGTTCCGTTCGAATGGTTTGCAGTTCTGAAAGGTCACCCTCCACACAACACAGCCAAGGAAATCAACAGGTGTAATTTGTGTATTCACTAAAAAAAAAAAAAAAAGTCTCTTTCCCCAAGGAAACAGAAAGCATGATCGGCTCTTATTAAATGTTTCCTAATGTGATGTGTAGCAAGTGCATTCTAAAAGTTTGTAGAGGTGAGCTGAAGTCTGACAATGGGATACAAATAGCAGGTTTTCCTACATAGCCTGGTTTCATCCCCCCCCCCTTCTATTTTAAACTTTTGAAGGGCAGGTGTGGGAATCAGCTATTTTAAATGCTCAGCTAACTAATGGGGGGGGGGCAGGGGAAGAAACAGACAAAGCCCTCAAACATTGTCAGAACAAATTAACAGCCTGACAGATGACCCCGGGACTCAAAGGAATATTAATACCGGGTGTTGCCTGCGGTCAGAAGAGGGAGTCATGGCAGAGGCTGTGCTGGATTGCTAATGTGGTTGGCACCTAACAATCATGTAGGAATGAGGTGACTGTAGAGTGACTAACTGATTTGTGTAATTATAATGTCACATCCAGGCGTTCTCAACAAATCTTCTTGCGGCTGCTGAATGAACAGCCCCATTGGTGTCAAACCTCTGGGTTGTGTCCTCTCCCCAATTCTGTGTTGAGTAAAACCAAATCATGCACCATGGGCACACATTTTGCAAATCAAGAACAGTGTGCATATAGTCACTTGTTTTGCTGAATTTAGCCCACTTTACTCTTGGTTATTGCTAGGGAGAGGCAAAGAGTAGTAGATGCTGGTGGTTCTGATGTCAGTGAGGCAGTGAATTTGCTCCTGGTTCCTTGGATAGCTCCTTTAGAGTTCTGACTGGTTCTGACAGAAACCCGGAGCAAATTCACTGCCCCATTGACATCAGAACCACCAGCGTCCACTGGGAAAAAGGTCACCAAAATTCCATTCCTGGCTCCTAAAGTCCTATTTACCACAACTTCCCTTGCCCCCAAGTTTAGGAAATCTTGCCAGGCTTTACCTACACCTTTTCAAACCTAGTTTCACAGCCTTAATGGCTAGAAAGAAACTTTATTTTGCACAACTTCCTTTTGCGGAATTCCTCACCCTCTAAGGAGAGATCATCTGAGCATGTGCAGAGTATAATTCTCTCACTATTCGGCAAGGACAACCCACCTCTCCTCACATCCGAGATTAGTGAAGGAAACACCCACTTTAGAAATGAACTACTGGGTGGAAAGTTGGCTTTGATGACCTTCAGTGCCCTTGTTATCCCCTTGCTGTGATGCTATGAAAGGCTTGGATCAGGTAGAACCTGGCCAAGATATCTGACCCTTCTCATGGTTAATTCTTTTTCTGCCACCAACTGACCATTAAATAGTTAGAGTCCAATCTTGTTTGGGAAAAGGCAAATTGATGGGACCTAGATTCTGTTCCCTCCTTTTGAGCACACCTCCTCATCTTCTTCTGGCCCATCCTTAGCTTCTTTCAGAACTGGAGGAATGCATTGCAGTTGATTCTTTGTGACTCCTACACTGTTGTCCCAGGGACAGATATCTAATTTGCTCAGTATGGGCCAAGTAAAAAGAAGAAGAATAAAATCCACTATATAAAAAAATCTTACCATGATTAAAACATATACATATGCTGAATTAATGGATTTGGAGTTCCTCAGTATACAACTGCTGTGGCTCTTGTTTGGGCTCACAGATTGTATTAGCTCAATAAATATATATATATTTGTTAAGACCCTGACATTGGGAAGTATTGCCTATTCTACTACCTCCTTGAACATGAGATTACAGTGTTGTACACCACTTATTCTCTGCTTGAGGATCAAAGAACCTAGATGGCTGAGATCATGTTGTTCATAATGGCACATGACTCTCCACTGAACTACAGCGACATTTCCATTGTATGTCAGTATTGGCTTTTAGCCAGATAGATCTGGCTTCTCACCAGGTAGGATTGGCTATCTCAGGGCTACTCCCCCTTTTGTAAAATATGAAGAATTAAGGGTGCAATCCTTTGCATGTTTAAAATGTCCTACAACTCCCAGCATTCCCCAGCCAACACAGCATGCTGGGAGTTGTAGGACTTTTTCTGTCTAAACATGCACAGGATTGCACCCGAAGTCTCACTTTGCAGGGTTGTTATAGAGAGAAAAGTTGCCAAGAGAACATGAGAGCCCACCCCCACCCCCGCAAATGGTACTTTTTTTCTTTTCTTTTTTACTAAACTTCCTAGCACAGGGAGGATTTTTGTGGGCATCATGGGGTGCAGGGAGGTAGGCCCCTGTATGTGTTTGAGAGAGAGAAAGGGGGAGGTAGACGTTGTTTACTTGGACTTCCAAAAGGCGTTTGACAAAGTCCCTCACCAAAGACTCCTGAGCAAACCTAGCCATCATGGAATAAGCGGAGAGTTCCTCTTATGGATCAGTAACTGGTTAAAGAACAGAAAGCAGAGACTAGGAATAAATGGTAATTTTCTCAATGGAGGGAAGTAAATAGTGGGGTCCCACAGGTATCTGTATTAGGACCAATGCTTTTCAAAGGAGGGAAAAGGGAGACATGATAGAGGCCTGCAAAATTATGCATGGTGTGGAGAATGTGGACAGGGAGACTTTTATTTCCCTCTCACACAATACTACAACCCAATGGGGTCATCCATGAAGCTGATTGGTGGGAGATTCAGGACAGATAAAAGGAAAGACTTCTTCACACAGCACATAGTTAAACTATGGAATTTGCTACCACAGGATGTAGTGATGGCCACCAATTTGGATGGCTTTAAAGGGGGTATGAGGGATCAGTGGGGCTTGCTGTCTCTTACCCAGAATCCTGCAGGCCCATCACAGCATTGCCAGGGTGCCCTTCACCCTTCCAGATGCTGTCAACATAACACATTCTAGTAACAGTTTACAGAGACTAATAATGTTGAGAAGTCGTTTCACGTTCCTGAGTGACTGAATTCTTTCAGTGGTCTTGTTGTTGTTGTTGTTGTTCAGTCATTAAGTTGTGTCTGACTCATCATGACCCCATGGACCATAGCATGCCAGGCCTTCCTGTCCTCCGCTCTCTCCCGGAGTGTGCTTAAGTTCATATTCATTGCATCGGTGATGCTATCTAGCCATCTCTAGTTTGAACACTCTTTGGCATTGCCTTTCTTTGGAATTAGAATGTAAACTGACCTTTTCCAGTCTTGTGGCCAGAGTTCCAAATGTGTTGGCATATTGAGTGCAGCACTTTAACAGCATCATCTTTTAGGATTTTAAATACCTCAGCTGGAAGACTGTCATCTCCGCTAGCTTTGTTGTTACTAATGCTTCCTAAGGCCCACTTGACTTCACTCTCGAGGATGTCCGGCTCAAGTTCAGTGAACTTGATATCATGGCTATCAGGAACATTCAGATCTTTCCTGTATAGTTCTTCTGTGTATTCTTTCCACCTCTTCTTAATCTCATCTGCTTCTGTTAGGTCCCTGCCTTCTTTGTCCTTTATCATGCCCGTCTTTGCACAAAACGTTCCCTTGAGATCTCTGATTTTCTTGAAGAGATCTCTAGTCTTTCCCATTCTATTGTTTTCCTCGATTTCTTTGCATTGTTCATTTAAGAAGGCCTTCTTGTCTCTCCTTGCTCTTCTCTGGAACTCTGCATTCAGTTGGATATATCTTCCCCTTTCTCCCTTGCTTTTCACTTCCCTTCTTTCCTCAGCTACTTGTAAAGCCTCATCACAGAGCCACTTGGCTTTCTTGCATTTCTTTTTCTTTGGGATGAATTGAGTTGCTGCCTCCTGAACAATGTTACAGACCTCTGTCTATAGTTCCTCAGGCACTCTGTCTATCAGGCCTAATCCCTGAAATCTATTCCTCACCTCCACTGTATATTCATCAGGGATAGCAGCTCATGGTCTGGAGCCACATTCAGCTCCAGGTCTTGTTTTTACTGACTGTATAGAGCTTCTCCATCTTTGGCTGCAAAGTACATAATCCATCTGATTTCAATATTGACCATCTGGTGATGTCCATGTGTAGAGTCGTCTCTTGTGCTGTTGGAAAAGACTGTTTGCTCTGATCAGCGTGTTCTCTTGGCAAAACTCTATTAGCCTTTGTCCTGCTTCATTTTGTACACCAAGGCCATGCCTGCCTGTTATCCCGGTGATTTCCTGACTTCCTAGTTTGGCATTCCAATCCCCTATGATGAAGAGGTCATCTTTTTTTGGTGTTAGTTCTAGAAGGTGTTGTAGGTCTTCATAGAACCGATCAACCTCAGCTTCTTCGGCCTCAGTGGCTGGGGCTTAGACTTGAATTACTGTGATGTTGAATGGTTTGCCTTGGATTCGTACTGAGATCATTCTAACGTTTTTGAGATTGTACCCCAGTACTGCTTTTCCCACCCTTTTGTTGACTATGAGTGCTACTCCATTTTTTCTAAGGGATTCTTGCCCACAGTAGTAGATATAATGGTCACCTGAATTAAATTTGCCCATGCTTGT
Source organism: Heloderma suspectum (assembly GCF_057233095.1). NCBI lineage: Eukaryota > Metazoa > Chordata > Lepidosauria > Squamata > Helodermatidae > Heloderma > Heloderma suspectum. The sequence continues at coordinate 305,691,628 of NC_139461.1, read as the reverse complement.
CCATTTTAGTTCGCTGATTCCCAAGATGTCGATGTTCAATCTTGCCATCTCATGTTTGACCACCTCCAGCTTACCTTGATTCACTGATCTTACATTCCAGGTTCCTAAACAATATTGTTCTTTACAGCATCGGATTTTCTTTTCACCACCAGACACATCCACAGCTGAGTGTCCTTTTGGCTTTGGCCCAGCCGCTTCACTCTTTCTGGCGCTACTTGGAAATAATACCCTCTGCTCTTCCCCAGTAGTATACTGGACACCTTCCGACCTGAGGGGCTCATCTTCCGGCGTCATATCTTTTAACCTTGTGATACATTCCATGGGGTTTTCTTGGCAAGAATACTGGAGTGGGTTGCCATTTCCTTCTCCAGTGGACCACGTTTTGTCAGAACTCTTTGCCATGACCTGTCCGTCTTGGGTGGCCCTGCATGGTATAGCTTATGGCTTCACTGAGTTATGCAACCCCCTTCGCCACAACAAGGCAGTGATCCATGAAGGGGCATCATCATGGTAAAGACATACAATACATCTCATCATAATGGTAAAGACTGTGATCAACTGAGCTGTGACCTCAGTTTCCTCTTCAGGTGCTAACAGTTGATAGGCAATGTTAAGGACCTTCCTCTTTCTTCTTATGGTGTGTCTTTAAAACAGGCTTGGGAGTGGACAACCCTTCAAATAGAGGACTGCCCTCTGGAAAGTAGGACACATGGCCACCCTATAGTTATAATGTTCTTAAAAAATTCTCTACTGTATTTGCTGGCAGAAAAATTGGAGTGGGGACACATGTGGTCATGCACGCAAACACACACACGCACACTACACTACATTTTTCCAGGGGGAGGAGAAACTCTCCAACAGTTTCTCAGGGGTGGGGCTCCACGTTGGTAGTGGCAGTAGTATAGCTTCTTTATTTTTTTCTACCTTTTTTTCCTGTTGGCCACCATCTCGCATCCTCCAGACCTAGTGTCATTCTGCGGCATTGGGGGTGGGGTGGAGAGAGAGAATGGCAGCAGCCACACCAAAACTTGGTGGAGAATATTCATAGGAAATTCTGTGAATTGGCCTGTTTTTGGATGTGTGTGTGGGGGGGGGGGAGAAAAAGAGAAATCTCAGAAATGTTCTCAGAAAAAAATGTCTTCTGAGAAATTTAAGCCCAGCTCTAGTGAAAGCTGCCTTCAAGCTGGGAGGAGTTCCAGCCCTAGTTGCCCAGCTTAAGCTAGGTTTAAGCTGAGTTTATGCCTTATTGCCAGGAGAGGGACATGAGCAGAAGTAGGAAACAGCTAAACATATTTCAAATGCACAAGGGGAAAAGTTTGAACGAATGTTTGACCTTTGAAAAAAGTTCTCTAGGGACAATCCAGAGTCGTTGTCATAATTTGTAGGGGGTGAGGAAGTGCAGGCATAAATCAGCCTCAGTAAGATGAAATAGCCAGATTTAGAAGGGGGTGCCTAAAGTTTTACTTGCCATGTTCATATTTTAAGGCTGGCATATCACTATTTCTGCTCTGTTCCCTTGCTTTATTTCCATTGGGTTGTCTTTAGGGATGTCAGAGAATTCCACGACGGATCTCGGGGAGGCCGAATGCCAGTGCATTCGGCCCCCCGAAATCCATCGCGGAACGGCCTGCCACCCCCCGCCCCCTGTGGATCCCCCCCGGGACGAGACTTACCTGGGGTGGATGTTCCGGATGGCGGCGGCTCCAGCGGCAGCTTCAGTGGTGGCGGCGGCGACTGGTCTTCCGAATGGCTGCTGCTGCTGCCATTTGCAGTCTGTGTCTTTTATTTTTCTTCCCCATAGATGTGATAGGCTATGTAAAGACTTACGTAGCCTATCACGTCTGGGTCAAAAAAAAAGAAAACCACTTACGCAAATGGCCGCCACCATTTGCATTCCTTATTTTTTGCCGTCTTAGTCTATGTCAATATTTACGTAGACTAAGATGAAGAAAAGAAAGGGGGACACAAATAGCGCCCACTATGCTATTTGCGATCCCCTTTCTTTTCTTCGTCTTAATCTACATAAATATTGACGTAGACTAAGATGGCGAAAAACAAGGAACACAAATGGTGGCGGCTGTAGCCGCCGCCATTTGCATATGCATTTTTTGTTTGTTTGTTTGTTACCCAGAGCCCTCCGCGGCCGGAAATCCGGCTGCGGATGGCCCTGGCCTGGGCCTGGCCGGCTGCTCCATGGAGCCGCCGCGGAGCACAGCTGGCCATCGAGGATTCCGGGGGGGAGGACTGCATTGCCTCCCCCCCGTTGGGATTCTAGGGGGAGGGACGGAACGCCTCCCCCTCCCATGAACAGAATCCACGAAAAGGTAAGTCACTTTCGTACATCCCTAGTTGTCTTGCCACATATGAACTCTCTTTTAAAACGTAACCACTTTGCTACTCTGCAGGAATTAGACTTGCGGTGGGTATTTTGAAATGACAACGCAAGCTTTGACTGTTGGGCCTTGGCATTTAGTGCCAACTATGGCAAAAAATTCATTCTAGAGTGGAACAGAAGGAGAACTCAGAAAATACAGTCAGTTGTCTTCTCCCGGGGGATGGTTACTGCTGAATTTATGGGGAGAGGATATGTTTAGATGGAATAAACACACCTGAAACAGGACAGAAGCGTTATGGATTTGTAAAATTGGAGGTTAATGTTAATAATAATAGAGAACAAAATGCCCCAGTCTATATACCATGGTGACAATTCAGTATAGCCATTTTAGCTATGATTGGTTTCAATGGGAGAATTAACATGGTTTTTGCACTCTCCCATTGAAATCTATGGGGTACAGATGTGCTTAATGCTTAACTTTGGCTGGATGAGGCCCTACAAGTGTTATGTTTTAATGAGACATCAGATCTGAAGATGGGCTTGCAGGATCCCATGTGCTAGTTGGGCCTATGGTGAGGTCCAGCATCTGGAAAGAGGGACTTAATAACACTGAATTCGAACCTGTCACTGGCATCTTTCACCCCAATCTAACCCTATGCATGCACAGAGTGTCCTGTTCATTGAAGAGAATGTATTTATATTTATCTATATAGAAATATCTCCTTCTTTTCCCCCTCCAGAACAGAGATGGTGAAAGTGGCTAACAAAACAAAGCATAAAAACAACAACCATATCAAATAAGAACAGTTCACAAAAATACAAAAAACAAAAACAAAACAAACAAACAAACAAACAAAACCCCAGCAATCAAACATGAAAACTAAAAAAAAAAAGGAAAAAAGAGCCAGGACTGCTACAACATCACCAAAAAAGAGAGGACAAAAGATGACATATCTGCATAACATTTTCATGTGCTAATCCATATGTATAGATTCAAATTTAGATATTATTACTGTAATTTAAATAGAAATACAATACATCTCACTAGGGATGGATGGACTCACCTGTCTCGTTGAGCTGCCGCTGCACGAGCCCCTCAATGGCTTGGTGAGCAACTGACAAGTGCCATGGACCCACCTGTTCCTTCCCCAAGCTGCCATTTTGCACATAAATGGTGGCTTGGGCAGTTCCAGGAAGGGAATGTTGCTTACATCACCAATTACAGCCGCAATCTAAGCAACATTCCCTTCCCGGAAATGCCTGAGCTGCCATTGTTGGGCAAAATGGCAGCTCAGGGAAGGAGTGGGCAGGCTGCAGGATGTTCGTGGACTGTACAGTCCTTGTGGGTAAGTCTGGTGAGTGCCTCATGCTCTGCAGATGGGACCAAGTTGGTGGGAGTCCATCAGACTCCACCCCCATATTTGGTGCCTGCGCATTCCTCTATGGTGAGACTTAGGGAAGGTGGTGACCTTCTCAGTGCTAATTGTTGATGGCCAGAGTCAAGGCCCTTGATCTCCTTTCTTGTGGCCCTGCATCTGTAAACTGGACTTGATCTGGACACTCCTTCAAATAGAGCAGGAGTAGGTAGTCTTCAGGCATATAGATCTACTTTGTTTCTTATATGAAACCCAAGATGCACCAACCAGAGTCTGGTGCAAAACACACAGATGTAGAATGAAAGAGTTTGGAGCTGTATGCCCCGGCTGTGGGCTTCCAAGATCTAGAGGTGCTGAGAAGGTGATAAGTCAGATGATCCAGGTTTGCTTACAAGGAGATTTTATTGAGTAGTTACAATGCACAGGCATACCCAATGGTTGGATCAGACAAAAGCTCTGAACAAAGAGCTCTGCTGCTTAATTAATTAATTAATTAAATTTATTAATCACCCATCTGGCTGGTCACCCATCACTCTGGCTGATGTACAACAACAGAACAGTTAAAACAATGAAATTCTACATTAAAAACATTATAAAAAATACCCTAACCCACCCCAAATGCCTGCCTGAACAACCACATTTTTGATGCACAGCGGAAGCTCATTAAAGAGGTGGCATGATGGAGTTCCCTAGGGAGGGAGTTCCACAGAGTGGGGGTAGGGATGTACAAAGCTCACTTACCTTTGCTCCATCCCTCCCCGCGGAATCCTCGACGGGGGGAAGCGAGGAATCCTCGACGGCCAGCTCCGCTCCGGGGCCAGGCTGCGGAGCAGCCGGCCAGGGCCGTCCGCAGCCGGATTTCCATCCGCGGACAGCCTGGAGAGGACGCAAATGGTGGCCGCCGTAGCGGCTGCCATTTGCGTCCAGCCAGACAACCATGATTTATTTATTTATTAAATTTATTAATCACCCATCTGACTGGTCACCCAGCCACTCTTTATTTACGTAAATAAAGAATTTACTTAGCCTATCACGGCTAACCTCAAAAAAGAAAAGAAAAAAAAAGCAGCGTATGCAAATGGCGGCAGCTCTGGCGGCCACCGTTTGCGTTCCCTGCTTTTCGCCAATTTATCTTACGTAAATATTTACGTAAGATAAAACAGCAAAAAAAAAAGGGGGAACGCAAATAGTGTAGTGGATGCTATTTGCGTTCATTAATTTTTCACTGTCTAGTCTATGTAAATATTTACGTAGGCTAGAATGGCGAAAAATAAAGGAACACAAATAGCATCCACTACGCTATTTGCGTTCCCCTTTTTTTTCGCTGTTTTATCTTACGTAAATATTTACATAAGATAAATCGGTGAAAAATAGGGAATCCAAATGGCGGCCGCCGTAGCTGCCGCCATTTGCGTATGCTGCGTTGTGTTTTTTTTTTGAGGTTAGCCGTGATAGGCTACGTAAATTCTTATGTAGCCTATCATGGTCCAAGGATGGCAATGGTGGTGGCAGCAGCCCTGCTGCAGCTGGCCAGGAGACCAGCCGCCGCTGCCACTGCTGCATCCACCCCAGGTAAGTGCCATCCTGGGGGGATTCCGCGGGGGGGGGGGAGGCCGTTCCGCCACGGATTCCGGTGGGCCGGATTCTAAAGAATCCAGCCTCACTGGAATCCGTGGTGGAATTCTCCGCCATCCCTAACTGGGGGCCACCACAGAGAAGGCCCTCTCCTTCATCCTAACCAGCCTAGCTGTCCTGTCCTGATGGGACAGAGAGAAGGCCATCCGAGGCTGATCTTGTTAAGCAGCCTGTCTGGTGTTGCTGGAGGCACTCCTTAAGATAGGCTGGGCTGGAACCATATAGGGTTTTAAAGGTCAAAACCAACATCTTGAATTTGGCCTGGAAAACAACTGGTAACCAGTGCAACTCCTTCAGCACTGGAGTGATGTGGTCTCACTAATAGAAGCATAGCTTCCAAATCCTGGGAAGTACTAGTTCCCCTCTACTCAGCACTGGTTAGGCCTCATCTGGAGTACTGTGTCCAGTTCTGGGCACCACATTTTAAGAAGGATGCAGACAAACTGGAGAGGGTTCAGAGGAGGGCAACAAAGATGATCAGGGGACTGGTAACAAAGCCCTATGAGGAAAGGAAGAACTGGGCCTGTTTAACCTTGAGAAGAGAAGACTGAGGGGAGATGTGATAGTGCTCTTCAAGCACTTGAAAGGTTGTCACAGAGAGGAAGGCCGGGATCTCTTCTCAATCATCCCAGAATGCAGGACATGGAATAATGGGCTCAAGTTACAGGAAGCCAGATTCCAGCTGAACATCAGGAAAAACTTCCTGACTGTTAGAGCAATATGATCCAATTACCTAGGGAGGTGGTGGGCTCTCCTACACTGGAGGCATTCAAGACAAGGCTGGATAGCCATCTGTCAGGGATGCTCTGATTTGGATTCCTGCATTGAGCAGGGGGCTGGACTCGATCGCCTTGTAGGCCCCTTCCAACCGTACTATGCTATGATTCTATGCTACCAGAAGACTTTTATATCATACATGTTATTCAGGCAAAGCAGTGAGGTAATATGACAGGTTCAAGCATTAATCATACATTCTTCTACAACTTTCCCAGCATAGCTTAGCACTGCTTGGTAACCTATTTGGCAGAAGCAAGACTATCCTAATTTTCCCAGCACAGACACCTGTAGCTTTAAGATAAACAGAGCTTCACTTCTCAGGAACATCCTAGGCTCTGATAAGATAAACGGTACCAGAGCTCGTTAGCATGGAATATGCTGAGGGGGACTATATTGGCCTTTGACTCATCTTGCAAGCTGAGAGGCCCCCTTGCAAGGGACTGATACTAATAATGAACCAAGGCAGAGAGCATCATGGATCTCTAAGCATCTGTAAAGCTACTGTTAGCTTGCTTACAGGCCTGGGGCCCTACAGGAGCCCAGGGTTTTGTTTTGACTACCAGGACTGCATGGAGCTTGCAGTCCTTCCACACCAAAATCCGCTCTTGGTTACCCCAAGCATCCTTCATTTCAGCCGTATAATTTATGGTGGTGGTGGTGGGGATCATGTTGCTGGTGATATTGTTAAAAGATTGGAAGTTAGACAGTCTTGCCTGTGTACTGCAAACCACCCAGAGATCTTGCAGTAGATCCAGATGTACCTCTGCCCTGAAAGGGAGGACACCTTCAAACAGAGGACTGTCCTCTGTAAAGTAGGACACTTGGCCACTCTAAACCAAAGACTCACTGATTTTTTTTCCTGGCAGCAATGGAATGCTAGCAAAGAAGGAGACAGCCTAACTCCCCCAGGGTAGAGAGTTCCACCTACTGGATGCCACAATGGAAGAAACCTTCTTACACAACCCCAGCAACTATATCCCTGGAGGCAAAGGGATGTGCAAAAGGGTCTCACCAGATGACTGCAGAGAGCAGGATGATTCCTACAGAGAGAGATGGCCCTTTAGGTATTGTGCTCAAAAGACATTTTAGGCTTTAAAGCAGCAATGGAGAACCTTTGGCTCTCTAGCTATTTCTGGACTCCAACTCCCATAATTGGCCATGCTATCTGAGGCTGATGGGAACTGAGTCCAGAAACATCTGAAGGGCCACAGGTTATCTGCACCAGCTTTAAAGGGAATAATCAGGATTTTGATCTATGCCCAGAAAGGGACGTTTCCAACCTGTCTTCAAATGCAGCCCCATGTAACATGTTACAATAATATAGTCTACATGCAACTAACACAGGCACGATGGTAGACAGCTGTGACCAGTCAGCAATGGGCAGAGTTGGCGCACCAATGGAAGCAGAGCAAAAGTGCTCCATGCCACAGCTGCCACCAGGGCATCCAGGAGCAAAGCCAGGTCCCACAAGCGCTCCCAGAGTGTGGAATTTGGAAGCCCTAGGAAACATGGGAGTTCTGTGTGTGCATGGGAGCACCTGCAGGCAATTGGTTAAGTTGGACACGACTTAACGACTGAACAACAACAATGGGTCCTCAATATAGATCGGGGCCACCATGCATGGGTGGGTGGGTGGGGGTTAAACCTTCCCACTCTGCTTACTCCCCATTCCTAAATTCACCCATGTGTGGGGGCTAAAGAAAGGGGGGAAATGCACTGACAGCAACACAATTTTTCTTTCTTTAGCCCCTGAGGGGGCAAATTTAGGGGGAGAAGCAACTTGGTGGGAAGGTTGAACTCCCCTTGCTTTCAGTGGTCCAGATCAGGGGCCACAGGCTTAGAGTATTTTATTTAATGGTAGGATCAGCTACACACCATGTATTTAACATAGCATGTAATTTAGTTCTTGGTAGGGATGGCCATTGTGGGGAAATCTGGTGAGCCAGATTTCCCCAGTGCCCCCAGCTCAGCTTGCATTTGTGAGCCAAGCTGCGGGCTTTTTCCTGAAATCCAGCTAGGGTCCCCCTGCTCTGTTAAGTTGACATTTACACAAATTGTGGCTACAGGTTGCATAATTTGCTCAAATTTCATCCATAAGTTCTGCAAATGGCGACTGTAATATGCTTAATTCGTGCAAATTGTGGCCATAATATGCTTAATTTTATGCGGGTGTAATTTGCACAAATTTTATATATTACGGCTGCAATTTTCAAACATTAAGCAAATTATGGATGAAATTTGCAGAAATTATGAAAATTGTGACCACAATGTGCATAAATATGAATTTAAGACCCCCCCCTCCCCGAATCTGTGAGCTGCCCATGATGGCCAAGTAAGCCTGCCAGGACTCGTGCACATAGGAGATGGCCTACAGATGTAGAAGGGGCCCACCAAAGGATACTTGCCCCTGCTTAAATCTGGAGCTGAAAGCAGGACAAAAATTTAATAAATAAATATTCAGAATTGTGCGTGTGTGAGGTTTTAACATACTGTAATGCTCCTCTCACCGGGATAACAGGCAGGCATGGCCTTGGTGTACAAAATGAAGCAGGACAAAAGCTAATAGAGTTTTGCCAAGAGAACATGCTGATCATAGCAAACACTCTTTTCCAACAGCACAAGAGGCGACTCTACACATGGACATCACCAGATGGTCAATATCGAAATCAGATTGATTATGTCCTTTGCAGCCAAAGATGGAGAAGCTCCATACAGTCAGTAAAAACAAGACCTGGAGCTGACTGTGGCTCAGATCATGAGCTGCTTCTTGCAAAATTTCGGCTTAAATTGAAGAACGTAGGGAAAACCACTAAACCTTTCAGGTATGACCTAAATCATATCCCTGATGAATATACAGTGGAGGTGAGGAATAGATTTCAGGGATTAGACCTGATAGACAGAGTGCCTGAGGAACTATGGACGGAGGTCCGTAACATTGTTCAGGAGGCAGCAACGAAATCCATCCCAAAGAAAAAGAAATGCAAGAAAGCCAAGTGGCTGTCTGATGAGGCTTTACAAGTAGCTCACGAAAGAAGGGAAGCGAAAAGCAAAGGAGAAAGGGGAAGATATATCCAACTGAATGCAGAGTTCCAGAGAATAGCAAGGAGAGACAAGAAGGCCTTCTTAAATGAACAATGCAAAGAAATCGAGGAAAACAACAGAATGGGAAAGACTAGAGATCTCTTCAAGAAAATTGGAGATCTCAAGGGAACGTTTTGTGCAAAGACGGGCATGATAAAGGACAAAGAAGGCAGGGACCTAACAGAAGCAGATGAGATTAAGAAGAGGTGGCAAGAATACACAGAAGAACTCTACAGGAAAGATGTGAATGTCCCTGATAGCCATGATAGTGCGGTCACTGAACTTGAGCCAGACATCCTAGAGAGTGAAGTCAAGTGGGCCTTAGGAAGCATTAGTAACAACAAAGCTAGCGGAGATGACAGTATTCCAGCCGAGCTATTTAAAATCCTAAAAGATGATGCTGTTAAAGTGCTGCATTCAATATGCCAACAAATCTGGAACACTCAACAGTGGCCACAAGACTGGAAAAGGTCAGTTTACATTCCAATTCCAAAGAAGGGCAACGCCAAAGAGTGTTCAAACTACCGCACAATTGCGCTCATTTCACATGCCAGCAAGGTGATGCTCAAAATCCTACAAGCTAGGCTTCAGCAGTATGCGAACCGAGAACTACCGGAAGTACAAGCTGGGTTTCGAAGAGGCAGAGGAACTAGAGATCAAATCGCCAACATTCGCTGCATCATGGAGAAAGCAAGAGAATTCCAGAAAAACGTCTATTTCTGCTTCATTGACTACGCTAAAGCCTTTGATTGTGTGGATCACAACAAACTGTGGCAAATTCTGAAAGTGATGGGAGTACCAGACCACCTTACCTGTCTCCTGAGAAACCTGTACGAGGGTCAAGAAGCAACAGTAAGAACCAGAGATGGAACAACCGATTGGTTCAAAATTGGGAAAGGAGTACGACAAGGCTGCATATTGTCACCCTGCTTATTTAACTTATATGCAGAGTACATCATGAGAAATGCCGGGTTGGATGAATCAGAGGTCGGAATTAAGATTGCCGGGAGAATTATCAACACCCTCCGATATGCAGACGATACCACCCTAATGGCAGAAAGCGAAGAGGATCTCAAGAGCCTCTTGTTGAGGGTGAAAGAGGAGAGTGCAAAAGCTGGTTTGAAACTCAACATTAAAAAAACTAAGATCATGTCATCTGGCCCTATCACTTCCTGGCATATAGAAGGGGAAGAAATGGAAGCAGTGACAGATTTTACTTTCTTGGGCTCCAAGATCACCGCAGACAGTGACCGTAGCCATGAAATTAAAAGACGCTTGCTCCTTGGGAGGAAAGCTATGGCAAACCTAGACAGCATAGTAAGAAGCAGAGACATCACCTTGCCGACAAAGGTCTGTCTAATCAAAGCTATGGTTTTCCCAGTAGTAATGTATGGCTGTGAGAGCTGGACTATAAGGAAGGCTGAGCGCCGAAGAATTGATGCTTTCGAACTGTGGTGCTGGAGAAGACTCTTACGAGTCCCCTGGACTGCAAGGAGGTCAAATCAGTCCATCCTAAAGGAAATCAACCCTGAGTGCTCATTGGAAGGACAGATAATGAAGCTGAAGCTCCAATATTTTGGCCACCTAATGCGAAGAGAAAACTCCCTGGAAAAGACCCTGATGCTGGGAAAGACTGAAGGCAAAAGGAGAAGGGGACGGCAGAGGATGAGATGGCTAGATAGCATCACGGATGCAATGAATATGAACTTGAGCACGCTCCGGGAGAGAGCGCAGGACAGGAAGGCCTGGCGTGCTATGGTCCATGGGGTCACGAAGAGTCGGACACGACTGAACGACTGAACAACAACAACAACAATGCTCCTCTACATAAAAAAATGCTTCCTCTATGTAGTAAACTGAACATTTCAGGGATCAGCAGGGAAAAGCTCTTCTCCCAGATGAGCTGCTGATGAGAGATGGGGACAGGGAGCAGGACCTGGGGAGGAAGCTGGAACATGGCGAATCCCCACCAGCTCTATCTGGCACACAGGCGAGAGGGTCCCTATGCCTGGTGTAGGGTAACTTGAAAATATCATATATTGAGAGAGCAATCCTATGGCCCCTAGACAGAGTCTGGCAGGATAGCTTGGATTCCTCGATCTGAGATCAGAGTGCCAGATGCAGGAATCTGAGCTCCCCTCCCCCTCACAGCTGGTGTGGAGAGAACCATGCTGGCTGCCTCTCCGAGGTTGCAAAAGCGACCTTGGAGGGAAGGTAAAGCAGGCATTCCCATGGGCAGGGAGAAGGAGAGGTCTGGGGAGGGCAGCTTATGAGGAATCCTCTGTCTGCCCAAGCCTCCTTCCCTTCCCCTCTCCGATGCCTCAGGTAGATGGGGCAGGGGGAGCTCGTCTAGCTGAAATGCAGAACAGGAGGAGTGCAGAGGTGGAGATCACCTCTCTCTCCCCCCCCACTCTGCATGGGATGCCCATCAGCCTCTGAGTTCGGCAGTTGACAGCCTCTTCATAGGCACATCCCCATAATTTCTTTAACGTTAAGTGCTTACTCTCAATTAAGCTCTTGATTGCTGTGAAGCTATTTGAACTACAAAGTTACATGCTGCATAACATAAGTGCATGTGTGGAAGTATTTGAATGTTTAATGCTTACTCACAATTAAAATCTTGTTGATTGCAGAACAGCGTAGAAGCAGACCAGCCAATCAAACAGTCATTTGTTCGGCGAATATCTTCTCTATTTGGGTGTATAGAGGGCAAAGACTTATTCTCTGCTGCCTAAGGAGGCAGAACTTGATACATGGTTGGCTTAAGATGCAGACAGGTAGATTTTAGTGGAACACTATGAGAAAGAGCGTGATGGTATGAGCACTTCAGCAATGGGACATATTACCTAGAATGGTGATAGGTTTTCCATCACTCCAAGCAGAGGCTGGCTGGACAGCCATCAGTTGGGGATGTTGTAGCTTTGGGATTTCCTGCATCAAGCCGTGGATGGTGCTGTCCTGTCTAGCTCAGCTTGAAGTTCCCCAGGGGAGCTGATCTAAAGCAATTGCATTTACTAGAAGGGCAAGGCGGAATCAAATCCAATGAAGCAGGACAGCTTGGCAGGGTCTGTCAGGACCCTGGACATCTCTATGCTGGCTGGAGGTAAGGATAGACGGACTGTCCCAGCCCGCCTCACATGCTGCTTGGTGCTGGCCGCCTGACCCTGCTTGCCACCAGACGGTGTGCAGACACCCAGTGAGCAATGCATGGCCTCCTGGACCCTCACTGAGCTGCCATTATACACAAAATTTAGACCATTTATGCTGGTAATTTTGCATAAATGGGCTGCTTTATGGCCCCCATTTCTTTAAAATGGCCCTTTACGAAAAAGGCTGAGCCACCATTTTGTGGCTTGTAGGAATGTACGGAAGTCACTTACCTTTTCGACAGGGTGATTCGCAGTGTGGGGGGGAGGCGCTCTGCACCTCCCCCCGAAATCCTAACCCGGCTGGCTCTGCTCCGCAGAGATTCCGTGGAGCTGCTGGCCGGGGCCTCCCACAGCTGGACATCCGGCCTCTGGGCAGCCTGCAGGAAAAAAAAAAAAACAGCGTACGCAAATGGTGGTGGCTATGGCGGCCGCCATTTGTGTTCCCTTTTTTTTTTTTTGCTGTTTTAGCCTACGTAAATATTTATGTAAGCTATTACAGCGAAGAAAAGGGGAATGCAAATAGCGTAGTGGGCGCTATTTGCGTTTCTTTTTTCCCCACCGTAATAGCTAACGTAAATATTTATGTAGGCTAAAACAGCGAAAAAAAGGGAATGCAAATGGCAGCCGCTGTAGCTGCCGCCATTTGCGTATGCTGTTTTTTTTTTTTTAGCTTGCCGTGATAGGCTATGTAAATACTTACGTAGCCTATCATGGCCTCCTATCACCACTATGATGAGGAAGCTAATGGCGGCCGCAGTGCAGCCGCCATTCGCAAGTCAGCACGGATGGCAGCAGGTAAGTGCTCCATTTCTCATGCCTTTCATGGGGTGGGAGGGGCGGGGGGCAGGGGCTTCGTTCTGCCATGGATTTCGGGGGGCCGAATGCACTGGCATTCAGCCTCACTGAGATCCATGGCGGAATTCTCTGACATCCCTAGTGGCTTGGCAAGGGAGCAGGGATCCCCATGCTTGCCCAACTCAGTAAGCACCAGGTCGGGCAAGCATGGAAATCTATGGACTGGCATCTAGGGGGCTGAGCTAGCGAGAACTTGCTGGGCCTTGAGCCTCAACCAGACCCCTCCTTAGCTGGAGGTCACCCAGGAAGAGCTTTTGTTTCAGTAACATGCAAAGGTCTTCTGAGGCTTTTTGAAGGCTGGCTGATCTGAACCAGTGTTAACCCCACCCGCTCTGACAAGCTGTCTGTCTCTTCAAAGTCCACTGCCTGATTCTGGCTCCTCCAGCATGTAGGCGGTGAGGAGTGCTTTGGAAGGGTGCCCTTTGAGTCCGAGGAGTCTGGTAAAGCCATGTCCTCCAGCCTGGAAGGCCCAGAAGCAGCAGATGATGGGTTGCTGGATGAAGCCCCCTCCCCCTCTGAGCAGTCCTCTGAGCCACAGGGGGGATCAAGGCTGGAGAACATGACAGATGTACTACAAGCCCCCCTCCATCTCTATGATCCTCTTGCTTTCACAAATGTTTTATGTCGCTTTTCTTCCTCATCTAAAAACTCCCCGCCAGGTGTGTTTTCAGTACTGGTGGATGAATTTCCAAGTAACTTCCTGTCCCAGTTAGTGTTATGGGGCAAACGCAGGAGAATCAAACTACACTTATTTATTGTATTGTATTGTATTTATTTATTACATTTATATCCTACCTTTCTTCCATTGTGGAACTCAAGGTGGCTACATGTGCTTCCCAGGTGGTCTCCCTTCCAAGCACTGACCAGATCCAAACCTGCTTAGCTTGAGCAAGGTGGTGGCCTCATGTGCCTTCAGACCACTTCCCTGGGGATAGCATGCTAATGCGTATGTACGCAGAACCATTAGTGCCAATGTTATGAGCCAGAAAGGAACTCTTGGAATAAACGACAAGCTCATAAATATCAAATCAAATGGGGGAGAGTTTGCCTATCATTAACAAAAATTGAGTAAGATCACAACGGAGCAAGTTCACTGAAAATAAACACCCAGTTTCCGGGAACCATCATTTGAATTAATTTTTGTCCCATCCTCTATATGGCATCTCTGTTTTAAAATCTTTCACTTTTAAAAAAGATCAGACTGGACTCCTGCCAGATGAACAAGGGTAATGGAGCAGAGTTGTTCTGAAACTACTAATGATGGTTTTGCAAATCAGTTCAGTATTGATGAAAATCACCTCCCCCTTTCAGCAGTTTTTGGCATTCTTTGTGAAAATGTCCACTTATTCATTTATATTGGCCTCATTTGCCCTCATTCACCCTCACTGATGTCATCACTTAGACAAATCAGATTGGCTGTGTTATGTTGTGATATCATCTTGTTCACTATATGATCTCTGATCGTATGGAATCACCTATAATCTAAGATGAAAGGAAAAGTAGCATCCAGGAAAAATGGCAGTGAAGAAACAGGCAGAGGAAACAATTGCCCCAAACTAGATGGAAATTCTAAATACTTTTAGAGCCTGAAATATATATTTTTTTCAGGAGAAATGTCCCCTCTCACTGAAATCACAACTTTTGACCTGAAAATCAAAAGTGGAGCATATTTGATGCAGTTCTAAAATGGAGTGGCTTGCAGCCACATCCGCCACATGCTGAAGTGGTCCAGTGAGCAGACTTTCCATTACAGCTGTGATCAAATGGTCTCCTGAAATTCTCCACCTTACTTGTGGGCAGAGAAATTTGGGAGACAATTTCACTGAATTTCTCCAGGGGGAGAAATCCTCAACAGTTTCTCCCAGTTAGGGCTCCCCATCGGCAGGGCTTGTTTCCCCTAAGGATGTTCGGGGTCTTCGTGCTGCAACAGCATCAACTGTCTTGGCAGGCTGGCCCCCAGTTTGCATCCACCACAATGCAGGTGGGGGCAGTGTGGTGTCCAGCTCCAGGAATGAGGTGGAGTTCATGCTCTGCCAAGACCTGTCCTCCAATTTCCTGAAAGTTTTCTCCCCCCATGAAAGAAGTTTCCATTCTTCTGCCTCATTCAGGATGTTTTATAATGTATTTTTGTGGTGTTTTTGAGCTCCCCTAATCACAGGTAGCCTCCCAGGCTGCCTGCACGTCCTGATCTAAAAAAATCCCATGGGGGGAATTACTTCATAGAGCCTTAAACTGGGCTTTAGCTGAAGTGTTGGAAGCTGAGGAGGCTACAGATAGCCAGAGAGATCATTGTACAATGAAAAACAGGACACTTGTGATCACTCCTTGGCCACCTCCCAAATAAGGTAAGCCCAAGAAACCCAAACCCAGCCCATGAGCATTCCTCTGAAATGTCTTCACCATTGAATTTCTTTTTGAAAACAGTTTCTCTTCTATCAAATTGAATGAGAAGGTTGAAAAAATGTGGGAGAAATTTTTGGCACAGCACTACTTTAAATAGTTGTAGTATCTAAGTTGGTGTGGGGTCAGAGATTTGTAAATGCTGGGAAATGCATAAGCCCATTTAAGGACCCCTTGTAAAAGTGGTCTGATGCTTTAAGATTGAGAGCCAAGAGCACATTTTAGTTGAAAACAATTTTAGAAAAATCCCTGGGCAATTTTAAAGCGGAAAGAAAAAATGCAATAAGGAAAAAAATATATCCGTATTTTGTACAAGAGTGCATGATTCATACCCAGACTCTATTCCCCCCACCCCACCCCACCCCACCCCACCCCACCCCACCCACACAAGAGAAAGTTACTTAAAGCTTTAGCACGCTTTATTGCGGATATATTTAACTCAGCACTAATAGGTGACGAAAAAAGTCCTGGGTACCTGTATTCTCCCAGGAATGTGGAACAGCAGCCTCCAATGTTATTGATGGTGGGAGAGAGTCTTCCTCACACCCTACAGTGAGTTACTGTTGATGAAACAGAAAGACAAAGAGAACAGCTACAATTCTAATAGACTCTCAGAAACAGTTTTCCTGACTGACCTTGAGACAATTTCCCCCCCTCTTTCCCAGACAGGTATTTCAGATGATACAGCAGCAGAGGTAGAAGGAAAGGGATTTTTTTTTAATGAGGGACAGAAGGAAGCTGCACCCTCTCATCCCCTAATTGCGCTGAAGGTTAACTGTGACGACCTTCAAGTCTCAAATGTTGACAGAATTTGGCCAGCTTTAAAGTGTTTTTCCTCTAGTATGCCAGAGGTTTGCTCTTAGATAAACATGTCATGACTATCTCTCTTACATGACTCTGCCTGTCCTTCTGTACTATCCCTTATGCCTGGCATTTCCTCCTAATTGGTGCCACCACTTCTATCTCTTCTCTAAATTCCCTCTTTAAAACCCCTCTTTTTCTGTAGATATCTAGCTGTGCACACAAGCACAAATTATCAGTGTGTGCCTTGGCGCCAACAATGTTTTGCACCTGGCCAGACCGCTAGATATCTCAGAATATGTGAAAACTTGAATGTGGTGAAGAGCCTCGTATGACGCAGGGTGGTAGGCGGCAGTATTGCAACTGAAACTCTCCCCACGACCTGAGTTCGATCCCAGTGGAAGCTGGTTCCCAGGTAGCCAACTCAGGTCAACTCAGCCTTCCATCCTTTCAAGGTCGGTAAAATGAGTACCCAGCTTGCTGGGGGAAAGGTAGTCACGACTGGGGAAGGCAATGGCAAACCACCCAGCTATAGTCTGCCATGAAAACACCAGTGAAAGCGGCATCCCTCTAGGAGTCAGCAATGACTCGGTGCTTGCACAGGAGGAACCTTTCCTTTCCTTTCCTTTCCTTTCCTTTCCTTTCCTTTCCTTTCCTTTCCTTTCCTTTCCTGAATGTGATGAATTGACCTCTGCAGTCTCCTTGAGCAGCCTTGGAATCATAGAGATTAGGAGGGGACCCTTCCAACAAGCCTTAGGACTTTTAGAGCAGGCCGGGTCAGGTGACCCAGCAGCTAAAGCTCCACCCCCAAGCCTCAAACACATTAGCAGGCTGGGTCAGGTGACTCAGCAGCCAAAACAAAGCAGTGACATAAAAAAGAAGCCTCAATAAAGCCGCAAACTCACCTCTTCTTTCCTCCTCGTAAACTGCATAGAGGTGGTGTTGGGGTGGGACATTGAGTCTGCATGAGTGCGTGCTTCCCTCCTCACAAAACGCATGGAGTGATGTTGGAGACAATGTCACTCCCCTCCCCTGCGGAATGTGGGGAGTGCTTTTGGTCCACCCCTTTAAAGAACAGAGCAGGGATGCAGCACCTTTCAGTCCAAGGGCCAAATTCCATTTTAGAGAAGCTCTCAGGTACCACATTTCTTTCTTTTCTTCCCCCACCCTCAACATCTCCCATTGCGGGGAGCACACGTGTGTTTGCTCTCTCACTCCTGCTGGTGTAATGGAATACAAAATGGACTGAACAAATGTTTTTTGAAACTCGACTCTGTACCTGCATTTGATATGCAAGAACATTTGTGAGTAAAACTATTTTACCTTTTCTTCACTGAAGAAGGGGGTGGTCTCCTTTATTGTTCTAAGAAAGCCTTGCATGTATGTGGGACTGGTAAACGCTCATTCTGTTTTACCTTTTTGTTTTTTCTCTGCTAATTGCCTTTCTAACAGGAGGCATCATTACTAAATAACCCGACCACTTCTCTGGTGCTTAACCTGTGGTTCCAGGACCAGAGTTCCTTTCTTGTTGCTTGTACCATCTTGCTGCCTTTTATGCCCAGAGAGATCCATTGCCTTGTATACCCCAGTGGAACTTCACCCCCTGTGAAGTGCCCGCTGCTGAACTCTGGATGCATCCATTCAAGCCAGGTTGTCCACACAGACTGGCAGCTTGGTTGCTTGTCCTCAGGTGTACAGGAAGGGGATGTTCAGTTGGATGTGCATCCACATTTGCAGGACTGTGGTTCCCTCTTGGATCTATGGGGCAACTATAGTCTTGCAGTGGGGCCACAAGGCTGTTAAAATTCTGGACTTCAACAGTCCTGTTTTTAGAGTTTTTGTGGAAAGATGGAGGCCTAGGGCATTGTGCTGAGGCGTTTCAGGGTCATGAGCCAAGTGCAACCCTGTACTTAGCTAGGTTGCCTTCCTTGCCTTCTTTCCCCAAGTTCCTTTGCCTTTCTCCATCTTTGTTATTTTCTTCAGAGAAGTCAGGATCTGAGGAGTAGAGGTGTGCAAATCAGCAAAACTCGAGCTCACTGAGGTACTCTGATTTCAACCCAATAAAGTTGTATTGAATTGTGTCCATATCAGATTGAGAGCTTTGGGGTTTCTTTTCACATGAAAATGCAGAAAAAAGCCATTGGCTATGCTGGCTGGGAATGGTAGGTATCACAGCCCAGTACATCAAGAGGGCACCAAGTGGTATTGCCAATGATCACTTCTAGGCTGAGGCACCTGTGGCATGCTGTCAGGGTTCCCCTTGTGACCTGGACCCCCTGAGCAACCCCTTAAGCATCTCTTGCCTCAAGAGTCCCACCTTCCTTCTTTTACTTTCCCCTTCCCAATAACATGGGGTTTAGGCTGTAGGTGTGGGGTGATTGGCACTTCAGACACCTGGGTGTTAACCACAACAGTTTACTGCTAAAGTAAAACAAGCAAATTACAACTAAAGGTATTTACACAATAGAGCTGAGTGATATCAAAGGCATTAAGAGAAAGTAAAAGTGGCAAAATGCAAGTTCCTTGACCCTAGCTGTACTTAAACTTTTCCAGGCTGCTTCTTTCAGCTTCTTCTTCAGGCTATGGACTCCCTGGCTCTGCTCTTACTCCTCTGGTCTATCTGACTCTCTCTTTTTATACCCTCCTCCCCTAAAACTGAAAGTACTGCTTCAAACCTGAAGAAATGGAACTTAACTGGGGAAATGAAACTGAACCTTAACTAGGGAAATGAAACTACTCCTCTCAGGGGTAACCCCTCCCAACAAAAAACTCCAGGCCTGTAGGCCTGACCTTTTTCCTTGCCTCTGTAGGCCTCAAACCTTCACACACACACACACACACACACACAGACACACACACACACACACACACACACACATGGGAATCCTCATTTTTATTGTTAAGTGGGTTTCTTGGCCGTTTTGGAACTCAGTCACATCATTTTGTTTGTTTAGATTTATGGAAGAAGAGACTTCCAAAAGCTTCTGGGGCGTCCAGCTCTCTGAACTGCAATAAATCAGAAGAGAAACAGAAGCTATGTAATATTACTAAATAACCAGGTAACACTAATCCTCCCCCCACAACCAATTGTTCCCCAGTTGCCCATAAATCACTCCTAATAAAAACGCTTCTTCAGCAACCCCCTCTTCTTTTATTATACCGGATGACTTGTAATTTTCCTCTGAAGGTCAGGAGGCTTGAGTTATAGGCAGACAGAGAGCAGAGTGCAAGATGTAGTAGTGGTGTTCTCCTTCCTTTTTGCTGAAACCAACCTCAGAGAGACCAAAGAGCAGCTGGAGGAAGGAAGAGCTAACAAGCCCTCAAAAATCATGGCTGAGCACATGATTCCTTGGTTGGTTGGTTTGCAACATTTATAGTCTGCTCTATAACAGCAGTTCGCAGGGCTGAGTAGAGAATAAAAAAAAACAAACAGGTTAGCAACGTAGAAACAACAATAAAATGTGATGCAGCATTACAATCAACTCCAAATTTAAATCAAGAAAGACTGCAAATTGCCCCACGTTTACTTCGGAGGAGAGCCAGTGACTTCAGTGAAACCACTCTGGAATACGTTGTCTGAACACTGTGGGGCAAAATAAACGGGGTACAAAGATATATAAAAAAGGAATCCCCCAACTACATTCCCTCCCTGTCTATAGGCTTGCATGACTTTTTGTTGTTGTTGTTGTTGTTCAGTCGTGTCCGACTCTTCGTGACCCCATGGACCATAGCACGCCAGGCCTTCCTGTCCTGTGCTCTCTCCCGGAGCGTGCTCAAGTTCATATTCATTGCATCCGTGATGCTATCTAGCCATCTCATCCTCTGCCGTCCCCTTCTCCTTTTGCCTTCAGTCTTTCCCAGCATCAGGGTCTTTTCCAGGGAGTTTTCTCTTCGCATTTGGTGGCCAAAATATTGGAGCTTCAGCTTCATTATCTGTCCTTCCAATGAGCAGTCAGGGTTGATTTCCTTTAGGATGGACTGATTTGACCTCCTTGCAGTCCAGGGCACTCGTAAGAGTCTTCTCCAGCACCACAGTTCGAAAGCATCAATTCTTCGGCGCTCAGCCTTATTTTGTAAAATCTGTTCTGTCTGTGTTTCATGGATTGCCAGGTGCCTTTTGTTCCATTGTCCCTGCACTGGCAGAATCAGATTTTTTCCAATTTCCCAAATTTGTGCAAATTCCCATTTGTGCAAAGTTGTACTTGCAAAAATGCGCAAATCCCTTCAGATCTGCAAATTCTTCTAAAATATGCATTTTCATGCTTTAGCCTATGGGGCAAATGCATACTTTTGGCTGGGTTTTTTTTAATTACCTATTTTTCTATGACTAAATTTGCAGAAAATTTGAGAAAGTCTTTTTTTTTTTTTTAAACGGACTGCAAGCCCACTGCAGAATCAACAGGCTGGGTTCATAGAAATCTGAACTCATTTAATTCCATGGTGGATTTCTCTGACATCCTTATGACTGTCTATATAAGAGAGAATTCACATCGGACAATGACCTGAATGGGTGGGGAAGTGGATTCCAGTAGTGCAGTTCCTGCGTGTGTCTCAGCCACTTGCTCCTGGAGGCAGGAGATCAGGGGCTTCTTCTCTTCAGCTCACCTCTTTGCTCACCGATGGTGGTGGCGGCGGTGGCGGCGGCAGCCATGGGAATGAGGTTTAATTCTCAGCAATACAACTTCAAGTAAAGATATTCAGCATTGGGCCTCTGGGCCAAATCTGGTACTTCACACCTTGCATAGCTCCTTTAGAGTTTTGACTGAAACCTGGAGCCTATCCCAAGTTGCACTTACACTTACCACTTTAAAAGTGTTTGTGCACTTGCCTTCTGCTTACTCACAAGCCCATCCAATCACCAGTCTTCTATCTCTCAGACTTCATAGTCACCAGTAATAGAAGAGTAAGGTGACTATGGGACCCAAATCTCGAGTAGGGAGGAAGGAGGTGCAAGAAGAAGGTGCCCCCCTTTCTATGGAACTCCCTTCCTTTGGAGGTCAAGCAGCTGCCAACACTATTGTTTCTAGTGCCTCCTAAAACATCTTTATTTCAGGAAACCACAATTTTTATAGGAATTCTAATTTTAAAAAATAATATACATTTTTTTTAATACGGAGTTTTATTCTTTTATCTTATCTTTGCATCTTTTGTGGTTCCTCGCTCCAGAATCTGTCTAGATGTGGAGCGGTATATAAATGTTGTAAACAAATAAATAAATCAAGGGGTCTCAGCTGCAATTGTTTTCCACTAGCGAACCAGGGAGAGATGCACTGAAAGCTGGGACTCCAGCCAAATTAGTCCATAAATAGAGCCAACTGATAAATACACATACACACTTAGAGGAAAGTGGGGGTGTGGATTAAGCAAGGACTAGTTGGAGGTTGAAATATACCTTTTCCTGGGCAGAAGCCTGTTCCTGAAGACTGGATACTAGGAAGCGGTGAAACTCCTATTCTGCATTGCAGCAGGAAAAATGTTTCCCTTTTAAACTGAGGCTTGAGAAGGACGATGGTTTAGGGATAAGCACAGACCAAAGGAGCAAGGCTAATGCTAACCTGGGTGAGTGTAAGCAGTGGGAGAGACAGAGCCTTAGTATTCTGTATCTTTTATGGCGGCCCTGTCCTCCCCGTACCAGCGTGAGCAGTGGAGGATGGGGTGCTGATGTCAGTGGGGCAGTGAATCTGCTTCAGGCTTCAGTCAAAACCGATCAGAATTCTGAAGGAGTTATCCAAAATGTGAAGCACCTTGGAGAGCTCCCTTAGAGTTCTGACTGGTTCTAGCTGAAACTTGGAGCGGATTCACCAACATCAGAGCCTCCAGCCTCCACTGAGTGTGACGGCTAGCAGGATGCTACAAGATGCCTTCCCGGAGAAAGGGATCAGACAAAATTTGGGTAGCATATCCACGAAGACCCCAACATTCAAGTGACCTGTGGTGAGAGCAGATGGAATCTGCTCATCATACCATGGAAGGGAAGAGATCAAGACACTGGCACAAGTTGCTGTACAAAAAGCAGACTTTTTATACTTCCTAGACAAAGGATTTGATATCATGCTTTCATGACCAAACTTTAAAGGGTATGCCAACGACTGTTAAGTGTTGACAAGGGGCCACTTCACATGGCACGAGGGTAGTTAATAAGCCACAGTGGCTTGTTAACCACCCTGCATGTGCCAGTTGCATGTTGACCTGATTTACATAATTACCCTAAGTGGGTGTGGCTTGTTGTGACTTCTGAACCCAGAGAGGGTGGCTGGTTGGGGTGGTTAACAAACCACCCAGCAACCCTACAACAGGCCATGGGTTCTGGGTAGTTTGTTAACCATCCCACCCACCCTTGCCTGATTTGGACATCATGACAAGTTGCACCTAGTGAGGGTAATTATGTAAATTGGGCTGGCAAGTGATGGGCACATGCAGGGGGGTTAACAAACCACTTTATTAACCACCCTCCCATTGTGTGAACTGGGTCACAGGTGGTTCCTGCCTGCTAAGAAAAGATGTTAGCAGCGAGGATAGTATGATACTTGGCCGGAGCCATCCTTATTACAACAACGGAAGAATGTTAAGTGTGAATGGGTTATCCATCTTGCTGATGGGTTTCTTCATTGCCTTACTTGCAAAACCCCTTTCAGCCCATTCATGTTCATATTTCCACCTTGCAGGTATGTCCTAGCCTCTTCACTGTGGAAGTTACTCTTTTCATAACTAAGGCCACAATCCTATCAGGACAGGCGGCTGCCTCCGAACTTGGAGGCAACCACCTATCCAATGCAGGGCAGGAGAAGCACAGAGGGCATCGTCCCCTCCATGCTTCAGCCACCCTGCATTTGTGGCTAGACAGCTGATTTCAGCTCTCTAGCCATGGGAAGGCAGAGTGGGGGAAGCGGCGGCTAGACAACACATTGGATGTGTCATACTGGCATTTCCACCTTCCCCGCCATGGAACACCCCCTGGAATGCCCCGTTTTCACCACTCCACACTCCTCTTCTGAGCATGGAGTGTGGGGCCATTCCAAGCTGCCTGTGAGGCAGTGCAGGAATGGGGGAAGGTCAGTTCCCAGAAACCGATGTATCCTATGGCCATCTAGCCACTGACTAGTGGCCATAGGATTGGTCCCTAAGTTAAGCAAAACAAAATTACATAGTTTTTGTATGAATAAATTTCTAATAACTTACTAATTTTGTATCTTGCTTGGATTGAGGCCATCAAAATATTATGGAGCTTTGATTGAGAGGATAATGCCATGCCTCCCCTTATGTACATGACCTAGGGCTTCTAAAATACCCCCCTTTGTTAAAGGTCAGGGTTTTTGTAGTAATGACTGCATTTCTGGAAATGCCCGGGCACATGGCTGTTCTGCTGTGTGTGTGTGTGTGTGTGTGTGCAGGAGATACACTCTGTCAGAGCTATTCCTTAAAAAGACACCCCCCCCAGTCAGTCTTGATGTTGAAGCCATGAAATCTACATGGTCAGAGTCTGAAGAAGGAATGGAGGAAGAGCCACACAGTTTAATGAACTGGGCTTTTACTAGGTCTACAGAATTATGCATGGTGTGGAGAATGTGGATATGGAGACATTTTTCTCCCTCTCTCAAAATACTAGGACCCAGTGGGGTCATCCTATGAAGCTGATTGGTGGGAGATTCAGGACAGAGAAAAGGAAGGACTTCTTCACACAGTGCACAGTTAAACAATGGGATTCACCACCACAAGATTCAGTGATGGCCACCAATTTGGATGGCTTTAAAAGGAGGCTGGACAAATTCCTGGAGGAAAAGGCTATCAATGGCTATTAGCCTTGATGGCCTATGTACACTAGTTGCTGGGGAACATGGGGTGGGAGGGTGCTGTTGCTCTTATGCCCTCCTTGTGGGTTCCTGGTCAACAGCTGGTTGGCCACTGTGTGAACAGAATGCTGGACACGATGGACCCTTGGTCTGGTCCAGCAGGGCTCTTCTTATGTTAGGTGTCATACAAAGTTCAGGTTACATCTAAGACTGCAGCAAACACATAACATTTGTGGTGTAGTGGTTAGAGTGTTGGACTGGGATGCTAGGTCTACAGAATTATGCACATATCATATTACAGAATATCTCTGCTAATGACCACAAGTATGTCCAGCAAGAGTTTGGTTTATTTATCCTCTCCATTCCCTGGCTCAGACTCAACAGAAAGTAGGCAAATTCAGTAACAAGGAGTCTCTCGCACTCTTTTTATATACCTTGGAGCTGACTTCACATTGATGACAAGGTGTTCCACTGAAACTAGCCACACAGCTCATCAGACACTGCCTGTTCCTGACCTCAGCAATCTGAGCCCAGGCTGTCAGCTGCTTCTTCTCAAATCAAAGTTCGTGTCGTGCCAGTTTGTACAAGGAGGAGGAAATGGAACAGTGATGAAAAGCTGCTGTGATACTATGCACATTTATTTGGGAAGATGTCCTGTTGAAAGAAGTAGAACTATTGCCAAGAAACGTGGCTTCGCATCATCAATGGGCATCAATGTTAAGGTTGCCTGGGTGCACCCCAGGGATTCACTGTATTAAAAGCTAGTGATTAACCAGGAGACACAGCAGCTGTGGCTTCTCCCACCAGATCCTTTCTGGTTTGCTTGCCCATCCCTCTCCTGCACTTGCTGTGTGACACCTATGGAGCCTTGTGCTGAGTCACACCACTGGTCTGCCTAGGCCCGTATTGCCTGCCCTGGCTGGCAACAGCTCTCCTGCAGCTCAGGCAGAGGCCTTTCGCAGCCCTGCTAGCTAGGGGTGTATGAAACCCCACTTATGTGGCTCCTCTGGGGTCCGTAGGTGGGGGGAGGCGATCCGTTCCTCCCCCTCGGAATCCTGCCTGGCCGGCTCTGCTCCGCGGCCAGTCCATGGAGCCACCGGCCGGGCCAACCCACAGCAGGGCCTCCAGCCGCTGCCGGGCTGCTGCGGACGCAAATGGTGTCCTGCGTAGGGGACACCATTTGCATCCCTACGCCAGCCTGTGATAGGCTATGTATATATTTATGTAGCCTATCACGGCTAAAACAGGGATGCAAATGGCGTAGGGGATGCCATTTGCATCCCTGCTTTAGCCGTGATAGGCTACATAAATATATACATAGCCTATCACGGGCGGGCATAGGGACGCAAATGGCGGCCGCTACGACGGCCTCCATTTGCGGCCGCAGCAGCCTGGCAGCGGCCGGAGCTGCTGCCGTCGCTGCCACTGCCACTTCATCAGCTGCCAGAGCTGCCGCTGCCGCCGCCGCTGGAGCCGCAGCCAGGTAGGCTCTGTTTCCTGGGGCTTTTGCAGGGTGGTGGGGTGGGTTGCTCTGTTCCGCCACAGATTCCGGGGGGCTGAATTCACTGGAATTCGGCATCCCTGGGATCCGTGGCGGAATTCTCTAACATCCCTACTGCTAGCTGGAGATGCTGGTGATTGAACCTGGGACCTTTTGCATGCTCTACCATTAAGCTACAGTACCTGGAACACCACTTGCTACAGGATTCCTGTAGCAAAGACAGAGAACCAGAACCAGAGGTTTTTTGTTTTGTTTTTAAAGTTGGCAACCCTGCTTTTGGCTGTTACCAGCCATAATTAGAAACGCAGCATAAATCTGAGTATCAGATGCAAGAAATGAGTCACAGATGATGCCAGGCTGGTGAACTTTCTGGGAGCATCTGATTGGTTGATTGCAGCTAATAGAATGCTGAAAGAGATGAACCATTGGCTGGATACCACACGAACATTTGCGTGTGCTGTGCCATCAGCAGAAAGATCACAGAGCTATCCATTATCAGGTCTGTTGCTAATTTCTGATGTCCTGCCGGCAAGAAGCATTATCCCAGATCTGTTCCAGTGTTTATTGCCCTGTTGTATCTTATCGACACACTGCATTTAAGACTTTTTGTTATGGCACAAAAAGAAAAGAAGCAAAAAAAGAGAAAGAAGAAGATCATATTTATCTTCAGTTCACACCTGCAATTCGAATACTTGTTGGACAAGGATTTCTGGTCCAAGAAAACAAGTCTAACTTTCTGATAACTCACCAACCCTAAACCAAGTCCAGCACTAAAAGCCTGCCAATTAGGCACAGATCTTGTGAACTGATTTGAAACAACAGATCACATTATACACACACACACACACACACACACACACACACAGAGTTTTGTGATCACTTTCTCTAAATTCATTGTGTTTTTAGCTTCTCTGTACAAAATAGGAAGTAGGACTGACCTAGTATAAGTTATCTGAAGGTTTCTTTGTCCTAATGATGCTAATGATTCACATTCAATGACGCATCTCATGCATTTCTTTAAGCTTGTCATGGAAGCTGTGCTGAATTTTGTGATGCATTTCAAATCTGTGATTGCAGTTTTACAACTAAAAATGAGAGATGCAGAGTAGGAAAGAGAAATCAAAGGCCTCTCCTTGGGCTCATTTCCCCTAGTGAAAGAACAGAAGAGCATGTTCTGGCTGAAATGTAAGTTGGCTTCCTACCTAATTTGAGTCCTTTACACTGAGGCCCCCACATGCTGACCCACAAGTCAGAGATGGACAATTGGAGAAGAACACTAAGGATTTGTGTGTTGGGTTGCCAGAGTGAAAAACGCAGTCATAGCCATTCTTCTTGGATATCTCCCAATGTTAGGTTTCTTAATTCTGGCAGCAAAGGGCAAGGGCGGATGTAAAGGGCCTTTGCCCTGCAAGGAATGGTGTGTTTGCAAAGAGACCTGCATAAACGAAGTGCAACTAAGCTCATGCAGAGTGTTTTCCATGTCTGAAGGGTACCTGCTTCTGTTTCTGAAAGTGCATCAGTAGGACAGTTTTGTGTCCTGACCTTCTCTTCCTTACTGAGCACTGATTGCAATGGCTTCTCTAGCCCTATTCAGGCATTCTGATTCTGCATAGAGCAAATACATGAGGAGAGGGAGAGCACTAGCCCCACTCCCTCCATTATTCACACCTTGGATAGATCCTTTAGGGTTCTGATGGGTTCTGACTGAAACCCGGAGTGGATTCCCTGCCCCACTGACCTGGGCGCCACCAGCCTCCACTGCCTCTGTATCTGTGGAAGCTCTCCATGTGCTTCAGAACACTGATTTTCCAGTGTCCTGAGTCACGTGGAGAACTTCCGTGGATACTGGAGGCCAGTGGTATAGTGGCAAATTTTGAAGTGCAGGTGCTTCTCGTGACATTCCCCATTAGCCATATGCCCAAGGAGAGTCCAAAATACTTTACATCACAACAGGGAACAATATATTGTTGCTGGGAAAATTCATTCCCCCTTTTGCAGCTACTGTGAGGATTGCAGCTAAGCTCAGAGCAAACTGAATGGGGAGTTCTGAGAGGGGTGGCAGATGATGTCAGCATCCTTGATAATCAAAAAATGTTGCTGCTGTGTCCCTGAGAGCCCTGCCTTCATTACACCACAACTGGAGGCTCTCCTCTTCCGAAAGTCGCCCTCTACATGCAGAGGGCAACAAGGGGTCAGGGCTGGTGCACTCCCTCTCCTTGACTGTTTTCCCTACACAAAATCAGAGCACCTGAATAGGGCTTTTGAGTGGGGAGCAAGGGCCCAGCCCAGGTGGTGAAAGCAGCAAGAAGTGGAGATGGTGAAGACAGCAGCTCGCCTTGTGAAGGGGCAGGGAAAGTATGAAGTCTCTCCTCTCCCCATTGCTTCTCCCTTCCCAAACTCTTTCTGGAAGCTCTTCTTACTTATGAAAAGCAGCAAAAGGGACTTTATTCCATAGGCTTCTGCAGAATGTGCATTCAGGCCGTGAGCTAGAGGGGAATAGAAATACCACGTGTAGTGCAAAGACTTTCTTCAAAGGGGTCTAATAACCTCCCAGGAAATTTCAGGGAATAGACGCACCCAATTTCTTAACAGCGCAATCCTAGGTATGTCTACTCAGAAATAAGTCCCACTGAGTTTAATGGGACTTACTTTCAGGTAAGCGTGCATAGGATTGCAGCCTCAGAGTTTTGTTTGCTTAATGTTTTCCTTAGGCTAGCGTTTATCCCGTATCCTTGCAAAAACATTACTATGATTTGGTTTTGACGGATTCACCACTTTTAAAGAAATCCCAAGGCCATTAAAAAAAAAAAACCCAGAGTAAGCATAAACAGCTCTTTCTCCTTCCCTTGTTGTAACAACAAAGTACATGAATATCTATGCTAGTATTGTTCCTCCTCCTCCTCCTCTTTCTCATCCTTGCTGCCTCTTGCTCACTTGACAGGCAGAGAGCCAGTGTGCAAGCAGGCCGCGGCATCTCCTGCGCCTCCTTCTCACCATCACCATTGTCTGGGCCAGAGCAACATGCAGGTGAACATGCAGGTTGTAATGGTGAAGAGGAGGAGCAACTCCAGGGGGCTCTTGTCAGTGGGCCCCTGCTGGGGTGTGGGCCCTCAGCAGGTGCCCAACCATGCCTACCCTTGATGCTGGCCCTGGAGAGGAGGGTGGCTGAGCAGAGCAGTGGTGGCGGAACAGAGCAGGGATTGCAGTGGTTCCATCCAACCTCTCCATAAAACCTCTCTATGTACAAGCCTCAGTTAAAGGACTAGCATCTCCTTCCTGATCTCATTAAAGGCTTATGCCTAGCAGGTTGCAATTCTCCCCTGGCACAAAATCATGCCTTCTCCCTTTTTATATCCAGTGCTGTCCTCTGATCACACCATACTTCAAAGCTTACCAAGGCTGGCTTCAGATTTGTGGGGGCCCTGGCCCCTGGGCAATGACTCTGGGCCCCAGAAGGTTTAGCTGGCCGTGATGGCAGAAAGCAGCAGCAGCAGCAGCGTGATCAGCTGGGCAGGCTGAAGCCACCGTTTTAATTTCCCACAATGCCCCTGATGTAGCATTGCTCTGGGTCATTGTGGGAAATTACAGTGGCAGCCCCAAGCCACCTGGTGTGAAAGCCCAGCTCAGCAGGGCCAGGGCCAGCTCAGAGGTGGCAGGGTCAGCACCGTCATGGGCCCTACTGGGGCCTTAGCAGCTGCCCAAAGATGCCATGTGTTGACGCTCTGACCTGGAAGCAGGCTGGTCCGTTGTGGATCACCCCAAAAGGAGGATAAAAGAGGACAAGGTGTTTTGCATGAAAATTGCACAGGCTGCAGATCTAGAAATAATTATTATAATTTAAATAGAAATACAGTGTCACTCACCATAATGCAGAAGGTTGTAACCAGGTGACCTGTGTGCCTGCCTGTTTGGCCTGCTGTTCAGGTGCTAAATGTGGATGGGCAATAATTCTAAGTTCCTATGCTTCTTTATCTTTAGAACTGGACAGGACAGCCCTTCAAATAGAGGATGCCTTCAAACAGAAGATTGTCTGCTGTGCTGTAAAAGAGAACACATGGCCACCCAATCCTACCCATGCAATTCTTCTGTAGTTCAACTGACCAGGCCTCTGAGGCTCTTGTAGGTCAGCTCAGCACCATTAGGCACAGAACCATCTCTGGGTGAAGGGCTGACAACCCCAAGCACATGTATTTATTTGGCTGAAATAAATGCACACACAGAAAGGAGAAAGGCACATACTGAAATGCACACTGACTTGCGCCAGCCACATGTTTCTGTGGTGAGCACACTCAGGGGGCTGTTCACACAACACGCTAACCCACACTCAGTAGTTAGGTGTGGGTTGTGGTTGAACTGTGGGTTAGCGAAGAGAGCTTCGGCTATTGGGCGGTATAGAAATGAAATGAAGAAATAATAAAATAAATAAATAGCGTGTCGTCCAGAACACAGGACATTTTCCACAGGTTGGGATGGATGGACTCACCCGTGCCCGGTTTTGCTGGGTGCTTGCTGAGCTGGTCTCCTTCCTTGCTAGAAGACCATGAGGGGTAGACAGGCAGGAGTCCTGTCACTGCCCACCAACTGCTCATTTTCTGCTTGCAAGGAAAGTGACAAGCAGGTGGCACAGGACTCCTGACAGCCTCCTTGCAAGGAAGGTGACCATGAGGGGTTGATAGGTTGCAGGGGCAGGAGTCCCGTCACTGCTCACCAACCGCTCGTTTCCTCCACCTTGCCTTTTTGTGCAAAGTGGTTGCTCCGGGTTTTATGGAGTTTTAATGTTACATAAATGGTGGCTGCAAAGGCACCATTTATGCAGCATTATTTTTCTGTGAAAACCTGAGCTGCCATTTTGCACAAATGGCGGCTCGGCTCGCTAAGGGGATGGGTGGTCACTGGGCACTTGCAGACTATGCAAGCGCCTGGCAGATGGTTCCGGTAAGTGGCAGCAGCTCAGCGAGTGGGGTCCAGGATGCCAAGCGGGGGTGGGGGAAGAATTCCACCAGACTATCCCCCCCCCCCTTCAGACTTCCATGACATCCCTATCTATAGTGTGGCTTGTTAACTACCCTCAACAACCCAACAACAAACCATGGAATCTCAAGGTGGTTTGTTCAAGAAAAATAAGCCACACTGCATGGTTAACAAGCCACCCTGCAGAAAATGTCCTGGGTTCAGACAATGTGTTAACTCACGGTTCAACAGACGACTCACAATTCAACAACAACCCACACTCAACTACTGAGTGTGGGGGTTAGTGTATTGTGTGAACCCAGTCAATGTGAAATACACATGGACATCTGGTTTCCATGTTTAGGGGGATTCAGTGTAGGCACGCTGTGAATAACTAACCTTTGCCTGTTTGAATGTTATTGTGTGAAGGAAGCAGACCTTGGAGGAAGCTAAAGAGCTGAGGCCTGGGTGGAGGGGCTTGAACAAACTGTGAAGTGAGCAGAGATCTGGGAATCCTTTTTTCCCTTTTTGGCTTCAATTGTTGATTTCCATTGGTCTTGTCTCTTCTGTTAGATTGCTCTTGTTGGCTGGCATAAGTTGAATGGTTAGCGTGACTTGAATGGAATTGAGCCTTGAGGAAAAGTACGGTGGGTGGTGGTGGTGGTAAATAAAGATGACAAGCAGAAAGTCCAAATTAGCAATGTATATACACAAGGGAGGTTTTGTAAGCCTAATTAGAGATAATTAGAAATACTTGGAAGCAATCCATCAAAGCCCCACAGAAAGTCAGAAACCATACACAGGTGCCTGCAAGTTGAATTGGCTTTCATGAGAGTTGGTTCTGGAAACAATGGCTTGAATACTTATTGTTTATATAGCGTGGGTCCGTCCCCCCCCCCCCCGCCTGCTGACATGTTTTGCTATTTCTGGCATTTAACATATCGATGCAAAATCTAAACAGGAGGAAAATAAGCTTCTAGGGAAGCAAATTATATAAACGACAAATAGGTAAATATTGGATGTGTTAAGCTTCTTATTCCCCCCCCCCCTATTTCTTTCATTTGTTCTGGGTTCAGATTTTTCCCCCTGACTTAGGGGCAATCTACATTACAACTTTAAACTGGTTTCAAACCTGTTTTTAGTGATTACGGCTACCAAATATAGGAATTCTGGGAATTGTAGCTCTAGGAAGAGGGGCCACTTGGGCAGGGGACAGGGGTCTCTAGCAAAGAATTCTCAATACCCTCATGAAACTGCAGGATCCCTTTAGATAAACTGGTTTGAAACCATTTTAAAGTTGTAATGTAGATTGGCTCTTATTAGTTGTTTGAAAATTAAGTCAATGTGGTTTATGTTCCCCTACCTGTACCAAAAGGAAAATACTTATTCTTAGCAAGGCTAAAATGTGCTGGAGGGTGATCAAATCTAGATTTCCCAGTGGCTAGTTTTTAAAGGCAGAGATTTGGGGGATCAAATATATAAGCCATGCTCCTAACTTCAGATATAGGTAGGTGCACTGTGGTGGCTCATTGCTGACTGAAATGTACTTTGCATATGCTTAGATGTCCTCTCATCCTCTTTATTATTACTTCCTGATGATATATATTCCAGAAACATGAACCTGCTAACATCCCACTAATATTCAGTGCAGTTGCTCAATGACCAGGCCAAAAGTTTTTTCCCTACCCAACAGAGCATGTGGAAACATATCACTCTTTTTCTCTCTTGTGCCATGTAACAGCTTTAAATGTGTATCAACACGTATTAGAGACAACAGAAGGTGTCGCGAAAATAAGGATCAAATGTGGTGTGTTTTGGGTAAGGAAGGTTGAGCGCCGAAGAATTGATGCTTTCGAACTGTGGTGCTGGAGAAGACTCTTACGAGTCCCCTGGACTGCAAGGAGGTCAAATCAGTCCATCCTAAAGGAAATCAACCCTGAGTGCTCATTGGAAGGACAGATAATGAAGCTGAAGCTCCAATATTTTGGCCACCTAATGCGAAGAGAAAACTCCCTGGAAAAGACCCTGATGCTGGGAAAGACTGAAGGCAAAAGGAGAAGGGGACGGCAGAGGATGAGATGGCTAGATAGCATCACGGATGCAATGAATATGAACTTGAGCACGCTCCGGGAGAGAGCGCAGGACAGGAAGGCCTGGCGTGCTATGGTCCATGGGGTCACGAAGAGTCGGACACGACTGAACGACTGAACAACAACAATATGGAAAACACATCGTTTTAATATTCCACTTCGGCCTCAGAATGTGAAAAGGCAGCCCTGTGTTTGAGCAAGTGTTTTCTACACTCTTTACAGTTCTTCTAACCCATGCCAGAAATGTTCTCAGTGCTGACTCTGCAGTGAGTCTACCGGGCCAAACTGCAGTGATTTAAATGTACAACCTCATTGCAAGTTCTGGCTGTTGCTACGCCACCATCAACAACTGTCAAGCAAGTACTCTTATTGGGAAACAGGCGGCATGCTGCCATACTGATTGTATTACTTGTGGCTGGGGAGGTGGGAGAGGGAGAGAAATCGGCTAAATGCTAATGGCAGATAAACATCTTTACAGTCTGCTTGTGGCTCCGGCTAAGCAGATGGGGGAAAGCCAATATGTAAAAGATCCCTGGCTTTTCATTCTTTTCTTCAGCACTGAAAACAGGCTGAGTTAGATGCTCCAACTTACAGGTGGTCCTCCAAGCTGTGTATCCTCTTCTATTTGCTGGAAATGGAAGGTGAAATCATAGAATCATACAATCAATCAATCATAGTGTTGGAAGGGGCCTATAAGACCATCGAGTCCACCTCCTGTTCAGTGTAGGAATCTAAGTCAGAGCATCCCTGACAAATGGCTGTCCATCCTCATCTTGAATGCCTCCAGTGTGGGAGAGCCCACCACCTCCCTGGGCCATTGGTTCCATTGTTGCATTGCTCTAACAGTCAGGATGTTTCTCCTGATGTTCAGCCGGAATCTGGCTTCCTGTAACTTGAGGCCATTATTCCGTGTCCTGCACTCTGGGATGATCGAGAAGAGATCCTGGCCTTCCTCTCTGTGACAACCTTTCAAGTCCTTGAAGAGCGCTGTCATATCTCCGCTCAGTGCATTTGGTTTCTTTTTCCTAGGTGCAGAACTTCGCGTTTATCCCTATGAAATTTCATTCTGTTGTTTTCTGCCCAGCACTCCATTCTATCAAGATCACTTTGAATTTTGTTTCTGCTTTCCAAGGTATAAGCTGTCCTGCCCAATTCTGTGTCATCTGCAAATCTGATCAGCATTTCCTGCACCTCCTCCTCCAAATCATTAATAAAAATGTTGAAGAGCACTGGGACCAGGACTGAGCCCTGTGGTATCCCGCTCGTTACTTCTCAGTTTGAGAAGATCCCACTGATAAGCACTCTTTGAGTTCGATTCTGTAGCCAACTGTGGATCCACCGCATCATTGTTTCATCTAGCCCACTTTGAGCTAGTTTGCTCATCAGGATGGATTCGAGTAATCACTGCATGGTTTTCAAGGTGCTTACAAACTGATTGCTTTATAATCTGCTTCAGAATTTTCCCAGGGATTGGTGTCAGACTGACTGGTCTGTAGTTCCCAGGTTCCTCCCTTTTGCCCTTTTTGAAGATAGGGACAACATTAGCTCTCCTCCAGTCATCTGGCACTTCACCCCTCCTCCATGCTTGCTCAAAGAGAACAGACAGTGGTTCTGAGAGCTCCTCTGCCAGTTCCTTTATTACTCTAGGATGCAGTTCATCTGGCCCTGGAGATTTGAACTCATTCAAAGTCATTAAGTGTTCCTTGACCATATGCCTATCAATCTCAAGCTGTAATCTTGCTCTTCAGCCTGTACTTTGCCTTTGCCAGGAGGGTCATAGACCCTCTTTCAGGAGATGACTGAGCCAAAGTAGGAATTGAGCACTTCTGCTTTTTCCTTGTCATCTGTTATCATTTTGCTATCCTTATTTAATAGCTGAACCACCATTTCTTTCCTGTCTTTTACTATGCACGTAGCTGAAGAAAGCCTTCTTGTTGCTTTTAGCATCCCTTGCTAACCTCAGTTCGTTCTCAGCTTTAGCCTTCCTGATGCCATCCCCACAACTCTGTGCTACCTGCCTGTACTCTTCCTTTGTAGCTTGGCCTTCCTTCAGCTTCCTGTATGTGCCCTTTTTTGTTTTTCAGGCCATCTCTAAGCTTTTTGTGAAGCCACATTGGCTTCTTCTGTTGTCTTCCACCTTTTCTTCTTGTTGGAATTGTTTGTGATTGTGCCTTTAGAATTTCCTTTTTTAAAAAACTCTCACCCATCTTGGACTCCTCTTCTCATTAGAGTTGCTTGCAATGGGACCTTACTTATCATTGTTCTGAGTTTATTAAAATGATTTACCAGGTTTGGATACCAGCCAGTAGGGACTGTTCCTGGTAAAGAAGCACAGGTGAAGTGTATGGAGTTTGTCAAGGGCAAAAGAGAAGATCCTGGATTGGACCTCAGGGATTAGTCCTCTTTCCCATTGGTTCAGTAGGGGAAGGCGTTTGATTGCAGATGGAAACTGGCCACCTGGCAGAACCCGAGATGTGGAACCAGGATGGAATTTGGGTGTAACCCACTAGAATCTGGCACAACCATGTTGTAGAACTAAGAACGAGTGTGAGTCTTCTTTTCCGGAGAAACTAAACTAAAGAAAAGAGAAACTATAACAGGGCTGTTAAGAAAGGAAGTTCCAGCCCCCGTGCCATCTGTCCAACCTGTTGCTCATTCATTTCTATGGAACGTTTCTATAGCACAAACATACCCACAATTGTGAAAAGAATGAACAGAAATGTATTACAGGGGAACTTTGTTGTTCAGTCATTAAGTCGTGTCCGACTCGTCGTGACCCCATGGACCATAGCA
Source organism: Heloderma suspectum (assembly GCF_057233095.1). Taxonomy (NCBI): domain Eukaryota; kingdom Metazoa; phylum Chordata; class Lepidosauria; order Squamata; family Helodermatidae; genus Heloderma; species Heloderma suspectum. The sequence continues at coordinate 305,656,095 of NC_139461.1, read as the reverse complement.
CGCCAGGCCTTCCTGTCCTGCGCTCTCTCCTGGAGTGTGCTCAAGTCCATATTCATTGCATCGGTGATGCTATCTAGCCATCTCATCCTCTGCCGTCCCCTTCTCCTTTTGCCTTCAGTCTTTCCCAGCATCAGGGTCTTTTCCAGAGAGTTTTCTCTTCGCATTAGGTGGCCAAAATATTGGAGCTTCAGCTTCATTATCTGTCCTTCCAATGAGCACTCAGGGTTGATTTCCTTTAGGATTGACTGATTGACAGGGGAACTAGCTTGCAAAAAATGCATACATCTGGAGAAACTGTACAGAAAAATGCATACATTTGGAAAAATTGTGCATGGATGTATGTATATTAGGAGCAGCGCATGTGAAAGTCCATTTGAATTTTCATACAGACTTGAAAAATTAAGTTTTGTACATTGACGCAGAATTGGACCAAGCCAAACTTGTTAGGAAAAATGAGAAACAGAATTGAACAGAAATGGGCAGAGTCACCCTTCTCCGAGCTTCTCTCAGGAAGGGTTGGATACAAATGTAATTCATAGTACTATTGGTCAGCCCAGTAAAATACTGGTTGATTGGCAACTATAGGACTAGTAACTCCTAGCCCAACCTTACATGCACTGTCCACAGCACATCCCCTTCTTTTGATGTTGCCTTCGACTACCAGCTCCTTCTTGCAGTGCTGGGAGCACCAGGATCTGGAAAAGAGAAACTTTTCCGGAGAAACTAAACTAAAGAAAAGAGAAACTATAACAGGGCTGTTAAGAAAGGAAGTTCCAGCCCCTGTGCCATCTGTCCAACCTGTTGCTTATTCGTTTCTATGGAAGCCCATCCTTTTTCCCAGTCATAGCCTCAAATACGATGTCCTAACATGCTAGATCTCTGTGGGTAAAACCTGAAATAATGTCAAAAGGGGACTCACAGCAGGTTTTCAGAGAAGTGGAGGAAGTTTTGCTGCTCTGCAAATATGTGACTTTCTTCAGCTTCAATGTGAATTCATGTTTTAAAAGTTTTAGTTGGAATGGGGGAGATCTGCCTATGGAAGGGACCTATTAGCTGGTGTTGTCATGTCACGAACCTGTCTGCCTACTCGAAACTTGGAGTAGCTTTGCAATTCATAGGGATAGCATGGCCGCACTATTCTGTCCAGGAATGCGGTAGAATCCCCCCTGCCCACACCCCGGAGCCCCGCTTGCCCTCTGCTCGCATGTGGCAAGTGGCCTGTACTCACCCTGGTGGTCTTATCGAGCCCTGTGGTTGCCATTGTTTGAAAAATAAAAAGGCAACTGTAGAAATGTGCATATTTGCACATGAGTAAAAATGTGCATTTTTGCAGAAATGTGCATTTTTGTGCATACACAAATATGCACATTCGCAAAATGCACATTTTCACACATAACACAAATATGCACATGTTTGCGATAACCATTTCATTTTTCAAAAAATGGCACCCACGGAGCTTGACGAGGCTGCTGGGGTTAGTGCGAGCTGCTTGCTGAGTGCGGGAGCAGCTTGAGTGCTGTCTGGGGAATGGTGAGCAGGGGCAGGAGCTGGGCAAGCACCCGGAGAATCTGGATGGGGTGGGTTTGCACATCCCTAGCAATTCATTTTTTGAAAGGTTTTTAGGTGTAGTCTTGCTGGTTTAAAAGCAACAGCAGCAGGTCAGGCATGAAGGATGAATTTGTATATGTGCAGTACATCAAAAAAAAGTTAGAAAGAGTCGCTCCAGCTGTGATTAACAGTGGATGAATGCATGCTGCACCAGGCAATACCAGTGCAAGAAACACCAGAACATCCTTACTCCTTCGGTCAGGCTAATGTTGTTGCCTACTTGTTGGCAGAGGGAGAGAAGATCAATCCTGCCTGGGATCTCCCGACCCCTGTGAGCACAGAGTGATGGATGCAATCAACATGGTGGCTTGGTTTTTCCAAGGAAGGGACAAACATCAGTGGAAGCTCACATGTTTTGCATGAATAAAGACTCTGGCTTCTCCAGCAAAAGGATTAATTTTTCAAGCCCATCTTGTAGCACACTAGTGTGCCTTAGCAGTGAACGTTGGTTGGCTATCATTGGCTTCAGCAGGATGAAATAATGAGGAGAAGGGCATGAGAAAATGAGAGAAATGTAAATTGGGGGAAAGAGCTTTAAAGGCAAATATGAGCTTTATCTAAGAGGTGTGAATAGCAAGTAGGAACCAAGGAGAATACTTCAAAAGAGAGAAGCCTGATCAAAAGGATGAGAGGGATGAATTAATTTGGCTGGGGCTTTCTGATTTGACTGAAGAGGAGAGAGGCAAAAGACAGTTGACAGGTTACAGTAATCAAGGTGAGAAATGGCCAGTGCAGGCCAAGGGGCTGCATTCACCATTTTTTTGGTGCCATTCTCCTTCCTTCCTTCCTTCCTTCCTTCCTTCCTTCCTTCCTTCCTTTATTCATTCATTTACTATATTTCTATACTGCCCCATAGCCAAAGCTCTCTGGGCGGTTCACAAAAAATTCTCCTTCACAGTTCTGGAGTGTTGTGAAGATGTGGAGAGATACACCCTGGGTTAGGGATGTACGAAAGTGACTTACCTTTTGCGGATTATGTTGATGGTGGGGGGGGAAGTGCTCTGTCCCTCCCGCCGGAATCCTGGCTGGCCGGCTGTGCTCTGCAGGGATTCTGCGGAGCCGCCAGCCGGCTCCGCCAGCAGCCAGACATCCGGCCGCTGGCTAGCAGGGACGCAAACGGCGGCGGCCGTAGCCGCCGCCGTTTGCGTCCCTGCAGTCAGCGGTGATAGGCTACGTAAATCTTTATGTAGCCTATCACGTCTGACTTAAAAACAACAACAACACACGCATACGCAAATGGCGGCGGCTACAGCCGCCGCCATTTGCGTTCCTTATTTTGGCCTGTCTGAGTCTATGTAAATATTTACGTAGACTAAGACGGCGAAAATAAGGGGAACGCAAATAGCGTAGCGGATGCTATTTGCGTTCCCCTTATTTTTGCCATCTTAGTCTACGTAAATATTTACATAGACTAAGACAGGCCAAAATAAAGAACGCAAATGGTGGCGGCCGTAGCCGCTGCCATTTGCGTACGCGCATGTGTTTTTTTTTTTAAAGTCAGATGTGATAGGCTACTTAAAGATTTACGTAGCCTATCACATTTTTTTAAATCTAGCCGTGATAGGCTATGTAAATCTTTACGTAGCCTATCACGTCTTTTTTTTTTTTTTACACGGGAAATGGCGGTGGCGGCAGCCGGTTGGAAGTCCGGCCGCCGCCGCTGCCGCCGCCACCCGGAAGATCTGCCCCAGGTAAGTCTTGTCCCAGGGGGATCCACGGGGGATGGCGGGGGGGGGGTGGCAGGCCGTTCCGCCACAAATTTCAGGGGGCCGAATGCACTGGCATTCAGCCTCCCCGAGATCTGTGGCGGAATTCTCTGACATTCCTACCCTGGGTTCCTGGTTCACACACAACATTCAATGACTTAAGGATGGAACATGCCTAGACTGTCCAGCTTGCAGTGAGAGTGACTGGGCAGTATTTAAAAAATCCTAGGTTGTCTTGATGTATGAGCTGGGCCACTGACTGGAAGAGGATCTCCAGGATTTCAGGCAGGGATCTTTCCCAGTCCTACTTGGAGATGCCAGGGATTGAACCCAGAGCCTTCTGCATGCAGGCATGTGCTCTGCCACTAAGCCATGGGCTCTCCCTGAAAGCATAGGCCCTTCACCAAGTTATGGAAGATAACACTGCAGTCCTATACACCTTCTTCTTTACCAACCTGCCGGGTCACTGAGGTCATCAGAGGGTTGCTCCTGGTGGTTCCATATGAACCCATGGCCTGGTTGGAGTCCACCAGGAAAAGAGCCTTCAGTGTGGTGGCCCCCTTCCTGTGGAATCCCCTGCCTTTGGAGGTCAGGCAGGCACCAATGTTGTGTTGCCTTTGGTGCCCCCTGATGGCATTATTATTTTGAGAGGCCTTCCCTGAGTGACCAGCCGCAGTTTATTAAGTTCAGAATCTGTTCTTTTAAAATGTTTTAATTGTTTCAGTTATGGAGTTTTATTCTTTTATCTTGTTCTTCACTGCTCCAAAATATTTGATGTGGAGCAGTATATAAATATTGTAAATAAATAAATAATACACACACCTGGGAGTAAGCCCCATTGAACTCAATGGCAATTACTTCTAATCGACATGTACAGGATTGCACTGTGAGGCTATCAGTGGCTACCAGTCATGATGTCTATATGCTCCTTCTAGCATCAGAGTCAGCATGTCTCTAAATATGAGCTGCTGGGAAACTATTGCCCTCCTGCCCTACTTCTGGGCTTCCTGTGGGCATCTGGCTGGTCACTGTGAGAAACAGGATGCTGGACTAGATATGTTTGAATCAGCAAAACTTGAGCTTGCAAAAGTTCTCCAAATTCCATCTCAAAGCTCATTCCAACTTGAGTCCATATCAGACTGGAACCTTCATTTTTTTTCTTTTCCCATGAAAGTCCGTGCATATTTCCATGCATATTTTCCAAATGTATGCATTTTTGATATGTATGCATTATTCTCCCAAGATTAAAGGGCATTTGTGCATATTTTTGAAATATACTCATTTTGAAATGTACACATTTTTGAAACGTACGCATGTTGTCGAATGCATATTTCTTTAGTCTGTGAAACACATTGCAAGCTCAGAAATGGAAAGACTTTGACTGCAGGTTGCTTCCAAGCCCATGTTCAGTTCGGAAGGTGCGAACTTGGTAAAATCCTGATCAAAAATGGTCTGATTCAGGCTTTTGGTCTGATTCAGGCTTTTTGGTCTGATTCAGGCTTCAGGCTTTTGGCTTCAGGCTTTTGAAGGCTTTTGGCTTCAGGCTTTTGAAGGCTTTTGAAGGCTTTTGAAGCTTCAGGCTTCAGGCTTCAGGCTTCAGGCTTCAAGGCTTTTGAGGCTTCAGGCTTCAGGCTTCAGGCTTTTGAAGGCTTTTGGCTTCAGGCTTTTGAAGGCTTTTGGCTTCAGGCTTCAGGCTTTTGGTCTGATTCAGGCTTTTTGGTCTGATTCAGTAGGGCTGTTCTTATCAATAGGTGGTGGAGAAATTCTTTACTGATTGATGATGATGATGTCAGCAACCAAAACAATCAAATTTATTTATTTATTTATTTATTTATTCATTCATTCATTCATTCATTTCATTTATTTCATTTATATCCTGCCTTGTTTCCACCTTAAGGAATCCAAGGTAGTGTACACAATCCTCCCCCTCTTCATTTTATCCTGAATATTTTTATATTATGAATGTTCTAATGACCATGTTGCAAAATTGCCGTCCCAAGAGGTTCAGCCATAAAAAAAAGGTAAATCTCATTCAGGAGAAGCACTGGGTTGTTTCGCTACCCTTAGCTCATCAGACTGCTCACTAATTGTTTCTGTGCTGACTTTTATTGGCATCCTTGGATACCCTAGTGCTGACTCTACAGAACTGAGCAAGAGCATTCCTCGCCTGTAATTGCTGTTAAATGGAGAATTTGTTCCCACATTCCACGCATGACAAGTCTCAGGTGGGTTTTTTCTTTGTTTGTTTTATTTTGCTTCCTCTGTTCATCCCAACAGCCCAAGTTGGTTTGACTTGTGTTGAAAGCCCTCGACAGCAGCAGTAACGTCCATTCTTCAACTTTCTTTTATCCCCAGCTCTTCCACCTTGCAGGCACCTTCGCTGAGCAGTATGATGGCTGAAAACAACCCTCCCACCACCTCTCTCTCCCCCTGCCCCCCCCCCCCAGCTCCAGGTTACATTTCATGCCTTTGGAAGGCCTTTGGATGCAGGTTGTTTGAGCTGTTTAGGATGCATTGCCAGTTGCAAACATCCAGGTCTTGCTGTTTACAGACAGAATGGAGAGATAATGATGATGTGAGATGAAAGAGGCAGTCTGGAGAGGGAGGGCTGCTGCTCAGTGTCCTCTTAGTTGCTCAGCCTCAAGTGTTAAAAATATTGCTCTGATGATGCAAAACCCCAAGCAGAACCTTCTTTACTCTTTCTCTCATTCCACATACAAAGAGCTTATTCTACAAAAAGTTCTTCTCTCTGAAGTTTCATGAAATGATTGTTTCAGAACTGTAAGCTGCCAGGGTTGCCAACTGATTAGAAGAAAGCAGCTTCTGTGGCTTGGAGTTTTTCTACACCAGGCTATTAATCCGCTGTATCTCCTTTCAGTTTTGTCACAGAATTGAGATCGGAGCGCCATGAGAAGCATTTCATTTCCTGCTTTTCTGCTGCATAGCCTCTAGGTGGCACTGTGGTATAGTGTAATAGCAGAATACACAGGAGGAAATCACACTTTCTTTTGCTTTCACAATTAAATGTGGCATTTATCCTGCTCTAAAAAAACCTCACTGAAAGAGGTAAGAAACAGAAGTGAAATGGAAGGGTCATGTCATTATCTAAAGAACTCAGAAACAATCATGAGTTGGGAATGAAAAATGCATGATAGATGCCTCATGTAGAAAAGCCCTTAATGGCAGCTTGATTGGCAGAAATTGGCTGGTGACATTTGTCATGGTGATAAACTTGGCCATTTGCTAATGTCTGCAGATCAAGCTGTTATTAAAGGCATTGGGACAGAGGCCTGTAAAAAAGAGCCAAATCTATGAGGTTCCTGTTCCTATAGGGGACAGGGGACAGTCATGAGGGGTAGAGCAAAACTTCTGAGGACATGAAAAGCCGTGCTAGATCAGACCAAAAGTCTAGCATCCTCTTTCACATACTGTTCAACCAGATCCCTCTGTGGGAAGCTCAGAAACAGGACACAAGGGCAATAGCCCTGTTCTGCTGTTGTTCCCCAGCATCTGGTCGTTAAGAGACACATCTTAATCCATCTCACATGGATGAGTCATGTCACCATCTTGACCAGGGTCTGTCCAAAATGTTTTGCTGCCTGAGGCAAAGGGCAAGATGACCCCCCAAACCATATACAGAAATGGATCGGACTGGCAGTTGAATCTTATTTTGACAATGGAAATAGCACAATATCCTCTGGAGGGCAGCAGGCATACCTAGGGGGTGCAGGCTAGGCCATGTGGCCCATGTAGCCTTGTCCTCCAACATCTCCCCCCTCCATGAGCACCTGCCACATGAGGCAGCTGCCTCACTCTCCCAAATGATAAGGCCAGCCCTGATCTATACTAATGATGGATATTCTTAGAAAAAGAGTTACCCCTGAAAGTCAGGTAGAACAAAACTGGGAATACGTTTGGAAAATTCTACTCAGGCAAAACAGCCATGTGAATTTAAAGGGAAGTCAAAAGAATATTCCTAAAATAAATGAAGCATATGGGCCATCCTCTCAAGACTCAATGGTATGCTTTAACGCCCCCTCCTTATTTTAATTTATTTATTCCAATAGCCGAAGCTCTCTGAGCACTTCACAGCAATTAGGAAGTTCCCTTTTTTGCTTAGTTTTGAAAGCATTGCAATAAAAGTGGCCATTACCTGGAATGGGAGGCCCATGGTAACTGGCATGTGTGGAATGTGATCCCATTTGCAGATACCCTCATTTAGTGGTAGAGCACAAGTGTTGCAGGCAAAGGTCCAGGTTATCAGCCTCCCTGCATGTTAATAGGGATGTACGAAACTCACTTACCACCATTTGCATCCAGCCAGACAGCCATGATAGACTGCGTAAGGATTTACGTAGCCTATCATGGCTAACCTCAAACAAACAAACAAACAAACAAGCGCACTGTACGCAAATGGCGGTGGCTACGGTGGCCGCCATTTGCATGCCCTATTTTTTTGCCAATTTATCTTACGTAAATATTTACGTAAGATAAAATGACAAAAAAAAGGGGAACGCAAATAGCATAGTGGATGCTATTTGCGTTCCTTTATTTTTCGCTGTTCTAGCCTACGTAAATATTTACGTAGGCTAGAACGGCAAAAAATAAGGGAATGCAAATGGCATCCACTACGCTATTTGCATTCCCCTTTTTTTTGCCGTTTTATCTTACGTAAATATTGACGTAAGATAAATCAGCGGAAAATAGGGCATGCAAATGGCGGCTGCCGTAGCCGCCACCATTTGCGTACGCTGCATTTTTTTTTTTAGGTTAGTTGTGATAGGCTATGTAAATTCTTATGTAGCCTGTCATGGTCCAAGGACGGCAATGGTGGCAGCAGCAGCCGTGCCGCAGCCGGCCAGGAGACCAGCCGCCGCCGGAACCGCCACTTCTGGAGCTGCTGCCGCCGCATCAGCCGCATCCGCCCCAGGTAAGTGCCGTCCCAGGGGGATTCCACCTGGGGGCAGGGGGGGGCAGGAGGCCATTCCGCCACAGATTCTGGGGGCCCGGATTCTAAACAATCCAGCCTCACTGGAATCCGTGGTGGAATTCTCCGCCATCCCTACATGTTAAGATCAGCAAGAGAGGCCCTTCTCCTTTGCCCACCTATGAGAGCAGTTAGGTAGGTGACCACGTTTGAGGGGGCCTCTTCTGTGCCTCTGGAATAAGTTGCCATTGGGGTTCACCGTGTTCCAATATTGTAGGCTTTTAAGAAGCCCTTGAAAATGTATTATTTTACTCTGGCCTTTTCTTACTATGATTACTTTTGTTGCTGTTTTTATTGCTGTTTTTATTGCTGTTTTTATTGTATTCTTATTGTTTTTATTGTGTTTTTATAGTTCTTAATATCATACCAGTTTTATGCGTTTTATTACTGTATGCCGCCTTGGGAGGATTTCTGCCCTGAGAGCCAGCCAAGAAATGTTTTAAATAGGGATGTCAGAGAATTCCACCACGGATCTCGGTGAGCCCGAATGCCAGTGCATTTGGCCCCCCGAAATCCATGGTGGAACGAAGCCCCCATCCCCCCAACCCATGAAAGGCACTCAAAACGGAGCACTTAACCTGCTGCTGTCCGCACTGACTTGCGAATGGCGGCCGCCCTGTGGCCACCATTCGCTTCTTCATCATAGCCATGATAGACTATGTAAATACTGACATAGCCTATCACGGCAGCTTCGCAGGACGCAAATGGCGGCCTCTACGGCGGCCGCCATTTGCATCCACAGCAGCCTGTCCGTGGCCGGAACTCCAGCAGTGGACAGCCCTGGCCGGCGGCTCCGTGGAGCTGCCGCGGAGCGGAGCTGGCCCAGGGAGGATTCCGGGGGGAGGGACGGAGCACCTCCCCTCCACTGCGAATCCAAGCTCCGTAAAGGTAAGTGACTTTCGTACATCCCTAGTTTTAAATGGAATAAATAAATAAGTTCCAGTCCCTGGCATCTACGGCTAAAAGCATCAGGCAACAATGGATGGGAAAGACCCTTGAGGCCCCAGGGCACTGCTGCCAGTCAAAGTAGACACCACTAAGCTGGATGGGTAGACAGTCTGACCTGGTACAAAGCAGCATTTTAAGGAGACAACTGGGTCACCCCATGGGAATGGATGGTTCTATTCCAGGTAATGGATAGATGGATTTCAGTGCTTTGGGCAGAATTCAAGCCCAGACAACAGCCAATGGGGAAGGAGGTGTCAACTGATACTATTGAGCTGCATGCCAAGGGAGGGGATGGAGCTGACCCAAATTTCTCAAGGCCCTTGTGCAAATCACAAACTCTCATTGAAGGGATGATAAGGACAACATAAGGACTATGTTTTCCCTGGTAAAGAGAAACAGTTGGAATATATGGTATTACAAGTGGATCTTGCAAGAAAATGTTGCAGTATGGAGCATTCTGGGTTCTAGCCAGCCATGACCTCTTCCAGGCTACTCCATTGCATTCCCTCCCCACCGATTTTTCAGTCAGCATACTGTGGCCACTGAGCATACTGGCTGCTTCCCCCCGCCGCACTTCCCCTTAGGTTCCCCCCCGTAAGTTTTGTTGCCCTTCTGTAAACCTTGGAGTTTCCACAAAACCTACTGATCCCTCCCTCCATGTGTAAATGGTGCCATTTTGGCTACATAATGATCCATGGTCAGCAAATTAGCTTGCTATTAGTGTATAGGATTGCCTTGTTTTAAAGAATGCCAGTACAAATATCACTGGCCAATAACAATTAGCAGCATGTTGTCATCATATTGTGGGAGAGTCATGGTGACTCCTATGTTGGTTCGCTGGGTTGGCTTCTCCTCATGGAGAGAGGCATCCTCAAGGAGCAGGCTCCTGAAGCAGTGACAGACCAAGGTTGAGCTACTGCATCTGGCATCAGCAACAGCCTCCATCCAAACAGCATTTCAAAGGAACCCTGTGTAGGTTATGCGACACTATGCAAGTGAACAGTGTCCTGGGGTGTGTTTCCACGCTATCGGCTTCACTTTGTAACTTTGTAGTGATGTTTCCCAATTGCATCTTCTCCTTTTCCAGTTTCCACAGTGCTTAACATTTCAGCTTGTCATCGCTGTAGCCTGGGGCTCTGTGCTGTTTCCACTGAGATGCTGAAAATCAAATCATTTTCTTGATGGCTGGGTGGAGTCTGGGTGGAGTCTGAGTTGGGTCTGATTACCTCATCGGTAAGGTAATCCTCATCCTCGGCCATGTTTCCAGGACATTGGAAGGAGAAGCTAATGGAGGAGTATGGGATTTTAAAAAAGGCTTTCCACTTCTCTCCCCCCCGCCCATTTCTCCTTTCCCCTGGAAGTCCAGATACACATGCATTTCAGGATCAAGCCTCATTGAGCACAATGGGAGTTACTTCTGAGTAGACACACATATGCTTCTGCTGGGAAAGGGGGGGTGGGGAGAACACAAAGAGGGAAACTAGTCCCCATTTTAACCCAGACAACCTCATTGACCACAATGGGAGTTACTTCTAACAAGACAGTAATGGGTTTGTTGTGGGAAAGGGAGCGGAACCAGCCCCCATTTTAACACACAGGATGGATCTCTGTTTGGAAGCTGTGAATGAGTTATGTCCTAAGGCAATTGACCAAAGCCTCGAGATAGTGCTTCTTCACAGTTAAGGAATCGGGCTTAAAAGTGTGCCATTTCAATTGAGGGGGGATCTCTGTAAGTTCTGATGTAGGCATTCAAAGGCAAGCCTCATTCAGCACAATGGGAGTTACTTCTGAGGAGACACTAATGGGTTTGTTGTGGGAAAGAGAATAGTAAATGGAATCCAGCCCCCATTGTAACCCACAGGATAGCTATAACAGAGCTGCAAAGTAGTTTCTACCTAAGGCAATTCATCGGAGCCTCGCTTGGTCGCTTAAACACATTTAAGGAATTGGGCTTTAATGTGTGCCATTTCTATTGAGGGGGAATCTCAGCCTCATCCACCTCAATGGGAGTTACTTCTGAGGAGACAGTAATGGGTCTGTTGTGGGAAAGAGAGCGAAACCAGCCCCCATTTTAACACACAGGATCTCTATATGGAAGCTGTGAATGAGTTACTTCATAAGGCAATGGACCAAAGTCTCGAGGTCGCACTTAATTTCATTTAAGGAGTTGGGCTTTGATATGTGCCGTGTCAGTTGAGTTGAGGGTCTTCTCTGTTATTTCTGTGGTCATTGAGAGGGCAAGCCTCATTCAGCACAATGGGAGAAGCTGAGGTCATGACTGGCGTCATGGGCTATGTTCTAGTGCTTACTTTCAATGATGTTTTAAAAGTTGGTCCCTCGGCATCCTGCCCCAAAACAGCAATGAAACTTCTGGAAAACAGGGAGGGAAAGAGTTGGGTCACTGAGGTCAGAGTGACACACCCACAAAGGCTGGGCTACATGTCCCATGGACAAGACTATGGTACTGGACCCAGTGCGATTGTGGAAACAGGTCAGTAATGGAGCCATGGTAAGCTGGAAAAGTCCGACTATAAGCAGTCTCAGAAGAAGCTGTTGTTCAGCGATAAAATGTGGGGTCAGTGCTGAATGACGTCATGGAAAACAGAGGAAACACAGAGGAAACGGCCACGACGTCATGGAAACAGAGGAAACACAGAGACCACATTGATGGAGAGGAAGAGCAACTCCTGGGGTCTCTTGTCAGTGGGCCCTTGCTGGGGTGTGGGCCCTTGGTAAGTGCCCAGTCATGCCTATCCTTGATGGCAGCCCTGTCCCTATTCTTGGGCACTCCCTGAAATACACCGGCAGGTGTTATCTGAACTTGCCTTGAAGGTCTCCAGGAAAGGGCACTGCATAGCTATCTTTGACAGCTTCGTCCATTGCTCCTTCTCCTGTTATCAGAGTTAGGATGCAGACATGTTATTCTTCCTGCTTCCAGCATCTTTTTATAAATTTGTGAACGGTTATCATCCCTCTTTTGCTTAATTCCCCCCTCCACTTTTCTAAACATGCACAGGTCCTTCAATCTTTCAATTTTTGTTGTCCTTTCCCATCTTTGTATCCTTTCTAATCTGTCAACATTCATCTTGAATGGCGATGTCCAAGCCAGAACACCACCATCCAAATGACATGGATGGATGGGAGAGGCTATGGATCTACCCCTCGCTTGTCGCTAGGGTTCTAAGACAGAAATGTTGTCCCTGTTTCCTAGCAATGGCCATGTTTGACTCCAACCTTGATCTGGTTTCCTGACAGAAATACTGAGCTTGTCAGACTTATGCCTGCTCAGACAATGTCTGCTCTGTGGAATGATCTCCCACGTTCCTTCCTAGTGGCTGCCGGCTTGCCTTGGGGGACATCATCTCATGGTACCAACCAATTTACACCTTACTGAAAAGACTGGAATATTAAAATAACCTCATTTTTGGTACTGGGCATCACTGAATTTTTAATATGCAACTGCCCTGGCATTGCAGTATCTAAAGATGTTAAATGAAAGTTCATCCAAACCAAATATTAAATTTCCCAAGGCTGTATAAGCACCTCTTTCGTGTTGTCTTCTGGAGAATAATCCAGTGAGTGTATTGGCAGAGAGCTTCCTTCAAGTGACAATTAATTTTAAGCAAATATCCATTTTAATTGATAAAGAGCAGCATGCTTTGTATAAATTGGGAAAATAAAGAATAAACTGTGAGAAAAGAAAGCAAAATGCTCAGATCGTTAGACATTCTGGTGAACCACAAATCAGATACACTCAGATTGCTGTGTTAAAAATCAATTTGCAATTTAGACATAAGCAGAACGTATATCCTCCCCCCACACCAAAAAACAAAACAAAACCCCTTGGAAAATTGTACTAGTCTTATCTAAAAACCCACTGGAACTCCTAGGGTCGCCACGTGTCCTCTTTTACAGAAGGCAGTCCCCTTGATTCTTGTTCAAAGACAAAAAAACGTGTAACCCCTGGGATCTTTTTCCTTTGGGGGGGGAGGGCACAACTTTTACACAGACCCCTTCCATTTTCTGCAACCAGCACTGAAACTCCCCCTTTCCCCCCACAGCCTCTGCTACCACCAGCCCCTCTGGGTGTTCAGTAGCACACACACATCGATTAACAATTAAAAGATTTACTGTCAACCCCTCCCCCAACTAAGAAAATGTTGGGGTGAAGGGTAACATAGATTAGGGAAAAGTGGGAAATATATGTGGACTGAAAACAGGGAACTGGGCAGACAAAACATATCAAGGGCGCAATCCTATGGGGATATGCGCTACCTCGAACTCGGAGGCAACCGCCTATCCAATGCAAGTCAGGAGAAGCATGGAGGAGATTGTTCCCTCTACGCATCTCCAGCCCTGCATTTGAGGCTAGACAGCTGATTTCGGCTGTCTAGCCGTGGGAAGGCGGAGTGGGGGAAGTGGCTGCCAGACAACACACAGGATGTGTTGTACTGGCATTTCCGCTTTCCCCGCCCCGGAACACCCCAAAGAACACCGTTTTGGCTGCCCTGCACTCCTCTTCCGAGTGCAGAGCATGGAGTTCCGTGCGAGGCAGCGCGGAAGGGGGGGAAGGTCGGTTCCCAGAAAACCACATATCCTGTGACAGTCTAGTCACTGACTAGCGGCCATAGGATTGCTCCCTAATTAATTTATACATATGGATGTCCACAAAGAACACTGTTGCTGTACAGTCCCCTTGCTGTAATCCTGTGAGGAAGAAAACTGGTACGATTGGGGAAATGTGAGATAATTCACAGACTTGGACAATCTCTTTGAGAATCCTAAACCAACTATCAAATTTGCTGTACTGAAGTCTGTTTGAACTCACAACTCCCTTTGGTGGGGACCCTGGCTGACCGACTCAAGCCCAGTGGGAACTTCAGAAGTTAGATGTTCTCCTCAGGACACAAATCTTTCCTCTGGAGCCATTGCCAGGGGACTCCTTAGTGTATCCTGGTCACCAAAGAGGCTATCAGGCCAGCAACAGAACCCATCTGGGATTCAAAACAGTAAAGAGGCCACACCCATAAGCCAGGGCCTAAACAAAACTCCACTAACCACCTTTTCCTCAGGAAACATGGAAGATGTGCCTCTCGTCTCTTCTTCCTTCTCAGTCGCACACTCCCTGTTCTCCATAGGTGGTGGTGGTGGTGGTGGTGGTGGAAACATGCCCATCAGTGCTAGTTCACTGTTCTTTCCCCAGACTTTTCAACCCACAACCCAAAGCAATTCAGTAGTTTGACACGCCTTGATTAACCACTTAGGGTGCAGTCCTATGCAGGTTTGGACAGAAAAAGTTCTACAACTCCCAGCATTCCTCAGCCTGACGTTTTCTGTTTAGACATGCATAGGATTGTGCCCTTAGTTACTAAGGAAAATGTATAGTTTACATCCATTCAGATACATTTCACACAATTAAAATAGCAACCCCGAAGGGTGTGGATTACAACGATAAGAACGGTTGCTCATCAAGAGTTAGCACCTGGACAGGAGACTCAACAGGCAGGCACACAGGTCACTTTGTCACAGTCTTCCACACTACGGTGCTAGTGTTGTATGAACCCCCCACTTTCCGGTCCAGGGGAGGTTCACAGAGGGCCCGTTCATGCTGCTCACGGCCCCTCAAAATCCTCCGGAGTGGCTCCACGTCCGGAAGATTTCTCAGAGCAGCACTCCAGCTCCCTATACCGGGTGATACGGTAATGGCATCTGCCATTATCCTGTCACTGGCTGTCACCATCCCTCTTCCACATGCCGGTTGGCAAAGGCTGGTGCGGGGAAGAGCGGCCTTAGTACAGCCACCCCACAGAGCTCTCGCCTGTTCTAGGGAGCACTGCTCCCTAGACCATGAGATATGGCAGTGATGGCTCCCATTAGCCTATCGCTGGGAGAAATACAGATGCAAATGGCACATTGTATGCTACTTGCAGCTGTAAAGTACAGTGTTTGACCTAAATACAGCCCTAAACAGCTGCAATTAGGTCAAAGTGAGGGCTTTACGGCTGCAAGTAGTGTCCAATGTGCTGTTTATGTCTGTATTTCTCACAGTGATAGGCTAATGGCAGCCACCATTAGCATATCGCCTGGTCTAGGGAGCTGGGGAGCCGCTCTGTGCAAAATCCTCTGGAGCCGGAGGTAAGTGGAGCTGCTCCGCTACGGATTCCAGAGGCCAGATTCTTTGGAATCCGGCCTCATTGGAGTCTGTGGAGGATTTCTCTGCCATCGCTAGGTGAGATGTACTTAGGGGTGTACGAACCCCACTCACCTGAGTCCGCTGGGGGCCTGCGGGGGGGGGAGGCGATCCGTTCCTCCCCCTGGAATCCTCCTCGGTTGGCTCCGCTCTGCAGTGAGTCTGCAGAGCCACCAGCCGGGTCTGTCCGCTGCCGGACTTCCATCCGCTACTGGTCTGTGGACGCAAATGGCATCCGGCATAGCGGACGCCATTTGCATCCCTGCTCTTTGCCGTGACAGGCTACATAAAGATTTACGTCATTTGCGTACGCTGGATGGCAACGGATGGACCCGGACCCAGCTGGCGACAGGTAGGATCTGGCCGGCGCGAACTTTGCTGGGTGGTGGAGGTGAGTGGTCCATTCTGCCACGGACCCCGGGGGCCGGATTCTTAGAATCTGGCCTCATTGGAGTCTGTGGCAGAATTCTCCACCATTCCTAGATGTACTGTATTCCTGTTTATATTGTAAAGATAATGTCTACATTTGCTTCTCTACTTATAAATTAACATGTGCAAATGTTATGCAAATTGCTTTCCTCTTTTGTCCTCTTTTTGGAGGATGCATTTCCTCTTTTTTGGCAATTCAGAAGGGGCCACCCTAAACTCCTTGCTTTCCTCAACATAATGTAGATTTTTGATTTGTTTCATCCGAGCAAGAATGGGAATCTCCAAATTCAACTCAGACGTCTGCTTTAGGTAAAAGTTGATGGCAGCTTAGAAATTCCACTACCCTTATGGAAATGTATCAGAGCTGTAAAGGACTTAGAATCATAGAATCATAGAATAGTAGGGCACCTTTCAAGTACTTGAAGAGCACTATCCTATCTCCCCTCAGTCTTCTCTTCTCAAGGCTAAACAGGCCCAGTTCTTTCAGTCTCTCCTCATGGGGCTTTGTTTCCAGGCCCCTGATCATCTTGGTTGCCCTCCTCTGAACCCTCTCCAGCTTGTCTGCATCCTTCTTAAAGTGTGGTGCCCAGAACTGGACACAGTACTGAAGATGAGGCCTCAGTGCTGAGTAGAGGGGAACTAGTACTTCATGTGATTTGGAAGCTACACTTCTATTAATGCAGCCCGAAAAAGCATTTGCCTTTTTTGCAGCCATGTCACATTGTTGGCTCATATTCAGCTTGTGATCTACAACAATTCCAAAATCCTTCTTCCTTATAAGTATTGTTGAGCCAAGTGTTGCCCATCTTGCAATTGTGTAGTTGGTTTCTTTTTCCTAGGTACAGAACTTGACATTTATCCCTGTTAAATTTCATTCTGTTGTTTTCTGCCCAGCTCTCCAGCCTATCAAGATGACTTTGAATTTTGTTTCTGTCTTCCAGGGTATTAGCTATCCCGCCCAATTTTGTGTCATCTGCAAATTTGATCAGCATTCCCTGCACCTCCTCCTCCAAGTCATTAATAAAAATGTGGAAGAGCACTGGGCCCGGGACTAAGCCCTGCGGTACCCCGCTCGTTACCTCTCCCCAGTTTGAGAAGATCCCATTGATAAGCGCTCTTTGAGTCCAATTCTGTAGCTAACTGTGGATCCACCTGATAGTTGTTTCATCTAGCCCACTTTGAGCTGGTTTACTAATCAGGATATCATGGGGCACTTTGTCGAAAGCTTTGCTGACTTGAACCGTCAGGCCTGTACAATCCATGGAAATGGGTATAACTCATAAACTGTGTATTATGGCCTGCCAGATGCTTTCACAGGAAGCAAGAAAAAACAAATGCAGGGCATTTGGCTGAACAGCAGGGAAAGGAAACCATTTGTAAGGGAGGATTAGCAGGTGGGAGGGGTGCTTAACTCTTCCCCCTACTGCTTTCTCTCTGCAACTCCTTTATCACCCAGTTGCTTTTGCCTCAGCTGGGGTTCTGGATGCATGCTTGTTCTGTCCCAGGGCAAATGGCTGAGAGCTATAAGGAAGAAGAAGCAGGTGGGGAAGGGTTATGTACCTCCTCCCACGCACTGCTTCTTCACCGCGAATTACCCCACACCCCTGTCGTTTTTTTAATCCATTGGGCTGAGAACCAGGTTCCAGGTTTGCTGTGGAACTGGCCTGAGTGTAGCTGGACTCAATCAAACATCCAGATATTTCTTCTCAAGCACAACATACACCCACAAAATTTCATACACTTTTTAAAAAGTGGATGAAATATTTTAAAGAAGGAGGACGAGACAGTGGCGGAACTGTTACTGTTTTATTTCAAGCACCTTATCATTTTACTTGCTGAGAACACTTTTGGATTGCAAAAGCTTTGCTGTGAGCAGTTTCCAGACAGACAATAAAGGATCATTGATTCATTTCTCTTGCTTCTTTGATGGCACATCTTGTAATTCTGCCAGCTCCCTTATGATTGTGCAGAATGGCTTTCAGTGGGCTTACATAAGAAATAATTAAAGTTAACATAAGCCTCACTGCTAACAATGGTCTATCCTTCTTTCTTTTACACTGCCATTATCTGCGTGTGATTCCCCAGAAGGGGATTCTGGAGTCCTATTTCACTTCCTTTTCATCACAGAAAACCAGTGCAGACCTCTGTACAGCTGACAGAGGCCACTGCCTAAACAGAAATTAAGGATACTACCAGATTTTCTGCTACTAAGGAAAGGAGAAGTGGGATAAAATCATAATGGTATCTCTGTAGCATTCCTTCCTATTTACCAGTGTGAATACCTTTCTATAAGGCCTTTCCCAGAGCATGCAACACCTTCCACCGCACACAGAGTAATGCTGCCATCAGGACCTTTACCTCAGGTCCAACACCTTTACTTCTTGAGATGTGAAAACCCACTGGCTTTTTTATTCGGACATATATTATTCTCTTTATCACTTTTATCCTTTGGTAGTCATGAGCCATAGACGTAAGATTTTCAAAAGCAGAGAAATACTTATTATTTACAGAATTAAGGTGTTAAACAGTAAACAATCAGTTTACTCTCCTCTGGCACATAAATAATTGAGTTGCAGTAATAAGTCACTTTAAAACCCTCTCTCTCACACACACTCGATTACTACTCTAATCCTGTAAATACTAGAGCTGTGCACAAATGGCCGCTCAAAATTCTCTAGCCTATTTGTGGGCAGAGAAATTGGGGGGACAATTTCAACAAGTTTCTCCTAGGGGAGGAGAAATTCTCCAACAGTTTCTCACAGATAGGGCTCACTATTGGCAGGGGTTGTAGCTGAGGCCCTTTCTTTTTCCTAAGGTTTTTTTTTTTAATCTTTGAGAAATCATGGAGGGCAGGGGAAGTGCCAGATGATTAGAGGAGGGCTAATGTTGTCCCTATCTTCAAAAAGGAGGAACCTGGGAATTACAGACCAGTCAGTATGATATCAATCCCTGAGAAAATTCTGGAGCAGATTATAAAGCAAACTATCTGTAAGCACCTTGAAAACAATGCAGTGATTACTCGAAGCCAACATGGATTTGTCAAGAACAAGTCCTGCCAGACGAATCTGATCTCATTTTTTGATCAAGTAACACCTCCCTTGTAGACCATGGGAATGCTGTGGACATCATATACCTCGACTTCAGCAAAGCTTGCGACAAAGTGCCCCATGATATCCTGATGAGCAAACTAGCTCAAAGTGGGCTAGATGAAACAACGATCCGGAGGATCCACAGTTGGCTACAGAATCGGACTCAAAGAGTGCTTCTCAATGGGACCTTCTCAAACTGGGGAGAGGTAATGAGTGGGGTACCGCAGGGTTTCAGAAGAATTACCTCATGATGTCTTCCTTATGGTAGTTTTAACTGAAGTGTGGGAAGCTGGGGAGGCTACAGGCTGCCACAGAGATTATTGTACAATGAAAGACAAGACAATGCACACTCCATGGCCACCTCATAAGTAAAGTAAGGACAAGAATCCCAAACCCAACCCATGAGAATTTCTCTGAAATTCCTTCGCATTTGAATTTCTTTTCAAAAGCAATTTCTTTTCTGTCAAATTGAATGAGAATGGTTGAAAAAAAGTGGGATAAATAAGCACTAATAAACACGGATCCTAGGCACTCTCTTTCTCCTCACAAGCCCTATCTATCTCTTCCCTGTCTTAAACTCTACAGGCGCTGCTCCCTGTTTATATATCTCACACCATTTCACCCAACCCCCATTCACTCAGCATCTCACATATGCAAATACCGGATACAGCATCATAACATTAATGCAGATTCATAACATATATAAATGGGGCACAATATACAAGATTGGGTGCAAGGCCCAAGCATGGGGTAGTCGTGGTGGAGGGGTACACTCTACCAAGACTCAGGCTGCAGGCTCATTATTGTGAGGGGAAAAACCTTGAAGGTAAATTGTGGATTGTGCCTGATGGTGTCAATGCAAACTTATCTCCCTATAGCCATCTGTTTATATGGGGTGCCAGGATCTTATGAGCCAAACAGAAGCAGTGTTAGGGTGACCACTTATGAATCGCCAAAGAAGAGGAAATGCATCACCCAAAAAGAGGACCAGAGAGGACAGTGATTTGCGTAATGTTTACATATGCTAATATATAAGTATTAAAGCAAATTTAGAAATTATTATAATTTAAATGGAATAATTAGAAATAGAAATATAAAAATAGAAATATAAAAATATAATTTAAATAGGAATAATTTAATTAGAAATAGAAATATGGTGTATTTCTCACCATACTGCGGAATCCCATCTCACACCAGTGCGGACGACTGTGACCAGGTGACCTGTGAGCTTGCCTGTTCAGTCTGTTGTCCAGGTGCTACTTTGTGATGGGCAACTGTTCTTACGATTCTTTATCATTAAACTTGAATTGAACAGTTGTTGTTGTTCAGTCGTGTCCGACTCTTCGTGACCCCATGGACCATAGCACGCCAGGCCTTCCTGTCCTCCGCTCCTCCCGGAGTGTGCTCAAGAGTCAAGACAAGTTCATATTCATTGCATCGGTGATGCTATCTAGCCATCTCATCCTCTGCCATCCCCTTCTCCTTTTGCCTTTAGTCTTTCCCAGCATCAGGGTCTTTTCCAGGGAGTTTTCTCTTCACATTAGGTGGCCAAAATATTGGAGCTTCAGCTTCAGTATCTGTCCTTCCAATGAGCAGTCAGGGTTGATTTCCTTTAGGATGGACTGATTTGACCTCCTTGCAGTCCAGGGCACTCGTAAGAGTCTTCTCCAGCACCACAGTTCGAAAGCATCAATTCTTCGGTGCTCAGCCTTCCTTATAGTCCAGCCCTCACAGCCATACGTTACTACTGGGAAAACCATAGCTTTGATTAGACGGACCTTTGTCGGCAAGGTGATGTCTCCGCTTCTTACTATGCTGTCTAGGTTTGCCATAGCTTTCCTCCCAAGGAGCAAGCATCTTTTAATTTCATGGCTACAGTCACCGTCTGCGGTGATCTTGGAGCCCAAGAAAATAAAATCTGTCACAGCTTCCATTTCTTCCCCTTCTATATGCCAGGAAGTGATGGGGCCAGATGCCATGATCTTAGTTTTTTTAATGCTGAGTTTCAAACCAGCTTTTGCACTCTCCACTTTCACCCTCAACAAGAGGCTCTTGAGATCCTCTTTGCTTTCTGCCATTAGGGTGGTATCGTCTGCATCTCTGAGGTTGTTGATAATTCTCCCAGCAATCTTAATTCTGACCTGTGATTCATCCAACCCGCCGTTTCTCATGATGTACTCTGCATATAAGTTAAATAAGCAGGGCGACAATATGCAGCCTTGTCGTACTCCTTTCCCAATTTTGAACCAGTCAGTTGAATTGAACAGTACAGACTTTCAAAGGGAAGACACCTTCAAAGAGAGGACTGTGCTCTGGGAGGCCTTCAAATAGAGGACCATTCTCTGCAGAAAAAAAGGACACCTGGCCACTCTGTATTAGAAGGGAACAAGTAACATATAGTGAGAGGTTGGTCCAGGCGCTTCCAATGAGGTCAGCCCTGATTTGAATGTGGACAATAATAACTGAGGGCCGTGTGTGTGTGTGTGTGTAGTTCAATCCAGCTAAGTGTGTGGATGTTTCTGCTGGAGGGGGAGGGAGGGAGGAGATATAATGAAGGAGCTTAGAGAGAGCTAATGGGTAATGTTGAAGACAGGATACCCCGGAGAAGATGCTGATGCTAGGGAAAGTGGAAGGCAAAAGGAAGAGGGGCCGACCAAGGGCAAGATGGATGGATGATATTCTGGAGGTGACGGACTCGACCTTGGGGGAGCTGGGGGTAGCAACGGCCGACAGGAAGCTCTGGCGTGGGCTGGTCCATGAAGTCATGAAGAGTCGGAAGCGACTGACCGAATAAACAACAACAATGGGTAATGTTGGGGCCCTAAGGGTAAAGTTGTAATATTAATTAAATGCTTCCTGCGTCTAGCTTCAGCCACCATTATTGCCTCCTGTTGCGTGTGATTGGGTGATTAGTGATGAATTGTCCTTGAATGGCCCCTTAGGGTCAATCCTATGAAGGTAGTCAGCAGCAGAGGTGTAGTGGTGGCAGGTCGTGCTGGGGCTTTGCTCCGGCACTTTCTTTGAAGCCAGCCCCCAGCCGGGTCGCAGTCTGCTAGGGAAGGTGGAGGGAGCAGAGGGAGTGCGGGCGGCTGCCTCTTGGCTGCCTCTCGTCTACTATGCAGAGCTGGCCAGACAAAGCGAGCGAGCGAGAGAGGGAGCCTGAGGGAGCTCTGCAGCCACCTCTTGCCCCTCGCCCCTGTTCTCCTCCTCAGCTCTTGGCTTCTCCGCCCGCGCCCGGCCCTGCTCCGTGCTTGTGCGTCCGGCGCTGCCCTCGTCTCCTGCAACACTGGCCACCCGTTCAGGGCTGCTGCTGCTGCTTCTGGCCACAGCAGCAGCGTGTGTGTGCTGCCACCATTATTTACTTATGGGGCAGGGCAGATGGCTGGTTTGTGCCAGTTTTTAGGATTTATCACACAATTCTATGCATGTTTACTCAGAAGTCAGCCCCACTATGTTCAGTTGCCAATTGGGCTTTCTCCCAGGTAAGTGTGCATAGGACTGTAGCCTTCGCTGCCTTCCCAAGATCTCTGTAAATTTAATCCCAGATAAACACCCTTCAGATTGCACTGTGAATTCTTGAACATTAATTTCTACAGTAAGCAGAACTGCCAAATGCAACCTGCTCTGTCAGCTACACTTTTTGGTACAAGGTTGGCATGTCCCTGAGCAAACAAAACATGGTGGAGGGGAGGGAAACGGAAAAAAAATCAGTTGTGGGGAGAGGAGAAAAAGGTGTGTGTGTGTGTGTGTGTGTGTGTGCAGTTCAATCCAGCTGGGTGTGTGGACATTTCTGTTGCGGGATGGGAGAGATATAATGAAGGAGCTTTGGAAAGGCTAATGGCAATGGGTAAAGTTGGGGTGCTAAAGGAGTGTGCAAGGGGGCTGTTTAAATGAGAAGGGACCTGTCCACGAGGGCTGAGCTGAGAGGGTGAAGCTTCCATAGAGTATCATATTTTGAAAACCTAAAATGTTTGTGTGTGAGCGAGTAAAAAAGATTTTAAAACCCCTGCATTTTTTTCTTGGATGTCCAATTGAAATAGCCCTGCCTTACTCTCAGCTGCGCTGTTTTTGGATCTCAGTTGAAGGCTGTACATCTTACAAGGCTGTATAATCTTAGAAGGGGAGTGGCTGTGAGGGGGCACGGCTGTGACTGTCACGAAGGGAGCCTGCACTTCTGAATTTGCCACTATGCTAGTGCTAGGAATTAGTTCAATTGTGTGGTTAGTATCCACCACAGTGTGAGCTTTTTTTCTAAGGCAAATTGCAGCGCGGGGGAGAGAATTTTGGTGGGATTGTGGCTGGGGAGGGAAGGGCTGAATCTCTCCTCCCCACGTGCTGTGATCCTGATGAGATTTGCCCCTCACCCCACTTAGAATTAAATGGTTAAAACCCTAGACATGGCTGTTAGCCAAGCAAAACAATTCACATCTTGTTTGGTCCTGAAACAAAGTTTTGCAGACCTTTGAAATATGGCAAGATTTCATATGTTAACATTTCACATTTTCAGCATTTTGCTTTTGAAATTTGACCTGGAAGAATACTTTTAGAAAATATATACATCCTATTCAGCCTTGCAGATGAATTTTCAGGCAACCATGCGAAGTTACCTCTTGTCAAATTCAGTGCTTTTAGAGCAGGGGTTGTACTCAGTGTTAGTCCTACTTAGAGTAAACCCATTGTAATAAATGGAACTTAAATTAGACTCATGTTGGATATAGCCCCAAGGGTGGATAAGTTGTGGCCCTTCAGATGTTTTTGGAGTGCAACTCCCATCATCACCAGCCAGCACAGACGATGGCAAGACATGATGGGAGTTGTAGTCCAACAACTTCTGGAGGGCCACAAGATGCTCATACCTGTTTTAGACCTTTATTTTATTCCCATTTTCCCCAAGAACAGACAAACCCCAAACCCAAGAGCAACCTAAATTGGGAACAGTGGAAAAAAATGATTTAAGGAATTATAGGCACGTTTTATTTATAAGTATTTTCTTGAGGCAGTTCTCCATAAAAGGTTTCATTCTCCTCCAGAAGAGAAAAATGGCTAAGCTATGAAGGGAGAACAATCAAAGTTTGGCTACAGGACACCCCTCCAAAACGGCAAAGTGCAAGTAAGGAAGCTGGAAACGAGGTGAGGTTAGTGCGGGATGCTAAAAGCAACAAAAAAGCTTTCTTCAGATACAGCATAGTAAAAGGCAGAGGAAAGAAATGGTGGTTCAGCTATTAAACAAGGATGGCAAAACGATAACAGATGACAAAGAAAAGGCAGAAGTGCTCAGTTCCTACTTTGGCTCAGTCTTCTCCCAAAAGAGGGTCTATGACCCCCCTGGCAAAGGCAAAGCACAGACTGAAGGGGCAGGATTGCAGCTTGAGACTGATAGGCATATGGTCAAGGAACACCTAATTACTTTGAATGAGTTCAAATCTCCAGGGCCAGATGAACTGAATCCTAGAGTAATAGAGGAACTGGTAGAAGAACTCTCAGAACCGCTGTCTATTCTCTTTGAGCAAGCATGGAGGAGGGGTGAAGTGCCAGATGACTGGAGGAGGGCTAATGTTGTCCCTATCTTCAAAAAGGGTAAAAAGGAGGAACCAACCTGGGAACTACAGACCAGACCAGTCAGTCTGACATCAATCCCTGGGAAAATTCTGGAGCAGATGAT
This sequence comes from Heloderma suspectum, assembly GCF_057233095.1. Lineage (NCBI taxonomy): Eukaryota > Metazoa > Chordata > Lepidosauria > Squamata > Helodermatidae > Heloderma > Heloderma suspectum. The sequence goes on along the minus strand of NC_139461.1, from coordinate 305,631,476 downwards.
AAAGCAATCCCTCTGTAAGCACCTTGAAAACAATGCAGTGATTACTCGAAGCCAACATGGATTTGTCAAAAACAAGTCCTGCCAGACGAATCTGATCTCATTTTTTTTATCAGGTCACTTCCCTTGTGGATTGTGGTAATGCTGTGGATATAATATACCTTGACTTCAGCAAAGCATTTGACAAAGTGCCCCATGATATCTCGATTGGCAAACTAGCTAAAATTGGGCTAGATGAAATAACTATCAGGTGGATCCACAGTTCACTAGGATCAGACTCAAAGGGTGCTCTAACTGGGGAGAGGTAATGAGGGGGTGCCGCAAGGCTCATTCCTGGGCCCAGTGCTCTTCAACATTTTTATTAATGACTTGGAGGAGGAGGTGCAGGGAATGCTGATCAAATTTGCAGGTGACTCAAAATTGGGCAGGATAGCTAATACCCTGGAAGACAGGAACAAACTTTAAAGTGATCTTGATAGGCTGGAGTGCTGGGCAGAAAACAACAGAATGAAATTTAATAGGGATAAATGCTCAGTTCTGCACCTAGGAAAAAGAAACCAAAGGCACAGTTACAAGATGGGGGATACTTGGGTCAACATCACTACAAGTGAGAAGGATCTTGGAATTGTTATAGATCACAAGCTGAATAAAAGCCAACAATGATGTGACTGCAAAAAAGGGAAATGCTATTTTGGGCTGCATTAATAGAAGCATAGCTTCCAAATCCCAGGAAGTATTCATTCCCCTCTACTCAGCACTGGTTAGGCCTCATCTGGAGTTCTGTATCCAGTTCTGGGCACTGCACTTTAAGAAGGATGCAGACAAGCTGGAGGGGGTTTAGAGGAGGGCAACAAAGATAATCAGGGGACCGGAAATAAAGCCCTATGAAGACAGACTGAAAAACTGGGCCTGTTTAGCCTTGAGATGAGAAGACTGAGGGGAGATATGATAGCGAGTCTTCAATTACTTGAAAGGCTGTCACAGAGAGGAAGGCCAGGATCTCTTCTCGATCATCCCAGAGTGGAGGACACAGAAGCATGGGCTCATGTTACAGGAAGCCAGATTCCAGCTGAACATCAGGAAAAATGTCCTGACTGTTAGAGCAATACGACAATGGAACCAATTCCCTAGGGAGGTGGTGGGCTCTCCCACACTGGAGGCGTTCAAGACGAGGCTGGACAGCCATCTGTCAGGGATGCTCTGACTTGGATTCTTGCATTGAGCAGGGGGTTGGACTTAACGTAGGCCCCTTCCAACCCTACTGTTCTATGACTCTATGATTCTATAACTAGGAATCGACTTCAGCCCCATTAAATGGCTAACACCATGTACCTGTTGCCCAATGGGTAGGCAGGCCCAGTAAGATAATTATATCATCAGAGAAGTGTGGGAGGGACAGATGGCAAACAATCCCCTTGTACTAATTATTTAAAAGCAGCCAGTACATGAACTAGTGGGAAGATGATTAAAGCCCCAAGGTTTCAATAACACAAACAGGCAAAAAAACACATCCTAATGGGAAACACCAGATGCCACCTTTCCCTGCTCTCTCAATAACACGTCTTCTTCTAAAGTTGGGAAGATAACATGACATCAGAAAAATTTCCAGAGCAGAACCCATGTTAGACTGATGTCATGTTGCAGCAAAAGCCATCAAGAGCCCTGGAGCACCTTAAAGCCTAAGAAGTATATTGTGTTACAAGCTTTGGTGGCCTACAAGCCACTTTTGTTAGTCTTTAAGATGCCACAAACTCTAGGCCAGGGAGATCCAAGGGCTTTGGGAGGTCTAAGGGATATTTGTGTCCCCTTGACCTTCCCCCTGCGCTTCACTCCATGAGGCACCTCGCAGTCCCATGGTGCCCCTCCCCCAAACAAAAAACAGCAATATATATATATATATATATATATATATATATCCTGTTTGCTGCCAAAATAAGGGTTTAAGGCTGAATTAAATTAAGGCTATAAGGGTTAAATTAGGGATGTTGCATATTCCAGTTCCATATTCATATTAGGGTTAGGGATGAATATGGAACTGGAGGAGTTTGTAATCCAAGCTCCCTCAGTTTGGAAAACCTCGCTCCATGATGAATCAGGTGCAGGAGGCCTTGATAGGCCTAGTTCGAAATGGGTCCAGCCCTTGCCCATTGCTAGCTTGCCGTCCCTGCTATTTCCTACCCTTTGCATGCAAAAACGAAAAGAGAAGAATCCTGGAGAAAGGTAAGGGAGTAAGCAGGAATGGGCACTGCTCGAGGCACAATGAGAGGTCAGCTTGCACGGTTAAGGAGAGTCAATCAAGGCCTTTTCTGACTCTAGCCAGCCCTCCTCACCACCAGGTCTGCATTGTGACAACAGTGGTGCACCTAGGACTGGACCTTGGGGCTGGGGTCCAGAGCCCCACAGCCCAGGAGCCCCCCTCAACCACCTAGAGAGCAACAGGTGATGGGGGCAGTGGCAAACAGGCTGGGCTTCAGCAACTGAGCCAGTAGGGGCCCGCTGGGGCCCTCCAGCAAGGACACTGCTCACACAGCATCCTTTCTTACCTCTTACTTTTACAAAAACATAGTCGGGGTGAGCAAATGGACATGTCCACGGTTACAGATCATAGAATCATAGGGTTGGAAGGGGCCTATACGACTGTCAAGTCCATCCCCCTGCTCAGTGCAGGAATCTAAGTAAAAGCATCCCTGACAGATGGCTGTCCAGCTTTGTCTTGAATGCCTCCAGTGTGGGAGATACCACCACCTCTCTGGGTAGTTGGTTCCATTGTCGTATTGCTCTAACAGACAGGATGTTTTTCCTGATGTTCAGCTGGAATCTGGCTTCCTGTCACTTGAGCCCATGATTCCGTGTCCTGCACTCTGGGATGATGGAGAAGAGATCCTGGCCTTCCTCTCTGTGACAACCTTTCAAGTACTTGAAGAGTGTGATTATATCTCCCCTCAGTCTTCTCTTCTCAAGGCTAAACATGCCCAGTTCTTTCAGTCTCTCCTCATAGGGCTTTGTTTCCTGTCCCCTGATCATCTTTGTTGCCCTCCTCTGAACCCTCTCCACTCCAGTTTGTCTGCATCCTTCTTAAAGTGCGGTGCCCAGAACTGGACACAGTACTCCAGGTGAGGCCTACCCAGTGCTGAGTGGAACGGAACTAGTACTTCCTGGGATTTGGAAGCTATGCTTCTATTAATGAAGCCCAAAATAGCATTAGCCTTTTTTGCAGCCACATCACATTGTTGGCTCATATTCAGCTTGTGATCGACAACAATTCCAAGATCCTTCTCACGTGTAGTGATGTTGAGCCACATATTCCCCATCTTGTAACGGTGCATTTGGTTTCTTTTTTCCTAGGGGCAGATCTTGGCTTTTATCTCTATTAAATTGCATTCTGTTGTTTTCTGCCCAGATGCTCATGTGTTTGTTCTTTACTTAAAAAAATATATTTTCCTTTTCTACAACAAAATGCTGCTTATTCCCAAGTAAATGTGTTCTGCATCAGGAGAGCAGAAATTAATTCCGATTTATTTATTTATTTATTCATTCATTCATTCATTCATTCATTCATTCATTTCTTTATTACATTTCTATACCACCCAATAACCAAAGCTCTTTGGGTGGTTTACAAAGAAATGTAGTCATGATAGTGCCATTATTTAATTTAAATTGTGAAACTACACATGCTCAGAGCATTTCTTCCTTTTTTAAAGTATCAGGGTTAACAAACAAGGTCTGTCTGTCTCTAACATATCTGGAATGTAGAAGCAGTTGTAAAGCATGGAATGGCAGCGTGGCAGGGGAAAAGTTAATAGTTGTGTGCTTCACAACTGGAGTAATACACATGGTCATCTAACCCCCCTCCCCCCGTAAGACCATTAAAGGCACAATCCTATGCATGTTTGGACAGAAAAAAGTTCTATAACTCCCTGCAATTCCCCGCCAGCAATGCTGGCTGGGGTATGCTGGGAGTTGTAGGGCTTTTTTCTGTCTCAGCATACATAAGATTGTGCCCTAAGTCCAAGTTTTGAAAAGATGGAGCTGAGCTATTGAGTGAGACTCCCACTTGCAAAGAATGGGGGGTGGTAGCAGGGAAGGTGGAGGCATGTTGAATCTGTTTCTTTTTTCACCAGCCCCCCCCCCAAAAAAATATCCAAAAGATCCATTTTTAAAAAAGCATTTTCTTGGAAAGTTTGGGGAATAGATGAATGGATTCCAAGGCGGGATGAGAAGTGGGGAGATCCCCAATAGCAAGTGATTTTTATTTCCACCAGGTTTCTCTGCTTGTTAGTGGGGAAGTCTTTAGAAATCTCAGTGGGTCAAGTACAGGTTTTGTTTGTGGGGCTACTCTCACAGGGTGAGTGAAAAGTGTAAGTTTCATCTCTGGTTTGGATCCCCAATGTGCTAGTTGCCACCCGACTCCTTAAAGCAATGGCAGCCATTTACCAAAGGGACCCCAAACTCCTGTCACCTAGAAAAGGAGACAAACTTTTGTCTGTCAATCCCTTCCAAAATAAACTGGGAAACATTTGCCCTTTGGCAGAGAAAGGACATGAGCCGAATTTAGCTCTCCAAAGCCATGCAATGAAACCAAAGATATCCTTGGAGAACGAACTTGTCTAAAGAGACGTGTTTCTTTTCTCCAAATTAAAATCCATCTGGTTGGATCTCCGGGGAAGGCCGGGACGCTGCGTGTATCTCTCTGGTTTCTTCTCCATCCTTTTGTAATAGTCGGCATTTGCAAAACAGAAGTTAGGATCCTTTGTAATATTAAGTCTCTAATTGCCTGGGGAAATGGGGTACTCTAATGAAGCTGTCAGTTGCCTTTTGACATCTTTCTCTTTGCAATGGCTTGGGTGTGTTTTTTATCTTGCCTTTTCCAAATATGGTCATTATAGCCAGGAACTAGCACGGTGACCTTCTCTGTCATTTGATCCCAATTCCTTGGTAAGACAAACACAAATGAACAAATGTGACTAGGTAAGGAATTACTGAAAGAAGAAACACTGAACTTCTGAAATACAGCAAGGCCTGACCCTATGAGCCATGGGTAGAGCAGCAGTACGAGCCCAGATAGTGTTGCGGGTCCCAGTCCAGAGCAGGCCACTTAGGTACCTGCCAAGCTCACCCACCTGCCACTTGGCTATGCAGTTAGGAAGAGGGGAGGAGTTTATTTGTACTTGCCTTCTCTTCCTCCATGCACTAAACAACCTTGGTAGTCAGAAGTAGGTATTAAGGATTTTGTAAAATTCATTCTGTCTGCATTTTGTGGATTGTCAGGTGCCTTTCATTCCATCATCCACTCATGGACAGAATCAGATTTTTTTCCACTTTCCCAAATTTGCACAAATCACATTTGTGCAAATTTGCATTTGCGCAAATTCCCACTTGTGACAATGCATAAATCCCCCCAAAGCATCCATTTTCATACTTTAGCATAAGGGGGAAATACACATTTTTGGTTGATGTTTTTAATTTTTTTTGTATTTTTCTACAACTAAACTTACATAAAATTTGGAGAAGTAAAAAGCACACATGCAAGTTTGTGGAATCCATGTGACTCGGGAAAAGCCAATCTGCTGTGGAATCCACTGGTCAGATTAATTTCTAACATCCCTAGCCAGAAGGGCATCTTCCTTCCTGTTGCTGTCTTGCTTTTGAATACATCCTGGCAGGGATAACAAGGTTCTAACCTCTCCTCTGATTCTTGCAAGGCATGTGGGCCTCATTTCAGAGATTACGATGCCCCTGTTGCTGGAGGGATGGAGTCACACCTCGCCCTCAGACATGCCTAACTGCAGCATCTTAATTGCTGGGGCAGCTACTGGAACTTGGGCTTTTTGGATATAGGCTTCTGGGGCAATGTCCAAAGTGTTACTTGTTTACATAGAAATAAATCCTATTATATCTAATGGAGCCTTCCCCTAAGTAAGTTTCAATAAGGATCTTCTAGTCAATAATAGACTCAAAGTCATTTCCATTGAATCCACAAGCATGGCCCAGACTGCAGATTTTCAAGTGCCCATGGGACTGGTGTGATTGGGAAGGTTTTCAATTCAAGAAGCATTTTCATGTATGTGTGCCTTATAACAATTTTTAATTCACATTTACTGCCAAATAAGAATAGTTCTCCTGTTCTGGTTCTCCTGTTGCTGCTGCTTGCCACTCTTGTTGACACTGTTTCTGGCTGCTGGCCAGTTGCTAGATAGTATTTTACTGGCCCAATCTTTAAAACCATGTTCTGTCAGGTAACCAGTATTGTGGCCTGAAAAGCTAAGAAACTCCACATTCTTGCAAGGCTCTACCCATAATCCATCTGGCTCCACCTAGGGGCATGTGAGAATGTTGTTGCAGTTAACATTTGATAAGAATTTACCAAAATGCATATTTTTTTTTTCATATTTGGGATGGAAAGAACTTGAGATTTTATAAAACCCAGTGTGGGCGAATCTGAAACTGACAGATTTGTCCATCCAGGTCCAGGGGTTTGAATCTCCTCAGCCATTAGATTTCCACCTCTTTGACAGCTACATGGCAGGTGGGTACAACATGGTCCTCTCCACACTGGTAATAGCTATACGTATTGAGTTTGGCCAGTGCAGATGGGTGAAAATTTAGTTTAAATTCCATTTTGATATGAATTTTCCAACGTTTCCAGCTTTCTTCACAATCGGGACAGAAAGAACTTAAAGATATAAAAAGTCAAATACAGGAGAAGCATTGATGTCGTGGAGCTGGAGCTTGAGCACCTCAGTGACGTCATGAGCTAAACCATGAAGGGACACCCAAGACGGGAAGGTCATGGCAGAGAAATCAGACTAAATATGATCCCTGGGGAAGAAAATGGCAACCCACCCCAGTATTCTTGCCATGAAAACTAAATGGATCAGTACAACCAGAGATATGTTGGTATACCATCGGAAGATGGGACTCCCAGGTCGGAAGATGGTCAAAATGCTACTGGGGAGGAACAGAAGATAAGTTCAACTAGCCCCTGATGTGATGACGCAGCTAGCTCAAAGCCGAAAGGACGGCTAGCAGCTGATGGTGATGGTGGTGAACGACGAATCCGATGTTCTAAAGATCAACACACCATAGGAACCTGGAATGTAAGATCTATGAGCCAGGGCAAATTGGATGTGGTTACTGGGGAGATGCCAAGATTAAATATAGACATTTTGGGTGTCAGTGAACTGAAATGGACTGGAATGGGCCACTTCACATCAAATGACCACCAGATCTACTACTGTGGACAAGAGGACCACAGAAGAAATGGAGTAGCCTTCATAATTAATAATAAAGTGGCTAAAGCAGTGCTTGGATACAATCCAAAAAATGACAGAATGATCTCAATTCGAATTCAGGGTAAGCCATTTAACATCACAGTGATCCAAATATACGCCCCAACCACAGATGCTGAAGAAGCAGAAGTAGATCAGTTCTATGATCTGCAGCACCTACTGGATAGTACGCCAAGAAAAGATGTTATTTTCATTACAGGAGACTGGAATGCTAAGGTAGGTAGTCAAATGACACCTGGAATTACAGGCAACCATGGTCTGGGAGAACAAAATGAAGCAGGACATAGGCTGATAGAATTTTGCCAAGACAACTCACTGTGCATAACAAACACTCTCTTCCAACAACCTAAGAGACGACTTTATACATGGACTTCACCAGACGGTCGACACCGAAATCAGATTGACTACATCCTTTGTAGCCAAAGGTGGCGGACATCTATGCAGTTGGTAAAAACAAGACCTGGAGCTGATTGTAGTTCAGATCATGAACTTCTTATTGCACAATTTAGAATCAGACTAAAGAGAATAGGGAAGACCCACAGATCAGTTAGATATGAGCTCACTAATATTCCTAATGAATATGCAGTGGAGGTGAAGAATAGATTTAAGGGACTAGATTTAGTAGATAGGGTCCTGGAAGAATTATGGACAGAAGTTTGCAACATTGTTCAGGAGGCGGCAACAAAAAACATCCCAAAGAAAAAGAAAACCAAGAAGGCAAGATGGCTGTCTGCTGAGACACTGGAAGCAGCCCAAGAAAGAAGGAAAGCAAAAGGCAACAGTGATAGGGGGAGATATGCCCAATTAAATGCAAAATTCCAGAGGTTAGCCAGAAGAGATAAGGAATTATTTTTAAACAAGCAATGCGCGGAAGTGGAAGAAGATAATAGAATAGGAAGGACAAGAGACCTCTTCCAGAAAATTAGAAATATCGGAGGTAAATTCCAGGCAAAAATGGCTATGATCAAAAACAAAGATGGCAAGGACCTAACAGAAGCAGAAGAGATCAAGAAAAGGTGGCAAGAATATACGGAAGATCTGTATAGGAAGGATAATAATATCGGGGATAGATTTGATGGTGTGGTCAGTGAGCTAGAGCCAGACATCCTGAATAGGGGTGGACGAAAGTCCCTTACCTGTCCTCGAAGGACGTTCGCGGTGGGGGGGAGGCGCTTTGCGGCTCCCCCCGCGAAGTTCAGGCCGGGGGGGGAGGCTTCCCGCCTCGCCCCGGCCGAAATTCAGGCCGGGGAGGAGGCTTCCCGCCTCACCCGGCTGCGAACGCGAAAGTTTTTTTTTTAAAAAAAACGCCCCCTGATAGGCTACGTGATGATTAACGTAGCCTCTCATGGCTAGATCTGCAAAGTCAGCCGTGATAGGCTACGTCAATCGTCACGTAGCCTATCACGGCTGACTTTGCAAATCTAGCTGTGATAGGCTACATTAATCGTTACGTAGCCTATCAGGGGGCGTTTTTTTTTCTTTTATTGCAATGGCAGTGGCGGCAGCCAGTCGAAAGACCGGCTGCCGCTCCCGCCCCGCTCAAACCGCCGAACCGCCAGCCGGACCCGCCGCCGGGAGGGACATTCGGCAAAGGTAAGTCCCGTCCCGGGGGGGGGGTGCGGGGTGCGGGGGGGGTTTGGGGGATTTCTCCCCGAAACTTGTTCGGGGGGCCGAACACGTTGGCGCTCGGCCCCCCGAAGTTTCGAGGAGAAATTCTCCGCCAACCCTAATCCTGAAGAGTGAGGTTGAATGGGCCTTAAGAAGCATTGCTAATAACAAGGCAGCAGGAGATGATGGTATCCCAGCTGAACTGTTTAAAATCTTGCAAGATGATGCTGTCAAGGTGATGCATGCCTTATGCCAGAAAATTTGGAAAACACAAGAATGGCCAACAGATTGGAAAAAATCAACTTATATCCCCATACCAAAAAAGGGAAGCACCAAAGAATGTTCAAACTATCGAACAGTGGCACTTATTTCACATGGCAATAAGGTAATGCTCAAGATCTTGCAAGGTAGACTCCAGCAATTCATGGAATGAGAATTGCCAGATATACAAGCTGGGTTTCGAAAAGGCAGAGGAACTAGAGACCAAATTGCCAATATCCGCTGGATAATGGAGAAAGCCAGGGAGTTTCAGAAAAACATCTATTTCTGTTTTATTGACTATTCCAAAGCCTTTGACTGTGTGGATCATAACAAATTGTGGCAAGTTCTTGGTGGTATGGGGATACCAAGTCATCTTGTTTGCCTCCTGAGAATCTGTATAACGACCAAGTAGCAACGGTAAGAACAGACCACGGAAGAACAGACTGGTTTAAGATTGGGAAAGGAGTATGGCAGGGTTGTATGCTCTCACCCTACCTATTCAACCTGTATGCAGAACACATCATGTGACGTGCTGGGCTTGATGAATCCAAGGCTGGAGTTAAAATCGCTGGAAGAAACATTAACAATCTCAGATAGGCAGATGATACCACTTTGATGGCTGAAAGTGAGGAGGAGCTGAGGAACCTTACGACAAAGGTGAAAGAAGAAAGTGCAAAAGCTGGGTTGCAGTTAAACCTAAAAAAACACAAGAGTATGGCAACCAGCTTGATTGATAACTGGCAAATAGAGGGAGAAAACTTGGAGGCTGTGACAGACTTTCTAGGCGCAGAGACTCTGACTGCGCCAGGAAATCAGAAGACGTTTACTTCTTGGGAGGAGAGCAATGACAAATCTTGATAAAAGAGTGAAGAGCAGAGACATCACACTGACAACAAAGGTGCGCATAGTGAAAGCAATGGTATTCCCCGTAGTAACCTATGGCTGCGAGAGCTGGACCGTAAGGAAGGCTGAGCGAAGGAAGATAGATGCTTTTGAACTGTGGTGCTGGAGGAAAATTCTGAGAGTGCCTTGGACTGCAAGAAGATCAAACCAGTCCATACTCCAGGAAATAAAGCCAGACTGCTCACTTGAGGGGATGATATTAAAGGCAAAACTGAAGTACTTTGGCCACATCATGAGAAGACAGGATACCCTGGAGAAGATGCTGATGCTAGGGAAAGTGGAAGGCAAAAGGAAGAGGGGCCGACCAAGGGCAAGATGGATGGATGATATTCTGGAGGTGATGGACTCGACCTTGGGGGAGCTGGGGATGGCGACGGCCGACAGGAAGCTCTTGCATGGGCTGGTCCATGAAGTCATGAAGAGTCGGAAGCGACTGACCGAATAAACAACAACAGGTCCCCACAAAGAGCTACGTTCTCCTTGGTCTCTGATGAACCAGATTCCACCCTGGCTTTGCCCAGCTTACTTGATTCTTTCAGGCTGACTCGCCAGGTTTTGGTCCAGTCTGGTGGAGGCTGGTAGCTGTGGTTCTGACCGAAACTTGGACCAGATTCACTGCCCCACTGACATCAGAGCCACCAGCCTCCACTGGCCCACTCCACCCCCTGGCTATGGCTATGCCCAGAACCCCCAGTATTGTTTTAAAAATCAATGTTAGCAACCCAAGCCCCAGAAGAGGCAAAAGAGCACAACTGCTCTGCCTGAAGAGTTTACCCAGGGCAGAACGGAACTGGACAATTGTCAATGCCTCTTCTTTCAGAAACCCTTTCAAGGATATTGAAATTGTGAAAACATATCCAGCTAAGCTACATACAGATGATAGCTTTTCAGACACTTTGCATTGTCGAGCTGTCATTGCCCAAAGTGCACATGCTCCTTCCCCTCTCCATGACCTGCCACGTCCCTGATTCAGCTCTAGTTGCACTTTAAAATGGCTTTATCTAACCACACCTAATCGTGCCAGAATATGGATAGGGATGTGCATGCAAATGAACCTGGATCCCATTGCAATGGGAATCTGTATCCCATTGAAAGCAATGCAGTGTACACAGGTGGTGCCCTCACTCGGCTGTGCATTCCAGTGTGTCTTGGGATGCACATCTGACGTTCCTGATCCAGTAAGTGATACACAGGCGGAAGCCTGTTTTATGGCATTTGTGAGCATCAAAGAAGGGCCCTGCTTGATCACACCAAAGGTCCATCTATTCCAGCAGGGCAGCTCTAAAGTTGAGGGAGTCCTTGGCAAAGTGCCCCTTTGCAATCCTTGATGGGCCCTCCTGCCTGCAGGCTTAGAGGAAGGCTGTAGCAGGCAGCTGAGAAGCCACCATTGGAAATTTCCCACAATGCCTTAGTGGTACTATGGTGGCTGCTCCACAGCATTATGGGAAATTTAAGATGGCACCAGTGGAGGCTGGTGGCTCCAATGTTAGTGGGGCAATGGATCCACTCTGGGCTTCAGTCAGAACCAGTCAGAAATCTAAAAGAGTTGTGACTGATTCAGACTGAAACCCAGAGTGCATTCACTGTCCCACTGACATCACAGCCACCAGCCTCCACTAAGTAGCTGCCCAAAGGGTATATATCCCAGCACCCTGCTTCTAAGAGTGGCCAATCAGATGCGTGCGATAAATTCACAAGCAGTGTTTAAAGGCAGGAGCTGCAGTTCAGTGGCATATTACCTCAAAACATGGAGGTTCCATGTTACCCATCCTATAGTCATCATTACTAAACATTCATGATTAATGAATCATCCCTTCAAGCTGGTGATGGATGGCCTCCATGTAATGGTTTTCCGACATCTCCATCAAAGGATGACACTGCGTTGGTATTGCTTTCTTGTTTATAGAAGTTGTGCTGGTGTTAGGAATCCCTTTGTTTTCCTCTAGGGTCTTATAAATAAACCTGTTTTGGTTTTAATTTGCTGCAATAGCTTTCTAGGCGCAGAGAGCGATGGAGGTCACTGTGTCACAGTGGGTTAATGCACAAAAATCCACGGCCAGCAGTTTTGCTTGGAACTGACCCCCCTGCCCCACCCCAAGTAGATAGGTTAGTGAGCAATTGTGCCTTACGCTGGAACAAGTTTTCATCAAGCCAGCAGATCTGTCCAATATTTCATTGTTAACACTCTTCCCTCGAGGGGATTTGCTGCACCAAGCCAGTCCTGTTTGGTGTATTGGCAGAGCCACCTGGGAGAGGAAGCTAGTCTGGTGCCATTATTGCAGCGAGCTGCATATTGCTCTGCCAGTGGGAGATCCACAGTTTTTCTGACACCCGGATCCATTAAGTTAACACCTGCATTACAGTGGGAATTGTGGCATGAATAAGAGTGTTCTAAAAATACATGAGTGTCAAGAAAAGGTATGGCTGGCCCTGAAGGTGCACCCTTCCCTCTAATTCGAAATCTGTGGGAAGTGCTTGCAATTGCTCAATAGGGAAACATGCCTTGGTAGAGGATGCACTGTGCACATTCTCAGAGGAGAAATCTTTGTTTCTTTTTTTTTGGTATCCCTTTATACGTTTCAGTAGAGGGAATGGTGCATCACCTGCAACTAGGGTGGCCATGTGTCATACGTTACAGAGGACAGTCCTCTATTTGCAGGGCTGTTAGAGGTCGGTCCTCTAGTTGAAGCAGTCCTCTGCTTCAAGGGCTGTCCGGTACAAGTCCAGTTTAAATATAAAGAACCAGAAGAAGGGAGAGCAGCGGGGCTCTGAGGAAGGATCTCTTGAGCCAGGCATTTGGGCCTGGGTGGGTCTCTGAAGAACTGCATCAGCCTCTTTTCCTGCTGGCATGGCCTTTCAGAGAGCTGGTCTGCCCACTCCTCACTCTGAGGAGATCTGCAGCGTGGGTGGTGGCGGCAGTGGCAGCAACCTCATGAGAATGCCATTGCCAGCCCTGGCAAATAGATTGATTTTCTGGGCATGCCTATATAAGGTCCACCGTCTGTTACTGTTTGTCATTTGTAGAGGCACTTTTGATTTGCCATCTTTATTGCCCTCGCAAGGCTGTTGAGCGCAGGTCACAAAGACTCCCATTTTGCAGATGGGAGCCTAGGATGAGAGCTACCAGCCTGCAGCCACGTCAGACGTGGAAGGGGCAATGGACACGTGGCTCTTACCATGGAAATGAAGCCAAGAAGAGCCTCCCTGTGGCAAGAGACCTCGACTTGCAATGCTGGGAAGTGCTCACCACTCAGGGATATTGGCAACCATTATCGTGTGAGTCCCCACCAGCGTCAGCTGCACGTGGCTCAGATTAAGAGCCCTGAAGACCTAGCACAGGTCCCCTCTTCCTCTGAGCTAACAGGGCAGCTGGAGAGAAAAAGGAGCCAGTTAGAGGAACTGTGCAAGTCAGGTGACTATGGGTAACAACCACATGCTACTTCCTGTTTCTAAAGCTGAATGGCTCATCAATGTGGTAAACCCCTGGGCCTGCTTACACCAACCTGGTGCCTCCCAGAGGTGTTGGACCACAATGCCCACCATCCACAGCCAGCATGCTGGCTGTGTATGATGGGAGCTGTGGTCCAACACCTCTGGGAGGTGCCAGGTTTGGGAAGGCTGCCCTTAGCTGCTCCCCATCTTTTGTTGGACTGGCTCCCCTGCTTGCCTTCTACCTTTGCCTGCTCCATCTTGCCTCGTCTTGTTACTTATTTCTCGGGTTTTGGTTTGGACTGCTGGACTTCCCTTTACACGTCATAACAGCCTGCTTCTTCTACCACCAGGTCTCTACCATCACTAGGGCCTTCAAGGGCCTGGAAACTGAATGCCTGATGGTCAAGAACATCCATCAGAGGCGAGGAGACTCTCAGCATAAAGGTGACAGTCTCTTAAATGCTATAACCAGGCTCTCAAATGTTATAGGGCACACACTATAGGCTGTTTTAAAATATTTGGAAATAAGAAAAAAGGAAGAGCCCTACTAGATTTGACATCTAGTTGCTCACATCTGGCAGCTTCCCTCTTCTAAACGGTCGCTTTAACAATTGGCCTTTCCTTCTTCCTTTCTGTTTTTTGCTCCCTCTTGGCCTGCTATCCAGCTGTTACACCTGGGCTAGGTTTGCTTCTGTCAAAGATAGCTGTGTTCCCTTCACTTCCCTCAATTTCCCAAGTATCCACTCTCACATTTGTACATTTTAAAAAACAACACAGGATGTGCTGTGGCATTACCTACCTCAGCAGTCCTGAAAGGACAGTGGGGATAACCATCAGCCAGTGAACAGGAAGGAAGAGGAAGGACTGTACGAGTAAAAGCTATCGTCTTCTGCTGCCTCATTGCCTGGGAAGGTTTTTCGGCATCTGTTTGTTCATCATGCAGTTGAAATGCAATGAGAGAAGAAATTCAAACTGCATATGCGTTGGACAAGATGTCTCAGTGGCCTGCCTGGATTTGGGTTTGCTTTGAACAGAGTGCCTTTGATTCCTGCCTTCTGCTTGTCCCTGACCCCGAATGTGAAGCAGATTTTCCCAGCTAGTTCGCATGAGGCAAGGAAGACATGATAGGGAGTTAACTGGAGTTCAGGGCACAAGTTCTAGGTGGGGTTGTTGCAATAGGAGGTCATCTGTCTGATGCAAAGGGTGGGGGGACCACGACTGTCAGGTGCAGTTTGTCATATGCAAAGATGAGAAAAATTAAGTCAGTGGAAAAGCATTTCACCAGATAAGTTCCTTAGGGTGCAGTCCTATGCATGTTTGGCTGGGGCATGCTGGGAATTGTAGGACTTTTTTCTGTCTAAACATGCGTAGGATTGCACCCTTCACAGGATCATAGAATAGTAGGGTTGGAAGGGGCCTATAAGACCATCGAGTCCAACCCCCTGCTCAGTGTAGGAATCCAAGTCAAAGCATCCTGTCAGATGGCTGTCCAGCTTCATCTTGAATGCCTCCAGTGTGGGAGAGCCCACCACCTCCCCAGGTAATTGGTTCCATTGTCGTATTGCTCTAACAGTCAGGACATTTTTCCTGATGTTCAGCAGGAATCTGGCTTCCTGTAACTTGAGCCCATTATTCTGTGTCCTGCACTCTGGGATGACTGAGAGGAGATCCTGGCCTTCCTCTCTATGACAACCTTTCAAGTACTTGAAGAGTGCTATCGTATCTCCCCTCAGTCTTCTCTTCTCAAGGCTAAACATGCGCAGTTCTTTCAGTCTCTCCTCATAGGGCTTTGTTTTCAGTCCCCTGATCATCTTGGTTGCCCTCCTCTGAACCTCTCCAGTTTGTCTGCATCCTTCTTAAAGTGCGGAGGCCAGAACTGGACATGGTACTTGATGAGGCTTAACCAGTGCTGAGTAGTGGGGAACCAGCACTAGGGATGTTGGGGAATTCCGCCATGGATCTCAGTGAGGCTGAATGCCAGTGCATTCGGCCCCCTGAAATCTGTGGCGGAATGAAGCCCCCCCACCCCACAATAGGTGCGCGAAACGGAGCACCTACCTGGTGCCATTCACGCTGCTTTGCGAATGGTGGCCACATCCGCGGATGCCATTCGCTTCTTCATTATTGCCGTGATAGGCTATGTAAATACTTACGTAACCTATCACGGCTCATGCAGGGATGCCATTTGTGTCCCTGTGAAGGCCATGATAGGCTACATAAATATTTACGTAGCCTATCATGGCAAAAAAGGGAACACAAATGGCGGCCGCCGTAGCCGCCGCCATTTGCGTTCCTGTTTTTTTGCCATGATAGGCTACGTAAATATTTAGTAGCCTATCATGGCAAAAAAACAGGAACGCAAATGACGGCCGCTGTAGCCGCCGCCATTTGCGTTCCCTTTTTTTTTGCTGTGATAGGCTACGTAAATATATACGTAGCCTATCACGGCAAAAGACAGGGACGCAAATGGCGGCAGCTACGGCAGCCACCATTTGCGTCCCTGTGCAGCCCAGTGGCCGGATGTCCGGCTGCGGGCGGCTCTGGCCGGTGGCTCCACGGAGTCTCAGCAGAGTGGAGCTGGCCGGGGAGAATTTCAGGGGGAGGGATGGAGCACCTCCCCCCCCACTGCAGATGTCCCTGGACGAAACCAGGTAAGTGTTTTGTATATCCCTAACACTTCTCATGATTTGGAAGCTATACCTCTATTAATGCAGCCCAAAAGAGCATTTGCCTTTTTTGCAGCCACATCACATTGTTGGCTCATATTCAGCTTGTAATCGACAACAATTCCAAGATCCTTCTCGCATGTAGTATTGTTGAGCCACGTACCCCCCATCTTGTAACTATGCATTTGGCTTCTTTTTCCTAGGTGCAGAACTCGGCATTTATCCCTATTAAATTTCATTCTGCTGTTTTCTGCCCAGTCTATCCAGATCACTTTGAATTTTGTTTCTGTCTTCCAGGGTATTAGCTATCCCGCCCAATTTTGTGTCATCTGCAAATCTGATAAGCATTCCCTGCACCTCCTCATCCAAGTCATTAATAAAAAAGTGGAAGAGTACTGGGCCCAGGATTGAGCCCTGCTGTACACCACTCGTTACCGCTCCCCAGTTTAAGAAGATCCCATTGACCAGCACCCTTTGAGTCCGATTCTGTAGCCAACTGTGGATCCACCGGATCGTTGTTTCATCTAGCCCACTTTGAGCTAGTTTGCTTATCAGGATATCATGGGGCACTTTGTCGAAAGCTTTGCTGAAGTCAAGGTATATGATGTCCACAGCATTCCCACAGTCCACAAGGGAGGTGACCTGATCAAAAAATGAGATCAGATTCGTCTGGCTGGCTCTATTCTTGACAAATCCATGTTGGCTTCAAGTAATAATCATGGCAATGTTTTCAAGGTGCTTCCAGATTGATTGCTTTATCATCTGCTCCGGAATTTCCCCAGGGATTGATGTCAGACTGACTGGTCTGTAGTTCCTGGGTTCCTCCTTTTCACCCTCTTTGAAGATAGGGACAACATTAGTCCTCCTCCAATCATCTGGCACTTCACCCGTCCTCTATGATTTCTCAAAGAGAATAGACAGCGGTTCTGAGAGTTCTTCTGCCAGTTCCTTTATTACTTTTAGGATGCAGTTCATCTGACCCTGGTGATTTGAACGCATTTAAAGTAATTAGGTGTTCCTTGACCATATGCCTATCAATTGCAAGGTGCAATCCTGCCCCTTCAACCTGTACTTTGCCCTTGCCATGAGGGTCATAGACCCTCTTTTGGGAGAAGACTGAGCTGACATAGGAAATGATCACTTCTGCCTTTTCTTTATCACCTTTTCATTATCAAAAAATAATTTTTGCCATCCTTATTTAATAGTTGAACCACCATTTTTTTCCTCTGTCTTTTATTATGCACGTATCTGAAGAAAGCCTTTTTGTTGCTTTTAGCATGCCTCACTAATTCTCAGCTTTAGTTGAGTCATTCTTAGCCATTCTACTCTGCTAGATCTGTACTGGCATGGGAATCCTCCCCTTCTTTGTCACTAATCTCTTACAAGACATAGGATTCACCAAGTAATTTTCTGTATGTAAGTTACACTGTGTTAAATTGGACTTACTACCAGGCACGTCTGCAGTCTTAATGTCAGTTTCTGTTCCTATGGGGATGGGGGGGGGGAGAGTCATATGGAAAGATGAGAAAAATTCATTGAAAACTGCTTGAAACTGTTGAAAATAATTCCATTTTCCACACAACTAATAAAAGTCATAATGCTTAGCATTTATGCAACATGCTGAAAGACATTATCTTGTAATCCCGACAAGTCCCTTCACCATTCTACTCTACTGGCAAGGGGACCATCCTCTCCCTTGCAGATCATCTCTGACAAGATTAGTGTGGAGAAAGTGCACATAGAGATGTTTTCTCCCTGTCTCATAATACTAGAATCTGGGGTCATCCCATGAAACTGAATGTCAGCAAGGGTAAAGTGAAAGCAAGTGTAAAGTCAATGTCAACAAGTGTAAAGTGATGCACATTTGGGCAAAAACTTCAAGTATAAGCTGATGGGATCTGAGCTAGCAGTGACTGACCAAGAAAGAGATCTTGGGGTTGTGGTGGACAGCTCAATCAAAATGTCGACCCGGTATGCAGCTGCTGTAAAAAAGGCAAACTCCATGTTAGGCATAATTAGGAAAGGAATTGAAAATAAAACTGCCAATATCATACTGCCCTTATACAAATTTATGGTGTGGCTACATTTGGAAAACTGTGTACAGGTCTGGTCACTGCGCCTAAAAAAGGACATTGTAGAGTTGGAAAACATGCAGAAAAGGGCAACTAAAATGATCAAATGGCTGAAGCAACTCCCTTGTGAGGGAAGGTTACAACAGATGAGATTGTTTAGCTTAGAAAAAAAGTAGTGCTGTGCCAAAACTTTCTCCCACATTTTTTTCGACCATTCTCATTCAATTTGATAGAAAAGAAATTGCTTTCAAAAAGAAATTCAAAGGAGGAGAAATTTCAGAGAAATTCGCATGGGTTGGGTGTTGGGTTCTTGTGCTCCCTTACTTGTGAGATGGCTGAGGAGTGTGCATGAGTGTCCTGTCTGTCATTGTACAGTAGTCTCTGTGGCAGCCTGTAGTCTCTCAGCTTCCTGCACTTCAGTTAAAGCCATCATGAAGAAGACATCATGAGGCAATTCCTGCCATGGGGCTTTTTCAGATCAGGAAGTGCAGGTGGCCTGGGAGGCTGCAGAGCAATGGAAAGATGTGTGGTAGGGAGGTAAGATACACACAGCACCCGCGGCCACCTCGCAGTGATTAGGTAAGTGCAAAAATGCCACCAAAGGACATTCAAAATTCTGCCTCAGAAAAGTGGAAGCCTCAACACAGTTGCTGCTGTTGCCACCTACAGAAGCAGTACAGTAAACCAAAAAGAAAGGAAAAAAGAAAGAAGCTATGCTACAACCCCCGCCAATAGTCAGTGCTATTTGTGAGAAACCATTGGAGAATTTCTCCTCTCCCAGGAGAAATTCAGTGAAATTGCCCCCCCCCTTCTCTGCCCACAAATAGGCTGGATAATTTTGAGAGGCCATTTGCACACAGCCCTAGAAAAGCGAGTAAGGGAAGAAATGATAGAGGTGTACAAAATGATGCATGGCATGGAGAAAGGGGACAGGGAGACATTTTTCTCCCTCTCTCATAATACTATAATCCAGAGTCATCCCATGAAGCTGATTGGTGGGAGATTCAAGACAGGTAAAAGGAACTATTTCTCCACACAGCACATAGTTAAACTATGGAATTTGCAACCAAAATATGTAGTGATGGCCACCACTTTGGATGGCTTTAAAAGGGGATTTGACAACTTCATGGAGGATAAGGCTATCAATGGCTACTAGTCCTGATAGCTATATGCTGCCTCCAGCATCAGGGCACTGAGCCTATGTGCACCAGTTGCAAGGGAACATGGGCAGGAGGGTGCTGTTGCACTCATGTCCTGCTTGTGGGTTTCCCGTAGCAGGTGGTTGGCCACTGGGTGAACAGAATGGTGGACTAGATGGACCCTTGGTCTGATCCAGCATGGCTCTTATGTTCTTATGAATGGCAGGAAAGTACTTCTTCACACAGCACATAGTTTGACTTGGGATTTTGCTACCACAAAATGTGGCAATGGCCACCAAATTGGACAGCTTTAAAAGGGGATTAGACACATTCATAGAGGATAAAGCTGTCAAGGGCTACTAGTCCTGATGGCTATATGGTACCTCCAGGATTAGAGACAGCTGGAGAAGTACAGTGGGAGAGGGCTATTTGCCTTCCTGATCTGCTTGTGGACTTTTCATTTGGGCATCTGGTTGGCCACTGTGGGAAACAGGATGCTGGACTCAACCGGCTTTTGGTGTGATCCAGCAAGGATCTTCTTATGTTCTTATATTCTTAACACAGGTACCTTATACCAGGTCAGATTGGTGTGTCCTTCCCTCTCAAAGTTTTCCTTGTATTTAGCTCCTTCTCCTTGTCCGTCTCCTCCTCCTCCTCGAGTTTGTGTACTGAAACTCTGCTGAGGGCAGTATTTTGGATTTCAGTTGCATGGGGTGAGAGAGCAAATTTCAATGAGGTCCAAAGGCCTGATCTTTTGGATATTGTTGTTGTTGTTGTTCAGTCGTTCAGTCGTGTCCGACTCTTCGTGACCCCATGGACCATAGCACGCCAGGCCTTCCTGTCCTGCGCTCTCTCCCGGAGCGTGCTCAAGTTCATATTCATTGCATCCGTGATGCTATCTAGCCATCTCATCCTCTGCTGTCCCCTTCTCCTTTTGCCTTCAGTCTTTCCCAGCATCAGGGTCTTTTCCAGGGAGTTTTCTCTTCGCATTAGGTGGCCAAAATATTGGAGCTTCAGCTTCATTATCTGTCCTTCCAATGAGCACTCAGGGTTGATTTCCTTTAGGATGGACTGATTTGACCTCCTTGCAGTCCAGGGGACTCGTAAGAGTCTTCTCCAGCACCACAGTTCGAAAGCATCAATTCTTCGGCGCTCAGCCTTCCTTATAGTCCAGCTCTCACAGCCATACATTACTACTGGGAAAACCATAGCTTTGATTAGACGGACCTTTGTCGGCAAGGTGATGTCTCTGCTTCTTACTATGCTGTCTAGGTTGGCCATAGCTTTCCTCCCAAGGAGCAAGCGTCTTTTAATTTCATGGCTACAGTCACCGTCTGCGGTGATCTTGGAACCCAAGAAAGTAAAATCTGTCACTGCTTCCATTTCTTCCCCTTCTATATGCCAGGAAGTGATGAGGCCAGATGACATGATCTTAGTTTTTTTAATGTTGAGTTTCAAACCAGCTTTTGCACTCTCCTCTTTCACCCTCAACAAGAGGCTCTTGAGATCCTCTTCGCTTTCTGCCATTAGGGTGGTATCGTCTGCATATCGGAGGTTGTTGATAATTCTCCCAGCAATCTTAATTCCGACCTCTGATTCATCCAACCCGGCATTTCTCATGATGTACTCTGCATATAAGTTAAATAAGCAGGGTGACAATATGCAGCCTTGTCGTACTCCTTTCCCAATTTTGAACCAATCGGTTGTTCCATGTCTGGTTCTGACTGTTGCTTCTTGACCCTCGTACAGGTTTCTCAGGAGACAGGTAAGGTGGTCTGGTACTCCCATCACTTTCAGAATTTGCCACAGTTTGTTGTGATCCACACAATCAAAGGCTTTAGCGTAGTCAATGAAGCAGAAATAGATGTTACTCTGGAATTCTCTTGCTTTCTCCATGATGCAGCGAATGTTGGCGATTTGATCTCTAGTTCCTCTGCCTCTTCGAAACCCAGCTTGTACTTCCGGTAGTTCTCGGTTCACATACTGCTGAAGCCTAGCTTGTAGGATTTTGAGCATCACCTTGCTGGCATGTGAAATGAGCGCAATTGTGCGGTAGTTTGAACACTCTTTGGCGTTGCCCTTCTTTGGAATTGGAATGTAAAGTGACCTTTTCCAGTCTTGTGGCCACTGTTGAGTGTTCCAGATTTGTTGGCATATTGAATGCAGCACTTTAAGAGCATCATCTTTTAGGATTTTAAATAGCTCGGCTGGAATACTGTCATCTCCGCTAGCTTTGTTGTTACTAATGCTTCCTAAGGCCCACTTGACTTCACTCTCGAGGATGTCCGGCTCAAGTTCAGTGACTGCACTATCATGGCTATCAGGGACATTCAGATCTTTCCTGTAGAGTTCTTCTGTGTATTCTTGCCACCTCTTCTTAATCTCATCTGCTTCTGTTAGGTCCCTGCCTTCTTTGTCCTTTATCATGCCCATCTTTGCACAAAACGTTCCCTGGAGATCTCCAATTTTCTTGAAGAGATCTCTAGTCTTTCCCATTCTGTTGTTTTCCTCGATTTCTTTGCATTGTTCATTTAAGAAGGCCTTCTTGTCTCTCCTTGCTATTCTCTGGAACTCTGCATTCAGTTGGGTATATCTTCCCCTTTCTCCCTTGCTTTTCGCTTCCCTTCTTTCGTGAGCTACTTGTAAAGCCTCATCAGACAGCCACTTGGCTTTCTTGCATTTCTTTTTCTTTGGGATGGATTTCGTTGCTGCCTCCTGAACAATGTTACGGACCTCCGTCCATAGTTCCTCAGGCACTCTGTCTATCAGGTCTAATCCCTGAAATCTATTCCTCACCTCCACTGTATATTCATCAGGGATATGATTTAGGTCATACCTGAACGGTTTAGTGGTTTTCCTGACGTTCTTCAATTTAAGACGAAATTTTGCAAGAAGCAGCTCATGATCTGAGCCACAGTCAGCTCCAGGTCTTGTTTTTACTGACTGTATGGAGCTTCTCCATCTTTGGCTGCAAAGGACATAATCAATCTGATTTCGATATTGACCATCTGGTGACGTCCATGTGTAGAGTCGCCTCTTGTGCTGTTGGAAAAGAGTGTTTGCTATGATCAGCATGTTCTCTTGGCAAAACTCTATTAGCTTTTGTCCTGCTTCATTTTGTACACCTAGGCCATGCCTGCCTGTTATCCCGGTGATTTCTTGACTTCCTACTTTAGCATTCCAATCCCCTATGATGAAGAGGACATCTTTTTTTGGTGTTATTTCTAGAAGGTGTTGTAGGTCTTCATAGAACCGATCAACCTCAGCTTCTTCGGCCTCAGTGGTTGGGGCATAGACTTGAATTACTGTGATGTTGAATGGTTTGCCTTGGATTCGTACTGAGATCATTCTATCATTTTTAAGATTGTACCCTAATACTGCTTTTCCCACCCTTTTGTTGACTATGAGTGCTACTCCATTTCTTCTAAGGGATTCTTGCCCACAATAGTAGATATGATGGTCACCTGAATTAAATTCGCCCATGCCTGTCCATTTGAGTTCGCTGATTCCCAAGATGTCGATGTTCAATCTTGCCATCTCATGTTTGACCACCTCCAGCTTACCTTGATTCATTGATCTGACATTCCAGGTTCCTAAACAATATTGTTCTTTACAGCATCGGATTTTCTTTTCACCACCAGACACATCCACAGCTGAGTGTCCTTTCGGGTTTGGCCCAGCCGCTTCACTCTTTCTGGCACTACTTGGAAATATCCTCTGCTCTTCCCCAGTAGCATATTGGACACCTTCCGACCTGAGGGGCTCATCTTCCGGCGTCATCTCTTTTAGCCTTGTGATACGTTCCATGGGGTTTTCTTGGCAAGAATACTGGAGTGGGTTGCCATTTCCTTCTCCAGTGGACCACATTTTGTCAGAACTCTCTGCCATGACCTGTCCGTCTTGGGTGGCCCTGCACGGCATAGCTTATGGCTTCACTGAGTTACGCAAGCCCCTTCACCACAACAAGGCAGTGATCCATGAAGGGGATCTTTTGGATATACTCCAAAACAAATGGAGGAAATAAAATGCATTTTAAAGAGCAACTGTTGGGGTTATTTATTTCTACTTTCAAAACTATCTCATAATCAGTCTAGCAAAGGTGATCAACAAGTTTATGACACATACCTAGTACATTGATTCATGAACAGTGCAATCTTATGCATATTTACTCAGAAGTAAGTCCTGTGTTCAATGGGGCTTCCTCCCTAGTAAGTGTGTTTAGGATTGTAGCCCTACTTGCTGATAACAATAGTCTCTATCAATGTGCAGAGCCAGGTTTGCACAAAGTGAGAGCCACCAGCCATATATGGTGGTGTGCCAAGTGACTGACTGAGACCCCCTGCCCTGTTTTTGTAATATCAAGGGATGTTTGTGCATTCCTCCTGTTTTATTTCTTCCAGTTGATTATAGCTGTGAGATTAGTGATGAAGAGCCTTTCTTAATTGCTACACAGAGCAGTTTTAGGCATGGCTACTCAGAAGTAAGTCATGCTGAGTTAAATGGGACTTGCTTCCAGGCACGTGTGTGTAGCACTTAGGGTTGTATGAAAGTCACTTACATTTTCGCGGATTCTGTTCATGGGGGGGGAGGTGTTCCGTCCCTCCCCCCGGAATCCTCGACGGGGGGGGGAGGTGATCCGGTCCTCCCCCCCAGAATCCTCGGCGGCTGGCTGTGCTCCACGGCGGTTACAGTTATATAACGCATCCTTGTTTTGAAATGTTGAAAGGTTTGTCTCTTGAGGGTCCTGGTAAAAAAAGATGGGGGGGGTAGACAGAGAGAAAAGAAGAGGTGAATGGAAGGAAAAACATGGTAAATAAGAGTATGGAAATAACGTGAATATCTGCTTACATTCAGACCTTGTTTCTGGATCCTCCTTGTTGAGAAGAAGATACTAAAGAGACTTTAGTTACTGATTTCCTTGCATTATTTTTCCTTCTCCTTCTCACAATCAAAAACTGACATTAAGGGCACAATCCTAAGCATGTTTAGACAGAGAAAAGGCCTACAACTCCCAGCATTCCCCAGCCAGCGAAGCTTTTCTCTGTCTAAACATGTATAGGATTGTGCTCTACAGTGATTAAGAGCGCAATCCTATGCATGTCAGAAAGAAGTCCTACAACTCCCAGCATGCCCCAGCTAGCATGGTTGTCTGGGGAATGCTGAGAGTTGTAGGACTTTTTTCTGTCTGAACATGCATAGGACTGTGCCCTAAGTGACACTATTCATGGATAATTAAGAGGTGATCCACCAGTGATCACTGATATGATCAACAGGATGTAATAAAGTGGGCAGGCCCTGGAAATAAGAAATATTCAGTTAACGGCACCGAGCTCTAAAAAGCCTCCTCTCCATACATACTGCAAAATAAACAAATAAATCAAATGCCATAGATCTGGTCTGAAAATATGGAGGCGGACTACACAGAAAACAATGTATTACTGTGATCTGATGACAATGTTATCATCTCAATTCTCTCTGAAAAGTGAGTGAACAAAAGATGGCAATTACAGGACAAACAGCTAGTGTGGAAATAACCAGACAAGTGGTCTTCTGTCTTTGGCTCAAAAGGATAGCCTTGTTGCCTTTCAGACTGTGAAGATGCAGACATCACTGCCAATGATTGCCAATAGTTTGGGCTAGTATACTACTAGCTATCTGCAGTATCTAGGGATGTATGAGAATTTCATTTCAGTTTACAAATCACTCGAAAATGCTCCGTTTGCAATCCCAAATGCAAATGGGAGCACATTTTCTCTTAAAATGTCCACAGATTCCTGAACTTGCCTTCATGTCCTCAGAATGTGTACTTGAGAAACGCACAACATTCTCAAAATGTGCAACTTTCTGAAAATGTGCAACTTCCTGAAAATGCGCAACTTTCTTAAAAAGTGCACATTTTAAATTACCTATGCTTTAGCCTATGTGGGTAAATTTGTGCAATTTTGGAAATGTGTACAAATTTGGAATTGCTTGCGCAACACTAACATTCCAGGGCAGTTGGTTTTGGAGAATTTTCCCATATGTGCAAAACAAACAGTGATCGCAAACGTGACTGCAAATTGAGGAGAGACGAGCAGTGAGGCAATATTCAGAGAATCTTGATGCACTTGAATGTCACTTGTTCACCCATCCCTAGTAATATTGCCATAATGAAAGAAAATTCTGATGTGCAGGGACTTGCATTTCTTGCATATTAAGAGGATAGATGCAATGAACCCGGTGCAAATCCAATTCATTCACCAGAATAAATGTTGGAAGACCTCCAATCTGTGCATGTGCATTGGGGCTAGGGATGTGCAGAACTACCACCACAATTTCCCATCTGAGAACTTGTGCTGGACCAATTGAACCCTGCTTTGCTTCCCTCAGCTTTCTGTGGATGTTTCTCCCCAATGGGAACTGCCACACTTATCTTGATTTTTTTTTTGCTGTAGGCAAAATTCAGCAGCAACTCTGGTTATGACAGGATGAAGGTAAATCCTTTGAGGAAGGTAAATGCTGGAGCTTAATTTGAACCAGAATCAACCAAGCTTGTCATGTATCTTCTGCATGTATCCTCAGAAGAATGTCCCATTATGTTTAATGTGGGTTACTCCAAGGTAAGTATCCATGGGGTTGCAGCCTCTGTTTTTAATGCCAGGGCTTTATCCTGTAATATCTAAACCTTAAGTAATGATGAGAGTACCTCTGAGCACATGGTTGCTGCTTCCTCCATAGGGATGCATGGCTTTTTGTTAAATCTGTTCTGTCTTTGTTTCACAGATTGTCAGCTGTCTTTCGTTCCATCATCTGCTTGATGGAACTGGATTTTTTTTTTTTTTAGGACGAACGAGAATTTCATTCCACTTGTGCCAATGTGCATTAGTGCTAATGAGCATTAGCATATGTGCGAATTCGTGCATCCCCCCCCCCTCCCCAGGAAAAAAACTGGTCTGAAAGTCTGCAGAATCTGTGTGACTTGGAAAAAGCCAATCTAGTGTGTAATGTGCAGGTCAGATTAATAGAAATACAAACCCATTTGAATCCATTATAGATTTCTTTGACATCCCTATTCTTCTATAGCTCACTTCTCTATTTGACTCTCCACTTTCATTGACTTTTGCTCCTTCAGGGATCATCCTCTTGCACTTGGGCTGTGGTTCCCAAACTCTAGTATCCAGATGTTGCTGGATTGCAGCTCCTATCGTTCCTGACCATTGGCCATATTGGCTGAGTTCGATGGGTAGTCCAACAACATCTGGGGACCAAAGTTGGGAAGGGCTGATCTAAGGGGTTTAGGAAGGTGGGGTGCTCCAGGGCCAGCTAAACTACTTCAGTGCAATGCCAATAGCGTTAACTGGTGCACTGATTTCCCAGGGAAATTTGCATGCCAACTAACACTGCTGGGGTGTACTAGAGTAATTGACATGAGTGCAATGTAATTTACATCAGCAGTTGCACCCCACTGGCTGCTGCCTTAGGTTCTGAACGTCCACGCTACAACAGGTCTTCATACGATCAGGAATTAAGATGCCCAGGCAAGGCATGCTGTCCAATGCAGACAAGCATTTTCCTTGCTCATTTTGTGAGCCTGAAGGGGGCAGATGTCTTCTTTTCAAAGCACTGAGTGAAGGGGTGGGGGTGGGGGGGAAAGAGTTTGGAAGAGAGAGAGAAATACAATTTGGCCAGTTCTTAAAGGGAAACAATAAGATCTACGTAAGGGACAGGGAGATGATGGAATACTGCAAGGCACAATCTACTGCTCATCTTCTGGTTTGCTATAAATTATGACAGTGCCAAATGTCCGATTGCAGGATATGTAGTCATTATTCACAGGGTGAAAAATTAACTTTTCAGTTCAGATGCTGTAATCTAATGTTTTACACCCTTGGCAATGCTTTTCCTTCTGTCTCTCTTTTGTTCTCACAGTCTGATTGTCATAATGAAAACGTTTCAATAAATAATGAGGCATAAAAGCAAGTGAAATGGGTTTGTGTTCTGGTCTCTCAAAAACTGCTTATTCAGAACAGGGTGGTGGTGGTGGTAAATAATAAAAATTAAAATATCACAAGCAGTGGAAAGAAAAGAAAGAACAGTCTGAGCTGAATCCTCAAGTCCATTTAGCCCAGATTCTTGGATTCGCAACTACTGAGCCCCGTTTACTTCTGTCAAAACCAGAGTAGCCACAACCCAAGAATTCTGGCTGAACAGAGGTGAGTTTCAGCCTGGCTAGAAGCTTTATTTTATCTGTGTCTCTGGCTCTGTTCATTTGTTATCAGTCACGTAACTCAAGTTATCACCATGTGCAGAATTCAGAAGTCTGCCTTTCCTTTTAACTGTGTCATGAAGCTCATCTTAACGCAGCTGCTACACTTCTTACTCATTAGCTTGTGGGTAAAGTGCAAGGTGATGAAATGAGCCCTAAGTTCGTAACACCCAGGTTAGATTGCCTACCAGTGATGGCTGGTGACTCCAGTTCCGGAGAGGCTATGTTTCCATTCAGGGTTTTACCACTGGCCAAAACTCTAATGGTGTTATCCAAGGTACTGAAAGGTGCTATCCAAAGTCAATGAAAGTGGAGGGTCAAATAGAGAAGCAAGCTATAGAGGAATAGGGATGTCAGAGAAATCTGAACCCTATCCCCAAAATGGGCTCAGCACTTTGCATAGCACTTTTCAGCACCTTGGATAGTGCTGTTAGAGTTGTGGCTGGTGGTAGCTAAAACCCTGAATGGAATATCAGCCCCTCTGGAAGTGGAGGTACCAGCCACCTCTGTTGGCTACCTGTTTGGAACAGGAATGCTGGTGAAACTCAGACCTCCAGGCTTAGAAGTATGGGTTTCCAGGGCAAGTAGGGCAAGAAGAGCCAAGCAGTAGGATTTGTCTCTGGGTCAGATTTTAATCTGAGCTGAGTGCCTCTCTTGCTCCTTCTGTTCTAACCACCCAGTCCCCCACTAATCCCCCAATCACCTCCCCTTTTCTCCCACTTGCCATGGCAAGCAGCAGGGAGAGGGAAGGAAAGGGGGGCGGGTCTCTTTCCTCCTTCCCAATCTGATTCCTGGTGTGCTTCATAGCAGCAGGCCAGGCCAAAGCAACCCCTTGGAAATGTAATTTTGCCAAGGGCTACTGACAGTGCACCATCCCTTGGGAACACTACATTACCCAGAGATGACTTTGGCTTAGTGCACTGCTATGCATTGAGCCAGGGATCAGAACAAGACAGGGGGAGAGACCTCCCCGCTTTCTTGTTGCAACTTGGGGCACTGCTGCCACCAACAGGGGGGATGATGACATTGCAGTGGTGCTCCCCCCTCACTTGCCATCAGAGTGACATGCTAGGCCAATAAAGGCAATATGGTAATGGCATGTGAATGGGGGAAAGGGGTTTTGTGGGGTGGGTGTTTTCTTTCACATGTTTCCTCTATCCTATTTTCTAGGGCTGTGCTAGGGATGTCAGTGAATTCCACCCGAATTTTAAATGGGATCGAATTCTGACAAATCCGGTCCACGGAATCCTCCTTGGAATGGGGCGGCCTGGTCGACCCAGACTGGAGCTCATGCAGACCCATTTTTTTTTGTCCACCGAATGGCAGACTTTATGAAAATAGTCACGAAAAGAAATCCATAAATCGGAAATGGAGGAAGAAGAATGTGAACGGCTTTACCTTTTTTACAAGGCGTTTTCCCGAGGCTTTCTTTCGCTGGGGCTGATTTGCAAAGTCCGTGGAAATCCTCCATCTTTTCTGTTTATTGACTGTGGAGGTGAGGTCAAGTGAGGTGAGGTCCAGTCCAGTGAGGTCAGGTGAGGTGAGGTTAGGACAGGTCCAGTGAGGTGAAGTGAGGTCAGGTGAGGTGAGGTGAGGTCAGGACAGGTCCAGTGAGGTCAGGTGAGGTGAGGTGAGGTCAGGACAGGTCCGGTGAGGTCAGGCGAGGTGAGGTCCGGTCCGGTGAGGTCAGGTGAGGTCAGGTGACCAGAAGTTACATGGGGAATCCCCGCAAAGGGCTTTACCCTTACAGAGACCGACAGCGCGCATGCGAAAAGGATTTTTTGGCGGTACTTATGGAATTATTTGCGTAAGTTCGGGGAGCCAAAAAAAAACAGGGGAATCTAGGGCATGTGGACGGTGGAACGGGCTGGCCCTCAGCTCTCTGGAATCCTCACGGAGCGGAGGCGCTCTGCGAGGATTCTGGCGAGGAGGAACGCATCGCCTCCCTCCCCCTGCAGATTCCCCATTGGAACCAACAGTGGGGAATCCGTACATCCCTAGGCTGTGCATCACTTCGGTGCCGAATCCAAATACTGAAGTGAATCAGGGTGCTTCTGGGGTACCTTGATGAGATCCGAGGTGGATCAGAACAGGTCCGAGGCACTCTGAAGTGAGGCAGGTCACTGCTGAAGTGCCTCGGTGCGTCTTTGGAGATTCAGGGCTATTCTGATGCCTTTAGAAGCACAGACAGCCTGTCTCTAAAATGTGTCAACGTGTGAAGCATCAGGGAGGGGGGCAGGAGGAGCAGGAGGAGGCAGTAAGCTTTGGCGAACCGCAACTCTAGTTGCCAAATTAGGGCTGAAGTTAACCCAGCTGTCTCCAATCAGTGGCAGTGTTGGAGGAGGGGGGTGAGATACTGTATATATTGTTTCGTTGTGAGAGAGACAGAAAGAGAGCTGGTAGGTGGTGGTTCCTGGAGAGAGCTGTTAGAAAGAATTGGTTAGTTAGTTGGCTAGATCTGCGCTCCCTCCCTCCCTCCCTCCCTCCCTCCCTCCCTCCCTCCCTCCCTCTGTGTTGTACTGCAGCTTTGTTCTTATTATTCTTTCCCATCCAGCCCTTTTCAATTCAAGTATTCCATTTTGTTCTTTTCTAGATTAGATCTTTATTTAAAAACAAACAAACCAAAACAGTACTTTATTAGTTTAGCCTTCTTCTTTCCTTGCCTTGCTCTTTGGCTCTCTCCCCCCCCCCCGCCCTTCTGAATTATTCAACTATTCTTATTAGATTTCTCTGTCTGTCTGTCTGTCTGTCTGTCTAGATTCTTTATGAAAAAACAAGAAAAATTTTAAAAATAGTTTAGGGAGCAATCCTATGGGGATAGGTGGCTGCCTTCAAACTCGGAAGTGAAAGCCTATCCAATTCAGGGCAGGAGAAGCATGGAGGGGATCATCCCCTGTCCTGCATTTGTGGCTAGGCAGATGATTTTGGCTGTCTAGCTGCAGGAAGGCAGAGTAGGGGAGGAGGCTGCCGGATGACACATAGGATGTGTTGTACCAGGATTTCTGCCTGCCCCACCCTGGAATGCCCCCCAGAATGCCCCGTTTTGGCTGCTCCATGCTCCTCTTCTGAGCGCGGAGCATGAGACTGTTCTAGGGAAGGTCAGTTCTCTGGGAACCAACCTTGGAGTGTGGGTTTCGAGGTCGGTTCCCAGAAACCCACATATCCTATGGCTATGAGAACTAGCAGCCATAGGATTGCTCCCTCCATTTCCTTGCATTGCCTTGTTCTTTGGCTCCCCCCACTCTTCACACCATTCTCAATTCAACTCTTTGTAGTTTTCTAGCTAGATCCATCCATCCATCCATCCATCCATCCTTTCCTTTCCTTTCCTTTCCTTTCCTTTCCTTTCCTTTCCTTTCCTTTCCTTGCTCTTGGCTGTCACCCCCCTCTCAATTCCTGCATTCCTTCCTTTCCCATTTTTAAACTCTACATCTTTTCCCTAAAAAAAAGAAAATAAAAATAAAAGCCTTTTCTTTGCTTGTACTTTGCTTGCTTCTTTATTTGCTTTTCTTTTGCTCTTGTGTGTCTCTCTGTGTGTGTCTGTGTGTGTGTGCTTGTGTTGTGGGCAAGCAAAGCACTGCATATGACCACATTTCAAAAATACAGTGGGCAAAGCACTACACACACATAACACCTATTATTTAAATAATGCCACACTGTGTGGCAAAGCAAGCCTAATATGAGGCATTTTGGGGGTCTTGGCATTTGGGGCTGCCTGTTGCCCAGATTTCATGCACTTCTGTGCAACCAGTGAAAAGTTATAGCTCTTTGCTTGGAGAGTTTTTGTGGAAAACATAGCACAGCCTGCCTGCCAGCCTGTTTTCCCAGCCAAAGAGAGCCTGAGGTCACCCACTGTGAAGTTGAAAGGAAAGGGGAGCGGGTTTATCTGCACTTCAATGAAACCTGCAGCAGAGATTAGGGACAGTGACCTCCTCCTAATCACCACTTAAACACCTAACTCCTCTGATTATCCCTGTATGACCTTTGGTTTGAGTTTCTGAGAACAGCACATTTTATCTGTGCCAAGCACAAAAACTACTGGGCCCAATTGTCTGAAATTTGGCAGGTGGGATCACCTCCATGGCAGCTGACAGGTTCCCAAAGTTCATGCACTTTTGTGGAAACAGTGAAAAGTTGCAGCTCTTTGCTTTGAGAGTTTTTGTTGAAAAAATCAAATTTTAACTCCACCTAGCACAAAAACTACTGGGCCAAACTGTCTGAAATTTGGCAGGTGGAATACCCTCCATGGGGGCTGACAGGTCCCCACATTACATGAATTTATCATAGGGTTGGCGGAGAATTTCTCCCCAAAACTTCGGGGGGCCGAGTGCCAACGTGTTCGGCCCCCTGAAGAAGTTTCGGGGAGAAATTCTCCGCACCCCCCCGCCCCCTGCACCCCCCCGGGACGGGACTTACCTTTCCTGGGGCGGCGGGTCCCGGTGGCAGTTCGTCAGGTCTTCGTCAGGGGCGGGGGTGGCAGCCGATCTTTTGACCGGCTGCCGCCGCCGCCATTCCAATAAAACTAAAAAAAAAAAAAATGCCCCCGTGATAGGCTACGTGATGATTAACGTAGCCTATCATGGCTAGATTTGCAAAGTCAGCCGTGATAGGCTACGTTAATCGTCACGTAGTCTATCACGGGGGCGTTTTTTTTTTTTTAACTTTTTATTTCACGGCCGGGCGAGGCGAGGCGCCTCCTCCCCGGCCTGAATTTTGGCGGGGCGAGGCGGGAAGCCTCCCCCCCGGCCTGAATTTCGGCCGGGCGAGGCGGGAAGCCTTCCCCCCCCGGCCTGAACTTCATGGGGAGAGCAGCGAAGCGCCTCCCCCCCACCGCGAAAAGCTGCGAGACCATGTAAGTGACTTTCGTGCACCCCTAATTTATCATGAAAACTGAAAAAAGTTATGGCTGTTTCTGCTTTCCAATGCAAATTAATGGGAAAACGTCAAAACCGAATTATTCCAATATCCGAAGCAAAGCAGATTGGGTCCAAATTGGTCTGAAGTGAAGCAGGGCTGCTTCAGAATGTCCAAAGCAACATCCAAAGTGAAGCAGATGGCTTTTCACAGCCCTACTATTTTCCTAATGTAAATCCCACCTTCTAAATCTCCTATATGTTTGTTTTTCCTAATGGGACAAATAGAATTAGGGGGAGATTTAACTGGGAAAATTGTGCAAGGCGGGAGGGAAAGGTTAGCCCTCTCCCTTGGTGCTGTGGTTGCTCTCTGTGGTAGGGATGTACAGATGCTGTTAAATCTGTTCATCTGTGTCTCATGGCTTGTCAGGTGTCTTTCATTCTGTTGTCTGAAAGACTCAGATTTTTTAAAAGCAGAATTTCACTGTACTTGCACTAATTCACATTAGTTGTAATGCACACTTGTGCAAATGTGAATTAGCACATCTTTCCACCTCCACCCCCCCCATGGAAAACTGGCCTGCAAGTCCATGGAATATGTGCAACTCGGGGAAAGATGGTCTGCTGGGATATCTGCAGATCAGATTCATAGATATCGAAACTCATTTGACTCCATTGCGGATTTCTCCAACATCCCTACTCTGTACAGGTGTTCCCACCCCCCGCAACAATAAATTAGAGACAGGATATCTGATTGTGGATCTCCATCATCTCATGGGAGGTGGTGGGCTCTCCCACACTGGAGGCGTTCAAGAGGAGGCTGGACAGCCATTTGTCAGGGATGCTCTGACTTGGATTCCTGCATTGAGCAAGGGGGTTGGACTCGATGGCCTTGTGGGCCCCTTCCAACCCTACTCTTCTATGATTCATCTTATTTGGCCTCTATTCACCACCAGAAACCTCAGTTGGACAGAACATAATGGAATTACTTCAGAAAACAAGTCTGGTCAGGAATGTGGGAAAACAAATGGTGGTAGGAAATTATGGAGCTGGGGGAGGGTTGGCTTCGACCTTCTGCAAAAAAATTATCTAATTCCATCCAGAAGTTGTTTTGCTGCAAATATCTCAGAGGAATGGTAAATATAATTTGTTTGCAGTGATGGCCTGGCTAAATCATACAGGAATACTGTTATTTTTGATTCAGTATAATTTGCCACCTGTGAAAATGACTCTTTATAAAGCAAACACAAAAGGAGCCTCTGCCCTGCAGAATTTGCCATGGGAGTACTAATGTGTGAACGGCCAACCTGCAAACTAGGTGCCACAAATGACTCAGGGCCGGCCCAAGACTTTTTGCTGCCTGAAGCGAAGAACAATATTGTGGTTTTAATGTTCTATATATTATAAATTGTGTTATTGTGTGTTGTTTGGTTTTAATTTTTGTGAACCGCCCAGACAGCTTCTGCTATTGGGTGGTATAGAAATTAAACAAACAAACAAACAAACAAGATGGAGCCCTCCCATTCCACGTATGAAAGCCAACTGGCCTGCCAGATGAATCTGTCTTCAACACTTACAATGGTACATCGTTGTCCACTGTACCAGAAGGCAGCAGGCTAACTTAGGGGGCACAGAGCAGGGCTGCATGGCGCACAGATGTTTCCTCCCAAGACCTTGCTGCCCCCTCCTAAGATATGCCACCTGAGTCAATTGCCTCACCCTGCCTAATGGTAGGGCTGCCCCTGCACAAATAGAATCATAGAATAGTAGGGTTGGAAGGGGCCTACAAGACCATTGAGTCCAACCCCCTGCTCAGTGCAGGAAATGATGCAGGGATACCTGAGGAATCTGATCTTGATGAGTTTTGATATAAATTGACCTACTCCGCATGCTAGGGATGGGTCAGAATTTTGCTCAGTTAGGTTTTTTTATAACAACTTACCAGAATTCCCACATTTCTTCACAAAGAAGAATCTCTGTCTCCCCCCTCCCCCACTATTTGCAATGGGAGGAAAGCCCTATGAGAGCAGGTGCTCTGGGGGGATCCATTGTAACTTCACTGATGGCTTGACATCCGCTTTGATTGCCATCACTGTGCTTGTTGGGCCACACAGTGCCAGGTATGCCCAGGCTTTTGTGGGTGATTCAACTGCTTGTGCTGGCAGCGGTGAGAAGATGGCAGCCAGAAGCCACTTGGTGCTGCGGGGAACGCCTCAGCGCAGTGCCACGGTATGTGTGGATTGCACCTCAGGCCTACACAGAAACTGTATTAACTATCACATCTCTCCCTCAGCTTTTAAATAAAGATCCGTCTTTCAGGTTTACTCAACTCCCCCAAAGAAATCAATAGGAGTTTACAGCTGGATGGTGAAAATGAGTTTTAGGTTAATAATGTTCTGAGCAGCCTGAAAAGACCTCAGAACATCAAGCAAACAACCTTGCCTTGGCAAATCCATGGATGACTGAATCAGAGCACTGCACTAATAAAGAACTGAAGACTTTGTGAAATACTGTCTGTCCTCCCCCCCCCCTTTCAGTTTTCAATAAGGTGCCAGATCCTTGGCTCAGTCAACCCTTGACCTTCACACTTGACAACGTGAAGGATTAAAGATCACAGGAGTCTTTACACAGGAGCTAACAGTGTTGATTTACTGGACTTCTAATCGATTGTCAAGGACATATTATGATCATTAGGAAACTGCCATTTCTCACGCCAAACATCTTGTGCTTGTGCGGGCTGTTATGTTTACAGGAGTGCAGGATTTGTCATGACTATTAGACCATCCATCAGATATAATTAGTCTGGTGCCTTGTTCCTCCCACTGGTTACCAGATGTCTGCACAAGGCACGATGAGCATACACAGAGAAAGAAAAGTAATAATAGTACAATTGAG
Organism: Heloderma suspectum; assembly: GCF_057233095.1. Taxonomy (NCBI): domain Eukaryota; kingdom Metazoa; phylum Chordata; class Lepidosauria; order Squamata; family Helodermatidae; genus Heloderma; species Heloderma suspectum. The sequence goes on along the minus strand of NC_139461.1, from coordinate 305,596,116 downwards.
GATTGTATTCTGAAACGCTAGTGCTGATCTACATCCTCTGTCTCCCTGCCACATTTCTTGCCAAATCCCTCTTCGAAACCCACTTTTCCCATTATACTTTTGTCCTACTCTTTAATTCCCATCCCCAACTCTCACCAAGCATAAATGCACTTTGACATGTTCTTCTGTTTTTACCCTGGACTTTCCCATTCCTTCCCACACCCCAGTCTCTTTGCTCTCTCCTTCACTGCCAAAATTTGGATTACATGCTCCTTTGGGCAACAACCTGAGGGTAGCCATGTTCCCATCAAAAACAACAACAGTGTCCCATGACACCTTAAAGAGTAACCCATTTAAGGCACAGTCCTATTGGATTGATGTCCACAAGACAGAAGCTTTCGAGATCAGAGACTTCTGAGTATCCAGTGCCCTGCTGGACTCTTACAGGGCAGGAGAGTGGAGGCTTTCTAGCCTCTCCAGCCTCCTACCCTGTATTTTCTGCTAGACAGACCTCTGATGGGCATGGGCAGGGGTGTGGATGGGAGCTGAGTGGCATGTGGATTCAGAAGATCCATGGTCTTCCACACTCTAACCCCCCGCCCCAACACGCCCATTTCCTTCCCTTTGTTGTGACACAGACCACTGGAGAGGAAGCCACCATGGAGCTTTCTGTGGTGGCTGGAGTGGGGGGAGAAATCCCTGCCCAGATTTTCCCCCAGGGAAAATCCTATGGCTCTTCAGATGCTGTCTAGAGGCCAAAAGATTGCTCTATTATTGTGGCATATTGTAATTTTGGGCCTCTAATGAAGTGGGGGCCTACAGTTGGAGATGTTGTTTAAATCATGTTTTTGTTGTTAAAAAAAGCTTTGCAAGAATATACCTGAGGGAGCGGGGTAAGGGTGAGTCAGTGCCACTGAATCTGAATCTTGCAATAAAAGACTCGATTTTCCCCAAACTAGATCTTGTTGGAAAACCATTAGATATTTGAAGTTTATGATGACTTATAGTTGAACAAACAAATAGAAGAGCACATTGGAAGTAAACTCCTCTCTGTCCTGGTAAACTCCCCCCCCCCTCCAATATTTGGAAAAGCCTAAATGTTTGCAAAAATGTCAGGCAGAAGATGACTCAATTTAAAGAGGTGTGCCATGTATTTTGACCACTAAGGCGACCTTGCACTAAAACTGGTGTTCAGAGTATGTATGGGAAGTGATGGGAATTTCCTTCAGAAGCAGTGATGCAGAAAGGAGCTGGCAGCAAGATTTAGCAAGGTCACTTCAAGGTAGAAGCAACCGTTGTAAAATATCTTCCTTCACCTCCCCCAGTGCTATCTTCTAATGTAAGAGTGGGGGGGAGATTAAACCTTTCTCTTCCACAGAATGACAGCCCCATGATGAATGTCTCCCTGGGGGGATTCCATTTTTTAATCAAAATTATTTATAAGATTAACCCCAAGCCAACCCTTGCACTCCAGATTTATTGAGAACCAGCCTGGGATTTTGGTGTGTGTTTGAAGCAGATGGAATGCGACAGCACCTGGAGTGTGTTGCAAAGAGTGAAGTTGGTGTAGTGTAGTGGCTCTGAGCATGAGCTGAAAATTCCCACCTTACCTGTGCCATGGACTCAGGAGGTACCTTAGATAAGAATGTTGTTTAAAATCCATTCTATCTGTGTTTCATGGATTCTCAGGTGCCTTTTGTTATGCCATCCACCCATTGATGGAATTGGATTTTTCTTTAGTTCCCAAATTTGCGCATTTGGGCATATTCGCATGTGAGAAAATATGCAAAATCCCCCCCCCCCAAATGTGCATTCTCATGCTTTAGCTTATAGGAAAATGAGCATTTGGGCGGTTTTAATTTTTTTGTGTATTTATTTTTCTATGACAAAATTTGTGCAAAATTGGGAAATTTTGTAGAACATTTTGTAGAAAAATAGTCCTCAAGTTGGCGAAATCTGTACGACAGGAGAAAAGCTGGTCCTCTGCGGAATCCACTGGTTGGATTCATCAAATCTTAATTCAGTTGGTTCTGTTGCAGGTTTCTCCAACATCCTTACTCATAGGCTAGCTACTGGAACTGCCCCAGGTCCTCATCTGCATATTTGGTCCGATTTGTTTTAGAATCTACTGGGTTGTATCCAATGATGTGGTTTTAGCAGTGCAAAAGAACCCTTGTTTATATCCTTGTGCAAAACTGAAAATCACAGATTCTCCCATCCCTATTATAATGAGGAAGTAATGACTGTAAGCTACTTCAGGACCCTGAGAAGCAGGACAGAAATACGTAAATTAGCAATAAGAATAAGGGCCCACCCTACAAAGTTGTTGTAAGGATTAGTAATTGCTGGAGCACAGATGACTAACATCCCATGAAGACAATTGGAAATTACCTTCACAGGATGGCTTATGCCTGCCACAGCGTCCACATGTAGAACTAGCCGTCACATCAGCCTGATGTGGCTAGTTCTCTTGACAGCACGACTATGGCTGATGCATAGACACAGAATCTCTCCACATGAAGTGCCAGAATAACAGAATGGGCATGGTGACATGCTATAGCCACAGTGCTAATTAACGATCACATGAAAGCATTTCCCCAAGCATGTCTGCGGGATGTTGCCTCTAAGATAAAAGTGTGTTATGCTATTTAGGAACCCGGGAAGCTGCCTTATACTGAGTCAAGCCATTGGTCCATCTACAAGCCCAGTATTATCGACACTGACCAGCAGCAATGGCTCTCCAGGGTTTCAGGCAGGAGTTTTCCAGCCCTACCTGGAGATGCCAGGGATTGAACCTACAATTTTATGATTACCAAGGATATTGTTGGATGGCTGAAGTAGCACACAATCCATCAGGCTTTTACAGTGCAATCCTACTATGCATGTTTACTGGGGATTGAGTTCACTACGTTAGTGAAGGGAGAAAGGGGGTTGCCCAAGCTCCTTGCGGTGTAGGCAGGGACAAATAATTATCCAGTAAACTGCCACCACTCCTTTATGTCTACCTCAGCATGAGCCAGGGGACTCTCAGACCTTTCAGGACGCACCTGGGTGCAGAAGTAAGGGTCCAAGCTGGCACCTTCTATTTCAAACCCTCAGGGTTACACAGTAGCAATTAGCCCAAGCAGAAGGCACTGAATTTAGTACTGAGGTTTACCTGGAGGGAAGCACATACACAGCTGCAAAGATGATGTTTGCATATGTAGGGGAAAGGGATAAAAAGGTACACAAGGATCAAAGAGAGCCTCTGGAACAATACTCCAGGCAAAAATCACAAAGCAATACCTAAGCCTACCCTATACTTTAAGCATGGGTCTCCCAATAGGACAGGGCCCAATCCAGGATCCAAGAACTCACAAACCCAAAAGCAATTGGCAGAGGTAGGTGGAGATGACTGGGCAGCTCCCAGCCTCTTTTTATTCTCAGACCACAGTCAGGGTGCCAAAGGAAAATGCAGGGATGTTGGAGAAATCCATTTGGGAATTTAATGAGTTTGCCTAGGTCTGCCCCCCCCCCCAACTTTGTTTCAGTTCCTGCTGCAGTGCCTGACTCTATCTGCATTGAGTCAGGCCAATTCACGGATTTTCCAGGCATTTTGCACATTTTTCCTGCAAATTTCTGAGTAATTCACACAAATTTGGACATAATTTGCACAAATTTGGACATAATTAATGTGAAGGGAGTTTAGAGGTTGTTGGTGTGAGAAGGATGTTCCAAATTTGCATTCATCATTCCTGCTTCCAAGGAATCTTTTCTCCACTTAGCACGTCATCAACGCATTTTTTGTTTGGGATCCTCTTTGTCAACCAGAGGTTTTGCCACTGGCCCTTTCCCCTTTCTCTAGCCAAATCTACCCCCACATGCATGTAATCCTTTCCTTAAGAGAAGCAAACTTTCCTGCATAATCTCCCTATGGCCTGAATTACTGCACGTTTTCTCTGGTGGATGCCACATGCCAACGTCTGCTGCTCGTGGCATTCTTAATAACCCTGATGGCGCCTTCAGTTCCGTTCACTACCTGTTCCCTAGGTAACCAGCTCCCGAGGCACTGAACCCAACTTTATTGAGGCGGATGGAGTTAAAAGGAAACCTGTGGAGCATCCGCTCGCTTCTTCCACCGCTGGACCATTAGACAGCCTGAATATACACAGAGTACTCCTTGCAATATAACACATATTACTGGAAACAATATGTTGTGGATAACAGGGAGACAGTGACATACGATTTCTTACCTTTCCTGACTGAGGTGAAAATAAACTGCTATTACATGAGTAATAGATCATTCCTCTCTCCCTCCTCTCCTTCAGACTTCATTCTCAAAACAGGGCTCTGCTTATCTAGGGAAGTTGTGGAGTTTCTCCAGGCAGATTCAGCTCTCATCTCTACATATGGAGGGATGGGAAAACAGGCCTACCCCCAAGCATTCATAGAATAGAGTTGGAGGGTTCCCTTTGAGGTCATCTAGTCTGACCCTGGTCTCGATGCAAGAAATCCAGAGCTAGAGCATCTCCAGTGGATGGCTGTCCAACCTTTGCTTGAACACCTCCAGCGAGGGAGAGCCCACCACCCCTCAGGGTAGTTGGCTCCATGGTTGAACTGCTCTTGCCACTAGGAAGTTCTTCTTAATGGTCAACCAAAAGCTTTCCTTCTGTAACTTGAGTCCATTAAATCTAATCCTACTTTTTGGAGCAGCAGAGAACAAATCTTTGCCCTCTTTGATGTGCCTGCCCTTCTGGTATTTGAAGGGTGCTATCAGGGTCGCCTCCCCCTGCCCTGGGCTTCTCTTCTCCATGTTAAACATACCCAGCTCCTTCAAGTAGTTCTTGGCTACTGCAGAAGGGCAGCAGCAGTGGCGGCAGTGGTGCAGTTGGGCGGGGTGATCCATAACATCACAGGATCATCAAGCTGAATGGTTACAAAGGTCAAGAAAGCTGGAGACAGAGGATCAAACCCCCTCCCTCAAGGACTGAAGATACCGTGAGACAATCTTCTCCAAAAGCATTGAAGAGCCTTGTAAGTTGTAACTAAAGACTAGCAAATTCATTATGGCATCAATAGCTTCCATGGACCAGGGTCCACTTCGTCAGATGCATCGAGTGCTATCCTGAGGTCGCAGAATAGTGGAATCCAATGGGTGCTTGCACCCCCACCAATTCCTTTCTGCCCCACTGATTCCCTTCTGCAAACAGTGGGTCCTACTGATTCTGTTGCGCAAGCGGGGGCCAATGCAAGGGAGATCTAGCAAGGGATCCTGCAAGGGAGATCTAGCACTTCCTAGGGGAAACCCTGAAAGGAGTAGAAACACTCATTTCAGGAAGGAGGCAGGTTGGCAGAGCTCCCTGATCAGGGTTCCACTGACCTGCCTCCTTCCAGAAACCAGGGTTTCTGCTCATTTCTGGTTGCTCCAGAAGCACTAAACCGCCATAGCGCAAATAGTGAGGGATACTTGTACAAGGGAATTGACAGGGAGGAAGAGAATTGGGGTGGTGGTGGAAGCACCCCATTGGATTCTGCCTCAACCCCTTAGAATTGTGTGTGTGTTGGTGTATGCCCCGGCCGTGGGCTGCTAAAGTTTGGAGGTGCTGAGATAATGATAAGCCAGACCCAGGTTTGCTTATAAGTAGGGATGGCGGAGAATTTCTCCCCGAAACTTCGGGGGGCCGAGCGCCAACGTGTTCGGCCCCCCGAACACGTTTCAGGGAGAAATCCTCCGCACCCTCCCGCACCCCGCACCCCCCCCCCGGGACGGGACTTACCTTTGCCGAATGTCCATCCCGGCGGCGGGTCCGGCCGGCGGTTCAGCGGGTGTTCGTGTGGGGTGGGAGCGGCAGCTGGTCTTTCGACCGGCTGCTGCCATTGCAATAAAAGAAAAAAAAAAACGCCCCCGTGATAGGCTACGTGACGATTAACGTAGCCTATCATGGCTAGAATTGCAAAGTCAGCCGTGATAGGCTACGTAAATCGTCACGCAGCCTATCACGGGTGACTTAAAAAAAAAAAAAAGCGCGTACGGATAATGGCGGCCCCCATAGGGAGCCGCCATTCCCGTTCCTTATTTGGTCGCTGTAGTCTACGTAAAGATTTACGTAGACTACAGCGACCAAATAAGGAACGTGAATGGCGGCTCCCTATGGGGGCCGCCATTAGCGTACGCGCTTTTTTTTTTTTTAAAGTCACCCGTGATAGGCTACGTGACGATTAATGTAGCCTATCATGGCTGACTTTGCAGATCTAGCCATGATAGGCTACGTTAATCATCACGTAGCCTATCACGGGGGCGTTTTTTTTTTTAAAAAAAAAAATCGAGTTCGCGGCCGGGCGAGGCGGGAAGCCTCCTCCCCGACCTGAATTTTGGCCGGGCGAGGCGGGAAGCCTCCCCCCCGGCCTGAACTTCGTGGGGGGAGCAGCGAAGCACCTCCCCCCCACCGCGAACAAGCTTCGACGAAAGGTAAGTGACTTTCGTCCACCCCTACTTACAAGGAGACTTTATTGAGTACTTACAGCACACAGGTGTACCCAGTGGTTGGTTCAGACAGCTTCTCTGAACCCAGAGCCATGGGGTACAATGGGTTTTATACCATACATGTCAGCAGTGAGGCAGCATGACAGGCAAGTGTTAATTAGCATTCATTTGCAACTTTCCCAGCATAGGCTAACAGTACTTGTGCAGAGGGAAAACAATCAGAACTTTCCCAGCACAGCCACCTGTAACTCGGCATAAACACAGCCTCACTTCTCAGGCACATCCTAGGCCCTGATAAGACACTCTGGCTTGTTAGTATGGAATGTGCTGAGGCTGCACTATCGACCTTTGACTCATCCTGGTAAATCAAGAGGCCTGTTAGGGAAAACAGCAACCAACTGAACCAAAGTCAGAGAGCATTATGGATCATCCAAGCCCCTCTAAAACTATTAATAGCTTGGTTCAGACCCGAGGCCTTACAGTTGGGTTGAGAGAGGGGGAGGGCAATCAGGCATTTGTAGTTGTGGGGAGAATTAGAAGAGGGATAAGAAATGGCAACAAAGGTGAAAGGGAGTAGGAGATACAGAGTATGGAAATGAGCAAGTGTGGGGATCAGAGTGGAATAAGACAGAGGGGGTGGATATTTTCAGTCCCCCACTCAGGCTGTGTGGAAGATGAGGAAGAAGAGCAGTTATGGGTGCCTCTACAGAGTTGCCTATCCTAGCCAAACTCTTGGCTCTGGTTATTCAAGAGGGGTGGGCATTAGCAAGCAGCCACTGCTGCCTAGCCCCCCAAATGCAGAGCCAAGCCAGGGGGCAAGTGTGCTGCTGTTGCTGCTATTCCTAAAACTGGCTTTCGGCCTATGTAGGGATGTACGGATTCCCCACTATCCTTTCTGGTGGGGAATCCATGGGGGGGGGAGTGATCTGTTCCTCCCCACCCAAATCCTCCAGAGGGGCTCCGCTTTGAGAGGATTCCGGGGCGAGGGGAGCCCAGCTTGGGGGCCGCTTACCTTGCTGCCTGCCAGCCAGAGCCATTTCTTAAAAAGAAAAAAAGGCAATCGGCAGGATGTGCTCATAGACTTATATGCAAATAGAGCTGTGAATCTTATACATAAGCATATGGACACATAGACCTATACACAAGATTCATGGCTCTATTTGCCTATAAGTCAATGGGCACATCCTGCCGATCACCATTTTTTTAAAAAAAGAAATGGCGATTAGCAGGGAAGAGGCGAACGTAGGGATGGACGAAAGTCCCTTACCTGATCCCGACGCTTGCTTTGCGGTGGGGGGGAGGCGCTCTGTCTCTCCCCCCAAAATTCTGGCTGGGGGGAGGCGCCCCGTCCCTCCCCACTGAAATTCTGGTTGGGGGGGAGGCGCCCTGTCCCTCCAGCCGCGAACCTCATCTCCTGCCAGGATGCAAATGGCGGCGGCTGTAGCCACTGCCGTTTGCATCCCTGCAGTCAGCCGTGATAGGCTACGTAAATCTTTACGTAGCCTATCACGGCTGATTTTTTTTAAAAAAAGCGCGAACGCAAATGGCGGCGCCCATGGGCGCTGCCATTTGCGTTCCTTATTTTGGCACGTGTAGTCGTAAATGTTTACATAGACTACACGTGCCAAAATAAGGAACGCAAAATGCGGCGCCCATGGGCGCCACCATTTGCATACGCGCTTTTTTTTTTTCCCAAAGTCAGCCGTGATAGGCTACGTAAAGATTTACGTAGCCTATCATGGTGGTTTTTTTTAAATCTAGCCGTGATAGGCTACGTAAATCTTTACGTAGCCTATCACGTTTGTGTTTGTGTTTTTGTTTTACTTGGAAATGGCGGCGGCGCCAAACCGCCGCCGGAGCCGCCACCTCCAGGGACATTCGAGCAAGGTAAGTCCCTTCCGGGGGGGGGGCAGGGGGCAGACCGTTTCTTCACCAATTTCGGGGGGCCGAATGCAATGGCATTCGGCCTCCCCGAGATTCGTGGAGAAATTCTCTGGCATCCCTAGGCGAACGGCAAGAACGGCTGCAAGAAGCAGCCGAGTGCCATTCCACCGCCAATCCTCCTGGAGCGGATGTAAGTGGTGCCGATCTGCTGTGGATTCCTGAGACTGGATTCAAAAGAATCCAGCCTTATTTGAATCTGCCACAGTTTTCTCCAACATTCCTATGCCTATGTGTCTGGGAACTGGAGTGGTGAAGGGCCAGAATCACTCACTGAACAGGGAGGCCTTGTATGTGCCTCACCATGGTTTGCCAGTCCAATGGCCTACTGGGGAGGCAGAAGGGCCATCCCTAACATGAGGCAAAATGAGGCAATCACCTCAGGTTGCTGTGGGGCAGCAGTGATAGCCTCATGGCTGTTCCTCCTGGATTCCCCAGCTGTTTTCCCCCATTGGAGGACATCATTGCCTATAGCAATGCTGGAGAAAGTTGAGACAGATTAAAACGAGCTTGGATTTCTAAGACTCTGACCTGTGGAATCTACTGTGGAGCACCCCCCTCAAGCTGTGCAGAGTCCATGGACTTTCAGATGATTTTTTTACTTTCCCAAAATTTACGTGAATAAATCGGTAGAAAAATATGTAAGTTTCTGCTCAGGAAATGTTGAATGAAATGGGGGACAATACACTAAATGTTACGTACTGAGGTAAATTATGTAAATACTTACATAAATATTTACGTAATTATTTGCGTACTTCTCCTCATGATGAAAAAAATATTCACATCTGTTTGTGGGTGGACGACGGAATGGACGGCCCCTGACAATCCACGACACACAGACGAAGCCGATTTTACACAGTCCATCCATCCCGCCTCCCTCTGATGTAGCCTGATGTCTCAGCTATAGTGGAGGACACTACCCTGTCACCAGTGTTGAAATAAGATTCAGCATGCAGACCAGCCATTCCTGTACATAGTATGGGGAAGGGGTGCCATCTTGTCCTTCGCCTCAGGTAGCAAAATGACTTGGGCTGGCCCACTGAGCAGGCGAGGAGGGGGGGCTGCTGTTGCAATGGGGCACTACCAAGCTAAGTGTAGCTTAGCTCTTGCCTCCCACCCCCTGCAACAAAACATAGCAGGCACATTGTGTGGACTAGTGGTGGGCCAGGCTCTCCCACCCCTCAAGCTGCCCTAGATGCAGCAACATGCACATCTGCCTCACCTCCTCACCTGACACACCCAGTACAAGGCACAGTGTGGCTGCAGCTGTGCAAGCACACTCAGTGGAGGAAGGATGACAGCTCACACTTTTGCCTTCTTGCTGAACACACCCAGCGCCTGAGCTCTGGCAGAGGAAAAAAACACACCCCAAACTGCTCGAGCTCCACTCCTCTACATCAGGGCTCCATTATGCCCCTGTAATACCTGGTAGAAAGCCAATTCTCTTCCAGGAAGAGTGTCCTGTTATGTAACGGTAGTATCTGTTCTTCTGCAAAAGTATTTATTTATTTAAGGCACTGTCCTATGCATGTTTAGACAGAAAAAAGCCCTACAACTCCCGGCATGCTCCAGCCAGCCTTTCTTTCTCTGCCTTTCTATATGTTTCATTATACAATCACTAGATGGTGTTGTGGTATAGCGGAATTGCACAATTACAAGAGACTCTCATTCTGCCATTTCTAAATAATACCAGACTTTCTTAATTAGGAAAAAAAAGTGATAATAGTTGCAAAGCACAGGAGAGGCCCTGGAGGGTGACAACGTCATGTAAAGGACCCACAAACTACCATGAGTGAGCTGGTAATATTGTTGCTTAGTGACACCAGACTCAGTATTCCTCATCTGTAAAATGGTACTAGTCATTGGTTAATCATAGAATCATAGAATAGTAGGGTTGGAAGGGGCCTACAAGGCCATCGAGTCCAACCCCCTGCTCAGTGCACGAATCCAAGTCAGAGCATCCCTGACAAATAGCTGTCCAGCCTCATCTTGAAGGCCTCCAGTGTGGGAGAGCCCACCACCTCCCCAGGTAATTGGTTCCATTCTCATATTGCTCTTACAGTCAGGAAGTTTTTCCTGATGTTCAGCCGGAATCTGGCTTCCTGTAACTTGAGCCCATTATTCCGTGTCCTGCACTCTGGGATGATCAAGAAGAGGTCCTGCCCTTCTTCTCTGTGACAATCTTTCAAGTACTTGAAGAGTGCTATCATATCTCCCCTCAGTCTTCTCTTCTCAAGGCTAAATCATGAGCACACACAAAAAACCTTCTGTAGAAAGGATTTTTAAAAAACAAAATTCTAAAATGCCTGGGAGAAAAGAAAAGTCTTTGCCTGACAGGTACCTATATTGTTATCTTTTTGGCACTAGGTGAGTCTCTTTGGAGAGGGCATTCACTAAAACAGGGTGCCACAACTGAGAAGACCCTCTCATTTATAGCCACATACCAAACTTCCTTTGGTGTGGACACACAGAGGAGGACCTCTGAAGAAGACTTAAGGGTCTGTGCTGGTACATACGGGAGGAGACGCTCCTTCAGATCAGGCCTGGGCAACCTGTAGGGATGGTGCAGGTGCCCGACTTAGTCCAGAAGTCCCCCCCCAACTCATGCCTCTGGGCTGTGCCTGCTGAACCGCTACCTCTGCTCATGCCCCCTATGCTTGCTGAGCTACCCTGAGCTGTCCCCGAGCTCCCATCATTCCCACGGTTGCAATTTTGAAAAAAAACAAAAACGCTCCTTGGGAACGTCTGTAAATCTAATATTGTGCACCTAGTGGCAGTAAAGGCCCCATCTATGCAATATTTCTGGCGCAAATGTGCCATTTGTGGGCAACTCAACAGAATTCTCATAGTTTGTTGTTTGCCAGGTTCTCCAGAGAAGGTGGAGGCAGGCTGGGAGGTTTGAGACAGGAAGGGTCTGTCATGTCTGCTTCAAGGGGCAGGAAAGACCTAACAAAGGATAGCAATTTCCTTTTCCTTCTTGGACAGCCAAAGACAACATGTTCTGCTTCTTTGTATTGTTGGGATATACTAGATCCCATCCCTAAAAGTCCACTTGCAACAAGACCTATTGGCTACAAAACAGGGGTCAGAAGGATGTTACTGTAGCTCAGAACTGGGGCAGCCCTGGCCATCTTTCCGCCACTCAATATTAGGGATGGACAAATCAGTCAGGTTTGTTTTTTCTACATCCAGCTCTTTAAAATGTCAAATTCTTTCCATCCTGTTTAGGAAGAAATTTGAGAATGTTGGTCAATTGTTATAAAACAAACAAACCAAACCAAATTCTCATCCAGCTGCATCAGCCAAAATGGTAGGTATGGCTATTCCCAGCACAGAAGTGCCACATTGTACCTGCCTGCCATGTAGCTGTTAAAGGTGAGGAGCCTCTCAGAAAAAAAGAGGTGGCAACCCTAAGTCAGCCCCAACATGGTTGAAGATGCAGGGATTCAAAACCAGCCTTTGAGGAGCTAAGCACTCAAAGCCCTGGATGGATGAATCTGTCTGTTTTGGTTTTTTCCACATTTGATTTTTTTTCCCAATCTCAAGTTCTTTCCATCCTGAATTTGAAGAAAATTTGAATTTTTGGTAAAATCTCTTATAGAAAAATGAACTGAAATGAAATCCTCACCCAGTAGAGGCTGGTGGCTCCAATCCAAGTGGGCAGTGGATCGGCTCTGGGTTTCAGTCAGATCTCTAAAGGAGCTATCCAAGGTGCTGAACCGTGGTTTTTTTTGTGAGTGGAGTTCAGCACCGTGGATAGCTCCATCACACCACCAACCCCCACCGTCCTCACCTTGTCCCTAGGAATTCATGCAGTATCATGAGAGCATGTTACTCTCGTGTTGCCCCTTCAGTTTGACTTACCTTGTAGCATGTTCACTTGCTTGCACCATCTGGATATGAAAAATGACATATTTTCTTTCTGGATATGGAAAACCTGCATATGAAAAACCACATGCCCATGGGCATCCTTGTCTTTGATTCACCTTGGTTTCCTTTGGTCTCTGCTTCAGTCCAGTGGTGGCTAAACATTGGCATTCCTTAGTCGGATGCTTTATAACAGAAGTCTTGAAGCTCAGGACCGAGGGCCAAATCGAGCCCCTGGGATTCCTCAGATGGCCACATTTGCTTCCCTGCCCCCCCTTTTCCTGACCACTGATCGTTTGATGGTTTCCTGGCTTTTGCACAACCCCCTGCCTCATTCTCAGGTTGACATGTCTCTCCTAAGGCTTAGCTGCTGGCAGTAAGAGCTTTAACCTCAAATATGCTGGCATTTTTTGATATTTTTGCCCCCTGCCCTTTGCCTTTGGCCTGATCCCTTTTGCCTTTGCCACAAATGGAACGAGGCCCCCAGCTGTGAATTCTTTCAGGCTGAAAAAAGGTTTGACATCCCTGCTTTACAACCAGTGAAGGCTGGTGATTCCGATGTGAGTGGGGTGGTAAAACTGCTCCGGGTTTCAGTCAGAACCCGTCAGAACTCTAAAGGAGCTATCCAAGGTGCAGAAGCACCTTTTGCACCTTGGATAGCTCCTTTAGAGTTCTGATGGGTTCTGACTGAAACCCGGAGTGGATTCACCACCCCACTCACATCGGAGCCACCAGCCTCCGCTGTTTACAACTTCTTCCTGCACTGAGTACCTTAAAGCAGGAAGTGGTGGGGGTTGTGTGGTGGCATGCTTGCAGTGTGCCACTGCTGACGGTTGACCTAACACAGCAGACCTCTGCTCACTCCATGCATGTGCCATCGACCTGTGCATCTATTTAAAAATCAGTGCATTCTGCACACATGTACAAAGATTTGCTTCCTAGGAATGGGGAAAACCTTCATACCTACTAACCTACAGAACATAAATTATAACAGGCCCTTGAACATGGACCAGGATCTCTCCTTTCTTAGTCACTATAAGTTTGTTTCACACAGATCCCTTCTACAGACCACAATGGCTTTGCAATGACTTCCATTGATAGTGGGATTTGCTTCCAAGTAATGCATTTAGGACTGAGGTATTCATCATCACTTTGGCTGTTTGGGTATCGAAGGAGATCCTCCCTCACTGCAAGAAATGACTGGAATTTGGACAGCAGTGACTTGGAATTTTCAGTATTTAAATAGTTTGGACTTTGGTGATGTTATTTATTATAAGAATATCGGCATTTCAGCTTTGAGCAAGGTTTGATGTGCAGCTTACTTTCTGATGAGCTGAGAACATTTGCTAGATGTGACTCTGGGTTGGACAAGCATGAGTTGGCTGTTGCTGGGGAGCTCTTGTCTTGGGTGATGGTGGTAATGAAGGTGGTGAACTGCTTTGAAGTTGTGATGCTGCTGTAGGCCTATTACAATGCAAATCCTACACATAGGATGATTTCAGATATCCCCCCCCCACCACACACACACACACACATGTAGGGGATTCTTTTTAAAAAATTTATGTATATTTTTAATTTATGTTTCCAAATATAATCATTGACCCCAATTACAATAGCAATTACAGTACCTTAGCTTAAAAAGGTAAAGGTAAAGGTGTCCCCAACCAGTCGTGTCCGACTCTAGGGTGCGGTGCTCATCCCCGTTTCTAAGCCGAAGAGCCAGCGCTGTCCGAAGACGCTTCCATGGTCATGTGGCCGGCATGACTGAACACCGAGGTGCATGGAACGCTGTTACCTTTCCCGCCAAGGTGGTACCTATTTATCTACTTGCAATTTCTTGCTTTCGAACGGCTAGGTTGGCAGAAGCTGGGACTGAAGACGGGAGCTCACTCCGTCACGCGGCACTCGGGTCTCGAACTGCTGACCTGCCAACCTTCCAGTCTGCAGTTCAGCGTCTTAACCACTAAGCCACCGCGGCCCCTCTCCTTAGCTTAACAGAGATATAAAATATCTAAATCTCCTGGTCTAAGCCTATTCCAGTAATTAATGAATGGCCTCCAGCTCTTACAACATGCCTGAGTGGAGTTCATTCTTCCCTCCTATATCAGCGATAGCTTATTATTTTGTTCATCACCATGAAGGTCCAAATCTTCTTTTTTACCACTGTGCAAGGGATGGTATGTGTGCTGTTTGCCAAACATTTGCTACAAAAATCCTTGCAGCTATTAACTCACCAGTGCCACGGAGTCTTTAGGGATCTGGTCTTCAATATTATCCAGGAGTAAAACTTGTTGGCATTAATTGTAACACATAGTTCATAATTTCTCTAATACCATTTATTATCTCCTGCCAATATATCTTAACTAGACATAGTAGGGGATACTTGGCAGGTTTAGGCTTTGGGTATTTACCTGTAGATAGGGATGTAAGAAAGTCACTTACCTTTAACAAAATTTGATTCGCGGTGGGGGAGGGAGGCACTCCGTCCCTCCCCCCGAAATTCTGGCTGGGGGGGGGAGGCGCTCCATCCCTTCACCCTGGAATCCTGGCCGGCCGGGCCTGCAAATGGCGGCGGCCGTAGCCGCCGCCGTTTGCGTCCCTGCAGTCAGCCGTGATAGGCTACGTAAATCTTTACGTAGCCTATCACATTTTTTTGTTGTTGTTTTTTTTACTGGAAATGGCGGCGGCGGCGGCAGCTGGTCAGAAGACCGGCCGCCTCAGCTGCCACCGCCAAACGGCCACTGATCTGCTGCTGGAGCTGCCGCCGCCGCCGCCGCCAGGAGGATTCGCCCAAGGTAAGTCCCGTCCTGGGGGGGGCCAGACCATTTCGCCACCAATTTCGGGGGCCCGAATGCGCTGGCATTCGGCCTTCCCAAGATTCGTGGTGAAATTCTCTGACATCCCTACCTGTAGAGTTCTAGGCCATACGTGGTCTAGCTCCAAGGTACCTTAGGGAGTGCCTCCTCCCCTACGTCCCAGTCCGCCACCTAAGGTCCCCTGAGGGTTATCTGCTGAGGCTGCCTCATGTAGAGATGGTGGAGAATTCCGCCACAGACTCCAATGAGGCCGGATTCTTTAGAAACCATGGACCCCCGGAGTCCGTGGCGGAATGGAAGACTTACCTCTGCCTCCCTGAGGAATCCTCTTCAGCCGGATCCTCTGGCTCCAGATTGCCAGCAATGTAGCCGCCATGCCATATCGCTGGCTGAAGGGACTGACTGTGGATGCAAATGGTGTCCTGGACGCCATTTGTGGCCGCATTCAGTAGTCCCCTTCAGTCAGCGATATGGCATGGCAGCCATATTGCTGGCACTTCGGAGCTGGCCGGCAGCTCTGTGGAATCGCTGCGGAGTGGACCTTCCAAAGAGGATTCTGGGGGGAGGAATGGATCGCCTCCCCCCCCGTAGACCCCCCCCCAGACTGGCAGGTAGGGGATTCGTACATCCCTAGCCTCATGTGAGATTAGCAGCCACACACAAGAGGACCTTTTCCTTTGCCACCCCTTAGTTGTGGAATGACCTGCCAGTTGAAATGCACCTGCTGACCTCTTTGAAGGTTTTTAAGCGGGAATTAAGGACTCCATTATTCCAGCAGGCCTCCCCTTTTTAGTACTTCTGTTCCTCTTTGTTGACTGTTATATACTGTTTTTATGCTGTGTTGTTTTTATTGTTGGGGCTTTTGTTAAAATGTTTTTAACTTTGTACACCACCTAGAGTATTTGGATATAGGCGGGTTATAAATTGAATTGATGATGATGATGATGATAATAATAATAATCCTGGGGCTGGGACAGCTAACACCTTGTCCCATATAGATCTGCCCAACTGCTGCAATCATCATCCTTCCTGGCTGTGTCTCATCCTGCCCATGTCCAACTTATGACTACCAGCAAAAGTGCTTTTTCTGTGGTGGTGCCCGTTTTCTGGAACACCCTCCCCCCAGAAATAAAACATCTGCTGACTAGGTCGGGTATACGAATCCTGCTGCATCTGGTCTGAGGGGGCACAGTGGGGAGGTTCAGGCCACTTGGGCCCCTGCAGATTTCCCTGGAGCCTTGCCGCATCTGTTGGATTTTGTGAGGTGGGTCGCTGGGTCTCTTCTTCCTGTGCTGGCTGTTAAGGAAGCCTTTGACAGCCAGTGCACTCTCTCCCCAGGCTCCTCAAGAGGAAGCCAGGGCAAGAGCGCTGAGGGCTGACCATGCGGAGGCTTCTTCTCTGTGCTGGCTGTTAAGGATGTCCTTAAAAATAGAGACTTTCCCCTTTGGCATGCATGCATACCTAGTACACAGGCTCTTTTCACTGCTGGTAACAAGAGTAACTGAAGTTGGATACAGTCGTTTTTGAGAGAGTTGAAGGTCATAGGACAGACATTCACAGTGAACACACTAACTGATTTCTTTCACCCAGTGTCATACAACCACCAAGTTAGAAGGGAACTAACGGCTATTAGTTAGCCGTTAGTTAGTTAGGGAACTAACAGCTATTATTATCACGGCTATTTGCATTGCCCTTATTTTCGCCGTAGTCTACGTAAACATTTACGTAGACTACAGCGACTAAATAAGGAACGCGAATGGCGGCTCCCTATGGGGGCCGCCATTAGCGTACGCGCTTTTTTTTTTTTTTTTTAAGTCACCCGTGATAGGCTACGTGACGATTGACGTAGCCTATCACGGCTGACTTTGCAGATCTAGCCGTGATAGGCTACGTGAATCGTCACGTAGCCTATCAGGGGGCATTTTTGTTTGTTTGTTTTTAAACTTTCACGTTCGCGGCCAGGCGAGGCGGGAGGCCTCCTCCCTGGCCTGAATTTCGGCTGGGGCGAGGCGGGAAGCCTCCCCCCCGGCCTGAATTTCGGCCGGGACGAGGCGGGAAGCCTCCCCCCCTGGCCTGAACTTCACGGGGGGACCAGCGAAGCGCCTCCCCCCCACCGTGAACGTCCTTCGACGACAGGTAAGGGACTTTCGTCCACCCCTACACTGGAGGCCTTCAAGATGAGGCTGGACAGCCATCTGTCAGGGATGCTCTGACTTGGATTCCTGCATTGAGCAGGGGGTTGGAATTGATGGCCTTGTAGGCCCCTTCCAACCCTACTATTCTATGATTCTATGATTCTATGATTCTATGATTCTATGATTCTATGATTCTATGATTCTATGATTCTATGATCTGGTCCAGCCCCTGCCAAAGCATCCTTGATAGGTGGCCATCTGACCTCTGCTTTAAAACCTCTAACAAAGGAGAGTCCACCACCTTCTGGGGCAGTCTGATTGTCAAATAGCTTGTACTCTCAGGAAGTTCGTCCTAATGTCTAGTTGAAATGCCCTTTCTTGTAATTTGAGTCCATTGGCTCAGGTCCTGCCTTGCCTTCTGGAGCAAGAGGAAGCAAATTTGCTTCATCATCTATGTGGTAGGCCTTCATGCCTCTGTCAAAGAGGGTTTGCAAATTTTTGAAGCAAAAGAAAACCCCTCAGTTTTCTTTGTGGAGTTCCCCTCCCATGGTGCTGAAATTTACAATGCAAACTCTTAGGGGAAGGAACCTGTCTTTCTCTTATGACACTATGTAAAGTGCATATAATTCTTATTCGTATTCTTATATCAATTTTAATTGATCCTGGCTTTGTTTTATGGTTTGGCTGATTGCTCAAAGTTGTTTTTAGATATATGTTGTCTCTGTGTATACTGTCTGTGTGTTTTTTATGTTTTAAAAATTTGCATATTGCATTTTTAATGTTTTTAACATTTGTAAACTGCCCATAGAGCTTGGGCTATGGGGTGGTATAGAAATGTAATAAATGATGACGATGACGATGATGTACTATTATTGTTATCGTTGTTGTAAGATTTGGTCAATTAAGTAGCTCAATTGATTAAAATCCTTTTTGATTAATTAAAAAAGTGTGCCTTATTAACCTTATTAAGAATGGTTGGACTATCCTGAAGAGAGGTTCTGCATTCAGATTATGTAGCCTGAGGGCTTATGATCTAGCCACCTTGCTGAAGCCCAGATAGGGAACCCCATCTATGTTGCATCATGGAAGAAGGTGGGAGAGAAATGGAACGACTACTGACCAAACCTGCGGGTGGGAGTGGCATCTTAGAAGAGACATTCCTCCTCTTCTCTCACACCCAGGAGGGAATGCTTCCTTAGAACGTAAGAAGACCCCCCGTTGTATCAGACCAAAGGGACATTAAGAGTGAAATCCTCTGCATGTTTAGACAGAAAAGTCCTACAACTCCCAGCGCGCCCCAGCGTTGTAGGACTTTTTTCTGTCTAAATATGCAGAGGATTGCATTTAAGTCCCATGGAAATCGGAGGGGCTTGCTTCCGAGTAAACAATGCATAAGATTTCACTGCATCTCGTTAAAACACTCATGCCACTAAAGAGTTTTTAAATCGGTGTGTGTGTAATTTTATGTGGAATCTCCCTCCTTCTCGTCCTCTTCCCTCCCCCTTCTCCTCCTCTTCCTCCTCCTCCTCTCTCTCTCTCTCTCTCTCTCTGTGTCTCTCTCTCCTCCTCTCTTCTCCCCCCCCCCCAGCCGGCTACTGGCTTCTCTTCGCCACCGCCCGTCCAATCTGAGCGCAGAGAATTCAAAGGGAAGAAGCAGCCGCCTTCCATGTGGCCAAAGCGGGAGAGCGAATCGATCGTCTCCCAGTCCCTAAACCTCAGCGAATCCAATCCAACCGAAGCAGGACAGGACAGGGCAGGACAGACAAAGGCGGAGAACGGGAGACTGCTGGGGCGCAATCAAACCCAAAGCCACAGAGCCAAGAGTTGCAACCGGTTTCTCTGCGCTCAGGGACTGAGGCGGCCGTTGTGTTTCAGCATCGGAAGTCCTGCCAAAGAGGTGCCACCCCGAGGATACGGAGGACTAGCAGCCCACTGTTCGTTTTTGTATTTGGGGCGGGCGTGGTGAACGAGGCGTCGGCGTCGGACCCAGCCTTGCCAGAGGCAGGGCGATCGGGCAAGCCCTCAGGAGGTCGCGGAAGGGGCTCCTGGGGAGACGATGGATCGGGACCCCGCGAGGATGGCGAGGGGGGCGAAGTTGCCGCGAAAGGCATTTGTGCGTTGACCGAAGCAGAGGAGGCGGCGGAATGGCTTTGCGTCGCCGTGGGCGCCCCGCGATGGGATTTCTCGCGTTTCAAGAGCATCTCCTCTTACTGCTCTGCGCAAACTTCTTCCCTGGTAAGTTTCACGCGGGGACGCTTTTTTGCTCTGGTCCCTCTCTCAAGCACCAGCCCGGGCGGTCCTCTCTGTCGCTTTGCAGCAAGAGGCATTCTCCCAAAATCATTTCCCTTCCCCTCCCTATTTTCCGTTGCCCATCATCAGATGTCTGTCTGAAGAATACTGCTTGCTTCTCGCTGGAATATAAATAGGAATGTAATTTTGTTTGTTTGTTTTTAAGACTTATGTAAGGGCTGATCGGGGTTACTCAGCAGTAAAGGAAAGATTGCACTTTGCACATGCTCAGTGGCTCTCTTATCATATTAAATCCCACAAGTCTTCTGAGGAGCTCTTGGTAGTTCCTCACAAGAGTAGCAGCAGCAGTAACAACAACTATGCGAGGTAGGTTAGGTTAAGGGGTAGGTTAGTGACTGGCCCGCAGTGAGTGTCATGGCTTAGCTGAGGTCCTCTCCACTGCAAAGGCTCTCAAAATGTAAATTCTCACATACGTATGCTATTCCCACAAGGCACTCAGGACAGCACTCTCCCAGTACATTTTCACAACAACAGATCAGGCTGAGACACAATGACTGGGCAAAGGTCATCGCTGAACCTGGGTTGCAAAGAGAGTTACAAAGGACACATCTTTTTACACCCGCTCAAATCATTTGTCCATCCAGCCTTTCCTTGTACTGCCTGAGTGGCTGCTCGTTTCCCATGGTCTCACTGTCTCAGCCAGAGAGTGGCTTTTCCCGTAACTTGCTACCTGATCCCCTTGACTGGAGATGAGCCTGGGACCTTTTGCTCTAGGACTCCTGAGTCCTGAGCTATGCTCCCTCCCCTGGGTCCTCATAGACTAACACTTCACCAGCATGTTCCAGCACTCCCTTGAGGATGACACCACGCTTACTGGAACAGGTTCCCTTCAGCAGATCTAGTTAGCTTTGGCTTCAATGAAGCTGTAGATAGATACACATACAGAGTGAGTTTTGGGAGGGGGGGGTAGCATTGTCCTACATTTGCTGGAAAACTGTTATTATGCTCTAATGATCAGTCTCTTTGATGATAACTTTATGGAGGTTTCTGGAATACAGTTGACAGTTCCCTCCATCAAGTCATTAAGTTTCTCTGTATCAGTTTTCCCAATCTAGCACCCATCAGTTGTGTTGGAGTACAACTTCTATATTACTCTTATATATTGCAGTAATTTTGGATTGTGTTTATTTTTCTTTGGACCTGCCTAGTGGCTGATGGAAGCCCCGTCCCGGGAGCATTTGCAGAGTACACTTCTTTTGCTTCTGAATAACCAGGATAGCAGGCATCAAGATACCCATGTGATGCCAGAGAGCATGTTATGAAGGCAGAGAGGAGCCATCCCCTGTGGGCAGGGTTTTTGTCCCAAGCTTAGGGTAGTATAGTGGCTTAGAGCATAAACTGAGACATTTCACCTGGCCTTGGGCTCACTAGGAAGATGTAAGCAACTAGCAACAACACTTCTCTCAGCCTCAGCTTCCCTCCCTGATCTGCAGTATAGGGGAAATGATTCCAACCTACCTTGCAGGGTTGTTGTTACCAGTGCTTACATCGTAATCTGAAATGTGTGATGCATTTTGGGATATGCGGAATGTACCAGGTGAATGGTAAGTTCGTTAGCCGCCATGGGAGATGTTTAAGGCAGGATGCAAATACATTCAACACAATAAATAAATGAATGAATAAATACACTACCTAGCAGCCATTGATGCTAAATGTGCCCTTTGCTTTGCACTCCAGGTTGCAAGCAATAATTTAAAAAAATTAGTGCTGGAACAGGTTAAGTCTGGCTCAGTTTGAAATATTGCTATCCTTTCTAATTGTTCTCTTCTCTCTTGTCCTCTCTTCTCTGAAGTGAAATATTGCTCTTCTTTTCTCCTCCTCTCCCCCTTCCTCCCTCTGAGAATCTCTCTTCTCTTCTCTTCTCTTCTCTTCTCTTCTCTTCTCTTCTCTTCTCTCCTCTCCTCTCCTCTCCTCTCCTCTCCTCTCCTCTCCTCTCCTCTCCTCTCCTCTCCCCCCCTCTCTCTCTCTCACACACACACACACACACACTCCCTTACAATGTTTTAATGTACCCCCCCCATGTTGCCCAGGCTCTGCTTTACCATTCCACAAATGCTCTTTTCTTTTCTTTTCTTTTCTTTTCTTTTCAAGAAAAGATAATATAATCCTGGAGAAGGCAAAGAACAAAAAGCGTTGCTGCTGGATGCAGCAGTAAAGAGGCTCAGTGGAAACTGTAGCTGTGATCCTGCTTACTCTGGAGCAGTCTCATTGGCTTTAATTAGATAACATTTCTAGTGCAATTGGCAGTGAATTACATTGAACTTACATGGGAGCACACATGTATAGAATTGTGCTATAAAGACTGTGTGAGCTCCACATTTTGGTTACTGCATTTCTGCCTTTGGCCACAGGCTGCAAAGAGCAAAAGCTTTTTCTTGGTGGTTTCTCAGCAAGGCAGAGCACTGCTTTATTTATTTATTTGCTTGCTTGCTTTCCAAAATAAGCCAAGAGGCACTCCAGAGATCCCTCTTAATGGTTCAGCAGCTGCCTCAAACTTTCCAAGACATTGCTAAGAGCAAGGGCAGTGCCCTTTCCTTAATTCTCACCCAGGACAGGAGCAGATTATCTGCTTCCCATAAATGCTCAGGGACAGGAAACCAGCCAAGGAGGACCAGTTCAAAGGAATCCTGGCACGGCAAATCCCATCCCCGCTATCCTAAATTGGTCAGTCTCTCAATGAATGTTTATCACTTATAGAGCACTTAGAATTTGCAAATGCTTGGTCACATTGCAAAATCATTACTTGTACAGTATATGCCTGTGCCAAAACAGCTGACAACCTTGCAAGGCAGGCTGGCTACAATTCCTGTTTTACAGATGGGGAACTGAGGCTGGGAGATGGGGACTTTCCTAAGATCATACACTGAATCCATGGCAAGGCTGAAACCGAGATCTCTTACAGCCTGGGCCTAAGCATGTTTACTCACAAGTAAAACAAAGTGTACATCTCTCCATCTGATAGGCTAAGGAAAGTTTCCCTGGCTGCATAGCAATAGAGACACCTTAAGAAGGACAATAAAGAACAAATATATTATGACAGTCCCACAGAATAAGACATGATCCCATATGGTCTCTCCTTCTGTCTTTCCCTTTCCCTTTCACCTTAATTTCCACCTTTATCACCAAACTGATAATAACTGCAGCAGCAGAAGCAATCATCATCACCACCACATATTCCAGTGAGTTCAGTGGGGTTTACTTCCTAGCACCTTCATTTAGTCTGCAGACTAAGTCTTCCTCTCTGATTACTAACCTGCAGTGGCTCCATGCATGCATATTTGGCCCGTTTAAGTCTGATTATTGCCAGATGTATGGTTTTTTAAGTGATGAATTGGCTTTCTAACATGTTTAATAAGTCTTGTGAATGGATTTTCACAAGAGATAGACAAATCGGGCACATATCCAGACGACAGCTTGCTATATCCTGAAAAGACTTTAAAAGGGAAATGTGTTCCAATTTGTGGTTGGCTTTCTCTGGTAAAAAAATTCCTGAAAGAGAGGTGAATACGGCATGCAGAAGCAAGCATTCACATATTAGCTGGTGCCCCTGTGTTGCCTTCACCACACACACACTGACTGTGTGAATTTGCCACCAATGTCATTTCTCGGGGCTGGTTTTATTAATTTATTTACATCATTTGTATATCACTCCAAATCTAAACAGATTCCAGAGTGGTGAACAACAAGAGATAAAATGAACAAAAGATAAAAAGACTAAAATATGATATTACAATTATTCTTTTAAAAAAACAGAGTGCCAAGAAAACCGAGGCTGGTTAACTAAGGAAGGCTTCCTGAAAAAGAGCTGTTTTCAGGAGGGGCGAAAACAACCGAGTCTTGGCACCTGCCTGACCTCCAGAGGCAGGGAGTTCTATAGGAAGGGAGCCACCTCACTGAAGGTTCTTCTCTGGGTGGGCTCCAGTAGAGGCATAAGTCCATGTGGAACCACTGGGAGCATGCCCTGGATGGAGAACATCTTATTTGAACATAAACTAATAGCTGGTTCACACAAGCTTGTTCAGCACTTAACAACTGCAGCATCAAAGTGCATGCGTGAATGAGCCATCACAAAGAGAATCCCTGTGTGATACTTTTGAGCTGCTCATCCATTCTGCTGCAACTGTGAACTACCCAAAGGTGACCAGCATGCAAGGCAGTGTGGTCTAAATGATAGAGTGTTGGACTTGGGATGGGGGAGATCCATGTCCTGAGCTTGGACCTAGGGCTGTATGAAGATTCTGTATGGGTGTGTGTGAAGTGTGAACACTAGGCATTTTTTTCCCGTTCAGCCCCCCTGCTGGCGTCAACCTGATCTGCAGTGAGTTGACCCAATAAAAGGATTCTGTCTGTTTGGATTTTTTAATAGTAGCCATATGTGCATGGGGAGGGGGGGGTCTTGAAATTTGTGCAAATGGTGTTGTAATTCTTTTTAAAATATATTTTTTATTGATTGGCGATCTTGTGCAATCAGGAAGTGAGGAAGGGGAGGATGAAATTGACAAGTTCTCTGACAAGTATGCAATATAACTCTGCTGGGCTAAATGAAGTAGTGTGTGAAAAGGATGAAACTGACAACGATATCAATGAGGGGAATATGCCTCTGCAGGGCTAAGTAGTGGACAGGCAGACTTGATTGCCAATTAATTAAATATATATATATATATATATATATATATATATATATATTTAAAATAGTATGACACTATTTGTGCAAATTTCAAGATCCCACTCCCAAATTGTGCAAATTTCAATTTGTGCAAACTGTGGAATCTGCCTCCCCTCTCCCCCCGCACACACAACATATTTCTGGAATTGGGGAAAAAATCCACTCCACTACACCACCATTAAAAGGAATGGTAACACTTCTTCACACAGCGCAAAGGTAAACTATGGAATTCCCTACCACAGGAAGTAGTGAGTGATGGCCACCAGTTTGGATGCTTTAAAAGGGGGTTAGACAAATTCCTGGAGGAAAAGGCTATCAGTGGTGACTAGTCTGGATGGCTATGTGCTACCTCCAGTACCAGAGGCAGTGAGCCTATGTAGACCAGTTGCTGGGGAACATGGGTGGAAGGGTGCTGTTGCGCTCATGCCCTGCTTGTGGGTTCCTGGTCGACAGCTGGTTGGCCACTGTGTGAACAGAATGCTGGACTAGATGGAGCCTTGGTCTGATCCAGCAGGGCTCTTCTTATGTTCTTATGTTAGGTTGTTATGGAATCCCATTGGGCTTAACTGGAACAGAATTCTCAGCATCGCACAACCCTACTTGGACCTCTCACCATCTCTCAGCCTAACCTACCTCACAAAATTGTTGAGAGGCTAATAAGGTCTGCACATCACCCTGAGCAACATGGATGAAGGATAGATTTAAAATGTAAAGAATAAGCTTCCATCATCATTGTCATCATTATCACCATCCTCTTCTGTTTACTCTGCAGCATTCAGCCATGTAGAAACTCGAGCCCATGCAGAAGAGCGTCTCCTGAAGAAACTCTTTGCTGGATACAACAAGTGGTCCCGGCCAGTTGCTAATATTTCAGATGTGGTCATTGTGCGTTTTGGATTGTCCATTGCACAGCTTATAGATGTTGTAAGTACAGCTGAAACAATCAAGTGTCTGTGTGCCTGTACGTGTGTGCATGAGAGAGAGAGAGAGAGAGAGAGAAAGAGATGTGAATTATCACAAGTTTGAATATGTACTAGTTTGAAAATGTACATTTGAATTTAGTACTAGGGACATGCTGTCGTCCCCTTCATGGATCACTGCCTTGTTGTGGCGAAGGGGCTTGCGTAACTCAGTGAAGCCATAAGCTATGCTGTGCAGGGCCACCCAAGATGGACAGGTCATGGCAGAGAGTTCTGACAAAATGTGGTCCACTGGAGAAGGAAATGGCAACCCACTCCAGTATTCTTGCCAAGAAAACCCCATGGAATGTATCACAAGGCTAAAAGATATGACACCAGAACATGAGTCCCTCAGGTCAGAAGGTGTCCAATATACTAATGGGGAAGAGCAGAGGGAATTTCCAAGTAGCGCCAGAAAGAGTGAAGCGGCTGGGCCAAAGCCGAAAGGACACTCAGCTGTGGATGTGTCTGGTGGTGAAAAGAAAGTCCGATGCTGTAAAGAACAATATTGTTTAGGAACCTGGAATGTCAGATCAATGAATCAAGGTAAGCTGGAGGAGGTCAAACATGAGATGGCAAGACTGAACATCGACATCTTGGGAATCAGCAAACTAAAATGGACAAGCATGGGCGAATTTAATTCAGGTGACCATCATATCTACTACTGTGGGCAAGAATCCCTTAGAAGAAATGGAGTAGCACTCATAGTCAACAAAAGGGTGGGAAAAGCAGTACTGGGGTACAATCTCAAAAATGATAGAATGATCTCAGTATGAATCCAAGGCAAACCATTCAACATCACAGTAATTCGTCTATGCCCCAACCACTGATGCCGAAGAAGCTGAGGTTGATCGGTTCTATGAAGACCTACAACACCTTCTAGAACTAACACCAAAAAAAGATGTCCTCTTCATCATAGGGGATTGGAATGCCAAAGTAGGAAGTCAAGAAATCACCGGGATAACAGGCAAGCATGGCCTTGGTGTACAAAATGAAGCAGGACAAAGGCTAATAGAGTTTTGCCAGGAGAACACGCTGATCAGAGCAAACACTCTTTTCCAACAGCACAAGAGGCGACTCTACATATGGACGTCACCAGATGGTCAACATTGAAATCAGATTGATTATGTCCTTTGCAGCCAAAGATGGAGAAGCTCTATACAGTCAGTAAAACAAGACCTGGAGCTGACTGTGGCTCAGATCATGAGCTTCTTATTGCAAAATTTTGGCTTAAATTGAAGAACGTAGGGAAAACCACTAAACCATTCAGGTATGACCTAAATCATATCCCTGATGAATATACAGTGGAGGTGAGGAATAGACTTAAGGAATTAGAACTGATAGACAGAGTGCCTGAGGAACTATGGATGGAGGTCTGTAACATTGTTCAGGAGGCAGCAACTTAATCCATCCGAAAGAAAAAAAAATGCAAGAAAGCAAAGTGGCTGTCTGATGAGGCTTTACAAGTAGCTGAGGAAAGAAGGGAAGTGAAAAGCAAGGGAGAAAGGGGAAGATATATCCAACTGAATGCAGAGTTCCAGAGATTAGCAAGGAGAGACAAGAAGGCCTTCTTAAATGAACAATGCAAAGAAATAAAGGAAAACAACAGAATGGGAAAGACTAGAGATATCTTCAAGAACATTTGAGATATCAAAGGAATGTTTTGTGCAAAGACGGGCATGATAAAAGACAAAAAAGGCAGGGACCTAACAGAAGCAGATGGGATTAAGAATAGGTGGAAAGAATACACAGAAGAACTATACAGGAAAGATCTGAATGTCCCTGATAGCCATGATAGTGCGGTCACTGAACTTGAGCCAGACGTCCTAGAGAGTGAAGTCAAGTGGGCCTTAGGAAGCATTGCTAAAAACAAAGCTAGCGGAGATGACAGTCTTCCAGCTGAGCTATTTAAGATCCTAAAAAATGATGCTGTTAAAGTGCTGCACTCAATATGCCAACAAATTTGGAACACTCAACAGTGGCCACAAGACTGGAAAAGGTCAGTTTACATTCCAATTCCAAAGAAGGGCAACGCCAAGGAGTGTTCAAACCACCGTACAATTGCGCTCATTTCACATGCCAGCAATGCTCAAAATCCTACAAGCTAGGCTTCAGCAGTATGCGAACCGAGAACTACCGGGAATACAAGCTGGGTTTCGAAGAGGCAGAGGAACTAGAGATCAAATCACCAACATTCGCTGGATCATGGAGAAAGCAAGGGAATTCCAGAGTAACATCTATTTCTGGTTCATTGACTATGCTAAAACCTTTGATTGTGTGGATCACAACAAACTGTGGCAAATTCTTAAAGAGATGGGAGTACCAGACTACCTTACCTGTCTCCTGAGAAACCTGTACAAGGGACAAGAAGCAACAGTAAGAACCAGACATGGAACAACCGATTGGTTCAAAATTGGGAAAGGAGTACAACAAGGCTGCATATGGTCGCCCTGCTTATTTAACTTATATGCAGAGTGATCCAACGCCGGGTTGGATGAATCACAGGTCAGAATTAAGATTGCTGGGAGAATTATCAACAACCTCCGATATGCAGATGATACCACCCTAATGGCAGAAAGCGAAGAGGATCTAAAGAGCCTCTTGTTGAGGGTGAAAGTGGAGAGTGCAAAAGCTGGTTTGAAACTCAACATTAGAAAACGAAGATCATGGCATCGGGCCCCATCACTTCCTGGCATATAGAAGGGGAAGAAATGGAAGCAGTGACAGATTTTGTTTTCTTGTGCTCCAAAATCACCGCAGACGGTGACTGTAGCCATGAAATTAAAAGACGCTTGCTCCTTGAAAGGAAAGCTATGGCAAACCTAGACAGCATAGTAAGAAGCAGAGACATCACCTTGCTGACAAAGGTCCGCACAATCAAAGCTATGGTTGTCCCAGTAGTAACATATTGCTGTGAGAGATGGACTATAAGGAAGGCTGAGCGCCGAAGAATCGATGCCTTTGGACTGTGGTGCTGGAGAAGACTCTTACGAGTCCCCTGGACTGCAAGGAGGTCAAATCAGTCCATCCTAAAGGAAATCAACCCTGAGTGCTCATTGGAAGGACAGATACTGACGCTGAAGCTCAAAAATTTGGGCACCTAATGCGAAGAGAAAAGTCACTGGAAAAGACCCTGATGGTGGGAAAGATTGAAGGCAAAAGGAGAAGGGGATGGCAGAGGATGAGATAGCTAGATAGCATCACCGATGCAATGAATATGAACTTGTCTTGAGCACACTCCGGGAGAAAGCGGAGGACAGGAAGGCCTGGTGTGCTATGGTCCATGGGGTCACAAAGAGTCGGACACGACTTAACGACTGAACAACAACAACATGCTGTCGTCCCTCAGACCAGAAAGCTCAGGTGATCTTGATGGAAAATGAAATCAGGGAGGCATCAAAATAAGGTTGTGTTGCAATAATGGGTGACTTTAATTACCCTCACATGTACTGGATAAATGCATGTTTCATTCATGACAAAGAGGTTAAATTTCTCAGTGCCCTAAATGACTGTGCCCTAGAACAGTTTGTCATGGAACTGACCAGAGGGGAGGCGGCCCTGGATTTAATCCTAAGTGGTGCCATCCAGGACCTAGTGTGAGATGTGAGTGTTGTTGAACCAACCGGAAACAGCAATCACAGTGTTATCAGATTTAATATATATTTAAATGGAAAATTGCCAAGGAAATCAAACATAGTCACATTTCATTTTAAAAGAGAAAACCTCTCTAAAATGAGAGGACTGGTAAAAAGGAAGTTGAAAGGGGGACTCAAGAAGATTAAATCCCTTCAAAATCCTTGGACATGACTCAAAGCCACAATAAAAGAAGCTCAGCTAGAATGCATACTGCAGGTTCAAAAACATAGCACCAAATCTAGGAGGTAATCAGCAAGGTTAAACTGCAGTTTCAAGGAAGCCATTAGAGAAAAGAAGGCTTCCTTCAGAAAATGGAAGTCTTGCCCAAATGAGGGCAACAACCGGGACCACAAACTTTCACAAAGGAGATGCAAGCAGACAATAAGAGATGCATGAAAGCATTTTGAGGAGCATATTGTTAACAATATCAAGGCCAGAAATAAAGGATTCTTAAATATATTAGAAGCAGGAAACCAGTTAGGGAGGCAATAGGACCATTGGGTGACAATGGAGATAAGGAGATTTCAGAGAAGCTGAATTCTTTTCACCCGCCTTCACTGCAGAAGATATAGGACAGATACTTGCGCCTGAACTGATGTTTTTCAGGAAGGGAGTCTGAAGAACTGAGGCAACTAGTGGTGACAAAAGATGAGGTTCTCAACCATATTGACAAATTGAAAGAGAATAAATCACTGGGCCCAGATGGTATCCATCTTAGAGTTCTTAAAGAACTCAAATGTGAAATTGCTGATTGCATAACAAAAATATGTAACATATCCCTAAGCTCAGCCTCTGTACCAGAGGACTGGAAAATGGACAATATAACACCAGTTTATAAAAAGGGATTGGGGGCGGGGGGGTTGGGGAATTACAGGCTGGTTAGCTTAATAGTTATTCCAGTAAATTGGTAGAAAGCATCATTAAAGATAAAATTAGTAAGCATATAGAAGGACAAGCCCTGCTGAAAAAGAATCAATATGGCTTCCCCAAAGGAATACCACAGGTTAGGAAAGGTAGCACCAAGTCCAAGAGGTCACTGGCATGGTTAACAAGCAGTGTTAATGGAGCTATTAGAGAAAAGAGAGCTTCCTTTAGAAAATAGAAGTCCTGCCCAAGTGAGGAAAACAAAAGGCAGCACACGCTTGCACAAAGGTGATGCAAGCAGACAATAAGAGATGCAAAAAAAGCATTTTGAAGAGCATATCACTAACAATGTCAAGGCCAACAATAAAGAATTCTTTAAATATATCAGAAGCAGAACACCAGGTAGGGAGTCAGTTGGATCATTGGATGACAATGGAGTTAAAGGTGTACTGAAGGAGGATAAGGAGATTGCAGAGAAGCTGAATGAATTCTTTTCACCCATCTTCACTGCAGAATAGGGATGTATGAAAGGTACTTACCTTTCCGCGGATTATGCTGATGCTGGGGGGGAGGTGTTCTGTCCCTCCCCCGGAATCCTGGCCGGGGGGGAGGCGCTCCGTTCCTCCCCCCCGGAATACTGGTCGGCCAGCTCCGTTCTGCAGGGATTCTGCAGAGCTGCCGGCTGGCTCCGCCAGCAGCCAGACATCTGGCCACTGGCTAGCAGGGATGCCAATGGCGGCGGCCATAGCTGCCGCCGTTTGCATCCCTGCAGTCAGCCGTGATAGGCTACGTAAATGTTTACGTAGCCTGTCATGGCTGATTTAAAAACAACAGCAACAACAACAATGCGCGTACGCAAATGGTGGCACCCATGGGCGCTGCCATTTGCGTTCCTTATTTTGGCACATCTTAGTCTATCTAAACATTTACATAGACGAAGACGGCGAAAATAAGGGGAACGCAAATAGTGTAGCATCTACGCTATTTGCGTTCCCCTTATTTTCACCGTCTTAGTCTACATAAATGTTTATGTAGACTAAGACGTGCCAAAATAAGGAACGCAAATGGCGGTGCCCATGGGTGCCGCCATTTGCGTACGCGCGTTTGTTTTTTTAAGTCAGCCGTGATAGGCTACGTAAACATTTACGTAGCCTATCTCGGTGTTTTTTTTAAAATCTAGCCATGATAGGCTATGTAAATCTTTACGTAGCCTATCACGGTTTTTTTGTGGGTTTTTTTGTTTTTAAACCTGGAAATGGCGGCGCCAAACCGCCGTCGCCGCCGCAGCCGGAGCAGCCGCCACCAGGAAGATCCGCCCCAGGTAAGTCCTGTCCTGGGGGGGGGCGTGGGGGCCATTCCACCACCGATTTCGGGGGGCTGAATGCGTTGGCATTCGGCTTCCCCGAGATCCATGGAGGAACTTTCGTACATCCCTACTGCAGAAGATACAGGGCAGATACCTATGCCTGAACTGATGTTTTCAGGAAGGGAGTCTGACGAACTGAGGCAAATAGCGGTGACAAAAGATGGAGTTCTCAACCTTACTTATAAATTGAAAGCAAATAAATCACCCGGCCCAGATGATATGTATCCTAAAGTTCTCAAGAACTCAAATATGAAATTGCTGATCTAACCAAAATATGAAACATGTCCCTAAGATCAGCCTCTATACCAGAGGACTGGAGGATGGCCAATGTAACACCAGTTTTCAAAAAGGGATCCAGGGGGAATATGGGAAATGACAGGCTGGTTAGCTTAACTCCTGTTTCAGGTAAATTGGTTGAGGGCATTATTAATGATAAAATTAGTAAGCACATAGAAGAACAAGCCCTGCTGAAAAAGAATTAACATGTTTTCCACAAAGGTAAGTCCTGACTCACCAGTCTTTTAGAATTATTTGAGAGTGTCAATAAACATATAGACAGGGGTGATCTGGTAGACATTGTTTACTTGGGCTTCCAAAAGTTTTTTTGACAAAGTCCCTCACCAAAGATTCCTGAATCCTGAGCAAACTTAGCAGTCATGGAATAAGAGGACTGGAATAAGAGGACTGGTCCTCTTATGGATCAGTAACTAGTTAAAGAACAGAAAGGAGAGAGCAGGAATAAATGGCAAATTCTCCCAGTAGAGGAGTGTAAACTGCAGGGTTCCTAATCAATACAATAAAGGATCTGTACTTGGACCAGTGCTTTTCAACATGTTTATAAACAGTCTGGAATTAGGAGTGAGCAGTGAAATGGCCAGGTTTGCTGATGACACCAAATTGTTTAGGGTGATTAAAAGAAAAAAGGATTGTGAAGAACTCCAAAAGCATTCTAAACTAGGAGAATGGGCATCAAAATGGCAAATGTGGTTCAGCATAAGCAAATGTAAAGTGATGCATGTTGGGACAAAAAATCCCAACTTCACATATAAGCTGATGGGATCTGAGCTAGCAGTGACTGACCAGGAAAGAGATCTTGGGGTTGTCGTGGACAGCTCAATGAAGATGTCAACCCAGTGTGCAGCCTCTATACACATTGTACTAACACAAGATGTAGTGATGGCCACCAATTTGGGTGGCTTTCAAAGGGGACTAGATAAATTCATGGAGGATAAGGCTATCAATAGCTACTAGTTCTGATGGCTATATGCTACCTCCAGTATCAAAGGCAGTAGCCCTATGTGCACCAGTTTCTGGGGAACCTGGGCAGGACGGTGCTATTGCACTCATGTCCTGCTTGTGGCTTTTCTGTGTGCAGCTGGTTGTCCAGAATGCTGGACTGGATGGACTGTTGATCTAGTCCAGCAAGGCTCTTATGTTTTTATGAATATGTATGTGGACATTCTCACTCTGACCCTCACATTTTCCTGTGGATATCCATACATCCAAAGCTCTCAGGATCAGATTGTCAAAATGAGAGCCAGTGTGGTGTAGCTGTTAGAGCTGCCTTCTCTAATCTGGTCTCCTCCAGATGTGTTGGACTGCAACTCTAATCATTCCAAGCCATGCTGGCTGGCCATGGGAAAGATGGGCGTTGTTGTCCCACACATCTGGAAGACACTATGGGGAAGGCTGGGTCAGAGAATTGGACTTAGATTGGGGAGACTCAGATTGAAATCCCCACTCATCCATGAAACTTGGTGGGTGGCCTTGGGCCCGTCATCCGAACTTACTTGACAAGATTGTTGTGAGGATAAAAATGGTGAGGGGACCATGTATGCTGGCTTGAACTCCTTGGAGGAAAGATGGAATGAAAACCTTACTGTATGTAAAAATAAATAAAAAGAAATACTCCCCCCTGCAAGTTCTCTGTGGATGTTCAATTTGGGGCATGAGCAAAACAGAGCAAGTGGCTCACTTGTGTTGTTGCAAAAACTGAATATGCCTGCGTCAGTCCAGTGATTTGCTGCAACTGTGGGCATGCGATAAACCAATAGCGTACTCCCATTTCAACAGAAATACTAGTAGGTATGAAAAGTAATTAGACATACCAAAGAGCCATTGTATCATTGACATGATTTGGTGGCTTTTGTTTTTAAAGGGGGTTAGACAAATCAGTGGTGGAGAGGTCTAGCCATGGCTTTTAGCCAGAATAGCTAAATGAAACCTTCATATACAGGTGCAGTCTACCCCTGGCAGTGGAAGCTGATGGCTCCGATGTCAGTAGGGCAGTGAATCTGCTCTGGATTTCAGTCAGAACTGGTCAGAACTCTAAAGAGCTATCCAAGGTGCAAACCCTGCACTGACCTCTGCATATCAGAGGATGAGGATAAATGACCTAGTTGAGAATTTCCCTGGGGGATGCAGCTGGCCACTGTTGGAAGCTGCATTTTGGACCAGGGGGTCTAATTCAGCAAGGCAACATTTTCAGAATGTAAAATAATCAAATTATTAATGATTGTTGAAATGTAATTGCTTTGAAAAATATCTTCTGAAGAATAGAGATGTGAAAGTATGGGGACCCCCCCTAAAAAATTAGACCCCCCCATTTTTCTGTTTTTTCTTTCTGTGCCTTCACATCTTTATTGATGCACAAGCTCAAATAATTTGATGCCCACGACTTGATTTTGCTTATATCAATAGCAAGAGTAGGGGCCAAACCTGGGTGTATAGATCGGCTCCTTGATGGGAAGCAGGGAGCCCATATCTACCAATGCATCAGTAGCCCATTGGCCTATGGGTGCAGGCAAGTCTCTAAAGCTAGAAGTAGTCACAGGGGGATTTCTAGTAGCCATGATGAAATCCCACCCCTCCGTTTAAAGCTCCACATGGCTACCCATCTCCCCACAGTGATAGCTACTATAGTGCACCACAGGACTTGAACCCAAGACTCTAGCAGTGGAGCTTATTCTCCACACCACTGTGATCTCTTGCTGGATGGAAGATGCTGGCCTGCTCTCTGCTGCTGTGACACAGTGACACCACTGGAGATGGCCAGAAACGGTATTGCAGCTGCCAATTCAGCAGAGACCAGGTGACACAAGGAGAGAGGTAATTGGGTTCCACTTGGACCTATAAAGCTCTTGCCTCCCTCAGCTGAGCTCCTAATTCAGGTATCGGGTAGGCTGCTCTTGAATGCCTCCTGCCTCCAGTCCTCACACATCCCTCTCCTCTGATTGCAGGATCCTGAAGGGTGTCTAACTAAGCATAGCTGGCATTGTCAGCTATGAGATAAGACTAGAAGAGATAAGGCTAGCGACTCGAAGAGATAAACCATTATTTCTTCAAGTCCTGGATACATTTTGTATGCAATCAATTAGTTCTGACTTATTGAGATGTAAAATGGCAGGATCTGACCCTGAATCCAATTGGGATCAGAAAGGTCTGTGTTTGAATCCCACCTCAATCATGGCCTTCTTGGTGTCCATGAACCAATCAAGCCCCTGCTCTCAGCCTCGCCTTGTCACAAGGACCATACGTCAGTGATAGCACCTACTTTTCTGGCAGACGGTCCCAGGCTCAATCCCTGGAATCTCCCAGTAGAAGGATCAGGGAGCAGAGTTAGGAAAGTCCTCTGCTCTGGACTCTGGAGAACCTGTGCCATTTAACACAGACAGAAAGTACTGAGCTAGAAGGACAAACAGTCTAACTTGGAATAAGGCAGCTTCCTATGGGGTTAATAATCATAGGATTGCTGTCAGGTTGAGCAAAGTAAAAGCTGAATTTATTACTTACTTACTTACTTACTTACTTACATTTCTATACTGCCCCAAAGCTGAAGCTCTCTGGGCAGTTTACAAAGGTTAAAAACATTAAAAATACAATATGCAAAATTTCACAGAGTCATAGAATCATAGAATAGTAGGGTTGGAAGGGGCCTACAAGACCAGCAAGTCCAACTCCTTGCTCAATGCAGGAATCCAAGTCAGAGCATCCCTGACAGATGGCTGTCCAGCCTCGTCTTGAATGTCTCCAGTGTGGAGTTACCTCCCTTACCTTACCAGTGTTACCTCCCTAGGTAATTGGTTCCATTGTCATATTGCTCGAACAGTCAGGATGTTTTTCCTAATGTTCAGCCGGAATCTGGCTTCCTGTAACTTGAGCCTATTATTCCATGTCCTGCATTCTGGGATGATGGAGAAGATATCCTGGCCTTCCTCTCTGTGAAAACCTTTCAAATACTTGAAGAACGCGACCATATCTCCCCTCAATCTCCTCTTCTCAAGGCTAAACATGCCCAGTTCTTTCACTCTCTCCTCATAGGGCTTTGTTTCCAGTCCCCTGATCATCTTTGTTGCCCTCCTCTGAACCCTCTCCAGCTTGTCTGCGTCCTTCTTAAAGTGCGGTGCCCAGAACTGGACACAGTACTCCAGATGAGGTCTAGCCAGTGCTGAGTAGAGGGGAACTAGTACTTCCTGGGATTTGGAAGCTATGCTTCTATTAATGCAGCCCAAAAGAGCATTTGCCTTTTTTGCAGCCACATCACATTGTTGGCTCATATTCAGCTTGTGATCTACAACAATTCCAAGATCCTTCTTGCTTGTAGTGATGTTGAGCCACGTATGCCCCATCTTGTAACTGTGCCTTTGGTTTCTTTTTCCTAGGTGCAGAACTTGGCATTTATCCGTATTAAATGTCATCCTGTTTAAAACATACAACCCCCCATTACAGTCAGTATACATAGAGACAACATGTACCTAAAAACAACTTTAAGCAATCAGCCAGACCATAAAAACAAATTGAGGATCAATCAAAACTCATCACATGCTGCCAAATGCCTGGAAAAGAGAAAAGTCTTGACCTGTTGCCCAAAAGATGACAATGTTAGCAGCAGGCAAGCCTCCTATATATAGTGGGAGAGAATGCTTTTTGCTCTCCAAAGAAATAATGTACTGTGTAGTTGATCCTGGGGAAGGCTTGTGTAAGTATTCACTAAGAAGCGCCCTAGATATCACTTGTTCAGATCCATCCACCTGCAATTGCTTCAGCTTAGGTCATCTGAACATCATGATGGGTGTCATGATGGTTCCCTTTGCTTTAGGGGAAGGGTGTGGCAGGAGACAGAAGGAGATTTTTATAATAAACCGCAAACAGTATTTAGGCTACTAAGGGCACAATCCTATGGTTACTAGACAGCTTGTAGATAGCCATAGGATTTTTCGTTTTCTGGGAACTCAGCTTGGAGCCAGTACTCTGAGGTCGGTCCTCAGAAATCCCCCTCCCCACCCCTGCCACCCTGTAGGCAGCATGGTCTCCCACTCCGTACCTGTAAGAGTACCACAGAGCAGCTGAAAAGGGGGCATTTCTGGGGATAGGGACAGGATGGCAGAAGCGCCGTTAGGACACTTCCTATGCACCATCCAGGCTCCCCCCCCCCCGCTCCAAGGTGCCCTGGCTAGACAGCCGAAACCGGTCATCTAGCTGCCAATGCAGGACAGCTGGAGTGTGGAGGAGGATATCTCCTCCATGCTCTGCCTGCCCTGCATTGGATAGTTGGTTGCCTCCAAGTTCGGAGGCGGCCGACTATCCCCATAGGATCGCACCCTAAAAGTCTTTGGCAGTATCTTTTGAGGGTGTTCATGACAGCAAGAACTTTCTTGCCTAAATATGGCTTTAAGATCCTAATGGAAGTTTCAGGAATTCTGAACATTTTAACAGGAGAGCTGGTTTCTGTAATAATAAAACCAATTTATTGAGTCATGTTAAGGTTTCACAATAATGTGGGCCCAGTTGAAGAATGGATATAGTCCCTCCAGAAGGTGCAATCAAAATTACTAATAATCCAATGTATTTGCTTCAAACCATCAGTGCTGAACCTCAGGCCTACAGGCCAAATTTGATCCAATCTGGGCCTTGGGATTCTCCAGATGACCACACCATCTTTTCCCCAATTGCTGATGGTTTGGTGGTTTCCCAGCGTTTGTGGGTTTTTTCCCATTCTAAAAGGTCAAAATACCCCTCATAAGGCTTAGTTATTGGCAGGAACAGCTTGAAGCTACAATATGCTGGTATTTCTGGAATTTGGGCCCCTGCCCCCCATTATTATTATTATTATTATTAACATTTATA
Organism: Heloderma suspectum; assembly: GCF_057233095.1. Classification (NCBI taxonomy): domain Eukaryota; kingdom Metazoa; phylum Chordata; class Lepidosauria; order Squamata; family Helodermatidae; genus Heloderma; species Heloderma suspectum. Next base: position 305,558,988 of record NC_139461.1, on the reverse strand, counting down.
TCCCACCTTTTTTCCCTCTTTAAGGAACCCAAGGCGGTGTACATAATCTTCCTCCTCTCCATTTTAGCCTCACAACAACAACCCTGTGAGGTAGGCTGGGCTAAGAGTCTGTGACTGGCCCAAAGTCATCCAGTGTGCTTCTATGGCCGAGTGGGGACTAGAACACGGATCTCTTCGCTCCCAGTCCAGCACTCTTGCCACTACACCACACTGGCTTTAGCCTTTGGCCTCACCGCATTTCTCCTTGGCCCTGCCCACTAGTGGAATGCAGCCCCTGAGACCTTCTCCAAAATGGAATTTGGCCCTCTGGCTGAAAGAGGTTCAACACCCCTGCTTTAAACAAACCAACCTGTGAGGTTTAATAACATTTACATAATTGTTGTGATGGAACTATTGATTGATGGACTTATGGAACTAGGCTTCCCTGTGGAATGTTGGTGTTTGATCTAGAGTAAATGATCCCAGCAGGTAGGAAAGCAGAACATGATAATGGAGGAGATGACGCAGGATGTTTTGTTGTGGTGTGAACTGGCATGGATTTTTGATGGTACACAAGGGAGGAAAGTCTTGAGACAGTTAAAGAGCTCCTTCCAGAGCATTGCTCATTTGATCTTTGCACTAGACTGCTCTGTCATATATTATGTATGAGATGTTGAGTAACGGGGAAGCTAACTGGGAATGGATGCAAGGTTTTCTTTTAAAAAATGTTGTCATTCTCTCTGCTGAGGAACCTGATAGAACCAGTATCCATAAACAATTGTCATAACTGGATGCAGATTTAAACACACCGGGTATTGTTTTAAATGGGCTTAGGACTGTTTGGGTCTATGTTGGATTGTAGCCAATGCTTTAAATATATCAGTAAAACTAGGTGACTGATGATATTGCTAGTCATTCTTAGGATTTTTAGGAGGCCAGTGGAAAATGTCAGGAAATTCTATGGAAAGAACATGCCGACATCTTACTGAGAAATCAGGGGCTTCTTCACACAGAGCTTTTATCCTGCTATTGAGATTACTTACTCATGGAAGTTTGCGGGCTCTTTAGATGATGTTGTGAACCTCCAGGGCATCTCCTGCACTAAGGGAGCAATCCTATCAGGATCGATGGTCACCTCTGATGCTGGGGGGTGACAGCCTATCCAGTGCAAGGAAGGAGGAGTGGTGAGGAGCGGATCTCATCCTCGGTCCCCCTGCCCTGCTCTTGTGGCTAGACAACCGATTTTGGCTGTCTAGCCACAGGACTTTGGAGCATGGGAAGTGGTGGCCGCAGAGGATGTGTTCTACAGGCACTTCTGACCTCCCCGCCCTGGCCCGCCCTCAGGAATGCCCCATTTTCCCTGCTCTGTGCTGCTCTTACGAGTGTAGAGCGTGGGGCTGATCTGCGCTGCCTATGAGGTGGCACGGGACGGGGTGGAGGTCAGTTCCCGGGAACCGACCTATCCTATGGCCATCTAGCCACTGACTAGCAGCCATAGGATTGCGCCCCTAATGACCTTTATTCCATTTTTAAATAGATCAGAGATAATGAGCTATCAAATTACCGTGCTTGGGTTCCACTTGAGTTCCCTCCGCAAAAAAGGAAAAGCCGCAAGAAGAGGAGCGAGAGCAATGAAACATATGGGAGGCTTAGATAAAGGGGAGAAGGAGGGGGAAAGGGGAGGAGGGAAAGGAAGTGTATGTAAAAGGAATCCGTTGTGATCCTGCATTTAAAACGGAAGCAGAAAGCCCCATTTTAAATGTGGGGTTTTAGGCTGGTGTAGAGATGCTCTGTTAAGGCCCACCATGTGCCTTTTGGCAAATGATGCAATTTTATCTGCATTTTCATAATTTTCTAGCAAAAGATGCATGGACCCTGGCAAATCTGTAAACATCCCAAGCAAGCCTTCTGTCACATTTCTGATGTTTTCTGTAAGCTATAGACAGAAAAGGCTAAACACTGACTCTTGGCTAAGTTCTCTGACATCATGGAATGTTCATGAACATTCTAACTGTGCAGAAGGCAATTAGAATGTTGGCAAGTAGAATCAATGCAAGCAGAGGGAGAGTTTCTCCTTATAGGGACTCAACCATCCTTTAAAGGCAATGCGGGAGGCTGTGCTTCAGATGCTCAATCCTAGGGAGGTAGTGTCGGTGGGGACAATGAGCAGAGCCTTCTCTGTGGTAGCTGTAGAGATTTGGCACTCCCTTCTGCACCCAAAATTGCAAATAGTGGATGTCACTTGCTTTTTTAAAGCAAGTAAAAAAGAAAAAAAAGTTTTTATTTGAGAAGCCTTGTAACTTGCCACCAGCTTATTAATGAGATTATTATAGATGGTTTTTATATTTGTTTTGTGTATGTTTAACTGAAATGTTATCACTATATGTTTTTGGCTATTTTATTGAATGCCACCTTGCACCTTCCTTCTATCCTTCCTTCCTTCCTTTTCTAAAAAAAAGTTATCAATGTACATCTCTTAAAATAAATGATAAAACTTGCCATTAGTGAAAGTTGTGACTCAGTGGGCTACATACATCTCTATATAAGTTCTAGAGTTGGACATTGTTGTGGGCAGGAAAGGTGGCTGAAGACTGAGGTGCTAGTAGGGTAGCCAAAAAAGAGGAAATGCGTCATCAAAAAAGAAAAAAAGGACAAAAGAAGGAACAGATTTGCATGAAATAATGACTATCATCTAAACGTAAATAAAATGCATCTTACCATGGCAAAGGAAGACTTCAACTTGGTGACCTGAGCATCTGCTGTCCAAGTGCTGACTGTTGATGGGTAACTTCTAGGCCTTGGCTCTCCCTTCTTAATATGGTTCTTTATCGTTAAACCAGACTTGGAGACTGGATGGCCCTTTCAATTGGGGGTGTCTTTCAGAGGGCGGACCTCTCTAAAGGACGGCCCTGAGAGCTATTAGCTGTAAAAAGGCCCATTTATGCAAAATTACAGTCGTAAATGGTCTAAGTAGCCTGTAATTTTGCATAAATGGGCCTATTTATGGCTGCCATTTGCACAAAAGGGCCCTTTATATAAAAGGACGAGCTGCCATTTTCCACAAAATGGTGGCTCATCAGAGCAGCAGGACACTGCCCACTGCTTGCCAGGTGCCCACGGACTGCCTGGTGGCTTACCACACATGGTGAAGGTTGGGCAGCTGTCAGGGGTCTGGTGAGTGGTGTGAGGCACAGACAGGGGTGCGTTGGGCCTAACTCAAGTTCAAGCGAATGCAAGTAGAACTCCCTTTCTGACTTTGCCAGTTCAACATAGCAAGGTTTGAACTGAGGGGGTTGGGGCCAGCATGCCTGAAGTTGTACGTGGTGGGGCCAGTGTGCACAACCCCACTCTCTACCCACTTGAAGCCCTCACATGTTCAGGTGAATACCTGGACAGGGCTTAATTCATTACCTCATTTATTTTTTTTCTGTTCTGCTGCTCTCACATAATGTAGAAGGAAGTCATCATCACATCACATCACAGAGAAGAGTTGCAACTGGGTTGGGTTGTTTAACCAAGCAGGAGATCTTGGGTCAGTTGTGGATGCTAGAGATGCAGGACAGTAAATGCAGGACAGTAAATTATAAACAGGGATATAACTGGAAAGAAAGGCAGAAAGTTTGAGCAGGATGAGCCTATACAGACCTTTAAAGGCAGGCTTTCCCAACCAGATGTTTTGGATGAAAACTCCCAACATTCTTGACCACTGGCCATGCTGGAGTGGGCAGATGGACATTGAAGTCCTAATCATCTGGAAGGCACCAGATTGGGTAAGGCTGGGATAAGGGGATTGTGCTGAATATAGCATTGTGTAGGAAACTACTGTAGGGAGGGACAAGTCATATTTTACGATTAAGTCTGAGTTTGGAGGAAATGCCTGTCTCCTGTTTCCCCATGTTTGGGAAATTGGAGCAAAGAGTCCAGACCGAGCTGCAGTTGCCAGTGCTTAAGCTGCCGTTGAATAATTAATGAGGATGCATGGCGGTGGTACATTAACCGAGATGGGCTCTCTTAAATTATGGATAAGGGGCAAGATTGATTGGTAGGCTCTGAAGTGCTGTCCTAGCTTAACCTTAGGAGAAGGATGGACCAATAGCCCCCCTTGCTTATTCTTGCTGAATAACTTCAGAGTTATTCAGCTCCGAAGTCCCTAACTGAGGGCCAAGGGCAGGCTCCCAAGCTTCGTTGCCTCTTGTGCAGGGGTGGGCAATGTCAGGCAGTCCGAGGGCCAATTTCCACCCCCCCCAGGGCCCCTGGTGGCTACGGGCTTGCTGCTGCACCACTTTTATTTTCCCTTTATTTTATGTTCAACTAATGTACAATGTGGCATATTTCGAATGCCACCTGGAAACGTACTTGTTCTACCAGGCTTTTCCTGGCTTGTCATTAAATGCACCATGCTGCTCCATGTTACTGCTCCATGTATTGCTCTGTACTTTATTTATTTATTTATTTATTTATCTTATATCCCCCCTTTCTTCCATCGTGGAACTCAAGGTGGCTACATGCCATTCCCAGGGGGTCTCCCCTCCAAGCACTGACCAGACCCAGACCTGCTTAGCTTCAGCAAGGGGGCTGCCTCATGTGCCTTCAGACCATGCCCTGGGACCACCCTGGTGATCACCCTGAGAGCGCTGCTTCTACAGCAGCTGTTCCCAACCTATCATGTTTCCCAACTTCCAGAGGTGCTGGATTACAACTCCCATCATCTCCCATCAGCATTCATGTCGATGGCAAAAACCTCCAGATTTCATGAGCTGCCCACAGAAGAAGTTGTCCTGTGTTCCCTTTTGTGGCCGTAGAGCTGTTAAAGAGACAGGAGGGGATCTCTGGGTTGCAACCTGTCCACCTCCTACTTTTATCCAGTGGTTTTCTGAAGAACTGGTTTTAATTAAATCAGTTAATGGATAATAATGTACAATGTGGCATATTTCAAATGCCTCCTGAAAACACACTTGTTCACCCTGGCTTGTCATTAAATGAACGATGCTGCTCCATGTTACTGCTCCTCATATTGCTCTGTACTTTATTTATTTATTTATTTATTTATTTAACTTATATCGCCCCTTTCTTCCATCGTGGAACTCAAGGTGGCTACATGCCATTCCCAGGGGGTCTCCCCTCCAAGCACTGACCAGACCCAGACCTGCTTAGCTTCAGACCATGTCTTCTTATTGCAATTAGAATTGTTTTTAATATTGTATTTTACATGTGATTTTAATATTTATATGTGAACTGCTTAGGGATTTTATTATATTAAGCAGTATAGAAAGAGATAGCAAATAGAAAAAGTTGCATTATTTAAGGGCCTGCCGGAAAATCCCATTGCTAGATGCCAGAAACAATGGCTTGGATCCTGAGAACCATATCCGCAACTGAGCTTTCTCACCTCCTTCTTGCTGCAGTCCCCCAAGCCCCCCACTCCTGAAGCCACTCCTGAAGATCAGTGGAGCCTCCAGAATGGCAGGCAATGTGGGAGAGACTTGGCGAACTTGGAATGTGTAATTTGGAAAGGGACCTAGGCCAGCTAAAGTTAGTTGTTACAAAGTCCTATTGAAGCCAGTGCAAGAGGGTAGTCATACTGAAATCAGCAGAGCAAGTTAATATCCATTCAGATCAATAGAGGAAGTCAGTATCCATTGAAATCGATGGAACAAGTTACGGTTTTCTGAGGGCTGTTGTCATGACTAACTTTATCTGTATCAGGGTCATTGTCTTTGATTGCAGCCATTACCACTTCTGCAGTTTATTGATCTTTTTTTTTAAAGTCTGGTCTTAGCTGTACACCCAAAGCAATTTACTAAAAAAATTAAATTAGTTCATCCAGAGTAATTTCTTATTGTGAGCCAGAGTGCACTTTGAATATCGAATGCCTCACAAATTACATTTCTACATTGTTATCATGTGAAACTCATAGCAAAGCAGCCCCCCCCCAAAAAAGGAAAGAAAGAAAGAAAGAAAAAGAAAAGAGAAAAAGAAAAATAGAGAGCAATCTTTTTAGCTCCATCTTGGTGATTCAGCATCCAAAATCCTGTGTAATTCAGCACAGTGGTACACAGCAGTGGTGCAAGATGTCCTGCCGCTCGAGAATGCACTCTCCCACTCCCCACAATGCTGCCACTGCTCACCTGCCCCTCTCCTTTACATGACCCCCCTCCCAGTACAAAAGACTGACATGTGGCATTACCTTAAACCTGGGGCCTGATCCAGCCAGGACCCACACTAAACCAATTACCTAGGAAGGTAGTGGGCTCTCCCACACTGGAGACATTCAAGACGAGGCTGGACAGCCATCTGTCATGGATGCTCTGACTTGGATTCCTGCACTGAGCAGGGGGTTGGACTTGATGGCCTTGTAGGCCCCTTCCAACCCTACAGTTCTATGATTCTAAACAGATTTGAACATACTAATATGGCTCATGTCTACTTGTGTGACTTGGGAGACCCAGGTTCTGGTCCCCACTCACACATGAAGCTTACTGGGTAACTTTGGGCCAGTCATTGACTCTCAGCCTAACCGAACTCACAGGGTTGTTGTGCAGATAAAATGGAGAGCAGGTGCGTCATGTACAGTGCCATGGGCTTCTTGGAGGAAAGGCAGGATATAAATGTTTGTTGTTTATTCGCACAGTCACTTCTGACTCTTCGTGACTTCATGGACCAGCCCACGCCAGAGCTTCCTGTCGGCTGTCGCCATCCTCAGCTCCCCCAAGGTCGAGTCCATCACCTCCAGAATATCATCCATCCATCTTGCCCTTGGTCGGCCCCTCTTCCTTTTGCCTTCCACTTTCCCTAGCATCAGCATCTTCTCCAGGGTATCCTGTCTTCTCATGATGTGGCCAAAGTACTTCAGTTTTGCCTTTAATATCCTTCCCTCAAGTGAGCAGTCTGGCTTTATTTCCTGGAGTATGGACTGGTTTGATCTTCTTGCAGTCCAAGGCACTCTCAGAATTTTCCTCCAGCACCACAGTTCAAAAGCATTTATCTTTCTTCACTTAGCCTTCCTTATGGTCCAGCTCTCGCAGCCATAGGCTACTATGGGGAATACCATTGCTTTAACTACGCGGACCTTTGTTGTCAGTGTGATGTCTCTGCTCTTCACTATTTTATCAGGATTTGTCATTGCTGTCCTCCCAAAAAGTAAACGTCTTCTGATTTCCTGGCTGCAGTCAGCATCTGCAGTAATCTTTGTGCCTAGAAAGACAAAGTCTGTCACTGCCTCCACGTTTTCTCCCTCTATTTGCCAGTTATCAATCAAGCTGGTTGCCATGATCTTGGTTTTTTGAGGTTTAACTGCAACCCAGCTTTTGCACTTTCTTCTTTCACCTTCATCATAAGATTCCTCAGCTCCTCCTCGCTTTCAGCCATCAAAGTGGTATCATCTGCATATCTGAGATTGTTGTTAATGTTTCTTCCAGTGATTTTAACTCCAGCCTTGGCTTCATCAAGCCCAGCACGTCGTATGATGTGTTCTGCATACAGGTTGAATAGGTAGGGTGAGGTATACAACCCTGCCATACTCCTTTCCCAATCTTAAACCAGTCCGTTCTTCCGTGGTCTGTTCTTACCATAGCTACTTGGTCGTTATACAGATTCCTCAGGAGGCAGACAAGAACCCATACCACCAAGAACTTGCCACAATTTCTTATGGTCCACACAGCCAAAGCCCTTAGAATAGTCAATAAAACAGAAATAGATGTTTTTCTGAAACTCCCTGGCTTTCTCCATTATCCAGCGGATATTGGCAATTTGGTCTCTAGTTCCTCTGCCTTTTCTAAACCCAGCTTGTACATCTGGCAATCTCGTTCCGTGAATTGCTGGAGTCTACCTTGCAAGTTCTTGAGCATTACCTTACTGGCATGCGAAACAAGTGCCACTGTTTGGTGTTTCCCTTTTTTGGTATGGGGATATAAGTTGATTTTTTCCAATCTGGTGGCCATCCTTGTGTTTTCCAAATTTGCTGGCATATGGCATGCATCACCTTGACAGCATCATCTTGCAAGATTTTAAACAGTTCAGCTCATTGTCTCCTGCTGCCTTGTTATTAGCAATGCTTCTTAAGGCCCATTCAACCTCACTCTTCAGGATGTCTGGCTCTAACTCACTGACCACACTGTCAAATCTATCCCCGATATTATTATCCTTCCTATACAGATCTTCCGTATATTCTTGCCACCTTTTCTTGCTCTCTTCTGCTTCTGTTAGGTCCTTGCCATCTTTGTTTTTGATCATACCCATTTTTGGGTACCCATTTTGATCATACCCATTTTTGCCTGGAATTTACCTCCGATGTTTCTAATTTTCTGGAAGTGGTCTCTTGTCCTTCCTATTCTATTATCTTCTTCCACTTCTGCACATTGCATGTTTAAAAATAATTCCTTATCTCTTCTGGCTAACCTCTGGAATTTTGCATTTAATTGGGCATATCTCCCCCGATCACTGTTGCCTTTTGCTTTCCTTCTTTCTTGGGCTACTTCCAGTGTCTCAGCAGACAGCCATCTTGCCTTCTTGGTTTTCTTTTTCTTCAGGATGTTTTTTGTTGCTGCTTCCTGAACAGTGTTGCAGACTTCTGTCCATAGTTCTTCTGGGACCCTATCTACTAAATCTAGTCCCTTAAATCTATTCTTCACCTCCACTGCATATTCATTAGGAATATTAGTGAGCTCATATCTAACTGATCTGCAGGTCTTCCCTATTCTCTTTAGTCTGATTCTAAATTGTGCAATAAGAAGTTTGTGATCTGAACTACAGTCAGCTCCAGGTCTTGTTTTTACTGACTGTATAGATGTCTGCCACCTTTGGCTACAAAGGATGTAGTCAATCTGATTTTGGTGTCGACCATCTGGTGAAGTCCATGTATAAAATCGTCTCTTAGGTTGTTGGGAGAGAGTGTTTGTTATGCACAGTGAGTTGTCTTGGCAAAATTCTATCAGCCTCTGTCCTGCTTCATTTTGTTCTCCCAGACCATGCTTGCCTGTAATTCCAGGTGTCATTTGACTACCCACCTTAGCATTCCAGTCTCCTGTAATGAAAATAACATCTCTTTTTGGCATATTAGGTGCTGCAGAATCTCATAGAACTGATCAGCTTCTGCTTCTTCAGAATTCAGTGATATTTGGATTACTGTGATGTTAAATTAGGGATGTCAGAGAATTCCGCCACGGATCTCGGGGAGGCCAAATGCCAGCGCATTCGGCCCCCCAAAATCGGTGGCGGAACAGACTGCCCCCCCGCCCCCCCGAAGAACTTACCTGGGGCGGTTCTTCCTGGTGGCGGCAGCTCCGGCGGCGGGGTGGCGGCGGCGGCCAGTCTTCTGACTGGCTGCCACCGCTGCCATTTCCAGTTAAACAAACAAACAAACAAAAACATGATAGGCTACGTAAAGATTTACATAGCCTCTCACGGCTAGATTTTAAAAAAACACCGTGATAGGCTACGTAAATGTTTACCTAGCCTATCACAGCTGAGTAAAACAACAACAACAACAACGCGCAAACGCAAATGGCGGCGCCCATGGGCGCCGCCATTTGCATTCCTTATTTTCGCCGTCTTAGTCTACATAAATGTTTACATAAACTAAGACGTGCCAAAATAAGGAACGCAAATGGCAGTGCCTTTTTTTTTTTAATCAGCGTTTTGTTTTGTTTTTTTAATCAGCCATGATAGGCTATGTAAACATTTACGTAGCCTATCACGGCTGACTGCAGGGACACAAACGGCGGTGGCTATGGCCGCCGCCATTTGCATCCCTGCTAGCCAGTGGCCGGATGTCCGGCTGCTGGCGGAGCCTGCCGGCGGCTCCGCAGAATCCCTGCGGAGCACAGCCGGCCGGCCAGGATTCTGGGGGGGGGAGGAACGGAGCGCCTCCCCCCCTGGCGAGGATTCCGGAGGGAGGGACGGAATGCCTCCCCCCACACCATTAGCATAATCCCCGAAAGGTAAGTGATTTTCGTACATCCCTATGTTAAATGGCTTACCTTGAATTCGAATTGAGATCATTCTATCATTTTTTGGATTGTATCCAAGCACTGCTTTAGCCACTTTATTATTAATTATGAAGGCTACTCCATTTCTTCTGTGGTCCTCTTGTCCACAGTAGTAGATCTGGTGGTCATCTGATGTGAAGTGGCCCATTCCAGTCCATTTCAGTTCACTGACACCCAAAATGTCTATATTTAATCTTGACATCTCCTCAATAACCACATCCAAATTGCCCTGGCTCATAGATCTTACATTCCAGGTTCCTATGGTAAGTTGATCTTTAGAACATCGGATTTGTCGTTTGCAACCAGCACCGTCGGCCGCTAGCCGTCCTTTCGGCTTTGAGCTAGCTGCGTCATCACATCTGGGGTAGCTGAACTTATCCTCTGTTCCTCCCCAGTAGCATTTTGACCATCTTCCATCCTGGGAGTCCCATCTTCCAATGGTATACCGACATATCTCTGGTTGTACTGATCCATTAAGTTTTCACAGCAAGAATACTGGGGTGGGTTGTCATTACCTTCCCCAAGGATTGTATCTGCCATGACCTTCCCATCTTGGGTGTCCCCTCACGGTTTAGCTCATGGCATCACTGAGGTGTTCAAGCTCCAGCACCACAACAAGGTATTATAATGATGATGAATAAATAATAGAAAAGTTGCCTAGCTCATTTTTCTGAGCTCTGAAATATATCTGGGGTGGGGGGATCATAGTATTCACCGCAAGCATGAGATGCATGTTAAAAGCCCCAAATGTCTTTCTAGCTTGGACAAAATCTGAGCTATAAAATAATTTCTCTCTAAAGCACCATCACCCCCATCCAGCCCGCTGCACCTTCCCTTTCAAATCCTTATCTGGCTGGTGTTTGGCTTGCTACCTGGCAGGGCTGACAAACAATAACAAGGAGAGAGAAAGAAGGTTGCCAACTGCATGAGGACAAAATATCCCAGTAGACCTTGGGAAATGTAACTTCCCCAAGGCTCCTCCCATTGCAAGAGCCCTTGGGAAAAGTACATTTCCCAGGGGCTCTTGGAGACTTGTGTCCTCTTGGCATGCTGCTACACCATGTGCCAGGTACTAGAGAGGGCAGGGAGGGAGAAGCATGCCAGTCAGGAAGCTGCTACTGAAAGAGAAGAGGGAGAGGTTTGACAGACTGGTGGGCTAGAAAGTAGGGCTGTGCACCGGCGCTTCTGCATGAAGCCCAAGCTCCGAGTTGAAGCAGGCCACTTTGGGCCACCTCCAAGGTGAGGCAGAGGGGCGTGAACCGGCCCGAAGCAAACTCTGAAGCGCTTCGGTGCACTTTGGTGCAATCCAAAAGCCCAGCTGCCATGTCACTGCCACTGCTGCCGCCCAGCCCCTGGCTCTGTACCTGGGCCCTATGGACATGCACGGGCAGCCATCTTGCTGTTATGGAATGGGGGGGGGGAGCCATTTTTAAAATGGTGACTCGCTGTATTTCTGGAATACAGAAATATTCCCCCCATCCCCCAGAACCACAAGGCAGCTGTTGGCACATGTCCAGAGGGCCTAGGAGCTGGTGGTGGCAGCGACTCCCCCAGCCACAGCAGCGGCAGAGCCGGGGGCTGCCCCAGCAGCACCCGATTGGCAGCTCCCCCCCGGCAGCACTGGTGGTGGCTTCCCCCAGCAGTGCTGGCAGAGACTCCCCTGTGGTGGCTCTCCTGACGGCAGCGCCCCCTTATGTAGAACAAGCCTAGGGGCCCAGGTAAGGAGCTGGGGGCTGGGCATCATGTGTGTGTGTGTGTGGGTGAAGCAGGATTCGGATGTCCAAATCCTCATTCGGCTTTGTAGGCTGAGGTGAGTCGCCCCCCCCCCCGAATCAGTCTGAACAGAATCAGGCCCAGCTCAGAAGCCCCGAAGCAGCCTCTGAGTTGGATCGGGGGGTCTATGCACAGTCCTACTAGAAAGGACTAAAGGGGATGGTGAATCTGGCTCAGAATGTTGGCTTGGTTCAGAAATAAGCTGGGTTACTTGTACTAGAAATAACTCTACCTATGGACCAATCTGACACAAGCGGATGGTGCCCATCTCTACTCTAAAGTTGTTATCAGGTCAGTGGCATACAAACAAGGCCACACTGAAACTTCAGTGAAACTCAACATGCTTTTCCAATAGTGGTTTACTGCTTGTTACCAGCTGAAGCTACTCTTGGGAGTATTTCTTTCACAGAATGTCTCACTTGTTCCCACAGCCTGCATGTAGCCACTTGGCAAGCCAGCCATCTGTGTTATTCCATCAAGTGGTGAGAAGAATCTTACTGCTGCATCTGATCAGAAAATAAATCCTGCAGAGCAGGGATGTGGTAGGATGCTCCTTCTGATTTGGCAGGGTAGTACAGATGATCAGATTACCAAGTGGTTCCATGCAGCCTCAGCTAAGTGACAACTTAGTAAATGGTCCTCTATCTTCATTCATAACTTGAACTTGATGTAGGGGTGTGAAGCGGCCCCTTGATTGGATGAATTCTAGGGATGGACAGACTCACCTCCATCCGGGGCCTTTGCTTGCTTGCTGAGCCACCACTGCCACCCACACCCACCTGCCATGCTATGCAAGCCTCTCAACAGCTTGGCGAGTGACCAACAAGCACCACAGACTCTCTTGCTCCTTCCCCAAAGTGCCATTTGGTGCAACAGTGGCAGCTTGGGCATTTCCAGGAAGGGAATGTTGCATAGACTGTGGCTGTAAAGGGCGATTTATGCAATATTACAGGCATGAATGCGCCCCCATTGTAGACAGGTCCGGTGAGTGCCGTGTGGTCTGTGAATGGGGGTCTGGAGGGCTGAGCGGGGCAGGGGAGTCCATCAGACTCCACCCCTGACCTGGGTGCCTGTGACATCCCTAATGAATTAGCATGGAGATTGCTGGAGGGTGAGTGGGGGCAAAGAGAGCAAAGAAGATGCATGTATCCATTGCAATTTAGTTAGTTATCCTCCGCAGTGAAAGGGTGAACTGTCCCAGCTCAATTTGGAATAGGCTTGGGCTAAATGATTTAATTTAATCTGTCTGTCTGTCTTGCTCTCGCTCTCATCTATCTATGTCTATCTACATCTATCTATATATATCTATCACCTGTCATCTATATTATTCATTCATTCATTCATTTAATTGATTAAGCCAAATTGCCTTTCTACTAGGAAATGGTGTTCAAGGCAGTTTGGACTAGGGATGTACGAAACTCACTTACCTTTTCGCAGATTGATTCATGGTGCGGGGGGAGGTGCTCCGTCCCTCCCCCTGGAATCCTCGATGGAGGGTGAGGCGATCCGGTCCTCCCCTCCGGAATCCTGTCCGGCCGCAGCTGCTCCGCAGCTGCTCCGCAGAACAGCCAGCCAGGGCCGTCCGCAGCCGGATTTACGTAGGCTAGAATGGCAAAAAATAAAGGAACGCAAATAGCACCCACTACGCTATTTGCATTCCCCTTTTTTTCGCTGTAATTGCCTACTCAAATATTTACGTAGGCTAGAACGGAGAAAAATAGGAAACGCAAATGGCGGCTGCCGTAGCCGCCGCCATTTGCGTACGCTGGGTTTTTTTTGGGGGGGGGGTTAGCCGTGATAGGCTACATAAATTCTTACAGTGGCCGCAGCAGCCCGGCTGTGGCTGGACAGGTGACCAGCCGCCAGAGCTGCCGCCGCCACCGGAACCGCCGCCGCCGCCGAATCCGCCGCATCCACCCCAGGTAAGTGCTGTCCCGGGGGGATTCCGTGGGGGGGCGGGGGGCAGGAGGCTGTTCCGCCACAAATTCTGGGGAGCCAGATTCTAAAGAATCCAGCCTCACTGGAATCCATGGCGGAATTCTCTGCCGTCCCTAGTTTGGACACTTGGAATTAAGTGTCTACTTGGAATGTATTGGACACTTGGAATTAAAACATGTACCAAATTCTCACTCCCCAAACCTAAACACAAACCGGAACATAGGCAGATGCTGAACCCCATACTTTCCTGAAGTTTGCACTGCAATTTGAAAAAAAAAAAGTGTACAAAAATGCATACATTTGAAAAAGTGTGCACAAGAAAAGCATATATTTCAGGAAAGGTTCAGTGGAAACCACTTGAAAAAATGTGTACCTTTGAAAAAATTGTGCACAAAAATGCATATATTAAAATGCTCACAAACAATGCATTTTTTAAAAAAATATATACATGAAAATGTGTATGAATTTTCATGCGGACAAAAAACAATTGCAAAATGAGGAAATGGGACAGAATGAACTTTGCAGTGGAACAATGAGAACCTGAACAAAACTGAGCTTGACAGATTCGCCCATCTGTAGTCTGGAATTATTCTCACAACACTCTTGTGTGTTAGTTTACGTGGAGAAAAAAAAGGCATAGTCCTGTAAGGGATTTGAACCCAGGTCTCTCTGATCCAAATTCCACACTCTAGCAATAAAAGACATAAAAATCCAGAGAACATGAAAGGAATTGTTTTAAGCTCAGCATTTTATCTGTATCAGCTCTGGAAACATGCATGTGCTATGTCTACTATTTCCTTTATTTATTTACATTATTGTATATTTTGCAGCTTAATGTTCAGTACTGTGGGCTACCAATAAGTCCAAAATGGATGATAGAAACACATGATAGAGAGTTGCATAGATACCACAATGGCTAGTATCAGAGTATGTGTTTACATAGCAGCCTGCCAGTATTTGGCATCTGCTGTGAATTCAGATAGTTGTGATGATTCACAGAATGCTAACAAGCAGCTGGGTTTTCAGAACATATATCCGGCCTGATTTCACACTAGGGTAGGGTTATTCCTCTCCCATTATGTGCTGGTGGTGGTGGTAGGGAGCTCTTCAGCCTACTGCATTTAGGTATCAATTAATGTAAATGTATGCAGACTTACCTGTCGGTTACTTTGTGTAAAGAACATGTTAAACATGACCAGGAGAAAGAAAAATGGGTTGGTCTGGTTTGAGACTGAACAGGTTCCTCTTAGGCATGCCAAAGGCCTGCAATTTTATTTCCTTGGATCATAGAATCATAGAATAGCAGGATTGGAAGGGGCCTACAAGGCCATTGTAGTCGATCCAAGTAGCAGATACTTCTGCCAGAAAATCTTTATGGCTACTCACATTTCAATGATGTAATGCTGCTGAATTTCATAATTAGTTGGCTCATTGGTCAAAACTCGTCCTTTTGTGATGCTCACCCTTGTAGCGAGCCTGAACTGATGTATTAAATTCACTATTCAGGTTTGATTGTGAGATTTGGAGCTTGTGCAGTAAAATAGTCCATCTTGGTCAGCATTAGGGATGTATGAAAAATTAGTTTCAGTTCATTTTTGATCAGGATTTACCCACTTTGCATCTTCAGGACTGAACACAGACTCAGACACAATCTGCAGTTGAATTCCGTAGATTTCTGAGCTTGTGATGTGATTTGTGGACAAAAAAAATTGCGTTTAGCAGCATACGTACATTTGAAAAATGGGCATGAAAAAATTGTAAATGCACACAAGTACACCTTAATTAATGGGAGAAGAATACGTACATTTCAGAGATGTGCAGAATTGATGCATACATTTGGGAAAATATGCATGAAAATATGCATGGATTTTCATGCGAAAGGGGAAAAAAAGTTCTCAGTCTGACTCAAGTCAGAATGAGCTTTGAGATGGAATTTGCCAAACTTCTGTGAACTCTGGTTTTGCTGATTTGCACATCTCTACTCAACATATTGTTTCTGGCACCAGCCAATGGGGCAAATCTTAGTCCTCCAATTCATTGGCAGGTTTTGAATTTAGTGGCTTTCTCTTCATTTTTGTCTCTTGAATGTGGTATTTATTCAGTGGTATACTGCTTCTGTGCCTGGATATTTAATTTAGCCATCATAGCGAATGAGTGAGACCTCTAACAAAATGTTGCAGTGTGTAATGCTCCTACTCAGGATGCCCGCTTGGCAGCCATACCCTTTTCCAGAGTGTTCCATCCCAGCCCATCCCATCCCATCCCATCCCATCCCCACCCACTCCCATTTTCCACCCCCACACAACAGCCAGTCAGCATTCCTTGCTCACTGAATATGCTCAGTTCCCACTGGGCTGTTTTGGGTGGTGGTGGGGTCCCTTAGATGGTTTCCCCCTACACATTGTTTTATACTTCTCAGACATTAAGACTGCTGATACCTCCCTCGTGTACATGGGTGGTGCTATTTTTGCTACATAAGGGCTGGCACTTGGAGTGTGTTCACTATTAGGATAGCTGTTGATAGTGAGGACTAGAATGTTGAACTGTGATGTGGAGCACATCAGGGAGCCAAGTTAATACAAGGCATTAAAAAGAGGAAGAGACATAGCCACAGTGATGAAAAAAAGGGATAGCAGAACTCATTCTGAGTTGAGTGGAGAGGGAGAGATAGAGCAGGAAGAAAACCACTGTTTTGCTCCTTGATGTGTGCAGAAAGGATTGAATAACAACAACAACAACAACAATAGAAGCTGGGGTGATAATGGTTTCTCCCCCAAGCCCTCCACAAATGACATTCCTGCTTTTATCCAATAATTGTCCGGCAGTCTGGCAGTGGAAATATTACAACTCAGAAGGACAGTTTTTCACACCGTAAGCTCCCTCCGAGAAAAGTCAAAAGTGTGATCCCAGCTAAAACAAATAAACAGTGTCCATTATGTCTGGCCAAGCATTACTGATTTATCATCCTGGCTTCTGTCTTGCTTCAGAAATACTGTTGTGCCCCATTGGCATAAAAGGGGCATCACCACTTTTAGGTTTTTATTAAGACAAGCACAGTGATAGCTGAGACTAGGGAAGCAACAGGCGTGCCCTCATCTGGAGTGAGATGTTCAGTTGTTGTTCAGTCGTTCAGTCATGTCCGACTCTTCGTGACCCCACGGACCATAGCACGCCAGGCCTTCCTGTCCTGCGCTCTCTCCTGGAGTGTGCTCAAGTCCATATTCATTGCATCGGTGATGCTATCTAGCCATCTCATCTTCTGCCGTCCCCTTCTCCTTTTGCCTTCAGTCTTTCCCAGCATCAGGGTCTTTTCCAGAGAGTTTTCTCTTCGCATTAGGTGGCCAAAATATTGGAGCTTCAGCTTCAGTATCTGTCCTTCCAATGAGCACTCAGCGTTGATTTCCTTTAGGATTGACTCATTTGACCTCCTTGCAGTCCAGGGGACTCGTAAGAGTCTTCTCCAGCACCACAGTTCGAAAGCATCAATTCTTTGGCGCTCAGCCTTCCTTATAGTCCAGCTCTCACAGCCATACGTTACTACTGGGAAAACCATAGCTTTGATTAGACGGACCTTTGTCGGCAAGGTGATGTCTCTGCTTCTTACTATGCTGTCCAGGTTTGCCATAGCTTTCCTCCCAAGGAGCAAGCGTCTTTTAATTTCATGGCTACAGTCACCATCTGCGGTGAACTTGGAGCCCAAGAAAATAAAATCTGTCACTGCTTCCATTTCTTCCCCTTCCATATGCCAGGAAGCGATGGGGCCAGATGCCATGATCTTAGTTTTTTTAATGTTGAGTTTCAAACCAGCTTTTGCACTCTCCACTTTCACCCTCAACAAGAGGCTTTTTAGAACCTCTTCGCTTTCTGCCATTAGGGTGGTATCGTCTGCGTATCTGAGGTTGTTGATAATTCTCCCGGCAATCTTAATTCCGACCTGTGATTCATCCAACCCGGTGTTTCTCATGAGAGATGTTCAGTGGATGGCACTTATTTCAGGAAGGTTTGACTTAGATAAAGAATAATGGGGAAAGGTGCAGAGGGAAGTTATGGTGAAGCGGAAGAGTCAAAGAGACTCATTTTACAAGGGAAAGGGTGGGGGAACACACATCGCTAGTCTGAAGTACAACAGATTAAGGGGAGAAGTGTCAGAGGCGAGTAAGGTTTCTTAGTCTTGGGCTGGTTTCATGCACATGTGTGTTAGTTTATTGTACTTATATACCGCTTGATATCCTAAGACCTCTCAAGGTGCAATCCTATGCATGTTTAGACAGAAAAAAGTCCTACAACTCCCAGCATTCCCCAGCAAGCCATGTAAAAATAATAAAATAATACATTTTAAAAAAACCAACTTAAGGCCAATCACGCAAGATGACATTATTTTGAGGTACTGAGCCTTGCGCAGCTTCGAAGGGCTGTTACAGAACCCGGGCTCCAGTTGATGCCCTCTGCATATCTCAGTGGAAGATGTCTTGGAAACCCAGCCGCAGAATGGAAATGTATATTTGGTTGCACTCAGACTGAAGATGTAAGTCATTATTTGCTGTTCTGTCCTTTGTACGAGGATCCTAGAGGCCATTTTTTGTCATCTATTATTAGTGATGTACGAACCCCTCACTTTCTGGTCTGGGGTGGGTGGGTTCATAGAGGGGTTCGTGCCACTCAAGGCCCCTTGAAATCCTCTGGAGCTGCTCCACGTCTAGGGCAGTTCGTGGAGTGGCTCTCTGGCTCCCTATACAAGGCAATACTCTAATGAAGGCTGCCATTAGCCTATCGCTGGGAAAAATACAGATGCAAATGGTGTATTGTATGTCACTTGCAGCTGTAAAGCACTGATTTTGACCTAATTGCAGCTGGCGAGTGGGGACAGGGGCTGGGCGGGAGCTCGGAGAACCCGGACGGGGGTGGGTTCGCACATCTCTAGTCTGTGGATAATATCCTGCAGTCTGTGGCCAACAAGTACAGAGAATCATGGGGCTGTTACCCCATTTTTGTAACTTGGAACAAAGCTGAGAAACCAGAGGGTGGTCTGTGCCCACAACATTTTTCTAATTTTTGACAACCAACAAGGAAGTGAAGTCCTTTGGGTTCCCCTTATTCTGAAGTCAAGTAATCCAGCTCTATTTCTTCTCCTTTATTTCTGGGGAATGCTGGGAGTTGTGGGACTTTTCTCTCTCTAAACATGCATAGGATTGCACCCTAAATCTATCAGTTTCTGCCCCATGGTTGAAACCAGCACCTGTGCTTTCTTGGTCATATAGCTTTCCACTCCCCTCCTCGACCATATCCGAAGTGCCGCCTTCCTCTCCTTATTTAGCAAATGCTAATCTCCCTCAGTCGTCATCTTTTTTATATCCCTTATAAGATAGGCTGATTAGAATTGGTATACTCACCGATGTGCTATGGGGTGGGTATACTAATGAACACAATCTTCTTCTCTGTAATTTATGTGCATGTGCATGTTTTGACAACAAAAATCTCTCTATATAAAAAGTTTGCGTTGGAGCTCATTTCCTCATTTGAGCAGTAGTTATATCCCATTTAGTAAGAGCATAGGCCATAAGTCTTTTCTGTGCACACCATACCTCAGATTAAATACCCCATACCCCACACCTCCTAACACCTGTGTCAGTTATTACACATGTAGTGTGTTCATGTTAATGAGGACACATGGGAACATAATGTTCTATAACTTTGTTTAATTGGTATTTTGATGTTGTGAAGTGTCTTGTGGACCTTTTTAAGAGCTGAAAGGCACTGTATGATCAATGGTTTTTATCAATCAATCAATAATAAACACCTCAGCATACACTCCAGCTTTCCCCTTTTTAACCAGGAAACAGTCCCTATTTTCTGGCACTTATCTGTGGTAAATCACCATCTCTGTTTTGTCCATATATTAAATTTTGGATGCCCTATTAATTTTTTTTATCTGTGGGAGCTGCCTTTCATCAAGGCTGAGCTCCCTCCTAGAGTCCCTCAGTGGATGAATGGATGCATCTTTTCTACAGGGCACATGTAGGTTGTACATGCACATGGACATGAAAGCACTATTTATTTTAATTTTATTTATTTATTTAAAACATTTGTATCCCACCCTATATCATTAAGGTCTCAGGGTGGCATACAGATAAAATAAATTTAAACAGTATAAAAGAATAAATACTGTAAACATATTAAAAACATATTAAACCATTAAATAACCTCATACCAATTAAAACCTAAAAAATTAAAACAGTTAAAATGGTGTGCTACTTTAGGGAATGCATTTAGCCCTCAAAGGCTTTGGTGAAAAGCCATGTTTTTACTTGGTGCCAAAATGAAAGCAATGTCTGCACCAATCAGGCCTCCAAAGGGAGGGCATTTCGCAACTGGGGTGCCACAGCAGAGAAGGCTCTCTCCCATGTCGCACCATAGTGTATGTCTCGTGCTGGTGGGATGCAGAGAGGGCCCCTCCCACAGATCTCAGTCCTCAGGCAGACCTATATAGTGGACAGTCTGCCATGTCCTACACCGTAGCTGTTGCAAAATACATTGAACCATTGATAACATCTTATTGTGGGACAATGATGTTTTCCTAGTATATCTTTATCAACATTGCATTTTTTGTCTTTTTAAAAATTAGCAGGAGACAACCTGTTGTAGAATAAGTGTATGCAGCATATAGCAGGTGGGTTGGAATCTTCAACAAAAAGTAGTAATCACCCAGGAGAAGTGGTCTATTGCATTCCCACTCACAGATAGCTCAATGTCAGATAGAAAGGGGTCATGCCTGGTAAAGCAGGGTCATATCAGGTAAAGCATGGTCAGGGCCAAGTGAGCAGGATCACTGTAAGGCAAAGCACTATCAGGACCCTGGATAGCATCCTGCATGGAGTACGAACTGGAGTCTCCCTCACAGGGAATGCTGTTGTCCCAGCAAGGGACAGCAGGCAACTGATGCCTTAAGAAGGCTGGCAGACCCAGTGCTTTTACAGGCTCAGCCTCTACCTGTAGCCCTTAAAGGGCCCACCATTTTTTCTGTAGCCTTATGTTTAGGGATGTGCTAACCCACCCTCATCCAGGTTCTCCGAGAGCCTGCCCAATGCACATTTCCACACCTATGCAAATTCCCATTTTCGCACATGCAAATATGCACATTCGCAAAATACGCATTTCCACACATACGCAAATATGCACATTTTTGCTATCGCCATTTTTATTTTTTCAAAAAATGGCAACCGCGGAGCTCGATGAGGCTGCCGGGGTGAGTGTGGGCTGCTTGCTGAGTGTTGGCAGGGGGCAAGTGGGGGCAGGGGCTTGGTGAGTGGGGCTTGGGGGTGTGGACAGGGGGATTCTGCCAGATTCCCAGACAAAATCGGGCATCTGCACCATCACTACTTATGTTCCTGCATGACTGAGGGACAGGAGAAGCTGTAGGAGGCTCATCCTCAGACTCTGAAGTTGAGGGGAGGGCTACATACTCAGGTCTGGAAGGTATATGAAGGGATGCTCCTTGAAGCACCCAGTGGAGGCTGGTGGCTCCAAAGTCACTGGGGAGGTGAATCCGCTCCGGGTTTCAGTCAGAACCTGTCAGAACTGTAAAGGAGCTCTCCAAGGTGTGGAGCACCTTGGAGAGTTCCTTTAGAGTTCTGATGGGTTCTGACTGGAACCCAGAGTGGATTCACCGCCCCACTGACATCGGAGCCACCAGCCTCCACTGGAAGCAACCAATGGCTCATTGGACTCTGAGTCCTCCTCCTTGGGCCTGCGGACATGACATTAGTGCAGTTGGCGGGGCTTGTAAAGCAATCCTGGGTGCAAAAATATCATGTCCCTCTTTTCAGCTGTGAAATGTTGAATGGGATACCTCATTTGTCACTGTGATGAGGACAAAGACTAAAGGGCCTCCAGAGATTATGGAGATTTCTATTGCAAGCTGAACCCCATATTGGGCATTTGTGACAACTGACAGAGTGCTGAGTCAGTCCAGCCACATCAGTCAAGAAGACTGCAATACTTCCTTCTGGGCAGTATCAGTGGCTTCAACTTGGGCAAATAGCTATGGTTGCACAGGGGGTAAAGCAGCAGTATCTGGCTGTAACAGTCCCAAAATCTCAGAGCCCCCAGCACCTTCCATCTAAAGTTATGATTGCCCTATTAAAAAAAGAAGAAAAGAAAACCTGCTTGCAGCAGCTTCCACTGAAAAATAGCACAAGTACTAACTGCTGACCTCTGGGACTTGCTTCTTTGGGCCTGTCAGTCCAATTTTCTATCTTATTAATTCTAGACTAGGCTAGAGAGATAATAGAGTGCTTACCAGTGAGTTATGCCTCAAGGGGTATCATCAGACATTGTTTGGACACATTCATTCGTCTATGTTTCTAACTGGAGTTAAAATGATTCCACTCCCAACAACCCCTTTGCAATCTTTGGATGTTGTGGTGAACATCCTCCTGCTGTTCTTTCTGTGGTCAAAGGTTTGTCATCTATATTTGACACACAATTATATTTAGTTTCAGTATTGATACCCGATAGTTGATATTCTGCAAGATTGGATCATTGTCAAGCCATAATATTTAATGTTTGACACAATGGTAAATCACTATGGTTTTTGAACTTTCTATAGTATTTTCCAGAATGCTTTCTACCTTGATGTTTGCCAAGAAAGCTCTACATGTCTGCCAAACAATACCTTATGGCACAGGGGATTGTCCTGGCATTGTCCTCAATGAGGATTGAAATTGAGGATTGTCCTCAATTTCTCTTGTGGTCGCTGTTGCAGAAGGTTGATACTGCTGGGGAAGAAATGCTTTCAGCTATTCTTCTCCTCATTGAAGAACTCCCCAAAAACTTTTAAAGCGCCTAGGGCTCCGCAGATACCAGTCTGTTATATTTCACAGTATTTGCTGGTTGATATGCAATAATATTTAATAGGGGTGTGCATCAGATTCAGATGAACTCTGAAGCCCAAGTGGAGTCAGATCACGTCATTCCAGTTCTGTTGGGTCCCAAGGC
This sequence comes from Heloderma suspectum, assembly GCF_057233095.1. Lineage (NCBI taxonomy): Eukaryota > Metazoa > Chordata > Lepidosauria > Squamata > Helodermatidae > Heloderma > Heloderma suspectum. The sequence goes on along the minus strand of NC_139461.1, from coordinate 305,536,318 downwards.
AAAGCAGGCTTGCCGCCAAAGCCACAGAACCAAAGTGACTCCAGAATGAAGCTTCTTTTCCGACTTGTGTTTTGGACATGGTATACACATGCAGACTTTAGGTCTCCAACAGGGATGAGCAAACTCACTGGAGTCCGGGTCACGCATTGCTCACCAGACCCCCACTGGCTGCCCACCCCTGTACGCTGTGCAAATGGTGGCATTAAAGGGGCCATTTACGCAAGAATACAGAAGTAAATGGTCCATTTATGGCTGAAATCTTGCACAAATGGCCCTTTTACAGCTGCCATTTGCTGAGATGGATGTTTACAACAAGGACGAGCTGCCATTTTTCCTCAAAAAGGCAGCTCGGTGAGGAAGCGGGCGGCCACGCGCTTGCCCGACTTGGGGCACGGTGAACCTTGCAAGCAAGGGGATTCGTGGACTGGCATCCGGAGGGGCCAAACCAGTGATTTCTCGCTGGGCTTCAAACCCCAGCCATACATCCCTAGTCTCCAGAGAGCACATTTTGTTTTTGTTTCTCTAAATGCTGCAGGGGAGGGGGAGGGAGGGAGTATGGTTGAGTGACTGACAGGCCCACTGTCTAATCCTAGGGTGCATTTTACCATGAGCTCCAATCACTGCTTGCATCCAGCACAGGCGGTAGGGTCAGAGAAGTACCCAAACAAACACATCCCCTGTTGTAATGCAAAATTGTGCTCCCCTGGGGCTTTGGGAATGCGATTTGGTCTTCAAACAAGACTCGTGCTCCCCACACACCTTGTTTTAAAGCGAAAATGTGGCCTTTTCTCACCACTGAATTGACACCAAACTATGGCAGCAATTCGATGGCGATGGATGTCCATAAAATAATACAAACAAGCTTCCCATGGTTTGCACTCCTGTTTATGTGGCCGCGGTGGCTTAGTGGTTAAGACGCTGAACTGCAGACCAGATGGTTGGCAGGACAGCAGTTCGAGACCCGAGTGCTGCGTGACAGAGTGAGCTCCCATCTTCAGTCCCAGCTTCTGCCAACCTAGCAGTTTGAAAGCAAGAAATTGCAAGTAGATAAACAGGTACCGCCTCGGTCAGAAAGGTAACAGCGTTCCGTGCACCTCAGTGTTCAGTCATGCTGGCCACATGACCACGGAAGCGTCTTCGGACAGCGCTGGCTCTTCGGCTTAGAAACGGGGATGAGCACCGCACCCTAGAGTCGGACACGACTGGTTGGGGACACCTTTACCTTTTTATCTTGCTCAAAGGAAGGACGTTGGTCACCTCTCCATGCACAATCTAAACAACCTAGCCACCCAATCCTTCTCACAGCCATCTCTTCCCAGCTGTTTTTTTTGTTGTTGAAAAAAAAATCAAGTCTGATTCCAGATCTCTGGCTTGCTTGACCCCTTCCCAAAGTATCCTCCCCATTTAAAACAAACTGAAGGAAATTGGGAGCAGGGCATTGTCAGCAGAAAAGTGAAATGCCTGGGGGGGTAAAGAATTAATTTCAGAGGTTTCAGCCTCCTTGTAGTGAGTTAATGGGCCATTTGGGTAGAGAATAATGAACACATTATTCCAATACCAATCAAGATGAACTGACTGGGGTAAAAACAAAGAAATCAAATCAAATACACTTTGCTTAGCATCATACACATCTGTCTCTCCCCCAGAGAAAAGCAGCAGGAAAGATTCCCTTTTTTCTAACATGTACTTTTATAAGAAAATGAGGAAGGAGGGAACTTAATACATGTGATGGAGCAGGCGATGTACAAAGGGGAGGGGAGTTTTTCAAGCTGGGTTCGACGTTAGAGATCAGCATCAGTCCGTCTCCTGAACTGTGATGTGTCATTGGATTCCAGCTCCCTTCAGCCCCAGCTACCATGGCTAGTGGTCAAGGATGATGGGAGTTGTAGTCCAAAATCTGGAGGGCCAGCGCTTCCCCACGCCTGATCTAGAATGATGGCTCCATGCTGCAGAGTGTGTGCAAATGGAGTCATGAGTATGCTGAATGGCTAACGTAGCTAACGTTTCCTCTCGCACTGATGGCCTCAGCTGTGATTATTATGAATGCAGTATTTCCCAACCTTGTGCCCTCCAGATGTGTTGAATTAAAACTTCCATCTTTGGTCATGCTGGCTGGGGAGCATGGGGGCTGTAGTTCAACATATCTGGAGGGTGTCAGGCTGGGGAAGGCTGTGCTAATAGAACTTTAGCTTCAGTGGTACAAGCTGCTAAAAATAAAACTGTATTTGAAATCTTTGCACTGCTGCTAGGTTCTATTTGGTATTATTATTATTATTATTATTATTATTATTATTATTATTATTATTATTATTACTACCACTACTACTACTACTGTAGTTTTAAACTTTTAAGCTTTTATATTGTATTTTATCAACTTGCATTTTATGGTTTTAACTGTGAACCAGCCAGAGCACATTGGCTGTCGGGTGGTATAAACACGTAATAAATAAATAAAACATAACCACATGAGATCGGAATGTCAGGTCTGGTTGTTGAGTGGTGAGAAGCAGATGTGTTCTATTTTATACTAAGCTTCAGTAACATCTGCTTTTTAGCTGATGTTTAAATGCATTTATTACTGAGATTATTGGTGATTTGCAAAAAGTGGACAGCAGCAATGAAAGCTGCTGCTTCAAGAGCATTTGGGGACAATGGACACTCTTCTTACAACTCAGTTTTTTGTCTTTATTTTTCTCTCTTTTTTCAGGATGAAAAGAACCAAATGATGACCACAAATGTGTGGGTGAAGCAAGTGAGTTAACCAAGAGGCTTTCCCTTGTATTTATTTCCTTCATATTATCAACATCCAGCTTTTTCCTAGCTGAGAAAATAGGGGGCATCTTCCAGTGTGACACTCGCCTGGGCAAATGCCATGCTCTTGTGCCAATCCTATTTATTTCAGCGGGATTTGTAGAGGAGAATGTCCCACTGGATCGTGTCCAGAAATTTGCCCTCAAGTAGCCATTGTAGAATGTGAAATTAAGAGGAGAAGAGGGGGTCCAGCACCAAAGAAGTAGAGGATGCTCTGACTTAGATTCCTGTATTGAGCAGGGGGTTGGACTCAGTGGCCTCGTAGGCCCCTACTATTCTATGATTCTAGGAAAGGGGGAAAATTAGGGATGGCAGAGAATTCCGCCACGGATTCCAGTGAGGCAGGATTCTTTAGAATTCCTTAGAATCTGGCCCCCCAGAATCCGTGGCGGAATGGCCTCCTGCCCCCCGCCCCCCCCCGTGGAATCCCCCCAGGATGGCACTTACCTGGGGCGGATTTGGCGGCGGCGGTGGCGGATTTGGTATCGGCGGCGGCAGCGGCGGCTGGTCTCCTGGCCGGCCACGGCAGGGCTGCTGCCGCCACCATTGCTGTACTTGCAGCCAGCCGTGATAGGCTACGTAAGAATTTAAATATTTACATAGGCCAGAACGGGGGAAAATAAAGGAACGCAAATAGCATCCACTACGCTATTTGCGTTCCCCTTTTTTCCCCGCCGTTTTATCTTACGTAAATATTGACGTAAGTCGGCGAAAAATAGGCAATGCAAATGGCGGCCGCCGTAGCCGCCATTTGCGTATGCTGCGTGGTTTTTGTTTTACGTTAGCTGTGATAGGCTACGTAAATTCTTATGTAGCCAATCACGGCTGGCTGCAAGGACGGCAATGGCGGCCTCTACGGCGGCCGCCATTTGCATCCGCAGCAGGCCATCCGCGGCCGGAAATCTGGCTGCGGCCAGCCCAGGCCGGCTACTCCGTGGCCTGGCCGTGGAGCGGAGCCAGCCTTCAAGGATTCCGGGGGGGAGGGCCGGATCGCCTCCCCCCCCCCGTTGAGGATTCCGTGTGGAGAGATGGAGCACAGGTAAGTCAGTTTCGTACATCCCTAGGGAAAATATGTTTTAGATACCAAGCTGGATCACTGGATCTTGGCGCAAGAGTGTAGTTGCAAAAATATTCAGCTTCCATCTGTGAGAGATGTGCAGAACCTCTTCCAGCCTGAAGGCCACATTCCATTTCAGAGAAGCTCTTGGGCCTGCATTCCAGTGGTGGATGGAGCTGAAGTCAAAAGGGGCAGAGCCAGAGGCAAAAGGGGCAGGGCCAAAAACACACACCCCCTCCAGCATATTGTACTCAAAACTCTTACTGCCAGCAGCTAAGCCTTAAGAGAGGCATTTCAACCTTTAAGAATGGGCTGGGGCATGACATTGGAGAGGAGGAAAAGTGGGAGGATCAGAGGCCTAATATGGGGAGAGCAGGGGAAGCTCTGCATCCAATGGATCTAAAGCCCTCCCAGGCCCCCAAATGGGGAAACATTCAGACCAACTCATGAGCTGGTTAAAAAAAACCCAAGCAAACAGAGGAAGAGCAGCAAATGCCACTTCTCCCTCGCTTCTACCCTGCTGGCAGGCTCTGGCAGGGCTTTGGACATTTCAGAGGAATCTCAAGTTGGAGCGCTCTGACACAAAGACAGAATTGCACTTTTAGTAGGGATTATGAGAATTTTGTTTTTGCTCATAAAACATGCAAGCATGCTCCATTTGAAGCCCTGAATGTGAGCGTGTCTGTTGAAAATATTCACAAATTGCTGAACACGTGTTTGCATTTGTCTCATTTCTAATTCCCAGCTCGATTTGCACAAATTTCCTAATTTGTGCAAATTTCCTCAGTAGGCTAAATCAGTCCTGCTCTAGCCTATGGAGGAAATTTGCAGAAAACTTGGGAGATTTGTACAAATCTCCTGTCCATGCAGAGCAAGCAGCAATTGGAAATGCTCAGGGGAATCTGGCAGGGGATGGGTGGCAAGACAATGTTGGAGGATCCTAGCAATCTCAAACATCACGCATTCGCCCATCCCTAACCTTTTAGTAGGGATGTCAGAGAAATCCACAATGGAACCAAATAAGTTTATATTTCCATGAATGCAACCCGTGGATTCCACAGTGGACTGGCTTTCTCTCTGTTGGGGAGATTTTGCTGATTTGTGGACTGGTTTTCTAACTTTCCTGAATTTTGCACAAATTTCATCATAGAATAATACTCAGAATAAAAAACCCAGCTAAAATTGTGCATTTCCCTCATAGGCTAAAACATGAAAATGTGCGCTTGGTGTGTGGGGGATTTATGCATTTTTGCACAAGCAAATTTGCGCAAATTCGGAAACCCCCCCTCCCCTATTCTGTTGATGGGTGGAAGATGGAACAAAAGGTGCTTAACAATATGAAACACAGACAGAACAGATTCTATACAATCAGTACATCCCTGCCTTTCAGTGGTATTAAATTTTTGATAACTTGGGGTCTTTTTGGCACATAAATAGCCTTACACATTTGAATTGAAAAAAAGAAGGAACTCCATACTCGAGCTTACTTCAGGGTGCTGGAGATGAAGAGATGATTTTGTTATTTTGTCTTGTAGAGCATCACTTTGGCTTTATGGACTCCTAGATAAATACCCAGGCAGCTGCCCCACCCCCTGCAAAATTAACAATATGGTTTTGTGAAATATACCCATTTCAAATCCTATTCAGTGGGGAGAGCTGAAAGATTTGCAAGATGGAAATGGTCGGCAGGGAAAAAGATAAGTGCCCCAAGGCATCGAAAGCTGGGCTACTGCTACAGTCTCAGGCCTTGACATGTCATATTTCATTTGCTCCTTTGCTCCATGGGGTAAATTGCTGAATTAGACTTGATAAAGATGTAGTTTAGTTTCAATTTCACTTCCCAGCCCAATTATATATGCATGTTTTCTTTCTTTCTTTCTTTCTTTCTTTCTTTCTTTCTTTCTTTCTTTCTTTCTTTCTTTCTTTCTAGGAGTGGCATGATTATAAGCTACGCTGGGATCCTGAGGAATATGAAAATGTTACATCTATACGAATCCCCTCCGAGCTCATTTGGAGGCCGGACATTGTTCTCTACAACAAGTAAGAAGCCATTTTGAGCATATTAGCTTTAGAACAGCGGGTTTTCAATTGTGTTCCTCAGAACTCAGAGGTTCCTTGGGGTTCCTACAGGAATTGTTCTGTAACAGCCAACAAGTGTCCCTTAAAGCAGGGATTGCAGAACCTCAGGCGTCAGATTCAGTCCTCCCGCTCTTCCCAGATGGTCATGCCTCTTTCTCTGGCACCACCTTCCCCCCAGCCCAACCACCAATCATTGGGTGGTTTTTCAGCTTTTGTGCAGTTTTTCCCCCTTTCTAAAACATTGGAATGCCTCTCTCAAGGCTTAGCTACTGGCAGTAAGAGTTTTAAGCTAAGCTAAGTTGGTATTTTTGATCCTGCCCGCTTTGCCTCTGGCCCCACCTGACACTGGAATGTGGCCCCTGAGAGCTTCTCCAATTGGAATTTAACCTTCAGGCTGAAAGAGGTTCAACACCCTGCTTTAAGGCAGCTCATCCACCAAGTCGCACCCTGGGTTCCCCTCCAGGCTTGCAGGATCTATGTTGTTGTTTTTTCTAGAAGTCTGATATCCACCAACCTGAAAGCCTAGTGCAAAAGACATGCACTTAGGACTAAAGAATTCTCAGCCCAGGAATTTGCTTTGAGAAACAGAACTGAACTGCGCTCACCATCTTTCCAAAGAAAACTCCACTCCTGGTTACACTTTCCCCCAGATTTCTTCAATTCAGCAGTATAATTTGGGGTGGGTGGGGGAAAATGATTTTGTTGTTGCCATTGTTAAAAAACTGGGAGTCCAAAATCCTTGCTGATATTCTTCATATGACTCAGAGAGCTGTCTGTAGATTTGGGTCTAACCTCTACCCACCCCTGCCTTAGAATATGCCAGAATCCTCTACAAAGTGTGCAGTTTCCATGGCCAGATTTTCAGGAGTTCTTCATCAGAAGAACTGATGCAGAAAGGGGTGCCCGGAAGGCAGACAGCTTGCTTATTTATTTATTCATTCACAACATTTATATACTGGTCCACATCAAAAGATTTCAGAGCAGTGAACAATAAAGGTAAAAACACCATGTTAAAACAGTTAAGGGCACAATCCTATGGCTGCTAGTCAGTGGCTAGACAGCCATAGGACAGGTCAGTTCCCTTAGAACCGACCTCCACCGCCTCCCGCGCTGCCTTGTAGGCAGCGTGGATCAGCCCCACACTCCACGCTCGTAAGAGCAGAGAAAATGGGGCACTCCTGGAGGCAGGGTGGGGGGAAGTGCCTTTCTGATGCTTCCTAAGCATCGTCTGGCCTCCGCCCCCCTCCCGCTCCGACTTCCTGTGGCTAGACAGCTAAAACTGGCTGTCTAGCTGTGAATGCAGGGATGCTGAAGCACGGAGGAGAAGATCCCCTACGCACTGCTCCTGCCCTGCATTGGATAGGTCGCCTACAAGTTTGGAGGTGGGTGCCTATCCCGATAGGATTGCACCCTCCAACATTTTTTAAATGACAAGTTTCAATAAGGCTGAATTTAATAAACCATGGCTGGTCACTCAAAGAAGGCCTCTCGAAATAACAATATCTTCAGGAGGCACCGGAAGAAACACAGTCCAAAGGCACGCAGTTCTGCAGGAAGCGGGCCACCACACTCAAGGCTCATGTCCTAGTGGACTCCAACCAGGCCATGGGTCCATGTGGAACCACCAGGATCACCTTCTCCGATGACCTCAGTGACTGGGCAGGTTGGTAAGGGAGAAGGCGCTGTCTCAGGTATCCTGGTCCCAAGTTGTTTAGGGCTTTTACTGCCAAAACCTTAAACCTGTTCCAGTAGCAAATAGGCAGCCAGTGCAGTTCCCTCAGCAAAGGAGTTGCACACTGCAAAGTTTATTAATCACCGCTTTAAAATGATGTTCATCTGACGGTTTCACACTTCTCACTTTGTGACTGGAGAATTATGGATCAGGTCAGGGTGGAAGGCTTATCTGGTGCAGCGTAGGCCTCCAATAATGGCCAGCCAGATCTCTTTGGAAAGCTCTCCAACATGCCATGGTGTGCAAGGTTCTGTTCACAGCTTTGGCTGAACGTCTGGCTAGGGGACGGGGCCAGCAGGTGTAATCCCGCTCCTCCCCTCATCCATTCATTCAAATCCCTGCATGCCATGAGAACAAGGTGAATGTTTCTTTTTGAAACCAGACAGAAGTAAAGCCCAGCAGCCACATGTTACAACCATCACATGGAATCTGCTTTAAATTGCTCCACAAAGTGCATTACAGCCATGTGGACTGGCTCACTTTTCCACACAGTTTGCCATTTTCTTTTTGCTGTTTCTGATGGCAGAGATAACCTTTCCTTTCCTGCCCTTCTTCCTTTCTCTTTCCTCTATTCTCTTCTTCATTGTTATTTATCTGTTTGTTTGTTTGTTCATTTATTTAACTTTTGTTCATCCCTCTTGTTCATGTCTCGGATACCTCTGCGTTCCTAAGCATGGAGAGGAAGTGGGAAAACCTGGAGGGGAGGGAACTCAGGAGAAAGGGATGTGGGATGATGGTCATAGTTTTTATTGTACTAAAAAATAGAAAAAACCAATAAGCTGTTGATAACAACAACAACAACAACAAGCCCCTTTCTTGCTTGCTTTGTTTTGGGGTTGCTTTTGTTTTGTTATTTTTTTCCTTTTTTGGATTGGGCTTTCTTTTCATTCTAATAAAGTCACTACTCCTTGGCAGGATTCCTTTAAGACTAACAGGGAGAGAGAGAGAGAAAGAGAGAGAGAGAGAGAGAGAGAGATTAACGAACAGCAACACTTGTTTGATTGGCCATTCAGTCTCCAGGCTCTCAAGTTGTTGCAGCTACCTGCTCACTTACCATCTTGTGACTTCAAAGAAAATGTGCTGCCAAGTTCTTTCTGAGAATTAAATGAAGCCTTCCTTCCTTCCTTCCTTCCTTCCTTCCTTCCTTCCTTCCTTCCTTTATGGAGGGAGCAATCCTATGGCCGCTAGTCAGTGGCTAGACAGCCATAAGGTATCTTGTTTTCGGGAATCAACCTTGGAGCCCGTGCTCTGAGGTCAGTTCCCGGAGAACTGACCTCCCCGCCCCCTTCCACGCTGCCTCATGAGCACAGAGGATGGGGCAGCGCAAAGAAGTCCCATCCTCCACTCTCGCAAGAGGAGTATGGAGCGGTCAAAACGGGGTGTGCCAGGGGGCATTCTGGGGCGGGGAGGGCGGAAATACTGGTACAACACATCCAATGTGTCATCCGGTAGCCTCCTCCCCAGCTCAGCCCTCCCACAGCTAGACAGCTACAATCAGCTGTCTAGCCGAAAATGCAGTGCAGGAGGAGTGTGGAGGGAACGATCCCCTCCATGCTTCTCCTGCCCTGCATTGGATAGGCGGTCGCCCCTGAGTTCAGAGGCGGCCGCCTATCTGCATAGGATTGTGCCCTTATTTATTTAATTTCATTCTATACCACCCAGTAGCCCTCTGGGCGGTTCACAAAAATTTATATAAAAAAGAGGTACAAAAGTGGGGGAGAGACACCTTACAGTTTTGATGGTTGACTGATTCTTGTTGTTTTTTAATTGCTTTTTAACAAATGAGCATTCCCGTGCAGACCTCTCACACAAACCACAGTTACTGATATATATATATATATATATACTATTTAAAATAGATTCAGATCAACAAACTGTAAAACAGCAACAACAGACAAACAAAAAACACTCTACCAGGTGATTTCAGTTCTTTTGTAAAGGCTTGGTGGAATACAAAAGTTTTTACATGTCTGCAAACAGAGATCAAGTGGAACACAAATGGACCTCTCTCCTGAGAGAGCATTCCACACCTCTGGAGTCACAACTTACTAAGACCTATACTAAGACCAACTACTAGCTCCTACAGAGCACCATAAATGCACATGGAGCTTTGCAAGCAGAACGATAGGCCATTGGTCCAAGAAGCTTACAATATAAATTTAGACATCGGGGGCAATGAGAGGGATGGGAGGAAAGGAGAGGGGCCAATATGCACGTATGCAGTTTAAGGCTAAGCTTGAATTTTCATGGGTGAACAGTTTAAGTGAGACAAAAGGGAGTTTGGGGGCCCTTGAAATGTTCTCTCATAGATACTTCCTGCCTTTTCATTTTCACACCATTTATTGTCCCTGTTGGCACCTACTTTGGTATCATCATGATTTGGTATCAGTGATAGTGATCATTGCCATCATTATCACCATCATTATTTTAAAGCTTCTACTTCTTTCTGGCTATGTGATCAAGGCCATCAGGGCTCATGATGATGTCACAGCACCAGACAGCCAATCAGATTTGGCCAGGCAATAATATTAAAAAACAAAAACGAAAGAGCAAATCAAAGTGTTTCCTGCCCTCCATCTGGATGCATGGGAGAACATGCCCCTATCACTTAAGTGGGGAGACAGATTTTGCAGGGGGCAATTTCCCCCTTCATGAAATACCTCCAATTTCAATTCACTCATCCCTAAAGCAGTTACAAAAGACTTTATGGGAAATCTGGGTTTTAAGGTGGGATTTGAAGGGGCAGGGAGAGAGATAATGATGTCATGCAAGTGTTTTGGGAGGGGAATTGTGGGATATTTGAGGGTAAAATCACTATTTGGCAAATGACTATGAACCATGTGGTAGCTACTTAAATGCATTCTGCGTATGGCAGCTATATCTGTGTGGACAGGCAGCTGTCTGGGACTTCTGCCTGTATTGTAAGCCACCATGTTGCTATGCTACTGTCCAATGGTGATGTGCAGATCTGAGGAAATGGGGGTGGGGTACATTACAGATGTGGTGGAGGCTGCAGAAGATCGCAACCTAGCAGAGTTGCCATGAGAGGTGAGCTTTGAAAAACATTTCATGAACTAAAAGTGGTACATCTTCATTTTCATTTAATATTTATAGAACACCACTCTCCTGAAAGGACCCAAGGCAGAATGGCAATACGTAAATATTAGATGCTGAATACCTGCTAGAAAACAGCCACTTTAGAATTGGCCTTATAATAAAATGGAAAATGATAGGGTTGTGGGGGGGACTAAAAAAGCTATCTCATATAAAGCAACCCAACATGAGAAGGAATTCATTTTGGGGTTTGTTTGTTTTTTTAAGTTGGCCATCTTTAATCAAGATTTGTTTCTTATAACTCAAGATTTTTTTCTTATATCCTCTGCAAGGGCTGTGTAATTAATGATATATGAGGACATGAATCTACCTTATGCTAAATGAAGCACCAGCACTTTAATATTATATTATTTGTCTCCTAGATCATAGCCAAAGAAAGGCAAATATTTGTTTCTGTAAACTTTGCACGGAACAAGCAATTCTTTTCAATGTCATGAAGCTTTAGCCTAAACAAGTTTCAGGCCCAGCGGATTTATTTCACTTTAACATTTTGATTTTGGTCAGTTTGGAATCTTGCAAGAATTTCCATATAGTATCTCAAATGATTGCCCCTACTAGTTAGGGGCAATCAAGGCTGTGGGAAATTGCAAACAGGTTTGGGCTGAATATAACCAACTTACTGCCTTTCTTTTAATGTATAGCTTACCATTCTTTCATGAGAACTCCTGGTGGATGACAGCCACATAAAATGTCATAATGTAATAGAAATGTATTTTGAAGGATCAAGCAAACCATGCCCCATATTTTTCTCCTGAAAGGTTCTATAATGTCATAGCCTTTTCAGTTGCATCTGTGTGCAGATTACTGTGGCTTTTGACAAGGGTAGATTGGCTGCAGGGACACAGACCTTGTTTCTGGGGGGTGACATGAAGGCTGAAGCTCCAATATTTTGGCCACCTAATGCGAAGAGAAAACTCCCTGGAAAAGACCCTGATGCTGGGAAAGACTGAAGGCAAAAGGAGAAGGGGATGGCAGAGGATGAGATGGCTAGATAGCATCACGGATGCAATGAATATGAACTTGAGCACACTCCGGGAGAGAGCACAGGACAGGAAGGCCTGGCGTGCTATGGTCCATGGGGTCACGAAGAGTCGGACACGACTGAACGACTGAACAACAACAATGAAGGCATGGTGCCTTAAGTTCCAGGAGAGGAGGTAGGGTAGATAAATATTGGAAAGCGAGACTGACTAGAAGTCTGACAAATGGTATTGCCTAGCTTCTCCTTAAATGCATTTGGTCAGTTTCACAGCCTGACAGTGTTCTGCAGGGGAGAACACACAGCCTCTATGTATTCTTCTTTTTTGAAAAAAAATGGAGAAAAGAAAAAGTCACGACACAACAGGACAAAGGGGTGGGAGGGAGTTAGGTCACTTTTTACGCGATCAGGAGTAGGCAACTGGGTGCCCCCCATATGTTTTGGATCACATCCCATTATATCCAGCTAGAATGGACAGTAGTTATGGGACTACAAGTCCCATCATATCCAGCCAGCATGCATGGCAGTTGGGTATTATGGGTGTTGTAGTCCAAAACATCGGGAGGGCAGGGTGCATACCCCTGTATTAAATATACCACCCCATACCCACTGGTCCCAATCCAACTTTGGGCATGTAGTCACCTCCTGTGTAATGACGGATGACCCCAGGTTCACATTTGTCTCCTCATCAAAAGACTCATCTAGCCAAATCTAATAGGGCTCTGATGAGCATTTGCGTCGGAATCTGCTTTGATAATATGCCTCGAATGTTGTTTACATGCGTAGGTCTCTCTTGCTGGATTACAGTGAACATCTATTAGTGGTGTCATTATTACTTTCATTTTTATCCCACCTTTCCTCCAAGGCAGTCTGGGCAGGAGGCATTTTATTTTCTTTCACTGACAAAATAATTTGTATCCCACCTTTTGGACCTCAGCATTACTTTAGTTTATTTATTTTTAAATGTATTCATTTATAATACTTATATACTGCTTAATATATTAGAATCCCTAAGCTGTTCACATTAAAATACAATACCACAAGATAAAACAAATAAATAATTTAAAAGATTCCAACACCGTAAGAATAAAACAGGGGAGTAACAGAGTCCTTCTGTTAGGTGGCTTCCCTCCAGTTTATCTTCATGACAATCCTGTGAGGTAGGTTAAGCTGTGGGATTGTGGAATAGACCTCCCCCCCTTGCCAAGGCACAGCAGGCCAGGCCCCCAGCACTTCTGGTCTTTTAGTAGGCACTGAAGTTTGTTTTTCCCCTTCATGGATCACTGTCTTGTTGTGGCGAAGGGGCTTGCATAACTCAGTGAAGCCATAAGCTATGCCGTGCAGGGCCAGCCACAATGGACAGGTCATGGCAGAGAGTTCTGCCAAAATGTGGTTCACTGGAGAAGGAAATGGCAACCCACTCCAGTATTCTTGCCAAGAAAACCCCATGGAATGTATCACAAGGCTAAAAGAGATGACGCTGGAAGATGAGCCCCTCAGGTCGGAAGGTGTCCAATATACTACTGGGGAAGAGGCTAGCAGAGGGTATTTCCAAGTAGCGCCAGAAAGAGTGAAGTGGCTGGGCCAAAGCAAAAAGGACACTCAGCTGTGGATGTGTCTGGTGGTGAAAAGAAAGTCCGATGCTGTAAAGGACAATATTGTTTAGGAAACTGGAATGTCAGATCAATGAATCAAGGTAAGCTGGAGGTGGTCAAACATGAGATGGCAAGATTGAACATCGACGTCTTGGGAATCAGCGAACTAAAATGGACAAGCATGGGCAAATTTAATTCAGGTGACCATTATATCTACTACTGTGGGCAAGAATGCCTTAGAAGAAATGGAGTAGCACTCATAGTCAACAAAAGGGTGGGAAAAGCAGTACTGGGGTACAATCTCAAAAATGATAGAATGATCTCGGTACGAATCCAAGGCAAACCATTCAACATCACAGTAATTCAAGTCTATGCACCAACCACTGAGGCCCAAGAAGCTGAGGTTGATCAGTTCTATGAAGACCAACAACACCTTCTAGAACTAACACCAAAAAAAGATGTCCTCTTCATCATAGGGGATTGGAATGCTAAAGTAGGAAGTCAAGAATCACCGGGATAACAGGCAAGCATGGCCTTGGTGTACAAAATGAAGCAGGACAAAGGCTAATAGAGTTTTGCCAAGAGAGCACGCTGATCATAGCAAAGCAAACACTCTTTTCCAACAGCACAAGAGGCGACTCTACACATGGACATCACCAGATGGTCAATATCGAAATCAATTGATTATGTACTTTGCAGCCAAAGATGGAGAAGCTCTATACAGTCAGTAAAAACAAGACCTGGAGCTGACTGTGGCTCAGATCATGAGCTTCTTGTTGCAAAATTTTGGCTTAAATTGAAGAACGTAGGGAAAACCACTAAACCATTCAGGTATGACCTAAATCATATCCCTTCTGAATATACAGTGGAGGTGAGGAATAGATTTCAGGGATTAGACCTGATAGACAGAGTGCCTGAGGAACTATGGACAGAGGTCCGTAACAGTGTTCAGGAGGCAGCAACTCAATCCATCCGAAAGAAAAAGAAATGCAAGAAAGCCAAGTGGCTGTCTGATGAGGCTTTACAAGTAGCTCACGAAAGAAGGGAAGCAAAAAGCAAGGGAGAAAGGGGAACATATATCCAACTGAATGCAGATTTCCAGAGAATAGCAAGGAGAGACAAGAAGGCCTTCTTAAATGAACAATGCAAAGAAATCAAGGAAAACAATAGAATCGGAAAGACTAGAGATCTTTTCAAGAAAATCAGAGAACTCAAGGGAACGTTTTGTGCAAAGACAGGCATGATAAAAGACAAAGAAGGCAGGGACCTAACAGAAGCAGATGAGATTAAGAAGAGGTGGCAAGAATACACAGAAGAACTATACAGGAAAGATCTGAATGTCCCTGATAGCCATGATAGTGCGGTCACTGAACTTGAGCCGGACATCCTAGAGAGTGAAGTCAAGTGGGCCTTAGGAAGCATTAGTAACAACAAAGCTAGCGGAGATGACAGTATTCCAGCCGAGCTATTTAAAATCCTAAAAGATGATGCTGTTAAAGTGCTGCATTCAATATGCCAACAAATCTGGAACACTCAACAGTGGCCACAAGACTGGAAAAGGTCAGTTTACATTCCAATTCCAAAGAAGAGCAACGCCAAAGAGTGTTCAAACTACCGCACAATTGCGCTCATTTCACATGCCAGCAAGGTGATGCTCAAAATCCTACAAGCTAGGCTTCAGCAGTATGCGAACCGAGAATTACCGGGAGTACAAGCTGGGTTTCGAAGAGGCAGAGGAACTAGAGATCAAATCGCCAACATTCGCTGGATCATGGAGAAAGCAAGAGAATTCCAGAAAAACGTCTATTTCTGCTTCATTGACTACGCTAAAGCCTTTGATTGTGAGGATCACAACAAACTGTGGCAAATTCTGAAAGAGATGGGAGTACCAGACCTCCTTACCTGTCTCCTGAGAAACCTGTACGAGGGTCAAGAAGCAACAGTAAGAACCGGACATGGAACAACCAATTGGTTCAAAATTGGGAAAGGAGTACGACAATTATTATTATTATTATTATTATTATTATTATTATTATTATTATTATATTTATATCCCGCCTTTTTCCCAATACTGGGACTCAAGGTGGCCTTACAACGTTAAAACTGCTACAATTAAAACCTATAAATAGAAATATAAATACAACTGTATAAAAGTTAAAAATATAATTAAATCATCAATATTAACATTGTAAAGATATTAAAACATTAAAAGACAACCAGAACAACAAAAATGGTATCCATACGTCGCATTTTCCCAGGTCCAGACTAGTTATCCCCAAAGGTCTCCTGGAACAAAAAAAGTTTTTGCATGCCTGCGAAAACATATCAAGGAGGGTGCCGCTCTCGCCTCCCTGGGAAGGGAGTTCCAGAGCCTTGGGGCAGCCACCGAGAAGGCCCTCTCCAGCGTGCCCACCAGGCATGCCTGTGATGATGGCAGGATGGCGAGAAGGGCTTCCCCTGAAGATCTCAGGGCATGAGTAGGCTCATAAGGGAGAATACAGTCTTTCAGATAACCTGGACCCGAGCTGTATAGGGCTTTATAGGACATAACCAGCACTTTGAATTGTGCCCGGAAACAGACTGGGAGCCAGTGAAGCTGTTTTAACAGAGGAGTTGTATGCTCCCTGTAACCAGCCCCAGTCAGCAGTATGGCAGCAGCTCTTTGAACCAGCTGAAGTTTCCAAATACTCTTCTGAGGCAGCCCCACATAAAGTGCTTTACAGTAATCCAAACGGGATGTAACTAAGGCGTGTGTCACTGTGGCCAAGTCAGACATGTCAAGGAACGGGCGCAGCTGGCCCACTAGCTTTAACTGTGCAAATGAACTCCTGGCCACCACTGAAACCTGGACATCCAGGCTCCGGGCTGGATCCAGAAGTACACCCAAGCTGTGAACATCTGTCTTCAATGGGAGTGTAACCCCATCCAGCACAACCTGAATCCCTATTCCCTGATCTACCTTTCGACTGACCAGGAGCACCTCTGACTTGTCTAGATTAAGCTTCAATTTGTTTGCCCTCATCCAGTCCATTACTGCCAACAGACACCAGTTCAGCACCCCAACAGCTACCTTGGGATTATATGGAAAGGAAAAGTAGAGTTGGGTGTCATCAGTGTACTGGTGACACCGAACCCCAAAACTCTGGACAACCTCCCCCAGTGGTTTCATGTATATGTTAAACAGCATGGGGGACAAAACAGAACCCTGAGGGACCCCACAAGCCAATGGCCAGGGAGTCGAACAGGAGTCCCCCAGTACCACCTTCTGGGTCCGCCCCTCCAAGAAGGAATGGAGCCACTGTAAAACAGTGCCTCCAAGTCCCATCCCAGCAAGGTGGCCCAGAAGGATACTATGGTCGATGGTATCGAAAGCCGCTGAGAGGTCCAGCAGAACCAACAGGGACACACTCCCCCTGTCTAGTTCCTGGTGTAGGTCATCCACCAACGCGACCAAAGCTGTTTCTGTCCCATAACAGGGTTTGAAGCCAGATTGAAATGGATCTAGATAATCTGTCTCATCCAGGAATCTCCGGAGTTGGGAAGCCACCACGCATTCCAATATCTTGCCCAGAAATGGAATATTGGAGACTGGCCGATAATTATCCAATATAGTGGGGTTCAGGGAGGGCTTTTTTAACAAAGGTCTCACCTTTGCATATTCATGGAGCAGGCAACAAGGTTGCATATTGTCGCCCTGCTTATTTAACTTATATGCAGAGTACATCATGAGAAACGCCAGTTTGGATGAATCACAGGTCAGGATTAAGATTGCCAGAGAATTATCAACAACCTCAGATACGCAGATGATACCACCCTAATGGCAGAAAGCGAAGAGGATCTAAACAGCCTCTTGTTGAGGGTGAAAGTGGAGAGTGCAAAAGCTGGTTTGAAACTCAACATTAAAAAAACGAAGATCATGGCATCTGGCCCCATCACTTCTTGGCATATAGAAGGGGAAGAAATGGAAGCAGTGACAGATTTTATTTTCTTGGGCTCCAAGATCACCACAGACGGTGACTGTAGCCATGAAATTAAAAGACACTTGCTCCTTGGGAGGAAAGCTATGGCCAACCTAGACAGCATAGTAAGAAGCGGAGACATCACCTTGCTGACAAAGGTCCGTATAATCAAAGCTATGGTTTTCCCAGTAGTAATGTATGGCTGTGATAGCTGGACTATAAGGAAGGCTGAGCGCAGGAGAATTGATGCTTTCGAACTGTGGTGCTGGAGAAGACTCTTACGAGTCCCCTGGACTGCAAGGAGGTCAAATGAGTCAATCCTAAAGGAAATCAACGCTGAGTGCTCATTGGAAGGACAGATACTGAAGCTGAAGCGCAAATATTTTGGCCACCTAATGCGAAGAGAAAAGTCACTGGAAAAGACCCTGATGCTGGGAAGGATTGAAGGCAAAAGGAGAAGGGGACGGCAGAGGATGAGATGGCTAGATAGCATCACCGATGCAATGAATATGAACTTGAGCACACTCTGGGAGAGAGCAGAGGACAGGAAGGCCTGGCGTGCTATGGTCCATGGGGTCACAAAGAGTCGGACATGACTTAACGACTGAACAACAAAGAAGTCTGTTTTATTCCAGCGTGCTTTTATAGTCAAACACTGCCACTTTTACAATGTTTTCAACTGCTGCTATTTTCGTAATTGTCCATTCATTGGATTTGTAGTTTTACGGATTTATTTTAAATTGTTAACCACCTTGAGAACAATTTCTGTACAAAGGCAGGATATATGAATTGTTTTCCCTCCCAGCTCCTCTTTTGGGATCGTGTGTGGAAAAGGAAGGCCGAACCTTGTCTTTGAGCTGGTTTTACAATTGCTGTAGCTTAGCTGGAAAAGCAGCAAAGGGTTTTGTTGGTTTGTTTATACATTTTATATCTTCAGTTGATATTTCATACATGACTGTGTGTGGGTTGCCTGCTCCATGAATCAGGCTGAAGCAAAGGAGAAATGTCAGGGCCAAAGTAAAAGTGATATCTGAGGCCCTGTGAACAGTTTCCTGACTTTCTGAACTCAAATGCAGCCAGTGTAGTGATGGGGTAGCTGAGAATTTCTCTGGAAAAGCAGCAAGGATGCTTAACCCTTTCCCTGAAAGCTGCTCTTATGATCAAAATTACCTCCCCAGCTGCTTTTCCACCTGTGTGGAGAAACATTCAGGGTTCCTATGGGTTGGATCTGATTGCAGTGGGGGCAGGGGGCAAGGAGGCACTGCAGGAGGAAGGGGAAATTAGTTGTGCCCCTGCCCTCTTCCTCCAGTGTGTTGTCTCTGCTGGATCCTGGGTTCTGTGAATGGCCCTTGGGTTTGCAGAATGACCAGTCTGAAGCCAACCCTCTTTTCCCTTGTCACACCCCCGCTCTGCACTTAGGCATTTAAAATGTTTCCATGGTGGCTTTTAAAAAGTCTCATTGTACCGGGGGGGGGGGGGGATTGGGGGGGCACTGCTGGGAACGGATTGGTTAACCCTCCCCTCTGCGATACTGTGACTCCCCTGAGAAATTTCCCCTCCTCTGCTGCAATCAGACTTTTTAAAAGCCTCTTTTGCCACCAGTGGAGGCTTCTTAAAAGCCTGGTTGTGGCAGGGGAGGGTCGATGGGCGAGTGTGAGTGAGTTTGTATGTGAGAGTATATATGTGTGTTTGTATGAGTGAATGGGGCTGTGTGCTGTTTCCCTGCCCGCTACTGGCATGCGCCCCCCAAAATGCTTGCCTAGAATCAATTCAGACATTGGCCTGAAAAAATTCCCCCACCCATGATTTGAAACAACAGCAGAAACAGTGCAAGTCATGGTCTCCCAGTCCCAGGTCCAATCTCGCCCAGCCACTAAATACATACACAAGAAAACCAAAGAGAAAAATCCAGACTGAAGTCACTAACCAAAGACGTTCTTGTTTCCTCTGCTGGGGAGAAGTGAAGATGAGTGGATGTGAAATTCATCTTCCAAGGACCCATCCCTGCAGTTGTTACATTATCCTCTCATCTTGGCTCATTATTGTCAAAAGCTTCCACTGACGCTCTCTGGAGGACCAAATTAAATCAGTAACTGTGGCTAAGCTTGTTCCAGGGAGTATATATATACTTGTCAACATTCAGGAGGAACCTTAAGCCAAATTAATATCCAGAAAGGGAATTAATATGCAGTAGGCTTTCTCTTTGTTAGATTAATCTGAAGGCTCAGCAAATAGTTTCTTCTAGACCTGGCAAAAGTGCATGCCAAAGGAAGGGTGATGGGCTCAAGTTATAGGAATAATGGGCTCAAGTTACGGGAAACCAGATTCCGGCTGAACACCAGGAAAAAATCAGGACAGCCAGTGTGGTGTAGTGGCCAGGGTGTTAGACTGGGAGTCGGGAGATCCAGGTTCTTGTCCCCACTCGGCCATGGAAGCTCACTGGGTGACTTTGGGCCAGTCACAGACTCTCAGCCCAGCCTACCTCACAGGGTTGTTGCTGTGAGGATAAAATGGAGAGAAGGAGGATTATGTACGCTGCCTTGGGTTCCTTAAGGAGGAAAAAGGTGGGATATAAATGTAAATAAATAAATAAATAAATAAAATCTTCCTGAGTGTTAGAGCAATGCAACAATGGAACCAATTACCTAGGGAGGTGGTGGGCTCTCCCACACTGGAGCCATTCAAGATGAGGCTGGACAGCCATCTGTCAGGGATGCTCTGAGTCTGACTTGGATTCCTGCACTGAGCAGGCGGTTGGACTCGTTGGTCTTGTAGGCCCCCTCCAACCCCACTATTCTATGATTCTATGATGCCACAGAAGCTTTCACAGAAATTGTTTTTGACTCTGAGGAGCTCACAACTGAAAGGTTTAGGCAGGCTTCCCCAACCTAGTGCTCTCCAGATATTTTGGCCTACAACTCTTAAAATTCCTGACCATTGGCTGTGCTTGCTGGGGGTGATGGGAGTTAAAGTCCAAAACATCTGGAGGGCACCAGGTTTGGAAATGGTCTTCCAGGGCAGGGCCAGGCAACTACTTTTGGTCCAGGGGCTGGATTGCCCCCTCCAAGATCAAGCCGGTGGGCCTGCTGGCACCATGAGGGCCCGGCCCTTCCCCTCCCATCATGTCTTCTGCCCCGCTCACTTCTTAATTTTTTTATTATTACATTTATAGCCTGCCTTTTTTCTTGTTGCAAGGGACCCAAGTTGGCTCACAGGGTCCTCCTCCTCTCCATTTTATCCTCACAACAACCCTGTGAGGAAGATTAAGTTGAGAGTCAGTGGCTAGCCCAAAGTCACCCAGTGAACTTCATGGCCTGAGTGGGAACTAGAACCTGGACCGCCCAAGTCCCAGTCCAAAACTCTAATCGCTACACTATGCTGGCTTCCCCCCCCCCCTTTTTTCCTCCATGCAGAAAGGGGCCATGCAGAGACCCGGTCCTGCAAATGCCACCCAAGTTGGCCACCTCCTTCCTGTCTCCCAGCTGGGGCACAAGTGGTGTGGAGAGGGACCCGGGATGGGACTTACCTTTCCCGAATGTCCCTCCCGGCGATGGGTCCCGGTGGCGGTTTGGCAGGTCTTCGACAGGGGCAGAGGCGGCAGCCGGTCTTTCGACTGGCTGCCGCCACCGCCATTCCAATAAAAGTAAAAAAAAAACCACGCCCCCGTGATAGGCTACGTGACGATTAACGTAGCCTATCACGGCTAGATTTGCAAAGTCAGCCGTGATAGGCTACGTGACAATTAACGTAGCCTATCACGGCTAGATTTGCAAAGTCAGCCGTGATAGGCTACGTAAATCGTCACATAGCCAATCACGGGTGACTTAAAAAAAAAAAAATAGCATTCCCTTATTTTCGCCGTAGTCTATGTAAATCTTTACATAGACTACAGGGACCAAATAAGGAACGCGAATGGCGGCTCCCTATGGGGGCCGCCATTTGCGTACGCGCTTTTTTTTTTTTCAGAGTCACCCGTGATAGGCTACGTGACGATTAACGTAGCCTATCACGGCTGACTTTGCAAATCTAGCCGTGATAGGCTACGTTAATCATTACGTAGCCTATCACAGGGGCGTTTTTTTTTTTTTACTTTTCTTGTAATGGCGGCGGCGGCAGCCGGTCAAAAGACCGGCTGCCGCCCCCGCCCCTGACGAAGACCTGCCGAACCGCCGCTGGGACCTGCCGCCGGGAGCGACATTCGTAAAAGGTAAGTCCCATCCCGGGGGGGGGGAGGGGGCGGGGGGGAGAATTTCTCCCCGAACCTTCAGAGGACCAAATGTGTTGGCACTCGGCCCCCCGAAGTTTCGGGGATAAATTCTCCCCCATCCCTACCGGATTCTAAAGAATCCGGCCTCACTGGAATCCATGGCGAAATTCTCTGCCATCCCTACATGGGTGATAACTCCCCATCCTGAACTGTTCTTCAAAAATGAGGGTGCAGTCCTGTGTGTGTATGTGCAAAGCTGCCCCCTCCATTGAAATGAATGGGGGAAGTCTACCTGCACAGGGGCTCATGTCGCATCACAGTGAAGCAAACACAGGAAGCGGTCCCAGGGCATAGTCTGAAGGCACATGAGTCATCCACCTTGCTGAAGCGAAGCAGGCTTGGGTCTGGTCAGTGCTTGGAGGGGAGACTACCTGGGAACCACATGTAGCCACCTTGACTTCCACGAGAGAAGAAAGGTGGGACATAAATGAAATAAATAAACAAACAAACAAATTAGGGGTGCATAACCTCAGGTCGCAGGCCACATCCGGCCCTCGGGGTTTCCTCAGATGCCCATGCCCCCTTCCCCTCACCCCACCCCATGGATAATTTGGTGGGTATTTTCATGTTCCCCCCCATTCTAAGCGCTTTTTTTACATGACACATTTATTATACGCTCAGCATTCCTTACTCATGGTTGTTTACGGGTTCTTGAGACACCGATGTGACCCTCCAGTTTCAAGAGCACTTTCCCTGTTTTTTTTTTTTTTTAGAGTGGGGAAAATGGAGTATTATTTGTGAAAGCGAAAGAAAATGTATTTTCCTACTTCTGTAATTGCGATATTCTGCTATAGCACTGAACAGGGGTGATGTAGCTGAAAAGCAGGAGAGCAAAAGCTCTTTGCGTAGAGCTCGCATCTCAATTCTGCAACAAAACCAAAAGTAGTTACAGTGGATTAACAGCTGGTGTGGAAAAGCTCTAAAAGGATAAAATGCCCCTCCTGAGGCAGCGAAAGATATAGGTTAAGATCTGCCCCACCCCTTTGCCTTTGGCCGCACCCACTTTGCCTCTGGTCCCACCCACCACTGGAATGTGGCCCCTGAGAGCTTATCCAAAACTGAATTCAGCTGTCAGGCTGAAAGAGGTTCGGCCACCCCCACCCCCTGCTCTGTAAACATAGGAAACTGCCTTATACTGAGTCAGATTATGGGCCTATCTAGCTTGCTATTGTGTACATTGACTGGCAAGTTCTGTCAACAGATCTCCAGGGCCTCAGACAGGGGTCTTTCCCAGTGGAGATGCCAGGGACTGGCCCTGGGCCCTTGGGCTTGCAAGCTAGAGCTCATCCACAGGTCAGGGCACCAGAGTCCTGCTTCACATTGATTTCTTGGCAGAGTGTTGTTAATCTGCAGGAAAGACTTGGGTGAAAATGCCAGCCAAGTTTTCCAGCAGTTCTTACAAATGGAATTGTCTTAATAAACCAAAACACAATGGCATTCACGTGCTGACGCTGCAGTTGTCTATAAGAAATTATTTGGCTGGTGCCTCATAAAGGAAAGTGCCTCTTCTTTGGTGACAGGATTTAGCAGTTTAGGCTGAAGGGGGGAGGGAGGGGGGGAGGGAGGGAGAGGGAGAAAGCAAGAAAGGGAGATGGAGAGCTTGGCTCAGAAGCACAGGGTGAAGGGGGTTGCTTGCCCAAGTGAGCCTAGGATAATGGCAAAGTGCAAAGCAAGCGGAATTAATTAATTAATTAATTAATTAAATTTCTATACTGCCCAAATAGCTGAAGCTCTCTGGGCGGCTCACAAAAATTAAAACCACAAAGTGCAGCATAAAACAATATAAAATATGATAGCTTAAAACTACAGTATAAAAGTACAACCAGAATAAAAAATAGCAGCACTGCAGAGATTAAAATACAGATTTAAAACACCAGAGCTAAAAGGTTAGGAAGCGAAATGCTAAATACTGGGAGAATGAAAATGCCTTCACCTGGCGCCAGGAGGCATACAACGTAGGCGCTGAGCGAACCTCTCTAGGAAGGAGAGAGGCCATGGGAATGGCTAGGACAGGAGGCCAAAGTGGATCCCTTTTCCCACATGACCTTTCAGCTGCGTACAGTGAATGCATGGAGCGGGATTGCGCCTGCTGCCCCCAGCCCTATCTCCACATACTGAGTCTGCCTGCATCCTCAGCCTATGCTGAGATAGATGCGCATAAACTCTGTACACACAGGCACAGAAGGTGGGAGGCTTGGGAGTGAGGACAGCAGGCCTCTGTTGCAATGCAGAAAAGCGTCTGGAAGCTTCAATTGGTGCAAACTGTGGCAGTTAGCCTGCTAACTGTTGCATGCTATCAGGATCATATTACCCCTGTCCTGAAAGACCTGCCCTGGTTGCCAATTGCTTTCCAGGCTCTATTCAAGGTGTTGGTCTTTAAAGCCCCAAACAGCTTAGCACCTGGTTATCTAAGGGACCTCCTGTCTCTCTATGAACCTGCCTGAGTACTAAGATCGGCAGGAGAGGGCCTCTTGAGGCAACTGTTACCTGCAGAGGTTCTTTTGTTGGGCATGCGTGAAAGGGCTTTCTCCTCCGTGGTCCCCAGCCCATAGAATGTGCTCCCACAAGAACTATGATTGCCCTCTCCCCCCCAGCCTTCAGAAAGAGTGTGAAGACACATCTTTTCAAGTTAGTCTTTTAAAACTTGTGTAGTTTTTTTTAATGTTTAAATATTTTTTTTACTGTTTTTAATGTTCTTGTTTTTCTTGTTGCAAGTTTTTTTTTTAGTTGTAGTGCACACTGGCTTGATAGCTTTTTAGTCGATTAAGCGGTATATCAATGCAAATAAATATATAAAGGCATGAAGGAAGAAATCAATGCAGATACAGCCAGCATGTGAAGGTTGGAGGCTGGGAGAGCGGGTGCGCTCTCCCCCACCCCAGCATGATCATTGCACACAGCTGGAGGACGTTGTAGAAAGGGAGAACTTTGCAGGGGGAAGGAGGGATGCCTGCCAGGCTGAAAAGCAGGTGCAGGAAAAGCTTTGGCACTCCGCTTTCATTCTGTCACCTGGAATAACACAGGGATCTGCTTTGTGCTTGTTTGTTTGTTTGTTTGTTTGAAGCATTTTCACCTGCTGTTTAGCTCCCAAATGCTCCCCAACCCAGAGTAGCTTGCAAAGATCAGAAAGACAGTTCCCTGCCCTCAGGCTTGCAATCTAAGTGACATGATATTCAAGGAAAAGGGATTAGAAGGGACAGGGGGAGTGTGACCCCATTGATTCTCCTGGACCTCTCAGCTGCTTTCGATACCATTGACCATGGTATCCTTCTGGATAGGTTGTCTGGGTTGGGAGTTGGAGGCATTGCACTACAGTGGTTCCGCTCCTACTTGGATGGCCGATTCCAGAAGGTGGTGCTGGAGGATTATTGCTCTGTGCCTTGGCAACTATGCCATGGGGTTCCACAGGGCTCTATTTTATCCCTTGTGCTGTTGAACATGAACATGAAACCGCTAGGGGAGGTTATCCGGAGGTGTGGGCTGAGGTGCCATCCATATGTGGATGACACCCAGCTACCTCTCTTTCTCATCAAACCCAGGTGAGGCAGTGGCTGTTCTGAATCAGTGCCCGGGCACGGTAATGGACTGGATGAGGGCCAATAAAGTGAAACTCAATCCAGACAAGATGGAGGTACTGTTAGTGGATGGTTCATCTGCCCGGCTAGGTGATGTTCAACCTGTTCTGGAGGGGGTTGCACTCCCCCTAAAGGATTGGATTCGTAGTTTGGGGGTGCTCTTGGGTCCAGAACTGCCCCTCGAGCCATAACTGGATTTGATGGCATGGAGCACCTTTTATCAGCTTAGGTTGATATATCAACTATGCCCTTATCTGAACAGAGATAGCCTAGCTGTGGTTATCCATGCTCTGATAACCTCTCATCTGGATTATTGTAATGCATTATACGTGAGGCTGCCTTTGAAAATGGTCCAGAAACTTCAGCTAGTCCAAAATAGGGCAGCAAGATTGTTAACAGGGACTGGCCAATGAGATCACATTACACCAGTACTTTTCCAGCTGCACTGGCTGCCAGTCCATTTCCGGGCCGGATTCAAAGTGCTGGTATTAACATTCAAAGCCCTTAGCAGCTTCCGACCAAGTTATCTGAAGGATTGCCTCCTCCCATATGTGCCTGCCCAGTCCCTAAGATCTTCCTCAGGGGTCCTTCTCCATGAGCCCCTGCCAAAGGAAGTGAGGTGGGCGGCTACCAGGAAGAGGGCCTTTTCGGCTGTGGCCCCTCGGAGGTGGAATGAGCTCCCTAAGGAGGTTTGCCTGGTGCCTACGTTGTTCTCCTTCCGGCTCCAGGTCAAGACCTTTTTTTATTCTCCCAGTATTTTAGCATTTTAGCTTCCTAATCTTTTACCTCTGGTGTTTTCAATCTGTATTTTAAATCTCTGCATTCCTACTAGGTCTTATTCTGGTTCTACTGCTATATTGTGTTCTTTAAGCTTTTATATTTTATATTGTTTTTATGCTGCACTCTGTAGTTTTAATTTTTGTGAACTGCCCAGAGAGCTTCAGCTATTGGGTGGTATACAAATGAAATAAAAAAAGAAATATGGCAGGGAGGAGGGAAAAGCAACCCGAGGTGCTAGTCCTTAGCATCACAGTTCAGCGGGTAGTAATTCAGCAAGTCATTGAGCTGGATCTAAGTACAATAGGCAGGCTTCTGCTTCTCCCTCTGGTCACCTCAGTGATGGTAGCTGGAGGGAGGGAGTCTTGCAGCTGGAGCTGTATCCAGACACGATGGAGGCAGCCTGATTGCTGCTTCCTGTCTCATTGTTGGACCCAACAGGGCAGTTGGGATGAGCACCTGCTAGGCTGAAAGTAAGTCAA
Organism: Heloderma suspectum; assembly: GCF_057233095.1. NCBI lineage: Eukaryota > Metazoa > Chordata > Lepidosauria > Squamata > Helodermatidae > Heloderma > Heloderma suspectum. The sequence continues at coordinate 305,509,891 of NC_139461.1, read as the reverse complement.
GATGCAGCTTTTTGACTTGGCTTTTCAAATTATCGCATGGCTCTTAAGGCTGCATTTATTGTTATATTATGTTTCTTCTTCATCTGTTTTACTTGTTGAATTTTTTGTACACTACCCTGGTTGGTTTCAGAAAGGCAGTATAGAAATAATTGAATAAATAGTCTCAGGCATTCTTAGCAGGCTGGCTGTGGGTTTCACTCAGACTGAAACCACTCCATCTGATACGGCGGCTGCGCCCCTTCCTTCCCGACCATCTGCTCCCATCGGTAGTACATGCCCTGGTCTCCTCTCATTTAGACTACTGTAATGCGCTCTACGTGGGGTTACCCTTGAAGACGGTTTGGAAACTGCAGCTGGTACAGAACGCGGCGGCTCGCCTGATTAAAGGCAGCCGCCGGCGAGATCACATCACTCCAGTGCTGAAGGAGTTGCACTGGTTACCAGTTGTTTTCCGGGCCAAATTCAAGGTGTTGGTTTTGACCTTTACAACCCTATATGGTTCCGGCCCAGCCTATCTTAAGGAGCGCCTCCAGCAACACCAGACAGGCCGCTTAACAAGATCAGCCTCGGATGGCCTTCTCTCTGTCCCATCAGCCAGGACAGCTAGACTGGTGGGGACGAGGGAGAGGGCCTTTTCTGTGGTGGCCCCCACTCTGTGGAACTCCCTCCCTAGGGAACTCCGTCATGCCCCCTCTTTAATGAGCTTCCGTCGTGCATTAAAAACGTGGTTGTTCAGGCAGGCATTTGGGGTGGGTTAGGGTATTTTAGAAAATGTTTTTATTGTTGAATTTTAATTTATTGTATGTTGTACATCGCCCAGAGTGGCTGGGTGACCAGCCAGATGGGCGATTAATAAATTTAATAATAATAATAATAATAATAATAATAATAATAAACATAAAGTGAGACGGTTACATGCCCTGTTCAGGCAGGCTTTCATCTGACAGCTATGTCTAGTAGCCACAAACAGACCTCTCACCCATTTTTTTATTCACTCATTTTCTTAATTTTTTTATGCTAATGGCCATCACAACATCTTGAGGAAATGAGTTCTGCAGATAAACCTCATATTGCATAATGTTCCCTAAATCCTGCTGCCTAAATACTCTCCATTTCACTGTATGACATCAAGGATTTACTCACAGAGAGAGCACCATTTCCCCCTGTTTACCCCCTCCACCCTAATCAGGATTTATTTATATTGATTAATTTATTACATTTACATCTCACCTTTCCACTAAAAAAATAGTGCTCAAAGACGCTAATGATGATGAAACACAGAACTATAACTGCAACATAAAAACAGATCAGTTAAAAGCACAATTAAAAACACATCAAGAAAACGTAAATAGCATTCACCAGTTAATAATAATAATAATAATAATAATTATTATTATTATTATTATTATTATTTGGTCTCACTTCCCACCACAAAAGCAGTCTTGAAGCAATTTAAACACACAAATGCAGAAATCCATTATTAACAGAAAAAACCCAAATCAATATAAGCCATAAATAAACACTATAAAAGCATAATCTAAAAACAATAGTTAAAACTTACTTTGGGAAAGAAGTCAGCTGAAAAGCCAACAAGCTGTCTTTGCCTGACATCCCTCTGACCCCACCCTGCAAGTAAAAATCCTCAAGTGCTTAATAATAATTTTAAAAAGTTAAATTATTTTGGATTTATTACCTTTTTATTCCAATCTAAGAATCACGGGGTCTCCCCACCCCTATTTATTCCTCCTAACAAGCCTGTGAGGTAGGCTAGGCTGAGACAGGGTGGCGGGCCCGAGCACTTGGTGAGCTTCAGAGCTGGGTGAGGATTTGAACCCAGGCATTCCTGGTCCAGGCCAGGGGCTCTATTCATTACACCAGACTTACTCCTTTTTTCCTTCATACTGCAGTGTGATTGACTGAATGACAGATGCCTGTGCCCCCATTTCTCTCTCTCTCTTCTCTCTCTGCTACCGCTTGATCTTTCCAGTTTCCCGATACAAACCACTGAGGAACAGGCTTGATTACCAAGGCACATGGAAACTCAGAAGCCAATCATTCTGACAACACCGTTGCTAATGCTTACTCCTGTGTACCAGTCTGATATAAATAGCCAAAAAGACAACTGGGAAACATATGCCCTGCTTTAGAAATTTCTCTATTCTCCCGTGGCAAGAGACATCAGGAAGCGATTATGTAAAGTTCGCTAGAACAGTCATTTTCAGTTTGGATCATAAAAGCTGAAAGACTCCCTCGTCCCACTGCTTCTTCTCTCCCACTTTTGCACTATTGCCAGCCATTCACAGCTACGCTCCTTCCCCGCATGTAAAAAATAAAATGAAACTAAGGACATCCCCAAGCATTGTAATAATGGGTTCTAGTGGGAAATCGGAACATGCACAGTTTGCCACAGCTTTCATTCCCTTTCGTTCATTTGCATCTCCCCACTCCACATCTCTGATGTGCATCTACAGATGGATAAAATACTGTCCCCCTCCCAAGCAATCTTGATGTAATCATCATACACATAATTACATCAAGACTCCCTTTGTCTAACTTTTACAGATGCACATGTACACTTGTGTGCATGGGTAAAACACTGCAAAAAAGCAATTTGGACATGACCGTACATTTGATTGCTTCATGTTTTTGGGTGTGTGTGTGTGTGTGTTTTACTGATGATCATGTGCGCTGGTGTTCATTGATAAAACACCAGAAAAACGCAAGCTTGATGTTATTGTACATATGGTTATATCATAATTCTGTAGCGTCGTGTTTTATTAACGTGCAGAAGTTAAAACATCACATAAAACACCCTTGACGCAATCATACATACTATGGCAACATGGTTGCTTTCAGTGTGTATTACTAAATGTAGAGGGGGGTAGTGGAAGAAAGCAAATCATTTTTAGTTACTATTAGAATATCCAGAAATTTAAAACTCTGGAATATAAGAATGAGTGGATTTCCCCCGATTCCACTCCTTTATTGCTTCTGTGGTTAGAGATGCTTGAGGAATTGATCTTTGCAAATTCCTATATTATGAAATGACCAAACTGCACCTCTTAGACAAATGTGTGGATCAAAATTTAGCGCTCTGCCAGATTTCATACCTCTCGAAATGTTGCTGCCCAATTCTTAGTGGTTTAAATGTGTCGATATGCCTTTAAAGGCATATTTTGAGAAAATTGTTATTTTTAATTTTAAAAATACAGATTAAAGCAGAAATGGAGAGAAATGAAATTATGGATACAAACATCCAAAAGTGAAAATAGACAGTTTGCCTCAGCTTTCAGATAACCTGGATATCATGTGCACACACACACACGCGCGCACACACACACACACACTATTATCAGTGTGCATTGATAAAAGACTGCCATAAATTAGTCTTGATGTGATTTTACATATGATTGCATCAAGATTCTTTTTATGCGGTGTTTTACTGATGTCCACATCTGCTCCTGAGGATGAATAGAACACAGCACAAATAGAACCTTGATACAACTGTGTATATGATCACATAAAGATGGCACAGTGTTTTATCGATGTGCTTTCATGTAGAGGGAAAGGAAACACATGATGGAACTGAAGGAACCTAAAACTGAGACTAACTGAGCATGTGTCTCATTCTGTACAAAATTTGGGAATGAAATAACAACAACAGAACCATTTGTTGTTGTTCAGTCGTTGAGTCGTGTCCGACTCTTCGTGACCCCATGGACCATAAGCCCAGGAAATTTGGAAACTCAAAGAGTCAACATTCCGGGAGGAAATCGAGTGAGAATATCAGAAGCATCCCAGCCTAAGAAGGAAAAATGTTTTCTGCACAAGTCCAACAGGTTTGATCCAGTCTTAGTCATACTTACAGCAAACCCATTGTAATAATGAGACTTGTTAGTTACGACCTACTTAAATCCCATTGATTTCAATGGGTCTAGTATAAGTATGATTAAGTCTGATTCCAAACCACTGTGCAAAACTTTATTTTGCAGCCGTTTTGCAAAAGCAGTAGCGCTAATCACTAAAGAAAGGCCCAGAAAGAAGAGACATTCTGCCACCAACTTGAGATAAATTATTACATCTGTTCCACACAGAAGCCATGTTGTTCGAGCCATCGCCTTCCCCAGACAGAACTCATCCAGGGAAGCATGTTGCATTTGTGAAATCTACAGATTGCCCTGAACTCTGCATGGTTGCTTCAGCACACAGATGTGTTGCGACAGCGACAACACGGGGATTTGGTAGCTTTTGCTTGCCTTTGGCAGAGAGCTTCTCAGTCCCGAGAAGATGAGGAGTGGGATGCGTGGGGGGGGGGGGTTGTGTGAGTGGGAATGGCTCACAGCTAGAGGTAGAACTTCTGAAATTGTTGAGAGGGCTAGGAGCTAGCCGAGCTGAAAGGGTTCTCAGATAGGCCTTGATCTACATCTATTCCAATAGATGGTCTCCTTTCCTTGACGGTGGAGGAGCTGACTCATTAAGAGAACCACACTGCCCAAGATATGATGCTGCCAGAGGCAACGGAGAAAATGTCACCCCCTCACATTCCAAGTACAAAAGCTGACTGGACTGTTGGCTGGATTTTTCTTTGACACCAGCAATGCGACAGCATCATTCAGTGCGCTTGAAGGAAGCAGGCTAGCTTGGGGGTGTAGGGAAAGCCACAGTCACAGAGTTCTCTCCTCCAACACCTTGCTGCTGCTTTCCAGCATTTGGTGCCTGAGGCAACCTCTTCATTTTGCCAAATGGTAGGGCTGGCCCTGGCCGAAGAAAGCCTATGTTTCAAGACAGGCCTGTAGTGTGACATTCTCACCATGTCAGCACTACAAAGAGCATCAGTGGAGAATATACTCTTCTACAATGAGCCTGTCCAGTTGTATATAGATAATAACATTTCTTCCGTGATAACGTGGGGGTGGTCAAGAGACTTGTTTGTGTCGATGTTTAGCCTGCCCCATCCTGAAGGCTTGAGGTGAGTGACAGAAGCAAAAGGAAAAATGTTCTCCCATAGGAACTTCCCCATTCATTCATGTCTTCATAGGAGACTTTACTCTAGGTCAGGGGTACACAACCTTTTTGGCTCTGAGGGCTGCATTGGGCAGTGCCAGGCGGCAGGACATATGTACACTTGCACACATATAAACACACACACACACACACACCCACACACACACACACACAGACAAGCCTGTGGGTTCCCTTGCCAGTGCTAGCAAGGGAATTCCTTCCTTAACACCGAGAAGGATGGGATTCTGCTTCTAGTGCGAGGAACAGCAGGCAGTACTGCCATGGCAGCAGATGCAGGGGAGGGCGGTCTCACTGATGGGCTGCACTGGCTGTGTTTTTTGCATCCCTGCTCTTGGTGCTAGGGAGGGTGCTATTGTACTCATGTCCTGCTTGTGGGCTTCCCACAGGCAGCCAGTTGGGCAAACAGAATGCTGGACTGGATGGGCCTTTGGTCTGATTCAGCATGGCTCTTCTTATATTCTTTTGGTTCTGCCATCAGATGTTGGAAAGCTGACCAGTGGTAGCGGGGCCTTCTCTGGAGTGGCACCCGAATTGTGGAACGCTGTCTTTAGAATAGGATCGAGCACACAGGTCACATCCCTCCAAGCACCTTATCAACAGCCTCTCTCCTATAGCACAACTGCTTTTTCAAAAGGGGGGAGAAACCCGCACTTACAAACCTTATTTGGAAAAGAAATGTGCTCACCCATGGGCTGTTGTAGGTATACTTGTTTAACCCTCCAACAAGCCATGCTGCCTGGGTTCAGATGACATGACAAACCATAGCAACCCCTCGCTGGGGGTTATATTCAAAATGGTTGCTCACACATGCCGCAATCCACCGTGGCTTAAGTAAGTTACGGTGGGCTACAATGTTTGTGTGAGCCTGGTCACTCTTTCATTCTGGCTATCACCCATCAGCATTCCCTCCTCCATCTCTCTCTCTCTTTCTCTCTCCCTTTTACTCACTCACACCACACCTCCAGCCAGCCATACTCCATCCATCCATCCATCCATCCGTCCGTCCATCCATCCTCTCTCTCTCTCTCTCTCTCTCTCTCTCTCTCTCTCTCACACACACACACACACACCAGGTATCCATTATGCATGCATACATACATACAGAAATACACAGACACACATGTGTCCCTTTTTCCTCCCCCTCACTGCATGCACACACAAAAACCCTACTCTCTTTTTCACAATCCCTTCCAAATCCCCCCTGAAGTCTCCTCACATCATTAGCATGCATGCACACATTTTGTATTTGGTTATGTGCACACGAGTATGGCAAGTCAGATGAAGATAGGTCTACATTCCACCAAGAAGGGAAGAATGATGATTAGGGCTCAGCGACTAGACTGGAGTTTGGTTCTGTTGTAATTATGAACAGGGAGTAGAATTCTTCCAGACAGGAGACTAGACAGGCGTTTCATTTGCTTGCAAGCAGATCGCATAATTAACTTGCCCAGCATGTAGACATAATATGTGCCATTGTGAGGTCCGTAAATTTCTATCACAATCTATCATCACGAAAACATCATTTGAAAAGTCTTCCCCACTGTGGTGCCCACCACATGTTTTGGACTACAATTCCCACCTGCCCCAGTCTTTGTGGACAATGGTCATGGATGATGGTGGTTGTTGTCCAAAACATCCGGTGGGCACCAGATTGGGGAAGGCTGACATAAACAAATATGCTCCCTAATCTGATGATTCATGTGGGGCTTTGATGGGAATGTAGCATACTGGCAAAGAGGATGAACTCGGAATCAGGAAGTCCCTTGTTCACACTTCACCCTTTCTCTCAACCTGCTACTAGTTGCATTAGGGCAGCCTGCTACCACTGATTCTCAGGTCCCCATGTATAATTTGACCTTCCTTGCACAGTTATTTTCAGGATTTGTGAGAATATATGGAAAGTGCTCTGAACTCTTTGAAATGCTTTGTGCCCAATAACAACAGCAACAAAAAACACATTGTTTTTGTGTTGCCATTAAGGGGGGGGCATGGAAGTTTTTTCCCCATGCAGGAGTTTTGATTTTCACCTCAAAGAGATCTGCATGCAGAGCTGCTCTGGAGAGCCTCGCTGGCCCTACACGTCCACTGCAGCAAATACCATGGTGGAAGAATGTAGAGCCAGTGTAGTGTAGTGGTGAGAGTGACGGACTGGGAGCCGGGAGATCCGGGTTCTAGTCCCCACTTGGCCATGGAAGCTCACTGGGTGACTTTGGGCCAGTCACAGACTCTCAGCCCAACCTACCTCACAGGGTTGTTGTTGTGAGGATACAACGGTGAGGAGGAGGATAATGTAAGCCGCCTTGAGTTCCTTGCGAGAGGGAGAAAGGCGGGGTATAAATGCAATAAATAAATAAATAAATAAATAAATAAATAAGAAAGGCTAGTGGGGCTCTCCGGAGCACCCGCTGGTGGTGGGGGATGGCACAATTTGCTACTCCTTCCTAGGGATGTACAGATTGTGTAAAATACATTCTGTCTGTGCTTTGCAGGTTGTCAGGCACCCTTTCTTCTGTTGTCCGCTCATCAAGGGAATTGGGGGTTTTTAGTTTCCAAATTTGCGCAAAGTCGCACATGCAAAAATATGCAGATTCCCACACAATGTGCAAATCCCCTCAAAATTCACATTGCCATGATTTAGCCTATAGGGGAAGTGTGCATATTTGGCCAGTTTTTAATTTAATTTGTGTATTTTTCTATGACGAAATTTCTGCAAAATTCCAAAAGGTTAGAAAAATGGTCTGCAAGTCTGCGGCATCCACCCGACAGGGGCAAAGCTGATCCTCTGCAGAATTCACAGGTTGGATTCATGAAAATATGAACTCATTTGGTTCCGTTGTGGATTTCTCCAACATCCCTACTCCTCCTGCTTTGCTGCCTGAAACGGGGTCTTCACCCCTGCCTCACAGGTGGGCCGGCCCTGTAGAACTATATTTATTCACATTCCTCCCTCGTTCCCCTTGCCTTTCCCCCCTGCTTGTTCCTCCATTGTTGAAATTTAGATTACAAACTTGTTGGGACAGGGATCTTCCTTTCCTTTCACTTGTACTACCTGTAAACCACCATTTATAGTGACAGTGCTAAACAAGCAACTGATACAACTTTACACCACTTTGCAAGTTTGCAGGCACTCTTGAGACTTTTAATGCAATTAGATTCACATTTTTTTGAGTATGTGCATTTTCACTGAAATATTTGTACGCTTGAAAAGGTTTTGTGAATATTGCCCCATGAGATTAGACCAGTTAGCAAGTTCATTTATGAACTTCTAATTAAACCCACAGCCTTTAGCAAGCACAACAGACATACACACAAATGTGAATGGAAAATGCCACAAAATATGTACAAAGCTAAAATCAATAGGCTGTATTTGTCTGGCAAACATCCAGTCAGCAATAATCAATACCACCATAAGAATAATTTCTGAGTTATGCTGCATTAGCTTGTATAAATGAAGACTGAATTTGAGATGATCTCCATACAAAAGAGGCTATGAAAAGAGGTAATATTCTTAGTCCCCATTTCTAAGCAAGTATTACATTTTCTCTAATTACAGATTTAAAAAAGTTAGATTTGCAGGCAAAACATCCTGGATAACATTTTTGAAAATACACTATTTTCCAGGTATTTTAATGGAAATGTCATGCCATGAGATGTTTGTACATGTGTGTGAGTGTGCACATGTTATGGGTGATTTTATACACCAGCGTGCAGCAACCTTGCACCTTTCAGATGGGTTGGACTACAACTACCATCACCCCCAGCTAGCAGACCTTTGGCCACACTGGCTGCAGATGATGGGGGTTGTAGTTCAGCCTATATGGAAGGTGTCAGGTTGGCAAAGCCTAGCATACACATTCACACAAGACTCCTTCACCAAGCATGTTTGCAGAGGGCTTGAGTGGAATCAAACCTGACAGATTAGACCAAACCCTACTCATGCTAAGGAAAGATTCAATAAGTGCTGTGTTTAACAGGCCTGGAAGCAAAGGATCAAGAGGGGGGGAAATCAGTACAGCTATTGCCTTGATGAATATTGTAGTAAAAATACCTATGGGGGAGATGGGGACATATTCACCTGCTTCCTAGGCAACCAGGTATAGCACCAAACACAGTTCACAGAAATTACTTTATTCTATTTATTTAATATATTTATATACGGCTGACCATATTTAAATATGTCTCTAAGCAGTTAAGCAATGATCTACTCACCCATAGCTCATTTTGGGGCAAGTCAAGAGGTATGTAAAAAGACCTTCTTCTGATTATCCTCTGTGTGTTTCACTCTCCTTTTCTCACAGTGCAGATGGGGATTTTGCAGTCACCCACCTCACCAAAGCCCACCTGTTCTATGATGGCCGGATCAAATGGATGCCACCAGCCATCTACAAAAGCTCCTGCAGCATTGACGTCACCTTCTTTCCTTTTGACCAGCAAAACTGCACCATGAAGTTTGGCTCATGGACTTATGACAAGGCCAAGATAGACCTGGAGAGCATGCACCGCCATGTAGATCAGTTGGACTATTGGGAGAGTGGAGAATGGGTGATCATCAACGCCGTGGGCAACTATAACATCAAGAAGTATGAGTGCTGCTCAGAGATCTACCCTGACATCACTTATTCCTTCATCATCAGGCGTCTCCCTCTGTTCTACACCATCAACTTAATCATCCCTTGTCTACTGATCTCCTGCCTGACTGTCTTAGTCTTTTATTTGCCTTCAGAGTGTGGGGAGAAGATCACTCTTTGCATCTCAGTCCTGCTGTCTTTGACTGTCTTCCTTCTCCTCATCACCGAGATCATCCCCTCCACCTCCTTGGTCATTCCCTTGATTGGGGAGTACTTGCTCTTCACCATGATCTTCGTCACCTTGTCCATCATCATCACGGTCTTTGTGCTCAATGTCCACCATCGCTCCCCTCGCACCCATACCATGCCAGACTGGGTGAGGAAGGTTTTCCTTGACATCGTCCCGCGCCTTCTCTTCATGAAGCGCCCGTCAACAGTCAAGGACCACTGCAGGAAGCTCATTGAGTCCATGCACAAAATAGCCAACTCTCAACGGTTTTGGTCAGAGGCTGAAGTGGAACCCAACTTCACTACCTCATCATCCAACAGCCCTCAGAGCAATGAGCAATCTCCCACATCCTCTTTTTGCACCCATCTCGATGACCAAGCCAAGCCACAGCCAGTGTGCAAGTCACCATCTGGCCAGTATTCCATGTTGCACCCAGAGCCAATGCAGGCTAGCTGCACATCGCTCCAGCCTCCCTGTCACACACTGGGAGACTCTCAATCCAGCTCTATCTCCAAAGGCAGGTCATTAAGTGTCCAGCAGATGTACAGCAGCCGAGGGGATGCTGAGGAAGGAACCATACGTTGCCGATCCAGGAGCATCCAATATTGCTACTTGCAAGAGGAGTCCTCCCAGACCAATGGGCAATCCAGTGGGTCACCAGCCTCTCCACGGTGCCACCTTAATGAGGAGCAGCCCAGAGCCAAAGCCACACATTGTAAATGCAAATGTAAAAAAAATGAGTCAGCCAGCACATCAAGGCCAGGGAGCAAGACTCTGGGCATGAAGGACCAGCCGCTTTCACTGATGTCGCCTGCCTTGAAGTTAGCAGTGGAAGGTGTTCATTATATTGCAGATCACTTGAGAGCAGAAGATGCCGATTTTTCAGTAAGTAAAAAATTGCTTATTTTCATCTTCGTCTGCTCACTGCGAGTCAAAAAACCCAAAGCTATTCACCCCCAGATCCTATTTTCTAGGACTACTGGTGTTGAGCTGCATGTTCTCCAGCCATGGAGGCTGGTGGCTCCAATGTCAGTGGGGCGGTGAATCTGCTCCAGGTTTCAGTCGGACCAGTCAGAAGTCTGAAGGAGCTCCCCAAGGTGCTTCACATCCAAGGTGTTTCACTGCCCCGCTGACATTGGAGTCACCAGCCTCTGCTGTTCTCCAGCCTCAATTTTTGCCTCAAAAGTAGTGATGTAGGGGTGTGGGTGAACACCTCCCCCCTCAAACTCTAAATTCTAACCTTTCCATGTGGTTTTCCACAATCACCTTCCCCCCACCATTTTCCTCCTTTGCTGCCTCTTCAACATCAGTTTTTCCCCTCTGTTTCATTCATCCTCATGTGATTCTAGCCAGCTGGGAATCATGTGCTGGATGTGATGACATCCCAACAGTATGTTGCTAATTAGATTTAGACATGATATGCTGATGCCACTAAGGGTAGATGAAACCTATTAGCATGAGAAGAGTGCTGTAGAGGTCACATGGCCCATCCCAGCCACTCAGGGATTACTGAATGTACTGAAGAGTTTCTTAACCCCTTTGCAGTGATCCCCCAACAAAACAGGGAAGAGGGGAGAGAAGTCCCTTTTGATTCTGACAAAGCTTTCTGTTGAACTCCCTCTACCCCATTTCAGCTCAGCACTAATTCCTACTATTACTGTTTAACAACTCAGTCTTTTCCACACATTACACAAGCACATAGAGTCACACCTAATCCTGGCTCATACATATGTACAATTCCTTGTTCCCACTTGATCATAATATACATTTGAAGTGCACACTTAAAATGTCATGGGGGACACTTCAAAGATTCAGCCCTTATTTCCTGCCTGAGCCTATAAGGGTGCAATCCTATGGCTGCTAGACAGTGGTTAGATGGCCATAGGATTTTTCAGTTTTCGTGAACTGACGTCTGAGCCCACGCTCCGAGGTCACTTCCCAGAAAACTGCTTCCCCACCCCTGCCCCCACTGCCTAAGAGGTGTAGTTCATCCTGGGCTCCAGGCTCATGAGAGCAGTGAGGAATGGGGGGAAATGGGGCATTCCCAGGGGTGGGAAGGGGCGGGGATGGTGGAAGTGTCATTACGATGCTTCCTATGTGCCGTCTGGCCTCCCCTACCCCCAAGTGCTGCATTTGTGGCTAGGCAGCTGAAATGCCACGTTGACCATGGTATCCTCCTGGACCGCCTGGAGGGGTTGGGCATTGGAGACACTGTATTGTGGAGGTTCCGGTCCTTCCTCTCTGGCAGGTACCAGAGGGTAGCACTGGGAGAGGAGGTTTCGGACCCGTGACCGCTCACTTGTGGGGTGCCACAGGGTTCCATCCTCTCCCCAATGCTATTTAACATCTATGTGAGGCCACTAGAGGCTATTATCAGGAGGTTTGGGATGCGGTGTCATCAGTATGCAGATGACATGCAGCTCTACCTCTCGTTCAAATCTTCACCAAGGCTGGCCGTAGAATCCCTGTCCAAATGTCTGGAGATGGTGAGTGGCTGGATGGGGAGGAATAAGCTGAAGCTGAACCCTGACAAGAACGAGGTACTTTTGGTGGGAGACAAGAGGAGGCTAGGGGATGTTGACCTGGTGTTGAATGGGGTACGGCTACCCTTGAAAGACCAGGTCCTCAGCCTGGGGGTCAGTTTAGACTCCCAGCTGTCCATGGAGACTCAGGTGTCAGCTGTGAGCTGGCAGCTCTGTTCCAACTCCATATGATACAGTGGCTATACCCCTACCTTCCCGACCATTTGCTCCAATTGGTAGTACATGCCCTGGTCTCCTCTCGTACTGTAATGTGGGGTTACCCTTGAAGACAGTTTGGAAGCTGCAGCTGGTACAGAACGCGGTGGCTTGCCTGATTAAAGGCAGCCACCGGCAAGATCACATCACTCCAGTGCTGAAGGAGCTGCACTGGTTACCAGTTGTTTTCCGGGCCAAATTCAAGGTGTTGGTTTTGACCTTTAAAACCCTATATGGTTCCAGCCCAGCCTATCTCAAGTAGCGCCTCCAGCAACACCAGATAGGCTGCTCAACAAGGTCAGCCTTGGATGGCCTTCTCTCTGTCCCATCAGCCAGGACAGCTAGGCTGGTGAGGACAAGGGAGAGGGCCTTTTCTGTGGTGGCCCCCACTCTGTGGAACTCCCTCCCTAGGGAACTCTGCCATGCCCCCTCTTTAATGAGCTTCCGCCACGCATTAAAAATGTGGTTGTTCAGGCAGGCATTTGGGGTAGGTTAAGGTAATTTTAGAAATGTGATGTTTTAATGTTGAATTTTATTGTTTTGAACTGTTTTTATTGTTGTACGTCACCCAGAGTGGCTGGGTGACCAGCCAGATGGATGATACATACATACATACATAAATACATAAATTCAATAAATATGCAGGGTGGCTGGAGTGCGGAGGAGAAGATCCCCTCCATGCTCTGCCCTCTCTGCATTGGATAGGCGGTTGCCTCCAAGTTTGGAGGCGGCCACCTATCCCCATAGGATTGCGCCCTAAGTGATGGTGCACAGATAGCAACACAACATAGACAGGTTCAACAATCATACCACAAAAGCTCAGAATTTGTTGTTCAGCCCAAATCACAGAATCTTGACGATCTTAGAATCAATCTTTCTTTCTTTCTTTCTTTCTTTCTTTCTTTCTTTCTTTCTTTCTTTCTTTCTCTTAAGCACGTTTCAAGATATACTTTTAAAGTGTGTGGACAATGCCTTGTAAAGTCTCCAAATGCCCAGCGGGGTATGGGGGAAAGGATCCAGTAATCAGGTGACCAACATCTTACAAAAGGAAAATATAACATTTACCTATTCCTGCAGGCATAGTTTTCAAATGGTTCACTCATCTGTTGGCTGGTTTTACCATTTGAGCAATTCATGGATATTTTCTTCTGGGCTGTGTGTGTGTGTGTGTGTGTGTGTGTGTGTTTTCTCCATGGGTTTTACAAGCCACCTCAGCGGAGTGGTAGAATAGAAGTATTTTAAGGAAACTGATATATCATCAACTATTCATGGCCACCCTTTATAATTCTGTATTTTCACTTCAGTGGCCGCAATGAGGCTTTAACTAACAGGCTTGTTCAACTCAGCAATGCAACATGCTATTCACTGGGTTGGGGCGGGGGGATGAGGTACCACTGAGCTCAAACTGGGAGCACCGTGCAGTTGAGGCTGGTGGTTCCAATGTCAATGGGGTGGTGAATCCACTCTGGGTTTCAGTCAGAACCAGTCAGAACTCTAAAGAAGCCATCCGACATGCTTCCACACCTTGGATAGCTCCTTTAGAGTTCTGGCAGGTTCTGACTGAAACCCAGAGCGGATTCACTGCCCCACTGACATTGGAGCCACCAGCCTCCAGTGGCCCCGTGGTATAGTGCCCCATTGCTTCTGCACCCCCAGGATTATTGGGGAGAAGGAGAGACCTGCAGGCATTTCTGTGCGGGCAAGGCCCTCTTGGGCTTAGGAGTCAGGTGATTCAGAAAAGCCAATCCCGCTCCAGCAAGGCCCGGAGAACTCTCTCAGTCTGGGCAGCTTGTCACAGGGAAAGCCACAAGGCTGCCTCTTTGTGCTGCCTCTTTGTGCTATTTGCCTCCCACACCAGTTTCCTATCCTGCCTCGCTCTGCCCAACTCAGCCCATTTGCTTTGCCCTCAGTCATAAGACTTCCAGATTTGGCTTTTTGCTCCCTGTCAGGGTCACAACCTCCATTCTTGTCTGCCTCCTCTGCTTTAGGTCACTCCTAGCCTTTTCAGCTGCAGGAACTTGTCCCTGAAGAGTCTCCAGTACTGAGCATCTGATGCTGGGTCTTGCCTTATATTTCTTTATGTCTACATTTAGTGCACTGCAGTCTGCCGTGATAGATTTGATAGCTGTCTAGGCTTTCTTAAAACACCCCCCCCCACCACCACCACCAGGAGGAAACTGTACATTAATGATAGAGGAGAGAACCGCTCTTTGAAAACAAATCACATTGGAGAAGGTCTACCTGAATTCCCAGGGGCTCACCTGGAAACCCATCGAGCACTGAGCACCAGAATTGGAGACGGCTGCACATGGCAACCCACATGGATTCCAATGGCTGTTGATAGTGCCGAGCTCTCTCACAGGACTGAACACCAGATACCGTTGAGTGTAATAACCCACCCCTAAAGCTATTATCTGGGAACAGAAAGGCTGCACCTTGCAAGAGGCAGATAAAAAGCCAAAGGAGGGAACTAAAAAGGCAATCTTCACTGTTTATTTGGGGAGACTTGGACTGCGTTTGTCTTTATAGATAAGCCACCAACAAGACAGGGAATTATCGTCGCCTCT
Source organism: Heloderma suspectum (assembly GCF_057233095.1). NCBI lineage: Eukaryota > Metazoa > Chordata > Lepidosauria > Squamata > Helodermatidae > Heloderma > Heloderma suspectum. Next base: position 305,494,764 of record NC_139461.1, on the reverse strand, counting down.
GTCTACTATTGATAAAAATGACTCTGGGGACTGAGTCTGGGAAGAATGACACAGCAAAGGAGTATTCGTGGGGGGCGGGGGGGGAGCTCAAAGGCCAATCTACTTTTCCCTTGTGGAAACTAAACTTCAGATTTCTACTAGGAGGAGTGGAGCAGGCAATAAAACATACTGCGAAATACAGCATAATCGAACCAATAAATTACATTCAAGCCTTGAAAAGTTTAATCTCTTCAACCGTAGGGTCCAACAGAACTGATAAGATTGTGCTCCCATTTTTGTATTGACAAATATCCTGCACTAGCATGACCAAGGTAGTTTCTGATCTCAACCAGGCTAAAGGCCAGATGGAGGCAGTGGGGGCTGGGGGCTCCTATTTTAGTGGGGCTGTGAATGCATTCTGGGTTTCAGCCAGAGTTCTAGAGGAGCTATCTAATGTGCTGAACCTATTTTGGGGATAGGGAAGATAAGGAAATCACCAACTGATTGGAGGTTGGGGAAGAGGAAGTGGGGCTAGGGAAGGGCCATCTGGGGGACACCACAGGGCTAGACTGGGCCCACTGAGCCTGAGTTTCTGCACCCCTGATCTAAGGGAACCTAAAGCTGCACAGCCACTACCTGGCCTTTCAGATATGATCTTAACACAGTAGTAGCCATGACCCTGCAGCAGAAAAAACCCTTTGACGCACATCCTCACATGTCTTAATAACAGAACTAGTTCCATTTGCTGGAACTCACAAAATGATTTGTTCCATGTCGGGTCCCCCATGATTGCTTATAATGGAAGCCCTTTTTATTTTACTTTTTGGTTGTCTGAGAAATCCTACCACACATTTCTCATAAATATCTCTCCTCCTGACGTTAGTGAAGAAATCACCATCCTGTCAATATTTTCCTTTACTCCATTCTTTCTCACCTTTAGTTTGCCACATCAGACAGTGAGATGAAAAAACTTACTACTCAGGCGCATCTTTTTCCATTGCAATGATGCTTCTCCCTTTTGTGTTGCATCATGGTCCTTGGTGGGAATGCTCCTTCCACTGCAAATGTCAACACAATTTTGTCCGCTATAAAGGACGGGACCATGATACGATTAATCTGATGGAAGAAAGATAATAAGACAACCCACTGTGAGAGCGAGGAATCAAATTGCAGGGAAATAAATTACCACTGGTGACCTTGGGTTTTCTGCAACTTTATTGGCAAAAGGATATAGAATCTATAATGCTAGAATATATTGGTTTTGTTCTTTTTGTGCAGCTGAAAACAGAAATTGCTTCTTCAGCTTCCAGCACTACAGGGACTAAAGTAATTTCCCCAGAAAACTGTGTCAAAATGATCTTAAATAATCCTGTGCCAGTCTGTAAATATGTCACATTAGAATTAACAACCCCCCAAAATCAACCCCTGTACCAAAGACACCCAAATTTGGCCCCAAGAATGTAGTTTTCAGGAATGGTGCAAATTAGGAAGATGAACATAGGAAGCTGCCATATGCTGAGTCAGACTGTTTGATCATCTAGGTCAGTGTTGTCTACACTGACTGGGAGAGGTGCTCCAGGTTTTCAGACAGGGGTCTTTCAGGGGTCTTCCCCAGAGTTACTTGGAGATGCTGGGGATTGAACTGGAGACCTTCCACTTGCAAAACATGTACTCTGCTACTGAGCCACAGCAATGTTGTGTGTGTTCACTCATTCTGCAGGATGTAAACCTCTTCTGAGTGAGAGACCGGGGATCCTGTGCCCAGACCACCAAGTAGTAGGATTGAGCCGAACCACTGAATTCTGCTCTGCATAGTTTTGGTGGAGTACTGAACAAAATGCATAATGCTCTGGAATAGATTCTGCATCCCTCCTGTGAGCATGCTCCAAGGCCTCTGTCTCTTCCCAAGGCATTTGCTGATTCCTTAGCGTACCAGAGGCCTCAACACAGCAGATCCTTGGCCCAGTCTGGAAACTCTTCTGTGCAAACAGCTGCCTTGAGTGCCATTTTGGATGGAAAGCCAGGTTACCAATTAAACACATGAATAAGAAGGAGCCACACTTCTTTAGTGGGGTTACAGTCTGGGTAGAACTGTCCCATCCTACTCCCCCACCACCCCATGCCTGGCTTCTCAAATTCACCACCTAATTTCAAGCTCATCTTTGTTGCCTTAAGCTTTAGAATGGGGCTGTTGAACCACATTCCAGTGGTGGGCGGGGTTGAAAGCAAACTGGGGTGGTGCCAAAATACCAGAAACACCAAACATACCAGCATCTTTTAGCTTAAAGTTCTTACTGCCCATAATTAAGCCTTAGGAGAGGCATTTCAATATTTTTGAATGGGAAAAAAACTGTGCAAAAGCCAGGAAACCATCCAACCATCAGCAGTCGGTGGAACGGGAGTGAGACCAGGAGAAGGGGGCATGTCCATTTGGGGAACCCCAGAGGTCTAGGGATGGCGGAGAATTTCTCCCCGAAACTTCGGGGGGCCAAGCGCCAACGTGTTCGGCCCCCCGAACAAGTTTCGGGGAGAAATTCTCCGCCCCCCCCGCCCCCCGCACCACCCCCGGGATGGGACTTACCTTCGCCGAATGTCCCTCCCAGCGGCGGGTCTGGCCGGCGGTTCGGCGGGTGTTTGTGTGGGGCAGGAGCGGCAGCCGGTCTTTCGACCGGCTGCTGCCCCCGCCATTCCAATAAAAGAAAAAAAAAACGCCCCCGTGATAGGCTACGTGACGATTAACGTAGCCTATCACGGCTAGATCTGCAAAGTCAGCCATGATAGGCTACGTAAATCGTCACATAGCCTATCGCGGGTGACTTAAAAAAAAAAAGCGCGTACGGATAATGGCGGCCCCCATAGGGAGCCGCCATTCGCGTTCCTTATTTGGTCGCTATTTGCGTTGCCCTTGTTTTCGCCGTAGTCTACGTAAATCTTTACGTAGACTACAGCGACCAAATAAGGAATGCGAATGGCGGCTCCCTATGGGGGCCGCCATTTGCATACACGCTTTTTTTTGTTTTAAAGTCACCCGTGATAGGCTACGTGACGATTAACGTAGCCTATCACGGCTGACTTTGCAGATCTAGCCGTGATAGGCTACGTTAATCATCACGTAGCCCATCACGGGGGCGTTTTTTTTTTTAAAAAAAAAACTTTGGAGTTCGCGGCCGGGCGAGGCGAGGCGAGGCGCCTCCTCCCCGGCCTGAATTTCGGCCGGGCGAGGCGGGAAGCCTCCCCCCCGGCCTGAATTTCGGCCGGGCGAGGTGGGAAGCCTCCCCCCCCCGGCCTGAACTTCGCGGGGGGAGCAGTGAAGTGCCTCCCCCCCACCGCGAACAAGCTTCGAGGACAGGTAAGTGACTTTCGTCCACCCCTACAGAGGTCCAGACTCGGACCCCAGGTGGGCAGGATTTGGCCCACAGGCCCAAGGTTCAACTCCCCTGATATAGAAATTTTCTTTTTAAAAAAGTGTAAGCTAAGATGGTCAGAATTTCTGGAGGGACAGCTGTGTTTGTCTGTTGGAGACAAAGGGTCTTGTGGCACCTTAAAGACTCTCTGTTGTTGAAGATGGTCAAGATGCTGAATTCTGTGTTTGAACAATGGGGACAAAAAAGACACGTAGTTTAGATCTGAGCAGGTGCCATTGAGCAACCCATGTTTTCTTGCTGTCTTGGAAATGTTGGGGATGTTGGGGATGTGGTCTTGTTCTGCATCATAAATGGGAGCAATCAATCCTTGAGAGAGGGAATGAAATGTTCTAGTATGAACTCAAGATGAGAGGACTGATTCATCCACCTTTGCAGACATTACAATGGAATGTCGTAATTACTGGATGCAGAATGGCTTTCCCCACCCACCTCAGTGATTCTGGGGCAGCCAGAAATGGAAGGACTTCCATAAAAAACACCATGATGCACCAGGCCTCTTAAAGACAGGCTTTTTGTGAACAGTTCCTCTGTATAGTGGTGGGGTGGGATAAGCTAATTTAAGCTTCTCCCTCACCATTTTGCCCATAGAAATCATTTCTTGAAACTCCTATTTGCTGCCCAGGGGAAAATATACAGATACCACATGGGCCCAATCCACTTTCTGCCCCCCTTCCTCCAGCAGCTGCTTTTAATGTCTTTATCAAAACATGGGAGATCCAGGCATGGATCTAGCCACATTTAGCCCCCAATCCCAGTGAGTTCAGTAGGATTTACTTGGAAGGAAAGATGCAGATAAAGATTGGTCTGAAAACCTCTTATGAGTTTTAATAAGTCATCACTTCACAAGGCGGGTCTGTCTTCAAGTCCCTGATCAGAATTCTGCTGACATTCCACTGCCACAGAGGAAATGTGGTTCTATTAAAAGTAAATAGTTGCTTTAATTAAGTGATTGGGGTTTTGTTGTTGTTGTCGTTGTTGTTTTGTAAAAGAAAAGAAAAGAAAAGAAAAAGCAAAACTAGAAGGCAGAAAGCAAGAGTGTGTTCCAGAGGTGGCTGTTTGCAAATTACATTTGCTGGGTGCTAGTGACCTGGGGTGGTTTGGGTCCATCCTTGTTTCTCCCACTGTAAACATTGCTAGGCCAAAGGCTCTGTATGATCCAGGTTTGGGGGCAGCCATCTTTGGCCAGTCTAGAACAAATGCAGAGGAAACTGTAGTAATGGATTACTGTTAAGTGTGCATTGTATTCGGCTAGATCTAAAGAGGCCACCATATTTTTTTTTCCAATTTCATTTCTATACCACCCATAGCCATCAGCCTGTTCTTGTCTTTTACTTTACTTGTCCTATTCAGTGCAGTTTTGTTTTGTGATTCAGTAAACAGGTTGTGATTTGGGCTTACAAAAGTGAGTCGAATCTTGCTTCTTTTAAAAGTGAGGAACTTAAGAGAAACATCTCCACAAATTTACTCACCAAGGCTGGAATCCTGTGCACATTTACAATGCCCCAGTGAACTCCAGGATGGGTAACAATACTAAAGGATAAAGTCCATTAGAATGATTAAAATCCTGCTTCCCACAACCCATGTTTTCTAAAAAGAAATCCTACTAATAGCTGTGGGTCATAATGTTGGCCGTAGGCAACCTAGGCTGCAACGCTATACACCAGGGGTGGGAAACCTGTCACCCTTCAGAATACTACACCTCCCATAATCCATGACCACTGACCATCCTGGCTGGGGCTGATGGGAGTTGTAGTCCAACAACATCTGGAAGGCTGCTGGTTCCTAACCCCTGCTGTACACAGCTACCTGGAAGTAGACAGGCATAGGATTGTGCTGCTACAGGACTAGCAGAATGAGGAGGCCCAGGTCCCTTGGGACCAGGGACTTGAGAGGAATCCAGAAGGCAGAGGAAGAGAACCCAGGGGTGGCAGCCAAGAGAGAAAGAAAGAGGGGGGGCAGAAATGAGAGAAGACAGTGCATTTAAGGTACAACAAAGTATCATGTATTTACGGATTTCCATTGCTGGGAAATCCAGTTCTTTTTTGACTCGATGGAGTTCTGCAGTGTGTACAACTCAATTTGTATTTGTGAGTCAAGCTGTGGGCTTTCCCTCAAACTCCAGGAACTTTTTTGCACCTTTTTCTCAGAGGTTCCCCAAGTTGCGCAAATTTCTGAGCAAATTGTGCAAATTGCGGCACCTGCGGAAAAAATATGCAGCATGCCCAGAAAATTTGTGAACTGGCTCAGCTCACTATAGACTGAGTCAGGCACTGCAGCAGCAGGAGCCAAAATGAAGTCCAGAGGTCCAAACCTAGGAAAATGCATCAACCTCCACCCAATATCCCTACATGTATTCATTCCGATGCATTTCAGCTGCAACGTTCACCAGGAACAGTGATGAAACAAAGAAATCCACTGTTTTTTATATGTGCTCTAATAAATCACTTTGAACAGAGCACACAGAAGATGCAGAGAGTTACCTGCGGCTAGGGATGGCACGGAGGCCTGACTGGGTCCAGGGTTCTTTTGGGCTTCCCTCCCCCCACCTGCAGCCCCGGGCTGTGCCCACTGAGCCCCTGACCTCACTCACCCCAGCTCGCGCCCTTCTGGATGCTCCCTGCACTCATCCAGAACCATTTGTGAGTGCCCACAATTTTTTTAATGAAAAAAGGAGGTCATTAAAATGCGCATATTTAAATATGTGCAAGTTCGGGCTGGGAAAGCTCGATCTACACAATATTAGAGGCATAAATGGCCCATTTACATCTCTAATATTGCATAGATCACGTTTCCCCAGCCTGAATGCACACATATTTAAATATGCACATTTTTAATTAGCTCCTTTTTCTGTAAAAATCCCCTCAGCAAAATGGCGGGCGCTGGTGGACGGGAGCCAGGGTGAGTGTAGGTGGCTCACAGAGCTCATGGGGGCTCGAGTGTTGGTAGGGGGGGCTCAAGCGGGGGCTGCACACCCCTACCTGTGACCGTGACAAATATTGCAATCAAAATGGGTTGGGCTGAATCAATGATATTTTAGTGACCCTTAGAAGCCCTCTCATCCCTTATTACCAGCTGACCATTATCCAAGCAAACCAAAGCTCATGCTTGACCTGGAAGCTTCTAGACCCTTGCCAGGTTAGGGTTGCCAAGCCCAAGATGGGTGGAGTAAACCTGGAAAGACATCATCCTTCTCGGATCTCTGTTCTCTGAGACCATGAACAGTGAACTGCAGATCTAAAGAATTCTAGTTCTGGTAGCTCCGAACGCTATGCTTCTTTGTTGGGATTTTTTTTTTTAAACAACCTTTGGTGGAAATTGCTTGTGAAGACAGTGAAGGTGTTTCTCAGATCCAGTGTGTATTCTAATGTAGGGACTGCTGAGATTTACAAGAACCTTTTGAACCTGTTTGCAAACTTCTCCTGTTACTGCTGTCTATTTGTTTGTTTGTTTGTTTCATTTTTATACCACCCAATAGCTGACGCTCTCTGGTTGGTTCACAACAATTAAAACCATAAGATACAAGATGATAAAATAAAATACAGACAATAAAATACAGTATAAATGTTTAGAAGTTTAAAACTACAACGCTTCTTAGCAGCCACCCACCTCACTTCATTTGGCAGGGGCTCCCAGAGAGGGAGTGCTGATGGTGATCTGAGGGTCTGGGCAGGTGTATATAGGAGGAGGCAATCTTTCAGGTAGCCTGGCTCCAAGCCATTTGGGGATTTGGATGTTCGTATTAGCACTTTGAACCAGGCCTGGACATGGGCTGGCAGCCAGTGCAGATGGATAATATCCATCTGATGCCAACTGGCATAATATGATCCCGGGAAGTACTAGTTCCCCTCTACTCAGCACTAGTTAGGCCTCATCTTGAGTACTGTGTCCAGTTCTGGGCACCACACTTTCAGAAGGATGCAGACAAGCTGGAGAGGGTTCAGAGGAGGGCAACGAAGATGATCAAGGGACTGGAAACAAAGCCCTACGACAAGGAGAGAATGAAAGAACTGGGCATGTTTAGCCTTGAGAAGAGAAGACTGAGGGGAGATATGATAGTGCTCTTCAAGTACCTGAAAGGGTGTTATAGAGAGGAAGGCCAGGATCTCTTCTCAGTCATCCCTAGGGATGTTAGAGAATTCCTCCATGGACTCCAATGAGGCCGGATTCTTTAGAATCCAGCCTCCCGGAGTCCATGGCGGAATGGAGCAGCCCCTCTGCCGCCACCCCACAAAATTTTCCCAGGATGGACCCTACCTGGCATCGGCTGGTCCAGTCTATCTGCTGCCCCAGTCTGTGGCCGCGAATGGCTGCCCCGGTCTGCGGCCGCCGTTTGCCTCCCTGCATTAGCAATGATAGGCTATGTAAGTATTTACGTAGCCTATCATGGCAAAGAGCAGGGACGCAAATGGGGTCTGCTATGCCATTTGCGTCGCTACTGTTTGCTGTGATAGCCTACGTAAATATATACGTAGCCTATCACTGCTAATGTAGGGATGCAAATGGCGCCTGCTATGCCAGACACCATTTGAGGCTGCAGCCCGGCAGTGGACGGAAGTCCAGCTGCGGGTGGGCCTGGCTGGCAGTTCTGCAGACTCACCACGGAACGGAGCCAGCTGGGGAGGATTCCGGGGGGAGGGACGGGTTGCCTCCCCCCCCAGTGGATGCCCCCACCCAGAATGGGGTAAGTAATCTGCCCATCCCTAATCATCCCAGAGTGCAGGACATAGAATAATGGGCTCAAGTTACCGGAAGCCAGATTCCAGCTGAACATCAGGAAAAAATTCCTGATCATTACAGCAATACAAAAATCAAACCAATTCCCTAGGGATGTGTTGGGCTGTTCCACACTGGAGGCATTCAAGACAAGGCTAGACAGCCATCTGTCAGGGATGCTTTGGCTTAGATTCCTGCATTGAGCAGGGGGTTGGACTCAATGGTCTTATAGGGTCCTTCCAATCCTATGATTCTATAATTCTGCATTAGCCAGTCCCTGTTAACAATCTCTCTCTGCCCTATTTTGGACCAGCTGAAGTTTCTGGACCTTTTCAAGGCAGCCTGGCACATAACACTTTGCAGTTATGGCTAGATGGACTCAGCTCTGCCCACGCTCGATGGGTGCTTACAGAACCGTCGCTGCCCCCCCCATTTGCTGCACCATGTGGGCTGCTGGATGGCCTGGAGAACACCTGGTGAGCCCCATGGGGCTGCCTGTCCCCTCAGCAAGTCGCCATTTTACATAAAAATGGCAGCTCGGGGTTTTCCAGGAACATAATGTTGCATAAATGGTGGTTGCAAAGGGGCCATTTACGCAACATTACAGGCACAAATAGACCATTCGCACCTGTAATTTTGCGTAAATGCCCCCTTTGCGGGCACCATTTACGCAACATTACAGGCACAAATAGACCATTCGCACCTGTAATTTTGCATAAATGGCCCCTTTGCGGGCACCATTTACGCAACATTACAGGCACAAATAGACCATTCACACCTGTAATTTTGCGTAAATGGCCCCTTTGCAACCACCATTTATGCAACATTACATTTTTGGAAAAACCCAGCCCATTGTTTCTCTGCAAAATGGTGGCTCGCTAAGTGGATAGGTGGCTCCACAGTGCTCACAGACTGCATGGCGCTCGATGAGTGGGTCTGGTAAGTGCACGGTAGCTCAGTGAACGGAGCCTGGGAGGCCGAGTGGGGGGAATTCCACCAGACTCCACCCACTCTCAGACTCCCACAACATCCTAAATTGCAGTAATTCAAACAAAGGTTATCAGAGCATGGTAGCTAGGCTATCTCTGTCCACATAAAGATGTAGCTGGTATAACAGCCAACTGAAATTTTGTAAATAGCCCATCAAGATTTTTCATCTGCCGTTATTAGGGGATTCTAAACACCTGCCTGAATGCTGGATTTCATGCAAAACTGATTTTATGAAGAACCGCAGGAAGAAAAAAGGGAAGCAATGTGAAAATTATTATTATTATTATTATTATTATTATTATTATTATTATTTCCATTTCTACACCGCCCCATAGCCGAAGCTGTCTGGTTGGTTTACAAAACTTAAAACATTAAATACAATATAAAAAGTTGAAAAGCCATTTAACGATGCTGTATGTAAGGACCTTGGGGGACGTGCATAGGATCAAGCTTCGCTCTGTTGCTCATTGTCTTAGACCAGCTTTTCCCCCTAGCCTCATTATAATGAACGGAGAAGGACCATCTTCCAATCTTCCACATTAATTAAAATTTTAAGCTGTTCATTGAAATGTTTTTTCTCTTCCCCTCTGATCTGATTTCTCCACCCCAAAAGTACTTAGGGATTTTAATTGCCCTCCAGAGATCATTTCTAGTCGGCTTGATATTACTTTAATTTGACTCTTGGGGAAATATGTAGAAAGTGATGAAGTTAAATATGCATGGATTATGAGAACTGAAACCAAATTATGCCTAAACACACAAGCAAGTCTTATTAGAGTCATGAGACTAGGGAGCAACGGAGCTCAGGGTTGTTTGGTTTTTTGTTGTTGTTTTATCCGTGTTTCGCAATTTTCAAGTTACATTCTGCTCTGTTTTTATCATGTGGATGGTCCCAAACTCTGCATGTATACGTTTATTAAGGGGGCGATCCTATTCTGGATCTTGGAGAGTTCTGATGACAGAGCCTCCGAGATGTCCAGCGTCCTGCCAGGTCATGCTGGGTAGCTGGAAGTGAGGGAGGAGCAGCGTTTTTATTGTTTTCCTCCCTCCACACAGCTGAGGTTCTCCCTCCGTTTTACCAATTCCCTCCAATTGAAACCAACAGGAGGGGACTCATCTGTACTAGCTCCAGGCCTGGTGTAGAATTCTATCCAGTTTGTGGGTATGTCTGGCAACCAGCAGGCCTGCTGCCACACACCCAGCATGCCCCCTTCCCACCGTCTCCAGCATCTGAGTTCTGATGTCGGATAGGGGCCAGCTGTAGAGGTTACTGGGAGCAAGAAGGGAGGGAAAGGGATTCAAGCAGTGGAGGCTGGTGGATCTAATGTCAGTGGGGCAGTGGATCCACTCCAGGCTTCAGTCAGAACCAGTCAGAACTCTGAAGGAGCTATCCAAGGGGTGAAGCTTTTAGAGTTCTGTCTGGTTCTGACTGAAACCTGGAGCGGATTTGCTGCCCCACTGACAATGGAGCCACCAACCTCCACTGGATCCATGGTCAGATCTTCTCCTTTGATGGTGGACCTTTCTTTCTGTCCTTGGAGTCGGGGATCCCATTGTACCTATGGCCCCTGGGACACCTTCCCAGGGACCATAGGACTCCAGCCTAAGATGCATATAATAATTTCTAGCTATATGTATGCCAGCTTTCGCCGACCTGGTGCCCTCCAGATGTGTTGGACTGCAACTCCCATGATTCCCCGCCAATGGCCATGCTGACTGGGAATTGTACAAGTTGCAATCCAGCAAGATTTCCTGGAATGCCCATGGGACTGCGCAATGCATAATGCATTGTGGTATTCGAGTGTAGGAATGGGCAAGCAATGTTCGGAATGCTAGGATGCACTGAACATCACCTTGCTGCTCGTCTCACACTGGATTCCTGTTCACGTTTGTGATCAGTGCTCACTTTGCGTGAATGAGAGATTTGCACAAACCGGGTGACGAATGAATGGGAGATATGCACAAATCTTCAAAAATTTGGGCAGATCTCCTGAAATTCATCCGAGAAATTCATCCGAGCACAGGTAAATAGTTAGCAGCTCAGATTCAGAAGAGAAATTCATCCGAGCACAGGGAAATAGTTAGCAGCTCAGATTCAGAAGAGAAACAGCCAGAACCATGGGATGCATTTTCCCGAGCCAGTTCAGATATGGGTAGGCGTGCTTCTCAGGTTACTAACTACCAGATAGCTGGGCCTGAAGCCCCCCCCCCATTGCGCCCCTCTGTGAGAAGCTGGGAGGAGGAGGAGGAGGAGGAGAGTGGGAGCTGTGACCTAAGAGATGGTAGACTACGGTGCAGAGCTAAGAGGGAAACTTCAGGGGCGGAGCTCAGACGGTTGACCCGGTTAGCGATGCATGAGAGGCAACATAGGGAAGCATCACTGAAAGGGCGGGACATCCCTCCCCAAGTTAGTCTAGCCAGCAAGCCTCACTTCAAACTGTAGGCAACATCGGTGTTCCCATTTGAATCCCCTGGAGGCATTCCTTTGTAGCTGGAGAGTCTTGGAGGATTTGCATCTGTAATGAACCTGTTGATAATGAATTAGAGGCCTGAGACTGAAGCCTCTGTATCTCTGTGTGTGAGTGCATCAGGAAAGAGGGGGCCCAAGGGAAACATGACCATTTCCTCCATAGACTAAAGTGGGGCTGATTTAGTCTACTAAATTTAGGGAAATGCGCACAAATCAAACTTGGAATCAGGAATGAGATGAATGCAAGCACGTGTTCAACGATGTGTGCACTTTTGGGGGGCAGACACATGCTCACATTTGGGCCTCCAAACAGGGCATGCTCACATGTTTTGCAAACAAAAATAAAATTCTCCTACATCCCTATTCAAGGGTATGTGAAAATGAAGGCCAAGCTGAAATGCTGTGTTCATTCATTCATTTCATTTCATTCATTTCAAAGAATCATAGAATCATAGAATAGTAGGGTTGGAAGGGGTCTACAAAGCCATCGGGTCCAACCACCTGCTTAATGCAGGAATCCAAGTCAGAGCATCCCTGACAGATGGCTGTCCAGCCTCGTCTTGAATGCCTCCAGTGTGGGGGAGCCCACCACCTCCCTAGGTCATTGGTTCCATTGTGCTGCTATTTCATTTCATTCATTTTATTACCTTTCTATACTGCCCAATAGCCAAAGCTCTCTGGGCAATTTACAAAGATTAGAACCCTAAAAATACAATGTGATAACATAATATAAAAATAATTAAGTACAAAACTAGCCATTTTAAACAATCCGAAGAACAGCAATGAACAAAAAATCCCAGGACCCGTCTTATCATATGCTGTCAAATACCTGTGAGTACAGGGAAGTCACTGACAATATGACGGTGCTGGCCCCAGTGGGCCTCACTGGGGAAAGCCTTCCATAAAATGTTTTGCCACTCCAACTGCAGGCAATGAAATATGGGTGCCATTTTGGCTGATTTTCAGCAGAATTCAGGTATGTGTGTGTATGAGGGAGAGGGAGATAGCTAAAGAGAGGGTGGTGAGAGAAAATGGCCTTCCTTCATCAGAGCACCTTGCGGCTTGATTAGTGGATGCAATCCCCCCACAGCCCAAACCCTGAGTGAGTATGATGCTGCACTATAATCGATTCTGTCCACCCAGAAACCCCCATTAGAGTGATGCTATGTCACTGCAAAGTCACTTTGGGGGGTATGGCAGAGAAAGAAATGGCATACTCCAGATGGCAGCCACTGGAAGGACTCTAGCAGAGGGCAGTGATTTTTGGTGCCCCAGTTTTAGTTTATTTATTTATTTATTTATTTATTTATTTATTTATTTATTTATTAAATTTATTAATCGCCCATCTGACTGGTCACTCAGCCACTCTGGGCAATGTACAACCCACCATAAAACAATTTAAAATAATAAAATTTTACCATAAACATTTTTTTAAAAATACCCTAACCCACCCCAAATGCCTGCCTGAACAACCACGTTTTTAATGCACGACGGAAGCTCATTAAAGAGGGGGCATGACGGAGTTCCCTAGGGAGGGAGTTCCACAGAACTCCCTAGTTAACCCCCCCCCCCCCGGACCACAACATTCAAGCTAAAGGTTCCCTGTAGACAACGTTCAGCTCAGTAGTTGTAAAAACCATTAAAACAAGAATACAACAATATAAACACAACAGCAGCAGCTGCAACAAATCCGTAACTCAAAGCAGCTGTAAAAGTGTGGCGTAGTGGCTAGTGGGAGTTGGGAGATCCAGGTTCTAGTCCCCACTCTGCCATGGAAGCTCACTGGGTGACTTTGGGCCAGTCACAGACTCTCAGCTCAACCCACCTCACAGGGTTGTTGTTGTGAGGATAAAATGGAGGAGGAGGCCGCCTCTGTTTTATGATGCCGCCTATGTATGCCGCCTTGGGTTCCTTAAGGAGGAAAAAAGGCGGGGTATAAATGTAATAAATAAATAAAGCAAATCAAAGCAATGTGATCTACCAGGGATGCAACTCCCATCTGTCCTAGTCAGCAGAACCAACGGCAAGAGTTCCAGTCCAACTACATCTAGAGGGCCACGTGTTCCCCACCACTGCTACAGAACATAGCTAACATAAAACATAACGTAATCAAACTCCATTATGATAGTCCATCAACTGGAAGTTTGGGAAAACAGGACAGCCTTCTCCTGGTACTTAAAGAACAGTAAAGTAGGTGCCAACCTGATTTCGGGTTGGAGGGAGCGCCATAGTCAGGATGTAGCAACTACTGAGAAGCAGGGATGTTGTAGGCATCCAAGAGGGGGTGGAGTTTGGTGGACTCCCCACCACTTGGCCCCCCAGACGCTGCCAGCTGAGCTACCACCATTTACTTCGCCGGGCGCTTGTGCATGGTGTAAATGGACCGTTTATGCCTGTAATGTTGCGTAAATGGCCCCTTTACGGCCACCATTTATGCAAAACTGAGCCACCGTTTTTATGCAAAATGGCAGCTCGCTAAGGGGATAGGTGGCCCTGTGGAGCTGTCCAGGTGCTTGCTGAGCCATCCAGGGGCTTGTGCAGCGCAGCAAGCTGGCAGCGATGCAGCAAGCCCTCGACAGCCACATCCATCCCTACTGAAAAGGCCTCTGTTAGCTATCTGCCTCACCCCTGAAAGACAGGGACTCCTTGAGAAGGGCCTCTGAAGATGGTTTCAGCTGCTGTCTGGCAGCTAAGGAGGAGGGGGCAGTCCATGAGACAGCTTCAGATTGTTCAGTGCAGGGCTGGGCAACCTGTATCCCTAGACTGCATGTGGTCTAAAGCAGAATTTCTTGTGACCCTTGTCCCAATTTCAAAAAGCCTTCTAGAAGTGATCAGGTCTGGCAAAGGCAATATGTCAGTTCCTAGCATCCCACTAGGTGGGGGGTAGAGGGAGAGAGAGAGAGAGAGAGAGAGGAAGAAGGGGTGGCAGAAAGAGAGAGGAAGAAGGGGTAGCAGATAGAGAGGAGGAAGGGGTAGCAGAGGGAGGAAGACGGGGTAGCAGAGAGAGAGGAAGAAGGGGTAGCAGAGAGAGAGGAAGAAGGGGTAGCATAGGGAGGGAGAGAGAGAAAGAGAGGAAGAAGGGGTGGCAGAGACAGAGAGAGAGAGGAAGGGGTGGCAAAGATAGTGAGAGAAGAAGAAGGGATAGCAGAAAGAAAGAGAGAGAGGAAGAAGGGGTGGCAGAAAGAGAGAGAGAGAGAATGAGAGAGGAAGAAGCAGGTGGCAAAAGGAGAGAGAGAAGAAGAAGGGGTGGCAGAGAGAGAAAGGAAGAAGGGGGTAGCAGAAAGTGACCATGAGAGAGGAAGAAGGGGGTGGCACAGAGGAAGAGAGAGGTGAGGAAAAAGCGGTAGCAGAAAGAGAGAGAGAGAGAGGAGGAAGAAGGGGGTGGCAGAAAGAGAGAGGAAGAAGGGGATGGCACACAGAAAGCAAGAGGTGAGGAAGAAGGGGCAGCAGAGAGAGAGGGAGAGGAAACAAGAGGGGAGTGGCAGAAAGAGACGGGGAGGATGGCTTTACCCACTTTTGGGTCTGGCCCTAAACACTGCTGGTTTCAGCCCCATGCACCACTGGCATGTGGCCCCTGCCAGATTAGCCCTGAGGTAATATGGCCCTTGACAGAAAAATGTCCCGTCCCCCCCATAATACCTTTAAACAGTCAAAACAATCATCTTTAAGTGTGCCCATAAATGAACTGGGATCCAATGATAAAGATATCTTAATATCGCTGATAGAAGAAGGGAACAGAATGGATTACATGATCTTTCTAAAATTCATTGTCTTAAATTCTTCACTGAGCACTTATAACTCGACAGCACATCCTAAGAAACCAAAGTGTGTTTTGGAAATGATTTGCAAGCTGAGCAAAAAGGTGAATTTGCCAGATAACTTATGCACCATAAATAATTCTAAGAGCTGTTAACAGAATGACAACATGCTTCAGTCAGAACTTCATGCTATCTTGATGTGACATGATTTTCCTTGCATACAAGATTTAAAAAACCCCAAACCCCCCACACTGCAGCATGATTGTAATTAATGTCAGAAGTGAGTATGACTGATGATTTTACATGGCTGTATTCCTGGAAAGTGTCAAGCTGGACAGAATGATAGATCAGAAGAGCAGATATGTGGATAGTGAGGGCTGATGCTACCTAAAGGGTGGGAACAGGATAAATTTCCTGAGCCAAAACTGGTCATTTCCATTCCCAGGGCAGGGTACTGTTTTAATCTGCTTATTTGTTTCAGAGTATTTCCATCCCTCTTTTCTATTCCAAAGAACAGAGTAGTTCTTTGAAATAGTGGCTAGGAAAATATAAATCAACAATAATGTTAACTAAACTGGAAACCTCCCCCCCCCCCATGAACAGAACCAACATAAGAAGAATCTTTCTTCATCAGATCAAAGCTCTATGCGGTCTATGTAGTCCAGCGTCCTGTTTCCGACAGCAGCTAACCTGTGACCAGCCTATGGGAATCCCATAGGCCAGACATGAGGGCAGTAGTGCTGTCCCTCTGTTGTTCCCTGGTTTTCCCAGCTGGTGTTCAGAGGCCTCTGATCCTGGGGATAGCATATAGTCATCATAAATAGTATCCATTGATGGACTTACCCTCCAGGAACGGACCATTTTAAGCATCAATGGTAAATTAGTGTTTAAAATCGATGGTATCATCAGAACACCATTATGAAGATACAGTGTTCACAAAAGCCTGCTAATTTAGGGATGGACGGACTCACCCTAGTCCACGCTTGGTGGGCACTTGAGAAGCTACAGCTGCCGCTCGACCATGCGAGCTGGGCCGCAAGAACCCCTGGAGGGCTTGGTGAGCAGTCCAGATGTGCCCACAGCCACTCACTGCTCCATGCAAGCTGCTATTTTTATAGAAGATGGGGGCTCTAGATTTTCGTATATCTAATGTTGTGCACAGCAGGAGCTGTTAAAGGCCATTTCCACAACGTTAGATATAGAAAAGGGTGAGGGTCAGTAGACTTGGTCAGCAGCTCACCAAGCCAGGTTCAGTGGGGTGAGCAGTGGGGGGTGAGGAGTCCATTGGACCTAGTCAAACAACACTGTTGAGGGCTTCAGATTGGTCCCTCTCCCCTGCCACTTGACAGATACTCATTTACTGAGAAACTCCTAGATACTCGTTAGATTCGAGCTCCACAGAAAGTTTATGTGGTAGTATTATACTCAAATGAGATTGCAGAGAATGCATGGAAGCTTTCTGAATATTTGTTAGAGATGTTAAAAGACAACCAATACTTGGTTTTTTTTCTTATGTGGTGGGATAGTGTTAGTGGAGTAATATTGCAACAGCAGTTCAGAAACTTGTCAGACATGAGATCCCATTAACCTCTATGCTTGTTCTATTACATTATCTAGCAAAGCAGTGTAAAAATAGAACACAGGCATTTTTAGTATGCTTTTTAATTATTTTCACAAATCACAAGAAAAGAGAGAAAAAAAGACATTTATAACATTTCAAAAACAACATAATTGGGCGGGATAGCTAATACCTTGGAAGACAGAAACAAAATTCAAAGTGATCTTGATAGAATAGAGTGCTGGGCAGAAAACAACAGAATGACATTTAACAGGGATAAATGCCAAGTTCTGCACCTAGAAAAAGAAACCAAAGGCACAGTTACGAGATGGGGGATATGTGGCTCAACAATACTACAAGCTAGAAGGATCTTGGAATTGTGGTAGATCACAAGCTGAATATGAGCCAACAAGGTGATGTGGCTGCAAAACAGGCAAATGCTATTTAGGGATGCATTAATAGAACTATAGCTTCCAAATCCCAGGAAGTACTAGTTCCCCTCTACTCAGCACTGGTTAGGCTGCATCTTGAGCACTGTGTCCAGTTCTGGACACCAGACTTTAAGAAGGATACAAACAAACTGGAGAGGGTTCAGAGGAAGGCAACATAGATGCCTACTTGCCCCCCCCCCTCTCTCTCACACACACACACACACACGATTGAGCTCTGGATGGTTGATGCTATTTTGTTTTCCCCTAGTGCCTCAGAGATTGCTTTGGTCCAGGGCATTATAGGAAAAACAAAATGGTAGTTACCACAAAACATGGTGGTCCAAATTGATGGCCACTGTGTTTTTGTGCTGGCTGCCATTTTTGTTTTGTCCAAGGCATTATGGGGAAAAATGATGATCACTGGGAGGAGGATGCTCAGAGCTTTACTGCTTCTTACGATTAAAAGAAGGAAGAAGGAAAGCTCAGCACTCTGCCATGCGAAAGTAAGTGTCCGTGGTGAACCTTAGGGAGCCCCACCTACATAGGCACTCTGCCAAGGGTCCCCTCAGATCTGGAGCCAGTTCTGCCTAAGTTGACTACAGCATCAACCTCCCCACCCCCGCAAAAAAAAGAATAGTCACTGTATTGTTGGTAAACGCTTTTCTTCTCCTCTCTGATGTCCCAGGTGAAGGAGGACTGGAAGTATGTTGCAATGGTCATCGACAGAATCTTCCTCTGGATGTTCATCATAGTCTGCTTGCTGGGAACTGTAGGGCTTTTCCTCCCGCCTTGGCTGGCAGGGATGATCTAGGAACAAAACAACTCTGAAAAGGAATCCGTTGCATCTCATTCAACAGATTTCAGTCCACCTGGAAGGGGAAAACCTGAATGCTGGAGACAGCCACTAAGGATAATTGACCATAACGTCTGTGCATGAATTATTCCCGGAAGCTCTCGGGATGCCTTCCAAGGTTGCATCACCTGCCTAAGCTAATTTCATCTTCTATATCTCTTTGGGAGGGTGGGTGGTGGGTGGGGAGGGGCTGGTTAATTAAAGGTTTTCCATAGCATGACAGCAGTTGTTGTCATATATACTCCTAAGAGCATGGCTGTGTTCCCTTAAAGCGAGTGCAAACAGAGGCGCTAACATACCAACTCAGTCCCTGGCAAGTTAGCTGAGGAGTAAAACAGTGGCTTGGAACTGAGCTGTAGCGCTGCAGAACCAAGTTAAGGGAGTCATTGGTGCGTATTTTGCACAACAGGTAATGAAGGCTGAGATGATGGGGTTTTGTTGTTGAAATATTTTGGTGGAAATAAAAAATTAAAAACTCCCAAAGCAAGTTCTCCTGATCCTCAGAGTTCTGCTTCATAAAGAAACTGAGCAAACTGTAGGAAAGACATGCAGTGTGTCTGCCACTGCTGGACTGTGTACATTGACTAATTCATCTGTGAGCTGATATATATGTTCAGAAGAGTCACAAGTTGCAGCTTCTGCTGGGCCATATCAGACTGCAGACATGTTTAAATATTCCCTGTATGTACAAACTGAGCACATCTGGAAGAAGACGAGGCTAGAACACTTCTCCTTGACTTGCTAGTTTTGCATTTGCAGGGAGCTTTCTGCATCACAGAAATAGTCAGGCACGCACGAGATCCTTCACTTGGTGGTAGAGTCTGAAATGAGACAGCCTAGAAAAGGCTGTGCTGCGTGACTCTTGAGATAATGTGTATATCAGTGGAATCTGGGTCTGAGAGAAAGGGAAGAAAAAGTACATCAGAGAGACAGCTGCAGTCCAGAGCCCCACATATGTGCAGGATTCCTGTTTCTGGCACTGTCATACAGAGTTCTACACCTTCACAGGGTGCTTTCCTCTGTCATGCTGGCAATGGAAGAGTTCTGCTTCCCTTCACAGGGTGGGCTGCTCTGTTGGGTTGCAGCTAAAGCAGTTAGAAGCAGTGTCCCATGATACAGCTTACAAAAAAGAAAAAAAAATGGGGGGAAAGAAAAGCCCTCACTACGTTGCTTCCAGAGAAAGATTTTGAGGATCCAAAATGGCCTTGACAATTCCTTTTACTGGGCCAATAACACTGGAACAATAGTAAACTTTGGAAGTTGTGCAAAGAGTAGTAGCAAGCTTTGGAAGCTTCTGGAAGTAGCAAGCTATGATGTGTTACCTCCAGTATTGGAGCAGTATGCCTCTGAATTCCAGTTGTTGGGGAACACAAGCAGGAGGGTGGTATTACGCTCGTGTCCTAGTTGTGAGCTTCCCATAGGCACCTGGTTTGCTACTGTGGTAACAGAATGCTGGACTAGAAAGGCTTTTGGTCTGATCCAGCATATCTCTTCTTATGTTCTGCCCAGATTTCTTCTTCATGAAGGGAATGGCCAACAAAGAACCCCATGTGGCAACCCCCCCTTGATAATAAACACAATGGATCTAATAAAAGGCATCACGTGCAATATTTTGCATCTACTCTGTTATGCCCTGTTCCTTCCATTTCTTTTCAAAGCATCAGGCTTAATTTACATCAAGTATTCCAGTTGCAGAATTTGCATTTTCTACGTGCATAATGTGGATTTTTTCTTTTCTAATGCAGCTGAAATGCAGGCTGATAATGAAGGGGAGTTTTATCTGTTGGAGTCCATATAGCTAGGAAGATGCAGCTTCAACTCTTGGGTCAAGCCATACTTGATTAGCAGATCTGAGGGAAAATGGCATATATGTCCACATGGCCCATCACCACTGTTAGCACATAGGAATGTTTCATTGATGGGAAAAAGGGTTGAAGGGTGAATACTATCATTTATGGTTTGATCCTTTTTGGCAGAGGTACCTATGGGCTCTACACTTCTAATCTGGGACCAAGCCAAGCCTGGTCCATGCCAGTTCAATCTTTTCCTTGAGGATGTGAACTCAGGTTAACTCTTAAAACTTTTCAAATTATGTAAGCAAGACAGAAAGGAGACTCTTTGGAAGGGAGGGAGATTGAAACATGAGGATGACTTCCCCAGACATGTATTACCTGTGACTCTGGACCAAACCTTTCTCGATTCAGAGAATCAATTGTTGAAGCTTCATGAACAGACTTGAAATAAAGGATTTCTGAGTAATTGTGGCCTTGTATCATTCTTTTCTTATCTTTCTTGAACGTGAAGCCCCAGGAAGGCTTGTGTGAGAGGCTGGTGTTCCAAGCATCAGGGTTTTGGAGGAAAAGAGGGAGACAGAGGGGAGAAGGCATGTTTAACATGGAAGGGAACAGGGGATAGAATATGGGATTGTGCAAGGGGTGCAGAAGCTCTTTGAGCCTGAGGGACAAATTCCATTTCAGAGAAGCTCTTTGGGGTGTTATTCCAGTGGTGGGTGGGGCCAAAGGCAAAAGGGGTGTAGCCAAAAACAAAATGGGTGAGACTCTAAAACTAAAAATACCAGCATATTTTAGAGCTCTAACTGCCAGGAACGAAGTCTTAGGGGAGGCCTTTCAACATATTAGAATGGTGGAAAACTGCACAGGAAAACCACCAAGCCAGGACTCCACCAATGATTGGTAGTTGGGGAAAAGGCCCAGGTTCATGGCCATCTGGGGAAGCCTGAAGGCCCAGATTGGGTAAAATTGTTGTGAGAGTCAGTGGTGGTGGTGGTGGTGGTGGTGGTGGTGGAGTCTGACAGACTCCCCCTCGCCCGCCCTCCTGGACCCTGCTCGCTGAACCACGGGGTGCTCGCAGACCTGCTTGGCGAGCATCCCATGGCTTGGCGAGTGCCTGGCAGCTGCCCGTCCTCCCTAATGAGCCACCATGGTGAACAAAAGTGGTGGCTTGGGTGCTTCTGGGTAGGTAATGTTCTGTACTTGGCAGCTGTTAAGGGCCTATTTACGCAATGTTAACATTGTGTAAAAGGGGTCTTTGTGGCTGTCAAGTATGCAACATTACCTACCTGGAAGCACCTGAGCCTCCACTGTTGCTCACAATGGTGGCTTGCTAGGGAGGACGGCTAGCCCTGCAGCTTCGTCGGGCCCTCTCTGGGTCACGCCAAAACTCGTGCAGCGCCGTGAGCAGGGGTAGGTGGTGGCAGTGGCAGCATCTCAGCAAGCACCCAACAAAGCCGAGCGCAGGTGAGTCCATCCATCCCTAAGATTGGGACCAAAGACCTGAGATTCTGCGCCCCTAGCTCATTCATTCTATTTCCTTATGTCTCATCTTTGGCTGAAAGCATCTGCCTTGTAAACCCTTTTATGAATCACTACAGGAGAAATTACTTACAAACCAGGAGTTCACCATTTGCCCTTCAAATTTAATACCTTAAAAAAAAAAAAAAACAGTAAGAGTTTCTAGAGATTATACATTCTCAGAGAATGTCGCTGTTTTGTTCTGGAAAAACTGTTCAATGTGTTGGTTCCTTTCCAAAACTCCTGGTTGTTTCATAGCCTGATTTGGCCAGAGGGAAGCATGGCCTTTCTCTTATTGCGTTGCATGCTGGCTGACAGACAGGGCACAGTCAAGATGTTCACTGGGTCACAATAAGTGCAAGTTGCGTTCTGGACTCTGGGGCTCTTCCATCATTTGGAACTGATGATACTGAGCTCCATTTGTGCACCTTGACCATCCAATACAAGCAAGCCATGGCCTGGGGGCTGTCAGGCACAAAGGGTGGCAATCTGGGGGAAGACCTCATCCCTACAGCACAGCAGGCCTGCTTACCAAGGGGGGGTGTGTGTGTCTCAAACCAGGGTGTCCAGCAGCCAGTTTTTGGCACCTTCATTCTTAATTCAACTGCACTAAGGTCTCTCATCAAACCAGGTGGATTGGCCTCTGTAGGTCAAGAGTGGGCTGCAGTTCTAGCCTGAGTATGGTGAGCTGACCTCACAGGCTAATGGGGGCGCCAGGCCATATAAAGCCTGCACAACAAAGTCATATTAGGTGTCAAATTTCCTTGCCTTGTTTCCTCTGGAACCTGACCACTAGTTGTCTAGTCATTTGCATATGGCCCCCAATCCTCATCTACTTTAGGGATGGAAGAACCAGTGATTTTTAAGCTATAAACATCACTTCAAAACTCGTTTTGGCTCTCTCCCATTTTCATTTGGTTTTTTTGCTTATCCGAATGGGAAAATCGTGTACTTCTGTGCATATTTTTCAAAAGTGTACATTTCCCCAATGACTAAAGTCCCCAATGTCGCCGCCTTAGGTTCCTTAAGGAGAAAAAAAAGTGGGATATAAATGTAATAAAGAAAAATTAGTGTGAAAATGCACAGTTTTAAATAATATGAGCCTTTCAAAGTGCTCATTTTTTTAAATAGATTTTTCGAACAATGAAACGTATTTGGGAATTTGTGAACATTTTTTTTTAAAAAATACCCCTGCTTCCACTCACCTTTGGGATTGCGAGTGGGACATGTTCACATGATCCGTGAAGAAAAAGAAAAAAGAAGTCTTGTACATCCCTAGTCTGCTTTCTCCAGAACCCAACCACAAGCCTGTCTTCAACCATGTCCTCCGTCTCAACCCTTTTGATCTGTTGTTTGCTTGCACCAGAACTGGACCCATTGCCTGTTGTGGCCTATCTCAGAGCTCAAGCAAGGCTTGAAGCCTAGATAATTTATGACCTACCAAGATGAACTCCCCCAACAGTCAGTTATGGCATCCCTTCCAGTATGGGCTCAATAAACCCAGTGGCCCAATCTAGCTAGGGGGCATAAATATGTATGACCAGGCTTTCATGCCCAAAACTCTATAGCCCCCTTGATGCATTACCATTTTCAAAGCAGCAATAGGGTTGTGCCTTTAGCCATGCTCCCAATGTCACACGACTTCCTCTGGTCCCACCCCTGCCATTCACATAGCCATGGGGAAGCCCTAGCATGTAGACCTCTATGTGAGGACAGGGATGCAGCTAGGTAATTTTGGACCATGGACTAGGGATGGTGGAGAAATTTGAGATGGGCTAAAATGAGCTCGGGTTTCTTAGAATCCGACTTGTGGAATCCACTGCAGAGCAGCTCCCTCAGGCTGCGTGAAGTCCGTGGACTTTCGGATGATTTTTTTACCTTCCCGAAATTTGCACATATAAATTCGTAGGAAAATACATAAGTTTCTACTGAGGAAATGCTGAATGGAATGGGGGACAATACACTCGATGTTACTTACTAAGGTATATAAATACTTACACAAATACTATGTAATTATTTCCGTATTTTCCACATGACGAAAAAAATATTTGCATCTGTCTGTGGGTGGACAATGGAACAAAAGGCACCTGAGAATCCATGAAACACAGACGGAACGGATTTTACACACTCCGTACATCCCTACCGTGGACTTAGTGGTCTTATGGGGGGCTGCCAGACCCTGCACTTCAGCATTAGCTGCACCACAGTGGATCCACTGGAATCTCTCACTTCCAGGATCCAGGGAAGTTTTCACACATAGAGGTTGGCACATACAGGCTTCCATGCTTCAGATGTCCACATGAATGTGTGGACAGTGGGGCAGAAGTAGCCATGTGACCATCGCAGTTGTATTGTGTGGTCCTCCTTTATCATTTCTTTGTGAAATGCCCTGGTAATTATTTACTGAAGGGTGATGCACAAATAGATTAAATCAGTAAATAAATATCCATCGGTGTGTGGCAGGGTAAGCCCCAATCCAATTTAGCAGCCAAAGCACTGTGCACTTAGCCCCTACCTGACAAATTGGTGAACATGCTGACCACCTGTTCAGGGGGCTGGATTTAGTCCCCCAGCTCCCCCTCTTGACTGAGCAGTCAGTTGCTGCACTTGCCGATGTTCTGTTTAGGGATGTCGAGAGTAGGGATGGGCAGGCACCTGCCTGTCCAGGTTCTCTGGTGCCCACACAGCCCCTGCCCCTGCTTGTGTGCACCCAGACCCACGCTTGGGCTCCCCGCCTGCTGAGCTGCCCGCACTCACCCAGTGGCCTCGTCAAACTCCCTGATCGCCTTTTCAAAAATGTAAAATGGCAATTGCGGCACATACCATCACCACCCGGGTGAGTGTGGGTGGCTCGGTGAGAGAGGGCAGTGGGCAGGGGTTTGGTGAGCATGGCTCTGGGAAGTGGGTGCAGGGATTCCTGTTGGATTCCTAGATGGAATCTGGCACCTGCGCCATGCCATCTCTACTCGGGAGATATCCACAATCGAACCAAATGAGTTCAGATATTGATGATATCTGTCAGGTGGCTTCCACCAACTTGCAGACCATTTTTCTCTCCCAAATCCCAATTTTGTGCAAAATTCATTGTCAACAATCATGCAAAACATTTTTTAAATGTCCAAAAATGCACATTTCTCCACAGGCTAAATTTCTTTCTTTCTTTCTTTCTTTCTTTCTTTCATTTCATTTCATTTCATTTCATTTCATTTCATTTCTATACTGCCCTAAAGGCAAAGCTAAAGCATGAAAATGAACACTGGGGGAGGGGAGTTGTACATTTGGGGGGATTTTCACATTTTTCGCACATGCAAATTTGTGCAAATGTGAATTTTGCACAACTGCACATTTTTACGCAAATGATCATTTGTGCAAATTCGGGAACTAAAGAATCTGATTCCGTCAATAAGTGGACTGCAGAACGAAAGGCTCTTGACAATCCACAGAACACAGATGGTACAGGTTTTCCACAATCTTTGTATCCCTCATTCTGATAGAGCTGTGTGTGATTATGCACGCCTTCCTATGACTGTACAAACTGTGTGGGGGCATCATCAAGCAATCACCAGGCCACCATGCACAGCTGATCAGAGGCTTTCGACTTGGTAGATTATGCATTGTGCAAACCTGCCCTAGTATTAAAAAGTTGGTCGAAACCTTGCTCTGGACAAGATCACCATTTTTACTTTGCACTCTTTATATTCTTTCTTCCCATCCGCCTTTAACACACACCATGCAATCATCTGCAACCTTTTGTTTTAAGCTGTGTTTTTACCATTGACAGACAGTTATATATGGCTTCAAGCCTCAGACCTGTGCCCAGTTGTTCTTCCATTAGTTGATAAGATGGAGTTCTTAGTGACTAATTAAAGAAGACCTTTGAACCCAGGCATCGCTTTGGATTGAAAAACACATTGAACAGCGGGCTCTGCATTCATTTGGGAGAAGATAATGAAGCCCCAAGATTTAAATCTACTGGGGAGAAATGTGATGACAAGCTCTGAATGGCAGGCTCCAGGTTTCTGAATAAAGCCCCTTGCTTGTAGGTCAAGAAACAGAGCGTGAATAATCACTGATGAAGAAAAGCTGCCTTGGTTGCCCAAACCTGATAGCTGAGGAATGTTTTTCTTTCTGAGTTGAAATAGGAAGCGAATGCCACTCTTGCCTCTGCAAAGATTAAGAACAAGGTGGGGACTCATGCCAAACTGGATAGGACCAACGTCACAGCCACCCCCAGTGGAGGCTGGTGGCTCCAATGTCAGTGGGTCTATGATTCCACTCTGGTTTTCAGGCAGAACCTTTGTGACCTCTCAAGGAGCTATCCAAGGTGCTGAACCCATTTTGGGGAGAGGGTTCGGTGCCAGGTTCAGCAGCTTGGATAGCTCCTTGAGAGTTCTGACTGAACCTCAGAACAGATTCACAGCCCCACGGACATCACAGCCACCAGCCTCCCCTGTGCATGCCACGTTCACACCCATCCATCCACAGACCCAATCCTGCTCGACACACACAACACACACACATCCATCCACCCACACAGCCATGCCTGTTCACATAAACCTTCAGGGCTGGGGAACACTTGTGATGTGGTGACTGAATGACCCCCCGCCACACACACACACACACACACACACACACACCTGGCCCTTTATGGGCCAGATGATGTTGGGATCAGAGCAATAGCCTTGACACCAGGGGTGTTGCCACATCCCTCTGCCACGCCCTTGATGTCATCTGAAGAGCCTACTGGAGTGCCGCCTGTCACACATGCCAGGGGAAACATCATGCGCAGCAGTGAAGCTGCCCACTGAGAGAGTGGTTGGAGTGCTCCGGCTGCCACCTAGGCTAGGAACACTTCACCTGCTCTGCATCCTCCCCAATGGGAGAAGGTGTAGCGTGGCCGAGTCCCGGCGTCATGCAGCATGTGAACAGATTGGGTTAGTGCTGGGAGTAGGGATGTAAGAGAAACTCATTTCATTTTGGTTTTGATCAAGATTTACCCAGTTTGCACTTCTCAGAATGAACCCAGGGCTTGGATACAATCTCTGGTCAAAGTCTGTACATAACTGAGCTTGCAAGGTGATTCACAGACACCCCCCCCCCCATGCATTCGACAGCATGGATACTTTTGAAAAAAATGTGCACAAATATGCTTTCATCAATTTAATTTTAGTGGGCGATCTGGCTCCCTTTTCCTGACCAAATTATGTGGGTAATTTGTGCATGCTTTGACACTGACAGCTCAGGGAAGGGGGACCAGATCGTCCACTTAGCAACCTGATCCTCAGGGTATGAAGTGTCGGACTGACAGTGGGGGTACCCTTCTTCCATTGCACACTTGGCTGAAACTCAAGCAAGTGCTTTTAATGCAGATATAGCCTCCACCACCTTTTCCCAGCTCCCATTTGCAGTGACTACAGCAGCACTTTCAGAGTGAAGGAAGGGGAGGGAATTGGCAAGTTGTCTGACAAGTATGGAAAATGGCTGTGCTGGGCTAAAGGAAGTAAGTGTGGAGAGGATGAAATTGACAAGAGGGGAATATGCCTTTGAGGGGCTACTTAGGGGACAGGTGGGCCTGCGATCATGAGTAGTTGCTCAAGAATGGCAGTAATATTTTTTTTAAAAAAAAATATGACAAAATTTGCACACATTTCAAGATCCAAAAATCCCAAATTTTAAAAATGCACAAATTACAATTTGTGTGAATGGTAGAACCCAAGGGGGAGAATGGACAGATTTTTCCTGGAATCCACTGCTGCCCCCCCCCCCCGATGCAATCCACCCCTGTTTACCAGACCAGAAATGCTGCAGAAATCCATCAGGCATAAATGGAATGGATTTCCCAGCATCACACATCCCTACAAATTACTAACTATGAAAAGAATTCTTCAACAGCACACAAAGTAAAACAGCAATTAAAACAGCATTATTATTGTTATTGATTATGGTTATTAGTAGAATACACAACAAAATGTTGCAGTGTGGAGTGCGTCTCTTCAGGATTCTGGCCACTCCATTCAACTGAGCAACGGACGTCTGCAAACCTTGGGGTCTCCCAAACCTGCTGATCTTATTCTCTGGTGTGTGGATGCTGCTTTTTACACTATACAAGGATTAGAGTTGTGCGCAAATGGCCTCCTGAAATTCTCCACCTTACTTGTGGGCAGAGAAATTTGGAAGACAATTCCACTGATTCTCCAAGGAGAAGAGAAATTCTCAGTGGTTTTTTCCAGGCAAGGATTCCCATTGGTAGGGCTTGTAGCACAGCTTCTTCCTTTTTTGGTAAGAGTTTTGAGGTTTTTCATTCTGCAACAGCATCAACTGTCTTGGCAGGCTGGCCCTCAGTTTGCATCCACCGCAATGCAAGTGGGGGCAGTGTTGTGTCCAGCTCCAGGGATGAGGTGGAGTTCGTGCTCTGCCAAAATCTGTCCTCCAAATTCCTGAAAGTTTTCTCCCCCCATGAAAGAGGCTTCCATTGTTCTGTCTCATGCAAGATGCTTTAACATGTATTTTTGTGGTGTTTTTGAGCTTACCTAATCACAGCTCGCCTCCCAGGCTGCCTGCACATCCTGATCTGAAAAAGCCCCATGGGAGGAATGGGGTCCCTTCTCCATGGTCCCTTTCACAATTTTATTTATTTATTTATTACATTTATATCCCGTCTTTTTTCCTCTTTAAGGAACTCAAGGTGGTGCACATTATCCTCCTCTTCTCCATTTTGTCCTCACAACAACAACCCTGTGAGGTAGGTTGGGCTGAGAGTCTGTGACTGGCCCAAAGTCACCCAGTGAGCTTCCATGGCCGAGTGGGGACTAGAACCTGGATCTCCCAACTCCCAGTCCAACACTCTAGCCACTACACCACACTGGCTCTTCCACTAGGCTTTAATTGAAATGTGGGAAGCTGAGGAGGCTACAGGCTGCCAGAGAGATGACTGTACAATGAAAGACAGGACACTCACTCTTCACCCACTTCCTAAGTAAGGTAAGCCCAAGAAACCCAAACATGAGAATTTCTCTGAAATTTATTTACCATTGAATTTCTTTTTGAAAGCAATTTCTCTTCTATTAAACCAAATGAGAATGGTAGAAAAAAATGTGGGAGAAATTTTTGGCACAACGCTAATAAGGATCCACATTCAGAAAAGGAGTTAGTGTTTAGATGATGATGATTGTTATTATTATTGCAATAATTTAATCAGCATTATTCAGTAGCCCTCTAAAGCAGGCATGGGCAATCTTTTTGGTCATGACAGCTGCATGTGAATCTGTGTCTAAAGCTAGGCCAGTGTTAATAGCCCCGTATTATATTTGGGGGAACTGAGAATGAGAGATACTGGCTTGCTTAGACATATTTAGTGAGTTCATCATTGAGAACTAAAGACTTCAAAACACATCCTCTCAACCACAACAGTTTATGAATTCTCAATTTTGTGTGAGCCTTGCTTTGTTGGGATACCTATGGCTCACGGCAGGTGCCTCAGGCCATTGCTGGTACGGCAATGAAATCAATCACTCCACAATGCAAACCAGGATCACAGCAATTTAGAAGCAAAGAGTAAAGGGAAATCAGATAAGTAGGGATCTGCAGGGCTCTCTTGGGAATCTGCTGGGGACTGGGTTTAGAAACTTCTTCTTTTTCTAAAACGAGTTGGTTCAAAATAACCAGAGGAAATTGCAAACATTAGCGCCGCGTCACGCAGGAGGCAAACATGACAAAGCGTGCCATTGCTGAGCTAGCGTTTCCTGCCAGCAAAAGTAACTGATGAATATGGATGAGCTTACCTCACAGCCTCAACCCATTGCCCAAAGAGAAATATACAGGATAAAAGATGGTCCCTTCTGTGGATGCCTTTAGTCAGCCTTCCCCAACCTGGTCCTCTTCCAATGTTTTGGACTTCAACTCCCATCAGCCCCAGCCAGCTTGCCAGTGGTCAGGGATTCTGCAAATTGTCATTCAAATCAACTGGAAGGCACCAGGTTGAGGAAGACAGCCCTTATGGCTAAAAATGGGCACAACTGCTTCTTCGTGGCCAGGTGAATTGAAAACACAGTGGGATGATGGTGGCCTAAGTTCTTACTGAGATGGGAAGCCCAGTGAAAGGAGCTGAATGTCTTCCATCCTTACCTTTTCATGGCCATTGCCCATGTATTCTCTCATGCGAATAAGTAGAATGCATCCAGTCTTGAACTGGGGGGGGGGCAGGCGGGCGGGCAGGAAGTTGTTTTGGTAATGCTCTGTGGTGGTGAGGTAAGAACATACAAACCTTCTGGATAGATCAGACCAAGGGCCCATCTGGTCCTGAATTCCATTTCCAACGATGGCCAGGCAGTGGCAGAGCAGGAGGTAAAGGCAGCCACCCAAGGTCAGCTCTAAAGCAGATGCCACCCTAGACAGGAAGTGTCTTTGGCGCCCCCTCCAATTCTTCAACTATTGCATCCCTTATTTCCAACTGCATTTGTTGCCCATTTCATGACTTCGATGCATGATTAGGGACCGCAATACCTGAGGGAGTGCCTCTCCTGACATAGAATCATAGTAGGGTTGGAAGGGGTCTACAAGGCCATCGAGTCCAACCCCCTGCTCAATGCAGGAATCCATGTCAGCATCCCTGACAGATGGCTGTCCAGCCTTGTCTTGAATGCCTCCAGTGTGGGAGAGCCCACCACCTCCCTGGGTCATTGGTTCCATTGTCATATTGCTCTAACGGTCAGGATGTTTTTCCTGATGTTCAGCCAGAATCTGGCTTCCTGTAACTTGAGCCCATGATTTTGTAGGGATGGACGAAAGTCACTTACCTGATCCCGAAGCTTGCTTCGCGGTGGCGGGGAGGCGCTCCGTCCCTCCCCCCGAAATTCTGGCCGGGGGGGAGGCGCCCCATCCCTCCCCGCCGAAATTCTGGCCGGGGGGGAGCGCCCTGTCTCTCCGGCCGCGAAACCTCTTCTCCTGCCGGGACGCAAATGGTGACGGCTGTAGCCGCCGCCGTTTGCGTCCCTGGCCTGCAGTCAGCCGTGATAGACATTTACGTAGCCTATCACGGCTCACTTTGGAAAAAAAAAAAAAAGCGCGTACGCATTTGCGTTCCTTATTTTGTCACGGGTAGTCTACATAAATATTTACGTAGACTACCCGTGCCAAAATAAGGAATGCAAATGGTGGCGCCCATGGGCGCCGCCATTTGCGTACATGCTTTTTTTTTTTTTTCCAAAGTCAGCCGTGATAGGCTACGTAAACATTTACGTAGCCTATCACAGTGTTTTTTGAAAATCTAGCCGTGATAGGCTATGTAAATCTTTACGTAGCCTATCACGTTTGTTGTTGTTGTTGTTGTTGTTGTTTTTACTTGGAAATGGCGGCGGCAGCAGCCGGTCGGAAGACCGGCCGCCACCGCTGCCGCCGCCGCCCCACCGCCCCGCCGCCGGGAGCCACCGCCGCCAGGGACATTTGCTCAAGGTAAGTCCCATCCCCGGGGGGGGGGGACACCGTTTCTCCACCAATTTTGGGGGAATCTCCTGGAGATTCATGGAGAAATTCTCTGACATCCCTATGATTTTGTGTCCTGCACTCTGGGATGATTGAGAAGAGATCCTGGCCTTCCTCTCTGTGACAACCTTTCAAGTACTTGAAGAGTGCTATCCTATCTCCCCTCAGTCTTCTCTTCTCAAGGCTAAACATGCCCAGCTCTTTCAGTCTCTCCTCATATGGCTTTGTTTCCATTCCCCTGATCATCTTTGTTGCCCTCCTCTGAACTCACTCCAGCTTGTCTGTCTGCATCCTTCTTAAAGTGCAGTACCCATAACTGGACACAGTACTCCGGATGAGGCCCAACCAGTGCAGAGCAGAGGGGATCGAGTACTTCCCGGGATTTGGAAACTATGCTTCTGTTAATGCAGCCCCAAATAGCATTCGCCTTTTTTGCAGCCACATCACATTGTTGGCTCATATTCAGCTTGTGATCTACTGCGATTCCAAGATCCTTCTCACTTGTAGTATTTTTGAGCCAAGTATCCCCCATCTTGTAACTGTGCAGTTGGTTTCTTTTTCTAGGTGCAGAACTTGGCATTTATCCATATTAAATGCCATTCGGTTGTTTTCTGCCCAGTGCTCCAGCCTATCACAATCACCTTGAAATTTGTTTTTGTCTTCCAGGGTGTTAGCTATCCAGCCCAATTTTGTGTCATCTGCAAATTTGATCAGCATTGCCTGCACCTCCTCCTCCAAGTCATTCATAAAAATGTGGAAGAGCACTGGGCCCAGGACTGAGCCCTGTGGTACCCCGTTTGTTACCTCTCCCCAGTTTGAGAAGGTCGCATTGATAAGCACTCTTTGAGTCCGACCCTGTAGCCAACTGTAGATCCACCTGACAGTTGTTTCATCTAGCCCACTTAGAGGTAGTTTGCTAAACATGAACCTACCAGGACACTGCAATCAACATCTGAGGCCTTGCTCCGAATACCACCTCTAAGAGAAGCTCAGAAGGTGGCAACAAGGGAGAGGGCCTTCTCAGGGGTTGCCTGCCCACGAAGCCCACCTGATGCCAACACTGTCATCTTTTCGCCACCAGGTTCAGACTGTCCTCTACTCCCAGGCATTTAATGGCATAGGATGGGGCATTTATGTCAGCTCAAGTCTAGCTTTTTATTGCAATTGATTTTAGCTTTTTAAATTGTTTTTAGTTTTGTATATTAAAAAACATGTATACTGTGTTTTATTATCTTTTATCTATTCATATTTTTTGAGAATTGTTGTGAACCACCCAGAGAGCTTTGGCTATTGGGTGGTATAGAAATGAAGATGACGATGACGATGAAGTCAGAGAAATCCACAGTGGATTCAAATGAGTTCAGCCTTCTATGAATCTGACCTATGGATTCCACAGCGGACCAACTTTTCCCAATTTTTGCACGCACTTGTGGACTGTTTTTTAAAAACTTTTGTAGGGGATTTGCACAAATGCCATTTGTGAAACTGCACACTTGCGATAATGCACATTAGCACTAATGTGCTTGTACACTAATGCACATTAGCACTAATGTGCACTTGCGTAAGTGGAATGAAAGTTGTGTACATCCCCACCTCCCAATCCAGTTCCTTCAATTAACAGACTATGGGACGAAAGACACCTGACAATCTGCACACCACAGATGGAATGGATTTAACAAAATCTATACATCCCTATGCATGACTGTATAAGATGAAAAAAAAAATGCATATGAGGATCTATAAATCCAAATTTCCTTGTGCTCTATGAACTGTTTGCATTATTTGCTTCATCTGTTGAGTGGATAGCTAAGCAGACAGCCTATGACAAGTCCCCACCACACAAGCATGGGACACAAGATGTTTACCTGGGCCACCTGGGCCTAAATCTAGCCCTGAACAGCTCCCTCACACCGTTTGTCCCCAGCACATGTTATTCAATGGCAAACTGGCAATGTACATGAAGGTTCTATTAAGTTTTGATGGCTAATAATATCTGCTGATAGTCCTGTCAGTCAAGTGGTGTGTGTTTAGGTTGGGGGAGCTCCCCTCACCCACGCATTCCTTGTGATGTGAAATCAGACACAGACACGCACTTTAGAGACGGATGGAGCAGATACATGCTTGTATCTTATTGCATCCTGCCTTCTGCAACTAAAGGAGTGAAGAAAAAATTGGAGGGGAAACTAGGATTCTCATTGAGGCTTCCCCAGATATTTCTGGCATCACTGCTGCCCATCAAGCTCCGCATTAGCCAAAGGAATCTTCTGCATAACGACAGTATAAACATCTGCTGTAGTGTGCAAGGAAAAGAGGAAAATCTAAAAATACAGATGTCTCTGGGGACCTGGAGAGACTCCAGGAGTAAAATCCAGATGCCGAAGCACTGCACTGTTAAACACTAGACTTGATGATGAACACACACACACACGCACACGTCATGCTAGCATCTCATCATTGCTGCTGGAACAGATCTCATTCCCTTGTTGAGATTGTGCTAGAAGGTATTTGGGATCATGCTGTAGTATTAATTGTTTATTCCTCACCTTCCCTCTAAGGAACCCAAGGCAGTGTACATCATCTCCCTCTGCCCATTTATACTCACAACAACCACGTGAGGTAGGTTAGGCTGAGGGATACAATAAAGAGAAACAGAGATTGAGTGAGTGTGAGAGAGTACTACAATAAAATAAACATGCAAATAACATTAGCAGTAACTTCCCCCCGCCCCATCAAACTAACATCTTCTTGTTGTTGTTCAGTCGTTCAGTCGTGTCCGACTCTTCGTGACCCCATGGACCATAGCACGCCAGGCCTTCCTGTCCTGCGCTCTCTCCCGGAGCGTGCTCAAGTTCATATTCATTGCATCCGTGATGCTATCTAGCCATCTCATCCTCTGCCGTCCCCTTCTTCTAACAGTCAACAAATTAAAATGAAGAATGGGAGGGAGGCATTTCAGATTTCAGCAAGTGGAGAGGAAAGGGTGGGGGAGAAGTTTCAGCAAGGTTTAAAAGCCTGTCCCTGGATATATTCAATATTTAAATTGCAAAAAGCAAACAAACAAAGAACAGAACAGTGGATTTGGGAACGTTTGCTGTGGTTGCATAACTATAGCAAACAGCAGTGCAGCTGAGCCAGAGGGATTTATTTATGCATGCTATTGTATTGATTTGATTTATAGCCCACCTATCAACAGGTTCACAGGGAGGCTTTTAAAAAGTTAAAAATTACAATAAAACAAATTAAAATAAGAACATTAACATACCACAATATAAAGAGCAGTATAAAAGCAATTGTGATAATTAAAAACAATCACCAATAATTAGGGATGCCGGAGAAATCTGCAACAGAACCAAATTAATTTGGTTTTTCATGAATCTGACCCACAGATTCTGCGGTAGACCAGTTTTCCCCCTGTCAGGTGGATTCCACGGACCTGAGGACTGGCTTTCCATTTTTCTCAACGTTTGCCCAAATTTCGTCATAGAAAAAGATGCAAAATAAAAAAATCTTGGCCAAAAATATGCACTCCCCCCATAAAGCATGAAAATGCGCATTCGGGGGGGAGGAATTGCACATTTTTGCAGGTGCAAAAATGCACAAATGCAAATTTGCGTAAATTCAGAAACAGAAAAAATATCCGATTCTGGCCATGGGCGCACGATGGAACAAAATGTGCCTGACAATCTGTGAAATGCAGCCCAAACATATTTTATACAATCCGTACATCCCTACCAATAATCTGTCTGTCTGTCTGTCTGTCTAATTCAGGGGTGCAGAACCTCCTGCCTGTGGGCCTAATATGGCCTACAGGGCATCCTGATCTGGCCCACACAGCCTCTTGGGGTTCCTCCAGGGATGGTGCTTAGGCTCGGAGGGTATCTGAGATCAGAGATGACCATTGAGATTCCCCGCCTGGCATGTGACAGCAGCAGAATCCCTGCTGTTACTTCCAATCAGAGATTGCAGCGGGGGGCAAAGGGTGGCGGGTACTGATCCTCACCCGAGCTGGGGAAAGTGGCCACTCTCCCCACAGGCAGGGAAGTCCCAACACCCCTCATCCCTGCTACTTAACGTTAAGCATTGTCACTAGAAGTACTTCCCCCAGTGGTGGGACAATGAGATGGGCCTCCCCCAGATCTAAGGACAAGGGCAGGCTTGTCCAGGGAGAGGTGTTCTTTAAGGAAGCTGATAGGTGGGAGATTCAGAAGAGGCAGGAGGAAGGTAAATTGTCACACAGCTCATCTCTCATTTATGGAATTTATTGCCAACTGGTGTGGTTGTGGCCATTAGCTTAGATGGCTTTAAAAGGGGATTAGACTACAGCTGTGCACAAATGGCCTGTTAAAATTCTCCAGGGTACTTGTGGGCAGAGAAACTGGGGACACAATTTCACCGAATTTCTCCTAGGGGAGAAGAAATTCTCCAACAGTTTCTCATAGGTATGACTGTAAGACTCACAATGGGCAAGGGTTGTGGCACAGCTTCTTTATTTTTTCCTGAGGATTTTTGTTTTTTTCTGCTGCCACTATAAGTGTTGAGGCTTCCACTTTTCTGCATCATTCTCATGGCATTTTATAATTTATTTTGGTGGTGGTTTTGAGCTTACCTAATCACCGCGATGTGGTGAAGGGTGTTGCATGTGTGTGTTTTCTATTACACATCTCTCCATTGCTCTGCAGCTTCCCAGGCTGCCTGTGCTTCCTGATCTGAGAAAAACCCTATGGGAAGAATTATTTTATTGTGTCTTCCCCTGGGCTTTAGTTGAAGCGTGGGAAGCTGAGGAGGCTACAGACTGCCACAGAGATGATTGTACAATTGAAGACAGGACACTTGTGTATGCTCCTTGGCCACCTCCTAAATAAGGTAAGCACAAGAACCCCAAACCCAACCCATGAGAATTTCTCTGAAATCTCATCTCCTTTGAATTTCTTTTCAAAAGCAATTTCTTTTCTATCAAATTGAATGAGAATGGCCGAAAAAACTGTGGGATAAATTTTCTGCACAGCACTAGATTAGACACATTCATGGAGTGCAAGGCTAGGGATGGACGAAAGGGAATTACCTGGTCCCGCAGCTTGCTTCGCGGTGGGGGGAGGCGCTTCGGTTCTCCCCCCGAAGTTCAGGCGAGGGGGGGGAGGCGCCCCGCCTCGCCTGGCTGAAATTCAGGCCGGGGGGGAGGTGCCCCATCCCTCGCCGCCGAAATTCAGGCCGGGGAGGAGCGCCCCATCTACCCAGCCGCGAAAAAAAAAGGAAAGTAAAAAAAAACACAAAACCACACCCGTGATAGGCTACGTAACGATTTACGTAGCGTATCACGGCTAGATTTCCAAAGTCAGCCATGATAGGCTATGTAAATCGACACGTAGCCTATCACGGGTGACTTTGGGAAAAAAAAAGCGCGTACGCAAATGGCGGCGCCTATAGGGCGCTGCCATTTGCGTTCCTTAGTTTGGCACGTCTAGTCTATGTAAAGATTTACGTAGACTACGGCGAAAATAAGGGCAATGCAAATAGCATTCCCTTATTTTCGCTGTAGTCTACGTAAATCTTTACGTAGACTAGACGTGCCAATCTAAGGAATGCAAATGGCGGCGCCCCATGGGCGTCGCCATATGCGTACGTGCTTTTTTTTTTTCCGAAGACACCCATGATAGGCTACATTACGATTTACGTAGCCTATCACGGCTGACTTTGGAAATCTAGCCGTGATAGGCTACGTAAATCGTTACGTAGCCTATCACGGGTATGTGTGTATGTGTTTTTTTTTTACTTTCCTTTTTTATTTTGAAATGGCGGTGGCGGCAGCCGGTCAGAAGACTGGCCGCCGCCTCCGCCGAAACACCGCTGAAACGCCGCCGGGACCCGCCGCTGCGAGGGACATTCGCACGCGGTAAGTCCCATCCCGGAGGGGGCGGGGGGCCAGCGGAGAATTTCACCACCAATTTCGGGGGGCCGAATGCGTTGGCATTCAGCCTCCTGGAGATTCGTGGAGAAATTCTCCGCCATCCCTAGCTAGGGATGGACGAAAGTCCCTTACCTGGTCCTGCAGCTTGCTTCGCGGTGGGGGGGAGGTGCTCCATTTCTCCCCCCGAAATTCTTGGCGGGTGGAGAGGCGCCCGTCCCTCCCCGCCTAAATTCTGGCTGGGGGGGAGGTGCCCCATCCCTCCCCACCGAAATTCTGGCCGAGGGGGAGTGCCCCGCCTCTCCGGCCGCGAAAGTTCTTCTGCCAGGAAGAAGTAAAAAAAAAAGAAATCGTGATAGGCTACGTAAAGATTTACGTAGCCTATCACGGCTAGATTTTCAAAAAACACCGTGATAGGCTACGTAAATCTTTACATAGCCTATCCTGGCTGACTTTGGGGGGGGGGGAAAGCACGTACACAAATGGCGGCGCCCATGGCACCATTTGTGTTCCTTATTTTGGCGCAGGTAGTCTACGTAAAGATTTACATAGACTACGGCGAAAATAAGGGCAACACTATTTGTCTTGCCCTTATTTTCGCCGTAGACTACATAAATCTTTACGTAGACTACCCGTGCCAAAATAAGGAACGCAAATGGCGGCGCCAATGGGCGCCGCCATTTGTGTACGTGCTTCCCCCCCCAAAGTCAGCTGTGATAGGCTACATAAAGATTTACGTAGCCTATCACGGTGTTTTTTGAAAATCTAGCTGTGATAGGCTATGTAAATCTTTACATAGCCTATCAGGTTTTTTCTTCTTTTTTTTTTACTTGGAAATGGCGGTGGCGGCAGCCGGTCGGAAGACCGGCCGCCGCCGCCAGGACCCGCACAATGTAAGTCCCATCCCAGGGGGGGGCGGGGGGGCAGACCATTTCTCCACCAATTTGGGGGGGCTGAATGCGTTGGCATTCGGCCTCCTGGAGATTCGTGGAGAAATTCTCCGACATCCTATGTACAACTAACATTTTACTTCAGCTGGAAACATACCCCGCAAAATCTGAGGATGTGCCACGGCTCCAGGGAAATCCAGTGAGCCCCAAGTGAAAAAATGCAAATGCTATTTTGAGCTTCATTAATAGGGGTATAGCTTCCAAATCATGTGAAGTACTAGTTCCGCTCTACTCAGCACTGGTTAGGCCTCATCTGGAGTACTGCATCCAGTTCTGGGGACCACAATTTAAGAAGGATGCAGACAAGCTGGAAAAGGGGTCAGAGGAGGGCAACAAAGATGATCAGGGGACTGCAAACAAAGTCCTATGAGGAGACGCTGAAAGAACTGGGCATGTTTAGCCTTGAGAAGACTGAGGGGAGATAGATTAGTGCTCTTTAAGTACTTGAAAGGTTGTCACAGAGAAGAAGGCCAGGATCTCTTCTCCATCATCCCAGAGTGCAGGACACGGAATAATGGGCTCAAGTTACAGGAAGCCAGATTCCGGCTGAACATCAGGAGAAATGTCCTGACTGTTAGAGCAATACGACAACGGAACCTACCACCTGGGGAGGTGGTGGGCTCTCCCACACTGGAGGCATTCAAGACGAGGCTGGACAGCCACCTGTCAGGGATGGTCTGACTTGGATTCCTGCATTGAGCATGGGGTTGGACTCGATGGTCTTGTAGGCCCCTTCTAGCCATACTATTCTATGATTCTATGATTCTAGTCTATGATTTCCCGATGGCAGCCCCCCCCCCCGGACCAGACTTAAGGGGGTTTGCCCATCCCAATTCCCACCTCCAGGTTCGGACCAGCTGCTGATGGCAACAAGAGAAGGCAAAGAGAGAGAGAGAGAGAGAGAAACTGATGAAATATATTAGCATGAAGTATATTAGCTTTGGAACTCCCTGGCCCTGGAGGTCAGGCAGGCTCCAGGCTCCAGCACTGTACTGCACCTCCTGAAAACATCTTGGATAGCTTGCACCTTGGAGAGCTCCTTTAGAGTTCTGACTTGGTCTGACTAAAACCCAAAGTGGATTCACTGCCCGACTGACATCGGAGCCACCAGCCTCCATTGCAGAGAACAGTTCTGTGTTTGAAGACGCCTTCTGTTTGAAGGGTTGTCCAGTCCAAATCTAGCTGAAAGATAAAGAACCCTGATGTCAGGGTTGGATCGGAGCTCAGAGAGCCCCAAAGCAGTGCTGATTCTGAGGAAGAGATAGAAACGGTGGGAGTGGAGCCCGCACACTGTTCAGAGGAGCAGCCAGGGGGAGAACCCCTCCCAGTACACATTCCTGAGAATGATAGTGACCCTGGCAGGGAGAGGGCAGAGCAACAGCAGTTTCTGGATGCTAGGCACTGGCGCAGCATCAAGTGGGAGATGGCAGGTGCTGAGAGGAGGTGCTCAGTCCGCTTGGCGTGACAGCAACAGCGGCACCCCGATGCCCCACAGAAAAGGTGTGGACTCTCTCCTCCTAGCTCATAAGTTCAGAGGTTTCCCACCTTCCCCTCCAAACAGAGATCAACTGATTCCTAAGGTTAGAACCACCAAGTAGGCAGCTGTCTTAAGTCTCTCTTGTAGGATCAAGAAATTAGCACGTGTAAGCGTCATTAAGTTGAATGGAAATAAAACCTTGGAAAAGAGCCCTATCATCTGCGTGTTGATTCTGGCTACCTGAGGATTTCAGAAGGCAGCAGGGGTGACCTCTTGACACCTAAGAAGGGAAAGCCCTGAAGTTGCCCATCAACACTTCACACCATGACAGCAGACCAAGCAGGCAGAGATGTCAGAGAAATCAGCAAAAGAATAGATGGCTTCAGTTGCTCATGAACCTGACCCAAAGATTCTGCGGTGGACTGGCTTTCCCCCTGTCAGGTGGATTCTGCGGATTTGGGGACCGGTTTTCTAAGTTCCCCAAATTTTGCGCATATTTCGTTGTAGAAAAATATGCAAAAATAAAAACTCGGCCCAAAATGCACGTTTTCTCCATAGGCTAAAGCATGAACATACACATATTGGGGGGATTTGTGCAAATTTGAAAACAGGGAAAAAAATCCAATTCCATCGATGGACAGATGACTGAGCAAAAGGCGCCTGACAATTCATGAAACACAGACAGGATGGATTTTACAGTCTGTACATCCCTACACACAGGTCACCTGGATACAGTCTTCCACATAGTGGTGAGATGAATTGTATTTCTATTTCTGTCTTCAAGGCCTCAAGTTGCCCACCCTGCTGTAGGGGTGGCAAGGTTTATACTGTCCCAAACCTTGTTTCTCATACGCCTCTGGATATTTTTACTTGGAAGGGTCTCAGACTCAGAACGTGCAGCATACTGATTAGGTGCATGAACTAGAAGCGAATATGACCTGGAGTTTCAATCTTTTCTAAATTATCCCAGTCAATTCTAAAATTAATACTGTTAAATATGCCTTGGGAAGGAGCTGTAGCTCAGGGGTAGAACACCTGTTTTGCAGGCAGCAGGTCCCAGGTTCAATCCCCAGCATCTCCAGGTGGGGATAGGAAAAAACTCCTGCTGGAAACCCTGGAGAGCCATTGCTGCCAGTCAATGAGTCTGTTCACACAAGATGATAACCCACACTGAGTAACCCACATAACTCACGTGGACCTCCAAAGCATTCTTACCAAATAAAAATGGAGGGCAGCTGCAGCCCAGCCATTCATTTCAGAATGCACCTAGAAAAATGAAAAGTAAGCTGGACTGGAGAGTGTCCTTGAGTGCGGGCAGTGAGGGGTGTGTGCTTTGCTTGTGTGCCCTCTTTCTCAGTGCATGTTTCGCCTGGGATTTGGTGTGGTGTGAGTTTTGACTGCAAGTTTCTCTGAGCAGTACCAGTTTGCCTTCTATGAAAGTGGTATTTTGTTGTGCTGGGGACAAATAAGTAATTTGGAATTTGAGGTTCAGCCCCCACCTCTGCCTTGTACTCAGCTTCTTGGTCAAGCTTCTTGTGTCTGAGCCTCATCAGTTTGCCTTCTGTGAAATGTGCACCAGTTGCTGGGGGACATGGGGGGGAGGATGCTGTTGCACTCATGTACTGCTAGTGGTTTCCTCCTTGATAGCTGGTTGGCCATTGTGTAAACGGAATGCTGGACTGGACGGACCCTTGGTCTGATCCAGCATGGCTCTTCTTATGTTCTTATGTTCTTAAATGGGTTTCTTAGAACTAGACACAGCCATCATGGCAACCACTCTGTGAGAGCACCCACAATACCCTCTTAAAATTTGACATTTGCCTACTGCCCCTCAAAGGTTGAGAACCTGATCTATTCTGTCCCTTGTTCAGAATTTCTTTAACTACTAAGGGGGGGTGTGTGGTAAAAATACACAACAACTGGGAAGCCACATTCAGACTTCTTGAAGGAAACTCAGCAAAGCTGTTAACAAGACCAATCACCTATGAGTCAAAGAGGGCCATCCGCAGTGCACTGAAATCAACTCCTCCTGCATTTAATAAGTCTGGAGTGGATTGTGCCAAGTGAGCCACCACAATGCTACAAATCTGATCTCCTGAAGGTATTGTTTTCACCACCCTGCAGAGTATATGTATGAGCTACTGGTTACCCAAAATGAAGTACTTCTGAAAAATAACAAGGTACAGAGATGCAGATCCAAGTAGGCCTGGGTCAACAAAACCAATAGGCAAACAAAAATGGTGCTGTTTGAAAATGTGGAATGCCACGTTGCAGCTGTCCTTTGCGTAAATAGAAGTTTACAGCCGGGGTGTTGGGTGTGGGTCTGGAGGAACCTGTACCTCAGCCATCAGGGGATCAGCCCTGCATCTGGAGACAAAATTAGGTCAAATTAGGTGCTTAAATTAAAGAACAAACACAGAAGGGCAGAGAGCGAAATCATTGGTGGGAGGGCAGTATGGGTGCCTCCCTCCACAAGGGCTATTTGCGACTGAGCGAGCTCCTAAAAGGCGATGGATGCTTTCAGATGCTAATGGTGGATCCATGCTTGTTTAGGGCAGTGGTCATTATGCAGATGCTTCTTACACCCCCTCCTGTTACACCACCAGAAGTGACAGAGCAGAAGCAAACAGTACAGGGCAGTGGAGGGGGAGAGGTTCGTTCAGATGCTGTTCTGCATGTCCCACCACCAAGAGAGACTAGGCTAGCAGGTACACGGGATATGGCCTTCTCTGTGGCAGCAGCACCATCCCCTGTGGCACTCTTTCCCCAAAGAACCCAGCCTGGCCCCGTCTTTGTTCAGTTTTAGGTGTGCTGTTAAAACTTTATTGTTCCATATGGCTTTTTAAGAAATTAAACGTATTAGCCCAACACACTGTTCTTAAGATTCTCTCCTGCTTGGAATTCTGCTGTTGGTGATGTTTTAAAGTTTTAACTGTAAATTATAAATAAATATAAATATTGTGGTTTTAAGTGTATGTATAAATGTACTGTTATATTGTGGTTTTCAGCATTCATATTTGATATTGTTTTATGCTGCACTTTGTGGTTTTAAATTCTGTGAACCGCCCAGAGAGCTTCAGCTAGTGGGTGGTATAGAAATGAAATACATAAAATAAAATGAAT
The DNA here is from genome assembly GCF_057233095.1 of Heloderma suspectum. Classification (NCBI taxonomy): domain Eukaryota; kingdom Metazoa; phylum Chordata; class Lepidosauria; order Squamata; family Helodermatidae; genus Heloderma; species Heloderma suspectum. The sequence continues at coordinate 305,452,344 of NC_139461.1, read as the reverse complement.
AAAATAAAATAGAAATAAATTAAAAAGAACAATCCTGCTTTTTGAAGCAAGCTCTGTAACCTTGTGCCTATAACTCAAGGTGATGAGAGAGAGGGGTATAGATTTCCCTGCTTGTAGCCTGGAGAAACAAGCCTTTCTGCATATTCCTAGCTCTTTATCTCCTTTTCCTGCTTGCCCAGCCATGCACTGTGAGTGCTTATCCAGGGGTAAGCTAGCCTGTTCCAGCCCTGCACAGAATAGATCTCCTGCTGCTGGTGGCAGAATATCTTGGCTGCTTGTACTCAGGACTGGCCTCAAGGGTAGGCATGGTGGGGCAGATACGGAGGGGCCACCCCCAAGGAGGGGCCCACTGGCAGGTGCCCACTGACAAGGGTTGCTCCTCCTCTTCATCATTGCAACCTGCATGTTCAGTTGCCTCTTGCTCTGGTCCAGACAACAGTGGTAGTGAGAAAGAGGAAGGGCAGATGCCGCTGCCCACTTGCTTACTGGCTCTCTTTCTGTCGAGCAAGTAAGTGGTAGCAATGATGGGGAAGAAGATGAGGAGCAATAGCAGCCTATGACAGTGGTGGTGAGAAGGGAGATTCACAGAGGGAGGGGGCCCATGGAGGAGGTCTTGCCCAAGGGCCCTCCAAACCCTGGAGCTGGTACTGCTAGTGATATGATATTATCCATTCAGTCATGTCCAACTTTTGGCGATTCTATGGATCATCTCTCTCCATGTATCCTGATCTTGTACTATTTCTTTGAGCTGTTCCATGCTCTGGTTGGTATCAATTTTGATGGTATCTAGCCATCTTGTTCTTTGGTGGCCAGGTTTCCTTTTACCACTAACCAATCCGAGCATAACTGCTTTTTCTAGTGAGCTCCTCTAAATAACATGGCCAAAATAAGTCAATCGCAGTTTCATGATTTTTCCATCCAATGACATGTCTGGGTTTATATGTTCCAGTACTTGCTTATTTGTTATCTTAGCTGTCCAAGGAATGTGCAAGAGCCTAGTACTGCTAGTACTACTGTGAAATACCGAATTCCAGGTTAGAGAGTCACTCCAGATCACAGCCTTGGCCAGTCTTCTATCCCCTTTCCACATAAGACTGGTTTCTACCGCTAAAGCAATGGAGAACCCTTGTGGAAGCAGCAGAAGGCACATCCACTCATACAAAGGGGGGGCCGTTCTCCTATTTCCCTCCATTTCCCCTCCAGCTACAGCCCTCTGAGCCATATCCCAGGGTTCTGGAGGGTCTGCTGCCACTCCGGAGTGGCTTTTGGGAAGCCCGAGGAGGATGTAGCAGGGAAGAGGAGGAAAGGCAGCCTTCATGCACACAAGGAACAGTGTTCATGGTTCTCTGGATCTCTCCCATTGCCTTTGCCTGAATGAAGTAAGGTGTCCTGGCTAGGGCTAGGACCCATGGAAAGCTTCTGGTCAGTCAGGTGCCTGGTAGAAGGACGCTTGGTCTGGCAAGGCAAGAGTCGCAGTCAGTCTGCAGTTATGTCAAGTGAACAAGAGCAACAGCACCTTGGAGAGTGCTTTGCAGGATCGGTTAGACTAGGGTAGTTCCTCAAGGAAAGAGCTGCTGCTCTAAGTAAGAAACTAGCAGTAACTGAGGCCTTATGTAGGCCAGTCAGCTCTGGTACCACTGAAGCTGCAACTTAAACTGGGTGCTGACTGTAGGGATGTCAGAGAATTCCGCCATGGATCTCGGGGAGGCCGAATGCAAGTGCATTCGGCCCCCCGAAATCGGTGGTGGAACGGCCTGCCACCCCCCTGCCACCCCCGGGACGAGACTTACCTGGGGCAGATCTTCCGGGCAGCGGCGGCTCCGGCAGCGGTTCCAGCGGCGGTTCGGCGGCTGTGGCGGCCGGTCTTCCGACCGGCTGCCGCCGCCGCCATTTCCAGTTAAAAAAAAAAAAAAAAGACGTGATAGGCTACGTAAAGATTTAAAAAAAGGTTAAAAAAAAAGTGATAGGCTACATAAATGTTTACGTAGCCTATCACGTCTGACTTAAAAAACAAACAAACCCGCGTGTACGCAAATGGCGGCGGCTACGGCCGCCGCCATTTGCATACGTGCATTGTTGTTGTTTTTTAAGTCAGACGTGATAGGCTACATAAACATTTATGTAGCCTATCACGGCTGACTGCAGGGATGCAAACGGCAGCAGCTACGGCCGCCGCCATTTGCATCCCTGCTAGCCAGCGGCCGGATGTCCGGCTGCTGGCGGAGCCGGCCAACGGCTCCGCAGAATCCCTGCGGAGCGGAGCCAGCTGGCCAGGATTCCAGGGAGGAGGCGCAGAGCGCCTGTCCCCGCGGCGAGGATTCCGGGTGGAGGGACGGAACGCCTCCCCCCCCATCAACATAATCCACGAACAGGTAAGTGACTTCCGTACATCCCTAGCTGACTGCAGCCATAAAGGGCCCAGGCTCATCTCTGCATCCTAAAGCTCCCGTGCAGTTGAGAGACCTGAGGAGCTTTGGGAGAGCCATTCTTGGAGGCTGAGGTGGATGGGAGGGCCAAGTCCTTGGGCCTGGGGATGATGACGATGATGACGATGATTCCCTACCTTTCCCCAGTATTGGAACACAAGGTGGCTTACAAAAACTAAAACATATACAATTAAAACATGAAAATATACAAAAGTTAAAATATAAATTAAACAATAATATAATTAAAATTATATTAAAACATTAAAACAGCATTTTAAAACAACATTTTAGCAGCTTATCCCCAGGTTCCAACTATGTCCCAAAGGCCTGCTGGAACAAGAATGTTTTAGCCTGCCTCCGGAAACACATCGAGGAGGGAGCCATCCTAGCCTCCCTGGGAAGGGTGTTCCACAGCTGTGGGGCAGCCACCGAGAAGGCCTTCTCCCGGGTTCCCACCAAATGTGCCGGTGACAGTGGTGGGACTGAGAGAAGGGCCTCCCCAGAAGATTTCAGAACACGGGCAGGTTCATGAGGGAGGATATGGTCTTTCAGATAACCTGGACCGGAGCCATATAGGGCTTTATAGGTCATAGCCAGCACTTTGAATTGTGCCCGGAAACAGTCTGGAAGCACATGAAGCTGTTTTAACAAGGGAGTTGTATGCTCCCTGTAGCCAGCCCCAGTCAAGAGTCTGGCAGCAGCTCTTTGAACCAGCTGCAGTTTCCGAACACCCTTCATAGGCAGCCCCACGTAGAGCGCGTTGCAGTAATCCAAACGGGATGTATAACTAAGGCATGTGTCACTGTGGCCAGATCAGACATCTCCAGGAATGGGCACAGTTGGTGCACTACTTTTAACTGTGCAAAAGCACTCCTGGCCATGACTGAAACCTGAGCATCCAAGCTTAGGGCTGAATCCAGAAGCACCCCCAAACTGTGAACCTGAGTCTTCAGGGGGAGTGTAACCCCATCCAACACAGGCTGAATCCCTATTCCCTGATCTGCCTCTTGACAGACCAAGAGCACCTCTGTCTTGTCTGGATTAAGTTTCAATTTGTTCTCCCTCATCCAGATCCAGACCATTACTGATGCCAAACACAGGTTAAGGACAGAAACAGCTTCCTTGGAATCTGGTGGAAAGGAGTAGAGTTGGGTGTCATCAGCATATTGGTGGCACTGAACTCCAAAACTCTGGACAACCTCTCCCAGCAGTTTCATGTAGATATTAAATAGCATGGGGGACAGGACAGAACCCTGAGGGACCTCGTAAGCTAACGGCCACGGAGTCAAACAGGCATCCCCAAACACCACCTTCTGAGTTCACCCTGCAAGGAAGGAATGGAGCCACTGTAAAACAGTACCCCCAAGTCCCATCCCAGCGAGGTGTCCCAGAAGAATATCATGGTCAATGGTATCGAATGCCACTGAGCGGTCCAGCAGAACTAACAGGGACACACTCCCCCTGTCCAGTTCCCAGAGTAGGTCATCCACCAAGGCGACCAAAGCTGTCTCTGTCCCATACCCAGGCCTAAAACCAGATTGAAATGGATCAAGATAATGTGTTTCATCCAGGAACCCCTGTAGCTGGGAGGTCACCACATGCTCTAATACCTTGCCCCCAAATGGTACGTTAGTGAATGGATGTTATCTAGTATGGTGGAATTCAGGGAAGGCTTCTTCAACAGAAGTCTCACAACCACCTCTTTTAAGCATAATGGAACAATACCTTCTTCCAAAGAGGCATTAACCACTCCCGTTATCCTCTCAGGCAGTTCTCCTATGGCCTCTTTAATAAGCCAGGAAGGGCAAGGATCCAGCATGCATGTGGTAGCTCTCACTGCTCCAAGAATCCTGTCCACATCCTCGGGCAGAATACATCAGGGGTTCTTGAGGGTCCTTCTCGGAGTTGGGTAATCAATATCTCATAGGGCTCAGAGTCCTCCATAGGGTGACACTGAACTTCCAGAACCAGGGCCATGACATAAGGATTTACCTCTGGTACTTTCTTCATAGCATCCTGAAGGGATACAGCCACCTGCATGGCCAGGTTCCCCAGGCTGACCTCTAGCTCCAGGAAACCCAGGGGGCCCAGTGCTTCCAGGGGATCCTTTTGAGCCTTGCTTGCCAAGCACTTCTTCCCCCACTGGCCCTGGAGGGGAAAACAGAAACACCACACTGTCAGTCTGGGATGTTGACAGGCTTTGGCTTATGACCAGGTGCTCTGAGGAAAGATAAAAGATAAAGAGGCAATAGTTTAGTCCCAGCTCATACATTCACCCAGGGCAAGGCTGCAGTGACACAGCAGAGGAGTGATGCAAGCTCCCCTTTCACCACAGAGATAGCCCATACCCATCCCCTGCCATGTGAACTGAGCCCTCCATGTGAATGGCCAGTCAGGAGAAAGACCACTTCACTTGATCTTTCACTGTTGTTTGAGGGGGAAGCATCATACAAACTGGGCTTAAGAACATAAGAAGAGCCCTGCTGGATCAGACCAAGGGTCCATCTAGTCCAGCATTCTGTTCACACAGTGGCCAACCAGCTGTCGACCAGGAACCCACAAGCAGGGCATGAGCACAACAGCACCCTCCCACCCATGTTCCTCAGGAACTGGTGTACATAAGCACACTGCCTCTGATACTGGAGGTAGCATATAGCCATCAGGACTAGTAGCCATTGATAGCCTTCTCTTCCATGAATTTGTCCAACCCTCTTTTAAAGCCATCCAAATTGGTGGCAATCACTAGTCACTACATCATGTGGAAGTGAATTCCATTGTTTAACTATGTGCTGTGTGAAGAAGTACTGTATCCTTTTAGCTGTCCTGAATCTGCCATCAATCAGCTTCATGGGATGACCCCATTGGGTTCTAGTATTGTGAGAAGGAGGAAAATCTCTCTCTATCCACTTCCTCCACACCATGCATTATTTTGTACACTTATATTGTGTCTCCCCTTAATCGCCTTTTCTCCAAGCCAAACAACTGCAGCCGTTGTAACTAGGGATGCTGGAGAAATTTGAGACGGACTAAAATGAGCTTGGATTTCTAAGAGTCTGGCTTGCGGAATCTGCTGTGGAGTGATCCCCTCAGGCCGTGCGCAGTCTGTGGACTTTCGGATGATTTTTTTTTTACTTTCACGAAATTTATGCATATAAATTCGTAGGAAAATACGTACGTTTCTGCTGAGGAAACGTTGAATGGAATGGGGGACAATACTCTAAATGTTACGTACTAAGGTAAAGTATGTAAATACTTACGTAAATACTTATGTAATTATTTGCGTATTTTTCCGCATGACAAAAAGAAATCTGCATCTGTCTGTGGGCAGATGACAGAACGAAAGGCTCCTGACAATCCACAAAACACAGAGAGGATTTTACACAGTCCGGACATCCCTAGTTGTCACCTTCCCTCATAGGGGAGCTGCTCCAGCCCCTTGATCATTTTAGTTGCTCTTCTTCTCTGCACTTTTTCCAGCTAGGGATGTTGGAGAAATCCTCCATGGACCCCAATGAGGCCGGATTCTACTGAATCTGGCCCCCTGAAGTCCGTGGCGGATCAGATCTCCTACCTCCACCTCCCCACGAAGTCCCTCACCAGCCAGATCCTGCCTGCCGCTGGCTCCAAAGCCCCAGCAATATGGCCGCCATTGCTGTATCACTGGCTGGACTGATGTACTGCATCCCTGCTCTTTGACGTGATAGGCTACGTAAATCTTTACGTAGCCTTGCATGAAAAAACAGGGACGCAAATGCGTATTTGTGTCCCTGTTCCTTCACAGAGTTTGCATCTGCAATACATCAGTCCAGCCAGTGATACAGCAATGGTGGCTGTATTGCTAGGGCTTTGGAGCCAGCTGGAGGGGATTCTGGGGTGGGGGAGGAATGGATCGCCTCCGCCCCCCCAGCAGTCCCCCTGAAGACAGCAAGGTAAGAGATTCGTACATTCCTATTTCCAGCTCTACAATGGCTTGTTTTAGGCTTCCTTGGGTTCAGATCCTCAATTGGAGGGCTCAAAGGTGATGCCAGACATGAGGGCCCCCCAGCAAGATGCTTTCCATGGGACACCTCCCCCCTGGCTGTTCTTCATGCCACCCCTGATCTGCTTCTCCTTTTTTTTTAACCCGTTGGGTGGCAACTTTTGAACCTGTTGAGTGGGAAGGAATGGCAGCACTGGTGATGGTAGTGGTGGGAGTGGTGAGCGTGGTGGCAACTCCTCCTCCTCTTACTCACTGCCAGACTGTTGCCTGCCACCATTCACAGTAAACCAAAGGGCTTTGGTGGCAGTTGGATGGTTGAGGCTTCAGCTGCGCTCCATTTTAAAGTATTTCCCCTTTGAACACATCTTCAGAGTAGAAGTGTGATAAACCAATTAGGGATGTGTGATCAATAAGGGCACAGGGATGGTGAGGGAGCAGTCGTCTTGTGGCTCAGATGCCCTCACTGGCTGCACTTGTCCCAAGGCAGCATCTGATTAGTTCAGCTCACTGCTCCTCTGAAGACTTCTCCAAAGAGGAAATGCTTTCATTTAAAATGGTGCACGGCTGCAGGCTCAACTAGGGATGGTGCGGGTGCCCGATTCCATCTGGGAATCCAGTAGAACCACCCCTGGCCGCACCCCGAGCCCAGCTCGCCGAGCCCCTGCCCCTGCTCAGCCCCTGCGTGCACTGGGCAAACAGCCTGCACTCACTGCAGCAGCCTCCTCGAGCTTCACGGTTGCCATTTTTGAGAAATAAAGTGGCAATCACAAAAATGCACATATTTGTGTATGTGCGAAAATGAACATTTTTGCAAGAACGTGCATTTTCGCACATACACAAATACGCACATTCACAAAATGCGCATTTTCACGCTTGCACAAATGTGCACATTTTGTGAGTGCCGTTTTATTTTTCAGAAAATGGTGACTGTGGAACTCAACGAGGCTACCAAGGTGATGGTGGGCTGTTCACCAAGTGTAGGAGGGGCTCTAGAATGGTCCAGGGACCAGCAAGTGGGGGCAGGGGCTAGACAGGCACCTGGAGAACCCAGACAGGGGTAGGTTTGCACATCCCTAGCCTCGACTGGCTAGCCACTGCCAAAGCACTCTCCTTTGTAGGCAGCCTTTGCTGACTGGTTGGTGGGGGGGTTGTTTGCGCCTTCCCAGACCATGAGACTTTGGACTTCTGCCCTGCGGTCCAGCTCTAGTTAGAGATGGCAAAGAATTCCACCACAGACCCCAATGAGGCTGGATTCCAAATAATTCAGCCTCCAGAGTCTGTGGCAGAACAGAGCACTTACCTCCGCCTCCCTCTGGAATCCGTCTGAGCCGGTTCCTCTGCACGGCATTCCTGCGGAGCCGGCTGCCAGCTCCGCATTGCTGGTGGTACGGCCGACCACCATTGCCGTGCCGTATTGCTGGCTGAGTGAGGGCTAACTCTGGATGCAAATGGCGTGGAGGATGCCATTTGCTGCTGTAAAGCTGTTAGATTAACCTAAATGCAGCCATTTGATCCTCTAAATTGCATATAAACTCCAACTAGCATACGAAAAAAATACCTGTCCAAAAACCTTGCATCTTCTCATGGCAAGACTAGGGAAGATTCAAAGGATCCTATTTTCAGGAATGAATCTGAGCACGTGGAGATAGTTAGCAGCTCAGACTCCAAATGGGGGAACAGCCAGAACCAGGGGAGGCTCCCTCTCTAATGAGCTCAGATATGGGAAGGTGTTCTCCTTAAGACCTTGGCACACAGATGGCTTGGCTTGAAGGGCCCCCCCCCCTCCTCCATGAGAACCCAGGTCTCAGGCAGGAGTAGAGTGAGGGGTGTGACTTGAGGGATGCTAGGGTCCGTCGCAGAGCAAGGCAGGAAAAGTTAGAGGCGGAGCTCAGACACACCTCCAGGTTGGCTATGCGTGATGGCCTACGTAGGAGGGAGCAACTGTAAGACAGTGGCATCACCCCTAAGCTAGTCTGGCCAGGAAGTTCTTGTTCAAACTGCTTGCACCTTCTCTAACTTCCACTTCAGCTCCTCTATTGATATTCATAATTGTGTGGAGTGGCTGTTTCCTTTGTAGCCTGAGAGTTTCCTAGAATTTGCATTTGTAAGGAACCTGGTCGTAGGGATGGACGAAAGTCCCTTAGCTGATCCCAAAGCTTGCTTCACGGCGGGGGGGGGGGAGGCGCCCCGTCCCTTCCCACCGAAATTCTGGCTGGGGGGGAGGCGCCCCATCCCTCCGGCCGCGAAACCTCGTCTCCTGCCGGGACGCAAATGGCGGCGGCCGTAGCCGGCACCGTTTGCGTCCCTGCAGTCAGCCGTGATAGGCTACGTAAATGTTTACGTAGCCTATCACGGCTGACTTTGAAAAAAAAACAAACGCATACACAAATGGCGGCGCCCATGGGCGCCGCCATTTCCATACACGCTTCCCCCCCCCCCAAAGTCAGCCGTGATAGGCTACGTAAACATTTACGTAGCCTATCACGGTGTTTTTAAAAAATCTAGCTGTGATAGGCTACGTAAATCTTTAAGTAGCCTATCCTGTTTGTTTGTTTGTTTGTTTTACTTGCAAATGGCGGTGGCCGGTCAGAAGACTGGCCACCGCCGCCCTGCTGCCGCCCCGCCGCCGGAGCTGCCGCCGCCGCCAGGGACATTCAAGCAAGGTAAGTCCCGTCCCGGGGGGGGGGGTGGCAGACCATTTCTCCACCAATTTCGGGGGGCTGAATGCATTGGCATTCGGCCTTCCGGAGATTCGTGGAGAAATTCTCTGACATCCCTACCTGGTCGTTAACTAATAAAGTAGTGAACCTGAAGCCTGGTATCCTGGAATGTGTTGACTGAGAAGGGAGAGGATGAAAGAACGTGACAGCAGAGAACCCTGAGGTTTTTGTATGGTTTCTGAGAGTGCAGGAATAATTTCTCCTTATTCACTCTCTCCATGCCAACGATGCGTTTACTGTACCTGCTCGACCTCTAGGTCCTTGAGAACCTTCCTCATTTAGTCCAGAAGAACCCTTCTCCCCCTTGGGTCCAGGGGCACCTGTTAGGTGAAAAAGTATACAGTTCCTCTGTTTATGTCCCATTGCTAATCCCCACCTCCCATGAGTCATTTCCAGAAGTTCCCTGTGTGTAAGAACCCTAGAGAAATCCCTTTATTGATTTAGAGCCAAGCTATGCATGTAGTAGAATAATGGGATGCAGTGTTCCCAAGTCTGTACCACTTCAGACCATGGGTAGGGGAACTGACTTTTAGACCATTTTCCCACTAAAAAAAAAAAAAAGGACAACCTCCTGCACCAAGAAATGTAGCATGTTGCTTACATGCTGGTTTTCTACTTCATCCCCAAGGATGGAGCATTCTAACGTTTGCTCCCCAATTAAAATCTCAACAGGTGAAACCCAGGGAAACCTTCACCACACATTTCTGCTACATGTTTGGGTCAGCTGTGGAGTCTGGAAAGCCAAATAGTGCAGGAAGTTACCTTTTATGTCCGTATGAGAAATTACAGAATCTCAGAGTTGAAAAGGACTATGGGGGTCCTTGTGAGCAGCTATGGGTCACTTATAACCTTTTAAGGCTCAGCAGAGGTCCCTTTATTTATATGGTGACTGAAATCCCAAAGCTCCCTTCAACAAATGCCACAGAGAAATGAAGAAGCGGACATCTTCAATAATTATAAATGTTTCCATCGAAGGTGCAAATTTTTCAGTGTTTCATAAAGAGACAAGGACTTGCATAAAACTAGATGAGGCAGAAGTAAGTCAGGATTGGATCCCCTGACATCTTTTTTTCTTAAAAGCAGCTGCACCCCCCAAAAAAACTGGGGCTACAGTTCTGGGGAAAAAGGGGTGTTTAAACTCGCCCCTGCTGTTTTCCCAGTCTAAATCACCCCCCTGAAGTTGCTACTTGCTGCAACTGGGGTAAAACATATAGATGCCTTAGTGGGAAAACTTCTTAGTGGGAAAACTTCTGCTTTGGGGCAAAGGGAAGGGGGAATTCAGAACTGACAAATTCTGCAGGGGAAAAGATTAATGCCCTCTCCCTCCATTCAGTATCCCTGATCCAATCTGGAGATGTGTGGGTGGTCTCATTGAATTAAACAGGGCTTTCTCCCAAATATAGGACTGCAGCCTTAGTCATCATGAAAACTGTGAGAAAAGCACCCTTAAAATGTGGACTTCTTTTTATTTGCTGCCTGGCTGATAATTCTATAGCAGTTTGTAGGGGGAGGGCATCGTATTTCCAAATTCTAGTCATTTGGACTAGATACTTAAAAATGTTTTTAAATAAAGGCTGGGGTTTTGTGGATTGTACTAAGTGCCTTCCAACCACATAAATCTACCTTGTACCTTGAGGAATGCAAGGTGCCCATTCCTACTCTAGGTGAGGTATGGCCAATCCTTCTTCATAAGACATTTTTGCTAAGCCTTTTCAGATATGCCCCCCACCAACACACCTTCACCATGACTCAGCCAGTTTAATATTGTTCAAATGAACCTCATCATGCAGGGGGTCATGTGTATCTGCATCCAGGCGCTCAACCACAGGGATCTGCTTGCATGTGCAGATCTCTTTGGCACCATCAGGGTATGCTTCTGTTCATACACCCTAAAGCAGCTCTGGGCTTTTGCATCACAGAATCACACTGTTGAACTCAGCTTATGCTCCATATTGCATCCCTTAAATAATTGTCCCCATTGTGCCAGCTTAGCCAATTTGCTTTCTAGTGCCTTTGATTCTCTCCCCACCCCTCACGCCCATGAGCAACATTTCAAAAGTACCTTTGGCAAAAACAAAACCCCCAATAAAAATGCCCCTCCATCAGCTCACCTCATCAGTCAGTTTAATAGAGAAGTGCTGGATCTCCTTTTCCTTCCTGCCAGACGTATTACTTGTAAAGGGGCAAGATAAGCAACGGTTTATTAGGCTGTCATCTGACAAGATGTCAGCCCAGTTTCACCACCCTCTTCTCAGGAATCAGCCTGTAAGACCACAAAAGGCCAACTACAAAGCCTAATATCCCCTCCTCAAGTTCAGTTGGAAATGCTTCCTACTGGGGCATCAATATAATCAGTTGGATTGGCAAGCCAGTTCAGGAGCTACAAAAATATCAGAGTGGGCAAGGGAAGAAAAACAGGTTGACAGATTCAGGTTGGTGAGTGATCTACTCTCTGAAGCCTGCCAATTAAATGCCTAACTTGGACTCTTGGCTATAATGAGAAGGAAACAGAAACGAAGGAAGCTTAAGTATCTGTCCTTGCTCTTGGCTAGCCTTTTATTTCTCTTTCACTCTCTTCAGCTCTAATGATAATGCAGCCTGAGCCACTCTGGAGCAGTGTCTAAAGGGGTGGGTGGTGGGTGGGTGGGGGTCCTTGAACAGATGGAGGCTTAATCCTTGTATTAAAACCAAAGGAGCTGCCAGAATGACTCAGCATTTGCAATAAAACAAAGAGTTGTGGTAATGCCTCCTTCTCACAAAACAAGACAGCTTTTCGCTCTGGGCCAAGGCGGCAGGGAGATAAGCTAGCTGGTCCCCCCCCCCCTTCAGCTCAGAAGAGAGCTAGTCCAAAAATAAAACCAAGGAGTATGTGTTAGCCTGCTGAGTTGTGTGATAAGCTTCTTTCCATGTCACTGTTTCCTATGTTGGAAAAAGAAAACCGTATTGGCCAAGAATGCTGCCATCTTGACAAAGGCCTGACAGAATAATAGAATGTGATTCTTCATGGTCCAGGAGGCCAGGAGTTTAACCCAACTGCTCTCCCCTAGGGCAGGAAACCCTCTGCCTACAGCATCCCAAGTAGAGATGGGACGGGCGTCCAGTTGGGGCTCGAAGCCTGGTGAGAAATCACCAGTTTGGCCCCCGCAGTGCCAACCCACAGACCACAGCACTTGCCTGACTCGGCGCATGCTGAGTTGGGCAAATATGTGGACCTCTGGTTCCTCAGTGAGCCGCCTGACACTGCTGCCACTGTAGCAGGGACATGAGGGGGAGAATGGAACTCTCCCCCTCTCCTCCCTTTCCACCTCTGCTACAGCGGTGGCAGAGGGAGGGTTTGCTACAGGCTGGCCAGAATGCTGGAATAGACAGGCCTTTGGTCTGCTCCATCATGGCTCTTCTTAGAATCATATAACCATAGAATAGTAGGGTTGGAAGGGGCCTACAAGGCCATCGAGTCCAACCCCCTGCTCAATGCAGGAATCCAAGTCAGAGCTTCCCCGACAGATGACTGTCCAGCCTCGTCTTGAACACCTCCAGTGTGGGAGAGCCCACCACCTCCCCAGGCAATTGGTTCCATTGTCATATTGCTCTGACAGTCAGGAAGTTCTTCCTGATGTTCAGCCGGAATCTGGCTTCCTGTCACTTGAGCCCATGATTTTGTGTCCTGCACTCCGGGATGATCGAGAAGAGATCCTGGCCTTCCTCTCTGTGACAGCCTTTCAAGTACTTGAAGAGCGTGATCCTATCTCCCCTCAGTCTTCTCTTCTCAAGGCTCAACGTGCCCAGTTCTTGCAGTCTCTCCTCACAGGGCTTTGTTGTATGTCCGTGCATACAACCAGCCTGTCCCGCCGCCCCCTCCAGGGTTCACATAGCCCAGCTTGTGGAGGTGGGTGGCAGTGGCAAGTCATGAGTGCCTGTGCTCGGTGGGCACAAGTGAGTCCGTTCATGCCTAATCCCAAGTGGATATGTGGCCAATCCAGGGCTGGCCCAAGGCATTTTGCTGCCTGAGCCAAAGGACAAGTTGGCACCCCTCCCATTCCATGTACAAAATCTGTCTGGACATGCAGATGAATCTGTCTTCAACACTATTGATGAGGCAACATCCTCCACTGAATCCAAAGGAAGCAGGCTAACGTAAGGGGCACAGAGTAGGCTGCAAGGCACAGAGCTCTCTCCTTGAAGAGCACCTTGCTGCTGCCTCCCACCATCTGCCACCTGAGATAACTGCTTCACCCTGCCTAATGGTAGGACCGGCCTGGGCCAACCTTCCAACTGAAGACTTCTAAGGAAGCTGTTGACTCCCACTGGAACATAGGAAGCTGCCTTATACCAAGCCAGGCCATTGGTCCATCTAGCTGAGTACTGTCTACACCAGGGGAGCAGAACCTCTTTTGGCCCGAGGTCCAAATTCCGTTTTGAAGAAACTCCTGTGGGCCTCATTCCAATGGTGGGTGAGGCCAAAGGCAAAAGGTTGTGGCAAAAATACTAACGTTATTGGCATATTTTAGCTGAACGCTCTTACTGCCAGCCAGGAACTAAGCCTTAGGAGAGGCATTTCACCCCTTTAGAATGGGGGGAAACTGCACAAAAGCCAGGAAAGGAAACCAACAAATGATAAGTGGCTAGGGGAAGGGGGCATGGTCTTCTGGGCCACCCCGGAGGGTGGGACTCCTGGAGGGCTCGACTTGACCCCCAGACCTGAGTTTCTGCACCCCCAATCTATGAGAACTAGTAGTGACTCTCCAAACTTTCTGATAGGCATATTTCCTAGTCCTATCTGGAGGACTGGGATTGGACCTGAGACATTCTGCATGCAAAAATTATGGCCCTTTTCAAATTAGTCCTTCCTTCTCACGCTAGTTAATTTGCTCCCAAGTACTAACAATAACAACAACAACAACAACAACAGGCATTGCACTTTTAGACTGTTCATAACATTCTGCATACTTTCACCAATTGCAATCTTTATAACAACCCTGTAAGGCAGGTCAGAATTACTATCTCGCATATCGTACATGAAAATGTGATATGAAGAGTGAATAGGGGGTTTTCATATATGTATACACACACACACACACATACATATATACATACACACACACACACACACCCTTCTATGTTCTGGCCAGTGATGAGTTTTGAACTGGGGAATTTCCTGATTCATAGCTCAGTCTCTTAGCAGCCATGCTAACCATTTCAACTCAAATACTGGCCCTGCTTTTACAAGTCTCAAAATAGCCACATCTTGATGTTACAGGAGGGATCTTGCTATTTGTTTTTGGTTTAACAAAGGTTAGGGGCAAGTTACAGGGGGTTAAGAGAGATTCTAGCACAGGTGGGTAGCTGAAGCTCATTTTATTTGATTCCACATATCTGAATACAAGTGTTGGCATCTGGGACAGAAAGAGTATAGCTCCATTCCATGAGTATTGCAGCAGGCCTATCAGATGTTCCTAGAAAGCCAGAACTCTAAAGGAGCTATCCAGGATGCAGAACTCTATCCCCAAAATTTTGGGGGTTCAGCACCTTGGATAGGTCCTTTGGAGTTTGGGCTGGTTCTGAACTGAGTCCCAGAATGGATTCACAACCCCACTGAAATCAGAGCCACCAGCCTCCATTGAGATGGAAGTGGAACTGAAGGGGAAGTCTTTTAAGGCTCATGTTAAAATCCAAGCTGGAGAAGAATTTGGGGGTTGTAAGAGGCAAGCATCATAAGCCCACTGAGACATGTTCCCAAGCCTGGAAATATGAGCCTTCATGATGTTTGTACTCAATGCTGGAACACAACTGCATAGCTGCACAAGGAGTGGGAGGGAAGAACATTGTTTCCTTCAAGAGATCCTTGTCAGGGTGGAAACTGAGCCTATAGAGACCCAGAGCTAGGGATGTACGAAAGTGACTTACCTTTCGCGGATTATGTTGATGGGGGGGGGAGGCTTTCTGTCCCTCCCCCCGGAATCCTGACGGGGGGGAGGTGATTCGTTCCTCCCCCCCGGAATCCTCGATGGCCAGCTGTGCTCCGCGGCAGCTCCGCGAAGCAGCCGGCCAGGCCCAGCCCAGCCCAGAGATGTCCGCAGCCGGATTTTTTTTTTTTAACAAGACTGGAAATGGCGGCGGCGGCGGCGGCAGCTGGTCGAAAGACCAGCCGCCGCTGCTGCTGCCGCCAAAGCCACCGCTGGAGCCGCCGCTGCCCAGAAGATCCGCCCCAGGTAAGTCTCGTCCCAGGGGGGATCCGCGGGGGGGCGGGGGGGCAGGCTGTTCCGCCACGGAGTTCTCACGGAGATCCGTGTCGGAATTCTCTGACATCCCTACCCAGAGCAGTTCTGATTCTGAGGAGGATCAGCAATCCGTGGGAGAGGAGCCAGCTCATCCCTCACAGACACAGCAGCTGGCAGAGATTCCTCCTGCTGGCATTCCTGAGATAGATAGTGACCCTGGCAGTGAGGAAGTGTGGGAGGGGGGCTTGCTGGATGCTCAACGCAGATGCAGGGAGCGATGAGCGATGGAGGGCATGGAAAGGAGGCGTAGCACCTGTTTGGAGTGCAAGCAACGGCCGCCTCCTGTGGACCCAAGGGAAAGAGGGAGGATCTCTCCCTAGCCCATAAGTTCAGGGTCTTCAAGTGACTCTCCTTCAAACAGGAATCAACTGCCTACTTGGTGCAAAGGCCACTCTGCTGTTCATTTCTTAGTTGCTGGTGGTTAGCATTTGAAAGAGTCATTAAGTTGTAAAAGGATTAATGCCTTGAAAAGAATCCTTTAGTCTGTGTCTTGAGTTGGCTATTGGAGTCTACTGAAAGAGGCCGCTAGGGCGCCTCCTGACAATCCTGTTAAAGGAACACAGGGACTATAGTAGAAACACTTCTCTTAATACCTCTTTCTCCTGGATAGCCATCTCTGCCTGGCTGGCCGGGCATGCCAACTTCTCCTCTTTCTCCTTTCATGCCAGGGGGCCCAGGGAGACCAGGGGGGCCAGGCTCTCCAGCCTTCAGCTTGTCCTCCCAAATTGGAACTGGCTTCCGTGAATGTTCATGAATGAAGGAGTCAAACTTTAGCACATGAGCTGCCAGGGGTGGGGTGGGGGGATAAGGAACGGAAAGAAATAAGAACATACAATACTGTAGGGTGACAAAATGGCAACTACCGCCCAGGATGAAATGGAGAGAAATCGCATGCTAATCCTGGGTTGTGTGCAATGTCAGTACTACTTAGAGTGGACCCAGTGAAATGAACGGAACTTCAGTTAGTCATGGTTAACTAGAAACAGAGCACTGGAAGGGATCCAGGTGTGATCACAATCCAGGTCCGTAGCAGAACGATTCACACGCATGACCACCAACACCACAGAGACTAGTGTAGAGAAATCCATTCAACCAGTTAATGGGGAGGGTCCCAGCAATATCAGTGGACTTGTAAGGCTCACAATGTAGTGGTAGAACCTAAATTGCTCACAAGAGAGATGCTCCCCTGGGAAGGAGTTGGTTATTCAGACTGAGGGAGAGAGTTGTACTTACATTGAATCAGGCGCTCACAAGCCTGATTAACTAGATGATAGATGGTTGATAAGGACTGTGCTTCACCCTAAGGGGGGAGAGAGGATTAAAAAGTGTTCTCAACATAAGGCAGATGTAGCACTGGACCAGCCCAGAGACCAAAACGAACCTGTCAACTCAGGTATTGCACCAGGAAGAAGCCGAGATGCAGGGAGCTTGTTCTACACTTTATTCCTTATGGTTTTAGCAAGCAGCAAAAGATTCCTGAGTTTAGTAACAATCTTAATTTTGGAAAGATGCAGAGAACATATTGGTGCATATATGTGATTTATTTATTTATCTATTTATTGCATTTATACCCCGCCATTTTTCCTCTTGCAAGGAACCCAAAGGCGGCTTTAATCCCCCCCCTCTCCATTTTATCCTCACAACAACAACCCTGTGAGGTAGGTTGGGCTGAGAGTCTGTGACGGGCCCAAAGTCACCCAGTGAGCTTCCATGGCTGAGTGAGGGCTAGAACCCGGATCTCCCGGCTCCCAGTCCAGCACTCCCACCACTACACCACACTGCCTCTCTGAGTAATGGTAATTAGGCAAGCACTGAATTTGGCAAAAAAACACACCCCGAATTCTGAGGTGGTATATTCCAAAGAAGACTAGATCACCTGGTCTTTCTGAACATCTGAACCAATTCTTCTCACAGGCTGCTCCATCACTATGGCACTCTCTTTCTCTCTCAAAGACTTGTCAAAGACTAGGTGTGTGTCTTTTGGGGACTGTTGCAAGACCTTTTGACTTTTGGGGTTCCCTGGTGTTGGGAGTGGCCAGACGTATACTTTCAGCTTGGAATGCATTTTTGTATGTGCTTTAAATAGGCTTGACATTGAAAGGACACATGTATTGTGTGTGTTGTTTTTATAATGTAATCCACCTTGCACCTAAGAAATAGAATGGTTTGGAGAAGGAAGGGGAAAGGGAAAGGGGAAAAGGGAAGGCAACATGGTTAAATAGCAAGTGATATTTCAAGGATAGTAGGGAAGAAATAGTTTGGGTTTTATTGAAAAGGATGGGGAACCTCATCCCTTGGTCTGGCCAGTGCAACCCATTGTAGGGATGCTACAGATATCCATTATTTTCTGTTCTCGATGCAAACAAAATATGCATATTTGCTTTTATGGAAAACTGTCCAGGACAACCAGCTGGCTTGTGGATATCTTATTCTGATCCAGAAAAATAATAAGAATAAAGGAGAGGGAAATGGGAATTAAGCACCAAGCCAATCGCGCATTGGATACGCAACATTAATTCAGATCTCATTCTGCTATGGTCTGTGATTTTAAGTGGAGATCAGGTTGTGCATTTAACCCAGCTGGATATGTATGCCATGTGCAACTGTGATTCGGATGTACTCTGCAAAAACTGCATGTCTGCTTTTATGGAGGCGAATAATGCCAGGATGTGATGTATTACCAACTGTCATTAGACAGGCCCCCATAATTCTGACATTTAGACATCTCCTCAAGACCCACACCTAAAGTGTGATCCATCCAGCCACAGCCTGTACTGTACAGCGAAGTGTGCTGTTTTATCAGTGATTCTTATTTTTATTACTGTGTAGTTCTATTGTTATATTTTATTGTT
Organism: Heloderma suspectum; assembly: GCF_057233095.1. Taxonomy (NCBI): domain Eukaryota; kingdom Metazoa; phylum Chordata; class Lepidosauria; order Squamata; family Helodermatidae; genus Heloderma; species Heloderma suspectum. Next base: position 305,434,089 of record NC_139461.1, on the reverse strand, counting down.
GTTTTGATGGTGTGATGCTGTATGTTCACCGCTTTGAAACTTTGTGGAAAATGGTATATAAATCTGATTAATAAATCAAATAAACAAATAAGACAGAACTATCTGTGAAGATAAGAAGTCAGGTTTCACACATCCTTCGTTGCATACCATAGGCATTAGCCATTTTTCCCACCAAAGAGCTGGGGGTGGGAAGATAGTACCCCTGTCTCAAAAATCCACATGCTCTCCCAAGGGCACTCACTCCTCTTGAACAAGTGGCCTTCAACACTCACTTGTATGGTGGGGGTAGCTCCATTCATACACCCCAACGCTCCCCTTTTCATAGTCAAATGGGATGGTACAGTCGGCAGCAATTGCATGCAATGGGTTAGATCCAGGATCTGTCTTCTGTGAGAGGAAGGGAACTTCCACAACAAGAAGGGATCCGCCTTGCCTTATTTTGGGGGATGACCTCCTCTCCATTCCCCACCCCACACACCACAGCTCACCTCTTTCAGCCGGGTCTCCCGACTTTCTGTGTAGCAGTTTCAAGGGCTGCCATGGAGAGGAGGAGGCAGGGATGGAAAGGCTGGCGTGGGGAGGTGGCAGTGAAGTCAACTTCTGTCAGCACAGTTGATCCAGTACAAATCTGGATCCAACCCAATATTTGTGCAATATCCTCCGTGGATGGATGGACAAAGGCTAGGCAGACTCCCCATTAGCAATACATATTCCACAATTAATCATATATATTTATTTCCAAGCCCACCTGCTCTATTTCTTTGTCTCTCTCCATGTGAACTTAAGCACACAGAATGTGTTAATTTTAAACATCAATAATTCCTTCCACTTAGTCCTGAAAACTGCTGCAAGAATTTTGAATTAATAAATGACTACTTTAGGCAACAGTAAATCTAAACACAATTATATCCATACATGGCTCCTGAAGAGAATTCAAGCAGAGTTCTGATGTTTAAAATAAGGATGAACAAATATTGCTATCCAAATGGATTTATTTCTGAAAATGTAATGAATATTTAATTCCAGTTATCATTTCTTGTAACTGAAGACTCAAACTCTACTTGAAGTGGCATGCATCTATCTATTATCTACCTACCTGTCTACTTAGGTTGCAGCAAGTAATAAAGCAATCAAAATGCAGAAAACAATGTGAAAATAGACATTGTTATCATCCATAAAAGCCCATAACAAAATGAAAATTGAGTCCTGTGTGATTTTTGGCAATACCATCTAGATAGATGTGCAATCTTACCCCCAAATTAAACAAAAAACTGGGCAAGATGCTCAGGACATAAAGATGAAAAATGCTATCACATCACAAAAAACATCAGAAAGCAAAAGCTAGAGGGAGTGTGAGTGGCTTAAATATCTATATCTATATACTGGAAAAAAAATGTTAGTGAAAATGATAGAAAGCTTTGTGCCTCGTCCTGATAATACCTGCAGAGGTAATCTAGCAAAAGCTTAAAACCGATCAGTCAGCCAAAAAACCCATTGGATGCTCAGCATATCTTAGAGCAGATGTGAGAAGTTGAGCTGAGGAAGAGATTCCATGAAGAAACCTCCCCCAGCCTGGTGCTCTCCAGATGGGTTGAACTACAACACCCATAACCCCATTGGCCATGCTGGGTGGGAATGATGGGAGTTGTAGTGTAACACAACAGGAGGGCACCAGGTTGGGGAAGTATCTAGTATTCCCATCCTCAAAAAATATTTTAATATTGGGGACTTTTAAGGACAAATACTGGAAAATATGGGAGTGGGGATGGAGGAAGATTAATATTTAGTCGAATTGATCTAGTATCTTGATTAATATTTATTGGTATTGATCCAAAGAAAAGGCAGAAGTGCTCAATTCCTACTTTGGCTCAGTCTTCTCCCAAAAGAGGGTCTGTGAGCCCCCTCGCAAAGGCGAAGTACAGGCTGAAGGGGCAGGATTGCAGCTTGAGATTGATAGGCATATGGTCAAGGAACACCTAATGACTTTGAATGAGTTCACATCTCTGGGGTCAGATGAACTGCATCCTAGAGTAATAAAGGAACTGACAGAAGAGCTCTCAGAACCACTGTCTATTATCTTTGAGAAATCATGGAGGACGGGCGAAGTGCCAGATGACTGGAGGGGGGCTAATGTTGTCCCTATCTTCAAAAAGGGTAAAAAGGAGGAACCTGGGAACTACAGGCCAGTCAGTCTGACATCAATCCCTGGGAAAATTCTGGAGCAGATGATAAAGCAATCAGTCTGTAAGCACCTTGGAAACAATGCAGTGATTACTCAAAGCCAACATGGATTTGTCAAGAACAAATCCTGCCAGACGAATCTGATCTCATTTTTTGATCAAGTAACCTCCCTTGTGGACTGTGGGAATGCTGTGGACATAATATACCTCGACTTGAGCAAAGCTTTTGACATTGTGCCCCATGATATCCCGATGAGCAAACTAGCTCAAAGTGGGCTAGATGAAACAATGACGTGGTGGATCCACAGTTGGCTACAGAATTGGACTCAAAGAGTGCTTATCAATGGGATCTCCTGAACATAGGTTTCGTTTGTTCTGAACTTTGAGATTTGTTTTTAAAACTTTGCATGAACATGTATACACAATTTTCTGCACATGCCTCCAAATACATGCATTTTTGTATGCAATTTTGCCTAATATATACCCTCTCTCTTTTTTTTGCAAGAAATGTCCCTAATAAAAGTTATTCTCACTAATACAATTTTATATGCATTTTAATTGGAAACCTCCATTGCAAATTTTGCAGAAGCGTGAATTTTGAGGGATAATTGAGTTTTGGTTCGCATAGTGGGTCAAACATGCAAAATTAGGTAAGTTTGCATTAAAATGTAAATTGAACAAATTTCTCCCCCTCCCCATTCCTAGTTTGCAGTAAAGGGAGGGACAGGAATGTATGACAATTTCATTCCCGTTCGCAAAGTATGTGAATATGTCCTGTTTGCAATCCCAAACACAAAGGCAAGCTGGAATGCAATTCTTGGGAACTCTTGGCAATTTCCTGAGCTTACATTTGCATTTGAAAATGCACACTTCCAAAAATGCATGTGTCCCCCCAAATCCATATCCCCCCCAATCCATATTTTCATGCTTTAGCCTATGGGGGGAAATGCACACCCCATAGGCTAAAGCACTGAAGAAAATACACTTTTTAAAAAAGCCACTCGAGTTCAGGAACTCAAATGAAATAAAATGTGTTTCAAGGAAGAATTTGGAGATACTCAATGAGTTCAAACATTGCATGTTTGCCCATCCCTAGGGCAGGAGAAGGGGACACTGGGAAATCGCACTTCACTTCCTTCGCTTTAAAAGCACAAGAAATGTGTTTGCCGAGCCAGCCAACTGCAAACTTCGATATCATCGCAACTCCTGATACAGTACCATTGGCTCCTCCACTGGTTTAGTATATCCTCCTTGATGTGTTCTATGTAGTGCTGTGCTGGAAATTTCTCCCACATTTTTTTCAACATTCTCATTCAATTTGATAGAAAAGAAATGGCTTTCGAAAAGAAATTCAGAGGAGGAAAAATTCTCATGGGTTGGGGGTGGGGTTCTTGTCATCACCTTATTTAGGAGGTGGCTGAGGAGTGTGCATGAATGTCCTGTCTGTCATTGTACAATAATCCCTGTGGCAGCCTGAGGCCTCCTTGGCTTCCCGCACTTCAGTTAAAGCCAATAGGGCTGTGCACCGCTTTGCCCGAGGCCCAAACCCTGAGTCGAAGTGGGCTGCTTCGGGTCACTTTGAGCCCCTTCCAAGGTGAAGCGGAGCAGGCATAAAGCGACCTGGGGTGGGTCGGGGGCTCAGTGCGCTTCGGAGCTTCGGCATCCCTGACGCAGCTCTGCCAGCGCCTCCAGGTCCTTACCTGAGCAGCCCACCTCTGTTGCTGCCACCCTCTTCTCCACTGCCATTTTTTCCTCGTCCTCCTCTGCCGCCGCCGTCATCACCGCCGCTGCCGCCACCAGGTCCTGAGGCCTGAACGTGCACTGACAGTTATTGCAGGGAGTCGCCATTTTAAAAATGGCAACTTCCAGGAATTTCCAGGAGGCGGCCATTTAAAAAATGGCGACTCCCTGCAATAAGAGTTGGTGTGCACCCAGGCCTCAGGAGCTGGCAGCGGCAGCAGCGGCGATGATGGTGGTGGAGGAGAAGATGGCGGTGGAGATGATGGGGGCGGAGAAGGCAAAGGTGGAGGCATCAGCAGTGGAGGAGGACAAGGCGGCGGCAAAGTAAGGAGCTGGTGGTTGAGCGGTGGTTTCAGGGGAGACCCAAAGGGGGGTTCGGCATCTGAATCCTGCCTCCAGTTCGGGGCCAAGTCAGGTCAGGGACCCCCCGAGTCAGCCCGATCCGAATCGGGCCTGCCTCCGAAGCCATGAAGCAGCTTCCTAGTCAGATCAGGGGGTCCCTGCACAGCCCTAAAAGCCATCATAAGGAATTCCTCCCATGGGTTTTTTTCAGTTCAGGAAGTGCAGGTGGCCTGGGAGGCTGCAGAGCAATGGAAAGATGTGTGATAGAGAGCGAACACACACACAGCACCCTCGGCCCCCTTGCAGTGCTTAGGTAAGCTCAAAAATGCCACCAAAAGAAATTCAAAATTCTGCCTCAGAAAAGTGGAAGCCTCAACACAGTTGGTACTGTGGCCACTTGCAGGAGCAGTGCAATAAGCCAAAAACCCTGAGGAAAAAAGAAAGATGCTGTGCTAGGGATGGCGGACAAATCTGCCATGGACTCCAATGAGGCTGGATTCTTTAGAATCTGGCCCCCCGGAGTCCATGGTGGAATGGACTGCTCCCCCCCGCCACCCTGTGAAGTCCAGTTGGGACGGACCCTACCTGGCACCGGCCGGTCCGGGTCCGTCGTCTTCGGTTCACAGCCATCCACTGCCGGGCTGCGGACGCAAATGGCGTCTGGTGTAGCAGATGCCATTTGTACCTCTGCCCTTGGCCATGATAGGCTATGTAAATATTTATGTAGCCTATCACGGCAAAAAGCAGGGATGCAAATGGCATAGCTGGACGCCATTTGCATGGCAGCGGACGGAAGTCTAGCTGCAGACAGGCCTGGCCGGTGGCTCCGTGGACTCGCCACAGAGTGGAACCAGCTAGGGAGGATTCCGGGGGGAGGGACGGATCACCCCCCCTGCGGACCCCTTCAGCGGACTGGTAAGTGGGTTTTGTACACCCCTACGCTGTGCTACAACTCTTGCCAACAGTGAGCCCAATCTCTGAGAAACTGCTGGAGAATTTCTCCTCCCCTAGGAGAAATTCAATGGAAGTGTCCCCCCATCCATTTTTTTGCCCACAAATAGGCTGGAGAATTTTGAGAGGCAATTTGTGCACAGCTCTGCTTTTAATTCCATCCAAGGTGGTGGCCATCATCACAATAAAACTTTGGATGGCCAGCAAAGAACATCAACAAAGAAAACCAACGAGACTCACTTTCTCTCCCCTTTCTCCTTTTGGACCAGGCAGGCCCTGGAGGAAAACACAAAGCAGAAGGCAGTTCAATACATATTTTCCCTTATCTTGGGGGCACTGAACAAAAATGAAAAGGTTATTTCAACAAATGCCACAGTTACAGCAGCCTGCCCATGTTATTCTCAGGGAAAATGTGCAAACTTCACACAAACTCCTGGAGGTGGAAGTCAAAGTGAGACCAGTTTTCCATAAGCCCCCTTTGCAAGGGTATTTCTTCTTTTGAGCAATAATAAGTGCTTTCCTGCAGATAGTGGGCAAATGGCCTCCAGGGGTGAGAAGGCTTGGTCAAAAGGATAATTCATGTCCTTATATAGCACAATCTGTACACACAGTGCTTTGCAAGGAAAAATAAGGAAAACATCCACTCCAACCTGATCTGCTTAGTGCTGGGATATGAGACCACCAAGGAATATTCGGAACATCACCTTGAGTTCCATGATGAAGGAAATGTAGGATATCAATGTACTGATTTCTTGGACCTGCCAAAAATCCACACATTCTTGTAGAGTTAAGCAATTGTTCATACACTGTGCAGCAATGGATCTAAATGGGACTTTATGAAGCTGGTACGCAATGGTGCTGATGATGGATTGATCTTCTACTGAAATGGAATAAAGCCACTCTTCAGTTTGGTTTTACTCTGGTTTTATATTGTTTTTATGGCTGTTTGGTACATTGCATGGAGGACTCTTACGGTAGAATGCATCTCAGAATTTTAGAAGTAGGTAAGTAAATGAGGCAAATCTCTCTACTTGCAAATGCACAATTAAGTCACATCTCTGTGTGCTTATAACTGAGGAATGATGCAGAGTTAAGACAGTTATGAATAGGGATGGGGGAGAATTTCTCCCCGAAACTTCGGGGGGCCGAGTGCCAACGTATTCGGCCCCCCGAAGTAGTTTCGGGGAGAAATTCTCCGCCCCCCCCACCCCCCGCACCCCCCCGGGATGGGACTTACCTTTCCCGAATGTCCCTCCCGGCGGCGGGTCCCGGCGGCGGTTCGGCAGGTCTTCGACAGGGGCAGAGGCGGCAGCTGGTCTTTCGACCGGCTGCCACCGCCGCCATTCCAATAAAAGTAAAAAAAAAAACAACGCCCCCGTGATAGGCTACGTGACGATTAACGTAGCCTATCACGGCTAGATTTGCAAAGTCAGCCGTGATAGGCTACGTAAATCGTCACGTAGCCTATCACGGGTGACTTAAAAAAAAAAGCACGTACGGCTAATGGCGGACCCCATAGGGAGCCGCCATTCGCGTTCCTTATTTGGTCGCCGTAGTCTACGTAAAGATTTATGTAGACTACAGCAACCAAATAAGGAACGCGAATGGCGGCTCCCTATGGGGGCCGCCATTGGCGTACGCGCTTTTTTTTTTTTTAAGTCATCCATGATAGGTTACGTGACGATTAACATAGCCTATCACGGCTGACTTAGCAGATCTAGCCGTGATAGGCTACGTTAATCGTCACGTAACCTATCACGGGGGCGTGTGTTTTTTTTTAACTTTTTATTTCGTGGCCGGGCGGGGCGAGGCGCCTCCTCCCCGGCCTGAATTTCGGCCGGGCGAGGCGGGAACCCTCCCCCCCGGCCTGAATTTCGGCTGGGCGAGGAGGGAAGCCTCCCCCCCCGGCCTGAACTTCGGGGGGAGCAGCGAAGCGCCTCCCCCCCACCGCGAAGCAAGCTGCGAGACCAGGTAAGTGGCTTTCGTGCACCCCTAGTTATGAATGCAAACTCTGACAAGGATGCAAATTAACGATTAAGAAAACCTCACCATTGTGAAAAATGATATATCTGCTTTGGCAGACATTAGTTATTTTTTTAACAGGTTGTTTGGACTTACAGCCCACCTCATTCCAATAGCCTGGGGCAAGTAGCAATATGTTGATTGTCCCAAATATGCAGTGGCATCAAGGCAAAAATACCTGTGAAAATAAATGGGCAGGTTTTGCATATCCTCAGTTGCTGTGCCCTAGTGGCAGTGAGAAGGGTGGAGACTTACAGTTGGTCCAACTTCTCCTGGGGGACCCCTCTCCCCACTGCTGCCTCGGGCACCTGCTATGCCTTGGAAACCCTGCAAACAGGAATGGAGAGATGCAACTGTTGAAGATGCCTGGTGATGAAAATTTAACACTACTTGAGGCTAAAGGGAAATCAGAAAAATTATAGGGATGGCAGAGAATTCCGCCACGGATTCCAGTGAGACCGGATTCTAAAGAATCCAACCCCCCGGAATCCGTGGTGGAATGGCCTCCTGCCCCCCCCGCCCCCCCCCCGTGGAATCCCCCTGGGATGGCACTTACCTAGGGCGGATTTGGCGGTGGCAGTGGCAGATTTGGCGGCGGCGGCTGGTTTCCGGCCGGCCACAGCAGGGCTGCTGCCGCCGCCATTGCCATCCTTGCACCGTGATAGGCTACATAAAAATTTATGTAGCCTATCATGGCTAACGTAAAAAAAAGAAAAAAAACCGCAGCGTACGCAAATAGCAGCGGCTATGGCGGCCACCATTTGTGTGGCCTATTTTTCACCAACTTATCCTACGTAAATATTTGCGTAGGCTACAATGGCGAAAAATAAAGTAACGCAAATAGCGTCCACTACGCTATTTGCGTTCCCCTTTTTTTTCACCATTTTATCTTAAGTAAATATTGACGTAAGATAAGTCGGTGAAAAATAGATCACGCAAATGGCGGCCGCCGTAGCCACCGCCATTTGCGTACACTGCGTTTTTGGGTTTTTTTTTTTACATTAGCCATGATAGGCTACATAAATTCTTACATAGCCTATCAAGGCTGCCTAGCTGGACGCAAACGGCGGCCGCTACGGCAGCCGCCATTTGTGTCCGCACCAGGCTGTCTGCAGCTGGAAATCCGGCTACGGACAGCCCTGGCCGGCTGCTCCGCAGCCTGGCCGTGGAGTGGTGCTGGCCGTCGAGGATTCTGTGGGGGGAGGACCGGATCGCCTCCCCCCCATCTGTGAGGAGGGATGGAGCAAAGTAAGTGACTTTCGTACATCCCTAAAAAATTAGCTTACAAAAGCACTAGGGAGGGAATTATGCCTTCCAGGTCCAAATCAGTGCCCCACCCAGCCAGGGAAATAATAAGAATATATTGTACATGACTCATGCTAGCTTCATTTCCTATTAATGTCACAATTTAGGGGTAGGATAGTAGGTCAGAACTGTATATCCGAGTATGGTGCTATGGGATATTTTATCCCTTTCCATTTTTAATAGCTTCATGATGCAGACAGTCTTTGCTCAGACCATCAGTCAGTCAGTCAGTCAGTCAGTCAGTCTGTCTGTCTGTCTGTCTGTCTGTCTCTCTCTCTCTCTCACACACACACAATTTCTTCCTAGTCTACCTTCTGCTTTGCTTTCTCTTTCAATTCCTATCTTTTCCCCTTCTCTCCCACTGTCTTTTCCATCTTTTTCCTGATCCTTTTCTCCTCCCCCTCCCTTCCTCTTTCTTCTCTCAGTCTTTCTTCCCCACAACCTGACCTACCTCACAAGGTTGTTGTGATGATAAAATGGGAGGAGGAAACACCCGTACACACACACACTCACACTCCTCTGGTCCCTTAAAGAAGGGCAAAATAAAGAAGTAATAAATAAACCAGCCTTCCTTATTATGAGGACAGCAGCTAATTATGTTTGTATTGTATTGCTTGTCCTTTATAATAACTCCAAAGAGAATCCACTGCAGAGACAGGTACAGGGTTACATTGGCAGAGGTAGGATGGTTGGGAATGCTTTGTTCCTTCCTTTTCACCTGTTCCTTCTAGCCCAAGGGAACTCAAGTCAACATATACATTTTTAAATATGTATATTTAAAAAGTCTTCAAAATTCAGAGGCTGTATGCCTATGTACAACAGCTGCTGGGGAACATGGGTGGGAGGGTGCTGTTGCACTCATGCTCTGCTTGTGGGTTCCTGGTCGACAGCTGGTTGGCCACTGTGTGAACAGAACGCTGGACTAGATGGACCCTTGGCCTGATCCAGTATGTCTCTTCTTATGTTCTTATGTTAACAACAATAAAAGATGAGGTCTTTAAAAGCAACCACTACAGATGCTCTTAAAATGCGCTCATGTTTACTTTTACAATTTAATTGGTAATATTACAACAGGCCTATAAACCTGACTCTAATTCTTGCCTCCTTGCTATTGAAATGTCTTCGGTTTCCCCTAAATCTCCCCTAATTATGTCCCTGCCTCTTCTAAAGCAAGAGCGGTCTGAGAGACAGAGCAACACCCTGGTGCCACTTGGATGCAAAACTTGGCTTCCAGGAGATTCCCTGGGGATTGGGACCAGGTGGCTTTTCAGCTCTTCCCAAGTCCCAACCAGCTGACAAAGGTAAATGTTACATTTGCCCACCAGTGATGAAGGCACGAAGCATGTTATTCCTTTTCACCTGTTCCTTCTAGCCCAAGGGAACTCAACTCAACCTATTCCTGGTAGCACGTCTTCAGAGTGGAATTGGAAACGCTGTATTTCACTTGACCAAAATGTCTTACCCTTGGTCCCGGGGGCCCCGGGGGCCCAGCTGTGCCTTCAAGTCCTCGGACACCCTGTGAACCAAGGCAGAACAGAAAGTGAAAGAACAAGAAACAAACTGGGGAGAATTCCAGAGGATGTGCTGTGTTTCGAGATGTATGAGTGCCCCCGTCTTTGGTTCAAAACCAATCAGGGCTTTGGTGAACATTCCCTTTGAGGACTCACAAAAGCTCAAGAGCCTTTGCATGCATTTGTAAGAAATGATTGCAAAAAAGAAAACAGCCGAACAATCACACTTAATTAGATGACCCTCCACTCTCAAAAAAACAACAACCAAACAATTGCCCTTAGTTAGATGACCCTCCAAAACTGGCAAAAAACACTCTTAGTCATCTTGCAGGCTACCCCAAACTAGTGTCCTCCCAATGCTTTGGACTATAACTCTCAGCATTCCTGACCATTCTGGCTGGGGCTGATGGGAGCTAAAGTCCACGGCATCTACAGCCATATGGCAAAGTACAAAACCCTTTGCTTGAAAATAATAAATTTTGCCTCATGTTTGGAGGATTTTAACCCATGCAGAATGTTTACCTTTGATCCTTGAATTCCATCTCTCCCTGGAGCTCCCCGAGGACCCATCATACCCTGCAAAGAGACCTGTTATTCAAAAGCCTATCCCATGTCAGAGCAATAAAGAGCACCCAGCTATCAAACCAACATCTTACAACCTTTTTTTAACGAAATTAAGAGCAAGCTTTAAAAAAAATATTTTATAAAATATTACATGCAGCATAATCCATCTCCTCTTGTACAAATAGCTCCCCTTTCTGCTTCATCTCTCTCCCCACGGTAACCTTGTTTAGGATCACTTGGTGTCAGGTGAATGGCAAGGTGTTAGTAATTACCTGCAATGGGAGGTTTCTGCACTCCCAAACCGGCTCTAGCCATCTTGCTATTCCCCAGGGCCCTGGGTTTATCTGGCAGCAGTGGCTGAGTCTGGGATGTCACCCACCATGTAGATTTCCCACAATGCCTTGGAGTGGCTGATGTAGCCCAATTCCAGGGCATTAGGGGACATGAAATGGATGGTTAGCTTCCCAGACTCAGCTGCTAACACAGGGGGAGTGGGACAGCAATTCAGCTTGGCAGAGTAGAATTAAACCCACTAGAGGGCACTTTGCTGGGCACTTTCTAACCTAGAACCAGCCTTGTCTGAACACACAGAATAATATATGTTGGTATGAATGCAGGTGTGGAAAATGCAAAAAAGAAAAAGAAAAAGAAAGGTCTGGTGTAAACATTTTGAATGAATTTGCACCAGAGATTTCCCCCCTTCCTATTGCTCCAAATCATTTCTCAATGTAAACCCCTCTTTTCACCACTAAAACATACTGGAATCCTTTGCATTCTGCCGCTTCATCTGGAAAGCCTTCAGGGATACTGCAGGCTAAACCAAATATGTGTACGGACTAGTGCTATTGATGCGGTACCATGGTGGCAGCGTCCCACATCAGGGCAGAAAGCTCACATAGTTGAATGATGTAGCCCACAGCATCCTTAAAGCCTTTCAGACCTGAAATGGAACCCCCCCCAAAAAAAAAACATCTGGTGAGTTCCCCAGTACAGTCTGCACAGTACTGCCACAGGTAGAACTACAAATCTGCCATCAAATACCAGTTATTTCTAGAATGTGGTGGCATCTCTATTTGACATGCCAAAATGCAGTTCAAGTTAGTTTAAGGAAGCTGCCATGTTTTACAACAGGAGCGTTGAATTTCTTTCAGCCAAAGGAACAAATTCAGTTTTGGAGAAGCACTCAAGTGCCACATTCCAGTGGTGGGTGGACCTGAAGGCAAAAAGGTGGGGCCAAAATACAAAAGATGCCAGCATGTTTTAGCTTAAAGCTCCTACTGCCAGTAGCTAAGCTTTAGGAGAGGCATTTCAACCTGTTAGAATGAGTGGGAAAACTGTGCACAAGCTAGGAAACCACTAAATGATTAGCGGTTGGGGGAAAGAGGGCATGGCCACCTGAGAAACCTTGAAGGGTTGGATTGGGACATCAGGCGGGCTGAATTTGGCCTACAGGCCTGAGGTTCAACACCCCCATTTTACAAGAACAACACATGAAAGTAAGTCCTTTCTCTAAATAGAAAGTGGGGTGCATGGTGGATTATGCCACTGGTCCTTTCCATTCTGGAGAATGTTTGAGAAGTGGCTGCAAGGAAATTGGGCTGTTTTGTTCTGTGATTCTTTGTTGTAGGCTGTTCATCCTTGGCCAAGGTCAGTGTAAGCTCTCTGTCTTAACTATCTCATCCATTTGCAAAATCTCCATAATTCTTTTGCTGACCTTCTAAAGCAGCTCCAAGACTCCAGATAATTAATGTTTGTCAGACCCCAGGGCCTGAGAGGGGGAATACAGAGCTGGTGAAAAGTACTGCAATGGGATGCCCCTGTCAGAAGAAGGGCAGTTTCAAAGTGGAGCTAGAAAGGTACGGGAGAAGATCTCAGATCTTGTTTAGGAAAACTGTCAGGCAATGATATAGATCACTGGAAAACAAAAGAGCCAGGAATGTAAGTGTTGCAATTACCTGTATCCCTGGGCTGCCATTGTCTCCTTTGTCCCCTTTAATGCCTGGGGGTCCCTTGAATTAGAATGCAAGCACAAAGTTACTGGATATACATTCTGGTATAATTCCTGTGAAAGCATATATCATTATAACGCCTGTCGCTGGGAAATCCGGTTTTTTTTTTGGCTCAACAGAGTTCCGCGGTGTGTATGACTTGCTTTGTGTTTGTGAGCCAAGCTGCAGACTGTTCCCCAAAGTCTGGGAACTTTTTTTGCACATTTGGGAGAGGGGGAGTTCTGAAATTTGTGCAAATTTCTGAACAATTTCTGCAAATTATGGTTGAATTTGAGCAGATTATGCAAATTTGACCATACTTTGCACAAATTCGGCCACAATTTGCACAAATTCAGCCATAACTTGTGCAAATTGGAGAACCTTCCAATAAAAAAATGTGCAGTTTTCCTGGAAAATCCATAAACTGGCCCGATTCTCTGCAGATCATGTTGGGCACCACAGCAGGAACCGAAACCAGGCCTGAGGGTGCTGAACCTAGGAAAATTCATCAAACTCCACCTCACAAATAAATTTCTCCTACTACCCTACTTCCAGCAACTCACAGATGAAAATGAGGACATGCTGATGTATTTGAAGGACCCCTATTCTCACAGCAAGGGGTACCCTAAATGTAACTCCCCCTCCCCCAGTAATGTACTATTACACACCACTGGTGGCTTTTTTCATTGGGTTCATGTCAAGGAGGGATGATTGCCTTCTGTTTGCCCTGAAAGGGCTGTGGCTTTTCGAGTTCTCAATCAAACCTGCAGCATCCATTGCTGCCTCCTCCTCATCCCCCCAAAAGTTACTTTGGAGCACTGGAGGAGGCACAGCTAGTGACAGCCACTCCTAGTCCTCAGTTGAACAGCTTTTCCTGCTGGCAGAAACAATATGCAGAGCTTTGTGTTTCCTGCTGGGGATTCTGGAACTTGTAGGACACATTCCAGTCCTGAGCAGGAAAAGGCACAGGGGCAGGGACAGGGAACAACTGCCACCCACCTTCATGAGTTTCCTCCTCCCCAAAGGTAAGTTTGAGGGCAGGGGTGTTGAACCCCTTTGACCTCAAGGGCTGAATTCAAGACCCTCTCGGGGGGCTACATTGCAGTGGTGAGTAGGGTCAAAGGCAAGTGGGGTGGGGCCAAAGGCAAAATGGGGGTGGTGCCAAAATACATAAAAATACCAGCGTATTTTAGCTTAAAGCTCTTAATGCCTGTAACTAAACTTTAGGGGAGGCATTTCAACCTCTTAGAATGGGAAAGAAGCCATGCCAAAGCCAGGAAACCACCTAAAAATGGGCAGCCAAGGGGCAGGGGAAAGCAGGAACCACCTGGTGATGTGGGGAAGGGGGCAGGGCCATCTGTCGAACTCCATGGGGCAGGATTGGTACCCCAGGTGAGCCAGATTTATGTCAGGAATGAATCTGAGAATGTGGAGATGTCTGGCAGTTCAGATTCAGAATCGGAATGGGAACAGCACGAACAGAGGGAGGCACCCTCCCTAGTGAGCCCAGATACAGCGAGACTTTCTTCCCAAGAGCTTGATGCACAGATGGCCCAGGCTGAATGGCTCCCCCATTCCTCCACCATGAGAACTCGAGTTTCGGAGAAGGAGGAGGGCAAGGGGCATGATTTGAGGGATGCTAGTCCATCTCAGAGCAAAGCGGGAAAAGTTAGGGGCAGGGCTCAGACACTCTGCCAGGTTGGCCACTCGTGGAAGCCAACATAGAAGGGAGCCACCCTAAGGGAGGGGCATCCCTGCGAAGCAAGTCTAGCAATGAAGATCGTGCCCAGACTGCTTGCAACCTCTCTAACTTCCACTTCGTCTCCTCTGTTGATATTTGTAGATGTGTAGATCAGCTGGTTCTATGCAGTCTGAGACTTTCCTGGAATCTGCATTTGTAAAGAAGCTCATCATTTACTAATAAAGTAGTGTTGGTCTGAAGCTTTGTTTCCCGGAGTGTGTTGATTGCAAAAGAAGAGGACGAAGGAACATGAAAATTTTGTACCCAGGCAGCCAGATTTGGCCCCCAGGCCTGAGGTTCAACATCCTTTGGGGCAAGGGCAGGAGGAGGAGGAGGAGCGTTCAATCAGAGTTGAGGTTGCCCAGCTTGCTCATAGCAGGCCAGTCCAACTTCAATTCTGCTTGCAGGCATTCACGCAAGGGTGCTTCTCTACGCGAGCAGCCCTGCTCGAATTTTCATGTCAGCCTAATTTGTATTCTCCAACAGCTTGCCCTGTGCCAACATCTGAAACAGGGTGTGTTAGCAAAACCCAAAGGGAAAAAGAAAACAAACTGAATTTGACTTACGACGGGCCCCTGCACGGTCAACCCCTGGGAACCTGGTGTCCCTTGCTGTCCTCCTGGACCTTCAGGTCCAACTTGCCCAGGTGGACCTGGCTCACCCTAAAGCCATCAGAGGACAAGAAAACAAGGGAAAGCATCCAAACATTAGTATCTTCTAGGTTCTCAAATTCCCAAGACAATCCTTCTTCGCCAACACCCAACTCTGCAAAGATGCAGCAAAGGATGGGAATCTCCCTTTCCTTCTGGTGTACAGCTGGTCAGACCTCATTTCACATGAAAAACAGATTCTAAACATTAGCTGTTCCTAGCAAATTTTGAAATATTCCATACCCAAGTCATCCCAGGTCATTTGATCATAACACAGAATCATAGAATCATAGAATAGTAGGGTTGGAAGGGGCCTACAAGGCCATCGAGTCCAACCCCCTGGTCAATGCATGAATTCAAGTCAGAGCATCCCTGACAAATGGCTGTCCAGCCTCGTCTTGAATGCCTCCAGTGTGGGAGAGCCCACCACCTCCCTAGGGAATTGGTTCCATTGTCGTATTGCTCTAACAGTCAGGAAGTTTTTCCTGATGTTCAGCTGGAATCTGGCTTCCTGTCACTTGAGCCCATTATTCTGTGTCCTGTACTCTGGGATGATCGAGAAGAGATCCTGGCCTTCTTCTCTGTGACAACCTTTCAAGTACTTGAAGAGTGCTATCATATCTCCCCTCAGTCTTCTCTTCCAAAGGCTAAACAGGCCCAGTTCTTTCAGTCTCTCTTCATAGGGCTTTGTTTCCAGTCCTCTGATCATCTTTGTTGCCCTCCTCTGAACCCTCTCCAGTTTGTCTGCATCCTTCTTAAAGTGTGGTGCCCAGAACTGGACACAGTACTCCAGATGAGGCCTAACCAGTGCTGAGTAGAGGGGAACTAGTACTTCCCGGGATTTGGAAGCTATGCTTCTATGAATGCAGCCCAAAATAACATTTGCCTTTTTTGCAGCCACATCACATTGTTGGCTCATATTCAGCTTGTGATCGACAACAATTCCAAGATCCTTCTCGCTTGTAGTGTTGTTGAGCCATGTACCCCCCATCTTGTAACTGTGCATTTGGTTTCTTTTTCCTAGGTGCAGAACTTGGCATTTGTCCCTATTAAATGCCATTCTGTTGTTTTCTGCCCAGCACTCCAGTCTATCCAGATCACTTTGAATTTTGTTTCTGTCTTCCAAGGTATTAGCTATCCCACCCAATTTGGTGTCATCTGCAAATTTGATCAGCATTGCCTGCACCTCCTCCTCCAAGTCATTCATAAAAATGTTGAAGAGCACTGGGCCCAGGACGGAGCCCTGCAGTACCCCACTCGTTACCTCTCCCCAGTTTGAGAAGGTCCCATTGACCAGCACTCTTTGAGTCCGATTCTGTAGCCAACTGTGGATCCACCGGATCGTTGTTTCATCTAGTCCACTTTGAGCTAGTTTGCTCATCAGGATATCATGGGGCACTTTGTCGAAAGCTTTGCTGAAGTCGAATTATATGATGTCTACAGCATTCCCACAGTCTACAAGGGAGGTTACTTGATCAAAAAATGAGATCAGATTTGTCTGGCAGGATTTGTTTTTGACAAATCAAAAAAAAAATCAAATTCAAACATGTTTGAAGGATAGCTCTGAGCTGGGCCCATCCTGTTATTCTGAACCTGAGGAAGTGTGAAGATCAGATAGGGAGAGATATTATCCAAGATTTGCCACCCCTATACCATGAAAGACATGAAAGGGCAAATCCAACACCTTGACACTTGATCTGGTGGCAGTCTGGCAGCCAGTGTGATGGTTCTATTGCTAGGCAGACATGTTCCCACTTTCCTTCACAAGGCTGGTTTCTTTGTTTGTTTGTTTGTTTATTACATTTATATCCCACCTTTTTTCCTCCTTAAGGAACCCATGGTGGCATACATAATCCTCCTCCTCTCCATTTTATCCTCACAACTAGAACCCTGTGAGGTAGGTTGGGCTGAGAATCTGTGCCTGGTCCAAAATCACCCAGTGAGCTTCCATGGCCAAGTAGGAACTAGAACCCAGATCTCCCAACTGCCAGTCCAACACTCTAACCACTACACCACACTGGTTCTCGACACTTTGCTGCCTGAGGCAAAGGGCAAGATGGTGCCCCTTATTCCATATACAGAAGCCAGCAGACTGGTGATAGGACAGCCTCTTCCACCACAACAGGCTAGCTTAGAACAGGGGTGCAGAACCTTTTTCAGTCCAATTGCCACATTCAATTTTAGAAGAGCTCTCAGGGGCCACATTCCAGTGGTGGGTGGGGCCAAAGGCAAAAGGGGGCATGGCCAACTGGAGAACACCGAAAGGCTGGACTGCGAACCCTGGAGGGCCAGACTGCGCCCCTGGGCCTGAGGTTCTCCACCCCTGGCTTAGGGGATTCAGGGTAAGCCGTGTGCCACACAGAGTTCTGCCCTCCAGCGCCTTGCCACTGTGCTACACCCCGCCCCCGAGCACTGCCATCTGAGGTGCCTGCCTCCCTCAGCCTAAAGGTGTCAGGGTGGACACTGAGCCCATAGAATCCCAGAGTAGTTCTGATTCTGAGGAAGAGCAGTCGCTCCTGGGAGAGGAGCGCGCTCCTCTTTCCCAGGGCCAACAGCTGGCGGAGATTCCTCCCACCAGCATTCCTAGCTTAGATAGCAGTCCTGGGAGTGACAGAGCGCAGGAAGCAGACTTGATGGACACGCAACACCGACGCAGAGAGCGGCACCAAATGGAGGGCGCGGAAAGGAGGCGTAGTGCCCAGTTGGTGCGCAAACAATGGTTGCGCCCAGAGGATCCAAGGGAAAAGGGGAGGGACTCTCCCTAGCCCTTAAGTTCAGGGTCTGCCAGTGATTCCCTTTCAAACGGGGACCAGCTGTTCCAACTTAGGGCATAGTTACTCTGCTGCTCATATCTAGTTGCTAACAGTAGAGTTGCTAAGTTGTAAAAGAGGAATAAAGCTTTGAAAAGAATCCCTTTGTCTGTGTCTGGACTTGGCTACTGGATTAGGCTGAGAGAGGCCTCCAAGGAGCCCTTGTCAAAAGGTAGGGCTGGCCCTGCCACTACAGTTGGAAGAAGGATGTGGAAGAAGGCAATTCATCTCGGTCCTGTCCTGTCCTGTCTGAAGTGGCTTCACCAGACCAGGCAGGTTAGAGCACAGTGAGGGCTAACTTGATGGAGTCAGGATCAGGTAGAGACCCACCCAACCCAGATGCAGCTCAACAGCAGGCAGTGAGGGAGGTGGAGGAGCAGCACCTCGCCCAGGAAGAGAAAGTGGAGCGGCAGGGTGGAGTTTTGTGGATCCACATGAGATATAGAAGGAAGAAGCAGGAAGAGCTGTAGACAGGGATGGCACGGGCACCTGGCTGGATCCAGGAGTCCATCAGACTCCCCCCCCCCCTCCAAATCCAGCTTGGTGAGCTGCCTCCCCTGCCCGCCAAGCCACGCAAGCACTGGGGACTAGGGATGGTGGAGAATTTCTCCACAAATCTCTAGGAGGCCGAATGCCAACACATTCGGCCCCCCGAAATTGGTGGAGAAACGGTCTGCCCCCCCCGCCCCCCGGAATGGGACTTACCTTTGGCGAATGTCTCTGGCGCTGGCGGCTCCTGGCAGCGGTGCGGCGGCGGCCGGTCTTCCGACTGGCTGCCGCTGCCGCCATTTCCAAGTAAAAAAACAACAACAAAAAACGTGATAGGCTACGTAAAGATTTACGTAGCCTATCACGGCTAGATTTTCAAAAAACACCATGATAGGCTACATAAATCCTTACGTAGCCTATCACAGCTAGATTTTCAAAAAACACCATGATAGGCTACATAAATCCTTACGTAGCCTATCACAGCTGACTTTGGAAAAGAAAAAAAAAAGAAGAGCCCATCTCCATGTGGATCTCACTGCCCCCCACAGCTCGCGCAGCCTGGACCTGCTTGGCGAGCTTCCCCGCTTGTCCCACCTGCCTGTGAGCTGTGCGAGCCTCCCCTCTTCCTCACGCCAGCTGTCAAGGGCTGGCGTAGGGGAAAAGGGCCTCAGCAGCAAGCCCCCAGCCTCTCACTCTGGCCTACTCTAGAGGAGGCCAGGGTGAGAGCACTGGGGTGCTGCCATCGCCCTTCTTCCTCGCACTGGCTGTCAAGGGCCAGCATGGGGAAGGAGGGCTGTCAGCAGCCAGCCCCCAGCCTCTCGCTCTGGCTTCCAGCAGGTGGGGGCGGGGAAAGGATAGGTGCCTCCTTCTTCCCTCCACCCCCACCTGCTACAGCAGCAGCAGCAAGGGACAAGCTGGTCATTTCCCATAAGGCCAGGAAAACTTACGGAAAACGACCAGCCTGTCTCGTGCCACTGCTGCTGCAGCGAGGATGGGGGATGGAGGAGAGGCGCTGCCTTCTTCTCCTCTCCTTGCTGAGGGAGTGGGCACCCAAGATCTTGCCTGGTTCAGCACACCATGCGTCAGAGAAGAGCTCAGATCCACGAATAGGCTTTTGGGGGGCCAAACGGGCAATTTCTTGCCCGGCTTTGAGCCCCAACTGGACGCTCGCACCAACCCTACTGTCCTCCTTCCAAGCCACCAGGTTTTACGCAAGACGGGGCTCGTTCAGTTCCAAGAGGGGCAAACTAAGTAAATACTGGTCAAAATGAACTGAAACAAATTTCTCAGACACCCCCTTTCTCCAAAATCTCTGTGCCCCTCTTGAATCTGATTCTGAAATGGCATTCATGTCATGCATATTATCGCAACAATCCATACAAGATGCCTACAGGGCAGACCAGTATTATTACATCCACGTTACAGGTGGGGGCAGAGGTGAGCTGAGAACAAGAATTTCTGGTGAATTCATGGTTGGGGTGAGATTTGAATGGGTTTCACATCAGCCGACAGCGTGACTTTGACAGCTTGTGTTCCATCTGTTCACCTCTGAAGAGTGACTGTCTGAAACAGTTAAAGGGACATGCAGTGAACTGTAGATTTGGACTTCTTGTCCCATCATAGCCTTTTAACAGAGCCCCTTAAGGGTGGTGGTGGAGGGGAGATATCAGAGTAGAATTATCAAGCAGAATAGTTCTTGCAAAATATTTTAAATAGAGATCTAGTACCTCCCCCGACTCCCAGCATTTCTGACCAATGGCCATGCCAAATGGGGTTGATGGGAGTTGAAGTCCAAAACATTGGGTGGGCATCAGGTTGGGAAAGTAGCCCTGGCTTGTTCTATGTTAAAGGGATTATGGTAGCCACAATAATCATGGTAATCATGATTGACCCCAAACCATTAGAGAGCATATCGGCAAAGAGATAAAGCTTTTAGCATTCCGCGCCAAGGCTGTTGGCTCTTTTCATCTGCTGATTTCCAGGAAGCGAGCTCATTTCCGTGGCTGTCACACTGATTTCGGGGGAGAAAAATCTGTCTCAGATATAATAAACCAGCAGTGCAAAGTCCAATACATATTCACAGAGAAAGCAGCTCATCTAAATTAGGGATGGGCGAAGTCACCACGGTCTGGGACGCGCACTGCGCACTGGACCCCCACCGGCCACCCATCCAGCGAATGGTGTGTGGCTGCCTGATCCCTCACCGAGCTGCCATTTTATGTAAAAATGGTGGCTTGGCCTTTTTTGCAAAGGCCGTTTTTAGGCAAATGGTGGCCATAAGGCAGCCATTTATGCACGATTATAGGCATGAATGGCCATTTACGCTTGTAACCTTGCATAAATGGGCACTTTACAGCTGCCATTTGCATAAAATCGGCCGTGACGAAAAAGGCTGAGACGACATTTTGCGGCTCACCAAAGGATCGGGATCCCTGAACTTGCCCGACTTAGTGTACACCAAGTCAGGCAAGCATAGGGATCTGCGGACTGGCATCCAGGGGTCCAAACTGGTGATTTCTTGCTGGGCCTTGAGCCCCAGCTAGATGCCCACAACACCCCTCACGCCAGCTGTCAAGGTGTTGATACGAACTGACCCCTAATCTACATGCCCCAAAACACTGTAGGAACAGACCTTGTGTTTCTGTATGGCACACTGCTAGGCCTTTTAAGATAGTAATATATGAGAGAGGAGACGAGTCCAACAATGTGTTGGATTTAGACATATTAGATTAACGATGCACCAGTGGAGGCTGGTGGCTCCGATGTCAGGGGGGTGGCAAATCCACTCCGAAACTCAGAACCAGTCAAAGCTCTAATGGAGCTATCCAAGGTGTGAAGCATTGGATGTGTTCCCTGCAAAGCACCTTGGATAGCTCCTTTAGAGTTCTGACTGTTCTGACTGAAATCTGGAGCAGATTCACCATGCCACTGACATCACAGTCAACAGCCTCTAGGGGTGTACAAACCGCACTCACCGTTCTGGTCCGAGGCGTCTGCGGTGGGGGGGAGGTGATCCGTCCCTCCCCCCAGAATCCTCCGTGGCTGGCTCCACTCCACGGCAAGTCCACGGAGCTGCCAGCTGGGCCCATCTGCAGCCGGACTTCCATCCACTGTCAGTCTGCGGCCGCAAATGGCATCCGGCATAGCGGACACCATTTGCGCCCTTGCTTTAGCCGTGAAAGAGCAGGGATGCAAATGGTGTCCACTACACCATTTGTGTCCCTGCTTTAGCCGTGATAGGCTATGTAAATATTTATGTAGCCTATCACGAAAACAGTAGCAATGCAAATGGTGTAGCAGTCGCCATTTGCTTCCCTGCTCTTTGCTGTGATAGGCTACGTAAATATTTACGTAGCCTATCACGACTAAAGCAGTGATGCAAATGGTGTCTGCTACGCCGGACGCCATTTGCGGCCGTAGACCGGGGAAGCGGAAGGCAGCGGACGGCAGTGGACAGGCTGGACCGGCCGGCAGCAGGTAGGGTCCATCCAGGGAGAATTTTGTGGGGTGGCGGAGGGGAGTGGTCCATTCCGCCACGGACTCCAGGGGTCAGATTCCAAAGAAAGGTTTTTCAGCTTGGCCTCCCACAGCCCTCCAGCTCACCCCGAAAGTCACCAATTGATTTAGACAGCACACAACTGACCTTGGGGCCTGGCTCACCCTGTTCGCCCTGTGGTCCTCTCCTTCCAGGACTGCCCTACAGAGGAAGCAACAAAACCCACAAAATCAGTTCCTAACATAAAAAAGAGCCGTACTTAGTTAGACAAAGGTCCACTCATCCTGTTTCCCAGAGTGGCTGGCCAGATGCCTCAGGGAAATAAGAGACTAGATGTGCTCTTGGCCTGATCCAGAAGAGGGGCTCTTTTGTTCTTAAACAGCATCAAAGAAGCGATGGGGGCCAAATTCATTTAGTTTGCGTTTTAATACAAACTGACCTAATTTGCACTTCCCAAACTAATATGCAAACTGGAACACAATTATTCTTTGGTTTTCACACTTCTACAAAGTTCGTGATGTAGTTCTCCGGTTTTTAAAAGCAGTGTACATTAGGGGAAATTGCTATAAAATGTGTACATTAGGGAAAATTGCATCCAAAAATGTTTACACTAGAGAAAATAATATACAAAAAGGCATATATTTGGGGAAAGCACTTGCAAAAACTGTGTAATTAGGAAAAAGTGCATACAAAAACGCATGCTGTTTTTCTTGCACATGAAACTGCCCATGAATGTTTGTGTGGACTTCTTTTATTTTAATTGCAAACTGATGCAAAAATGGGATGGAATGAACTTGTGCTTGAACAGATGTGGACATTACAGAAGGCAAAACAGATGTGCCCATCCCTAATAAAAGGACCTACCATCTGCTGCTGCAGCCTGAACGGTCCTGACATGTCTTGGGCAGTGTAGCAGGGAATGCATCTGAGAGCTTCTCCTGCCAACTGCCCAGCCTACCTTCCCTACCAACACGGAACAGCACTCTGCATTAAATATACCTTCTTTGTCATACCCCATGTAAGTTAAAAGCAGGAAACGCTGTTAAAGGTGAACACAGATATACAAGGGGAAACAGCTTATTACAGTAATGGGGTCCCATTCTCATTTCTCAGAGTGCTTCCGACATTGCCAGTCGGCCTAATCTGTATTCCAATCACTTTTACAACAAAAGTAGCTGGAGGAAATAAGGATCGTGCTTGTAAGCGTTCTGCGTGAACATCCCAGCTACAACAGAGCACACACATATATGGTGCTGGGGAAAGGGGATGAATCCATCTAGACTCGTTTATTTCAGGATCCACCTCACCAGTGGATCTAGGAGCAAACTAATCTGTGTTCAGCTGCTGCATGAACTATTTTATTTTAAACAGAGGTTTGCTTCTTCTCCCCAGCCACATTTTAATCCACTGAATTACTGGCTTTGATTAGGCAAAGCTGAACAGAGGGGGGCTTTGGTAGAGATTTTTCCATCATAGCCACTTTAAACAGGACATAACTTTCTTTAAAAACAGTGCATTGGGGGACTGTGGGCATGCTGCTTTATTGCTTTAGAGTTGTCATGCCCCGGGCATAATAGATAAACCTCAGCAGTGAATACAAATGGACTATTAATAGAGAACCATGACTCTGTTTGGAGTGAAGGCCCACTGATCTTAGTACCACCATGTGGGGAAGTGGTTGCTTATAGGATCCGTTCACATGGCGTGAAGGATTAAGTTCAAGAGTGAACCTCTTTTTGCTTCTCTTGAAATATCTTTACTGTTCCACCAGAGTATTGACCTTGAGATTTCGGTTTATGTGAAGCTAGGTGACGACCTAAGATACCCCCTTCCTATCCCACCCAAGAAGTGTTGTGAGTCTTAATCAAAAGTTGGTTTGCTCCCATCAAAATTTTCCTGAGTAGTAGGGATGTACGAAAATCACTTACCTTTCGGGGATTATGCTAATGGTGCGGGGGGAGGCATTCCATCCCTCCCCCCAGAAACCTCGCCGGGGGGGAGGCGCTCCGTTCCTCCCCCCCCGGAATCCTGGCCGGCCGGCTGTGCTCCGCAGCAATTCTGCGGAGCCGCCGGCCGGCTCTGCCAGCAGCCGGACATCCGGCCGCTGGCTAGCAGGGACGCAAATGGCGGCGGCTATAGCCGTCACCATTTGCGTCCCTGCAGTCAGCCGTGATAGGCTACGTAAATGTTTACGTAGCCTATCCCGGCTGATTAAAAAAAAAAACCAACAACGCGCGTACGCCAATGGCGGCGCCCATGGGCACCACCATTTGCGTTCCTTATTTTGGCATGTCTTAGTCTACGTAAACATTTACGTAGACTAAGACAGCGAAAATAAGGGCAACGCAAATAGCGGAGCGTCTACGCTATTTGCGTTCCCCTTATTTTTGCCGTCTTACACATCACCTCTTTTTTTGGTGATGTGTAAGTGGCCACCTTACTTTCGGTGGCACATACAGTGAAAAGTCTAGGATCATTTTAACACATCTCTGTTTCCTGCTTAGGTGTGGACGTGTGCTACAGTTCTGTTCCCCACATGGTGACGTATGCACCAATTGCCTGGAAACAGTCATGGGAAGCCTCACTCACCGGAGGGCCTGGGGACCCTGGAAGGCCTGGGATCCCTGAAGTGCAGCTGCAGGATGGAAGCAGGCTGGGACAGGCCTCTTCATCTCTCTGAAACAGACAAGAAAAGAAGGGAGTCTGAATGTGGAAACACAAATGGGGCCAGCAACAGTACGTTGCCAGTGTGGAACATCGGAAGGAGGGATGTATGAAAAATTAGTTTCAGTTCGTATTTGATCAGGATTTACCTAGTTTGCACATTCTGGACCAAACCTGGACTCGGAGGCAATCTGTGGTTGAAGTCTGTACATTTCTGAGCTTGCAATGTGATTTGTGGACCAAAACAATTGAATTCAACAGCATGCATGCGTACATTTGAAAAATGCCCATGAAAAATGTGTACTTCTGAAAAATGGGCACAAATATGCTTTAAATAATGGGGGAAGAATGCGCACATTTCAAAGATGCACACAGTTGATGCCTATATTTGGAAAAAATATGCATGGATATTCATATGAAAAGAAAAACACTTGCAATCTGATATGGACTCGATTCCAACATGGAATCTGGAGAACTTCAATGAGCTCAAATTTTGCTGGTTCACACATCCCTAATTGCCATATGCTGAGTCAGACCATTGGCCCATCTAGTCCATTGTTGTCAACACTGACTGGCAGCAGCTTCCCAGTCTTTCAGTAAGGAGTCTTACCAGCCCTACCTGGAGATACTAGGGATTGAACCTTCTGCATGCAAAGCAGGTGCTCTACCACTGAGCTACGCCCCCTCCGTGTCGTTCAAGATGCCCCATTCTATTCCCCCTCCCATCTGGTTTTCCATTTGTTCCCCAACAGTCAATATTCTGTGGTCCCTGAGCACACTCAGGTCTCATTGGCTGCTTTGCGGGGATCCCGCCTTCAGGGTTCTTTTTCTAAAGTTCTCCTTTGTACTTCTGCAAACTTTGGGGACCTGCCAAGCCTGCTGATATGCGTGATATGTGTGTGGCTGGTCATTTTTTGCTACATAATTAATGGCACTCACAGCCTGAACATCAGAAGTAGAGGTAGAAGTAGAACACACACACACACACATATGCAAGGGAGGAAATGTTGGTGAGTTCACACGCAACACTCAAAAATGATGTAGAAGAGGGGTGTGGAAATGCACAACGTCACAATGCCTGGGCACAGGTAAACTGAATTAGAGGAAAGGGGAGGTTAGACACGTGGCTGCTATTTTCAGCAGCAGATGTGTACATACAAAATACATCTTATTTTAGCCTCTAACATCAAGCAATGACTTGATTGTGAAACCAAAGGAGAAGGCAACACAGCCTGCACAAAAAGATAAAGAAATGAACTATATAGTTATAAAGAGGGTATAATTGTATTAGTACAATATAATAAATATAGTGCATTAGTTATAAGACAACGATTACAATTGTTCTAGTCAGTGGAATGGTTGCTATTAATAACAACTGTTCCACCAACTGCAACAATTGTAATCGTTGTCTTCTAACAAGCAGCACTCTGTATTTATATTGTACTATCACAATTATACCCACTTCATAACTATATGGTTCATTTCTTTTTCTTTTGTATGGATAGCTGAGCCATGCCATGTTCAAGTTCATGGACAAAGCATTCCTATCACTGACTATTTTTCTAAATATAATATATTGCATTATTATTATATTTTTATATAAGGACATCAACGCAAATG
The DNA here is from genome assembly GCF_057233095.1 of Heloderma suspectum. Taxonomy (NCBI): domain Eukaryota; kingdom Metazoa; phylum Chordata; class Lepidosauria; order Squamata; family Helodermatidae; genus Heloderma; species Heloderma suspectum. The sequence continues at coordinate 305,408,016 of NC_139461.1, read as the reverse complement.
AGTTTGGATTTCTGTGAATCCAACCTGTGGATTCTGCAGTGGACCAACTTTTTCTGAGTCATGTGGATGTTGCCAACTCATGGATTTTTTTTTTTTTTACTGGGGGGGGATTTGCACACATTTGTGCTTGTGCTAATGTGCATTAGCTCTAATGCACACTTGTGCAAGTGGAACAAAATTCTCATTAAAAAAATCTGATTCCATCAGAGGGTGGATAACAGAATGAAAGACCATCTGTGAAACACAGAGGGAACAGATTTAACAAAATCCATGCATCACTACAATACAACGGGCATAAAACTGCTCTACATTTGTAGCATGCTGAGGAACAGCAATCTCTCCATCTTACCAGTGCTGGGACATCGCAACATCTGTCCTCTTCAGCCCACAAACTGCTGCACACTATCTGCAAGGACTGCAGCTGAAACTAGAGATGAAACAGGACAAGGTGATGGTCATGAAAAAGGCTAGTTAAGGTGATTTGGATTGGGATGGGTGGGAGCAGTGAAGAAAGGCAAAGTGCATCTGCATGGCCTGTTCCTTCCGTGCTTGGCAGCCATATTGCACAGCATCCCTGTTGAAAGTGGGCTGCCTACAGAGAGGCCAGGAGCGCCTTTTTCCCATATCAGCCTCCCCCTCTACAACTAGGAAGTAGGGATGTCAGAGGGATATAGTTGGGGATGGAGCTCAATGAGCTTTCAACAGCTTGGCCCCCTGGACTCTCTTCCAACTTCTGCCAGCTGGCCTGAATCAGCATACAGCGAGTCAGGACAGCTGGCTGATTTTCTGTCTTTAAAAAAAAAAAAATGGCGTAAATACACACTTGCACAAATTGCAGGTGCAATTTCTGTAATTTGTGCAAATTTCAATTTTAATTTGTGTAATGTGTGCAAGTTGGAGCTGCAATTTGTGCAAGTTATGGAAATTGCAGCCCAAAATGGCACAAATTATGTAAATCATGGCAAGTTATGGAAATTGCAGCCCAAAATGGCACAAATTATGTAAATCATGGTGACAGTTTGCACAAATGTCTATTTACGCATTTAAATGTCTATTTACGCATTAAAAAGAACACCTGAAAAAGTTCCCAGATTCTTGGGAAAACCCATGGCTCAGCTTGCAAATGCGAGCTGAGTTGGGGGCACTGCAGAAATTCAATGAGCCCAAAATGGGCCGGATTTCCTGGCAATGGACATCCCTACTAGGAAGTCATCATGAGGGCCCTGCTCCAAACTAAGGAAGCTCAGTCTGTCTCAGGGGTAAACCACACGCTCCATTAAACAAATAGCCTGGAGCTGACCCTCACCATTTTGTTTACCTTCGTGTAAGTGCATGCGGCACCTGATATAGAAGCAGACCACCACATGTGGGTAAGGGAGGTGTAAACCTTCCCACCCAGCCACTTCCCCCTCTAAAATTCCACCCCCTCTGCACATACCTACTAAAAAAACAAAAGAAAAATTCAATTGACATCAGTGAAGGGATTTTTTGTCTTTTTTAGCTCCCACAAGGTGGGGGGTGGATTTGGGAGTGGGGAGTAGCTGGATGGGAAAGTTTAAACCCCCCCTACCTCTGTGCAGTGGTCTCTATCCAGCTCAGGGTCCCAGACACATACACTATGTTAAACAAAATGTTGAGAATGAGCTGCACGCTATGTGTTTAATGTAGTGTGTAGTTCAGCCCTCCGTTGCATGGGTTTCCTTGACAATGCATTCCACTCTGTCTTCCTTAGGGATGTCAGGGCACCCAGCTGAGTCCGGGAGTCTGTCGCCCCCCCCCCCGCAACCCCCAGATTGTGCCCACTGATCCACTGTCCTTGTTTGCCCCCCGCTCATGCCGCTCGCGCCCTCTCATGCCCTCCCGGACTCTCAGTGATCCTGTCCGGTGAGTGCCCACCATTTTCCCACCTTTATATTCTGCTCAAAAAAGGGAGTTTTGAAAATGTGTGTATTTAAATATGCTTGTTTGGGGGCCAGGAAAGCTTAATAGGTGCAATATTAGAGGCATAATGCCTATTAAGCTTTCCCAGCCCCAAACTGTGCATATTTAAATATGCACATTTTCAAAACTCCCTTTTTTGCACAGAAAAAAAGGCTGGAAAATGGTGGGCACTCACCGGATGGGATAACGGTGAGTCCAGGAGGGTGCGAGCGGCTGCGAATGCGAGTCCGGGGGGGTGCACGACCGGGGACAGCGCGTCAGCAGGCACCTGGAGAACCCGAGCTGGCCTGTGCTCTCACATCCCTAGTTTTTCTTCCAACTTACCATAGAGAATGTCTAAGACTGAGTCTAGGACACAGCTTGTTGTAGCTTAAATTTCTGTGTGATCTTCTTGGACACCTCTCTCTGCCCCCCCCCGCCCCCTCATTCCCAATCCATATGGATGATTATGCATGTTGATAAAACACAGCATGTACAAGCCCACAGTTGGACAAGAAGATAAGGAGATGTTCACACGAGCAGATGAGTGAATCAAGAGTCCTTTTGGGGTGAGTGTTTTACCAATGCCCAAAATTATTCATGAGTATTGGTGATGCAGAGCATTAAAAGAAGAAGATGAGAACAAGGAATGGAAGGACATTAAAGCTGCAGTGAAACCCACCAGTGCTGTAGTCTCTATATGCTATAGTCCAGAAATCCAGCATGGAATTGGGAATGTACGAAAGTCACTTACCTTTGCTCTGTCCCTCCCCGTGGAATCCTTGACGAGTGGGGAGGCGATCCGGTCCTCCCCCCTGGAATCCTCGACGGCTGGCTCTGCTCCATGGCCAGGCCATGGAGCAGCCGGCCAGGGCCGTCCGCAGCCGGATTTCTGGCCGCAGACGGCCTGGTGCGGATGCAAATGGCGGCTGCCATAGCAGCCGCCATTTGCATCCAGCTAGACAGCCATGATAGGCTATGTAAGAATTTACGTAGCCTATCACGGCTAACGTCAACCCCCCCCCCAAAAAAACACGCAGCGTACGCAAATGGCAGCGGCTACGGCGGCCACCATTTGCGTTCCCTATTTTTTGCCGACTTATTTTACGTAAATATTTACGTAGGCCAGAACGGCGAAAAATAAAGGAACGCAAATAGCGTCCACTATGCTTTTTGCATTCCCCTTTTTTTTCGCTGTTTTATCTTACGTAAATATTTACGTAAAATAAGTCGGCGAAAAATAGGGAACGCAAATGGTGGCCGCCGTAGCTGCCGCCATTTGCATACGCTGCGTGTTTTTTTGGGTTGTTTTGACGTTAGCCATGATAGGCTACGTAAATTCTTACGTAGCCTATCACAGTCCAAGCATGGCAATGGCTGCGGCTGCAGCCCTGCTGCGGCCAGCCAGGAGACCAGCTGCCGCCACCGGAGCCACTGCCGCCGAATCCGCCACCGCTGCCGAATCCGCCCCAGGCAAGTGCTGTCCCGGGGGGGATTCCGCAGGGGGGCAGGAGGCTGTTCCGCCACGAATTCTGCGGGGCCGGATTCTAAAGAATCCGGTCTCACTGGAATCCGTGGCGGAATTCTCCACCATCCTACATGGAAGAATGGAGAATGCCTAAGGGCAGATTAGTGATGTTCTGAAAATGCCAACTACATTCAGAATCCCCCAAATCCAGAGAGAAACTTGGATGGGAAGAATTCCATAAACATCCCTACTTCAAATGCAAATGTATTTATTTATTTGTTTTTTTCATTTCTATGCCACCCAATAGCTGAAGGTCTCTGGGCAGTTCACAAAAATTAAAACCAAAAAGCACACAGTAAAACAATATAAAATATACAAACATTAAAACCACAGTATAACAATACAACCAGAATAAAACCTAGCAGCAATGCAGAGATTTAAAATACAGATTTGAAACAGCAAAGCTAAAAGTCTAAAAAGCTAAAATGCCTGGGAAAATAAAAAGGTCTTCGCTTGGCACCAGAAGGAATACAATATAGGTGCCAGGCATTTTAGGGAGCTCATTCCACAGCTGGGGTGCTCTTCAGTGAGATGAGATTGGCTTCTAGCAGGTCTCTCTTTTGGGGCGGGGGGAGGGACAACCCCCTCTTACATAGAACTCTCTCTCCAGAGAAATCCACCAGACTCAATTTCTCCAGGTTTTTCAGAGGTTGGTAAAGAACTTTCTTCCTTTCTTTCAGGAAGTGTTTTGACTACAGATAGTTATTAAATATGGTTTATACTGGATTTTTTTTTTTAAGTATTTCAGTGTTGGATTTTCATCATGTCCTGGTTTTGCAGGTTTTGCAGCAAATGTGGATCTGTTTCTGGGCCTAATTTGAACTGCTGGTTTGGGGACTGGGTTACCTGAAAGACCTCCTTCTCCCCTATGTACCTGGGCCACATGAAGTGAGGCAGGTGACCAACGGGGAGAGGGCCTTCTTGGTAGTCGCATTCCCAGTTTTGGAACAGCCTTCCCAGAGGGGTTCACTCAATGCCATCTTTGTGCTCTTTTTGGCACAAGGTGAAGGCTTTGGTTGTTGACCTGGACTTTTTAAATAATTCATGTCATCCTGGGCATCTCAGTGTTAACATATGTGCTTTAATTAATTCTTTTTTTAGTTTAATGGTTTTATATTGTACTTTAATGCTGCATTTGTTTTTATGAGCAGCCAAGAGTGCTTGTGTTATGCGGCAGCTACATAAATACGGTATTATTTATTTATTTATTTAGATGGCCTTTTCCTTAAACAACATCTCAAATCTTTCTAATTATGAAAACGGGAGCAAAAACCCTTATAACCTCCCACTGAGTCTCAGTAAAGTACCTCTGAGAATAACATCTCATCTTCCTTCAGCCCACAAATGTGCATCTGCCAAAAAAATTCTGTCTGCTGTGAAACCTTAGCATGTTCACACTGAGGCAGCAAACCTCATTAGCATCTTTGTTTTCCGCAATCCAAAACGCTCAGCTTCATTTGTATGTTGTTAAATTCCAGAAGCCATATTTAAAAAATACACAAAAGCAAGGCCAAATCCCATGGCAAAAACACTCAGTGGGCTTATGAATTACAAATGTAGGACACCCTTCCTATGTGCAGTCAGCAGCCAACCCGCAACAGCAAAATCTGGATTCTCATTTGCTCTGTGCAGAGCTAATTCTTCTCTTTGGGGGCTCAATAATTGGTTTCAGTCATAAACTGAAAGCTTTACTTTGCTGCCATTGAAAGAAAGTGATAAGGTGTTGTTGTTGTTTTTAACCCACCTAAAAGAAACAACCAATTTTTCTAAAAGGAGAACAATCATCCATACATTTCCTCTTATCCCCATATCAAATACGTTTTGGCTGGAGACATTAACCCATTTCAGGCATTCAAAACCTGTGTCAATAATTGATCTGCATGAGAAGGAGGACAGCAGCTTCATCCCTGACATGGGCATTCATTAGAATGTCTTTAGAGCAGGGGTGTTGGACCTCAGGCCCATGGGCCAAATATGGCCCTCCACAGTTCCCCAGATGGCCACACCCCTTTCCATCGGCCCGCCCCTCTTTCCCACAACTGCCAATCATTTGATCGCTTCCCAGCTTTCGCACTGGTTTTCCCTCATTCTAAAAGGTTGACATGCTTCTCCTAAGTAAATTGCAGCCGTAAAAGCACTTTTATGGCTGCAGTTTATGTAGATGGAAGTGCTTTACGGCCTCAAGTGGTGTAAAATATGTAGTTTATGGCCATAACTTTCCCAAGGTCCATGAATGGCAGCTGCCATTCACAGACTTTGCCTTTTTAAAACCGGAAAGGTAGCCCGTGAAATCTGGCAGGCATGCACAGGGCTCTGGGGAAATCCAGTGAGGCCAAGCGACCCGGATTTCCTGCAGTGGACCCCCCCAAACTGGACTTTTGGGGGCTTGCCCATCCCTATTAAAACCCGATCCCTCCCCCCACCAGCATCTAAAAGCCTCCCTTGTTCACAGGTGTAAGTCTGTGTGTATGTGTGTGGGGGTTGGGGTTGGGGGGGAGGTTGATTTTCCAAGTAATGCCCCACCATGTGGGGTGGATGCAGAGCTGCTAAAACCAAACTACGATTTACAGGGGTCAATGTAAGAATGCATATGTGTGTAGTACCACTAGTACACATGCATCATCATCACAAGACCTCTCAAAATATAAATGAGGTTCCCCCCAGTCCGCACTTGCTAAAAAATCTTGATTGCGAGTTGAGCCCAGGGTAGTTCATCTGTCACTATGAAAAATACTTCTCAATCTAACATAAAAGTCCCCTCTCCAATCAATTTCCTTTAAAAAAAGAAAATAATGTGCATTTCAGTAGGAGTGAGTGGACTGATTTAGCAGGGAGGGAGCATGTCTTGAGCCACAAATGGACTTAAAACAAGCTCCACAGATCACAACCACAGTTTAAAACATAGATCCAATTAAATCAGGCAAGATGATAGCCAATAATGAAGCACTCTGCCTCTTGGAGGACAGCAGTTTTGAAAAGGCAATTGGTAGCAACGAAGGCCTAGACTGTTCATTAGTTATTTCTTTCCACTTATTAACACTCCTTTAATATGCCAAAAAGAATATAACACAGATGCAAGAAAAGGGGAAATGACTGAGACTTTTTCTCCCAGATTCAGCAAGGCAGCAGTTAATCTATATCGCATGGCAAGTTTTGGAATAGCATTCTTTAAAATCTATCAATCAATCAATCAATCTTGCTTGAATCACAGCCTCTGTTTTTACAAAACCAATTTCATCCCACAATGGATGGATACAATCAAGAACAGATGAGGCCTTGCTTACAGTTATTGGCACCACCCACTATTAGGGGAGCAGTGTCAGAGCTGGGGCAGAGCAACGCCTTTTCAGTGATGGCCCCAGCTATTTGGAATTCATACACCTAGGAGACCAGCCTTCAACCAAGCTCATTGGTTTTAAAGAAAAGCTGCTTGTTTCCCCATGAGCTTTTAGAGAACATCAATGAACTACTGCATTTAATGATTACTCAGTTTTGTTTATTTGAATATATTCATTGCACTGTTCTTTTGGGGTGTTGCATAGTGTATGCAGCTTGTTTAAATTTTCATGAAAGCTGGTGGATTGTGATCTAGGGGATGGAAGCTGCCTAGAGCTGATTGTCCTGAGCAGAAAGCTGGAGTGATGGCTCAAAGGGAGTTTTTAATCCAGCAAAGGTCTGGGAGAAAATATACTGATATACATGCTGTCAGCTAACTCTTTTTCTTGTGTAGCAGTTGCAGCTGGCTTTGTTTCCTCATTGTCTGTAGCATGACAAAGACCTAGTCAGGAGGAAGCGTGAAAAGCTAGGGCTTTTCCTTCTTCCTGAGAAGGTCCTTCAACCTGAGTAGGTCCTTCCTCCTGAGTAGACCCTGGGGAAAAGCATCTGCTGGTGGCCAGGTGAATGTTCCAACAGCAATGACTCTTGAGTTTCCCACCAGAACTGCCATCACCTGTGCTCCACAGAGCCATGCGGCAATGGGGGAGGGTTGGGAAACAAGGCAGGGCTTGGGATGGGGTTGAAAGGGGTACTTCAGGGCCTCAGGTGAGACAGCCCTGCAGCGGGACTCCTCAGTTGCCCCACATCTTCTGGGGGAGCGGGGTTAACTGTAGAATCCCAACCCTCCTCTTTCCAAGAGGCCACCCCTGGGCTTGGATCAGCTGGGAGCCAGAGACCAAGATATATGTAGCGATGGTATGGAAAATCACTTGCCTGCTTGCCCCAGGTCCTGGTCCTGAGATATAAACACTTTCCTTAGGGGACCCTGAATGAGGCTAAAACCCTGCTATGTCTGGTCAAATCCTGACAGCTGTTGACCTAAATCATAGTGCAATAGAATGAAACCAATACAACCCAGATCATCAGAAGGGTTCCACAAACTTTAAGGAAGTCTCATGGGTGACAGTGTTTCTTCCTCCATTAGAACATAGTATCCCATCTCAGTAAACCAGTGCGGATGTTCACCAAGAAAGAAGGAAGCATAATAAATAGGCCCCACCCTTGCTTAATCCAAGGTATTTATCTCCTGCTATCACCTTCTGTGTCTATAGAAGACTTCCCCAAACTGGTGCCCTTCAGATATTTTGGATGTTAACTCCCATCTGCCCTGGACAACATGGCTAATAGTCACACTGGGACTTGTGGTCCAAAATGTCTGGAGGGCACGAGATTGGGAAAGGCTGTTCTACAGCATCTTTAGGTATCTTGGTTTAGACCAAGGAAGTGCTCCTACCTGAAATGGACATGCAGTAGACTTACCGCCGCTGACCCGCTCCGGGGCCCTCGCGTTCTCGTCAGCTTCCCTAGCATTACAAAGCCAGCTGTCGAGACGCTCTCTGACGTTCCAAGTGGCTTCTCTGCTGTTTTCTTGCAGTCAATGTAGAGACTGACCCTGGAACGGCTCACGGATATGTGCACCTGCTCAACAGACAAAAATAGTTACACTGCGCCTCACCTTGATGCTGTAGCATTTGATGCAATATAAGACAGAGACTTCTGAGCCTGACAAAATTACATGCAAAGCACGATGTGTGGAGCAGATTCAGTGTGGTGAGGGTTAGGATTAGATTAAGGGGAGCTGGGTTCAAATTGAGTGAAGTAAGGCTATGGTGATCCAGGAAACATTTTGCAAGAGGAGACATTTAGTGGAGAGGTTGGGAGGAGAAGTGGATTTGTGGACACAGACGGAGCACCTCTTCCAGTCAGAGAGAGGAACAAATTGGAAAAGGGAGAAGGGAACAGAGAGAGAACAAAGTGCTTCTCCTCTCCCCTCAAGAAAAGCCTGCCAGTTCTGTTAAGTGGGCGCTGTCAAAGGCAAGATCTTGAGAGCTATTCAAAACAGTAAGATGAGAATAAATTGGCTTCAGTCAGCCATTAAATAATTCACAGTTGAGATCCAGATAAGCTTGAGAAGTGCCCTGAGATGCTGAGCCCTCTCTCCTTAAATTAAAGCTGTTGACCAAACTGGATTTCTGGATGATACTCCCAGCTAAGATCATTAACTTGCAGGAGCAGAGAGGTGAGAGGCAGGAATACAAGAGAGATGCAACCTCACTATCAGTCATATAAATAGGGGTGTCAGGGTCCCACCATTGACCTGGACCCCCTGAGCAACTCCTTAAGGATCTCTTGCTTCTTTAAGAGGCCCACCTTCTTCTTTTACCTTCCCCTTTCCAATAACGTGGGGTGTAGGCTGTAGGCATGGGGTGACTGACACTCAAGTTACAGGGTTTAACCACAACAGTTTACTGGTAAATTCAAGCAAGCCAATTACAGCTAAAGGTATTTACAGAATAGAGCTGAAATACAAAAGGCCTTAAGAGAAAATAAAAGTTGCAAAATGCAAGTTCCTTTACCCTAGCTGTACTTAAACTTCTCCAGGCTGCTGCTTCCTGCTCCCTTTTCAGGTTCTGGTCTCCCTAACTCCACTCTTACTGGCTCTCTTGCTCTCTTTATATACCCTCCTCCCTCAAAACCAAAAGTACTGTTTCAAACCTGAAGAAATGAAACTTAACTGGGGAAATGAAACTGAAGCTTAAGCAGGAAAATGAAGCTACCCCTCTCAGGGATACCCCCTCCCAACAAAAAACTCCAAGCCTCTAGCCCTGACCTTTTTCCTTGCCTCTGTATGCCTCAGAACTTAACAAGGGGTAACAAGAGAGATGGAGGACGATAGGCTGGGTTATTTGGCTCTTCAAATGTAAAGGTTTCAGTGTCAGTAAGGTATAGGGAAAAAGAGAGACATGAGATGCATAATGTTGTTGTTGGTAGTATTTATTTATTTAGGCGCTCTCTCTCTCTCTCGCTCTCGCTCTCTCTCTCTCTATATATATAGACACACACACACTGCTTTTCAACAGAAGCTTTCAAGGCAGCTCACAATTACAAACCAACATCCTGCATTAACTTAGAAACAATAAAATTCTGAAAATCACAAATGTGTGTGTGTTTATTAACCGTGCTGCTGTTTTATTGCTGTAGCTTTGTGAACATTTTATATAGTGGCTATTTTAACGTATCGTTTTTAAACTGTATTATTGTATATTTATTTTTATACTTGTATTTTATTTGGTGCCCTGGGTGTGCTTGGCCCAGAAAGGCAGCTTCTAAATATTTATTTCTTTATTTCTTTGAATTTATTTCAACAATAAAAAATGTCAGTGAGAACAGGAATGTATATAAAAAAAACAGGACTGAAATAAATCCTCCATCCTCAGGAGAATAAAATTATCTTCTTCTGATGCCTAAAAGCTGGTAAAGCAGGTGCCAGCTGTGTGTCTCTGGGACAGGTGTCCTCTAGGGTGTCCAGGACAGTCCTCTATTTTGGAGAGCTGGCAGAAATCAGTCCTCCATTTGAAGGGCAATTAAGTCCAAATGCATTTTAAAGATAAAAGAACCATCAGAAGAGCTGGGACTTGAAGTTGCCCATCAACAGTTAGCACCTGGGCAGACTGAGCAGGAACACAGGGCACTAAATCAGTCTTCTCTACTATGGTGAGAGACATTGTCCTTCTATTTAAACGATAGGTTTTCTATCACTAAATGCGCATGCATATATAAAAAATTTGCATATGCAAATCTTAAGCAATTGGTGTCCTATTTTAGTGATGCATAAGTGGCCTCTTTACCCCTGCTTGAGTTGTGAAGCTGGTGGCACCTGGAATGGGGCCTCTGATGGAGGTCTTAAAAAATCTACAAGTGACCCTAGGGCCTAAGGTAATATGGGGGTGCAAATATAGCCTCCTGCACCATCCTCAGGAGGTATCACTGCAAAGTGGAATTTGTGTTTCCCCACTCCCACCTAAAAGTTTGATAGCAAACATTCACTGGATGGTTTCTGAAGATTCAAATATTTACAGTATATTTGATATTCAGCATCCAATAATACTGACAGTATCTAAATGCCAGAGCATACCCAGTAGTGTTCCAAAGCTGTGTGCATTGCTGGGGAATACTGGACATGCCAGACAAGCTATCTACTATTACGGATTTTCTCATTAACCCCCCCCCATCCCCTTGCCCCTCGATGAGCTTCCAAAAAAACTCTGGGTCCCCCCAGATCAAAGCTTGCAAAGCCCTGGCCTATGAAAATCCACATTTGTTACCTGTCAAAGCAATAAAGTAACATAAATCAAGAGATGCAGAATTTTGCTGGGTTTTTTTTTAACCTTCAAAATTTCAGCTAAACATTTAGCATGCACAACCTGGATGCCTAAGAGCAACCTCTCAATAAGAGATGATCTAGGACCAGCAACAACAGCAGCCATAGCATTTCTTGCACAGAGGGCCAGATCCGCAGCTTAAAAGCTCCCCCTACCCCCACCCCTACCCTATGCTAGGCCCCTGATTCAGACTGGGCCCCTTGGGGATAAAAATGAAAACAAATGTAGCTGCTAGATATGAATTTAAAGTAACATCTGTTTTGGCCCTCAAGCCACTGAAGTTACATCATGTAAATTAAATTGCACAGGACATACAGGGACATGTTTTATATGGAGTTCGACCATTGGTCCATCTAGCCCAGTATTGTCTGCATTGACTGGCAGCAGCTCTCCAGGGAAGATTCTTTCCTCGCCCTACCTGGGCATGCCCGGGATTCAGTCAGGGACCTTCTGCATATAAGGCAGGGGCTCTACCACTGAGCTATGGCCCCTCTCTTGAGCTACATGCATAGCACATGGCACAGGGGTGATCTTAGCTCTGCTTGCAGTGTGGTGTAGTGGCTAGAGTGCTGGACTGGGAGCCGGGAGATCCGGGTTCTAGTCCCCACTCGGCCATGGAAGCTCACTGGGTGACTTTGGGCCAGTCACATATTGAAGATATTGCATTTATTTATTTATTTATTGCATTTATATCCTGCCTTTTTCCCTCTTGCAAGGAACCCAGGGCGGCTTACATTATCCTCCTCCTCTCCATTTTATTCTTAGATACATTTATGCATGCATTTAAACAGAGTAGCACATGCAGACAGGAAGTGATTTAGTAATTCATTATCATGCTGGCACACACCCCAAAATCCATTAGTATTTCAGCAGGCACAAATATCAACAGGTCAGCAAACATCCTAGGGATATTTCTAGTATCATTATTTAGTTATTGTTGTTGGAGTTGTTGTTGTTGTTGTTATTATTATTGTTATTAATTCATTCTTTACGTATCAGTTCTGCTTCTTTGGACAAGGACCTTATGAAAGCTCCCATAGAATATCTTCTTCACTTCCTGTTGGTCAAAGGTGACTTCCTCTACATCAGTTTCATGGTCACGATGGAAGTAAATTAAAGATTTCTTATTGGCTATAGGGAAGAAGAAGACAAATAAGCTGAAGGTTTTAAAGAACACCTCATAGGACTGAATGCATGATCACCAGCCGCAGACTATAGGCTTTACTGAAATAATAGAGAAAAATACTAAAACATTTTTTTTTGGTGTGTGTGGGGGGAGAGAATTGAAAAATCCCAGTGACTACTTCTCACAATATGGTCCACAAGAAGCATATTTCTGTCTGCGAATCTATCTATCTATCTATCTATCTATCTATCATCACTGTGAACCATTATGAGATTTTATGATATTCAGCGGTATATAAATGTCACAAATAAATATATAGCAGACGTGTATACCAACTGTTTATAGTTGCTCCTTGTTTTGGCAGTCCCAGGCAGGCATCAAAAATGGTTTTATCAAACCCCAAGTGGGCCACTGGACATGGTGGGCAGCCTGCATTCAGCTTGGTGGGTCTCACCATGTGCAGGCCTGATGTATGGTGTGCCACAACCTGAAGGTTTGGGGTGGGCTATGATACATGAAAAATCAATGGACACAATCCAGCATGGATTAAGGCATCCTTATGACCCATCAATTTTGATGGGACTTAAATGTGTGTCAGGATTCACTCTGGGCTGGAATCCCAAGTGACAGCTGGATGAGGGCCTCAAGGTCAGGAAGGAGGAGACCATCAGCTAGGTAGAATCGAAGTTGAGCAGTAAAGCACATATTATGCATGCAGAAGCTTCCAAATTCAGTCCCCAGTATCTTCAGCTTAAAGCAGGGGTGTTGGACCTCTTTCAGCCTGAGGGCTGCTTTCCATTTTGGAGAAGCTCTTGGGGCTCACATTCCACTGGTGGGTGGGGCTGAAAGCAAAAAGGTGGGGCCAAAAGTACCCCCCTCCTCAGCATATTGTACCTTAAAGCTCTTGGTGACAGTAACTAAGCCTTCGGAGAGACATTTCAACCTTTTAGAATGCAGGGCCAGGGGGGGTGCTGTGGAAAAAAATTACCTGCAGTCAGGGGAAAGGGGGTGGACATCTGGTGTGAGCCCTGGAGGGCCAGATTGGGACCCCAGGTGGCCAGATTTGGCCCACAAGCCTGAAGTTCAACACCTTTGGTTTAATTTCTGCCACTGAGACCCTGGAGAGCCGGTGGAGTGAGCCAATAGAGACAGCCAATGGAGGCTTTAGCAAATTGAAGCATTGTCACCTGGCATCTAAAATAAACCAAATTATTAGGTACTAAGACAAGAGGGTTGGTGAGGGCATTCCCCAGTGGGGGCACTACAACTGAAAAGGCCCCCATCCATGGTAGCAACAACCACATTCTCTGCTGAATGTTCTATGGACCTACTTACGGTCAAGTATGATGCCAAGGAGAGGCTGGAAGTCCTCGTCTGTTATCTGCCACACAGCAAAGGTTTCCCGGGGGCTTTCTGGCAGAAGTCGGAGAAGAAAGGTGATGGTGTATTCAGCTGGAATTCCAGAGACAAAGACTTCACTGAGGGAGGAAATAAATAAATTGAGCAGAAAGACTCCTAAGTAGAATACATTAGAATGAACTTCCCAGGAACATAGAAACATAGGGAGTTGCCTTATGCAGATTCAGACTATTCTGGTCCATCTAGCTCAAGGGTGAGAAACTAAATTTGAGTGGGGGGCCAGATGAAGCCCAGCCAGCCCTTTGCTGACCTGTGACACCCAGAAACAGCACCCCCTGAACCAGACTGTTCAGAGGAACCAGGGCCTTCACTGCTAGGGACCACATGCTCCCTTGTCTTGCTCACCAACATAGAGAGCAGACCAGATGGGAGCAGATGGAGCAACAACTGAGAGTTCAGCTTCAGTATGGAGGCCTGCCCCTTTAAGGCTTTCCACTCCTCATCAGGGCAAGGGTGTGAACCCTTAGAGGGTATTCAGGGTAGGGATGTGTGAATCATTCATTGAAGTTCTCCAAATTCCATCTCAAACCTTGTTATGACTTGAGTCCAAATCAGACTGAGACCTTTGTTGTTTTCTTTTTGCATGAAAATCTATATGTATTTCATGCGTATTTTCCCAAATGTATGCATCAATTGTGTGCGTCTTTGAAATGTATGCATTTCCCTCATTGATTATATGTGTGCATTTTTCAAAAGTACACATTTTTTTCCTGCACAGTTTTCAAATGTGTGTGTGCGGTCGAACACATTTTTTTGAGTCCGCAAATCACATTGCAAGCTTGGAAACATACGGACTTCAATTGCAGATGGTGTCTGAGTCCGTTTTCAGCCTGAGAGGTGTGAATTGGGTAAATCCTGATCAAAAACAAACTGAAATGAATTTTGCATACATCCCTAACTCAGGGTCAGGAGGCATACAAGGGCTCAGTCACTTGGAGAGACCCAATAGACGGGGGATAAAGCTTTCGAGTGATCAATTAGATAACAGCATTGTGATGGGCATTAGGGAACAGTGCTGCTGTCTATTTGTTGAACCCCACATGCAACTAATTTTAGCCTCGCTAACATGCTGACTGCCCGCCCTTAGCCTCATAACAATGTAACCAAAGGTCTCTTATGTTTGTGCTCTCTCTCTCTCTTTCTCTCTTTAATGACACCATGCCCTTGAAAGGATGATCTTCTTTTAAAAAAAATATTATTATGGCTATATGAACAAGCTAGTTTGAGTCTCTGAACATTTTGATGAAGGGTACTCTGTGGAATCTCAGAATTTGCTGTTAAGAAGCTTTGCTTCTTTAAACAAGATTGAAAATATCCCTATGTTCCAGCAATTAAACTTAAAAAGGAAGCTACAGCTGCCTCTTAATAATCCAGTCTGTCTTGATTTGCAAAGCTGTAGTCAATAACAGAATCCAGTGCTAGGCCATTATAAACCCCAGATTACAAAGAGGAGTCTGGGTAGCAACTCAACAAGCAAAGTCATGTTCCAAAGTCACTGATTCATGGAGACCCACACAACTTCCAGCCGGTCAATAATGGTGGCAAACTTTATAAGTAAGTGATCACTTCAGCCGTCCGTGTATTCAGTTGTACACCATCCACAGCAGAGCTGGCCACTTGGCAGCTGCCTAGGGAAGAGGGGGGAACCTCAAGCCCATGGGCTGAATCTGGCCCTCATTAGGTCCCAACCCAGCCCTCCAGGGTTTCCCAAATGGCCATGCCACCTTCCCCTTGCCCCACACAATTTCCCCCGACTGCCAATTGTTCGGTGGATTCCCAGCTCCTGCACAGTTCCTTTTCCCATTCTAAAAGGTTGAAATGCTTCTCCTAAGGCATAGCTACTGGCACTGAGCGAGGGATGTACGGACTGTGTAAAATCCATTCTATCTGTGTTTTGTGGATTGTAAGGTGCCTTTTGTTCCGTCGTCCACCCACCAACAGAATTGATTTTTTTTGTTTCTGAATTTGTGTGAATTTGCATGTGTGCAAATGTGCAAATTTCCCCAAAATGCACATTTTCATGCTTTAGCCTATGGGGGAAATGTGCATTTTTGGTCGGCTTCTTTTTGGTCGTGCTTTTTTTTTTTTTTTAAGTGCCTTTTTCATGAACGAAATTTGCGCAAAATTCAGGAAAGTTAGAAAACTGGTCCAGAAGTCAGTGGAATCTGCCCAACAGGGGAAAAACCAATCCACTGTGGAATCTGTGGGTCAGATTCATGAAAATCCAAACTAATTTGGTTCTACTGTGGATTTCTCTGACATCCCTCCTAAAAGCTCTAAGGTAAAATATGCTGGTATTTTTGGTGTGTTGGCCCCGTTGGTTTTGCCTTGGCCCCACCCATTTTCCTTTCAGTCACACCCACTGCTGTACACCCAGGAGTACAGGGGTAAGGACCAAGACCCTGATGCGATGGAGGGGGTATAAAGGCTCACCAGAGAGGGCTTCCAGTGACAAGAAAAGTAGGTTTCTCTACTTGCTTGGGCTCTGATGATGAGCCACATGGGCAGGAGAGATAAGGGCCAAACTAGACATGATATCAACAGGAGTGAGGTTAACCACTTCTCCACAGCTGCCATTTGCCCAGGGAGGCAAGGTGCCATTGGTACCAATGGAAGCTTCCTGCTTGGGACAAATAGCAGCTTCTGTAGGGAGGATTTTCACTGTGACTATGATGTCAGGGAAAAGGGTTAACCCTCCACTCATCATGCTCCATGGTCCCAATCTTGATCACTCCCCCATCACAGCTGTTATTTACATTTAAAAAAAAAAAACAGGACATGTTAGTTGCAATCACGTCATTAACATGCCATACAGCTAGGCCCTAAGGTGTCAGGATTGATTCTGAGAGCAAGGAGATAGTTGCAGCTCAGATTCAGAAGAGGAAAAGGCAGAATTGGGGGATGAGTTTTCCCAAGCCAGTTCAGATATAGGCGTGCTTCTCAGGTTACTAACTCCCAGATGGCCAGGCCTGAAGCCCCCCCCCCTTGCCCCCTCCGTGAGAAGCCGGGAGGAAGAGGAGGAGAGTGGGAAGTGTGATCTAAGAGATGCTAGACTATGGCGCAGAGCTAAGAGGGAAACATCAGGGGCAGAGCTCAGGCGGTTGACCCGGTTAGCGATGCATGAAAGGCGATGTAGGGAAGCATCACTGGAAGGGCGGGACATCCCTCCCTAAGTTATTCTAGCCAGCAAGGCTCACTTCAAACTGTAAGCAATGTCGGTGTTCCCATTTGAATCCCCTGGAGGAATTCCTTTGTAGCCTGAAAGTCTTTGAGGATTTGCATCTGTAATGAACCCATTGATAATTAATTAAAGGCCTGAGATTGAAGCCTTTCTATTTGTGTGTGAGAGTGCATCAGGAAAGAGGGGGCCCAAGGGAAAGGTGATGTAAGTGACCATGTTAAGCCAAAGGCCATGGTTCTGTCCTGGCAATGTTTTCTTCTAAAGGTGGGGTGAAAGTCTGATCACTCTTTCCAAAGTGATTGCAGAAAGAAGAGGAGAAGAGAGGGAATAAGAATGGAGGTTCTTATTAAAATTTAAGTGCGTCATCAGCAAATTGCACACAAGCATAGCTCTGTCTGCCTTATCAGCTGACGTGCTAGATGGATGTTTAATGATACCATGCACAGAAACAGCAAAAGCATAAATGCTGAGGAGGGAATGTGCATACTGAAACAAAAGTGGGGGCAGGCCAGGGGAAGACCTTGCTTATGAAAAATCTCACTACCCCAGCTAGCTCTGCTGCTGCTGCATAGCTAAGTGGCACATTCGATTTATCCTGAGGCACTTCTGAATTCAATGTATGGGTTTCTGCATTGAGATAATTCCATAAAAAGCAATGTTCACAGCTTCAAGCAGAGCTGCCTGGGAAATTCTGAAATTCCATCCCAATCTAACAACATAGAAGCTTTGTTGCCAGCTTCTCTTTCTCAACAGGGGAGAGAGTTTCTGCCAGCTCCCCAGACCCCAAAATGAGAATCAACAATAAGGCTTAGTGTATATACAGTGCTTTAGAGAATGCAAAGTGCTTCACAATAGGGATGAGTGAAAAGTTCACTCCATCTGAATTTTTATGTGGTTGTACCAACTTTGACCCAGTAGCAACATATGGCTGTGAGAGCTGGACTATAAGGAAGGCTGAGCGCCAAAGAATTGATGCTTTTGAACTGTGGTGCTGGAGAAGACTCTTACGAGTCCTCTGGACTGCAAGGAGGTCAGATCAGTCCATCCTAAAGGAAATCAACCCTGACTGCTCCTTGGAAGGACAGATACTGAAGCTGAAGCTCAAATATTTTGGCCACCTAATGCGAAGAGAAAACTCTCTGGAAAAGACCCTGATGCTGGGAAAGACTGAAGGCAAAAGGAGAAGGGGACAGCAGAGGATGAGATGGCTAGATAGCATCACCGATGCAATGAATATGGACTTGAGCACAGTCCAGGAGAGAGCGCAGGACAGGAAGGCCTGGCGTGCTACGGTCCATGGGGTCACGAAGTGTCGGACATGATTTAACAACTGAACAACAACAACATTGTATTATGGAGACCTGGCTGGCTGAGGCCACTGCTCCAACTCTTGCGGCGGCGGCCCTGTGTCCAGCCAGATTTTCATATGCACAGCAGCTGAGGGCTGGGGATTGGGGAGGGGGAGTGGCTGTTATCTATCAAGAGTCCTTGGTTTTTGCCAGACCCCCTCTCTGGGAGACCAAGGTTGCTGAGTGCATGTACTGGAGATTGGGCCCAAAGGGCAATCTGGGGATTCTGCTCGTGTACCATCCACCCCGCTGCACGACTGACTCCCTGGCCAAGGTGCTTGAGGTGGTCTCTGACGTGCGTGTGCAGTCCCCTAACTTGTTGGTGTTGGGGGACTTCAACGTACATTCGGGGGCTGTCCTCACAGGGGCACCTCGGGACTTCATGGAGACCATGGCTTTCTGGGAGCTGCACCATATTCCAACTGGGCCCACCCATGTGGCCGGTCATGCACTAGACCTTGTGTTTGTTTCTGGAGAAGTGGGGAGTGATCTGGAAACCGGGGGTATATCCATCACCCCCTTGTCATGGTCAGATCGCTATCTGGTGACGTTGGACTTCTCAGTTCCACAACCCCTCCACAGGGGTGGAGGACCCATTAAAATGGTCCGCCCCAGGTGTCTTATGGATCTGAATGGATTCCTGAATGCGCTTGGGGATTCTCTGGAGCATGCCAACGGCCACTCGGTCGAGACCCTGGTGGGTGGCTGGAATGCTGCAATCACTGGGGCATTAGATCGGGTGGCTCCGAAATGCCCTTTCCCCCTGAACAGGGCTCGGACTGCACCATGGTTCAATCCGCAGCTACGAGCTCTGAAACAGGAGGTGAGATGGCTAGAGTGCTGGTGGCAGAAGTTTCGCTCCAAAGGCAATCAGACATGGGCTAGAGCTGTATCTTCAGCCTATCACGTGGTGGTGAAGGCAGCAAAAAAGAAATATTATGCTGCCTCTATCACGTCTGCAGAGTGCTGTCCCAGGAGGCTGTTCCAAGTGGTCCGGAGCCTGGTCGGTCCAGTTGCTCCGGAACCACTGGAACATCCTAAGGCCTCCTGTGAGGCCTTGGCAAGGGACTTTGCAGATAAAATTGATCGGATTAGGAGTGTTATTCCATGCGCTGTGGATACAGTTAGTGAGCAGGAGGTGGGCTGTGGGCTGTGGCACACTAGTTTTGTGGGATCGGTTCCAGCTTCTTCCTTCTGATGAAGTGGACAAGGTGCTTTCATCTGTAAGGCCAACCATCTGCTTACTTGATCCTTGCCCATCTTGGCTCATTATGAGCTGCAGAGAGAGGCTGGGTGAGGGGATCAAGGTGGTGGTGAATGCCTCCCTTGAGGAGGGAGTGATGCCATCAGCCCTCAAGGAGGCAGTGATAAGACCGCTTTTTAAAAAGCCTTCCTTGAATCCCCAAGTTCTGAACAACTTCTGCCCAGTCTCAAATCTGCCTTTTTTGGGCAAGGTGATTGAGCGGGTGGTGGCGATGCAGTTGAAGGCATACTTGGAAGAAGCCGATTATCTAGATCCATTTCAGTCGGGCTTCAGGCCTGGGCATGGGACAGAAACGGCCTTGGTCACCTTGGTGGATGATATGAGGAGAGCTCTGGATAGAGGCAAATGCTCCTTCCTTGTTCTCCTTGACCTCTCAGCAGCTTTTGATACCATTGACCATGGTATCCTCCTGGACCGCCTGGAGGGGTTAGGCATTGGAGACACCATATTACAGTGGTTCCAGTCCTTCCTCTCCAGCAGGTACCAGAGGGTAGCACTGGGAGAGGAGGTTTCAGACCCATGGCCGTTCACTTGTGGGGTGCCACAGGGTTCCATCCTCTCCCCGATGCTATTTAACATCTATGTGAAGCCGCTGGGGGCTATCATCAGGAGTTTGGGGGTGCAGTGTCATCAGTATGCAGATGACACGCAGCTCTACCTCTCGTTCAAATCTTCACCAAGGTTGGCCATAGAATCCCTGTCCAAATGTCTGGGGAGGGTGAGTGGCTGGATGGGGAGGAACAAGCTGAAGCTGAACCCTGACAAGAACGAGGTACTTTTGGTGGGAGACAAGAGGAGGTTGGGGGATATTGACCTGGTGTTGAATGGGGTACGGCTACCCTTGAAAGACCAGGTCTGCAGCTTGGGGGTCATCTTAGACTCCCAGCTGTCCATGGAGGCTCAGGTGTCAACTGTGAGCTGGACAGTGCTGTCCCAACTCGATCTGATATGGCAGCTGCGCCCCTACCTTCCCGACCATCTGCTCCCATCAGTAGTACATGCCCTGGTCTCCTCTCGTTTAGACTACTGTAATGCACTCTACATGGGGTTACCCTTGAAGACGGTTCGGAAGCTGCAGAAGGTACAGAACGCAGCGGCTCACCTGATTGAAGGCAGCCGCTGGCGAGATCACATCACTCCAGTGCTGAAGGAGCTGCACTGGTTACCAGTTGTTTTCTGGGCCAAATTCAAGGTGTTGTTTTTGACCTTTAAAACCCTATATGGTTCCGGCCCAGCCTATCTTAAGGAGCACCTCCAGCAGCACCAGATAGGCTGCTCGACAAGATCAGCCTTGGATTGCCTTCTCTCTGTCCCATCAGCCAGGACAGCTAGGCTGGTGAGGACAAGGGAAAGGGCCTTCTCTGTGGTCGCCCCCACTCTGTGGAACTCCCTCCCTAGGGAACTCTGCCATTCCCCCTCTTTAATGAGCTTCTGCCATGCATTAAAAACATGGTTGTTAAGGCAGGCATTTGGGGTGGGCTAGGGTAGTTTTAGAAATGTGATGGTTTTAATGTTGAATTTTATTGTATAAACTATTTTTATTGTTGTACATCACCCAGAGTGGCTGGGTGACTGGCCAGATGGGCGAATAAACAAACAAACAAACAAATAAACAAACAAACAAAAAACAACTTTGCACCACCTGTACCAATAAGCAAACTGGAGCAGAGTTACACACCAAAAATCACACTTTTCACTCATTATTCTCATATTGCAGATGTGAAATGGTGGTGGTTATAGCAGGAGACACAGTGGGTTGAATCTAAATACATAACAGTGCTGGGTGAAAGCTGGTTTTCCCACCCCCTCCTCCCCAGCATCCCCCCCCCCAGCATCCCCCCAGCTCCCCAAAGTACTCCTACAAGGGTTGAAAGATGCTGCTGAAATGTGTGGGATGTGTCACAATGGACTGAGTAGGAAGGGAGGAATTGCTGAAAATCAGGTGGGGGCTGGTGCCCCATTTCAGTGGGGCTAAACGGCAACCCACCCCAGTATTCTTGCCGTGAAAACTAAATGGATCAGTACAACCAGAGATATGTCGGTATACCATCGGAAGATGGGACTCCCAGGTCAGAAGATGGTCAAAATGCTACTGGGGAGGAACAGAGGATAAGTTCAGCTAGCCCCAGTTGTGATGACGCAGCTAGCTCAAAGCCGAAAGGATGGCTAGTGGCCGATGGTGCTGGTGGTGAACGACAAATCTGATGTTCTAAAGATCAACACACCATAGGAACCTGGAATGTAAGATCTATGAGCCAAGGCAAATTGGATGTGGTTATTGGGGAGATGTCAAGATTAAATATAGACATTTTGGGTGTCAGTGAACTGAAATGGATTGGAATGGGCCACTTCATATCAAATGACCACCAGATCTACTACTGTGGACAAGAGGACCACAGAAGAAATGGAGTAGCCTTCATAATTAATAATAAAGTGGCTAAAGCAGTGCTTGGACACAATCTAAAAAATGACAGAATGATCTCAATTCAAATTCAGGGTAAGCCATTTCACATCACAGTGATCCAATTTTATGCCCCAACCACAGATGCTGAAGAAGCAAAGATCAGTTCTATGAGGATCTGCAGCACCTATTGGATAGTAAGAAGAAAGTGCAAAAGCTGGGTTGCAGTTAAACCTCAAAAAAACCAAGATTATGGCAACCAGCTTGATTGATAACTGGCAAATCGAGGGAGAAAATGTGGAGGCAGTGACAGACTTTGTATTTCTAGGCACAAAGATTACTGCAGATGCTGACTGCAGCCAGGAAATCAGAAGACATTTACTTCTTGGGAGGACAGCAATGAAAAATCTTGATAAAATAGTGAAGAGCAGAGACATCACACTGACAACAAAGGTCCACATAGTGAAAGCAATGGTATTCCCCATAGTAACCTATGGCTGCGAGAGCTGGACCATAAGGAAGGCTGAGCGAAGGAAGATAGATGCTTTTGAACTGTGGTGCTGGAGGAAAATTCTGAGAGTGCCTTGGACTGCAAGAAGATCAAACCAGTCCATACTCCAGGAAATAAAGCCAGACTGCTCACTTGAGGGGATGATATTAAAGGCAAAACTGAAGTACTTTGGCCATATAATGAGAAGACAGGATACCCTGGAGAAGATGCTGATGCTAGGGAAAGTGGAAGGCAAAAGGAAGAGGGGCCAACCAAGGGCAAGATGGATGGATGATATTCTGGAGGTGACGGGCTCGCCCTTGGGGGAGCTGGGGGTGGTGACGGCCGACAGGAAGCTCTGGCGTGGGCTGGTCCATGAAGTCACGAAGAATTGGAAGCGACTGACCAAATAAACAACAAATGAATCCACTCTGGGTTTCAGTCAGAACTCTAAAGAAGCTATGCAAGGTGCTGAACCTATTCTAGAGATAGGGTTTAGCACTTTGAATAGTTCCTTTAGATTTCTCACCTGCTCTGATTGAAACCTAGAGCAGATTCACAGCCCCACTGAAATAGGAGCCACCAGCCTCACTGGCTGAAAATCAGATAGAGGCAACATCCATGAGTGATTTTCGGCTATCCCCCCCCCCCCCACACACACACACACAATTCCCCCACAGCTCACACCATTCACCAGGGCCCAGCCCCATTACACACACATTTCCAACCCAGTGACTTTTCTAAGGCCATCTAATAAGTTTGTGACAGATCTGAAGTTCGAATAGGGAGTTTCTCAGTTCACAGGCTTCACTGCACCAGCTCTCAAAATCCAATATAACATGCATAAACATATGGAGGTAATTTAAGAGGATATTACTATTGCTTGTAGCTGTAGCAGCATCCTGCCAAATAAACTAGAGCTGAGCACAAGTGGTCTCTCAAAATTCTCCACCCTATTTGTGGGCAGTAGGGGGGGGATTCACCAAATTTCTCTAAAGGGTGAGCTGAAATTCTCTAACAGTTCCTCAGCAGTGGGGCTCACTATCAGCAGGGACAATAGAACAGGTTTTTCATTTTTTTGTAAGGTTCTTCCTGGTTTTGGTACCACTGAAAGTTGCAACAGCAACAACTATGTTGACAACTCATCCACAATTTGGCATCCTTCAGAGTTCCGTGGACCTGGCATCATTCTGGGGCCTTCTCTCTCTCTCTCTCTCTCTCTCTCTCTCAATCTCTCTCTCTTTCACTCTGTGTGTGTGTGTTTGTGTGTGCGTGGCAGCTGTCAGAAAAAAATGTATGGTGGAAAATATTTGGAGAAGATTCTGAGAAGTGGACTTCTTTTTCTGGTGGGCGGCAAGGTGAGAAAGAGAAAGATCTCAGAAATTTTCTAAGAAAAATGCCTTCTGAGAAATTTTGGCTCAGCTCTAGAATAAAATGTGTGGACCTGCTAGGAGATTCCTAGTCCAATGGCTGTGTTTGAGGTACATACTAGTTTTTAAATGGAAATCTTGCCATCTGGCCTCTTGATGTACTTCCTCACATTACCTTGTTTTCCGGGTTAGCTGGATGTCTCTGAAAAGTGTATAAGTATGAGTCCCGAGGAAGATGTAGGGCTCCATGGCGACCCCTTTGATGGACGCATACTCCTTTTCCATCAGTCCAAATGCCTCCATCATGTCAAAACCTAGAGAAAGCAGAGAAAGAGAAGATGGTGGAAAGGCAGCCAGAGGGGGGCATCATTCTTCCTGGGAGTAAGCTGGGATCTAATACTAACATTGATAACCAACTAGGGATGTTGGAGAAGTCTACTGTGGGTTCAAATGAGTTCAGATTTCTAATGAATCCGACTTGCAGATTCTGCTGGTAGGGATGGCAGGGGAGTCTGGTTTGGGGGTGGAGCTCAGTGAGTTCTCGCCAGCCTGACCCCCTGGATGCCACTCCACAGACCCCCAAGCTGGCCCGACTTGGCACGCCCTGAGTCAGGGAAGCTCATGGTTTCCCGTCTCCTCTTTATCCACAGTTCCAAACCTTGTCTCCAAAATGGGTTTAGCACCTTGGATAGCTCCTTTAAAGTTCTGACTGGCTCTGACTGAAACCCGGAGTGGACTCACCACTCCACTGAAATAGAAGCCAGCCACCAACCTCCACTACTCAATCCACAGGATTGCGCCAAAGGGGTCATTTCATAAAAGGAGGGTGTGCCTGGCACCAACACTGGTTTCTTTTTCGGCACCAGGCTAAGACTTTCCTCTACTCCCAGGCATCTGGCAGCATATGATAAGTTTTTAATCAGGTCATGGGATATTGTGTGTGTGTGTGTGTGTGTGTGTGTCCTGTTTATATGTTTATACTAAGCTGTTTCTATATTATACATAATACCTTATTTTTACGGTTTTTAATCTTTGTAAACCACCCAGAGAGCTTTAGCTATTGGGCGGTATAGAAATGTAATAAATGAAATGAAATGAGATGAGATGAGATGAAATGAAATGAAATGGTGTGAATCATCTATAAAGATCCATACAGTTTCTCTAAAATTGCATCAGCTCACATGCTGTATTGAACAAGCTGGGAGAAAATTAAAATGCTCTTTTCCATTTTTGTGTCTCCCCCCCCCTGCCCCCCATCTCTTGAAACTGCTAAGCAAGGGCTGACCTGAGTTATATGACAAATACACATTTCCCACAAAAAAAGAAAAACTCATCTCCAGGCCCTTGGAGCCTTTCGTCTCTTCTCCAGCTCCTCATTAAAGCTCTATAAGGCACTTTCTAAAGTCTTTAATACAAGAGGACTCTGCAATCACCAGTTCCCCACCCCCTTCCCTTTGCTTATCTGAATTTATGGAAAGCTGAGGCTGGGGTGGGGGCAGAGGGAAGAAACAACTGGAAGAGAGATAACTGCATAAATAGTAAGGGGAATGTGTTAAAATTTTAATCAATATCCTGATCCTATCAGTTTCATCTCCCCAACACTTCTATTCTATAGAATGTGTATGTATGTATGTGTGTGGGGGTCTATTTTTGTAGAATTAGAACTCTTGCTGGATTAAATTTTAGCAAAATATCCTAACCTTGAAATCTATTCATCTCAATTAAGGTTTGCACCAGATGCTAACAATGTTATCAGGCAAAAGTAGGAGCTACAGCTGTAAATGATAGATGATTGATAGATGATAGATGATAGATAGATAGAGAGAGAGAGAGAGAGAGAGAGAGAGAGACAGAGAGACAGGGACAGGGACAGGGACAGGGATATATGTCTGGAAGGTCAGAGGGATGCAGGTGAGGCACCAGGCAACTCTGCTTGTGAAATCCTTTCTATTTTTCCACTCATGGGTACACACCGGTTGCAAAGGAATATTCACAAAAGAAATGCTTCTCTGGATCTTCTGGCACGATCACATGCTCCGTAATATGTGTCACTGCAAGGGCTGAGCCCATTGTTTTCACACAAACATTTTGAGGCTATCAAGGGGCTATCAGGGGCATTTCCTCAAAGAACCCCAAAATGTATCTTTTTCATGCTTGTTCATTGCCCTTTGCAGCCCAATCAGCTACAGTTTGGTTGTCTGAAGAATAACACTTGTTCTTCCTAATAAGAGTGACATCAGCATGCAGCCAATCAGGTTTCATAGAATCATAGAATAGTAGGTTTGGAAGGGGCCTAGAAGACCATCGAGTCCAACCCCCTGCTCAATGCAGGAATCCAAGTCAGAGCATCCATGACAGGTGCCTGTCCAGCCTCATCTTGAATGCATCCAGTGTGGGAGAGCCCACCACCACCCTAGGTCACTGGTTCCATTGTCGTATTGCTCTAACAGTCAGGAAGTTTCTCCTGATGTTCAGCCGGAATCTGGCTTCCTGTCACTTGAGCCCATGATTCCATGTCCCGCATTCTGGGATGATCGAGAAGAGATCCTGGCCTTCCTGTCTGTGACAACCTTTCAGGTACTTGAAAAGTGCTATCCCATCTCCCCTCAGTCTTCTCTTCTCAAGTCTAAACATGCCCAGTTCTTTCAGTCTCTAGGGCTCTGTTTGCAGTCCCCTGATCATCTTAGCTGCCCTCCTCTGAACCTTCTCCAGTTTGTCTGCATCCTTCTTAAAGTGTGGTGCCCAGAACTGGACACAGTACTCCAGATGAGGCCTAACCAGTGCTGAGTAGAGGGGAACTAGTACTTCCCAGGATTTGGAAGCTATACTTCTATGAATGCAGCCCCAAATAGCATTTGCCTGCTTTGCAGCCACATCATATTGTTGGCTCATATTCAGCTTGTGATCTACAACAGTTCCAAGATCCTTCTCACTTGTAGTGTTGTTGAGCCAAGTATCCCCCATCTTGCAACTGTGCATTTGGTTTCTTTTTTCTAGGTGCAGAACTTGGCATTTATCCCTATTAAATTTCATTCGGTTGTTTTCTGTGCAGCGCTCCAGTCTATCCAGATCACTTTGAATTCTGTTTCTGTCTTCCAAAGTATTAGGTATCCCGCCCAATTTTGTGTCATTTGCAAATTTGATCAGCATTCCCTGCACGTTCTCCTCCAAGTCATTCATAAAAATGTTGAAGAGCACTGGGCCCAGGACTGAGCCCTGCGGTACCCCACTCGTTACCTCTCCCCAGTTTGAGAAGGTCCCATTGATAAGCACTCTTTGAGTCCGATTCTGTATCCAACTGTGGATCCACCGGATCGTTGTTTCATCTAGCCCACTTTGAGCTAGTTTGCTCATCAGGATATCATGGGGCACTTTGTCGAAAGCTTTGCTGAAGTCGAGGTGTATTATGTCTAGGGGTGGACGAAAGTCACTTACCTTTCGCCGAAGCTTGTTCGCGGTGGGAGGAAGGCGCTTTGCTGCTCCCCCCGTGAAGTTCAGGCCGGGGGTTGAGGCTTCCCGCCTCACCCCAGCCGAAATTCAGGCCGGGGAGGAGGCTTCCCGCCTCGCCCGGCCGCGAACGCGAAAGTTTAAAAAAACAAAAACAACGCTATGCGTTGCCCTTATTTTCGCCGTAGTCTACGTAAATCTTTACGTAGACTACAGCGACCAAATAAGGAATGCGAATGGCAGCTCCCTGTGGGGGCCTCCATTATCCGTACGTGCTTTTTTTTTTTTAAAGTCACCCATGATAGGCTACGTGACGATTTACGTAGCCTATCACGGCTGACTTTGCAAATCTAGCCATGATAGGCTACGTTAATCGTCACGTAGCCTATCACGGGGGCGTTTTTTTTTTTTTTCTTGTATTGGAATGGCGGCAGCGGCAGCCGCTCGAAAGACCGGCTGCCGCTCCCGCCCCACACGAACACCCGCTGAACCGCCGGCTGGACCCGCCGCCGGGAGGGACATTCGGCGAAGGTAAGTCCCGTCCCAGGGGGGGTGTGGGGGGCGGGGGGGGCGGAGGATTTCTCCCCGAAACTTGTTCGGGGGGCCGAACACGTTGGCGCTCGGCCCCCTGAAGTTTCGGGGAGAAATTCTCCGCCATCCCTAATTATGTCCACAGCATTTGTCTCTGAGACACTATGTCATTCTAGGGAGACAAGGCTAATGGAGAGTGAGGGCAGTGCTTCCTGATTGGGCTCTGCCCTCACCCTGAACTAGCTTTGTAGTAGTATGATTTTAAGGTAAATTCAGACAGTTCCCCCCTCCTAGCTTGCAATGCTGTATGCTTTGAACATTCCTTCCCACTGCCAGGAAAGTACACAGTGGTAGGGGGAGCCCAGGGTATATATACTGGACACACAGAATGAAAAAAGGATGGTCCTCTATAAAAGAGAACAGATGGCCCATCTTTGATGGGAGGTCTTTGCCAGTGGAGACTGGTGCTGAGTCCTATCCCCAAAATAGGTTCAGCACCTTGAATAGTTCCTTTAGAGCTCTGGCTGGTTCTGACTGAAACCCATTAATGGATTCACAGCCCCACTGAAATTGGAGCTGCCAGCTTCCATGGTCCTTGTAAGGCATTGGGGGTCCAGCTGGGGACTCTGGCCATGGTGCTTTCCTCCGTGCTCCAGTGCAGAAGCTCCCAAGTGGAGGCAACGGTTGACCTGTCTTGGCTGTGCTGCAGCTCCATCTCCTTCAGAGGGCCAGAAGGGGCTACCGCAGCCCCCACACCAGCAGGGACCAAGGAGCCAAACAGCCAGGGTTGCCCATCTGATCTTAGAAAGCTGCTGACTCTGGCCTGGCCCCTTGGCCTCAGCAACGCATTGCTCAGGTTCAGGTATGCGTGGCCTTCCTCTATTGCACTCCCTGTGTGGCCATGCTGGCTGGGAGGGCTGGGAGAGGTGGAGCCCTCCAACACAGCCACCTTGGATAGGGATGTTAGAGAATTCTGCCACGGATCCCAGGGAGGCCGAATTCCAGTGAAATTGGCCCCCCGGAATCCATGGCGGAATGGAGCAACCTGCCCCACCACCCCAAGAAAGCCCCGCGAAATGGAGCCTACCTGGCTGCGGCTCTCGTGGTGGCTCCGGCAGCAGATGAAGCGGTGGTGGCAGCGACAGCGGCGGCTCCGGCCGCTGCCGGGCTGCTGCGGCCGCAAATGGCAGCCATCGTAGCGGCTGCCATTTGCATCCCTACGCCGGCCCGTGATAGGCTATGTATATATTTACATAGCCTATCATGGCTAAAGCAGGGACGCAAATGGCGTAGGGGACATTTGCATCTGCAGCAGCCCGGCAGTGGCTGGAGGCAGGATTCCAGGGGGGAGGAACGGATTGCCTCACCCCTGTCAAGGATTCCGGGGAGAGGAACGGATCACCTCCCCCCACCTGCGGACCCCAGCAGAGCTAGGTAAGTGGGGTTTCATACACCCCTAGCCTTGGATCTCTTCTGGTGCTCCCAGCAAAAGTAAGCAGGGCCATCGTTTATGGAGCCCATTTCCTTGGGAGGGTAGTGGGAATGCGGAGGGCTGCTGCAATTTCGAGGAGTTAGTGAGCGCTTTCTTCCCTACATCCCAGTCCGCCACCCAAGGTCCTCTGAGGGTTCTCTGCCACAGCTGCCTCATGTGGGACTGGAAGCCACGCGCAAGAGGACCTTTCCCTTTGCCGCCCTCAGCTGTGGAACAACCTGCCGGTTGAAATGTGCCTGCCAACCTCATTGAAGGTTTTTAAGCAGGCATTAAAGACTCTGTTATTCTGTCAGGCCCTCCCTTTTTAGAACTCTCATTCCCTTTTGCTGGCTTTTGTATACTGTTCTTAAGCCGTGTTGTTTTATTGTTGGATTTTTTAAAAAAGTTTTTAGTTCAAAGTTGTTTTTAGATATATGTTGTCTGTATATATCGTATGTATGCTTTTATGTAAATGGTTTTTAAACTTTGTATACTGTACTGTAATGTTTTAATGTTTGCAAACTTCCCAGAAAGCTTCGGCTACAGGGCGGTATATACATGTAAATTAACAACAACAACAACAACAATAGTGGTGAGCAACTATTGCTCCTTTCTGTGCCTAGACTTCCGGCTGGGCCTGTTGCTTTAAGCAGCCAGCTATGGTTCTCACACTTCCTTATTATTTCTCAGAGCCAGCTATCTGTGTGAGATGGTACAACCTGAGAGGCTATTATTTACCTTTATGGTCCTTGGCTAGACTTCACGGTCTACCACTGAGTATGGGCAGGAGTGTCTGGGATGGACATATAGCTATCTATGCTGGCTGTAGGGATGGCGGAGAATTTGTCCCCGAATCTTCGGGAGGCCGAATGCCAATGCATTCGGCCCCCCGATATTGGTGGGGAAATTCTCCACCGGCCCCCTGCCCCCCCCCGGGATGGGACTTACCGTGGCCGAATGTCCCTCTCGGCGGCGGGTCCCGGCAGCGGTTCGGCGGTGGTTCAGCGGGGGCGGGGGCGGCGGCCGGTCTCCTGACCGGCTGCCGCCGCTGCCATTGCAAAAAAAAAAGTAAAGTAAAAAAAAAACAACACACCCATGATAGGCTACGTAACGATTTACGTAGCCTATCACGGCTAGCTTTCCAAAGTCAGTCGTGATAGGCTACGTAAATCGTCACGTATCACGGGTGAGCTTGAAAAAAAAAAAAAAAGCACGTATGCAAATGGCGGCGGCCCATGGGCGCCGCCATTTCCATTCCTTATTTTGGCACGTCCAGTCTACGTAAAGATTTAGATACACCACCTAGAACTTTGAAGAACTCAAAAGATGGCGAAAATAAGGGAACGCTATTTGCATTGCCCTTATTTTCACCATAGTCTACGTAAAACTTTAAGTAGACTAGACGTGTCAAAATAAGGAACGCAAATGGCAGTCCCCATGGGAGCTGCCATTTGCGTACATGCTTTTTTTCCCCCCAAAATCACCCGTGATAGGCTACGTGACGATTTACGTAGCCTATCACGGCTGACTTTGGAAATCTAGCCGTGATAGACTACGTAAATCGTTACGTAGCCTATCACGGGGGTGTGTGTGTGTGTTTTTACTTTTTTTTTCGCGGCCGGGTAGACGGGGCGCTTCTACCTGGCCTGAATTTCGCCGGCGAGGGATGGGGCGCATCCCCCCTGGCCTGAATTTCGGCTGGGCGAGGCGGGGCGCCTCCCCCCCCTCGCCTGAACTTCGGGGGGAGAACCGAAGCGCCTCCCTCCCACCGCGAAGCAAGCTTTGAGAACAGGTAAGGGACTCTCGTCCATCCCTAGCTGGCTGCTTGCCAATGGTTCAAGCGAATCCTTTCACTTTGCAAGAGTGACTAAATATTTTCAAAGTCACTGGAGTATGGCCAGACCATAGGTGGGATTAATATGAGCATAATAGCATATATGAGTCCCTGAGACACTTCCAGGGTGGAATCTCAATGCAGGCCAACCTGGGAAGAGCACCTGTCCCTTGCCATTTTGAGGTGCTTCCCAGCAACTATAGGGATGTAAGCCTTAGGGCTTCTTCACTTGGAGCTTTCATCCTGCTATTGAGATTGGTTACTCATGGAAGTTTGTAGGTCCTTTAGATGATGTCGTCAACCCCCAGGGCATCTCCCACTAGGAGTGTACGGATTCCCCACCGTCCATTCCAGTGGGGAATCTGTGTGTGGGGGGAGATGATTCGTTCCTCCCCCCACCCAGAATCCTCCGGAGCAGCTCTGCTCCGCAAGGATTCTGGGGGGAGGGAACCAGCTTGGGGGCCACTTACCTTTCCTCCTGCCGGCCAGATCCGTTCGCCTCCTCCCTGCTGATCGCCATGTCTTTTTAAAAAAAGGCAATCGGCAGGATGTGCCCATAGATGCAACTAGAGCCATGAATCTTTTGTATAAGCCTATGGACACATAGACTTGGATGCAAGATTCATGGCTCTATTTGCGTCTAAGTCTATGGGCACATCCTGCCAATCTCTTTTCTTTTCCTTTTTTAAAGACATGGCTATCTGCAGGGAGGAGGTGAATGGCTCTGGCTGGCAAAAAGCAGCCTAGTGCCATTCCGCCTCCAGTCCTCCTGGAGCAGAGGTCAGTGGTCCCAATCCGCGGCGGATTCCTAAGGCCAGACTCCAAAGAATCTGGCCTCATTTGAATCCGCAGCAGATTTCTATGGCATCCCTACCTCCCACACTAACCGACCTTTATTCGTTTTGTTTAAAGATTGGAGATAATGAGCTATCAAATTACAGCATTTGAGTTCGCTTGACTTCCCTCCGTGAAAAAGGAAAAGTCGCTATAAGCGCTAGACCACAGCGCCATCTAGCGGCTGTATAAAGAAATATATTGAAGACTCAGATAAGGGGGGAAAGGAGGGGGGAAAGGGGAGAGGGAAGGAAGTGCGTGTAAAGGGTGTCTGTCATGATCCTGCATTTAAAATGGAAGCAGAAAGCCCTGTTTTACATGTGGGATTTTAGGCTGGTGTAAAGATGCTCTTAGAATCTTGCTTTGCAGTGTCTTGCTGTAATTATTGCCTTGGGGTGTTTTGCTTCCAGTCCTTGTTGTGTTAGTTTGTTCCTGTTTAATAAAATCTTTAGCCTTCACCCACTGGTGTGTTCATTGTTCCTGAATCCTAAAAAAAGCCAATTTCTGGCAACACAGGGAGTACCGGGAAGGGTGTGTGTGTATTGTGTAATTCACTGTGTTTTATTTTATAAATGTGGAGGCTCAGTAGATGGGAAGCAAGCATGCCTACATGCAGCAAGGACCATGGAAGTGTATTTTATTGGAGAGAGGCTCAAGGTGATCTAATATTAAATTAAAAATGGACTTCAAAATGGACCCTAAATGTACGGGGGCGGGGGCGGGACACATAGTCCATGATTATGATAAAATGGTAAAGGAAGGAACTAGCATCCTCTTTGCTCTTAACCTCTGTCTCCCACATTATCTCCATGCCTTGGCTTCAACTGAGCTCAATTGAGCTCAGCTCTTCCCTCCACAACAAAGTTTTGCTCCAAAGGCACAGCAAACTAGGGATGTACGAAACACTTACCTGGTTTCATCCAGGGACATCCGCGGTGGGGGGGGAGGCGCTCCGTCCTTCCCCCCGAAATCCTCGATGGGGGGGAGGCGATCCGTTCCTCCCCCCGGAATCCTGCCCGGCCGGCTCCGCAGAGCCGCCAGCCAGAGCCGTCATCAGCCGGAGTTCCGTCCGCAGACGGGCTGCTGCGGATGCAAATGGCGGCCACCGTACTGGCCACCATTTGTGTCCAGCGAAGCTGCTGTGATAGGCTACATAAGTATTTACATAGTCTATTACGGCAAACCAAAATAACCCAAAACAAAACAAAACAGCGTACGCAAATGGCAGCAGCTATGGCGGCTGCCATTTGCATTCCGTATTTTTAGCCGTTTTAGCCTACATAAATTTATGTAGGCTATTACGGTGAAAAAAAGGGGAATGCAAAGAGCATAGTGGGCGCTATTTGCATTCCTTTTTTTCCCGCCGTAATAGCTTATGTAAATATTTACGTAAGCTAAAACGGCGGGGAAAACGGAATGCAAATGGCGGCCACCGTAGTCACCGCCATTTACGTACACTTTTTTGGGGGGGGGCTTGCCTTGATAGGCTATGTAAATACTTACTACATAGTAAATATTTACGTAGGAGTCCCTGCGTTGGCCGTGATAGGCTACGTAAGTATTTACGTAGCCTATCACAGCTATGATGAACAAGCGAATGGCGGCC
The DNA here is from genome assembly GCF_057233095.1 of Heloderma suspectum. Taxonomy (NCBI): domain Eukaryota; kingdom Metazoa; phylum Chordata; class Lepidosauria; order Squamata; family Helodermatidae; genus Heloderma; species Heloderma suspectum. The sequence continues at coordinate 305,374,587 of NC_139461.1, read as the reverse complement.
GCAGCGTAGCCGCCGTTCGCAATTCAGCGCGGATGGCAGGAGGTAAGTGCTCCGTTTTGCGCACCTTTTGTGGGTGGGGGGGGCGGGGGCTTCATTCTGCCATGGATTTCAGGGGGCCGAATGCACTGGCATTCAGCTTTACCAAGATCCGTGGCGGAATTCTCTGACATTCCTACAGCAAACAAGACAGTGCAGTCACCTGTTGGGTCCTAGAAAACGATCTCCACTTCTCCCTTTTCTTTATCCATTAGTCTTGATAACAGCAGACTTTTCTCCCTGATCATTCCAGGTGCATGCACGCTCGTGTGTGCACATGCGCGCTCATGCATGCAGCCCCCTAGGCAATCGGGGGGGGGCACCTCTGCCCTTTTTTCTGGGAGAACTGGGAGAGTACTAGTCTCCAAGCAACTTCATGTCAGCACCCCAATATTCTGGAAATTGCTGTAGTTGGATAGAATTCTGCTAGAAACATTCTCCAGCAGCCAGCTCCAGAATCGAACCTGGGTTGTTGCTTTTATTCTTTTTCTCTCTGGCTAAATCTCTCCTGCCGCCGGGCGTGTGGCATGTGGCCTGGAGATGCAGGACCTTAGTGTCTGTTATAGAGAATGCCAATTAGACCGTAAGCCTGCAGATAGCGTCTATCTTATCTTTGATGCTTATACACCACCTAGAACTTTGAGGAACTCAAAGAGAAGGGGCTGCTGTTTTTCATCATCGAGGAGCATGCTGAGAAGCCTACCTTGCAGGGAGCCTTCCATGGAGTCCAGAGCAGGACAATCTGCAGCATGACATGGAAGAGGGAAAGGGAAAGCAGCATGAAACCAATCAAATGTCTATTTGCATTCAATGCAGAGGAGAGCAAAGCAACTGAGTTAAGGAATGAATATTTTCCATGGAAAAAACAACAACAGTGTCACAGCTTCTGACCCCCAGACCTCCCAAAATTTGAGAATCCCCCCCACACACACACATTAAGTTTTTTCCCCTTCCTGCCTTTTTTCCCTGTCCCCCATTTCATCTCCGAGAAAAAGCACCACGAGAAAATTTACATTCTGCACTTATTATTACAAATCTACCTTACAGTGATTGAGGTCATTAGATTATTTATTTATTTACAATAGTTGTGTACTGCTCCATATCTAGAACAGATGTTGGAGTGGTGAACACAAGAGATAAAACAGTAAAAGGATAAAAAAGATTAAAACACCAGATTAAAATCATGCTATTTTAAAAACAGAATAGAAACTGTGGCTGGTCAGTTAAGGAATGCTTCCTGGAACAGTGCTGTTTTCAGAAGGCGCCAGAAACAACACAGTGTTCGTGCCTGCCTGACCTCCAGGGGCAGGGAGTTCCAAAGGAAGGGGGCTGACACACTGAAGGATCTTTTCCTGGTGGACTCTGACCGGGCCATAGGTCCATGGGAAACCACCAGGAACGTGCACTCTGATGACCTCAGTGACCGGGCAAGTTGGTAAGGAAGAAGCCTCTGTCTCAGGTATCCTGGTCCCAAGTTGTTTAGGGCTTTGTATGCTCATGCCAAAAGCTTAAAGCTAGCCTGGTAGTGAATGGACAGCCAGTGCAGTTCCCTCAGCAAAGGAGTTACATGCTGGAAAGGGGCAGCTCCTGACAACAGCCGAGCTGCTGCGTTCTGCACAAGCTACAGCTTCCGGAGCAGCTTCAAGGGCAGCCCCACATGCAGCACATTGCAGTAATCCAGTCTTGAGGTTACTAGCACCTGTAACACTGTGGCCAAGCTATCCATGTCCAGGAGAGGCCATAGGTGGCAAATCAGCTGAAGCTGCTTCATGTGGCCCAGAGGTGCAGAAATGCAGGCTCAGGGGCCAAATCTGACCCTGTGTGGTTTCCCAGAAGGCTACACTCCCTTCCTCTTCCCCTGGTTGTGCCCCCTTTTACCCAACCACCAAATGTTTGGGAGTTTCCTGGATTTTGTGCAGTTTTCCCCCCACTACGGAAGGTTGAAATGCTTCTCCAAAGGTTCAGTTCAGCCTTCCCCAACTTGCTGCCCTCCAGATGCTTTGGACTACAACTCCCAGCATTCGTGACCATTGGCCAGGCTGTAAAAGCTTTAAGCTAAACTATGCCAGTATTCTTGTCCCTGTCCCTTTTGCCTCCCCCCCCCCCAAACAGTGGAATGCAGCTCCCAAAACCTTCTCCAAAATAGAATTCAGTCCTCAGGCTGAAAGAGGTTCTATACCCTTGGTGTAGCCCTGTGTTATGTACTCTGACTGGCAGAATCTCTCCAGCGTTTCATGCAGAGGCTTTCCCCCACACCTGCTCTCTGAAAGCCTTTACCTGGAAATGCCAGGAACTGAAGCTGAGACTGTTTGCATGCAAAACACATGCTGATGCCTGGCTACTCATCCATGGGTCTTGCAGACCATGTAGTCACCAGGGAGCTGCACACAGATCCAGCTCTCTGACAGGTGAATCTCAATGACATACATGCTTGTAAACACACATTCACAGTTTGACTTAAAATTTAGGAGTGCACCTAAAGGCATAATTCATGAAGAGGCCCTAGATGCTTTTCTTTTCAGACAAAAGCTGCATGATGTCAAACATCTTCAATTAAAGCTTTAAAATGGCTTTGGCTTGTTGTACTTTTCCACTGAAGCTTTCTCAAAAAACAAATAAACCCAGACATTTCTTTTTAATTATACAGTTTATCTGACTGAGGGCATCCTTAGGATTTGCAGTGCCCAGAGCAAACACAAGAGGTGAGAAAGAATTCTCCAGTAGGATGGCCTGATGCAGAGGACAGAGTTCCTGAACATCAGGAAAAACTTCCTGACTGTGAGAGCAGTACGACAATGGAGCCAATGACCTAGGGAGGTGGTGGGCTCTCCCACACTGGAGGCATTTAAGATGAAGCTGGACAGCCACCTGTCAGAGATGCTTTGACTTAGATTCCTGCACTGAGCAGGGGTTGAACTCAATGGTCTTACAGGCCCCTTCCAACCCTACTATTCTATGATTCTAACACGTAAAAGAGGGAATCTCAGCTAGGGATGCGGTGGGGGGAGAGGCACTCCATCCCTCCCCCCGGAATCCTCCCTGGCCGGCTCCACTCCGCAGCGGCTCCATGGAGCCGCCGGCCAGGGCCATCCACAGCTGCAGTTCCGCCCGCAGCCAGGCTGCTGCGGATGCAAATGGCGGCCGCCATTTGCGTCCTGCCAAGCTGCTGTGATAGGCTACATAAGTATTTACGTAGTCTATCATGGCAAAAAAAACACAACAACAGTGAATGCAAATGGTGGCAGCTATGGTGGCCGCCATTTGCGTTCCCTTTTTTTTTTTTTACCATGATAGGCTACTTAAATATTTACGTAGCCTATTACGGCAAAAGAGATGGGTGCAAATGGTGGCCACTATGCCATTTGAGCCCCTCTCTTTTGCCGTAATAGCCTACATAAATATTTATGTAGGCTATCATGGCCAAAAAAAAAGGGAAGGCAAATGGCAGCCGCCGTAGCCGCCGCCATTTGCGTTCCCTTTTTTTGCCATGATAGGCTACATAAATACTTACGCAGCCTATCACGGCTTCTGCAAGGACGCAAATGGCATCTCTGCATTAGCCGTTATAGGCTACGTAAGTATTTACATAGCCTATCATGGCTATAGCAAAGAAGCGAATGGCGGCCACGAATGCAGCTGCCATTTGCAACGCAGCGCGAACGGCAGCAGGTAGGTGTCCCGTTTCGCGCACCTTTCGCGGGGGGGGGGGCGCTTCGTTCCACCATGGATTTCGGGTGGCTGAATGCACTAGCATTCGGCCTCACCGAGATCCATGGCGGAATTCTCTGATATCCCTAATCTCAGCTTGTCCTGCAATCTGGGTGTCCCACATCTGAAGCCAACACCCTAGCCATGATTGCCGAGTCACACATTACATTTTCTGGGAGTATGCCTTTAACATTTGGTTTAACGTAACGTGTGAATGAGACAAATAGGCTTGGGAACACAGGTATAACTTCCAACCCAGAGCTAGAATTCAGTGTAAAAGTGCCTTGATTTTCATCTGCCTCAGAGAAGGGTGGGGATCTCTCATCCTTGTTATCCTGCCTCTGCCACTTTCCCCATCATGTGCGCTCTTTATTTCCTCCTTCCCTCGCTTGTCAGAATCTTCTGATTTGGGTGAAAAGCCAATTACTGCAATCACAATAAATGTGATGATCAATTTCAATTACCTGCAGACAAATTGGTTCTTGACTATTTTGATTTCCTATTTGTTTATTTATTACTACCCTCCCTGTTTTTCAGACTGCATGCTGGAAAATGACACTTACAACTCAAGACAGATCCATTGTTTACCCACAAAGAAATGCGGCCAGAACAATAACTCCGTGGATAATTGTGCTGGTGTATTTTATTAATTATAGCAATGGATTTTTGTCAAATCAAATGTGTCACAGAAGGTAAAGTGAGTTGTTTTGCAGGAAATATAAACACTTTGGCATACGTCTGCAGTTCACCTTTTACAGGAAAGGAAAGCCCCTGCTAAATCCTCTCTTGTCCTTTGAGCCAGAGAATCAAAAATCAGGAACTGCCACTCATACAAAACAGCGATAAGAGAGGAAGAATCAAAGGCTCTTTGGTGAAGACTTATAAAGTACTCCCCATTTAGATGGGTTGAGTAAAAAAAAAAAAAAGACTCCTTCAAAAACCAAAGCACTGCGGTTATTTGCTTCTGTAACAGTCCCAGGCAGAAGGGGCAAGTTGAAAGCTATGGAAACAATGGATTCTTTGATGGTAAAATCAGAGATGCCCCTGAAAAGCAAGGACATGCAAGAGGATGTCTTTCTGAGCATCTGCATAAGGAGGAGGAGGAGAAGGAGGGGAGGAGGAGAGGGGGAGAAGGAGAACTGCTACTACTGCTACTTGGTTGGTAGCACTATGCTGCTGCTACACCATCAGTAGATATGGAGCTTTAAGGAGAAGCAAGAGACACATTTCTCTACCTGAGACTGGAAACCCAGCAAAACCAGAGCTCCTGATTGCACATACAAGATAGTGCCAGGGTTTTTTTGAGGGGGGGGGAGGGCGAAAAACTCTCAATGTCCCCCTCCCTCAGTGAGTCTGCGTTCTCAAAGTCATTGTCACCAGCTGCTATTTCTCCTCCTCCTCCTCTTTCTCATCATTGCTACCACTTGCTTGTCTGTCAGGCAGAGAGCCAAGAAGTAGGCCATGGCATCTGCTGCTCCTCCTTCTCACCACTGTCAGGGCCAGAGGGAGAGGCGGGAAAACAAGGAGGTTGTAATGGTGAAAAGGAGGAGCAGGTCCAAGGAGCTCTTGTTGGTGGACCCCCAGCTGGAGTGTGGGCCCTTGACACATGCCTGGCCATGCCAACCCTTGATGCCTGGCCCTCTCCAGAAGAAGGAGAGGAGAATTGGCCTTTCCCAAGCAACACCACCCAGTTTCTGGGTAGGTTTAACCTGGAGAAGAGAAGATGGAGAAGGATATGATGGCGCTCTTCAAATACCTGTAGGACTGTCACCCAGAAGAGGACAAAGACTTCTTCTCTGCTGCACCAGAGAGGGCAAGCCAAGATCTACTGGGTTTAACTTACAAAAGGGTAGATTTGGTTTGAACGTTCAAAGGAACTTCTTGATGGTAAGAGGGGTTAGACAATAGAACCAATAACCTAAAGGAGTAGTGGGCTCTCCTTCACTGGTGGCCTTCACCTTTTGGGGATGCTCTAGATTTCCTGCAGCAAGCAGGGGGTGGAAAAGATGGCCTCTAAAGGACCCTCCAATCTTGTGATCCTCTCCACCTCTACTCAAAAAGGGTTTCTGCTCATTTCACTGCAGGTGAGGCAGTGATCCCACCTGGCTCCAGTATCATTAATGCTTCAGCAGGCCTGCACAACCCATGGACCAGACCCAGGGGATTCTTGGGCGGTAGCTCAAAATATAGGTGGGAGCTTTGCACCATATAGGAAAGAAAATGCTGAACCCTCTCCCTTTGGAGCTCAACAGAAACATCCTCCAGGGGTCCTCATCCTGCAAGGCTTTGTGGCTTTCATCTCTCCTGAAGGGAAGAGGAGGAGGATAATACTGAAGATTTATATAGTATTTTAGGACGTTCAAAGCAGTTCACATGCATTATGTTCCTTACAACAACCCTATGAAGCAGGTCAGTATTGTTATTAGAGTTGTGCACAAATGACCTCTCAAAAATTCTCCACCCTATTTGTGGGCAGAGAAATTGGGAGGAGAATTTCACTGAATTTCCCCAGTGAGAGGAGAATTTCTCCAACAATTTCTCACAGGTAGGGCTCACCACTGGCAAGGGTCGTAGCACAGCTTCTTTCTTTTTTTTCCTGAGTGGTTTTGTTTTTTTCCACGACCACTGCAACAGCAGTGTCAGTGTTGCTGACAACAGCAGCAAGTGTGTTGGCAGCCTGGCCCCCATTTTGCATTCTTCACAATACCCCATACCTAGCATCATTCCAGGTCATTGGTGGGGAAAGAGGGAGGGCAAAACCCACCAAAATATGGGGAAGAAAAGTTGGGGAAATTTTGCAGAGTGGCCTAATTTGAGGGCGGGGGGGAGAAAAATCTCAGGATTTTTCTGAGAAAAATGTTGTCTGAGAAATTTTAGCTCAGCTCTGGTGGTCATTCATCAGGGTTCAGCACTTTCCCCAGGACTTTCCAAATGCTACATTTCTGAGGGGTGATTGTGGATTAAGGGTGTATGAACCCCACTCACCGTTCTGGTCTGGGGCATCTGCAGTGGGGGTGAGGCGATCCGTCCCTCCCCCCAGAATCCTCCCCAGCCAGCTCTGCTCCGCAGCAAGTCCGCGGAGCTGCCAGCCAGGCCCATCCGCAGCCGGACTTCCGTCCACTGCGGGTCTGCAGCCACAAATGGTGTCTGGCGTAGTGGATGCCATTTGCGTCCCTGCTTTAGCTGTGACAGGCTACGTAAATATTTACGTAGCCTATCATGGCTAAAGCAGGGACGCAAATGGCGTCCACTACACCGGACGCCATTTGTGGCCGCAGACCAGGGCAGCGGACGGCAGCGGACAGACCGGACCAGCCAGTGGCAGGTAGGTCCGTCCGGGGAGAATTTTGCGGGGTGGCGAAGGGGAGTGGTCCATTCTGCCATGGACACCGGGACAGAAAGACTCATTGGAGTCCATGGCGGAATTCTCCACCATCCCTATTGTGGATACATGTCATCTCTAATGCAGGTGCAGAGAGATGATTGTACAATGAAAGACAGGACACTCGTACACACTCCTCAGTCACTTCCTAAGTAAAGAAAGCACAAGAACCCTGAATGCAACCGATGAGAATTTCTCCAAAATGTCTTCTACCTTAATTTTCTTTTCGAAAGCAGCTTCTTTTATGTCAAATTGAATGAGAGTGGTCAAAAATAATGTGAGAGAAGTTTTCGGCATGGCACTAGTTATTATCCCCATCTTACAGGTGGGGATCCGAGAGAGCATGGCTTGGCTAAGGCTATTTAGCCAGCACATCACTGGTGAGACTCAAACCACAGACTTCCTATGGACAAGCTGCCTTGTGCTCACCATGGAAATGAATTGGGCCCTTTGAGCCTCTCATTGGGTATAAATGAGAGCTAAATAGCTAAATAATTTTTGCTGCAGTTGTAGGTCAACCCCCATGATCCCTGGTGGGAAAAGACCCTACCAGCATCACTACATTGGCAGCAACTTTATGTTGCCAGCAGTCTGGGAAAGAGAAGCCAGGTGAGCTTCCTTCATCTTCCAGGGAGCCCTTTACTGCTTGCTACCTTGTCCACATCCTCCAAAGTAAATTATTTGTGTCAGGATTCCCTTTTGCCCCTGCTGTAAACTTCAGAACCCACATCAAAACACAGACAAGAGGCTTCAGTTCTCAGCTTTTACTCCACTACTGCAATGGGTCATACAGATGCAAAATGGTCATTGACTCACAGTCTACAAAAGAAATGCCTTCAGGGAGTTCAGAGGAAAGCTACGAAAGTTGCCCACCATTTGAAGAAAAAGTGGGCTGCTATCCTAACTTAAGGGGTGGGGATCTCCCTCTCTCTTGTGAGGACTCGAGAGGAGCACAGCTGTTCCCGCCGGGCCAATCAGGTGGACCGTCTAAGCTCCACCCCTGCCATCTCTCTCGGCTCTGCGTCTGGCATCTAAGAATTCAGGCTCTCCAAGACCCACCTCTCCCTGTTCGCAATCTCACACAGGGGTGTGTGAAGAGAGGCCCTCTCCGTCCAGCTGGGCCTTTGAAGCCTGAGGAGTCTGTATCTCTATACCTGGACAAGCCTGGGAAATTTCCTCCCCCACCTCCTGCAATTCCTCTTCAGAATCTGAGCCACTCTGCCACTCCCTGTGCTCAGAGGCAACCCTGACAATTTGTGCCTTGGGGGACAGAATAGCAGGTAGTGGAGGAAATCAGGGGTGCAAACAGAAGTGAGGTGGTAGGCCTGTTCACGGTAGGCTGTGACTGGCTTTGTTCTGCTCAGAAGATTTCAGGCAGGGGTGCTTGCATGGACAACACTCCTGTTTTAATTCTTGATCCACCCCTACTTCTTAACCCATAATTCAGTCCCCAAACCCCTGTGGAACACCAGCATGGAGAACTTGCATGCAAAATGAGGGTAACGTCTACACTAGGGACGGTGTGGGCACCTGATTCAGTTTGGGAATCTGGCAGACCCGCTCTTGCCCACACACACGAGCCCCGCTCGCTGAGCCCCTGCCTCTGCTCACCCCCTGCCTGCACTCGGCAAACGGTCATCAAGCTTCACGGTTGCCATTTTTGGAGAAATAAAATGGCGATGGCAAAAATGCGGAAATTTGCACACGCGAAAATGCGCACTTTGCGAATGTGCATAGTCATGTATGTGAAAATGCGCATTTTGCGAATGCGCATATTTGTGTATGCATGAAAATGCTCATTTTTTCAAACAATGCTCATTTTCGAAAACACATCAATGGGCGCCTTAGTAAAAATGTGCATTTCACAAATGAGAATATGCGCATTCGCAAAATATAAAAACATGCGCATTTTTGCCATTGCCATTTTTATTTTAAAGGCAACCGCGGAGCCCGACGAGGCCACTGGGGTGAGTGCGGGCTGCTTGCTGATCATGGGAGGGACTCAAGTGCAGTCCAGGGACCAGTGAGCAGGGACAGGAGCCGAGTGGGCATCCAGAGAACCCAGACAGGGGTGAGTTCGCACATCCCTAGTCTACACTGGAGCCCCTTTAGTTTCTGAGGTACCATGGTAGGCATGTCAGAGAATTTCGCCACGAATCTCGGGGAGGCTGAACGCCAGCGCATTCGGCCCCCCGAAATTGGTGGCGAAACGGTCTGCCCCCCTGCCCCCCCCCAGGACAGGACTTACCTTGGGCGAATCCTCCTGGCGGTGGTGGCTCTGGCGGCGGTTCTGTGGCGGTGCAGCGGCAGTGCGGCGGCGGCGGCGGCGGCTGCAGCGGCCGGTCTTCCGACTGGCTGCCGCCGCCGCCATTTCCAGTAAAAAAAATACTGGATAGTATAATACGTGATAGGCTACGTAAAGATTTACGTAGACGGCCATAGGATTGGCCTACTTCTGTCCACCCCTTGTAGACGCTACACTATTTGCGTTCCCCTTATTTTCACCATAGTCTACGTAAATGTTTACGTAGACTAGACGTGCTAAAATAAGGAACGCAAATGGCGGCGACCATGGGCGCCGCCATTTGCGTACGCACTTTTTTTTTTTTTTTACTCAGCCGTGATAGGCTACGTAAACATTTACGTAGCCTATCACAGCTGACTGCAGGGACGCAAACAGCCGCGGCTACAGCCGCCGCCATTTGCGGGCCCAGCTGGCCAGGATTCAGGGGGGAGGGATGGAGCGCCTCCCCCCCAGCCAGAATTTCAGGGGGAGGGACGGAGTGCCTCCCCCCACCGCGAATCAAATTTCGTTACAGGTAAGTGACTTTCGTACATCCCTATCCATGGTTTGGGTATTTGTTTCACATGCAATAATTGTTCTGTGGTCACACATTAATGAATACAGTGCAGGATCCATGGTGTTTATAACATGACCAACCACCACAGAACAATGCATGCTGTTGTCATTGTGGGGGAAGTAGGAGGAGTTTGAAAGGTCACGTATGCATTGTCATTTAGGTTCATAGAGCAAGCACATGTCACATGGCTCAGTATAGTGCTGCAACTGCAAGGGGTCATGCTGCTGCTTCAGGCTGCTTTGATTAAAAGTCTGGTAAACACTTGCACACCTGCGCAGCTGTGCAAGTACATGGCTGTTAAAATAGAAGATTGTGTGCTTATTCACAGCTGTGTAGGTGCTTATTGAAAATTAGCCTTACAAAATGGCTGGCCTACCACCCCCATCAAAGGTGAGAAAATGGAGGACAACCACACATTTCCTTCTCGCAAATCCCCTTCACCCACCTGAGGTCAAAGCTGAAGGTGAGGAAAATGTTGCAAAACTGGTTCTACAGCTTGGGAGCCGCTATCACCAGTAAGAATTCTAACACAGCTAGGTTGGAACACGCATAGCTTAGCAGTGTGCAATCAACAGGGGTGCGGTGGAGTGGGGGACATAAAAATGGTCTGGAAAAAAAATGGAACATTGATAGAGAAATATGTAGTCAGGGAACGTGCCATGTGCCATGTGGGTGAGCCAGATGCTGCATTATTGGCAAAAACAACAACACCCTACTGCAGATTGGTCCCTGGTCTTGCAAATAAATTCACCAAGCACCTGCCGGCTACCGGTCCCCTAAGTAAACCAATTCCAAGGACGGGCAAAAATCTTGATGACATTGCTTGGTTCACTCTGTTCCTTCAGTTGCTGCTAAATTTGGTTTCCTTTCTTTCCTGCACTTCCCTCATAAACATCTATCCAAACCATCACAACCTCAGAGAGAGTCACAACCTGCCCCCCCAGCTTTTCCACAACATTTCTCTTTTACAATTTACTCCCTGACAGGTTTTTTATCGCCCAGCTCGCTCAACATTTGCTATGAATCCTCTCCATAATGTGTTTTATTGCCAGTCATTTGAGGAGTCACCCATGATAAACTCACTTACATTAATAACACAAATTGCAAGGGGGTGGAGAGCGAGTTAATTGGAAGGGGTTTTTTTTGAAATACATTCATGGCTTTCTATTCCACCAACAGTGTAGAAATATATATCCACTCACTGAAAACTGCCAGACATTTGTTGCAAATAACGCCACACCTTGTGAATTTGCATTTCTTTCACCTTGGAGACAGGGTGAAAGAAACAATTGCATCTCAAAAGTTTCTGTTAAATTGTTCTGCTACTAAGAAGGAAAACAATCACAATACCTGGGTGAAATTTCAAAATCTGGCTATCAAAATATTGGTGCTGGATTGGGGAAGAAGAATGTCTATTTCCTGACAAAGTTCCTGGACATGTGTAAACCAAGCAGTAATGCAACCACAGAGAAGTAGAGAAAATAATCTCAGGGGTCTTACCCTCAGTTTTGAATGGGACAGATTCTCTCATTGTAGGTAGCCTGGCCAAGACAGAAGCTACAAGAAACATAATAGAAGGTTGTACATATATAGCTCTTCAAAGACTGGAAAATCAAGGGGGTTTTCATGGCCCCCACTGGGGCCCTTGCTATCACTGCACCTGCCACTGCCTCACCAGATTTTCAGCAATTCTGTTGAGATACCAGGAGCATGGGGCGGGGGTTATGCTCCTTGTTTCCCAGCAGAATCACCCTCCTGTCCATCTGCCAAAGAGTTGCTTGGTGGACTGAAGGTGCGAGGTTCTGCAGAGAAACAGGGCAGGTGAGCCTCACGTGCCCTGTTATTCTGCAAAAATGGAGACTTCTGAGGGAAACAGGGCATGCAGGGACCACATTCATTTCCCCAGCACATTCGCTGGGAAGACAGCCATGCTGCCACTTCCAGAGGTGGTAGTAGGGGAGGGGTGTGGCCCGCGATGGGTTCCGGGATGGCCAGTGTGGCCCACCAAAGTTGCCCACCCCCGTAGTAAATAAAACCAAGTATAGTTTCAGAGGAGGGCAACAAAGATGATCAGGGGACTGGAAACAAAGCCCTATGAGTAGAGACTGAAAGAACTGGGCATGTTTAGCCTTGAGAAGAGAAGACTGAGGGGAGATATAATCGTGCTCTTCAAGTCCTTGAAAGGTTGTCACAGAGAGGAAGGCCAGGATCTCTTCTCGATCATCCCAGAGTGCAGGACACGGAATCATGGGCTCAAGTTACAGGAAGCCAGATTCCAGCTGAACATCAGGAAAAACATCCTGACCGTTAGAGCAATATGACAATGGAACCAATTCCCTGGGGAGGTGGCAGGCTCTCCCACACTAGAGGCATTCAAGATGAGGCTGGATAGTCATCTGTCAGGGATGCTCTGACTTGGATTCCTGCATTGATTAGGGGGTTGGACTTGATGGTCTTGTAGGCCCCTTCCAAACCTACTATTGTATGATTCTATGTAAGACAATCCTATGCATGTTTGTTGTTGTTGTTGGTGTTGTTGGTGTTCAGTCATTCAGTCGTGTCCGACTCTCCGTGACCCCATGGACCATAGCACGCCAGGCCTTCCTGTCCTGCACTCTCTCCCGGAGTGTGCTCAAGTCCATATTCATTGCATTGGTGATGCTATCTAGCCATCTCATCCTCTGCCGTCCCCTTCTCCTTTTGCCTTCAATCTTTCCCAGCATCAGGGTCTTTTCCAGTGACTTTTCTCTTCGCATTAGGTGGCCAAAATATTTGAGCTTCAGCTTCAGTATCGGTCCTTCCAATGAGCACTCAGGGTTGATTTCTTTTAGGATGGACCGATTTGACGTCCTTGCAGTCCAGGGAACTCGTAAGAGTCTTCTCCAGCACCACAGTTCGAAAGCATCAATTCTCCTGCACTCAGCCTTCCTTATAGTCCAGCTCTCACAGCCATACATTACTATTGGGAAAACCATAGCTTTGATTATACGAACCTTTGTCGGCAAGGTGATGTCTCTGCTTCTTACTATGCTGTCTAGGTTTGCCATAGCTTTCCGCCCAAGGAGCAAGCGTCTTTTAATTTCATGGCTACAGTCACCATCTGCGGTGATCTTGGAGCCCAAGAAAGTAAAATCTGTCACTGCTTCCATTTCTTCCCCTTCCATATGCCAGGAAGTGATGGGGCCAGATGCCATGATCTTAGTTTTTTTAATGTTGAGTTTCAAACCAGCTTTTGCACTCTCCTCTTTCACCCTCAACAAGAGGCTCTTTAGATCCTCTTCACTTTCTGCCATTAGGGTGGTATCGTCTGTGTATCTGAGGTTGTTGATAATTCTCCCGGCAATCTTAATTCCGACCTGTGATTCATCCAACCCGGCATTGCTGGATGATACATAGAATGTGTCATACCAGCATTTCCGCCTTCCCTGCCCCGGAACACCCCCTGGAACACCCCATTTTGGCCGTTCCATGCTCCTCTTCTGTGTTCAGGGCTATTCTGTGCTGCCTGCAAGGCAGAGTGGAAGTGGGAGAAGGTTGGTTCTCCAGCAACTGACCTCGAAGCGTGGGCTCTGAGGTCAGTTCCCGGAAACCCACATATCCTATGGCCGTCTAGCCACTGACAAGTGGCCATGCTCCCTTAAATGCATATTTTGATGTATTGAAACTCCCGAGAACAATGCTGCAGCTTTTGAAGATGTGCCAAATCTGGCAGGTAGCTAAGTGCCTATTTCTGCATGACAGGTGCAGATGAGGTCATTTCATACACAGATTTGAGAAGACTAAATTCCTCAAACACCGCTAGCTTTGCATTTACACCATTTATTTATGTACGTATTTATGTATTATTACATTTATATCTTGCCTTTTTATCTCTTGCAAGGCACCCACGGCGGCTTACATAGTCCTAGGGATATCAGGGGAATCTGTCTGGGGGGGGTCAAGTCTGTCGAGCTTTCAGCAGCTCCTCCCCCACCCAGCTCCAGCATTCTCACCTGAGAGCTAGCGCGACTCGACCTGTGTCGACTCAGGCCAGCTCGCAGACTTCCAATGCTGCCGTCGCCATTGCCGCCCACCCTGCACAGCTCTCTCTCTCTTTCTGTGCATCGGCAAGGAGAGCGGGAGGGTTGTGGAGAGCGTCCAGCGGGCGATAGCAGCAATGGCAACAGGGAGGGAAGGAGCTGTGGTGCTGCCCTTCCTGCTGCCACCGCTGCTGCACCACCATGCACAAGTCTCTTGTTCTGCCTGCCGAGCCCTTGTGCACAGTGGCTGGTGGGCAATAGCCCTCCTGCCACCATCGCCACCCTGCCACCACTCTGCCCAACTCTCCCACTCTTCCTGCCAGACACCGGCAGGGACAGTGGGAGAGTTGCCAGTGGCAGCAATCTGCAAGTTCCGGTGGGGAGCCCATGGCTTGGCTCATGAATGCAAGCCGAGGGCTCTGGGAAAATCTATCAAGCCCCAAGAAGGCCAGATTTCCCCATGCCGCACATCCCTACATTGTCTTCCTCCTACCTATTTTATCCTCACAACAACCCTGTGAGGTAGGTTTGCTGAGAGTCAGTGACTGGCCCAAAGTCACCCAGTGAGCTTCGAGGCCAAGTGGGGACTGGAAGCCAGATCTCCTGACTCCCAGTCCAGTGCTCTAACCACTACACCACACTGGCTCTCATAATGTCTAGTTTGTCCCCAACTTCACACAAGAGTCACTTTGCTCTGATCTCTCTTAGGGCCCAACTCTCAACATTTCTTGTAACTCACAGTTTGGGTATTGACAGTGAAATCGTAACTCTTTAAAAAAAAATTGAGATCATCACTGGATAAGAGGATCTACAAAAAATGAGCAGTTCATTGACTTGCCTACCTGTATGGCCAAAGGCAGATACGGGGTCACTCTCTCCTGTAGCATAGACTGCAGAAACTGTCACTGTGTATAATCTATTCGGAAGGAGTGAGTGAAGGGTGACAGATCTGCTCCTACCAGAAATAGTTATCTGCAGAAAGGAGAAGATGTAACTTTTATGAACTGGCAAGATACCTCTTTTTAGGGCTCATCTGGATGATGCAAAATTTGGTGCTAGGAAATACACGTGCGTGCATACACACCTGTATTTCACCCAGCAAATATTAGTTCCCCAATTATTGCTAACTGGACTTAGGGTTGGCGGAGAATTTCTCCCCGAAACTTCAGGGGGCCGAGCGCCAACGTGTTCGGCCCCCCGAACAAGTTTCGGGGAGAAATCCTCCGAACCCCCCCCTGCACCCCGCACCCCCCCCCCTGGGACGGGACTTACCTTCGCCGAATGTCCCTCCCGGCGGCGGGTCCGGCTGGTGGTTCGGCGGGTGTTCGAGCGGGGCGGGAGCGGCAGCCGGTCTTTCGACCGGCTGCCGCCACCGCCATTGCAATCAAAGAAAAAGAAAAAACGCCCCCTGATAGGCTACGTAACGATTAACGTAGCCTATCACGGCTAGATTTGCAAAATCAGCCGTGATAGGCTACATCAATCGTCACGTAGCCTATCACGGGTGACTTTAAAAAAAAAAAAGTGTGTACGGATAATGGCGGCCCCCATAGGGAGCCGCCATTCCCGTTCCTTATTTGGTCGCCGTAGTCTACGTAAACATTTACGTAGACTACAGCGACTAAATAAGGAACGCAAATGGCGGCTCCCTATGGGGGCCGCCATTAGCGTACAGGTTTTTTTTTTTAAAGTCACCCGTGATAGGCTACGTGACGATTGACGTAGCCTATCACGGCTGACTTTGCAGATCTAGCCATGATAGGCTACGTGAATCGTCACGTAGCCTATCAGGGGGCGTTTTTAAAAAACAAAAAACAAACGTTCGCGTTCGCGGCCAGGCGAGGTGGGAAGCCTCCTCCCCGGCCTGAATTTCGGCCGGGGCGAGGCGGGAAGCCTCCCCCACAGCCTGAATTTTGGCCGGGCCGAGGCGGGAAGCCTCCCCCCCCCCGGCCTGAACTTCGCGGGGGGAGCAGCGAAGCGCCTCCCCCCCACTGCCAACATCCTTCGAGGACAGGTAAGGGACTTTCGTCCACCCCTAACTGGACTGAAGACCAACCGAAGTTATGCACCATTGCAATGGAGCTTGTAAATCACAAAGCACTTTAAAGTCTTTAGCACAACTTCCCTTTATCACATTTATATCTCGCCAGTTGTTGGAGTTACTCAGGGTGGTGTGCATTGGGCTGTCCCAATCACATAACAACCCTATGACTTAGTTCAAGCTGAGAGACAGCGATTGGCTCATAGTCACCCAATGTGCTTCACAGTTTAACCAGAATTTGAATCCAGGTCTCACTAGTTGAAGCCTAATACTCCATCCAGGGTAAGCAAGCAAGGTGGGTGGAATGTCAGACTAGGAATGGGGAGACATGAGCTCAAACCTCTCCGAAGCCATGAAGTTTACTGGGTGTCCTTCACACATTATCTCTCGGCTTAACCTACCTTATAGGGTTTTTGTGAGGAGAAAATAGGTGGGGAAATACTATATACATTGCCCTGAGCTCCCTGGAGAAAGAGACAGAAATAAACAACATCCAGTACTCCACACTGGCTTGCTGATAAATGTGCTATCAAGGGAGGCCATTCTGCACTTATAGATTTTAGGAAGTGTTACAAAATGTTTCCTTTACTCTGGCCTTCAGCTGTGTTTAATTCATGTTAGTTTTCTGGCTCTGGAAGTAATGTGCTTGAATTGATGAATTCATGTTATTTTTGTTTGTTTTATTGCCGAACTGTATGGGTTTTATTATCATAAGCTGCCCTGAGTCTTGTGGGATTGGGTGAGATATAAATTAACTAAGAATTCACCCAAAATTCTGTAAGGGGGTTTTCTCATTTTACTAAGGGGTCCAGGAGAAAGCACATCTTGTCCAAGGCCATCAAGGGCCAAGGAAGCCATGTCATGTCCTCCAAAGCTCTATCCCCGCAGAAATCATAAGAAGAGCCATGCTGGATCAGACCAAGGGTCTATCCAGTCCAGCATTCTGTTTCCACAGTGGCCAACCAGCTGCCTCTGTGGGACGCCCACAAGCAGCACGTAAGTGCAATAGCACCATCCCACCCATGTTCCCCAGCAACTGTTACTGAGAGGCAAAGTGCCTTTGATTGTGGAGGTGATATACGGTGATCATGACTAGTAGCCACTGATATCCTTCTCCTCCATGAATTTGTTTAATCCCCTTTTAAAGCCATCCAAGTTGGTGGCCAACTGGCCATCACCACATCTTGTGGGTGCAAATTCCATCATTTAAGTATGCAGTGTGCGAAGAAGTTCTTCCTTTTATCTGTTCTGCATCTCCCACCAAAACATACCATTTCCTGGTGCTTGTTACCACTCTCTGGAGCGTAGGTGAGTCTGTAGTTCTGGACAGCTCCTTCGGGTGGATTCCAGCGGATCTGAAGGCTGCTGGGGGTTTCTGAGTCGACAAAGAGGTTTGTGGGTGGGTTCTTTGCAGCTACAAGAAAACAAAAGTGGGGAGGGAACAAGGATCATTGGTTTGCAGAAGTGGGAACTGGGGCTCCCCCAGGTATCCCCGGCAGCTGAAACAAGAGGCATACAGATCCACATGGTGGCTCCCTTACCTGCCAACTTGGGACTGTCAAGTTTTTCAGACCTCTGTCCCTATTGAAAAGCACACCTTTCAGATGTCCCTCTTTTCAGGTCACACTGCTAGGCTTCAAGATGCTGCCCCATTGCCACCCAGTCATGCACAGCAGTGTTCCTTCTTTCATGAGTGAAATGTTGGGAGGGTAGGGCTGCTCCTAGATTTCCCAACATGGCTGGGTTTGGTGAGTAGGCCTACCAGATTTCTGAGCCTGAGAATTACTAGAGTAGATTCCAGCCACGGACCACGAGCCCCACAGTCCCTAACACGACCCACAGTGGGAAGCCAGTCACAGACAGTGCACTGCCATGTGGGCCTTGCTCAGCAGAGAAGTGTGGGGTTTATGCATGTCCTGTCAAGTACGGTGTGAAATAGCTCCTTGCACCAACAAGTTCAGGGCTTTAGGATCACTTCCTTGGACCTGGATGGCTGTCACAGGCCATGGGGTGACTATTTCAGGTCTGGGGAGCCTATGGCCCTCCCAATGTTTTTGGACTTCAGTTCCCATCAGCCCCAGCCAGCTTGGCCAATGGTATGTAGGGATGCTGGAGGAATCCATTTGGGGGTGGTGGAGCTCAATGAGCATTCCTTGGTTCAGTTCGCTGGACTTTGGTCCATTTTCCACTGAGGAGCCTGACTTGGACTGCAGCAAGTCAGGTCAGTTCATGGATTTTCCATGTTTTTTAATTTGTGCAAATTCCAGCAGAATTTTGTGCAAATTTGTGTAATTTGGGCAACTTGCGCAAATCTCTATTTGCACAAATTATGGTTCTATGCACACACAAAAACTATGCAAAACGTTCCCGGAGTTCAGGGGGGGAACGGCTTGGTCCGCAAGTGCAAAATGAGTTGGGGACGCCTCGGAACTTGGTCAAACCAAAAAGGAATGGATTTCCCAGCAGCAGACATCCCTAATGGTAAGGCATGATGGGAACAGTAGTTCATCAGTGCCCAGAGGGCCACAAGTTCCCACACGCTCGTTCTATTTGAAGGTCTCCTCTTTTTTGAAATCAGTCCATACCAAGTCCAGTTTCAGACAAAGAACCATAAGAAGAGAGAACAGGGGGATTGAAATTGCCCATCAACAGCACCTGGGCAGCAGATTGAATAGGCAGGCACAGAGGTCCCCTAGGTAGCCTTCCCCACTGAGGTGAGATGTATTGTATCTCTATTTAAATTATAGTAATTATTTCTAAATGTGCATCTATGCATGTAAATTAGCATGTACAAATCTCTGTCTTCTTTTGTTCTCTCTTTTGGTGATGCATTTCCTTTTTTTATTTTTGCCATGTGGACACTGTAGGTGGTAAGATGAAAACTAGGTTAGTTTTCAGTCAGTGCACCAGCCCTGGAGAAGACGAGAGAGACAATCGAAGGCATTTCACACATTTATATCCTCAGGATCCCTAGAGTAAGGTTTCCAAATTAAATTCAGAAGAAGAAGAAGAAGAAGAAGAAGAAGAAGAGGAGCAGCTTTGGTTCAGTTGAGGTAAACTGACAGCAATTGCTAGCAGACCCAAATTCCTGAATTAAAGTTAAGTTTCATTCACCTGAAATCAAATGCAGGTGATGATATACCTGAGGTCAGGTTAGCAAGTGAAATACACATTTACAGCCAGTCTATGTTTCCTTGGAAGTTAAACCCAGTGTCAGGGTGGACACTGAGCCCATAGAATCTCAGAGTAGTTCTGATGCTGAGGAAGAGCAGTCGCTCCTGGGAGAGGAGCACACTCCTCTTTCCCAGGGCCCACAGCTGACGGAGATTCCTCCCACCAGCATTCCTAGTTTAGTTAGCAGTCCAGGGAGTGACCGAGCAGAGATAGCAGACTTAGTGGATGCGCGACGCAGACGCAGAGAGTGGCGCGAGATGGAGGGCACTGAGAGGAGCGTAGTGCCCGGTTGGCGTGCACTCAATCGGCTGCGCCCCGGGGATCCAAGGGAAAAGGGGAGGGATTCTCCCTAGTCCTTAAATACAGGGGTCTGCCAGTAATTGCCTTTCAAACGGGGACCAACTGTTCCAACTTAGGGCATCGGGATGCTGCTGCTCAGATCTAGCTGCTACCTGTAGAGTTGTTAAGTTGTAAAAGAAGAATAAAACTTTGAAAAGAATCCCTTTGTCTGTGTCTGGACTTGGCTACTGGATTAGACTGAGAGAGCCCTCCAAGGAGCCCTTGACACCCTGTGTGTTCAGTGGTGCAGATAAGTATACATAGGATTGCAGCCCAAGTAAAGAGATGCAGTGTGGTGTAGTGGTTGGAGAGTTGGACTGGGGCTCAGGAGATCTGGGTTCTAGTCCCCGCTTGGCCATGAAGCTCAGTGGGTGACTTTGGTCAGCCACTCAGCCCAACCTACCTCACAGGGCTGTTGTGAGGATAAAGTGGAGAAGAGGACTATGTAAGCTGCCTAGGGTTCCTTGCAAGAGGGGGAAAGCCATGATATAAATATAACCATCGTCATCATCTTCTGGAATACTGGAAATAATAAGAATGGGTGAGCAGAATGCCTTTCTTTTGCCACCAAGTTATGATCTGCAACCAGGACTAAAATGGCAGAATTTTCCAGGTATAGCCTCTAGCCAGTCTTAAGCCAGTAATTAAGATAAAAAATCACAATTTTCTAGAAATTAACCACCTGGCAGAAGCTTAGATCAAGCTGCTGCATCCCCTTGTATTTCATAGGTTTTTGCTTCCTTTTGTGTTCATACTTAATGGGCCTTTAGGGCTGAGCTCTGGATAACCTGTGATCCCTCGCAAGCATGCAATTTGGGTAACTGGCACAGAATGCCACAACCAGAGAAAAACAGGTTCCATTTTTTAAAAGTAAATTTCTAGCCCTTAAGAAAGGATGTGATGATAGGCTTGAAAGTATGTCAGAATTCCTTGGTGGAATCTCAGAAGCCAAAAGAAAGGGGGAAGGGGGAAGCATTTTGTCCACTGGTCCAGAAGGGTAGGAGGTTAATGCTGATGCATAGTTCTTTCATCTTCCCCAATGGGCAGAGCTGAATAAATTATCCAAAATACATTAATGCATAAATGTCTTGATTTGCATGATTTATGCAGATCACAGAATTCTGCTTTTCTTATGGCAGGATATAAGAGCAGAAGAAGCTGCTGGACAGGCAAACTGGCTGATCAGATGCTTCTGAGAAGTCCAGAAGGATGGCAAAAAAGCAGGGAGAGCAGAAGACCCTTCCTCTTGTTGTTCCCTCTCACACACACACAACTGTTATTTTGTTGTTATTGTTAGACCACAAGAAACCCAAGGCGCCATACATTGTCCTCTTCCTCTCCATCTTATCCTCACAACAACCTTGTGGAGTGGTTAGGAAGGGAGTTGGTGGCTGGCCAAAAGTCACCCAGTGAGCTTCATGGCCTGAGTGGAGACTTGAACCTGGATCTCCCAAGTCCCAGTCCAACACTCTAACCAGTACACCACACTGGCTCTCATCCAGTGCTCTAACCACTCAGAAGTATACTGCTTCAGAACATGGAAGCTCTGTTTAGTTACAGCTTACCATGGCTAACAGCCTGCGGTAGACCTACCCTCCATGAAATTTGGGAACTAGAGGATTTAGTGTCACTTGGGTGAGAGAGCGCTGGAGACTTTCAGTGTTGTTGTAAAATTGTTTTATTGACAGATAAACAAGCTGAGCAGAGTGGAAACAGGCAAGCCTCCAGCAGGTAGCACAGCTACTAACCCTGCATCAGATTTCTAGACACCATCTTGCTCAGCCAACTCCAGCTAGAAACTCCATGCTCCCTCTTTATTTCTCATGATTCCTTCTATTTCCAATGTTGAGATGCTGTTGCTTACATAGTCCAAACAGCACCATGTACACACAAGAGGGAGATATGAGCAGGCCTGGGGAAATCCTAAGGTTTGGAGAAGGACAACAAATCTTTAGGGAAAAGATGCCAAATTGGGGGGGGGGGAGAGCAGAACCCCCAAAGCAGCATAAATGAATTCTAAGCATGCTCAGTGACCCTGGAATGCTTACTGGATGTTGGGTGGTGGTGGTATTAAAAACAGAAAACTAGGTGGGAGTGAAAATGGAATGGTGTCTCATAGAAGAAGGCAAAGCTGGCTGACTAAAATGCTGAACAGGATCGCTCTACACTGGAACCCTTTCATACAGGTCCCACTTGTCAAGTTAAACTGCAAACATTCCCTCTTCCACCTCCTAGTAGCTAAAGCATGGGTGGGGAACCTCTTTTAGCCCAAGGGCTGAATTCAATTTTGGAGGGGCTCTCGGGGGCTGCATTCCAGTGGTGGGTGGGACCAAAGTCAAAAGGTGCAGGGCCAAAGATATCAGCATATTTTAGCTTAAAGCTTTTACTGCCAGCAACTGAGCCTTAGGAGAAGCATGTCAACCTTTTAGAATGGGGGGAAACTGCACAAAGGCTGAGAAAATACCAAATGATCTGTGGTCAGGGGAAGGGGGAGTGACCATCTGGGGAATGCTGGAGGGCCAGATTTGGCCCCCTGGCCTGAGATTGCCCACCCCTGAGCTAAAGACTATGTCACCTTCCAAAGGCAGGGTGAGAGATTTTCTAGCCATCAAGACACATTAGCATTCTTTTGTTGAAATCTGAGAGCACCCACTAAAGGATAAATCACCTGATCATTAGCAAGGGGTCAACTTAAGAAAGGACAGTCAGCCAGTATCAGTAACACCATGCCCAGCCCTGTCAAAAACATCCCTCTTTTTTCTTTTTCTTGTTTTGGCCTCCTCGTTCGATTGTGCCCAAGATTTAGTGCCTTCAGCCAAACCCACAGCCCGTGGTTTGCTTTCCTTACTTCAGGGCAAACTTCGACACTTCTGCCTCGACATGACAAAGCTGTCTGAGAAGGGTTCAGTCCCTCTTTACTGTGCTGAGAAATGGCTGCTGTGAAGCTCATTAGAGGGCTGTTTGCTTTTCAGCTGAAGGGGAGACAGCCAGTCTTGATAAAGGTGGCGGGGCATGGAGGGAGAGGTACTTTGGGGCTGGGAGTACAGGCATGAATGAGGGCATTGAGGAGCACAATTGCTCAGGTGAGTTGAAGGGAAGCTTCAAAAGAATCTCTCTGAACCTGAAAAGGAGCTGCTTAAGATCATGAGATGGCAGTCCCAAAAGACGAACACAAAACTGTACAGAGTGTATCCCAAGGCAGCATGTATATTTGATCAACGACAAAGGAGAAGAAGAACTCAGTAAAGGATACTGGGTTTTGTTTTGTGCCGCCGCTCTCTTCTGTAAGGCTAAAGGAAGAAGCAGCCCTCATTTCTTTCTTTGGTTCTAGCACTTAATTTCTAGAAAAATAAATGCCAGAGTTCAAGTAGGGGCCAGCTAGGGATGTCGGAGAAATCTGCAATGGAATCAAATGCTTTCAGATTCTGATAAATACAGCCCTTGGATTCCGCAGTGGGATGACTTTCTCTCTGTCATAGAATCATAGAATAGTAGGGTTGGAAGGGGTCTATAAGACCATCAACTCCAACCCCCTGCTCAATGCAGGAATCCAAGTCAAATCATCCCTGACAAGTGGCTGTCCATGGATGTCTGCGGACTTACAGACCGGTTTTCTAATTCTCCCAAGTTTTGCTCAAATTCTGTCATAGAAAAATAGGCAAAAGAAAGAAACCCGGCCAAAAATGCCATAGGCTAAAGCATGAAAATGTGCATTTGGGGGGAATTTGTGCATTTTCGCATGCAAATACGGAAAACCCCCCACATCAGATTCTGTCGGTGGGCGGATGACGGAAAGAAAGGCACATGACAGCCTGAAAAATGCAGACAGAACGGATTTGACACAGTCTATACAGCCCTAGGGCCAGCCCTATCATTAGGCAGGAGATTATCTATGCTGTGGAGTGGCACTGGCAGCAGCAAACTCCTGGCTATTCTCCTTGGTTGGAGAACAGAGCTGTATGCTTCGTGTGGCCAACTCTGCACCCACTAAACTACCACCTGCAGTTCCCAGGTGAGGTAGGAGTAGGGATGGGTGAAACTCTCAACCGCTGTTTTTGCTCAGGGTCTCATTTTGTCTCTGCTAAGTTCATTGTGTTCCATTTCTACATTGGATTGCAATTTTTTTAAAAAAAACCTCTGCACAAAAATCTGTATTTTTTTGTGCGTATTGTTCAAAATATATGCATTTTTGTACACATTTCTGCAAATGCACACATTTTCAAATGTCCAATTTTTTCAAGACTTTCCCCCACCAAATAAAACCTTTTTGTGTGCATTTTCCAAATATGTGACTTTTTTTACACACTGTTTCAAACGTATGCATTTTTGTGTGCAGCTTTCTCAAGTGTACGCATTTTTTTAAAACAAACAAACAAAATGCAAACGACATTGCAAACTTCAGGAAAGCATTCAGGAAAACGTCTCACCAATCACTAGGTAGAGGATACTGCCCTGTCATGGGGTTTTGAGTAAGATTCAACCACCAGTCCAATTGGCTTATGTAGGTGGAATGGGAAGAGGAACATCTCATCCCTCACCTCAGGCAACATAATCTCTTGGGCCAGCCCTGGTTCAGGTCTGCCCACAAACTCAAGCTTCCAATTGGGAAGTCCAATCTCCAATCATAGGAAGCTGCCTTATCCTGAGCCAGATCATTGGTCCATCTAGCTTAGGGTGCAATCCTATCTATTATGCCGTCATGATTGGAAGCCCCTGAACTCAGAGGCATCTGAACATCCAATGCAGGGCAGGAAGAGGAGCAGAGGTGATCCTCACCCCCCCACCCCATCCTCCTGCCCTGCAGAATTCATTAGATGGGTTTTTAGCCCATCTAGTGAGGGCACTTCAGAGCAGGAGGGAAGGAGGTTAGGAGAGGCTGAGGATAACTTGTATCCTAGCCTCTCTGGTCTCCTCCCCTCCTCGCCCACTGAAACAACCCTTGTCTTTCTCCTCCAAGGTCATTTTTCTTACCTTGGAGGGCAGCTGGTGTGGTTCTTTTCATGCTGGCTGTGAGGGGGCAAGGGAGGAGAGCAGATCTCTGTCTCCCCCCTCCAAAGTCAGAGTGCTTCACAAATAATCATTGAAATAGGTCTGTGTGCAATGTGACCCTGACCCACCAAGCCAATTGCAACTGACTAGTTTGCCCCACAGAAATATTTTTGAAGTTGACTCTGGATGGACTTCCGGTTGGGACCAATGTCACTCTGGTAGCTTCCCACGGGTCTCCGTGGGAGCTTTCTCAAACAGCTCTTTAAAAGGTTGAAAAACCTTTTCATCTCCCCCCTGGAATGGAAAGGGGAGGCAAGGCAACAGCTCTGGACAACATCTTGGAGAAAGGTAACTCCCACGCGATAGTGGGGGGGCTGGATTCCAGGATCATCTCCCCAGAGCTTTACCAGTGCAAAAAGCTGTACTGAGACTCCTATTTTATAGGAGAAAACAGGGCTGACGTGTTCCATAAATAATATATGCTTTAAGAAATATCAACAACTGCTGAGGGATGATTTAAGAAATGTTAACAGTATTTGAGAACATCTGAGGACCTGTAAGATTTGTTTGAGATAAACATGTCTGCGTCGAGGAGGAGAAAGGAGCTGGCATCTACTCCCCCCGCATCCTCTGTGTCAAAATTGTCAAAGACAGAAGATATAGGGGAATTATTTAAGCTGATAAAGACTTTATCTTTGCAATTTATGGAGCAAGTCAAAAGGCTGGGTTTAATCCAAAATTCCACCACCGCCCTGCAAGGAGCTGAAGATTTAATTAATGCATCAGGGCAAGAAATGGACATGAAAATAAATGAGCTTGAAAACCGAATGGCAGGAAATGAAACTACATCACAAATCTGTGTTAAAAATATCTCTGACAGAATCTCTCAACTGGTGGCCTTCATGAAAAGATCCAATGTACAGATTATTGGGATTAAAAATCTGCCTAATGATGTAAAATTGCCTATTTTTGTGGATAAACTTTTGCATGAGATACTCTCTATTTCATCTGATTATTTACTTGATAATGAGCAGGCATTTCATGTGCCAAATGCTAAAGGGACTGATTACACCATCATAGTTCAATTTGCAGAAGTCTCCACAAAGAATTATATCCTGCGCATGGCAAGGGAGGCTGGAAGCCTTTCCTGGAAACAAGATAAAGTTATGTTATTCCCAGACTACATCAAAGAGGTGGCGAATAAGAGAAGGCAATTTATCAATGCAAAGAATATGGTAAAACAAATGAACTTACAATATTACTTAAAATATCCTGCTACACTTTGTATCATGTCTGAAGGTCAGATGAAGAAGTTTCTAAATCATGAAATGGCGGAGGCTTGGCTTAATGTAAAAATGCATGAGAATTCTGTTACAACCCCATGAATTTATTTATTTATTTATTGCATTTATACCCCGCCTTTTTTCCTCTTGCAAGGAACCCAAGGCGGCTTACGTTATCCTCCTCCTCTCCATTTTATCCTCACAACAACAACCCTGTGAGGTGGGTTGGGCTGAGAGTGTGTGACTGGCCCAAAGTCACCCAGTGAGCTTCCATGGCCAAGTGGGGACTAGAACCCGGATCTCCCAGCTCCTAGTCCAACACTCTCGCCACTACACAAGCTTTGTTAATGGTTTGTGTTTAATCTCTATAACTCAGGCTAATTCAGAAGATAAATGATTATATTTATATTGGTTTATTCTCTTCTCTTTTATTTTTTCTTGCTTTTTATATTTTTTATTTTAAAATAGATAATATATCTAGTAAAAAATATATTACTGATGGTTGAAGGTTTATATTAAGTTTTATTATTATATAATACCATATATATATATATATATATATATATATATATATATATACTAATAATATAGGCTTTTAGGAATGAATTGTAGACCTGTTGCCTTGATATAAGATTGATGATATGATATAGAAATGTAAGGGTGTTTATTAAACTGTAAGATTGTTAAGGTTATAGATATAGTTTTAAAAATAGAATGGCATTGGAGGCCGGGGGGTGTTGGAGTTTAAACTTATTTTTAAGGGGGAGGGAGAGGGGGGGAGGGAAGGGAAGGGGAGGGGATTTTTTCTTTTTTTCTTCACTTCCTTTCCTCCCCCCTTTTTCTCTTTTTTTTCCCTCTCTTTTTTCTTCTCTCTTTGTTATTGTGGTGTCCTCATCAGAATATTGTACTGTTGGGAAATTGAAGTATTGATTAGGTTGTTGGTAATTTTGGTATTGTTTATTTCATTTATAAAAATAAAATAAATAAAAATATATTCCAAAAAAGAGAAAGAAATATTTTTGAAGTTACACAGGAAGCTGATCAAGCCATACATACAGTAGTGCTGTCATGATAGGACTTTGGAGCAGACATCCACTCAGCAGAAGGAGTAGGAGGGGCCCCCAAACACAGCAGGTCTGACTTACCACATCTGTGACAGTGGAGGCTGGTGGCTCCGATGTCAGGGAGGTGGTGAATCTACTCCGGGTTTCAGTCTGAACCAGTCAGAACTCTAAAGAAGCTATTCAAGGTGTGGATGCACCTTGCATAGCTCCTTTAAAGTTCTGACTGGTTCGGACTGAAACCCGGAGCAGATTTACCACCCCACTGACATCGGAGCCACCAACCTCCATTGATCTGTGATGTAATACACATTTTTACCATCTAAAGCACTTCCCCCATTAAGTCCAAAGTTGAAAATTACTTATGTGCACCCACTACATATTGTTGGTGTGCTGCAACCAGGTCAGCGGTGAACGAAAAGTTTTGGAGGCCTACATTTGAAAAGGAAAGCCATAAGACTCAAAGGACAGACAAGGGCATCACCATTCCCAAAGTGCAACATTCCTCTTGCTATATGCACGCCTGCAATAGAAGTATAAGCATTTTTTTTCCACTCCCAGCAGGGCCCGGTGTAACCTTATAATGTTACATTGACTCTCTGTACAGCTCACATGGAAACTCATTGATTCCCCTCCTTTTGTTTGCAATGACTCCGTTTCGCTGAAGCCAAACCAAAGAATTATCGACTGTATTTTGCTCTAGGCTATGGCTGCTCTCCAAGCCGCTAAGGAGAGGCAGAAGAGCTCCGTGACTCTGAGACACTGACCCACATATTTTCGCTGGTGAGTAGTAGTAGGCCAAAGGGGAGAGATCAGCGCTAGAGCCCAGTTCAAGCTCTTTAATTCTTAATATTTCTAAAGAAATTGATTAAAAAAAACATTTATGAGACACAATCCTCTGGAAAGGCCTTCTGTTTGAGCCCCACATATTTCACAAGAATGTCCCAGATTCGTAAACCCATCCTGAATAGATAGAAGACCATCCTGTTTGCCCGTTAATACAAACTGAGGTTGATGTGCACTCCTGAGTTGAGGTGCCACAGAGAAAGAGGCAAAACAAGAAGAAAAACACCCCTCAAAAGCCCCAGAACCACCAGACTAAACATTGTGACTTAGAAACAGTAATAGAGAATTAGCATGGAAAGCAAAACAAATGGGTTAGTGCAATATCCTACATGAACCTTACCCAGCAGTGAAACATGCTCACTCCAGGGAGGGGAGGATACCCTCAATCCACTGCAGAAAATGAATGTGTCACAGTAAGTCCCAATGTTCCTTTCTCTTGCAGTGGAAGAAGGTACCCTTGGATGGGATGTAGAAGAGTGGTACCCACAAAGGGCAGGCCCCTCAGTGCTGACATCCCTGAAGCTTACACCGCCTGCAGTCCAGGATGTTTTCTTGGGACTGTAGTTTCTCATAAAGGAGCCGTAGGGATGTCATAGAATTTCACCACGAATCTCGGGGAGGCCGAATGCCAGCGCATTCGGCCCACCGAAAGCAGTGGCGAAACGGTCTGCCCCCCTACCCCCCGGGATGGGACTTACCTTCGGCGAATCCTCCTGGCTGCGACGGCTCCGGCGGCGGTTCAGCGGCGGTTCGGTGGCAGCGGCTGCCGGTCTTCCGACCGGCTGCCGCCGCCGCCATTTCCAGTAAAAAAAAAACAAACATGATAGGCTACGTAAAGATTTACGTAGCCTATCACGGCTAGATTTTTAAAAAACACTGTGATAGGCTACGTCAATGTTTATGTAGCTTATCACGGCTGCTTTAAAAGAAAGAAAAACATGCGCGTACGCAAATACGTATTTGTGTTCCTTATTTTGGCACATCTTAGTCTACGTAAACATTTCCGTAGACTAAGACGGCGAAAATAAGGGGAACGCAAATACCGTAGCGTCTACGCTATTTGCGTTCCCCTTATTTTCACCATCTTAGTCTACGTAAATGTTTACATAGACTAAGACGGCGAAAATAAGGAACGCAAATACGTATTTGCGTACGCGCGTGTTTTTTTTTTCTTTTAAAGCAGCCGTGATAGGCTACGTAAACATTAACGTAGCCTATCACGGCTGACTACAGGGACGTAAATGGCGGCAGCTACGGCCGCCTCCATTTGCGGAGCCGGCCGGCCAGGATTCGGGGGGGGGAGGGACAGAGCGCCTCCCCCCCAGCCAGAATTTTGGGGGGGAGGGATGGAGCGCCCCCCCGGCCAGAATTTCGAGGGGGAGGGACAGAGCGCCTCCCCCCCAGCCAGAATTTCGGGGGGATGAACGGAGCGCCTCCCCCCCACCGCGAATGTCACCCGTCGAAAAGGTAAGTGACTTTCGTACATCCCTAAAAGGAGGCTGTATTCCTGCATTAATAACTTCCAGGATCCAAGCTAAGCCACCAGTAACGCTATATTATTAGGGAGTCACAGGGCAGGACCCAATGCTGATTTAGCGCTTCGGATAGGGACCAGAAATGAGTGGAAGTCCTCATTTTGGGAATGGGGCAAGTCAGCAGAGCTCACATAATGGAGTTCTAGAGACCTGTCCTGATACAGGAGCAAGCTCTTCCACTCATTTCAGGGTTTGCTTTATGAAGCACTCAGTTGAGGGATGTATGAGAATTTTGTTTTTGCACACAAAACATGCAAGCATGTCCCACTGGAAGCCCTGAAAGCCAGCTCAAGCATGCGTCTGCCAAAAATATTTGCAAATTGTCAATCACGTGCTCGCGTTTATCTCGTTCTCAATTCCAAGTTCAATTTGCACAAATGGTCTCCTTGGGCTGGGTTGGCCCGACTTTAGTCTATGGAAGAAAGTTGTGTAAATTTGAGGAAAGTTGCACAAATCTCCCATTCGATCACTGCTTGATTTATTCATGTTTTCCAGTTCGCACAGAGCAAGCAGCGTTCACAAATGGGGATCAGGTACGAGACAAGTGGTGAGATGATGTTCAGAGGATCTTGAACATTGCTCGTTCACCCATCCCTAGCTAAATCCCCATTGCACAAATGGAGACTGGCTACGTAAATATTTACGTAGCCAATCACAAAAAGAGCAGGGATGCAAATAGCGTCCACTACGCCATTTGCTTCCCTGCTCTTTGCCATGATAGGCTACATAAATATTTACGTAGCCGATCACAGCAAAGGGCGGGGATGCAAATGGCGTCCCCTATGCCAGATGCCATTTGCAGCCGCAGCCCGGCAGTGGACGGACGTCCAGCTGAGGACGGAAGTCCGGCTGCAGATGGCCCCGGCTGGAAGCTCTGTGGACCTGCCACAGAGCGGAACCGGCTGGGGAGGATTCCAGGGGGAGGGATGGATCGCCTCCCCCGCCAGCGGACCCCAGAGCAGACTGGTAAGTGGGGTTTGTACTAGGGATGTCAGAGAATTCCGCCACGGATCTCGGTGAGGCCGAATGCCAGTGCATTTGGCCCCCCAAAATCCATGACGGAATGAAGCCCCCGCCCCCAACCCACAAAAGGCGCATGGGATGGAGCCCCCAACCCCCGAAAGGCACATGAAATGGAGCACTTACCTTCTGCCGTCCGCGCCGACGAGTGAATGGCAGCCGCCCTGCGGCCGCCATTCACTTCTTCATCATAGCTGTGATAGGCTATGTAAATACTTATGTAGCCTATCACGGCTAATGCAGGGACGCCTTTTGCGTCCCTATGGAGGCCGTGATAGGCTACGTAAGTATTTACGTAGCCTATCATGGCAAGCAAAACAAAAAACCGCGTACGCAAATGGCGGCAGCTATGGCAGCCGCCATTTGCGTACCGTTTTTTTCGCAGTTTTAGCTTACGTAAATATTTACATAAGCTATTATGGCGGAAAAAAAGGGGAACGCAAATAGCATAGTGGGCGCTATTTGCGTTCCTTTTTTTCACCGTAATAGCCTACGTAAATATTTACATAAGCTAAAACTGTGAAAAAAGGGAATGCAAATGGCGGCCGCTGTAGCCACCGCCATTTGCGTACACAGGTTTGTTTTTTTACTTTGCCGTGATAGGCTACGTAAATATTTACGTAGCCTATCACGATGAAATACAGGGACACAAACAGCGACAGCTACAGCAGCTGCCATTTGCGTCCCTGCTGCCCAGTGGCCAGATGTCCGGCTCCGGGCGGACCCGGCTGGTGGCTCCAAGGAATCCCCATGGAGCGGAGCTGGCCGTCGAGGATTCCTGGGGGGAGGGACGGAGCGCCTCCCCCCCCCCATCGAGGATTCCGAGGGGAGGGATGGAGCGCCTCCACCACCACCACGAAACAGATCCGTGAAATGGTAAGTGACTTTCGTACATCCCTAGTTCGTACACCCCTAGTTGCTGCTGCTGTTCCCAGTCCACCTCTTACTGAGAGGCTGCTCTTAGGGCAGAGGTGGGGAACCTGGGGGCCTCCTCCTCATTTCAGACCATTGGCCATGCTGGCTGGGCCTGATGGAAATCAGAATCCAACAACATCTGCACAGCCAGAGGCTCCCTGCTCCTGACTTATGGTCACACAGCCTTACATTTTGGCATGACCCTCTTACACTGATAGTGCCCTCCCAAGGTTTAAGGCAAATAGGGAGGGGGAGAGACAGCTGAGGTTAATTCCTGCTGCCTACATCCTCTGCAGAGCTAGCAGCCATAGTCTATGGCAGGGGTAGGAACCTGGATTACAACTCCCATAATACCTGACCATTGCATATGCTGGCTGGGGCTTCTGGGAGTAGTAATCCAAAGCATCTGGAGGGCACCAGAGCCTGCCCACCCCAGTCTATGGGGCCTTCAGCTAGACTTCTCAATTACCCCTGACCGGTTTGACAGATAGCCTTAATATACAATGCTATAGCCCCTGACCCTCATCAAAGAGGTCAGGAGATTGTTCAGGCTCCACTGGGTCATACGAACATCAGAAGAGCCCTACTGGATCAGACCAAGGGTCCCTCTGCTCCAGCATTCTGATCACACAATGGCTAACCAGCTGCCCATGGGCAACCCACAAGCAGGACATGAGTGAAACAGTACCCTACCTTCCCACCTTCAAACCAACCTCATTGGGGCAGGTAACCAAGTTCTGGATATCCCAAGCTTCAAAATGGTGGATGTGTTAATTCTGAGGATGTCAAAATGCGAACATGCACATTGCAGGACAATGTGGGCTCTCGAAGCAGGTTCAGGAAATGCTGATCGCAACTCTCTTGTGAGTATGTCAAGTGTATGGGAAGGTCTCTTGTGAATGCATCAAATATACGAACAAATTAATCGCCGGCAGCAGCTGGCATCTGACCAGTTGTGGCTCTGCAGCTGCCTAGAGACACATCCCAGGAAAAACTAACAAGCCGAAGGAAAGTCAGTGGAGATCTGGAAGGAGGAATTTGCTCAGAAAGCTCCTGGGGGCCTTGCAGAACCTTGACAACATGATTTTGACAGCGGGGAAGAAAGGTCAGGGGGTTTGAGGCTGCCCAGGAGGGAACAAATGTTCCCTGACACAAGGGGGGCCATCTGTGCCAACAACTCTGAATCTGCCTCAACTCCCCCCGCCCCTCTTCAGGAGGGCTGAGCAACCTTCTGACTCCCTTGGAGTAATTGGCGGGATGCAGCACCTGAATTCATGAGCTATCTAGAAAACCCACAATCCCTCTTTATTGCACAGCATGCAAAGCAATAGTGTTGATTTCAAAGGTCCTTTTGGAAGCTCATCCAGAAAACTTACTTTCCGAATGAAAAAATGACCAGAGATCAAACCAGGGAAATAAGGATGTATGAGAAATTCATTTCAGTTAATTTTTGACCTGAATTCACCCAAATAGCACCTCCTGGATGAAACGCAATCTGCGGTTGAAGTCTGTACATTTCCAAGCTTGCAATGCACATCACAGAACAAAAATGATGCATTTGAAAAATGTGTATATTTTTAAAATGTGCATAGTCGATGTGTATATTTGGAAAAATGTGCATGGAAGTATGCCTGTATTTCCATGCAGAGAACAAAACAAAGCTCACAATCGGATTCACATGAGAGCCCGAATGAGCTTCAAGGTGGAATTTGGAGAAGCTTGATGAATTTGGGTTTTGCTGATTCACACGTCCCTACATAGAAACCAATCAAGAGCCAGCCAGGTAGCCCTGACTGAACTGGTCCAGCCAATACAACTGTGTTCTTCTGTCAGATAACTAGTGTTTGGGTCTGAAAAACAGTGTATTTTTTCTTTTTTTTTCTTTTTTCTTTCAGTGTAACATATTGTGTCCCCTTCATGGATCACTGCCTTGTTGTGGCAAAGGGGCTTGCATAACTCAGTGAAGCCATAAGCAATGCCGTGCAGGGCCACCCAAGATGGACAGGTCATGGCAGAGAGTTCTGACAAAATGTGGTCCACTGGAAAAGGAAATGGCAACCCACTCCAGTATTCTTGCCAAGAAAACCCCATGGAACGTATCACAAGGCTAAAAGAGATGACGCCAGAAGATGAGCCCCTCAGGTCGGAAGGTGTCCAATATTCCACTGGGGAAGAGCAGAGGGAATTTCCAAGTAGCGCCAGAAAGAGGGAAGCGGCTGGGCCAAACCCGAAAGGACACTCAGCTGTGGATGTGTCTGGTGGTGAAAAGAAAGTCCGAAGCTGTAAAGAACACTATTGTTTAGGAACCTGGAATGTAAGATCAATGAATCAAGGTAAGCTGGAGGTGGTCAAACATGAGATGGCAAGACTGAACATTGACATCTTGGGAATCAGCGAACTAAAATGGACAGGCATGGGCGAATTTAATTCAGGTGACCATCATATCTACTACTGTGGGCAAGAATCCCACAGAAGAAATGGAGTAGCACTCATAGTCAACAAAAGGGTGGGAAAAGCAGTACTGGGGTACAATCTCAAAAATGATATAATGATCTCAGTATGAATCCAAGGCAAACCAATCAACGTCACAGTAATTCAAGTCTATGCCCCAACCACTGAGGCCAAAAAAGCTGAGGTTGATCGGTTGTATGAAGACCTACAACACCTTCTAGAACTAACACCAAAAAAAGATGTCCTCTTCATCATAGGGGATTGGAATGTTAAAGTAGGAAGTCAAGAAATCACCGGGATAACAGACAAGCATGGCCTTGGTGTACAAAATGAAGCAGGACAAAGGCTAATAGAGTTTTGCCAAGAGAACACGCTGATCAGAGCAAACACTCTTTTCCAACAGCACAAGAGGCGACTGTACACATGGACATCACCAGATGGTCAATATCGAAATCAGATTGATTATGTACTTTGCAGCCAAAGATGGAGAAGTTCTATACAGTCAGTAAAAACAAGACCTGGAGCTGACTGTGGCTCAGATCATGAGCTTCTTATCGCAAAATTTCGGCTTAAATTGAAGAACATAGGGAAAACCACTAAACCATTCAGGTATGACCTAATATCCTTTATGAATATACAGTGGAGGTGAGGAATAGATTTAAGGGATTAGACCAGATAGAAAGAGTGCCTGAGGAACTATGGACAGAGGTCCGTAACACTGTTCAGGAGGCAGCAACTCAATCCATCCCAAAGAAAAAGAAATGCAAGAAAGCCAAGTGGCTGTCTGATGAGGCTTTGCAAGTAGCTGAGGAAAGAAAGGAAGTGAAAAGCAAGGGAGAAAGGGGAAGATATACCCAACTGAATGCAAATTTCCAGAGAATAGCAAGGAGAGACAAGAAGGCCTTCTTAAATGAACAATGCAAAGAAATCGAGGAAAACAACAGAATGGGAAAGACTAGAGATCTCTTCAAGAAAATTGGAGATCTCAAGGGAAAGTTTTATGCAAAGACAGGCATGATAAAGGACAAAGAAGGCAGGGACCTAACAGAAGCAGATGAGATTAAGAAGAGGTGGCAAGAATACACAGAAGAACTATACAGGAAAGATCTGAATGTCCCTGATAGCCATGATAGTGCGGTCACTGAATTTGAGCTGGACATCCTCGAGAGTGAAGTCAAATGGGCCTTAGGAAGCATTACTAACAACAAAGCTAGTGGAAATGACAGTATTCCAGCTGAGCTATTTAAGATCCTATAAGATGATGCTGTATTGAGTGCTGCACTCAATATGCCAACAAATTTGGAACACTCAACAATGGCCACAAGACTGGAAAAGGTCAGTTTACATTCCAATTCCAAAGAAGGGCAATGCCAAAGAGTGCTCAAACTACTGTACAATTGCACTCATTTCACATGCCAGCAAGGTTATGCTCAACATCCTACAAACTAGGCTTCAGCAGTATGTGAACCGAGAACTACCGGAAGTACAAGCTGGGTTTCAAAGAGGCAGAGGAACTAGAGATCAAATCGCTGGATCATGAAGAAAGCAAGAGAATTCCAGAAAAACATCTATTTCTGCTTCATTGACTATGCTAAAGCCATTGCATCACAACAAACTCTGGCAAATTCTTAAAGAGATGGGAGTAACAGACCACCTTACCTGTCTCCTGAGAAACCTGTACGAGGGTCAAGAAGCAACAGTAAGAACCGGACATGGAACAACCGAGTGGTTAAAAATTGGGAAAGGACTAAGGAGTATGACTAGGCTGCACATTGTCACCCTGCTTATTTAATTATTAAATATTAATAATTAATATTAATTTAATATTTAATATTTAATATTAATTTATTTAATTAAACATTTAGAAAATGTTTTTATTGTAGAATTTTATTGTTTTAAACTGTTTTTATTGTATGTTGTACATCACCCAGAGTGGCTGGGTGACCAGCCAGATAGGTGATTAATAAATTTAATAATAAATAAAATAATAAAATAAATAATTAATATGCGGAGTACATCATGTGAAACACCGGGTTGGATGAATTAAGATTGCCGGGTGAATTGTGAACAACCTCAGATATGCAGATGATACCACCCTAATGGCAGAAAGTGAAGAGGATCTAAAGAGCCTCTTGTTGAGGGTGAACGTGGAGAGTGCAAAAGCTAGTTTGAAACTCTACATTAAAAAAACTAAAATCATGGCATCTAGCCCCATCACTTCCTGGCATATAGAAGGGGAAGAAATGGAAGCAGTGATAGATTTTATTTTCTGCGGCTCCAAGATCAACACAGACGGTGACTGTAGCCATGAAATTAAAGGATGCTTGCTCCTTGGGCGGAAAGCTATGGCACACCTAGACAGCATAGTAAGAAGCAGAGATGTCACCTTGCTGACAAAGGTTCATATAATCAAAGCTATGGTTTTTGCAGTAGCAATGTATGGCTGTGAGAGCTGGACTATAAGGAAGGCTGAGCGCCGAAGAATCGATGCTTTCGAACTTTGGTGCTGGAGAAGACTCTTACAAGTCCCCTGGACTGCAAGGAGGTCAAATCAGTCCATCCTAAAGGAAATCAACCCTGACTGCTCATTGGAAGGATAGATACTGAAGCTGAAGCTCAAATATTTTGGCCACCTAATGCGAAGAGAAAAGCCACTGGAAAAGACCCTGATGCTGGGAAAGATTGAAGGCAAAAGGAGAAGGGGACGGCAGAGGATGAGATGGCTAGATAGCATCACCGATGCAATGAATATGGACTTGAGCACACTCTGGGAGAGAGGGCAGGGCAGGAAGGCCTGCCGTGCTATGGTCCACGGGGTCACGAAGAGTCAGACATGACTGAACGACTGAACAACAACAACATATTGTGTAGGGATGTCAGAGAATTCCACCACGGATCTCGGTGAGATCTGGTGCACTGGCATTTGGCTCCCTGAAATCCGTGACGGAATGAAGCCCCCCGCCCCCCCACCCCATGAAAGGCGCATGAAACGGAGCACTTACCTGCTGCCATTTGCGCTGCTTTGCGAATGGCGGCCGCATCTGCGGCCGCCATTCACTTCCTCATTATAGGCGTGATAGGCTATGTAAATAATTACATAGCCTATCACGGCTAACGCAGGGATGCCATTTGCATCCCTGCAGAGGCCGTGATAGGCTATGTAAGTATTTACATAGCCTATTACGGCAAAATAAACCCAAAAAAACAGCGAACGCAAATGGCAGCCGCCATTTGCGTGCCCTTTTTTTTGCCATTTTAGCCTACGTAAATATTTACATAGGCTATTACAGCAAAAAAAAGGGGGGGGACGCAAATAGCACCCACTATGCTATTTTCGGTTCTCTTTTTTCCTCCGTAATTGCCTATGTAAATATTTACATAGGGTAGAACAGTGAAAAATAGGGAATGCAAATGGCGGCCGCCGTAGCCACTGCCATTTGCGTACGCCGTTGTTGGGGTGGGCGTGCCGTGATAGCCTATGTAAATACTTACGTAGCCTATCATGGCAGCCTAGAAGCTGCCTGCCTGGCCATTTGCGTCCACAGCAGCCCGTCCACAGCAGTCCTGCCTGGCCTGGAAGCAGCCTGCCTGGCCATTTGCGTCCACAGCAGCCCGTCCACAGCAGTCCAGCCGTGGACGACCCTGGCCGGCGGCTCCATGGAGCCGCCGCGGAGCAGAGCCAGCCAGGCAGGATTCCGGTGGGGAGGACCGGATCGCCTCCCCCCCCATCAAGGATTCTGGGGGGAGGGACGGAGCGCCTCCCCCTCCACTGCAAATCAATTCCACAAAAAGGTAAGTGACTTTCGTACATCCCTAATGCCTAGTCTTAAAGTCACACAAGAAGCAATAGCCTGAGTCTATCTGTGGGTTTCTGCCCTAGTTCTACCATCACCCATCAATTTTCTTCCAGACTCCATGCCCTGACCAGACAGATTCTGTTCTGGCTCTGCCCTGGCTCTGCTTCAACCCACCTGCTTCTGGCTGCCCTATACCTGCCCCTGGAATCTGTGCAGGGAGGCAGAATAACAGAAAAGTTAAAAGTGGCAAACCCAAAGGGAGGAGCTAATACTACGGATAGTGCAGGTGCCTGTTTTAGTCCGCAAATCTTTTGGACCGCTGGCGCCTGAGCCCCCCAAGCTGCACCTACTGAGCTCTGCCCCGCTCGCTGGCCCTCCGGGCTGCAGTTGAGCC
Source organism: Heloderma suspectum (assembly GCF_057233095.1). Taxonomy (NCBI): domain Eukaryota; kingdom Metazoa; phylum Chordata; class Lepidosauria; order Squamata; family Helodermatidae; genus Heloderma; species Heloderma suspectum. The sequence goes on along the minus strand of NC_139461.1, from coordinate 305,336,736 downwards.
CCCCCTCCATGCTTGGTAACCAGCCTGCAACTTACCCAGGCCTGTTCATCATTATCCCAATCGGGCTGCTTACCAAGCGCAGAGTGGGGGCTCGACTGCAGCTCGGCAGGCCAGCGAACCGGGGGAGAGCTCGGAGGATGCCCGGAGAACCCGAGCTGGTATGTGTTCTCACATCCCTAGCTAATACTGTGAATCCCAGACTTATGGGAACTGACTATGGGTGAGCACTAAGGATGTCAGAGAATTCTGCAATGGAACCAAATGAGTTCAGATTTTCAAGAATCCGACCCGAGGATTCCTCAGTGGACTAGCTCTCCCCCTGTTGGGATTCTGTGGACTTGCAGTCCATTTTTCCAACTTTCCCAAATTTCATTGTAGAAAACTATGCAAAATAAAATAAACCTGGCCCAAACTGAGCATTGCCCCCATAGGCTAAAGTGTAAATATGCACATTGCACATTTGGTGGGGAATTTGCAAATTTTCGCACATGCAAATTTTCATAAATTTGGAAACAAAAAAGATTAATTCTGTCGATGGGCAGACTACAGAATGAAAGGCACCTGACAATCCATGAAACACAGATGGAACAGATTTTACCCAATCCCTAGTCAGGACCTACATGCCCATGTTTTAAAAACTCTCTTGCTCCAGCCTTATTATTAGGGAAGCACTTAGAACGGGTAGCCCCAAAGTAATTTATAATGCAATCATAAATTAGTCAATATTAGTGTAAATGTATATTAGTGTAAATGACAATGCCAACTTGCAAGCCAAAGAGGGTGGAGAAAAGAAAAGGCGCAGTAAAAATGTCTCAGTTGGCCATGCTTAACAACTCATCCCTACTTTTCTCTCTACATCAGGGGTGGGCAATTTGTCTCCCTCCAGATGTTTTGGCGTACAACTCCCATAATTCATCTGCTCTGCTGGCTAGGGCTGATGAGAGTTGTAGGCTTAAACATTTGGAGAGCCTCAAGTTGCTCACTGCTGCTCTACAGGATAGCCTGGACCTGACATTTCTCTCAGTCACACCCTCAAGAAGCAAAGATTTATCACACTGCAGCCTTCCCTAGATTCTGTCCCACTCTAGCATCTTTGTGAGAAAGAGAACTGGGGGCAGGACTATGCAGATAGAGGGCTTGCTCAGTGAGCTCCCTTTGAAAGTTATGGGGCAAGTAAACAGGATTGGCAGGCATGGCCCCCCCCTCTCTAAACACACACACATGTACCATAATGATGCTGGGCATTTCACTAGTTAATCAATAATTGGCAATTCCAAGAAATGCAGCAAAAATATCCCCCGCCCCAACACATCACTTTGTTTATTTGCTTGTTTGGTTTAATTTATTTCTATCCCACCTTTCCACCCAGAAGGTCTACAAGTCTATTTACACTAAAAAAAAAATTAAAAAAATCTAATATAAAAGCACTAAGAAGAATAAGTTGCAAAACAAGTCAATATAATATACTTCAAAAACTCATCAGTCATCAGAAAAGTTGCAGGGAGAGGCAGGAAAACGACTTCCCCCAAATACCTGATGCCATAGGAAAGCCTCAGTTTACTTGCTAAAGTCCTGAAGAAGGCTGGTGCTGTAGGTTTCTTGGGGGAGAGAATTCTGTTAGCAGGGTGCCACAAAAGTAAAGGCCTTTCTCCTAGTGCAGCCTTCCCCAAGCTGGTGCCCTCCAGATCTTTTGAGCTACAATTCCCAGCATTCCTGACTATTGGCCAAGCTGGCTACAGCTGATGAGCACTGAAGTCCAAAGCATTTGAAGGGCACTAAGTTGGGGAGGGCTGTCCTGGTGGACAAGGAAGCTATGATTCCCAGAGCAGGGCCCTACTGGATGACCGTAAGGCTCATATGCAGGATGTCCTTTCTGAGCATCCGTGGTGGATCCAATCTGTTAGGATAAAGATATGTGAAAGCTGCCTCTTTATTTCCACAGACTTTTCTGCTGTTCTGTTCTGTTCTGTTCATCACCACCATCACCACCATCATCGTCATCACATTTATATCCCACCTTTTTTCCTCTTGCAAGGAACCCAAGGTGGCTTCCATAATCCTCCTCCTCTCCATTTTATCTTCACAACAGCCCTATGAGGTAGGTTAGCCTGAGAGTCAGCAACTGGCCACAAGTCACCCAGTGAGCTTCCATGGTCGAGTGGGGACTAGAACCCAGATCTCCCAAGTCCCAGTCCAACACTCTAACCACTACACCATACTGGTTCTCATATGCTCCATGGGCCTGGCTATCTACAAAAACTCCATGTAGCATCTTGGATATGCTTGCTTGAAGAAACTGCAGGCATAAATATGATGCACATCTAAATTCAGACGCTGTCCTGTGCTTGCCATGGGATGTGCATTCAGATGGGCATCCCCATTCTAAAAGCCTCCACCCAGCTTGCACAGGAACATAAGAAGCTGCCTTATACTGAATCAGACCATTGGCCAGCTAGGCCAGTATTGTGGACACTGACTGGCAGCAGCTCTCCAGGGTTTCAGGCAGGACTTTTTCCAACCCCCACTGGGAGATACTGGGGATTGAACCTACGACCTTCTAAATACAAGGCAGGTTCTCTAACACTGAGCCATGCCCCCTCCCTGGGTGAACCATGGCCCACTCAGCTTCTGCAACAGTGTACACCCAGGTGCCCACCCCAGCACCACTCTCGGTAGAAAGTAAACTGGACAGAGTTCAGAAAGATGGTGAATTTGAGATAATAGTCTGCATCAGTGGAACTAGAAAATCCTCATTGGAAATCAAACATGCTCAATGACCACAGCATCTTTAGTTTACAACCACGCTGGCTGTGGTTGATGGAAGTTGTAGTCTCTAAGGTGGCAGATAACAGAAGAAGCCAATATGGCTTCACAAAAAGCTTAGAGATGACCTGAAAACAAAAAAGCAACATATAGGAAGTGGAAAGAAGGACAAGCAACAAAGGAAGAGTACAGGCAGGTAGCACAGAATTGCAGGGATGGCGTCAGGAAGGCTAAAGCTGAGAACGAGCTGAGTTTAGCGAGGGATGCTAAAAGCAACAAAAAGGCTTTCTTCAGCTATGTGCATAGTAAAAGACATAGGACAGAAATGGTTGTTCAGCTATTAATAAGGATTGCAAAATGATAACAGATGACAAAGAAAAGGCAGAGGTGCTCAGTTCCTACTTTGGCTCAGTCTTCTCCCAAAAGAGGGTCTATGACCCCCCTGGCAAAGGCAAAGTACAGGCTGAAGGGGCCGGATTGCAGCTTGAGAACCATAGGCATATGGTCAAGGAACACCTAATGACTTTGAATGAGTTCAAATCTCCAGGGCCAGATGAACTGCATCCTAGAGTAATAAAGGAACTGGCAGAAGAGCTCTTTGAACCGCTGTCTATTCTCTTTGAGAAATCATGGAGGACGGGTGAAGTGCCAGATGACTGGAGGAGGGCTAATGTTGTCCCTATCTTCAAAAAGGGTAAAAAGGAGGAACCTGGGAACTACAGACCAGTAATCAAGCCCTGGGAAAATTCTGGAGCAGATGATAAAGCAATCCATAAGTAAGCACCTTGAAAACAATGCGGTGATTACTCGAAGCCAACATGAATTTGTCGAGAACAAATCCTGCCAGCAGACGAATCGGATCTCATTTTTGATCAAGTAACCTCCCTGGTGGACTGTGGGAATACTCTGGACATAATATACCTCGACTTGAGCAAACCTTTCGACATAGTGCCCCATGATATCCTGATGAGCAAACTAGCTCAAAGTGGGCTAGATGAAACAACGATCCAGTGGATCCACACTTGGCTACAGAATCGGACTCAAAGAGTGCTTATCAATGGGATCTTCTCAAACTGGGGAGAGGTAACGAGTGGGGTACCGCAGGGCTCAGTCCTGGGCCCAGTGCTCTTCAGCATTTTTATTAATGACTTGGAGGAGGAGGTGCAAGGAATGCTGATCAAATTTGCAGATGACACAAAATTGGGTGGGATAGCTAGTACTTCGGAAGTAGGGGTGGACGAAAGTCACTTACCTGTCATCGAAGGCCGTTCGCGGTGGGGGGGAGGCGCTTCGCTGCTCCCCCTGCGAAGTTCAGGCCGGGGGGGGAGGCTTCCCGCCTCACCCGGCCGAAATTCAGGCCGGGGAGGAGGCACCTCGCCTCGCCCGGCCGGGAACGCAAAAGTAAAAAAAAAAAAGCCCCCTGATAGGCTACGTGACGATTCACGTAGCCTATCACGGCTAGATCTGCAAAGTCAGCCGTGATAGGCTACGTGAATCGTCACGTAGCCTATCACGGGTGACTTTAAAAAAAAAAAAAAAAAGCACGTACGCAACTGGCGACCTCCATAGGGAGCTGCCATATGCGTTCCTTATTTAGTCGCTGTAGTCTACGTAAATGTTTACGTAGACTACAGCGACCAAATAAGGAACGGGAATGGCGGCTCCCTATGGGGGCCGCCATTATCCGTACGCGCTTTTTTTTTTTTTAAAGTCACCCGTGATAGGCTACGTGACGATTCACGTAGCCTATCACAGCTGACTTTGCAAATCTAGCCATGATAGGCTACGTTAATCATCACATAGCCTATCAGGGGGCTTTTTTTTTTTTCTTTCATTGCAATGGCGGCGGCGGCAGCCGGTCAAAAGACCGGCTGCCACTCCCGCCTCGCTCGAACACCCACCAAACAGCCGGCCGGACCAGCCACCGGGAGGGACATTCGGTGAAGGTAAGTCCCGTCCCGGGGGGGGGGGTGCGGGGGGCGGGGGGGGTGCGGAGGATTTCTCCCCGAAATGTGTTCGGGGGGCCGAACACGTTGGCGTTCGGCCCCCCGAAGTTTCGGGGAGAAATTCTCCGCCATCCCTATTCGGAAGAGAGAAACAAAATTCAAAGTGATCTTGCTAGACTGGAGCACTGGGCAGAAAACAACAGAATGGCATTTAATAGGGTTAAATGCCAAGTTCTGCACCTAGGAAAAAGAAACCAAATGCACAGTTACAAGATGGGGATACTTGGCTCAACAATACAACACGCAAGAAGGATCTTGGAATTGTTGTCGATCACAAGCTGAATATGAGCCAACAATGGCTAGAAAAATATGCTATTTGGGGCTGCATTAATAGAAGTAGAGCTTCCAAATCCCGGGAAGTACTAGTTCCCCTCTACTCAGCACTGGGTAGGGCTCATCTGGAGTACTGTGTCCAGTTCTGGGCACCGCACTTTAAGAAGGATGCAGACAAACTGGAGAGGGTTCAGAGAAGGGCAGCAAAGATGATGAGGGGACTGGAAACAAAGCCCTATGAAGAGAGACTGAAAGAACTGGGCCTGTTTAGCCTTGAGAAGAGAAGACTGAGGGGAGATATGATAGCGCTCTTCAGGTACTTGAAAGGTTGTCACAGAGACGAATGCCAGGATCTCTTCTCGATCATCCCAGAGTGCAGGACACAGAATCATGGGCTCAAGTGACAGGAAGCCAGATTCCGGCTGAACATCAGGAAAAACTTCCTGACTGTTAGAGCAATGCGACAATGGAACCAATGACCTGGGGAGGTGGTGGGCTCTCCCACACTGGAGGCATTCAAGGCGAGGATGGACAGCCATCTGTCAGGGATGCTCTGACTTGGATTCCTGCATTGAGCAGGGGGTTGGACACGATGGTCTTGTAGGCCCCTTCCGACCCTACTATTCTATGATTCTATGATTCCAACACAACTGGAGACCACCAGGTTGGGGAAGGTGGGTGTAGCACTTAAAAGGCCATGTAATAGTAGTACACAAAGTTACACAGCTGCGGATGGCAAGGAAGTTGGGGAAACTATATGCCTTATAGTTTCCAAGAGCTCATGGCTTCTCTTCTGCAGCCTCTCTTAATGAATGTAATTCCAGACTTGAAGAGCAGCCATTCTGTTCCACATCAGAAAGCCAGGTCCTGGACAAGCCTCACTTTTATTCAGGAACTTCAGTAACATAAGAATGTTGTCTCTCGAGAAAAGCCAAGGGAAGAACGCTAAATTGTATTGCCTCCCGCTGAGACTTCTGGAATACTTCACTGATGACCTTTGAAGTTCACCAGTTCTTGAGAGATTTTCTTTGCTATTTTTCAAGTGCTTCCCAAACTGAAATTGATATAATTTCCTCCCCGCATCTCTCTCTGTCTCTCTCTCTCTCTCTCTCTCCCTCTTTAAAAAAATATCTTATCATTTTTAAAGGGCACAACCTAGCATCTTAATCGGAACAAGAAATCACAATGCCTCAAATCAAAGTTTCATGCAAGTCAAAGAAAAGTAAATTGAATAAGGAGTTTCCAACCTCTTTGGGTCAATTTGAACATTTGGAATTTTGAGAGTATGCTGTGGGCAAGCTCATAAAATGGCTGCCATGCTGGCCAGTCACCAAACACTCATTTCCCAGAAGGCAACTAGTAAGACTAAAAGAAAAACAACTTGCCCAGAACCTAAGTACTGTACAAAACAGAGATGGGAGCTGAGCTGCAAAATAACACACACACACACACACCGACACACACACTCTTTGGAACCCCAGATAAAGATGGCACTGGAGCACCGCCCTGGCTTTGCAGCATACAAGCATCCCAGTTAAAAAGAAGAAGAAGTAGGAGGTGCAGGGAACATGGTGGACGTGAAGAGAGATGTCTGTGGATACATTGGTGGTCATGGGCACCACTTTGGAGACCCCAGGAATAATGGGTGCAGATAAGAACATATAAAACAACCCAATGTGTTTTGAGATTTTGAAATTCTCCCTTCGGGGGGAAACAAAACTTAGTTCAGAGAAGTAAAACATCTGTCAAAATATTATTGAAAGTTATCTTTCACAAGCAATCTGCACATCTGTGACAGAGTAAAATGGTCCTTACTTCTCAGAAATTACCTACTGTATGGGAGTTGGGAAGTAAGCTGATGCAGAAAATGTCCTCTAAGAGTGATAAAATAATATATGAGACCTCTTTCCAGTGACAGCTTTTGGGCAGGCATTTATTTGAAGTGATGCCAGCGCCACTGAAACTTGAAATTAGTCAGTTCATAGGTAAAATCTTCATAATTCATAATTCTCAAATGTATAATGAGCCCTGACTTCAATCGAATGAACTTAAATATTTTCATAATTCAAACTGAGATTGATTCCGATTTAATTCCTCTTCTCTGCACCTACATGGTTTGCAGTCTGCATAGTTAAAATGACTAAGTAGCCAAACTCTGCCATCTTTGTGCATATTCATCTGTCTGTCGCTGTAACCCTTTAGTTTTCAAAGGAAATTAGTAGAAGTCTCATTTGCAACACACATGGCCAGAATGATTTCACTTTAGTTTTCTCCAGTATGCCAAGTCCTGTGACCATCAGGCATTATTATTTCTCCTCCTCCTCCTCCTAATTATTGTTTAGTTAATTAGTTATTGCTTCTGCTTGTTCTGCTTCCACAGCCACTGTCTATGGTAGTTCCATGTTGAACTACTCCACTTGTAAACAAAGAGTATGTGGCAACAGCCACCAGCCAGAGCAGAATGTCCACTGACACATGACATTGTGATGCATGGGGTGGAAAAGACCACCATGTTACATGTGCCAAATTCCCAAGATGCACTTTGGTGATGCACATGCCAAAAATCTTGCAACAACAGAGAACTTTAATCCAAATTGAACACATGGGATTCATAACTTCAGTTTGCCTCTCATTACTTCTTTTAATTGATTGGTTGATTGACTGACATATACCTATGTTCTGCTTTTCAACCCTAAAAAGGTACTCCAGCATGGCTAAGAATTCAAACTATGCATGGCAAAGCATTACATTAAAACAGAAGAATACCGACAGCAGCAAGAGGTGTTAAAACAGAGTGAATCAAATGTTCCTCCCAATGTGGGGGTGGGGGGAGGAATTTGTCCCCTGCGATAGGTGGGAGGGAAATTATTCTTCTTTCATGGTGGTAGAAGAAATTCTGCAGAATTTTGGTGGGTGGGGGGAGGTTGGCTTATCTTAATATGAGGCACCTCAGATTCCCCTCCCCCCCCCATCTTTTTAACTTCGCAAAAACAAGCCTTGTGTAGCTACCCAGAACTGCCCAATCCTGCCACACTTCCTGTTGGGGAATGCCCATGGGAATGTTCCTGTGGGCTTTTCCAGCAGAAAGCACAGCAGGGTTGGAATGTTCTGACTCCCTTCACACTCACTCCAGGAATCAGAATTGAAAGGACAGGACAAAACAACAACAAACTCAGCACCTTGTCTTGAAGTAAGCTAAACACTCTTCCTTGAAAACTTTGAAGAATTTCTTCTACCACCTCTCCATTTTCAGGGATGGTTTTCTTTTTGCACCTGCCACCCACAGATTGCAAAAAGAGAAATGCAAAGAAAATTCAACACAGGACTAGTTAAAATCACTTAAAACCAATGATGGTAGCATAAAAACATATATCAACACAACAGCTAAAAAGTCTGGGCAATTTTTTTTAAAGGGTCTTCACCTGGTGCCAAAAAGATAATAAAATCAGTGCCAGGTAAGCTGGCACTGGGGAAAGAGGGTCTCCAGCCACCACCACCCAAAAGGTCCCTTTGGCTTCATTTTGGAGGGGAAAGTGGGGTATAAATAAATGATGATATCTCAGGTCACATCACCCTCCTGACATCAGGGGGTAGGGGTCATAGAGAAGGGCTTCTGAAGACGATGCGAAAGTCAGCTTCAGCAGTCCCTCCTAAGTTAGAAAAGGTGGCTGAGCAAACTGAGGATTTTCTCACATTAACTTTGACTTCTGGGGCACCCAGTGCAAAATGAAAAATGGCAGCATGAGAGATGTGTGGACCCTTCTGTAGAATTTTCATTTATAATTCCCAGGAGATTACCATTGCTTTGCAAGCTTAATTATTCGTTACTACTGCTACTTGGCTATTAACTTTTCAGGACAACTGGAGGGAGCAATCCTATGCCCCCCCCCCAGACAGCATAGGATAGTTCAGTTTCCATAGGATAGTTCAGAAACTGTGCTCCCTGCCCACTCCCACTCCTAGCCTGCATGGAGAGAACCACACCAGCTACCTTTGACAGCTCGGAAAATGGAGCGCGGAGATGGGGGAAAGGGGGCGTTCCCAGGGGCGGAGAGGGGAGGAGACTGGGGTGGCTTCAATAAGATGTATCCTATGGCTACCCCAGCCTCCTTCCCTTCCCCCTCTGAGGTGCTACTGCTAGACAGGTGAAATCACCCATCTAGCAGAAGTGCAGGGCGGCTGGAGCATGGAGGCGAAGATCACATCTGCTGTCCTCTCTCACCCTGCATTGGATACCCAGCTGCCTCTGAGTTCAGAGGCTCCCAGCCCAGGCAACCACATGGGATTGCACCCTACCTAATGTAACACACTGTAATGTGGAACTATCCTTGAAGACAGTTCGGAATCTTCAGCTGGCACAGAATACGTGGCTTGTGGTCAGTGCTAATGATGCAAGGCACATAGAACCCATGTTCCAAAACCCCCAAGGATATCAGCTTACTAAACTCTATGTTCTGCTTTTGATTAAAGCCCTGGAGGATCTGAATCTGAGATATCTGAGGAATGTCCCTCCCCATGTTTGAAGGCATGCTTCTTCAGCCTGGCACTCTCCAGAGGCGTAGGACTACAACTTCCATCATCCCCAGCTAGCATGGTCATACATCTTGAGGGCACCAGGTTGAGAAATGCTGTTTTAGGCTCAGGTCTCGAGAGTGTTTAGTAGGGATGCTGAAGAAATTTGAGATGGATTAAAATGAGCTCAGATTTCTAATAATCCGACCTGCAGAAGCTGCTGTGGAGCACCCCCCTCAGGCCGTGCAGAGTCCGTGGACTTTCAGATGATTTTTTTTTACTGTCCAGGAAATTTACACATATACAATATGAACAATATGTAAGTTTCTGCTAAGGAAAGATTGAATGGAATGGGGGACAATACACTAAACGTTACATGCTGAGGTAAATTATGTAAATACTTAGGTAAATACTTACGTCAATATTTACATAATTATTTCTGTATTTTTCTGCATGACGGGAAAAAAAATTCACATCCGTCTGTGGGCGGATGACAGAATGAAAGGCACCTGGCAATCTGCAAAACACAGATGGAGCGGATTTTACACAGTCCATACATCCCTAGCATTTAGTGGGTACCTCCACCATTAGAAATAAGGTTTGTCTTTACCTGTAAGAGATAGGGTGGCCACTTATGCATCACCCCAAAAGAACAAAAAAGGACATAAACTTGCATAACATTTGCATATGCAAATGTATATGTATAGGGGCATATGTAGAAATAGTAACTATTATTTAAATATAAATACAAGACACCTCACCACAGTAAAGCAGACTGACTAGGTGACCTGTGTGCCTGCAGCTCAGTCTGCTGTCCAGGTGCGGCTAACTGTGGATGGGCGATGTCAAGTAGGGATGTCACAGGTGTCTGGCTGGGGCTCGAGGACCAACAAGAAATCGCCAGCTCAGCCCCCTGGATGCCAGTCTATGGATCGCTATGCTTGCCCGGTAGGGATGGCACAGGCGCCCGATTCAGTCCAGGAATCTGGCGGACCTGCTCCTGCCCACACCTTGAGCCCCACTCGCTGAGCCCCTGCCACTGCTTCCCCCCTGCCCATGCACAGTGAATGGCCTGCACTCACCCCAGCAGCCTTGCTAAGCTTCTGAGAAATAACATGGCGATCACAAAAATGCGCAAATTTGCGCACATGCAAAAATGCCCATTTTGCAAATGTGCATATTTGTGTATGCGCAAAATATGTATTTTATGAAAAATGCACATTTTCGTGCACACACCAATGTGTGCCTTCGCAAAAACATTCATTTCACGCATGAGACTATGCACATTCGCAAAAATGCACATTTTTGCGCATACAAAAACATGCTCATTTTTGCAATCGCCTTTTTTTTTTTAGAAATGGTGATCGCGGAGCTCGATGAGGCCACTGGGGTGAGTGCGGGCTGCTCGCTGAGAGTGGGAGGGGCTCAAGTGCAGTCCAGGGACTGGCAAGCAGGGGCAGGGGCTGGGCAGGAGTATGGAGAAACTGGGCAGGGTTGAGTTCACACATCCCTATTGCTCAGCTCAGTGCACACCAACCAGGGCAAGCGTGGCAATCCCCGATCCCTCACCAAGCTGCAAAATGGCGGCTGGACCTTTTTTGTAAATTCCCATTTGTGCAAATGGTGTCTGTAAAGTTGCCATTCATGCAAGTTTGCAGGCAAAAATGGTCCATTCATGCCTGTAGTCTTGTGTAAATGGCTGCTTTATGGACAACATTCATGCAAATGAGGATTTGCAAAAAGGCCAAACCGCCATTTTTACATAAAATGGTGGCTCAGTAAGAGATCGGGAGGCCGCTCCACTTGCCGAGTGCCCGTAGACCATGCATGGCTAGCAGGGCTGGTGGGTGTCCAGTGGGTAGCTTGCAGCACGGGACCCGGTGAGTTCACCCATCCTTAATGTCAAGCCCCCCTGCAGCTATCCCTTCTTAGGGTTCTTTGACTTTAAACCAGACTTGGGACTGGACAGCCCATCAAACAGGGGACATCTTCAAATAGAGGACTGCACTCTGCCATTCCTCCAAAATGGAGGACTGCCCTCTGTAAAATAGGACACCTGGCCACCCTAGAAGCTTTCTTGGATGTAGCTAGGGATGTTCAAATCTACAAAACCTGAGTTCCCCAAAGTTCTCTGAATTTAATCTCGAAGCTCGTTCCGACTTGACTGCATATCAGATTGCAAACTTCATTTTTCCTTTTTGCATGAAAACCCATGCATATTTTTGTGCATATTTTTCCAAATGTACGCATCAATTGTGCACATGTTTGAAACCTATGCATTATTCTCCCATTGATTAAAGAGTATTTGTGTGTATTTTTCAAACACGTTTTATTTGGTCCATGTATCACATTGCAAGTTCAGAAATGTAAGGACTTCAATAGCAGATTGCATTAGAGTTTGGTCTGGAAGGTGTGAATTGGGTAAATTCTGATCAAAAACGAACTGAAATGAATTTCTCATGCATCCCTAGAGCTGGCCATTTGAGTTTGACTCTAGAGTTCCCTCCCATCTGGGAACTGTATTTGCTTTGAGAGTTGCCATCTGCATTGTGCCATTTTGCAGATTCTCTGTAAAGTTAACTCTGTTTATAGATTAATATTTTCATCTATTGTGACTTGTTTCAAGAATCAGAGTTGAAAAGCAGAATGCAGACAAATAAATATTATTCAGAAGAAGGGGTGCCAACTCCATGAGAGCTAGTAATGTGAACCTCAATAATTCCAAAAATGTTAAACCTGGCTAAATGAGAGGGACTGAGGCTGGCTCTAAAATGAACCATGTTCCACTCACTGCCAGCAAAGCCATTAGTCAGGAACAATTCATTAAGTGGGAACCTTCAGGGAGGGTCTTTCTAACCTCACATACTTTTTTGTACCAAGCAAGAATCAGCCACTATGTTGATGCAGAGTCTGGCTGGCACCTTCCCTTTCATTTCTGAAAGTGCCCCTTGGCGAAGAGTGATGCAGCATTTTATAGGTCTTCTCTGCTTATGTACCTGTCTTAAAAGACCGCTGTGTCATTGTGAGCAAGAGGTTTCCCACAAGCAAATGTCTACTCCATTAATTCAAGCAGCATCTTGCAGTAGCTTAAAATGGAACATGTTTTAAGTTTTGTGAACTGCCCGGACAGCTTCGGCTATTGGGTGGTATAGAAATAAATACATACATTTAATGGCTTGCATGAGCTCAGGCAGTGGAAGCTGGTGGCTCTGATGTCAGTGGGGCAGTGAATGTGCTCTGGCTTTCAATCAGAACCACTCAGAATTCTAAAGGAGCTCTGCAAGGTGCTTTGCACCTTGGAGAGCTCCTTTAGAGTTCTGACTGGTTCTGACTGAAACCCGGAGCAGATTCACTGCCCTATTGACATCAGAGCCACCAGCCTCCATTGATCTCAGGGGTCAGCTGGGTGGTGTATATAGGGGAAGGCAGTAAGCTAGGCATCATGGTTCTGAGTTGTTTAGGGCTTTGTATACTGACAACAAAACCTTCAACATGGGTTAATAGCTAATAGGCAGCCAGTGCAGTTATTTTAACACTGGTGTAATATGTGCAGAGCTCAGTGCTCCACTGAGCATCCTGGCAACTACATTCTGCACTTGCTGCAGCTTCTGAAACAGGACAAAGGCAGCCGCATAAAGCGCATTGCAGTAGTCTAGAATAGAATAGAATAGAATAGAATAGAATAGAATAGAATAGAACAGAATAGAATAGAACAGAATAGAATAGTAGTAGGGTTGGAAGGGGGCTATAAGGCCATCGAGTGCAACCCCCTGCTCAATGCAGGAATCTAAGTCAGAGCATCCCTGACAGAGCCTCGTCTTGAATTCCCTCAGCGTGGGAGAGCCCACCACCTCCCTAGGGAATTTGTTCCACTGTCGTATTGCTCTAACAGTCAGGAAGTTTTTCCTGATGTTCAGCCGGAATCCGGCTTCCTGTCACTTGAGCCCATGATTCCATGTCCTGCACTCTGGGATGATCAAGAAGAGATCCTGGCCTTCCTCTCTGTGACAACCTTTCAGGTACTTGAAGAGTGCTATCCTATCTCCCCTCAGTCTTCTCAAGGCTAAACAGGCCCAGTTCTTTCAGTCTCTCCTCACAGGGCCTTTTTTGCAGTCCCCTGATCATGTTCGTTGCCCTCCTCTGAACCCTCTCCAGTTTGTCTGCCTCCTTCTTAAAATGTGGTGCCCAGAACTGGACACAGTACTCCAGATGAGGCCTAACCAGTGTTGAGTAGAGGGGAACTAGTACTTCCTGGGATTTGGAAGCTATGCTTCTATTAATGCAGCCCAAAATAGCATTTGCCTTTTTTGAAGCCATATCACACTGTTGGCTCATATTCAGCTTGTGATCAACAGTAATTCCAAGATCCTTCTCGCTTGTAGTGATGTTGACCCAAGTATCCCCCATCTTGTAACTGTGCATTTGGTTTCTTTTTCCTAGGTGCAGAACTTGGCATTTATCCCTATTAAATTTCATTCTGTTTTTTTTCTGCCCAGTGCTCCAGTCTATCCAGATCACTTTGAATTTTGTTTCTGTCTTCCAAAGTATTAGCTATCCCACCCAATTTTGTGTCATCTGCAGATATGATCAGCATTCCCTGCACCTCCTCCTCCAAGTCATTAATAAAAATGTTGAAGAGCACTGGGCCCAGTGGGTCTAATTGTGAGGTTACCAGTGTACGGATCACAGTGTATGTTAGATGGTACCATGTCTATTAGATTGTGACCCTATGGACTGGGATGTCTTACTTAGAAAATTGTAAGTGCTTAGAAAAAAGTTCCTTATGAGTGCTAAATCTAGGGATGCTGGAGAAATTTGAGATGGACTAAAATGAGCTTGGATTTCAAAGAATCCGACCTGCAGAATCCGACTTGCGGAATCCACTGCGGAGTGACCCCCTCAGGCCGCGTGGAGTCCATGGACTTTCGGATTTATTTTTTTTTTACATTCCCAAAATTTATGCATATTTATTCGTAGGAAAATACGCAAGTTTCTGCTGAGGAAAATTTGAATGGAATGGGGGACAATATGCTAAATGTGACATACTAAGGTAAATTATGTAAATTGTTACGAAACCTCTTATGTAATTATTTGTGTTCTTTTCTCCATAATGGGGAACAACACATCTGTCGGTGAGCAGATGATGGAACAAAAGGTGCCTGGCAATCCGCGAAACAGATGGAGTGGAATTTACACAGTCCGTACATCCCTAGTTAAATCATCATCATCTAACTAATCTACCTGGATTGCATTTCTTCCAGGTAATACAGTTCAGTGCATGGAATGCACTGTGCAAATCAATTGACCATGTCTTTTGTTTGGATGGTAATGGAGTTACATTAAAATCAGGCAGAGCATTATCTTAAATATCCAGTTATTAGGGTTGTATGAAAGTCACTTACCGTTTCACGGATCTGCTTTGCGGTGGGGGGGGAGGCGCTCCATCCCTCCCCCCAGAATCCTCGACGGGGGGGAGGTGCTCTATCCCTTCCCCCAGGAATCCTCGACAGCTGGCTCCACTCCTCGGGGATTCTGCAGAGCCGCCGGCCGGCTCCGCCCGCAGCTGGACATCTGGCCACTGGGCAGCAGGGACGCAAAGGGCGGCTGCCATAGCCGCCGCCATTTGCATCCCTGTATTTCACCATGATAGGCTACGTAAATATTTACATAGCCTATCACGGCAAAGTAAAAAAAAAATCGTACGCAAATGGCAGCATCTACGGCCGCTGCCATTTGCATTCCTTATTTTTTGCCATTTTAGTCTACGTAAATATTTACGTAGGCTAAAACGGCAAATCAAAAAAGAACGCAAATAGCACCCACTACTCTATTTGCGTTCCCCTTTATTTTCGCCATAATAGTCTACGTAAATATTTACATAGACTAAAACGGCGAAAATAAGGAACGCAAATGGAGGCTGCCATAGCCACCGCCATTTGTGTGCGCTTTTTTTTTAATCCAGATGTGATAGGCTACATAAGTCTTTATATAGCCTATCACATCTGGATAAAAAAAAAAGACCAGACTGCAAATGGTGGTGGCGGCAGCCGGTCGGAAGACCAGCTGCCACCGCCGCTGCCGAAGCCGCCGTCGTCTGGAACATCCGCCCCAGGTAAATCTCGTCCCAGGGGGGATCCATGGGGGGGCGGGGGGCCAAATGCCAGTGCATTCGGCCTCACTGAAATCCGTGGCGGAATTCTCCGCCATCCCTACCAGTTATACGAGTTAGAGTGGGACCTATTGGGATTTCCCATTGACCGTTTTGAGGAGTTCAGAGCCGAGCTCACACATTCAGAGGAATGACACAGTATAGCCCTCCTGGGGACTGTACCACTTCCAAATGTAGGTGGGAGTTTACACAAATCTCAAACAGCTTGCTCACGGTACGACAGGAAGAAAGCTACAGGACAACTCATTTCCCTGTCAGGCCAGTTAGTTAAGCTTCTAGAGATCTTCAAGAAACAACACCCCCTGCCCAACTCTGGGAAATGTTGTAACTCTTAATGAAACTGGGTGAGCTTCCCTCGAAATTCCTCAGGTGTTTTGCCTGGGCACAAACCTGCAACTTCATTTCAACTGTGTCAAATCAAATGAAACTCCAGCTCCTTTACTCAGCCAAAATCTTCCTTACTTTATCAATCCTGGTGACTTCCTTAGGGTGGCCACTTACATGTTGCCAAGAAAGAGGAGAAAATAGGACACCGGTTTCCATAACCTTTACATATACTAATTATATGTATAGAGGCAAATCTATGAATGATAATTATGGTTTAGATAGGAATACAGTATGTCTCACCATAGTGGGGAAGACTGACCAGGAGACTTACAGATCTGCTCCATCTGCTGTCCAGGTACTAACTGTTGATGGGCAACTTAAAGGTGCTTTATCTTTAAACTGGACTTGGAATGGACAGTGGAGAGGACACTGTCCTTTGTACAACACCTGGCCATCCTAGACTTCATTCATTCTTTATGTGCACAGTGGATGTGCCACGTGGGCCTCCATGGATACAGCCATGGCTACCTTCACACAATCCCCTGAAGTTGATCTAGTTCTATGGCTCAGCTAGCATCTGATCTCAGGTCTCCCTCCAGTCCAGTGTTCACACTTCCTGCCAGACAAGATAGGCTTTCATGATTGTGTTTCCAAAAGCCACCAGTCAAGGCCTCTTCTCACAAGCTGCTCTTCCTTCCAATGAGGTTTATGTTATGTTATAGATTTAGATGCTGCCCTCCGACCAATTGGTTCTCAGTGTGGTTCACATTAAGGTAAACACACATTCAAATCTACATAGCTACATTTCCCTGCCCACCGCCCACCACCCTCTTTTTTCTTTTCTTTTATTTTGCTGAAATTAAAAAGAATACCCAATAAGATAAAAAACAATGGAAACGCTACAAAATCAGAATAAAAACAGATGATAAAAACAATAAGACCAGCAATTAAAAGCAGCAGATAAAAGGTGCAATCCTATGCAGGTTTAGACAGAAAAACAGCCTACAACACCCAGTCTGTGCACATCTAGACAGAAAAAAGGCCTACAACTCCTGCCATGCCCCAGCCAACATGGCTGACTGGGGCATGCTGGGCATTATAGGCCTTTTTTTCTTTCTACCCATGCATAGGATTGTGCCCTAAAATGGTTTAAGCATGGAGCTTACAAAGCCCGAGGGAACAAAACAGTTTAAGCATGGAGCTTACAAAGCCCGAGGGAACAAAACGGTTTAAGCATGGAGCTTACAAAGCCTGGCATCAAAAAGATAGCAGGGCAGGCACTAGGTGAGCCTACCTGGGGAAAGATTTCCACAAACATGGTGCCACCACCTCTCCTCAGTCCTCATCCATCTCAACTCAGCCACCAGGGGGCACTAGGAAAAGAGCTGTACTTGCTGATCTCAACACATATATACAAATCTTTCTTATAGAACCCAAGGCGGTGTACATGGGATTCCCAGGAAGTCTCCCATCCAGGCACTGACCAGACCTGCTAAGCTTCAGCAAGTTTGCTGTGTTATGTGTACTCAGACCATGCCCTGTTCTGAAGTTGATGTGGGAAGAGGCATTCCTTCAAGTACCTAAGTCCCAAGCCAGGTAAGGTTTTAATGGTCAACACCAAAACCTTGAATTGTGCTCAGAAAGAGAGCAGCAACCAGTGAAGCTCTTTAAGCACTGACAGAATATGATCCCAGCACCTGGTTCTACTTAGTAGTGTGCCAGCTGCATTCTGAATTAACTGTAGCTTCCAGCAGTCTCCGTAGGGAGCCCCTAACACAGCCTTCCCCAACTCTAGATGTTTTGGACTACAGGTTCCATCAGCCACAGCCAGGATGGCATGGGTTGATGGAAATTGTAGTCCAAACATCTGGAGGATACCAGGTTAAGGAAGACCGCCCTAACACATCGCAGTAATCAGCCCTGGTTCTTACCAGAGCATGGATATGACCCGGAACAATTGCTCCTCAGAGGAATAGAGCTGTTGATCATGTCAAAATGTGTGTGTTGAATGCCAGATAGTTTTCTGGGAATGTAGGCTGCAATCCTATATTCAATACGTTATATGGCATGCAATTAAGTTTACTTCTGAGTAGACATTTATAGGATTTAGGGATGTCCATCACTAGGAAATCCAGTTCTTTTTGGCTCGATGTAGTTCTGTGTCACGTATGACTCACTTTCTGAGCGATTTGTGCAAAATTACAGCTGAATTTGCACAAATTACAGCTGAGTTTGAGCAAATTATGCAAATCCATCCATAATTTGCATAATTTGTGCACATTTGGCCATAATTTGTGCAAATTCAGCCGTAATTTGCACAAACTGCTCGGAAATCTGCGCAAATTGCAGAACCTTTTAAAAAACCCACAGAAGTCCCAGAAAATCCACGAACTGGCCTGACTCACTGCCGATCAATTCAAGTACTGCAGTAAGAACCAAAACCATGTCCAGGGGGGCTGAGCCTAGGAAAACTCCTTCAACTCCAGCCCCCAAACAAATGTATCCAATGTCCCTAATAGGATTTCACTGTTAATCTGTTTACATGCATGTCAGGTGACCAGGCCCCTCCAAGGTTATGGTCTTGGATATTCAGGGACATTCTCCAACCACGTCTTCAAATGGCCAGAGAAACAGGCCTCCCTAACCCTCCACTTCCAGGCTTTCTCCTGTAACACCCGACTGCCAATTATAATCATGGCCTTCCTTTTCAACAGTGTTTCCATGGCTTAGTTCTATGCCATCTAACATCATTACATTCCCAGCTTCCAAAATTAAAGAGACTGTATGTCTCTGCTCACTTACTGATCCTGTGCCGTACAGAGACAATGTCACTCTGAGCCCCATCTTTGTAATATGCCCAAATTGAGATCAGGTACTCGGTGTTCTTTTTCAGTCCAGACAAAATAGAAGAGGCCAAGTTTCCAGCAACAGACAGCTATGGGAGAGAGGAACAGAATCAACTGAATTTCTAGGCATAATCAGGTGATGATCAAGAGAGAGAGAGAGAGATAACCAAGAATAGACTGAGAAAGCAGAGCTTCCCATACTCTAATCTGAAGATCAAACCACACAGGAGTAGGGATGGATAAGCATTTTTTTAAAGTTCTTTTCTCTTCAGAATTTACCAAAATTTTCACATTTCTTCTTATCTGGGATGGGAAGAAAACCCAGGGTTTTTTTTCCGGGGTGGGGGTGGGAAAAAAAAACCCAAATGTGGGAGAAGCCGAAACTGACAGATTCATCCATCCAGGTGCAAGGCTTTTAGCACTTATCTCTTCAAAGTTTGGGTTTGAATCCTTGTTTCAACCATGTTAGTGCTGAATTAGGGTTGCCACCTCTTTTTTTCTGACCGGCTCCTGAACTTTAATATCTATATGGCAGGAGGGTACACCATGGTCCTCCCCATGCTGGGAATATCTGTGTCTGTTGAATTTAGCTAGTGGAGGTGGGTGAGAATTTAGTGTCTGTTCAGTTTTGATAACAACTCTGCCTCTGATACTGGAGGTAATATATCAGAGGCAATATATAGCTATCATGACTAGTAGTCATTGTTGCATTTATCCTCCATGAATTTGTCTTATCCCCTTTTAAAGCCATCCAAGTTGGTGGTCATCATTACATCTCATGGTGGTGAATTCCACAGTTTAATTATGTGCTTTGTATGGGGATTTTTAAATTCACTTTTGTATTTTAGTGGGTTGCTTTACCAGGTAGCTGGTTTTTAAAAGGCTACTAATGCCAAACTGTAGCCCACTGAATGGTTTAGGTTAAACATTTCAAATACATAAATAAAATAAAAATGGTAGCATGTAAGGCCTCTAAGGCACTCAGGAATATCTCTAGCTTACCCAGAAGAACATGTTTGTTATGTTATGTTATGTTATGTTATGTTTGTTTTGTTATGTTTGTTTTGTTAAGTTTTGTTAAGTTAAGTTATGTCAAGCCAAGCCAAGCCAAGCCAAGCCATGCCATGCCATGCCATGCCAAGCCATGCCATGCCATGCCATGTTTTGTTTTGCTACGCTATGCTATGTTATGTTACAGTTTATTTACATGCCACCTTTTGGCCCAAAAGGCCCCCAAAGCAGTTAGAAAAGTAAGAACATACATAAGAACTTAAGTACATAAGAAGAGCTCTGCTGGATCAGACCAAGGGTCCATCTAGTCCAGCACTGTCTTCAAACAGTGGCCAACCAGCTCTTTACCAGGAACCCACAAGCAGGACACAAGTGCAACAGCACCCTCCCGCCCATGTTCCCCAGCAACTGGTGTACATAGGCATACTGCCTCTGATACTGGAGGTAGCACATAACCATCAGAACTAGTAGCTATTGGTAGCTTCTCCTCCAGGAATTTGTCTAATCCCCCTTTAAAGCCATCCAAGTTGGTGGCCATCTTTATGTCTTATGGTAGCGAATTTCATAGTCTAACTATGCACTGTGAAGTGCTTTCTTTTATCTGTCCTGAACTCCCAGATGAACTTTTATCTGTCCTATCAGCTTCATGGGATGACTCTGGGTTCTAGTATTATTAGAGAGGGAGAAAAATGTCTCCCTATCCACGTTCTCCACACCATGCATCATTTTGAACACTTCTATCATGTCTCCCCTTACCCTCCTTTTCTCCAAGGTAAACAATCCCAGCTGTTGTAACCTTCTCTCATAGGGGAGATTCTCCAGCCCCTTGATCATTTTAGTTGCCCTTTTCTGCACCTTTTCCAGCTCTACAATATCTTTTTGTAGGTGTGGTGACCAGAACTGGACACAGTATTCCAAGTGTGGTTGCACCACAGATTTGTACAGGGGCAGTATGATATTGGCAGCTTTATTCTCAATTCCTCTCCTAATCATGCCTAACATGGAGTTTGCCTTTTTTTACAGCAGCTGCACAGCACACTGGGGTGGCATATAAATACCACACTCAAACAATACAATACAATTCAAGTTCACTGTATACCTCCTGAGCCCTCTCTTCGCCAAGCACATTCCATTTGATCTGGTAGACAACCACGTCGGAGGCGGCCAACGCTTCCCATTCCAGCCGGACCTCACTCCCTGAGAGCTCGGTGACCTTCAGGTGGCTTGGCGGCGGCACCTTTACTGAGAGGCAAAGGGAAGGAAGAAACTGAAGTCCAGGTTTTCCTCATTCCGTCCCTGCCACCAGGAGCCGAAGCCGCCTTGCAGCCACGCTACTGAGCAGATGGTGAGGGAGTCGAGCGACAGCCGGGCAGCTGTCCTGAACCAGCACATCTTTCACTCCTCCAGACCCCAAATGACAAAAGCCCATCCTGAAGGACTGGCATGTAATGTTTTGCAACCATTAATTAAAGCATTATTATTGCATTTGAATGGGAAGACATATTCAGTTTGGCATTTCCAACTGCAGAGAAACCCAGGAAGGGCATTCAAGGAGAAAGAAAGCGGGGGGGGGGGAGAGAGATTGCGTTTATCATGTATGATCTATCTATCTGTCTGTCTGTCTGTCTGTCTGTCTGTCTATCTATCTATCTATTGAATTTCTTAATCGCCCATCTGGCCAGTCACCCAGCCACTCTGGGCGATGTACAGCCATACAAAGTTTTAAAACAATAAAATTCTACATTAAAACATCATATTACTAAAAATACCCTAACCCACCCCAAATGCCTGCCTGAACAACCACGTTTTTAATGCGTGGCGGAAGCTCATTAAAGAGGGGGCATGGCAGCGTTCCCTAGGGAGGGAGTTGGAGCCACCACAGAGAAGGCCCTCTCCCTCATCCTCACCAGCCTAGCTGTCCTGGCTGATGGGACAGAGAGAAGGCCATCTGAGGCTGATCTTGTTGAACTGCCTGTCTGGTGTTGCTGGAGGCGCTCCTTAAGATAGGTTGGCCAGAACCATTAGAACAGTCATCCCCAACTTGGTGCCTTCCAAATGTGTTGGACTACAACTCCCATCTGACAGGGGATGATGGCAGTATGTAGTCCAACATGTCCAGGGCATCTCCCTGGGCAGTTGAGCATTCTTAGAAATTAGAGTGGATTTCTTCGCCCAGGCTGGCCACGGACTCTCCTTAACAGGAAGGACTATAAAGGCTTCCTGTTTAGACAAGGCCTCAACCTGGGCAACTATAATCTTTTCTCGTTCTGGTTGGGATGGCGGAGAATTCCACCATGGATTTCAGTGAGGCCGAATGCACTGGCATTCGCCCCCCCCAAATCCGTGGCGGAACGGCCTGCCACACCCCACCCCACCCCACGGATCCCCCCCGGAACGAGACTTACCTGGGGCGGATGTTCCGGACGGCAGCGGCTCCAGCGGCGGCTTTGGTGGCGGCGGCTGGTCTTCCGACTGGCTGCCACCGCCACCATTTGCAGTCTTGTCTTTTTTTTTTTTTTACATAGACGTGATAGGCTCCATAAAGACTTACATAGCCTATCACGTCTGGGTTAAAAAAAAACGCGTACACAAATGGCGGCGGCTATGGCCGCCGCCATTTGCGTTCCTTATTTTTCGCCGTCTTAGTCTATGTAAATATTTACATAGACTATTACAGAGAAAATAAAGGGGAACGCAAATAGCATAGTGGGCGCTATTTGCGTTCCTTTTTGATTCGCCATTTTAGTTTACATAAAACACCGAATCAAAAAGGAACGCAAATAGCGCCCACTATGCTATTTGCGTTCCCCTTTATTTTCGCCGTAATAGTCTACGTAAATATTTATGTAGATTAAGATGGCCAAAAATAAGGAACGCAAATGGCGGCGGCCGTAGCCGCCGCCATTTGCATATGCATTTTTTTGTTTGTTTCTTTGTTTGTTTTACCCAGAGCCCTCCGTGGCTGGAAATCCAGCTGCAGACGGCTCTGGCCTGGGCCTGGCCGGCTGCTCTGCAGAGCTGCCATGAAGCATAGCTGGCCGTGGAGGATTCCGGGTGGGAGGAACGGATCACCTCCCCCCCCGTTGAGGATTCCGGGCAGAAGGACGGAATGCCTCCCCCCCACCATCAACATAATCCACGGAAAGGTAAGTGACTTTTGTACATCTCTACTTTCAGCCACTTCGGGTTAAACTCTGATTAATACCAGAAAGAAAAGACTGCAGTAGAGGCTGGTGGCTCCGGTGTCAGCGGGGTGGTGAATCCAGGATTCAGCCAGAGCCAGTCAGAACTCTACAGGACCCATCCAAGGTGATTCTGCATCTTGGACAGGGCTTTAGAGTTCTGACTGGCTCTGGCTGAAACCCAGAGTGGATTCACCACCCTGCTGACGCGAGAGCCACCAGCCACCAGTGGAAGAAGGGGAGAAATCCCCTCAGCTGAGCCAGGTAGAAACAATAATTTTCAACCTGACAGGAACTTGGAAGAACATAGCAACGCTGAGGGCATTCCAGTTGTCCAATTCCAATAACTGTCAGGACTTAAATATAGGGCTTTGCATGCCCGCCCCCATCCACCTCAGAGGCCACTTCAGGGCTTCCAAGGTGGGCTCGATTCACTTCAGGCTGATTCGAGAGGGGGGGCAGTGGCCCGCTTTGGCCTCCAGAGCCGAAGCAGGATTCAGACATCCGAATCCTGCTTCTCCCCGCCCTCAACATGCTGCCCAGCCCCCAGCTCCTTTCCTGAGCTCTTGGATGTGCACTGCCAGCCATCTTGTTGTTCTTGGGGGCGGGGGGAGGCACCACCTGCAGGGTCTAGTTCCAGAAATACAGGGAGTCACCATTTTAAAAATGGTCATTCCTACGGATGGGGAAGAAATCCTCCATGGACCCCAGTGAGGCTGGATTCAACAGAATCCGGTCCCCCAGAGTCCGTGGAGGATTGGAAGACTTACCTCCACCTCCTGGAGGAATCCTCACCAGCCGGCTCCTCCCTGCTGGCTGGCACCAGAGCGCCAGCGATATGGCCGCCATTGCCATATCACTGGCTGGGCGGACTGACTGCGAATGCAAATGGCATCCACTACGCCATTTGCGGCTGTAAAGGTCTTAGTTTAAGGTAAATGCAGCCATTACGGCTGCATTTACCTTAAACTAAGACCTTTACGGCTGCAAATGGTGTAGTGGACACCATTTGCGTCCACAGTCAATCTGCCCAGCCAGTGATACGGCAATCAATGGTGGCCATATTGCTGGCGCTCCGGAGCCAGCCGGCGGCTCCGTGGAATTGCTGTGGAGCACAGCCGGCCAGCTAAGATTCCAGGGGGGAGGGATGGATCGCCTCCCCCACCCTGCGGACAACCCCCCCCCCAGACCTGGAGGTAAGCTTTCTGGCCATCCCTAGTCATTCCACACACACACCCCTGGAATAACAAGATGGCTGCCGCTGCATGTCCAGAGGACCCAGGCAAGGAGCTGGGGGCTGGGCAGTGGTGCAGCTGGGCTGGGTGTCAGGATTCCTTTAGCCCCCACTTTATTTCAATGCCAAAGACAAACACAGACAAGAGGCTTCAGTCTACAGCTTTTAATCCATTACTTCACAGGGTCATACAGATGCAAATTCTCAGTGATTCTCAGTCTACAAAGGAATGCCTTCAGGGGAATTCAAAAGGAAGTTAAGATAGTTGCCCATCGTTTGAAAAGGAAGATGGTCTCACTAGCCTAACTTAAGGTTGGGAGGAACCTCTCTCTCGTGAGGCTTCTGAGCGCAGCTTCTCACGCAAGGCCAATCGGGTAGACTGTCTAAGTTCTGCCCCTGCCCTCTCTCTCTTTGCTCTGCGCCTACACCTGGCGTCTATTAGATCAGACTCTCCAACCCCCCACTTCTGTTTGCTGTCCCTCACAGGGGTGTGTGAAGAGAAACCCTCATCCTCAGCCAGCCGGGAATTTGTAACCTGAGAAGCCAGCCCAGTCATGTCTGGACTAGCCCGGGAAAACACCTCCCCCATGTCTGGCCATTCTCCTTCAGAATCTGAACTGCTATCCCACTCCCTGTGCTCAGAAACAACCCTGACACCGGGCTTCTGGATCGCTGAAGCGCTTTGGGGTGACCCGACCCACTTCATGCCACTTCATGCCCCCTCCGCCTCACCTCGGAGGCAGTCCGAAGTGGCCCGAAGCACCCCGCTTCACCTCAGAGCTCTGGTTTCAGGCCAAAGCGGCGCACAGCCCTGCTTAAATATTCTCACTCCTCCACATTATGCCGGGTTTCAGTATCCAACCTGATGCTTTTGTCTCAGACTGTAGCTCTGCTGGCCATCTGGGTTTCCAGCGGCTGCATTGCCAAATGTTTATCAATCTGGCACCCCTTACTTACGTGTAGTAACATTGCCCGTTACTGGAAAGGAGTCACCTTCTTCATAAACAGAAATCACGCTGACAAAATACTGTGTCAGTGACGAGAGAGGCTTCAGCACAGCAAATGCAGCATTGCCAGGAACTTCCACCTGAAATATAAGGAGTGTGAACTGTGGTGGAACTGTCCATGTGATGCCAGCAGTAGGCGCTGAGCGGAGGGAGCAGAGACGGTGCGAGAAGGAATAATGTGATCAGTGTCATCTGATGGGTGGATATAGAGATACACTTGCCAAGTAATAACCTGCCCGTGGTAAGCTGATCAGCTGACTATCCTGAAGAGGATCTCGCCACACTGTTGCACCTGATCAGAAACCCAAGGAAGTGGTATGTGTGTGTGTGTGCGCGTGTAAAGAGTCTCTTTGCCATTTTGCAGGACAAAACAGATGATCACCTCACCAAATGGTTCATGCACAGTGTCATGGAACGTAGGGGTGTACGAACCCCGGGGGAGGCAATCTGGTCCTCCCCCTGGAATGGCGTCCGGCATAGTGGACACCATTTGAGTCCCTGTTCTTTACCGTGATAGGCTACGTAAAGATTTACATAGCCTATCACGGTAAACAGTAGGGACGCAAATGGCGTCCGCTACACCATTTGCGTCCGCAGTCCGGCGATACGGCCATGGCGGCCATATCACTGGGTCTTCGGAGCCAGCAGCAGGGAGGATCCGCCAGCGAGGACTTCGTGCTGGAAGTCAAGGTAGGGGATCTGATCCTTCACGGACTTCAGGGGGCCGGATTCAATAGAATCCAGCCTCATTGGGGTCCGTGGAGGATTTCTCCAACATCCCTAATGGACCGGCAATGCCCTGTCCCATGAGTGGAAGGGAAAACAGGCAAAATAGGGTGTCCACACTCCTTTCTGCCCTTCCCTTCCTGTGGCCTTTTCCATTGCCACCAGGTGGAAAATTTTATTTTCTCTGGCTGCCTCCGTCAAACCAGCCTTAAAACTCTCTCCGTCTCTTCTTTAGGAACCTTCTTTAGGAAGTGTGGGAGTTGGCTATTAGATGTTGCATGGATACCCAGCCCCACAAAGAGACCACAATGTTTCAAATAACTACATTTAAATTTTACTGAAGAAATATGTCCACAGGAATTTAAAAAAAAAAAAAACTTTTAATCTCTAAACTGTTAACCTTTGGGCTGAAACTAAAACACACACATGTGCACACACACACAGACTGAAAGAAAGAGAGGGAGATTTAACCCCATAATATCCTAAAACCATTTAACCCCATAATATCCTAAAACCAAACTAAATACAAAAATGGAAGGCAGTTCTGTTCCTTCAAGCACACCATGATAAAAAGTCTCATGGTGTAACATCCAGCATTCTGAATTTTGAATCATGTGTTCTGAGTCCAAATCTCCATGGGAACTGTCATTCTGCCAAAAAAAAGTGCCTCTCATTTCCTGGGAAACAGAATAGGCCTTTATGGAAGGGTGAGGGTCTTCTTTCTGGTGACCCTCCATTGCCATGAGGCATGGAGTGGTGGGCAGCAGAGCACACAGCAAGCAAATGCCTCCTTGCAGCCTGCAACATCAGATCAAAATTCAAAGTGATCGTGATAGGCTGGAGTGCTCAGCTGAAAATAACAGAATGACATTTAATAGGGATAAATGCCAAGTTCTGCACCTAGGAAAACGTAACCAAAAGCACAGTTACAAGATGGGGGATACTTGGCTCAACAATACTACAAGCGAGAAGGATCTTGGAATTGTTGTAGACCTCAAGCTGAATATGAGCCAAAAATGTGATGTGGCTGCAAAAATGTCAAATGCTATTGTGGGCTGCATTAATAGAAGAGTGTCCAAATCACATGAAGTACTAGTTCTGTTCCACTCAGCACTGGGTAGGCCTCATCTTGAGTACAGTGTCCAGTTCTGGGCACCACACTTTAAGAAGGATGCAGACAAGCTGGAGAGAGTTCAGAGGAGGGCAAGGGAGATGATCAG
Source organism: Heloderma suspectum (assembly GCF_057233095.1). NCBI lineage: Eukaryota > Metazoa > Chordata > Lepidosauria > Squamata > Helodermatidae > Heloderma > Heloderma suspectum. The sequence continues at coordinate 305,309,460 of NC_139461.1, read as the reverse complement.
GGGACTGGAAACAAAGCCCTATGAGGAGAGACTGAAAGAACTGGGCATGTTTAGCCTTGAGAAGAGAAGACTGAGGGGAAACATGATAGTGCACTTCAAGTACCTGAAAGGTTGTCACAGACAGGAAGGCCAGGATCTCTTCTCCATCATCCCAGAGTGCAGGACACGGAATCATGGGCTCAAGTTACAAGAAGCCAAATTCCGGCTGAACATCAGGAAAAACATCCTGACTGTTAGAGCAATAGGACAATGGAACCAATTACCTGGGGAGGTGCTGGGCTCTCCCACACTGGACACATTCAAGATGAAGCTGGACAGCCATCTGTCAGGGATGCTCTGACTTAGATTCCTGCATTGAGCAGGGGGTTGGACTTGATGGTCTTATAGGCCCCTTCCAACCCTACTATTCTATGATTCTGTGATCTTTAATCTTGTAAGCCAAGTTCACTGGCACACAGCCGTCTCCACTGCTTCATACAACATTTGTATTGCTTTTAAACTAATTTGTATTTTAACTGATATTTTACCTTTAGGGTTTTTTTATTTTATGTATTTTTTATTGTATGCCATAGACACCCATGAGTTACATGCATGGATATAAATATTTCTGGCAGCACTGAAATTTCTTGGAAACAAACTTTCCAATAAATTTTTGGAAACAGTCTTCTTTGAGCTCCTCCTCCTGAACAGTCATCCCCCAAAGCATATTTGGCAAAAGAGCCTCCCAAATTTCACCGTCTGTGAATAGGGTGGAGAATTCCAGGCACAACTGCCAGTTTTAATATTGCGTAATATTATTTTATAATTGTTGAAGGAATGAAAGAGCTTGTCCCCATCTCATTTCGATTCTCCTCTCTTGCCCCATTGCTCCCTTCATCCACCAATATGAACTAACACAACAGAGTTTTATTCAACATTAAGGGAGCTATCCTGTGCATGTTTCAAGAGAAAAAAGTCCTACATGCTGGCTGGGGAATGCTGGGAGCTGTAGGAAGTTTTTCTGCCTAAACATTTATTTATTTATTTATTTATTTATTTATTTATATACCACTCAATAGCCAAAGCTCTCTGGGCAGTTCACAAAAATTAAAACAAAAATGCACAAGATAGAACAATATATAATATAAAAGCATTAAAACCACAATATAACAATACAACCAGAATAAAACCAGAATAAAACCTAGCAGCAATGCAAAGATTTAAGATACAGATTTAAAACAGCAAAGCTAAAAAACCTAGAAAGCGAAAATACTAAAATGCCTGGAGAAATAAAAAGGTCTTCACCTGGCCCCAGAAGGAATACAATGTAGGTGCCAGGCGAGCCTCACTAGGGAGCTCATTCCACAGCTGAGGTGCCACAGCAGAAAAGGCTCTCCTTCTAGCAGCCACCCACCTCACTTCCTTTGGCAGGGGCTCATGGAGAAGGGCCACTGAGGATGATCTTAAGGTCTGGGCAGGCACATATGGGAGGAGGCAATTCTTCAGATAACCTGGCCTCAAGCCGTTAAGGGCTTTGAATGTTAATACCAGCACTTTGAATCGGGGCCGGAAATGGACTGGCAGCCAGCGCAGCCGGAAAAGTACTGACATAATATGAGCTCGTTGGCCAGTCCCTGTTAACAATTTTGCTGCCCTATTTTGGACCAGCTGAAGTTTCCGGACCATTTTCAAAGGCATGTTTTCAAACATGCACAGGATTATGCCCCAAGCAAGTCAAAAATTCTCAAAATACATGCTTCTTTTCTGCCCCCATCCAATCAGTGAGAGGATTTTACCTTCCCCCTCAAGAATATTCAACAAAATGCCACCTGCAAATAGTGTGCGTAATTTTAGGAGGACATTTTTGTTCACAGGGCCAGCCCAAGACAGGTGGTGCCTGAGGCAAATAATGAGACTGTGTCCCTGTCCCCCCGCCCCACCACACACACCGCATTCCATCCACATACAGAAGCCAATTTGACCAGCAGCCAAATTATGCCTCAGTACTTGTGACAAGGTAGTATCTCAACCCTATGTGAGGGCAGCAGGCTAGCTTAAGGGGTGCTTGCGGTTACAGGTGGGGCAGCAGGAGGGGTCGCTACCACTCTGCACCCTCAGCATCTGCCATCTGAGGCAGCTTCCTCACTCTGCCTAATGGTAGGGCTGGCCCTATTTGCTTTGCCCTAAAACAAATCCTCTTGTGGAATACCACACCACAAGATGGAATGATGCCTACTACTACTCCAGATGTCTTTAAAACAGGGCTGATCAAATTCTTGGTGGATTGGTCTAGCAATGGCTGTGATCCATAACAGCTACATGGAATATCCATTTACAAAGGCAGTGTACCTCGGATCTCAGTTGTCGGGGCAAGCAACAGCAGAAGGCCATCACCTTGGCGCTCTGATTGAGAAGTTTCAGAAGCTAGCTGCTAGTCGTGGGAAACAAAATGGTGGACGATGGACCTCTTCCATTCTTAGAGTCACTCACCTCTCCAGTGTTGCTTCCCCTGCTGGACATATACGTCACGCGGTGTGTTTTCACGGCACGTAAAGCCACCTCCCAACTGACCCTTACAGAGGCATGGCTGATGTTGGAGAAATGCAGATGTTTGGGAGGGCTCAAGGCCACTGGAAGACATAAGTATTGTGACGTACAGGATGTCTACACTAGAATCTGAAGCCAGTTTAACTTTTGTGGAGTTTCTTCCAATAAGACCTGGGAATTGTAGTCCAGCAAAGAGGCTAGGGGACCTCTCCTAGACGATTCCCAGAAGGCTGAAAAAGTATCTAAAGTTCTCACAGTTCCTCCAGGGTAAGCCATGACTGTTCATCTATTTTCAAGCCAGTTTAAGGATGTTGTCCTCAGCGATGCTAAGATTGCTCCTTACGCAACCAGATATGGACTACTGGACTCTGACTAGTGGCTACCCTGTTGGTCCAGATCCCAGACTGCTCTCCAGCCTGAGGGGACCCTATCAAAGTCATTTAGATTTCCCCCAGACCCCCATGGTAAGCTATGTGCTTGAAAAAAAAGTAGTATGGCTTACACGTGGTTTCCTGAACACTCGCTGGATCGCTAGCATCTTCTCCATGCATTGCATACACCGCTAGTGAGTATTCGGTGCTGGGGGACAAACCCCCAAGCAGAGCCTCAGGTTGTTCTACTTTCACCTGAAAAGAAGAAATTAAGCTGGAGGTTGAAAGAGTGAGGAGAGACTCTAGAAAATAAAACCAAAGCCAAACTTAACTAGGACTGAAACAAATGTTGAACATGTTGCTGTCTTTAATAACCATGTCCCACATGCCTGTGAGTCTGAGCGTCCACCTCAGAGAACGTGGTCCTAATCAGAAGAAAAGTTCCCCACCCTTGTGCTATGCCAATATCGTAGAATATGACTGCTAGCCTAGTAGACAATTACTGCTTAACTGTGCTTTAGAAAGCCATCTGAACCTTTGTAACTGTTGGGAATATTGCAACCTCGTCTGCAAGTAACTGGAAGGGGGCAGTGTTGCAGTTAGTTAGTTCATGGGAATTTTGACCACAGCTAGCCTTAGGATCTCTATACCCTACAGTGTGGTTTCCTGTAATTTCTTCCTTTTGCTCCTCCCCTTCCTTCCTTCCCTCTCTCTCACTCTCTGACCTCTGCCATTGCTGGGAGTACCTGTGTTTTTCTCTCTTGCTCCTTCCTGTATAATGGAACCCAAAATAGACTGAACAAACTCTTTTTGAAACTTTATGCTGTATTTGTATTGTATATGCAAGAATATCAATGAGTAAAACTGTTTTTCTTTCCTTCACTGAAGAAGGGTGCGGTCTCTCCTTTCATTATGCTGAGACTGCCTATGTGCATGTGGGACTGGTAAACACTCATTCTATTTTGCCTTTTTGTTTTTCTCTTCTAATTGCCTTTCTAACAGGAGGCATCATTATTAAATAATCCCATCAGTAACATCAGCAGCTATTACATCACCCTGACCCTAATCTCTGACCCATTTGCATGGCTAACGACCAACACACCTCATACCAAGGAAAGGAGCAAAGCCTGTACGTAGGCATACCCTGGTGAAAAAAGAACCAGCATGACTTAGCCCAGGGGTACAGAACTTCAGACCTGGGGGACAAATCTGGCCTCCTCGGGCTTCCAATTCAGCCCTCCATTGTTCCCCAGAAGGCCATGCCCCTTACCCTGCTCTGACCCCCTTTCACTGGACCACCAATTGTTTGTTAACCTTTGGGTACTCCTTGCACCCCTAATTCTGAAAGATTGAAATTTCTGAGAATTTCTCCCACGTTTTTTTCAACCATTCTCATTCCATTTGATAGAAAAGAAATTGCTTTCAAAAAGAAATTAAAAGGAGAACTTTTGGATAAATTCTCATGGGTTGGGTTTGGGGTTCTTGTGCTTCCCTTACTTGTGAGGTGGCTGAGGAGTGCACATGAGTGTCCTGTCTGTCATTGTACAGTAATCCCTGTGGCAGCCTGTAGTATCTTGGCTTCCTGCACTTAAGTTAAAGCCATCATGAAGAAGACACCATGAGGCAATTCCTCCCATGGGACTTTTTCAGCTCAGAAAGGGCAGGTGGCCTGGGAGGCTGCAGAGCAATGGAAAGATGTATAATAGTACGGATGTCGCGAGCGTCTGTTTGGGGGCTCAAGCTTGGCAGGTTCCCACCAGTTCGGCCCCCTGGACACCAGTCTGCAACGTTCTGCTCTTGCCTGACTCGGCCCATGCCAAGTCGGGCAAGTGCTGGGGCCCCCACTCCTTGCCGAGCAGCAACAGCAGGATGGGAAGCCTTCCCATCCCACTGTCGAGAGCAGCTGCACCCCTCTGTGCTGGTGTTTGGCAGAGAGGGGCGCAGATGCTTTGGGAGACGGGAGAGGGAAGTGCCACTTCCCTCTCCTGTTGCCATGCGGCCTCTGCCGGAAGCTACTGCGCCCCTCTCTTCTGGTGCTCGGCAGAGAGGGGCACAGTTGCTCTGTGTGGTGGAGGTGGGAGAGGCCCTCTCCTGTCACTGCGAAGAGCTACTGTGCCCCTCCCTGCTGAGCACCAGCAGAGAGGGGTGCAGTTGCTCTGGGCAGTGGAGGCAGGAGAGACCCTCTCCCGTCACCACCGGGAGCTACTGTACCCCTTTCTGCTGGTGGTCGGCAGAGAGAGGCACAGTTGCTCTGGGTGACTGGAGAGGGAAGCACTGCTTCCCTCTCCCATCGCCATGCTGCTGCCACTGAGAGCTACTGCTCCCCTCTCTGCCAGTGCTCAGCAGAGAGGGACACAGTTGCTCACAGCTGGGCCCTTGTGGACCACCAGCCAGCTCGCATCCCAGTGCGAGCTGGGTCCAGCAGCAGTGGGCAGGGATCTGGCGAGTGGGTCACGAGGCAGACTCAGATGAGTTTGCACAACCCTATGTAATAAAGAGAGAAAACACACACAGAACCCATGGCCACCTCACAGTGCTTAGGTAAGCTTAAAGATACCAGCAAAAGAAATTCAAAATTTTGCCTCAGATAAGTGGAAGCCTCAACACAGTTGATGCTGTGGCCACTTGCTGGAGCAGTGCAATAAACCAAAAACCCTGAGGGGAAAAAAAAGAACGAACCTGTGCTACAACCCCTGCCAATAGTGAGTCCTATCTGTGAGAAACTCTTGGAGAATTTCTCCTCCCCTAGAAGATATTCAGTGAAGTTGTCCGCCCAATTCCTCTGCCCACAAATAGGCTGGAGAATTTTGAGAGGCCTTCTGCGCACAGCTCTAGTCGAAATGCCTCTCCTAAGGCCTGATTAATGGCAGCAGGAGCTTCACGCTAAAATATGCCGACATTGGGGGTATTTTGGTCCTGTCTCTTTTGCCTTCAGCTTCTCTGAAATGGAATTTTGCCCTGGGGTTGAAAGAGGCGCTGCACCCCTGGCTTAGCCCATGCATGTGTGCACCGTTTGCTAACCAAGGATTGGAAACGAAATCAGTCTCCACAAATGCCCCTCACTTGTTGTTGTTGTTCTTGTTGCAAAGCTCTCTGGGCAGTCCACAAAAAATAGACATCAAAATAGAAGAAACTAAAAACATAATCTACTATCTCCAACATACAAAATTGAAAATAATTTAAACAGCTAAAACATTTGTAATAAGGTACTGGACTGGATAGTAACAATTGACATAAATGCCTCATCATATGCCATCAAATGCTTGGGAGCAGAGGACAGTCTTAACCTGGCTCCAAATAAGATGACAGAGCTGGTGCCAGGTGGACCTCAGTGGGGAGAGCACAATTGGGGGGCCACCACTGAGAAGGCCCTCTCCTTGTTGCCACCTTCTGGGCCTCCCTCAGAGGAGGCATTCAGAGGAAGCCCTCTGATGTTGATCATACAGTTCAGGTAGGTTCAGTTCTCATGGCTACTTTTTCTTGCCAGTCTTTGATACCCATTCTACTTGCCATTTGGTCATGACGAAATGTCATTTTGTCATTTTGTCACATGAGAGGGCTATGCCATGTGTTTTTAAGGAATGTGTAGATTGATTCTGGGTCCCACAAAGAGCTTCATAACACCTCCCCACCACCACTTGGAAATATCTCAGGACTTAACGAGCATCAACCATATATTTACCGGCATTTGTCCTTCTGATGGCAGGAGGGGGAAATGTTTAAAACGCCCAAGACAAGTGCAACATACAGACAGCCTCCCCCATGAGTGGTCCTTAGAAGAGGCAAAGATATCTGCCCCAAGCTAACAAAGCCCCAATACAGCAGCCACTGAAGAACAAAGAGCTAAAGAAAAGGGTAACAGCTGCTAAGGAACAAATAGGAGGACAGAAGTGTGTTCTGTGTGTGTGTGCACGTGCACGCGCACCCGTGCTGGCAGCATTAATACATCTGAGCCCCATCCAAAACTAATATTTTAGATTTATATTTTAACTAATTTGAATACTCTATTCATTACAGCTAGTCTGCTGCCATCTTCTGCCCAGCAAGTGGAACTAAATGGATTGCTGAATATGATTTATGCCAGTAGATTCCCAAAATTTTGAGGGTTTTTGTTTCCTTTTCTGCTGAACCTCTGTTGGAGGTTCAGGATCCCACCTTTCCTGTTACATCCTCTGTAATGCTGATTCTCCAACCTCCTCACTGGAGGGATTCTGTGATGACATGTATTGTATTGTAGTCAACTGTTGGTTGTTGCCCAAAATTCCTGTTATTGAGAAAAGCTGATGTAGCTATTAGTTTTGGTAGGGACCCAAGACATTTCTAAGGCCAGGTCCAAACATGCTTGTTAAGCATCAGGCAGCGATTTGTCTGTGTGAATGACCTGTCACAGATCAAACAACACGGACGCAACTTTGGATTGCCTCAAATGCAAGCACTTCTCAGAGTAGTCTATTTGCACATTGGGCTGCCTGTCATCAAGTAGTGAGTAATTAATGAATGAGAAACCAAGTGCTGCATTTCATGTGTGAAGTGGTCTGAGAAATGCCAAATTCCACTCTTTTTCTTTTAGGGAGCAACCCTATGCATGTTTAGACACAAAATGAGTCCTACAATTCCCAGCATGTCTTGTAGGACCTTTTCATGAGTTGTAGGACCTTTTTCTGTCTAAACATGCATACAATTGCACCCTAAGGGCACAATCCTAACTAGATAGGTGGCCGCCTCCAACCTTGGAGGAGACCACCTATCCAAAGCAAGGCAAGAGAGGCATGAGGGGATCATTCCCTCCGCACCTCTCCTGCCTTGCCATTTTTCGCTAAACAGCTGTTTTCAGCTGTTTAGCAGGGGGGGGCAACCAGGAGAGGAAGCTGCCGTACGACACATTAGATGTGTCATTTATGCATAGCTCTGCTCTCCCTGCCCCGAAATGCCCGTTAGCCCTGCCCCTTTTCAGTTGCTCCATGCTTCTCTTGCAAGTGCGGAGGATGGGGCTTCTCTGCGCTGCCTTCAAAGCAGCGTGGACGAGGGGGGCGGTTGGTTTTCTGGGAACCAACCTTGGAGCTCCAGCTCTGAGGTCGGTCCCCGGAAATGAGCATATCCTAGGGCCCTCTAGACAGTGTCTAGTGGCCATAGGATTGCTCTCTAAACTACTCTTGTAGAATTTAGGAGCACAGATTTTAGCATAACGAAATTAAGGGCACAATCCTATGCAGGTTTAGACAGTTGTAGGCCTTGTTTTCTGGCTGGAGCATGCTGGCAGTTCTTTTTCCTGTCTAAACTTGCATGGGATTGTGCCTTTATTTGTATAAGTGTTATACAAATATACAAAGCAGGAATGTTGCTATTCTTGCTTTACTTTCATCTCAGAATATTTTCTCCACGTTGTCATTTATTCCATGAATCGGTTGAGTATTTTGCTCATCAGCTGAGGGAGGAACTTCTCTAGTTTTATTGCCACAGCTGTTTGAGCTATGCAATGACTAGCCACTTGAAGAAGCAATTTCCCCATAATTATGGATGGGGAGAAATTAGTTCAGTTCATATTTTAATGCAATTTTGTACTTTCGAATATATACGTGAACCAAAATTCAGGTATTCTTCTCAATTCGCCCTCCTCCAATTTTTGTAACGGAGTTCTCCAATCAAATAATGTGTATAAAAATGTGTTTATTAAGGAAAGTGTGCAGAAAAGTGCGTATATTCATGAAAATAATGTTTTAAGAAGCATTATATTAGTGGACATTGCTTGCAACAATGTCTATGGTCAGCAAAAATGCATATAAAATGTGTGCACTTAGAAAACGAACATACACTTTTTTATGCAAACTCTAAAAAAAAAAAAAGCCCACTCAAAGTGACATGTAAACAGGATGAACTGAATTTAAGACTGGAAAACTGAGAAACAGAGAGACACTGAAATTGACAGCTTCATCTGTCCCTAACCACAATCCCATGCTATGGAAGATAACGTTCTGTCTCGGTCCCATATCTCACTTTATTTGCTCAGTCTTGCTACATTTTTTAAAATTTCTCCCCCATGTTAGCAGCCAAAGGAAGAGACCAAAGAAACATGTAGAATTTCATGTGGAACAGCCCTCTCGTGGGATTGTACCCCCTCTGAACGCATATGGGGGAGAATCGCTAGTTTAAAATCTCCCCTGCATGAAAAACACCTTCTACCTGTTACAACTTCTGCTTGTTATAGCTTTGAACATTTTAAGAACAGCCAAAAAGGACAGTTGTGAATACTGCTGAACCGATTTCCTTTTTACCTCTTTAGTATAATCTTCTGCTCCGTTGGGTGCTGAGGAACAAAGAACGAGATACTGAGTAGCACCATCTGCTGGCTCCCAGGTCAGTCTTATACTGTTGTGGCTGATTTCAGAAACTCTGAGGGAACGGGGTGCGGAGAGAGGCACTACAGAGAGACAAGACATTAAAGGGAAACATTCAAAGAGATCCAGTTTTCTCATGCTGATACACCAGAAAATCTGATCTCATATGAGAAAGATAGAAAGACTAACAACAGAGTATTTTAAAATATATAAAAATATATATATTGAGCTAAACATTTCAGCTTCTGCCTTTGTCAGTAGCTGTGCAGAAGCCAAACCATTTAGCTCTCTCTCTCTCTCTCTCTCTCTCTCTCTCTCTCTCTCTCTGTGTGTGTGTATATATATATACTCTGTTGTTGTTGTTGTTCAGTCGTTCAGTCATGTCCGACTCTTTGTGACCCCATGGACCACAGCACGCCAGGCCTTCCTGTCCTGCGCTCTCTCCCGGAGCGTGCTCAAGTTCATATTCATTGTATCGGTGATGCTATCTAGCCATCTCATCCTCTGCCGTCCCCTTCTCCTTTTGCCTTCAGTCTTTCCTAGCATGAGCGTCTTTTCCAGAGAGTTTTCTCTTCGCATTAGGTGGCCAAAATATTTGAGCTTCAGCTTCAGTATCTGTCCTTCCAAGGAGCAGCCAGGGTTGATTTCCTTTAGGATGGACTGATTTGACCTCCTTGCAGTCCAGGGGACTTGTAAGAGTCTTCTCCAGCACCACAGTTCGAAAGCATACTCTGTTGTTAGTCTCTATCTTTCTTATATATTTTACCTTAAGACTGACGGCATCCATAGTGGATCCAGACCCTCTTTGTTGCTTTGCTGTTGTGCCACTTTACACGTGTGTGTGTGTGTGAGCTGTAAGCAACAGACAAATCCATGTGTACTCTGCATAATTTTTACAGGTCACAGAACGCAGTTTTTCAGTGTGCAGGGTTTTTTTAGAGCAAACTAAGCAGATACACACTGTCATTTAAATCATCGTTTCATTTCTCTAGCACAGGTTGTTCTGTTTCTGCATACCATGGGCAGGGCAAGGATCTATGCCTGGCCCTAGAGCTCCACCCCTTAGCCGCCGTTAAGTCTTGTTCGGTCACCTCATCGGCTCCTGAGATTCCTCCACACATCGCCTTCATGCAGCAGGCAGGCTGTTAAGCATAGTCACCACAATGCGTCTATCTCACCAGTATTAAAAGTTCTTCGCTGGCTTCTGGTTTGTTTCTGAGTGCAGTTCAATGGTTTTGACCTATAAAGATCCAAACAGCCTGGAGCCAGGGTACCTAAAGGGACCCCTTTAGACTACTTGTTCATCAGAGGCCTGCTGCCAGGTAACTCCAGCCTTTGGAAATGAGGCAGGTGGTGACCAGGGGAAGGGCCTACTCTGTGGTGGCACCCTGATTGCAGAACACCCTCTGCAGTAATGTTCATTTAGCATCCTCTCTTTTGACCTTTAGCAGGCAATAAAAAAACGTTTGATAAATGATAAATCTGTCAAATGAAATCTTGATCAATGAAAGTATTCTCTGCTGTAGTTTTAGTTGTTGTTTTATGGAATGTTACTGTGAGGTGCCTTGAGGGTCTGCCAGGTGGGGTGGGAATGTTGTACGTAAGTAAGTAAGTAAGTAAGTAAGTAAGTAAGTAAGTAAGTAAGTAAGTAAGTAAAGCTTTTGAGCCTATCTTGGTAGCTCCCTGGGGCTAGAAAATTGCTTTGTCTTTAAATGAAACCCAAGACTCCTAGGGAGCGGACATCTGCTGTGCGCAGTTCCACATTCGGTGATCTTTTTCTACATTAATATAGAACTGAGAAATACAATGTGGTCACAAAGAGTTCTTACCCAGCCAATGGCCTTCCCAGGCCTGTATTCTTAAAAGCTCTCCAGCAGGCAGCACCTATGAACTCCTGTCCTATTCCCACTCTATTACCATTGTAATCTTCCTGCCTTCCAGAGTTTTGCACCTTATTGCAAGCAACGCCCTGCATACCATGTAACAGGGGTGAGCAACGTGTGGCTCTCTAGACGTTTTGGAAACAGGAAGAGGGGAAGGCACTTATGTGTCCCCAAACAGAAGAGAAAATATTTTCAGGTGCCTGAAAAAATATTTTATTGTGCCCAATGCATTTCGGAAAGGACTTTCCTTCCTCGGGGCTGCTTATCTTTCTCCAAATGTGTTGCAAATAATTCTTCTGTCTTAAAATGCTTCCCAAAATTCGGACATAATAAAAGTTTTTTCAGGCACCTGAGAATATTTTCTGATGGTCTGGCCTAAAACTCCCATCATCCCTCTCCACTGACTATGCTGGCAAGGGCTGATGCGAGTTGTAGGCCAAAACATCTGGAGGGTCACAAGTTGCCCACCCTTGCCAGCACTGTGCAAAACCCTGGAGGTACAATGGAAGCCCAGTTCAATAACGTTTCCCTTGGCCATGGTCCCAGAGCAATACCTTCTGGCTGATATAAGCAGTGCTGCTATAAGCCTAGTACTTGGACATAGAATCATAGAAGAGTAGGGTTGGAAGGGGCCTACAAGGCCATTGAGTCCAACCCCCTGCTCAGTGCAGGAATCCAAGTCAGAGTATCCCTGACAGATGGCTGTCCAGCCTCGTCTTGAATGCCTCCAGTGTGGGAGAGCCCACCACCTCCCTAGGTAATTGCTTCCATTGTCGTATTGCTCTAACAGTCAGGACATTTTTTCTGATGTTCAGCCGGAATCTGGCTTCCTGGAACTTGAGCCCATGATTCCGTGTCCTGCACTCTGGGATGATCAAGAAGAGATCCTGGCCTTCCTCTCCATGACAGCCCTTCAAGTACTTGAAGAGCGCAATCATATCTCCCCTCAATCTTCTCTTCTCAAGGCTAAACATGCCCAGTTCTTTCAGTCTATCCTCATAAGCCTTTGTTTCCAGTCCCCTGATGATCTTCACTGCCCTCCTCTGCACCCTCTCCAGTTTCTCTGCGTCCTTCTTAAAGTGTGGCACCCAGAACTGGACACAGTACTCCAGATGAGGCCTAACCAGTGCTGAGTAGAGGGGAACTAGTACTTCACGTGATTTGGAAGTTATACTTCTATTAATGCAGCCCAAAATAGCATTTGCCTTTTTTACAGCCACATCACATTGTTGGCTCATATTCAGCTTGTGATCGACAACAATTCCAAGATCCTTCTCGCTTGTAGTACTGTTGAGCCAAGTATCGCCCATCTTGTAACTGTGCATTTGGTTTCTTTTTCTAGGTGCAGAACTTGGCATTTATCCCTATTAAATGTCATTCTGTTGCTTTCTGCCCAGCACTCCAGCCTATCAAGGTCACTTTGATCACATGATTACACCAAATGCCAATACTCAGTTCTTGACTTACATGTTGAGGTGATGCCTCTGAGTCCATCTCCAACCGCGTTCTCATAAATAGGGAACACTGAAACCAGATATTCCGTGTGGGATGTCAAATTGAGGAGCTGTGCAGTGGAGGCCGTCCCGTCTAAAACCACCTGGAAAAATGCAGAGAGGTTGCACTGAGGATGCCATTGTCTTAAGGCCTGGTCTGAGCAGGGTGGCCGCATGTCCTACTCTACAGAGGACAAGTCCCTCTTTGAAGGGCAATCACAGGACAGCACTCTATTTCAAGGCATCCTCTGTTTCAGGGGTGGAGAACCTGTAGCCCCTCCCCCAGATGTTTTGGTGTATGACTCCCGTACCCCCTCACCACTGGCCATTCTGGCTAGGGATGATGGAAATTATTGACCAAAATATCTGCAGGGCCCCAGGTTGCCTATTCTTGCTTTATTTGAAGGTCTGTCCCATCCAAGTCTGGTTGAAAGATAAAGAACCATAAGAAGGGAGAGCAGGGACTGGCCTTGAAGTAGCCCCCTCAGCTGTTAGGACCTGGGCAGCAGGCTGAGCAGACAAACAGATCACCTGGACACAGTCTTCCCCATCATGGCGAGATATATCGGGTGGTGTACATAATTCATTAAAACAGCAATTAAAATAAAATACAAACAAAAACCCAGTCTACTCAGCTAAGCTTGGGATGATGGGAGCTGTAGTCCAACACATCTGGAAGGCACCAGGGTGGGCAAAGCTGCCTAAAGCATCTCCCAGAATCTTCTGCAATGTAGAAGTCCTACAACAAACATATAGCAATTCCTTGGAGGAAAAGGCCATCTCCTGGAGGAAAAGGCTATCGATGGCTACTAGCCTTGATGGCTATGTGCTACCTCCAGTACCAGAGGCAGTGAGCCCATGTACACCAGTTGCTGGGAACATGGGTGGGAGGGTGCTGTTGTGCTCATGCCTTGCTTGTGGGTTCCTGTTCGACAGCTGGTTGGCCACTGTGTGAACAGAATGCTGGACGAGATGGACCCCTGGTCTGATCCAGCAGGTTTCTTCTTATGTTCTTATGTCCTTAGCAAGACAAGTCAACGTGGACAGGATTCCCTGAAGGTTGACTGTAAAAAATCACTGCTATAGTCATTTACAACTATTATGGTGTCTGGTCTGCATTGGTAAATACTGTGGAATTCAGTAACTTTCTGGCTTGGAGTACAAACTTCAGTGACTCGAGTCGTAATGCTCACCTTCCATCAGAGGCAGGCATTACAGCCTCATGAGTCCTTCTATGGCCTGCGTTGCGGAGCATTCGCCCATCACTAGTGTCCACCTGGTGGATTCAGCTAAGCCCAAACTGTCAAAGATAGGATCACTTACCTCTTTGGGAATCCCACCCCTAGAGGGGTAGTAGACCACCCTGTATTTTTTGGGTGGTATCACAGGAGGGTTCCAGGTGAGGCGCATACTTCTGGAAGTCACCTCCTTCAAGACAAGATTGGTTGGGCTCAGATGGACACCAGTATTCACCGGGACAACTTTTACTGGATCACCTACAAGTTGGACAATGGTTACAATGTCATTTTCGGACTTGGGAGAACTGGGTTCAAGTTCCCACATGGGCATAAAGCTTGCTAGATGAGGCTGCGGGCCAGTCAGTAGCTCTCAATCAAATCTACCCCAAAGCACTGATCTGTGGGAAGGCTGAAAATCTGCAGAGTTTTATCCAACCATGTTATTCCACCAGCGCAAAGCTTCTACCATTTGCAGAAACTCTGTTTCCATCCTTGCACAAGGGACAGATCCAATACTTTGATTCTGCTTGTGAGAACCATTACACAAGACACCGCACAAGGTGTTCCACGAATGAGAGCACTTGTCGCTGTGCAAGGCACTCTCCAAGTTGTTGCACAAGCCCTCGCAAAACTCATTACAACTTCATTAGGGCCTCAATAGACATTGCTTTAAATCTGTATCTGGCAGCTACATCTTTTCTTTCATTTTTACTCTAGAGTAAGCACTAGTGAAGGCTGGTGGCTCCAATATCAGTGGGGAGATGAATCCGCTCCGGGTTGCAGTCAGAACCAGTCAGAACTCCCAAGGAGCTATCCAAGGTGCTTTGCAAGGTGCTATTCTACCTTGGATAGCTCCTTGGGAGTTCTGACTGATTCTGACTGAAATCCAGAGCAGATTCACTGCCCCACTGACATCAGAGTCACAAACCTCCAGTGGTAGGCACATCTGGCCAGTCCAGATCTAAAAGTCCTGCCCTACCCCCACACTAGGGTCCTGCTCCGGCTCAGGCTGCCTGTGCCCACACTAGAGTAAAGGTGAAAAAAAATATGTGGTTGCTAGACATGGATATAAAGTCAGCCCTCAGTTGTGCAAGCTCTGCTTGTGGTTGCAGAAGCATTAGCAGAACAACGCAACCTCTTGTACTGTTTCTGCTAGTGTAACTATGGAAACAATCCATAGTGCCCTGATCAGCTTGGAAGAGTAAGACAGATATGTACACCTGTTTATCAATACAATTATGGATGACACCTACATACAGCTGTAAACCCATTCTCTGAAAATATATTTTTAAAATGTAATACATTTTCCAAACATAAAGCAAGCTAATTTATATTTGGTAGTTATTTTAAAACAACAACAACAACAACCACCTGTGGGATTTCTACTACACAGTCTTGCAGCTCGAAGTTAGCTTTTTCGGGCAAAACTGAGTTCTCTCTCTGAAAACTGACCTTGCCAATAAAGTCAGATATCCACCACAAAATCTTCGCACCTCATTCAGAATTAAAGTGTATGAATTTGTACACTGAATTTTGAGCAATAACAAAAATATGACCTCTTCATATATATATGCTAAATTTAAGCCTTCAGTTCTGACTGTTGCCCCCATTGGTTCAGAGTTTGGGAGGGCGGTGTCAGGGTTGCCTCTGGGTGCAGGGAGTGGCAGAGTAGTTCAGATTCTGAAGAAGAACCTCCAGGCATGGGGGGAGGTAGTTTCCCAGACTTGTCCAGACATACCTAGGCAGACTCCTCAGGTTTCAAAGGTCCAGGTGGATGGAGAGGGCCCCTCTTCACACACACCCACCCGTGAGAGATAGAAAACAGGGAGAGGTGGGGTTTGGAGAGCCTGAATTCATAAATGCCAGGCGCGGATGCAGAGCCAAGAGAGATGGCTGGGGAGGAACTTAGACGGTCTACCCAATTGGACTGGTGTGAACAGCTGCGCTTAGAAGCCTCACGAGAGAGAGAGGGAGACCTCCCCCCACCCCTTAAGTTAGGCTGGTGAGCCCGCCTTTCTTCAAATTGCAGGCAACTTTCGTAGCTATCTTTTGAACCCCCTGAAGGCATTCCCTTTGTAGACTGAGAGTCACTGAGAATTTGCATTGTAGGACTCATTGAAGTAATGGATTAAAAGCCATAGCTTGAAGCCTCTTGTCTGTGTTTGATTTGGTGTTTGAAGTTCAGCAGGGGCAAAAGAAATCCTGACAGGAGAAGGGGATAAAAGGTGAGTAATTCTGAGACAGGTTTTGCGAGAATGAAATGCCTTGATGGACGTGAAGCTAAACCAGGAAGTGGAATTCACTTCACCTCTGTTCTTGTCTTTGTTCTTCTCCTTGATCCAGGCACATAAGACCCAGGTAAGCCGGCTGACCAGAGAACTAAGCAGAGGGAAATCCAGCACATTGTAAACAGTCATCTCCAGAGGTTCTGAGGCGACCTGGCGCAACTCTGCCTCATCTGCATTTTTCACCCCTAGAAAATGAATATTGAGAACCAAGACAGAGACATAAATAAGGGTGCACATGACAATCAAATCACATGACAGCTGATGTAGCACTGTGGCTAAGGAAGCAATCCTATCAGATAGGCAGCTGCCTCCGAACTTGAAGGCGACCACCTATCCAAAGCAGGGCAAGAGAAGCACGGAGGGAATCGTTCCCTCCGTGCTTCTCCTGCCCTGCTTTTTCAGCTAGACAGCTGATTGCGGCTGTCTAGCTGCGGGAGAATAGAGCAGGGTAGGAGGCTGCTGTACGATACATTGGATGTGTCATACAGGCAGTTCCACCCTCCCTACCCCGGAACACCCCCAGCCACGCCCCTTTTCGGCTGCTCCACATTCCTCTTGTGAGCGCGGATGGTGAAGCTATTCTGCTCTGCCTCCAAAGGCAGTGCAGAAGTGGAGGGAGGTCGGTTCTCCGGGAACCGACCTCAGAGCACGGGCTCTGAGGTCGGTTCCCAGAAAACATCATATCCTATAGCTGTCTAGCTGCTGTCTAGCAGCCATAGGATTGCTCCCTAAGAGACTGAGCTATGAATTCAGAAGTTCCTGTTTTGGATATTTTCTCTGCCATGAACTCACCGGGTAGTCTTTCACCAGGTAGTCTTTGTTAAGCATCTCTCCCAGAGCCTTCTCCCCCTCCCTGTGTCCCCCCCCCCAATCTGCAATGTGGGGTGGGTAATAATACTCACCTGTCTTACAGGGCTAGGGCTGTTGTAAGGGTTTCAGTACATCAAGTGGGACACGCAACAGAATGTTGCAGTGTGGAATGCTCTTGCTCAGGGAGGGTGATAAATTTGTTTGGTTTGCATTTTCATACAAACCTACCAAATTCACACTTCCTGAACCTGCACGTATACCAGAACAGAGTTATACATCTGCACAAGAACGTATATAATAGGCAAAAGTGTACACAAAAAAATTATTCATTTTATTTCTATGCCGCCCAATAGCTGAAGCTCTCTGGGCAGTTACACAAATTTAAACCATAAAGCACAGCATAAAACAATATAAAATATGAAAGCTTAAAACCACAATATAACAGTACAACCAGAATAAAGCCTAGCAGCAATGCAGAGATTTAAACTACAGATTTAAAACACCAAAGCTAAAAGACTAGGAAGGTGAAATGCTCGAATACTGGGAAAATAAAAAGGTCTTCACCTGGCTCTGGATAGAGTGCCAGGCAAACCTTCCTAGGGAGCTCATTCCACAGCTGGCGGGGAGGCACATATATAAATGTGTATATTAGGGGAAAGAGCACACAAAAATGCATTATATAAGGAAAGTAGCTTGGGAAACATGCATATATTTGGAAAAGTGTGTATAAAAATATGCATATTTTGAGAAGTGCACATGAAAACACATCAGCATTTTCATGTGGACATTTTAGGGAAAAATTTGCAAACTGGTTCAGACATGGGACAAAAGTGGGAAGCTACATGGAGCGAGCTGGAACTTGTTCTGCTGGGGGACTGGAAAATGTTCCTAGGCTATCATCCTCATCCTCAATATTTTATGTATATATTGATATACTTATGTACCACCCTTCATTACCAAAATCTCAGGTACAAAATTCATTAAAACAACAATTGAAATTTTAAAAAGGAAAAAAGAAATCTACAATAAAAACCAAAAGTCTACTTAGGGCGTAATCTTATGGGGATGGCTCACAGCCTTCAAACTTGGAGGTTTATGGCCATCCAGTGCAGAGCTGGAGGAGGGAGGGAGGCGATCTTTGCCTTCGTGCTCCCCCTGCTCTGCATTTTAGGTAGACAGACATTTCTGCCCATCTAGCTGAGGTGCTGGGGAAGGGGAGGGATGAAGGCCGGGGATAGGTCGTAGCCCTGCTTCCGCAGTCCCCTCCCCTCCCCACCCACTGGCACGCCCCCTTTGCCTCCTCTCTGAGCTCGTGTTTGCGACCTTAGAGAGGCAGCTGGCACGGTTCTCTCCGTGCCACCTGTGAGGGGGAGGGGAGGGGAGGGGAGGGGTGGGGAGCCTGGACTCTTGGGTCCAAGGTCAGAGCACTGCCCCCGACCTCGGATCCAGGAATCCGAAATATCCTCTGGCCCCCCAGACACTGTCTATGGGCTATAGGATTGCTCTCTAAGGGTGTGATCCTATGCATGTTTAGACAGAAAGACAACTTACAACTCCTCAGCCAGCCATGATCAAGGGAATCCTGAGGTTTGCAGAAGTACAAAAAATCTGGTGCAACCTCACCCCCCAAATAGCTTAATGAGGACAGAGCACACTCACTGGGCATGGAACTCTGACTGTCTGTTGGGAGGGGGCATGGAAAACCAAGGGGAGTGGGAATAGAATGGAGTATCCTGGAAAGGGGCATGTCTGGGTTAGGGGTAGATGAATCTGGCAAGTTTGGGTCTACTTTGTTTCTCATTTTTCCAACATTAAGTTTACTCTATCCCAGCCATATCTGGTGAGCTGCTCAGGTTGTTACAGTAGACTTAAGTAATTCAGCAGATTATTCCATCTGCTGAATTAGCCATACAAGGCACTTCAGTACACTCTGGTGTTGTTCAAATAATGCTAATGCACTTTGAATGAAGTTATAGAGGCAAGGTGTGCTGTTTTGGAAGGTGTATAAATGGATGTTAAAGGTCCTTAATGGCTAGCAACCTGCAGGCATGCCAAACCATTACTAGTCAGTACAGGCTTAGGTCTGAGACTAAGTGGTTGTCTGTATGAAATAACAACAGAGGAGCCCTTCTGCATGGATGCTAGAATTGTAAAGCATTCCAGAAGAATCTCATATTCTTGATGTTTCCCACCCCATTAAAATACTTATTCATATTTAAAAATCGGAAACCTGTGGAGGTGAAGACACCAACAGCAAACTCACCAACAGCAAATATCTCTATTCCCATATTCTTCAAGGTCTGGGCAGATGGGCTGGCGTCATCCTGAGATTTGCCATCAGTCAAGAGGATGACAAGTTTGGGAGCTTCTGATCTAGCACCAGCTCCAGCTTTCAGGTTCTCTTCTAAGACATGGGTCAGTGCAAGCCCTTTGTAAGGGAAAGAATGAAAGGCAAAAGCCCACCAGGGCACACGGTTACATGAAAAGCAGAGAGAAGAGGATGTGACTTAGAGAGCAATGCCTGATTTTTCCCTTTGCATGTTACACCAGAAGCTGAAAAATCAGGTGCACCAGAGGTTTCTCCTCTTAACACTTCCTGGAATGTGTGAAGCTCTCATAATTCTTGCAAAAGCACTTTTAGACACTGAAGAATGCCTTAAATATGAAAATCATTACAGGGATTGCAATGCACTGTGGACTGTAAAGGTCAGGTAAAGCCTTGTTAATTGTCTTGTATGTAGCTTTTAGAAAGGCAGTCAGTACATATTTAATAATTGTACTGCTAATAAAGGGCATGCCTAGAATAAGTTACTTATTCTAAAGTTCATTCCCATTTATTCTCCCTCCCTTCAGCATCCTGCTTTACCCTTCAAACTCCCAGAATCAGGTAGGGGGATGGGGAGATAGAATCTTAGGTCTCCTTCACACAGAGCTTTTATCCTGCTATTGAGATCGCTCACTCACGGAGGTTTGCTGGTCCTTTTCATGACGTTGTTAACCTCCAGGGCACATTCAGAGGTATTTCCTGCTTATTTCGTCACAAAAAGATGTGGAACTAATGAACTATCTTTTAAACTCGGAATGTTACATGATTAAAACAGCGAATAGATGGTGGTGCTTCATTCAGTTCTATGCAGCCATGGAACCTTGAAAATTAAAAGCTTCCCCTCTCAGCAATCACATGGTCGCTGTCTTGGAGCCTGCAATAAATGTGGAAAGGCTCCAGAAGGGAGGACTGTGGGTTTTTATTTGGTGTAAAGGCAGCCTTAGAATCTTAGATCCACCTATAATCAGGACTTATTGGGTTATGCTGTGTTTTTAGTCTCTTGCAGCAAAACCAGAGTCTTGTGGAACCTTAAAGATAAAGAAAATTAGTATGCCATTTATCCACAAAAGCCTATGCCATAATAAAGTTGTTAATCTTTAAGGTTCCACAAGACTCTCTGTTGTTTTTGAATCAAAGAGCAGCATGCCACTAGCAACACATTTCAAGATTTAGTTAATACAGGGGCTTAGCTACAAAGACACCCATTTGCTGAGCGAACGGCCAGGCAAAACCTGTGTCTTGGGTCTGCAGCTATCGGTTCGCATGTCCCTCTGGATGTGCTTTCAAAGCAGACTCCAAGCCCACACACCTGACCCAGAGAGAGGGAGAAGGAGAAGGAGAAGGAGAAGGAGAAGGAGAGAAAGAGAGAGCTTTACCTGTAAATGTGTTGCCTCCTTTGTACCGCAAGCTCCTAAGGGCCTCTAACACCTCATCCCGTGTGGAGTAGGTATTCAAATCCCATTCTGTGCGTGGGTCACTACTGTACTGGGACAAGCCTGGAAGAAAACAAGAGAAGCCAACAAGAAGTGATCAGGTAGGAAGTTTACTGAAAGCCAGGAACCTCCGGAGTCTAGCGGACAGAATGGCAGCTATGGTCCTGAAGGATGAGCATTCATGACTGTGGGCCAGTCTTGCCGAAGCCAAGCTCTTGCTTAAAATCTGCAAAATTGGAACACTGACCGGTCACGTAGGGCTGCTGTGTAAAGTGTTGTATCAATGAACGTGTGTCTCTTTGGTGGATCCAAGGCAAGTGTATGGGAAAGTGTCATGTCTTCACTCACAGAATTCTGGGACTTGTCATTTGATGAGAATGTTGAGAGTTCTCTGTTAATTATCCATCTCCTCTCAACATGCCTGTGAGGTAGGTCTGTTATTTCTAGGGCTAACACCCAATTTGAGAAACGTTCATCCATCAATTGTAGGGTTTTGAATAACTGAAGATACTAATAAGAAGAACTTAGGGTGGAATCCTATGCATATTTAGACAGAAAGTCCTGCAATCCCCAGCATGCCCCAGCCAGCATCACTGGCTGGGGCATGCTGGTAATTGTAGGACCATTTTTCTGCCTAACCATGCATAGGATTGCACCATTAGAATATCCTAACTGTGTGAAAGATAATTTTGAATTTTTATAATGGTACCTAGTCAGTGGCTGTTTGTGATCATGCAAGATTCATTTCCCATAAAACTTTGTTTTTATTTCATGGTATTCTGAGCAGTGAAGTTGGATATCTTTATTTTCCAAATTTTATCTTCTATGTTTAATCTATTTAGGCTGCAGTCCTGTGGTCACCGGAGGGTTCCCAGGGGGCATAGCATGTTTGGGCAAAGAGGGCAGGGAGCAAGGTCTGTCCTCAAAGGAGGAGCTCTGACCTCAGAAACCTGATCCAGGCTACCCCAGAAACCTCCCCAGCACTCGCCTCACTCTCTTCACAGCTCCAACATTGGTGGAGGCAAAAAGCGGGAATCATGGGTGTGTCGGGAGAGGATCGAGGCGAGGCTTGGATCCATAGGATCTCATTCCCCCAGCATGCCCCCTATCTGCCAGGCAACCTACCCCAGCCCTGGAGTTGATCGGGCATCAATGGGAGGGAATTCCGGAGGGAAAGAGCCCCTTAAGGGGGAAAGATCAGGCAAGATGTCTCTCCTCCCTCCATGGTCAGTGTGAGCCTGGCAGGGTTTTGGATAATGCGGATCCTCTGCCTTTCATCCCACTCCCATCCAGGGTAGGATTGCTCTGTCCGGACTGCAATACTATACACACTTACTTCTGAGTAGACACCTACAGGATTGCACTGCTAAGCAAAGAGTCTGATATGTGTTTTCTTTTTCTTTTGTCTTCTTTTCCCTCTGATATTCATATGTGCTCTTAATAGCCTAAGACTAGTGTTAGTAATATTTTATATTTAATGCTCCAACTTAGTGGGCATGTATGGTATGGCTTTTTTGTGTATTTCTCTGTTTTCTAACATCACATTTAAAAGAAGATGACATTGTATGGGCTATACATTCATAAATCCAAATCCCCATGCAAAAGTGTTGTGGAGGTTTGTATGGTCCCTTGACTTTGGAGACTAGTAGAAAAAGAAGCCCCTCACCCACTCTTATCTTGTCCTGAGCAATGTTGAAAGGTGCAACCAGAGAAGCCAGGAATTCTCTGATGAGTCCAAAATTGTTACGGCCGATACTCCAGGAACCATCCACAAGCAAGATGATATCGGTCACAGCAGAGGGGTCACACTGGAAGTGAGAAACTATTAAAAGAGGATGGGTTCAGAAAGAGAAAGGGGATGCATAGGTGAATTTCTGATTTAAAAACAGAATTATTTTGAAACACCATGTGGTTAAAATGAGAGCAATAGAGCTCAATTACTAGCAGAGATGTCATTCCCAAAGGATCACTGTGAAGTCAGAGCTTAGACTTAATACACTCTTACCCATTCATTAATTGATTGATTTAGGGATTTCTACTCCGCCCTTCAATAAAATTCCCATGGTGGCTCACAAAATTTAATACTTTGGTACCCAAGTTCAAAATATATGTGCCTGTTGTCCAGTCTGAAGGGCGTGTCTGTGCAGAAATTCAACGTGCTCATTTATTTATGTATTCCATGTATATTGCATTTGTATTTATTCATATCCCAAGTTTCCTTCAAAAAGTTCAAGGTGAGTATGTGGTCCCCTTTCCTGTTATCCTCTCAACAACCCTGTGAGGTAGGTTAAGCTGAGAACTGGTGACTGGCCCAAGACCACCCTGTGAGCTTCAGGGCCAAGTGGAGATCGGAACCCAGATCTCCCCAGTCCTGGTCTGACACTCAAACCGAGAATTAGACAACCTGGTGCCCTCCAGATGTTTTGGACAACAACATCCCAGGGTTCCTGACCATTTGCCATGCTGGCTGGGGCTGATGGGAGTTGAAGTCTGGAACATCTGATGGGCACCAGGTAGGAGAAAGCCGCTCTAAGCACAACACCACACTGGTTTTTAAAATACTCAAAACCAGCAAAGGAAAAGATCAGGTCTTGAATACTGAGGCCAAGGTCACATGAACAGCAGATGTTCTGGTAAGCATCTTTATGGAGGAATTTGCACTTCACAGTTGGGAGAACCATATCATTGGGCACTAGGAGTCATTGGCACCATGTGCCTGGGAGAGGAGAAGCTCCTGACCCCTTCACAAACAAGTATCTTGTGTTGAGCTTCAGAGGTGATAGAATCATAGAATCATAGAATAGTAGGGTTGGAAGGGTCCTACAAGACGATCGAGTCTAATCCCCTGCTCAATGCAGGAATCCAAGTCAGAGCATCCATGACAGATGGATGTCCAGCTTCATCTTGAATGCCTCCAGTGTGGGAGAGCCCACTACCTCCCTAGGTAACTGGTTCCATTGTCATATTGCTCTAACAGTCAGGACATTTTTCCTGATGTTCAGCCGGAATCTGGCTTCCTGTAACTTGAGCCCATGATTCTGTGTCCTGCACTCTGGGATGATCGAGAAGAGATCCTGGCCTTCCTCTCTGTGATAACCTTTCAGGTACTTGAAGAGAGCTATCATATCTCCCCTCACTCTTCTCTTCTCAAGGCTGAATATGCCCAGTTCTTTCAGTCTCTCCTCATAAGCCTTTGTTTCCAGTCCCCTGATCATCTTCGTTGCCCTCTTCTGAACCCAGTCCAGTTTGTTTGCATCCTTCTTAAAGTGTGGAGCCCAGAACTGGACACACTACTCGAGAAGGTTCCATTGATAACATACTTCAAGGGTGGAAGAACCATTCCTCTCTTGCCAGGGCTGGCCCTGCCATGAGGTAGAGTGAAGAAACCTGCTTTGGGTGGCACCATGATGGGGGGAACAGATAACAGCAGGAATTAGCATGTGAATGTGCAGCAAATGTTTTTAAAAGCATTATGGAGGGGGCACATTTGGGCCCCACTTCAGGCCGCAAAATGTCTTTGGCCAGCACTGCCTGTGGCCAGTATGGGCCTGGGGGGGCAACAAAAGGCCAAAGGCCCTCCAACACTGTCATCCACAGAGGGTTCTGAAGGCCAGAAGCTATGATATATTATCTGCCTACAAGTGAAGACTCAGGACATGGAATCATGGGCTCAAGTGACAGGAAGCCAGATTCCGGCTGAACATCAGGAAAAACGTCCTGACTGTTAGAGCAATACAGCAATGGAAGCAATTACCCAGGGAGGTAGTGGGCTCTCCCACACTGGAGGCATTCAAGGTGAGGCTGAATAGCCACCTGTCAGGGATGCTTTCACTTGGATTCCTGCATTGAGTAGGGGGTTGGACTCGATGGTCTTGTAGGCCCCTTCCAACCCTACTATTCTATGATTTTATGATTCTAATGAACTGTTAAGAGAAAAGTGCAGATGAAAATGTACTGAAACCTTTAGAATGAAGATGTTTGAATGGCTGCCCAAGGAAACTACATCAATGAGAACGTTGAGAATTTTTGGCTAACATATTTTAAATACATATTTCAAATAGATAAGAAAATGCTTCCACATTAAGGATGCTCCCCTAGCACATCAGGGGGAATGTTAGGATGGAAGTCTTCTCCCAAGGGCAGCCTTCCCCAAATTGGTGCCCTCCAGCTGTTTTGGAGTACAACTCCCAGCATTCCTGGCCATTGGCCATGATAGCTGGTGCTGATGGGAGATGACTTCTAAAACATTCTGGAGGGCACCAGTTTGGGGGAAAGCTGCTCTAAGGCTTTTCAGAAGTCGTCTCCATGCATTTTTCCAGGTTTTTTTCAGGCTTTTACATCTCTAGGTATACCACATTTGACATACGAGGACCCTTCAAACAATGAGAAGGTAGGGATGGACGGACTCACCCATGCCGAGCTTCACTGCTTTGTTGCAGCCCAGTGAGTGGCCGACAAAGCCATGGGGCTTTTATGGTGTCAAGTATGCAATGTTACCTACCTGGAAGCACCCAAGCTGCCACTGTTGTGCACAATAGTGGCTCACTAGGGAGGATGGCTTGTGGTCAAGCGCTAGCTCGGCTGCGGGGTGCTCGCCAAGTGGGTCCGCAAGTGCTCCACAGTTCAGCGAGCGGGGTCCAGGAGGGCAGGTGAGGGGGAGTCCATCGGACTCCACTCCCTCTG
Organism: Heloderma suspectum; assembly: GCF_057233095.1. Taxonomy (NCBI): domain Eukaryota; kingdom Metazoa; phylum Chordata; class Lepidosauria; order Squamata; family Helodermatidae; genus Heloderma; species Heloderma suspectum. Next base: position 305,284,074 of record NC_139461.1, on the reverse strand, counting down.
CTCAGACTCTCACAACATGCCTATGAGAAGCACATGTAGCTTTCACTTAGGCGTTGATACCCAAGTACAACAGCTAAGGTGAGAGATTTGCACACAGCGTACCCAAAGCTATCCACTGAACAGGGTGGCCACATTCAATGGGAGACCAGTATGGGTCTAGTCTCTAGCAGACCCATCACTGCTATGCGGTGTATGGAGTGGACATGCGTCAGGTCAAGCAATCTACCGTATGGGGTACCACGGGCACTGACTGGGGCATTTCATGAAACTGCTCGCCACTTGTGAAAATGCAGCCACCCTCCTTGATGTAGAGCAGAAATGTCCATTCAAAGAAAGATGACAGATTTCTCATGATCAAGCACTAGCTTGCACTGTGCATAGACCACAGGTGCACACAGGTGACGTGGCAATCTTCGGGAGTGAAGGCAATCTGCCTCTGAGGGAATATGCCCTGGTGTAATTTTACGCATGCTGTCAACTCAATTCCATCACCGCTCTAATCCAGTTCTTTGCTTCTTTATCATGGCAACCCTTGTGTGATGGCTTAGTGCGATGTTAACATTCATTGGCTGACCCTGGGGCTAAAATTATTCCGGTGATTTCCTTTCATCAGATCCAGTCTCTTTCCAAATTGTGCTTTCCAAACCATGTGCATAAATCCCCTTCCATCATGTCCCATGCCCTTATTTATCGGTCTTTTTCCAGATGCCTCAGGTAATATGGTTAAAGTAAACTTCGCAGCTGGATCCCAGTTTTTAAACAAAGAGCCTACCTTGATGGCAGATGTACCAGAGGGGGGCGGAGGAGTAAATCAGCAGTCAGTCAGCTCCTTTGTGTTTGGGAGAGGGATACACTTCTGAGGATATTACCCATTACACTCTACATTGTCCACTGGACGATGCTTCCAAGAAAAACTTTATTTTGGCCCTCAGTGATGGGTTTATCAGTAGACCCAGCCATGAAATGATTCACTATCCCTTTTCAGACTACAATAAGCCTGTCCTTTATAAAACTAAAACTTCCTCTCTTTTTTTTTTTTTTTTGCATTAGCTGCCTACACAATCCATGTATTTTCTTTGTGAGGTTAGCCGTTTGTGTTAAGGAAAGTCTGGGCAGTACACATGGAATCATTTATTCACTTTTGGTTCTGTATGTTTATCTTTTACTCAAATCTATGCTAAGCTGGGGGGTGGGGGTGTCTCAACGTAGTGCCCATGAGCCCCCTGCCCCTTCTGTTTTGTTTTGTTTTTAATATATTTTGGGAGGCTGGTGTGCTGCAAATCAGTGAGATGTAACTTTGTCATCAGCAGTGGAGGCTGGTGGCTCTGATGTCAGTGGGTGACAGATCCAGGCCAGGGCACCAAACACCTTGGATAGTTCCTTTAGAGATCTGCCTGGTTCTGATTGAAACCCGGAGTGGATTCACTGCCCCACTGATGTCGGAGCCATCAGCCTCCACTGGTCATCAGTAATCTAAGTCCCATTGATTTCAGTGGGTCTACTATAACTATGTTGTTGTTCAGTCGATCAGTCATGTCCGACTCTTCGTGACCCCATGGACCATAGCACGCCAGGCCTTCCTGTCCTGCGCTCTCTCCTGGAGTGTGCTCAAGTCCATATTCATTGCATCGGTGATGCTATCTAGCCATCTCATCCTCTGCCGTCCCCTTCTCCTTTTGCCTTCAATCTTTCCCAGCATCAGGGTCTTTTCCAGGGAGTACTCTAACTATAACTGAGATGGAATTCAACCGTGCATGTGTGTGTTTGTTAAGTATTAAAACCAACAGTGGGGAATCAGTTGTCTGGATTAACCATAATTCAGTTTCTGCTTTTCCTGCAGTACTCCTATAAGGCCAGATATTATCTCTCGCTCTCCCCACCCCCCCAACCCAAGTTTTAAAAATTTCCAGGAGCACTATCAGAGAATCAGATAAAATGGGAATCACAGGGCTGGCTAAACTAGGCACAACAGATGAGATAGGACTATAGGAAGCTGCCTTATACCAGGTTATGTTGCGTATTGTTATTATTCTGCATTAAATAATAGCATGCCCATTTTCATCATGGTTCCCAGGCAGACAATCTGCCATCCAGGCTGCACTCAGGACCAGATCCACTCAGCAAAAGAAATGCACCATCAGCCTCCAGATCACACTCTGCTGTAATTCTTGCCATGGACACTGCACATCTTGTATGCATGTCATGTAAGTGCAGCTCCCTGTGTTGTGACTGGTGGGCTTGATGCAAAGGGATTAGAGAAAAAACCAGTGCAGGATGATGTCAGAGGTGCATATAGGAACTGTAGAAGCTGGTTATTCTCTAGACCTTTCAAGAGTTCCACTTGGAAAAAACAGTGATGTCAATGTGCCCATAGAAACAAACCTCACCTCTCCTTAAGCTTTCTCTGGTTGTTTCCTCTTGGGCCAGGTAGTCTATTTCGAATTCTACTGTGCTTGGCAGAGTCATTTTCATGGCTGTCGGGGTTGCAGGCATCAATGTGGACTCAACGTTTGGCATATATTCACTGTGCCCTTTCGAAATGGCTGGTTTTTGCCTTTTTTTATCTGGATCATCCCTTCCTATGTTTCGAAGCATCACAAGAAAAAAAAATAGTCTTGTCTGTTTCTGGCTTCAGTTCAAAATGCTGGTTTTAACCTTGGCTGCCTTTACATTAAAGAAAAAATCCGCAGTCCTCCTTTTGTGGAGCCTTTCCGCATTTACAGTGTGCTCCCAAATGGCAACCATGTGATTGCTGAGAAGGGAAGTTTTTAATTTTCAAGGTTCCATAGAACTCAATGGAACAGCGTCATCTAGTCGTTGTTTTAATAGTGCAGCATCCTGACTTAAATAGATACTTCATTATTTCCAGATCTTTTTGAGATGGAATAACCAGGAAATACCTCTGGATGAGTCCTGGAGGTTGACAACATCATGAAAAGGACCTGCAAACTTCCATGAGAGAGCAATCTCAATAGCAGGATAAAAGCTGCATGTGAAGAAACCCCTTTAAAGCTCTGAATGGCCTGGGACAAGGTTACCTGAAGGAGCATCTGCTCTCATATCTATCTACCTAGACCCTAAGGTCATCATCCAACAGCCTCCTCCAGGTGCCCCCACCAAATGAGACCAGGCAAGGGGCCACAAGGAAGAGGGCCTTTTCAGTGGTGGCATCCAGTCTGTTGAGTGCCCTCTTCAAAGAAGCTTGCCTGGTGCCTATGGTGTTTTGGGCACCTTTTTATTCTCCTGGGCACTTTAAGTGGTGTATTAGTGCTTTTGGATATTTGCACTGTTTTATTTTGCTGCTGATGTTACATTGCTTCTCTGTGCTGCATTGTTTTTATCCCTTGGTGCTGGTTTTATCTTGTTTGATTATGTGATGTTTATTTATTCATTTATTTTGTGTTTTTTATTTACTTGTACACCGCCCAGGAAATTTTGGTTACTGGGTGGTCTAAAATAGCAATAAATTAATACATTTCCTGGAGGTGACCCCTCTGCATACAAACTAACCACATTTTTATCATACGACCTGAAGTTCCATCTGGGGGTCTACATATTCTTTCATAACTAAGGGGAACAATTCTGAGAGGGCAGAAAATGGCATTGCAAGAACCCCAGTCAAAGAGCATAAACCAAACCCCAACACTCAGCTCCTTTGCAACATAGTCAACATAATTAATAGGTATTAACTAAAATTGATTTAAGCAATGCAAGGTAAACTATGCAGAGAGTGCAGAACAAATGTGAAGGTTTCAAACTACTCTGTCATGCAACTAGACCATCGCTACATACACCACGTTCAGCATCTAAGACCCTCCTCCAGGTGCCTCCTTGGAGGGAGGCTCGGAGGGTGGCAACAAGGGAGAGAGGGCCTTCTCAGTGCTGGCCCCCCAATTATGGAATGATCTCCCCAATGAGGCCTGCCTGGCAGCCATATTGTTATCTTTTCAACGCCTGGTTAAAACTGCTCTCTTCTCTCAGACATTTGGCAGCATATAATGAGTTTTTAATCAGGTCCTGGATTGTCTTTGATCGATTGTTTAAAAATTGTTTTTAGATATATGTTGTCTCTGTGTGTGCTCTTTGTTTATATGTTTATATGTTTATATGTAAATGGTTTTGCACTTTGTATAATGTATTTTAATGGTTTTTAATTTCTGTGAACTGCGCAGAGAGCTTCGGCTGTGGGACGGTATAGAAATGTAATAAATGAATGAATGAAAATGAATCATCCCTTAATGCCAATCTCTGATTGGAAATCAAGATGTGTTTGAAATGAGCACTGTGCCAAAATGTCCCCCATCCCAATTTTGCAGCCACATTTACAAGCTGTGAACGCTGAGGTGCACTTTGGTGATTTTCAGGGGCAGGAGGGGTGAATTTTAGCAGCAGGAAGAAACTCACTGGCACTTCTCTTGCTCTTTGCTCGGCGGCTGCCATTTTGTTTTCCCCAGAATGTCCCTCGGAATGCTTTGGTGGGGACGCAAGAGAGGGTGTTCTTGGTGGCCACTCCCAGGCTCTGGAACTCCCTGCCGGGGAAGGCTAGGTTGGGCCCCTCCCTGCTGCCCTTCCACAAGCAGGCAAACACATTTTTATTCAGGCAGACCTTTGGCATATAAGCTGGTCAGTTGCTGAAGGGGGTTTAATTGGTTCGTGCTGTTTATTTCTTTTATTGTTGTTTTTAATTGTTTTTAATTTATTTGCACTTATGCTATGTTTTAATTAATATTTTTTTCTTATAAATGGATTATCGCTGGCCTCCTTGAGCACATGTTTTTGGCAGAAAAATATATTAACTAGATAATTTATATTTAATTTCTAAATAGATTTATTTAACTAGATAAATACATAAATTATGCTCCATCGTGGTGTAAAATTCTAAGGGGTATTCTGGGTAAACCTCCCATTCCTTGGCTTACCCAAAATGCCCCTTAGAATTTTATGCCATGATTTGCCTCATGTCTCCAAATGTCACCCCAACCTACCTCGCAAAAATGTGTCAGAAGAAGAGCAATTTCTCCCTGTCTTTTGCCCCCTCCCCAAAATAACAGCCCAGCATTCCAAATTTTGAGGTTTGGGTCCAGGTGTATTCAGTTCCACATCTTCTCTTCACTTTGACCCCTGCACATACTTATCAGAGTTGATGTTTCGCTGGTGGCTGTTAATGTGGCTTCAGTCTCCTGGATGTCTTCAGCCGCTGTGCTCCCAAGGGACGTCTCTGTCTTTTCTGGAGCATTGGTTGGGTTCCTTCTGTTACTTCTAGCTTGGGAGAGATTTTTGAGCTCTTCAACTGTAAAAGCCAATGTGTCAGTGGATTTGAGTCAGTCATGTAATCAAGCAAGATTAAGATGTGTGCACATTTCAGGTACTTTCATAGGCTGGGATCCTCAATATTGAGAAGGGTGGTGTATATACTGGCACAGTGTACAGTATAAATTACACCCTTCTGAGGCTCTCTGTACTGCAGAGTTCCCCAAAGTTGGGGTAGCCTCCAAAGTAGGGATGGCGGAGAATTCCGCTACAGACTCCAATGAGGCCGGATTCTTAGAATCTGCCCCCCCCCCCCGAGTCTGTGGCAGAACGGACCACTCACCTCCGCCACCCCGCGAAGTTCGCACCAGCTGGATCCTACCTGTCGCCACCAGATCCGGGTCCATCCGCTGCCAGACTGCGGACGCAAATGGCATCCGGCGTAGCAGACACCATTTGCGCCCCTGCTCTTTGCCATGACAGGCTACATAAATCTTTTTAAAAAAGATTTATGTAGCCTATCACTGCAAAGGGCAGGGATGCAAATGGCGTCTGCTACGCCGGATGCCATTTGCGTCTGCAATCCGGCAGTCCGGCAGCGGACGGACCCGGCCAGCAGCTCCACGGACTCACCGTGGAGCGGAGCTGGCCAGGGAGGATTCCGGGGGGGGGGAATGGATCGCCTCCCCCCTGTGGACCCCCCAGAGAACTCAGGTAGGTGGGGTTCGTACACCCCTACTCCAAAGCAGCTTCCAATCCAGTGCAAGGAACTGTGTTCAGACAAAGACATCAAGGAAGGCCCATTTCACGTGTAGCTTGGGTGAATACATAAATTGGCCATAGATTTGGACCTAGCTAGGGATGGATCAAAATTTTGTTTTTGCTTGCAAAACATGCAAGCATGCCCTGTTTGAAGCTCTGATCCCCAGTTCGGCACGTGGTGATGGCCACCAATTTGGATAGCTTTAAAACAGGGTTAGAAAAATTCCTGGAGGAGAGGGCTGTCAATGGCTACTACTTGATGGCTCTGTGCTACCTCCGATGTCAGAGGCAGTGAGCCTATGTACAATCGGGAGAGTTGCTGGGGAACTTGAGTGGGATGGTGCTGTTGCACTCATGTCCTGCTTGTGCATTCCTAGTCAACAGCTGGCTGGCCACTGTGTGAACAAAATGCTGGACTGGACTAGATGGACCTTTGGTCTGATCCATCAGGGATCTTCTTATATTCTTATGTGCAATGGCTACTAGTCCCGATGGTTATATTCAGGATCAGGGGCAGTGTGCGTCTGAGTACCATGTACTGGGAATGGATACACTATCCTGGATACACTATCAGAGTGCTCAGAGTTCTGTTCTGAATGGCAGGGTTGGCAAATATTCTCATATATAAGGAATGTGGAAGCAGGTGAACACCAGTTGCTGGGGAACATGGGTGGGAGGGTGCTGTTGCCCTCATGTCCTTCTTGTGGGTTTCCTGTGGGCAGCTGGTTGGCCACTGTGGGAACAGAATGCTGGACTAGAGGGACCCGTAGTCTGATCCAGCAAGGCTGTTCTTATGATCTTATGTTCTCATGATTTGCAAAACATCCCTAATTTGCACAAATTGGGAATTTTTCACAAATCAAACTGCGAATCAGGAACGAGATCAATGCAGGCACATGTTCGATAATTTACAAATATTTTCGGCAGACACGTGCTCACGCTTGTGTGGCACACAGCGCTGCTCCCATCCAGGGTAGCTATGCCTCCCCAGAAGTTGTTTGGACCATGCTAACTCCAACCAGCTATCAGTACTTCCCAGAGCAGCTCTCAGACACTGCTGGAACAATTAGCTGCTTGGAAGATGCTCCTACAATATTTGTTTCCTACATTGCTCCCTGGTCCTTTTCCCTGCTACAAGCTGATAGGATGGTTCTCACAGAGGATTCAACTATCAATGGTTACTAGCCATGATAGGTATGTATTACCTCCAGTATCACAGACACTTGCCTCTCAACACCAGTTGCTGTGGAACATGAACAGGAGGATGCTATAATTGGACTCATGTCCTGCTTGTGGGTTTCCCAGAGGCATCCAGTTGGCCACTGTGGGAACAGTATGCTGGACTAGGTGGACCTCTTATATCTTTGAGCAATCTTCCCCAACATGGTACCTTCCAGATGTTTTGGACCTCAACTCCCAGCATTCCTAAATAGCAGGCATGCTGGCCTGGGCTGATGGGACCTGAAGTCTAAAACATCTGAGGGCACCAGGACTGTTCTTGGCCGTAACTTGCATCTGGGTTCTACTTCTGCTTTTCCTACCTCTGCTTTCTCCCTGTTGGCCAATTCACCAGTAACAACCCTGTTTGTTTAGCCAAGACCATACTTCTGTACTTGCTCTGCCAGGCCACCCTTGCTATAGCCGTCGCCTGGACGTGAACCTAGCAAAGACGTCTAGCAACATGAACTCAGCCTTGGCGGTCCACATGACTGAGACATCTAGGGATGTTGCAAGCGCCCAACTTAGTCTGGGAGGCTGGCAAAATGCCTCACACAGGGCGCCTGCTCACCAAACTTCAGGGCACTGACGGGCCCGTCCAATGAGTGCCCTGGAGCTCAGCAAGTGGCCAGGAACAGCTTGGACTTGGCTGCCCAGTTGGCTTTCCTAGACCGCCAACCAGGCAGGAGGAAGAGGAGGTGGCTCCCCATCACAGGCACCCACCTGGATGCTTCCCATGCTCACCCCATCCAGTGAGCACCAGCCATTTTGCTGACTTTTTTTTTTAACAAAAAAAGGGAATTAAAAGAAACTGCACATATTTAATGATGTGCATTTTTTAAGCCCCCCCCCCTTTTTTTAAAGTCATCGAAAGGCAGGCACTCGCCGGGGTGAGTGCAGGCGTCGTGCCAAGCTCCTGGGGCCTCGAGCGCAGGTCAGGGGGGCGAGCGGGGGGCACTTCAGTGGGTGCCTGGAGAACCTGGGGTGGGTGGGTGGGGTTCGCACATCCTTAGCGATAGCAAGGAAGCAAAAGCCACACTTACTCACAAATTTCCTCCTGACAAAGAGGGCCTCCTGGGAACCATTAAGGATGTAGATTTGCAGGGTGTACTCTTTTGTGGGACTCAACCCCCCCACCGTAGCTTTCGCTGTTTTGGTTTTTAACATGACTTCCTGTTCAGAGTCACCTGTAACAGGCAGAAGAGGGGAATAATGATGGCAATCCAGAAACAGAGCTCAAAGTCTACTCCAGTCACACAAAAATCCACTCTTGGTTTCCCCCCAGAACCTTCTTCCATCTTTGCAGCCTGATTTAGAAAGAGATGAAAGAAGCCTTTGTGGTGTTGCTGCTATTAAACAGCTGGTAGTCAGAAACCCTTGGTGATCTCCTGCAAATCACCCAGAGATCTACTTGTAGATCCTGTTCTAACTTCTGCTCACCCCTGGCTTCAAGCTGCAAATGGTCATCAAGTGCCATTTTCCCCAGAATGAACCCTATAGCCCACCATTGCCATCTTCCAGGCTATACAAAATCCAAAAGAGAGATAGTGCCATTTTTTTATCATCAAGGTACATTTTTACACTGCCGCCTGAGGTTTAGACAGGGTTGCTGTCATTGAGAAATGTTCCCATTTTTAGAGTGATCCCTGATTGTCTAGGATCACCCATGTAATCAGTAAAGGAACCTGTGCTCTCACTTGCCCTTTGTGACGTCAGCACACCACTATATCTGATTGGCTACATAGTGTTGTTACACCATCATGCACAGTACATGATGCCTGATAGGCTGGGATCACTCCGTGAGAAATGAAATAGGAAAAAACAGATTAAGGATTTTTCAAGTGGAAACTGCCACTCCCCAAATCACTACATCTGAGGCAAAACAGAAACAAAAACTGGAGAATATTTGACTCAAGACTAAATTAGATGGAGGCTTGCTCTGATCCAGCAGAGCTGTTCTCATGCACATCACCTTTCCCATTTCACAGCAAACATGATGGCATGAAATATTAACACCTTTCACTGCCTTGTGAGCATCTGCATGTGTGTGTTTTTAAAAACCCAAATGTGATCAAACACTTGGGTTAATTACATCACAAGGAATCTACTTTACCCATCAGGAATTCTGTGGCATCCACTGAAATCTTGGAACCCATCCAGAATTGGTTTATACCTGATTTTACAAACCTATTATTGGCTTAAAATGCTGGAATGACAAGACTGCATATTTTCCATATTTGTGTGAATTAAAAAAGGGAAGGTTAACAGTATGAGCCTATATGGCACATGTTATAAATGGAAGGTCATTCTGCCATTGACCACAAGGAGAGCAGAGAGTAGTATGTGATGGTCAGTTTCACATGAAAGCACCAGAGACATTTATGCTAGGATGCAAAGGTGACCTTTGATCAGTGAAAAGGCCTTGCATAGGTTTGGTGGGGTTCTCCTTTTAAAAGAGGACTAAATTTTGAGGGCAGAAATGTGTATCTCCTGGGTGAAAGCACAGCAGTCTACTCAAATGTGCAAGAAAGCTATTCTTGTTTGGTAATAACATTCATGCTTGTATTATTAAAGACCCTATTCATTTTGTTGTTGATTCATTAAAATCACATTCATTTTGTTATTCATTTGTTAAATCTGCATTCATTTCATTAATCACATGTGTTTCTTCTTCTTCGTCTTCGTCTTCGTCTTCTTCTCCTCTCTCTCTCTCTCTCTCTCTCTCTCTCTCTCTCTCTTTCTCTCTCTCTCTCTTTCTCTCACTGTTGTTTTTGCCACTGTCTGTGGTGGAGAGTGGAGACAGCAGTGGAGCTAATGGAGATATCCCAAGGTGGTTTGCTGCCCGAGGCAAAATGGCACAACCTGTCTGCACCATAGAATCATAGAATAGTAGGGTTGGAAGGGGCTTACAAAGCCATCGAGTGACCCCCTGCTCAGTGCAGGAATCCAAGTCAGAGCATCCCTGACATTCGATGTACAGAAGTTAACTAGACTGGTGATGGAATCTTACTTCAATGCTGGCTGCCTATACTGTACTTGAGGGAAGCAGCCAGCCAGCTTATGGGGTACAGGGCAGGCAGTATGGTGAACATACAGCTCTCTTCTCCCACACCTCACCACCATTCCCTGCTCCCTGAGATCTACAACCTGAGGCAGCCACTTCATTCTGCCTAATGGTAGTGCTGGCCATGGGAGCTACTTTTGATAACTGCCTCATGGTGGCCACCATTTTAGTTTCCAGAAGGCCCCAGACTTTGTGTCATTCCAGGGCATTCTACAAAAATAAAATGGCAGTCCCCATGGGCAGCTGCAATTCTGCCCCCCCCCATGTCCTGAAATTATACAACATCCAGGACATTCTGGAAAAATAAAATGGCAGTGTTGAGGAGGACATCTTCTGCCCTTGAAGAAGGTAGGGCTCCCATCTCCAAATGAGTGATGAATGAGTAAAAATTGAGTGATGAAAGTGAATATCCCACTGGTATCCATTTGTTATTCATAGAATCATAGAAGAGTAGGGTTGGAAGGGGCCTATGAGACCGTAGAGTCCAACCCCCTGCTCAATGCAGGAATCCAAGTCAGAGCATCCCTGACAGATGGCTGTCCAGCCTCATCTTGAATGCCTCCAGTGTGAGAGAGCTCATCACCTCCCTGGGTAATTGGTTCCATTGTCATATTGCTCTAACAGTCAGAATGTTTTTCCTGATGTTCAGCGAGAATCTGGCTTCCTGTCACTTGAGCCATGATTCCATGTCCTGCACTCTGGGATGATCGAGAAGAGATTCTGGCCTTCCTCTCTGTGACAGCCTTTCAAGTACTTGAAGAGTGCTATCCCATCTCCCCTCAGTCTTCTCTTCTCAAGGCTAAACATGCCAGTCCTTTCAGTCTCTCCTCATAGGGCTTTGTTTCCAGTCCCCCGATCATCTTTGTTGCCCTCCTCTGAACCCTCTCCAGCTTGTCTGCATCCTTCTTAAAGTGCGGTGCCCAGAACTGGACACAGTACTCCAGATGAGGCCCAACCAGTGCTATTTTTGGCATTTGGTTCATAATAAATGAAAAATGAATTGAATGGGTCCCACAGGTCCAGCACAAGCACACAGCATACTGGGGCAAGCGTGGGACCACCTCTACTGCTGCCAGGCCCACCACTGGTGCTACTGTGGTGGTTGGCCACTTGCCTGCCCATGGCAGTGGCCAGTTAGGGATACATGGACTCACCACTGCCCGGTTTTGTGGGGCACTCGCTGAGCTGCTGTCAGCACAGCTCACTCCCCACAGACCCAATCGCTGAGCCTCTTAGCTCACCCTTCACCAAGCAGCTGCATGCCCGGCAAGCAGGTCCAGCAGCTGCCTATCCTCTTAGCGAGCCACCGTTTGGCTTAAAAATGGCAGTTTGGGGATTTCCAGGAATCTAATGCTGCATAAATGGTGGCCATAAAGGGGCCATTTACACAACATTATAGGCTGTTGGGGATTCAAAGACTGCCCTGCCTCTTTCAACCCCCTTGGCTCCACCTCTTGCGACCCTCTTGGCATTGTCTCTGCTGACCTGAGGGTCAGCAGTCTCAAGGACTGCTCCACCAGTCAAATTGGCCAAGAGCCTCCACTGCTGGAAGAACAGGTTCTGCTGGCCTTCTTGCTCTCAGGATTCCCTTTTTGCCCTGCTGAGAACTCCAAAAGCCAAATCAAAACACAGACAAGAGGCTTTTATTCCACGGCTTTAATCCATTTACTCTAATGAGGTATACAGATGCAAATTGCTAGTGACTCCCAGACTACAAAGGAAAAGCCTTCAAGGAGTTCAAAGGGGGCCACCGTTTGGGAAAAGGCAGCAAACTATCCTAATTTAAGGGGTGGGAGGGGAAGAGCTCCCTCTCTCCCGTGACACCTCTAGATGCAGCTGTTGACGCCGAGCCAATCGGGCAGACTGCCTAAGCTCTGCCCCTGCCATCTCCTGCTTGTGTCTGCGTCTGCACCTGGCATCTAAGAGTTCAGGTTCTCCTGCCCCCGCTTCCCCCTGTCCGTTATCTATCACAGGGATGTGAGAAGGGGGGCTCTCTCCATCCAGCTGTTCCTCTGAAGCCTGGGAAAGTTCCTCCTCCATGTTTTGCAGCTCTTCCTCAGAATCTGAACTGCTCTGCCACTCTGTGTGCTCAGAGGCAACCCTGACACTTATGGCCCTAGTTGACTGCAGTCCTCTGCTAGGAGAACAGCTCCTTATTGGAGAATATTTCAGCCAGCACATCCTGCCATGCACCATCCAAGGTCCTGCCTTGTCTTCTGCTTTGTCCTCCTTGTCTGATGTGACCCAGAACAGACAGTGAGCACTGAGTTGCAGTCTGCTTCCCCCAGGCCTTATTCCTGGTCAGGATACAAAGGTGGAATAATGAAGCCCAGGGTGTCAGATAGTTTGGGTGCATGGCTTCCTGCTGCAGTCAGTGGCACCACCACCAAAATTATGGGTGGGCAGCCCACTCATTTATCCACAAAAAAGCCAGGGGGGGAGGGCCCACCAATGGTACTCTGCCTGTCCCTCCCCCCACAAAATCCTAGAGCCATGTCTGGATCCACATTGAGTTCAATTCACTGCAAAACCTGTGCACATCCCTACTCAAAACCTGTCTCCTTCCAGGAAGAACCAAACCCAACCTCCTCAGTTATGTACCTGCCATGGGCTTCACACGAACTTTGTACCCATTGGTGTTCCCTTCTGTTTCTTTCCATTTCATCTGCAACCTGTCTTCTGATAGGACTGTCAGCTTCAACCGGTTTGACCCTGGAGGAAAAACATCGACACCTTTTAAACTGAAGGCAGGAAGTTACTTTTGGAGGGCGGAGCACTCTGGTATGGACACAAGAGCACAAAATTGCATGCACCAGGACATCAATTGTGAATGCACACTTAAGTGGCTATTTGCCCTGCAGATGAATCCAGGACCCTCACGCAGGTTTTGAGGTTCAAAAGAATACTTGAAGATGCCCAGTTTCATGCATTCACCCCCACATCAAGTCACATGATTCTCATCTTGCACCTCGGTATTTCATCCTAAGCTGCGAAGCCGGGGGGGTGGGCAGGGGAGTAATATACGTATGATTTTGTATTCTGAGGGTGGTGTACAATCAATAGTAAAATGAAAATGAAAACATAAAACAAGAACAAAATTAAAGCTCAGAAACAGCAGCTGTTAAACCAATAAAATGCCATAAAAATAAATCGATCATAAAACAGGCAGAAATCCCTGGGCAATTTTTAAAAAAGAAGTCTTGATATGGCAGCAAACAGATGCAAAGTGTACATCAGGCAAGCCTCTCTGGGTAAGGCATTAAACACCTCCAGACCCTAGCATGCTAAAGGAACAACTCAAACAAGTCTCATTTTGAGAGGGCAGGTGCCAAAATAATCCTGATCTCCCTCCATCTATCGTCCCAAAAAGATGGGATGCAGGGTAGGGCCACACATGAGCAGAAATCTGGAGCTGCCACTGACTGAAAAGACAGTCCTGTGTCATTTCTCTCTGTAATGTGTCATTCACCTTACCCTGTGTCCTGATGTCATTGACCAGAATGGTACTCCGCCCCCACCCACTCACCAGCAGCGGTCAATGATGTGGGGAAATACACAGCATGATGGTGTCACAATATGGGGTAAGTGGAACTACACAGTATGCACAGAGTGGGGAACTTGACTTGGGACTGCTGTTTTTGACAGCAGCTCTGTGTTGCTGATAGCTGATGATTCCACACACAGAGTTCAGTCTCTCCTACAAAACAGGATAACCAGTGTCATGCCAAGAATTCCAAAATATCTCTTTACATTAAATGTTTTGGAAAGATACAACAGTCCTGGAGATCCTGGACTCTGCTGAGCAAGCAGCTATAGCTGGCAGCTTCAAGGCCACCTGTTCAAAAAATGCAAAACTTGAGACAGTGTAAGTAGGGATGTACGAAACACTTACCTGGTTTCGTCCAGGGACATCTGCGGTGGGGGGGAGGCACTCTGTCCCTCCCCCTGAAATTCTCCCTGGCCGGCTCCACTCTGCAGTGACTCCGCAGAGCCACCGGCCGGGGCCGCCCACAGCTGGACAACCGGCCGTTGGGCTGTGCAGAGACGCAAAAGGCGGCCGCCATAGCCGCCATTTGTGTCCCTGTCATTCGCCATGATAGGCTATGTATATATTTATGTAGCCTATCATGGCAAAAAAAGGGAACGCAAATGGTGGCAGCTACGGCGGCCGCCATTTGCGTTCCTGTTTTTTTACAGTGATAGGCTATGTAAATATTTACGTAGCCTATCATGGCGAAAGACAGGGGCACAAATGGCATAGCGGCTGCCATTTGCACCCCTGTCTTTTTCAGTGATAGGCTACGTAAATATTTATGTAACCTATCACCGCAAAAAAACAGGAACGCAAATGGCAGCGGCTACGGCAGCCACCATTTGCGTTCCCTTTTTTGCTGTGATAGGCTACGTAAATATTTACGTAGCCAATCACAGCCTCCGCAGGGACACAAATGGCATCACTGCGTTAGCCGTGATAAGCTATGTAAATACTTACTTATTTATCAATAATGATGAAGCAAATGGCGGCCACAGATGTAAAGGTAGGTGCTCCATTTTGCGCGCCTTTTGCAGGGTGGTGGGGCGGGGGGCTTTGTTCTGCCGCGGATTTCGGGGGGCCGAATGCACTGGCATTTGGCCTCACTGAGATCCATGGCGGAATTCTCCAACCTCCCTAAGTGTAAGTAACAGCTCCCAACAGCCTATAGCTCAGCAAGAATAGTAGGTGCTTGCTTGTACCAGTTCTCTTCTGTGTAGGGAGGCAGGCTACTGAATCATTTTGGGTTAAAACTCTTACTACCAGTCAGTAACTCAGCCTGAGGAGGTGACAGATAGATAGATGATAGATAGATAGGACAGACAGACAGGATAGATGGATGGATGGATGGATGGATGGATATGGTAGACAGATAGATGATAGACAGACAGACAGACAGACAGACAGACCGTCAGACAGACAGACAGACAGACAGACAGACAGGATAGATAGATAGATAGATAGATAGATAGATAGATAGATAGATAGATAGATAGATCGATCAGACAGACAGACAGACAGGGTGGATGGATGGATGGATGGATGGATGGATGGATGGATGGATGGATGGATATGGTAAACAGATAGATGATTGATAGATAGATGATAGATAGATAGATAGATAGATAGGACAGACAGACAGACAGACAGACAGGATAGACAGACAGGATAGACAGACAGACAGACAGACAGACAGACAGAGAGTGATGATAGATAGATAGATAGATAGATAGATAGATAGATAGATAGATAGATAGATAGATGGATGGATGGATGGATGGATGAGAGATTTATTACAATCATAGATCAGCACAGGAGAGGCATTTTCAACCTTCTAGATTTGGGCGGGGGGAACTGCATAAATGCTGGGAAACAAGCTGCAGTTGGGAAATGAGGGTGGGGCCAGGTGTAGGGTGCATGGCCTTCTGGGGAACCCTGGACGATTGAACTGGGAGCCCCGGGGTGCCAATTTTGGCCCACCTGAGGTTTTGCATTCCTGCCATTAGTGCTCCATGCAGATGGGAACTCTAATCATGCGTGGCTCCCAATCTCATGAAGCATCACACAGCTGTACGCACATGGGCGCCCCTTTGCACACCTGTGGCTCTGTGTGTGTGGGTATCAGGGTGGACACTGAGCCCATAGAATCCCAGAGTAGTTCTGATTCTGAGGAAGAGGAGTCGCTCCTGGGAGGGGAGCGCGCTCCTCTTTCCCAGGGCCAACAGCTGACGGAGATTCCTCCCACCAGCATTCCTAGATTAGATAGCAGTCCAGGGAGTGACCGAGCGCGGGAAGTAGACTTGATGGACGCGCGACGCCGACGCAGAGAGCGGTGCCAAATGGAGGGCGCAGAAAGGAGGCGTAGTGCCCGGCTGGCGCGCAAACAACGGCTGCGCCCAGAGGATCCAAGGGAAAAGGGGAGGGACTCTCCCTAGACCTTAAGTTCAGGGGTCTGCCAGTAATTCCCTTTCAAACGGGAACCAACTGTTCCAACTTAGGGCATAGGTACTCTGCTGCTCAGATCTAGTTGCTACCTGTAGAGCTGTTAAGTTGTAAAAGAAGAATAAAGCTTTGAAAGGAATCCCTTTGTCTGTGTCTGGACTTGGCTACTGGATTAGACTGAGAGAGGCCTCCAAGGAGCCCTTGACAGCGGGTCAGGGCCAGTGGGGGAGGGGCCAATAGCATGATCGCATGCAGGGGAAGGGGTAAAAGGGGCTCATGTGCAGAAGTGTTGCAACTTGATTCAGCCTTGACAGTAGAAATTGTTGTTGAGCGTGCTGATAGCACTGGGGAAGCTACTATGGTGGGGAAGCTTCACGCTTCCCCAGTGGTTGTCCTGAGCTAAAAGTGATGTAAGCAGAGAGGCTGGTGGCTCCGGTGTCAGTGGGGTGGTGACTGCACTCTTGGTTTCAGTCAGATCCAGTGCTTCAGAACTTGGAGAGCTCCTTTAGACTTCTGTCTGGTTCTGACTGAACCCCAGAGCAGATTCACCACCCCACTGACATCAGAGCCACCAGACTCCACTGTACGTTCATAGCAGACCGGCCCACCAGCCTTGTATGCCCCCCGCCCCACTCCCAGGTGCTTGTTATGCCCTCTGACTTTGGAGCCTGTCTGGCGCTGCGAAAGACAAAGGAGCTGACGGTGTTGTTTGTTGAGCCTTGTCTATGGAATTCACGTTCTGCAGATGTGATGTCCACTTAAACATAGTTATATTATTATACATTGTTATATTAAACTATACAGTTCCCTGGCAGGGCTCTTAATGCAGGCCTCCAACAGGGTTTTTCCTAGCCTAGGGGTGGGCAGCACACAGCACCAGAGCCAGCGTGGTGTAGTGGTGAGAGTGCTGGACTCGGAGCCGGGAGATCTGGGTTCTAGTCCCTACTCAGCCATGGAAGCTCACTGGGTGACTTTGGGCCAAACACAGACTCTCAGCCCAACCCACCTCACAGGGTTGTTGTTGTGAGGATGAAATGGAGGAGAAGGAGGACTATGTACGCCGCCTTTGGGTTCCTTAAGGAGGAAAAAAGGCAGGATATAAAATGAAATAAATAAACACTCAGGCTGCAGCCACCCCCCTTGGTCTTTTTTGCATCCTCCGCTCCCCCACCACTGAAATTTTTATCAAGAATAGGGCAATTTTGCTTTATAAGAAGACATGCGGGAAGCACTGCCTTCCTTATAAAAAAAAATCATGTTTCTGGATGCCTCCAGGGAGTGCAGTTTTGCTTGTGCACCTTGCTTTAAAGCAAAATGGACCTTGGACCCACCTCAGTTACCCACCTCTGGCCTAGGAAAAAGTGGGAGAGGGAACTCTGGAAGCCGGGTTATACTTAAGGGGGATGACAGTACACAGTCAATTCGCTGTACCTAATCCAACAGATTGCCAGTCAACCAACTAGGCACGATACATGTTTGGTGGGCCTCATTTAGACTGGTGGCCCTGCCCAGGAGAAGCATAGGCCTGCTAACAGTCCATCATGTGGTGAAGCTGTTCCTGGACTGCACCAAGGGCGAGTGCAGATGGGTGCGCATTGCTCATATGCTCAAACAGATATGACTTCCTTACAAAAAAACAGACTACCAGCCCATCTAGTCTGCCATTGTCTAATTTCACTGGCTGCAGTTCCCCAGGGCCTCCGTAAGAATTCTTTCCCAGCCATGCTGTCTGGGATCCTTTTAACAGGAATTGCCAAATATTGAACCCAGGGCTTTCTTAAGGTGGCCACTTGGGAATTGCCAAAAAAGAGGAAATGCATCACCAGAAAAGAGGACAAAAGAGGACTGTGATTTGCATAAAATATGCATATGCTAATTTATATGTACAGATGCAAATTTAGAAATGATTCCTATGATTTACAGCTCAGACAGCTCATCTCTTCATACTGTGCAAGACTGTGACCAGGTGACCTGTGTGCCTCCCTGTCTGCTCTGCTGCCAAGGCGTTAACTGTTGATGGGTAACAGTTCTTATGGTTGATTGCCTATAAACCGGAATTGGACAGGGCACCCCTTCAATGGAGGACACCTTCAAATAGAGAACGGTCCTCTGGCAGCCCTTCAAACAGAGGGTTGCCCTCTGGAACAGACGACAGATGGCCACCCCAGGTCACCTTCTGCATGAAAAGCGTGTGCACTCGACTGAGCTACGGCCGCTCCTCTCTCTCTCTATCTACACACACACACACACACACACACACACACACGCAAGAAATGACCAGGTGTATCAGAGCTCTACAATGCAGCCTCCATGCCTCTGAAAAGTTCTCATGCAAGCGCAACCAGAACAGAACATCAGTGGTCCAACGGGACATAACAACGGGCTCAGTCCCACATCTGTGTGCTTTAACCTTTTGGAGACAGCCTTTCAGCTTCCTGTAAGGAAATTGTTTCATGGGGGGAAACAAAGCCGAGATTCACAGGCTGTCCTGGCCAAAGCAGAAATGAAGGGCCTTCCATTCCCTTTTAAAGATGTGGAAGAGATTTCAGAGGTCCCGGTTGCATCGCCAAGCTGGAGCAAACACAGGGACGGCAAGCGGAGAACAACAAGGGGATTCATTTCCTGATCAAACAAGAGGCTGTTTCGAGTCAGCGTGCTCTGCCCAGCCCTCAGCTGTCACTCGGGGATCCCCAAAATGAGGAGACAAGAATGTTGGCAGCTAAATATGAAAATGAAGAGTTTATCTCATGTCCCCTCATATCCGGGATGCAAATCAGCAGTGTCCCCTTGAAAGGGTCCATTGTTAGCGTGCTGCGCAGCTGTGTTATTGTCACCTCGCTGTGCAACAGGCTTGTGAAAACAAGACGGGAGAGGGGCCAGGTAGGAGTAACATGTAATGAGTAAATATCACAAGCAAAATGAGTGGGCAGTGGGCTTTACTTTGCATCTCCTACTCTCAAAAAAGCCTGTTTCCCCCCTCCAAAGATGTAGGCCCTGCTGCGGTAGTAAATCTGTGCCTTGGCTGTACCACTTCAGACTACACATGGGGCTTACCTGGTTGGATGCTGATCCGTGGGGGCAGGGCATGGGGAGGAAACCCACCACATAGGAAACTCGTATCTGAGGGAGAAGAGTTCTAGCCTAGCCTTCTTGCTAACTTTGAAGTTTTTTAGGTTTTCCATAGGGGCGCATTCCGTCATGTACATCTCCCTGACCAGCTCAGGCAGAAAAGCTGACTTCTATGGGTCATACTATCAGGGCTAGCATCAAAGGTAGGCATGGTTGGGCACCTGCCAAGGGCCCACACCCCAGCAGGGGCTCACTGACAAGATCCCCCTGGAGTTGCTCCTCCTCTTCACCACTGCAACCTGCTTGTTCACCTGCCTCTCACTCTGGTCTAGAGAACAGAGGTGATGAAAAGGAGGAACAGTAGATGCCATGGCCTACTTGCTCCCTGGCTCTCTGCCTGGTGGGTAGGCAGGAGGTAGCAATCCTGAGGAAGAGGAGGAGAAGCAGTAGCAGCTGGTAACTATGGTGGTGAGAAGGTACACTCACTGTGGGAGGGGCGCCAGTGAAGGCACCTTGCCCAAAGGCCCACAGCACTGCTTCCTATCTATCCATCCTATCTATCTACCTACAGTGGCTGGCAGCAACTGAGGCAGGGGTCTTTTCCATCACCTGCAACGACATGGTCTTTTTTAACTGCAGATGACAGGATTTGGAGCTGGGACTTCATGCCTGCGAAGCGTGTGCTCTACCACTGAGCTACAGTCACTTTCCAGACACACAGCAGAACTAGGCCTAGGTCACAAAGCTCATTCCATTGCTCACTAGCAGGCTTGCTTGTCATGGCCATACAACAAGAATATGTTGAGCCTTTAAGGCAGGGCTCTCCAACATGTTGCCCACGGACACTTGGCACCCACCACGCTCCCTGCCCCTCCTGGCTTTTATCTTATTCCTTAATATATCTATTTACTTTAAAAATAATAACTGGGAAGCTGTCATGTTGCAAAGTGAAGCGCTGCCCTCCAGCGTCATCTTTATTTGGTTTCAAGAGAGTGTTTTTTGTGTTTTGGAGCTCTGCCTTGTACTTCGAAGCTTGGCCAGTTTACTTTTCTTTTAGCCTCACCAATTTGCCTTCTGGGAAAGGAGGGTTTTGCGACCGGCCACGCCCAACATGGCAGCCATTTTATGGGAGCGCCCACAGCACTCTCTCGACATCCCAAATGTGGTCTCCAGTCCAAAAAGGTCGGGGACCCCCTGCTTTAAGGCAACCTAGTGCCAGCAATGAGAGAATGTATGAATCCACTTCTTGGCAAGCGTGCCAACTTGGCAGTCCAGCCCCACATCATCACAACATGTAGCACAACACCTAACACAACTTTTGAAAAAAAAGAAAAAAAAAGAGTCGGATTTCTCCTTACCTTGACCACACACCTGCAATGTGATGTGACTCGCAAGCATTATGCAGGAAATCCAGAGAGGACCACGAGCCAGCATGATGACCTGGGCGTGTGCAAAAGAGAGCATCAGGATGATCCGGTGCATCCGCACTTGGCTACAGGATCGGACTCCAAGAGCGCTTATCAGTGGGACCTTCTCAAAACTGGGGAGAGGTAACGAGCGGGGTACCGCAGGGCTCGGTCCCGGGCCCAGTGCTCTTCCACATTTTTATGAATGACTTGGAGGAGGAGGTGCAGGGAATGCTGATCAAATCTGCGGATGACACAAAATTGGGCGGGATAGCGAATACCATGGAAGACAGAAACAGAATTCAAAGAGAATTTGGACCTTGAATGGGACCTTTGAATTTGGACCTTTGAATTTGGACCTTTGGATAATTGGACCTTTGGATAATTGGACCTTTGGATAATTTGGACCTTTGGACCTTAATTTGGACCTTTGGACCTTTTAATTTGGACCTTTGTCCATTTTGGACCTTTGGACCTTTGGACCTTAATTTGGACCTTTGGATAATTTGGACCTTTGGATAATTTGGACCTTTGAATTTGGACCTTGAATAGGACCTTGAATTTGGACCTTGAATGTCCCTGAATGGGACCTTCTCAAAACTGGGGAGAGGTAACGAGCGGGGTATCGCAGGGCTCAGTCCCGGGCCCAGTGCTCTTCCACATTTTTATGAATGACTTGGAGGAGGAGGTGCAGGGAATGCTGATCAAATCTGCGGATGACACAAAATTGGGCGGGATAGCGAATACCATGGAAGACAGAAACAGAATTCAAAGAGAATTTGATAGGCTGGAGCGCTGGGCAGAAAACAACAGAATGACATTTAATAGGGATCAATGCCAAGTTCTGCACCTAGAAAAAGAAACCAAATGCACAGTTACAAGATGGGGATACTTGGCTCAACTATACAACACGCGAGAAGGATCTTGGAATTGTTGTCGATCACAAGCTGAATATGAGCCAACAATGGCTGCAAAAATATGCTATTTGGGGCTGCATTAATAGAAGTAGAGCTTCCAAATCCCGGGAAGTACTAGTTCCCCTCTACTCAGCACTGGGTAGGCCTCATCTGGAGTACTGTGTCCAGTTCTGGGCACCACACTTTAAGAAGGATGCAGACAAACTGCTCTTCAAGAACCAGAAAGGTTGTCACAGAGAGGAAGGCCAGGTATCTCTTCTCGATCATCCCAGAGTGCAGGACACGGAATCATGGGCTGAAGTTACAGGGAGCCAGATTCCAGCTGAACATCAGGAAAAACATCCAGACTGTTAGACCAATACAACAATGGAACCAATTACCCGGGGAGGTGGTGGGCTCTCCCACACTGAAGGCATTCAAGATGAGGCTGGACAGCCATCTGTCAGGGATGCTCTGACCTGGCTTCCTGCACTGAGCAGGGGGTTGGACTCAATGGCCTTATAGGCCTGTTCCAAACCTACTATACTTTGGTTCTATGATTTTATGAGGACAACAAAGCACCTTTTGCCTGAGAAAATGCCCTCAACAACAGTACTTAATGTCTGAGGTGAATATCTGAGGTTCATGCCTGCCTGGAAGTCAAATGTTGGATGTGGTTACTCTGTGTTGAGAGTTTATTTAGGGAGCAATCTTATGGCCGCTCGACAGCGTTTGGGTGCCTTGGATGCTGTGGATCTCCTCCTCCAAGCTGGTAGTCAGATCTACACATGTGGAAGAAGAGAGCTGATGATGGATCTTCACTCCCCTCCCAGCCACCACAGAAAGCTTCTCTTATAAGGTCACGACTGTGCCCTCATAAGGGAAGTCAGAAATGAAGAAAAGGGGATGTTCCTATCTAGCTGCTTTTTGTATTTTAAATGGAGGAATGGAAGCGAAATTGCCTCCATCCTCCTCTTGCCCTGCCTGGGATCTTGCCGGAAGGGCATAGGGCAAGCAGAGGACTCCGAACCCAGAGCCCGCTGTCTACTGGGAGAGCAACCTATAGGATTGTGCCCTTAGTAATTTAAGGAGGGTTCAACATATGCTCATTTTATTTCCTGATGCCTGCAACATGACCACTTGGATGAATGAGGCATCATACACCATAAGCATCTAAGCAGCTTCACATTTATTGTAGGGCAGTAATTTAACATCATGAAGCAAAGATCTATCTCAGGTGTATGAAGGTTCTCCATAACGGAGGCCTGTGTGAAGCCTTGGTAAGCACATTAAGACCTCCAATGTTTTGCACTGCAGTTTGTAACATGGCCTCAGTAGTCAGTACTTCACAGAAGGGACTGGTGATTGGTAGGGCTGGGTGATTTTCAAGATTTCGTTTTCATGTTAGTGTGATACAAGTTCTATCCCATTTCATGCTAAAAAAAAATCCCATTTGCTTTCCAGCCCACATAACATATGCACTTCTTCGGCTGGAGACAAATGGCACAGAGCCAAAATAGCAGCATATTTTATCTTAACATTCTTACTGCCAGACTTAGGAGAGGCAGTTCAACTTTTTAGAATGGGGGGAAAAAACTGCACAAATGCTAGGAAATGGGGGAAAAACTGCACAAACGCTAGTCTGTGGCCACAGGGAAAGGCCAGAAGTGGGAGGCATGGCCATTTCGGGAACACCAGATGGCTGGATTGGGACCCCAGGCAGGCCAGATATGGCCCCCAGGACTCAGGTTCAACACCCCTGCTTTACATATATAGCCATGTATAGTTTATCCCAATCCTGTGACTTCTGAATCTCTCTTCGTTGTTGTTTTTTTAATGAGTTACTGGCCTCTTGATCTTTAATTAATGACTTCTCTGACTAAAGAGATTCATGAATTTATTATTTATTATTAGTACTGCACACTCTCGTTGACACGTTGAATTCACAGAAAAAGCATTTTGTGCCTTGAGACAGACAGATACAATAACTCCCCTTCTAGCAAAACTGGTAATTCCCTCTTATCATGTCAGTTTCTAGTTGGCAAGAAGAAGAACAGGGGAGGTGAGGAACAGTCACTTGCCCTTTGAAGCTAGGATCTGGTAAAAAAAATGCTGTAAGAAACAATGAGTGGGATGCCCTCGAAATAATAACACAGTGTCAGTCAATGAGTTCCTTTCCCCATTTTGCTTTCAGGAAAGGAAGCACTTGCAGGGGCTCTTATTCAAAGTTCAAATTGAATATCAAAAAGAATGTCAGTTTGGTGCTCTGACATTTCATTTCATATGAGAGCCACTGAGCATGATCCAATAGTTACCAACTATCAAATCATAAAGATGGAAGGCATCCTGGAAGATCATCTAATCTGACCCCCACCCCCCTGCTCAAGGCAGGATCTGTAGTGCATGATGCAACTTCAGCTTCCCTAACAGATAGCTGTTCAGCCTCTGCTTAAATACCTCCAGTGAAACACATCCAGCAAAGGACAGCCCTTCACCTCCCATGGCAATCTTTTTTGCTCTGTCAAACAGCTCTGCTAATTATTAGAAGTGTCTGCAAATATTTAGCTGAAATCTGCTTCCTTGCCATTTCCACCCATTGGGTCAAGTCCTGCCCTTTGTAGCATAAGAACATCAGAACAGCCATGCTGGATCAGGCCAAGGGTCCATCTAGTCCAGCATTCTGTTTACACAGTGGCCAACCAGCTGCCCATGGGAAACCCACAAGGAGAACATGAGTGCAACAGCAGCCTCCCACCCATGTTCCCCAGCAACTGGTGTATATAGGCATACTGCCTCTGATACTGGAGGTAGCATATAGTCATCAGGCCTAGTAGGCATTGGTAGCCTTCTCCTCCATGAATTTGTCTAACCCTCTTTTAAAGCCATCCAAATTGCTGGCCATCACTGCATCTTGTAGTAGCGAATTCCCATAGTTTAACTCTGTGCTGTGTGAAGAAGTCCTTCCATCTATCTGTCCTGAATCTCCCAGCAATTAACTTCATGGGATGTCCTCAGGTTCTAGTATTATGAGAGAGGGCGAAAAATGTCTCCCTAGCCACATTCTCCGCATTCTACATAATTTTGTACACCTCTGTCATGTTTCCCTTACCTTCCTTCTTTTCAGGCTAAACAATCCCAGCTGTTGTAACCTTCCCTGGAGTTGCTCCAGCCCCTTGATCATTTTAGGTGCCCTTTTCTGGACCAGAAGACCAGTCTGCTCCATCTTCTCTGTGACAGCCCTTCAGATACTGAAGACAGCTGTCACGTCTCCCCATAATCTTCTCTTCTCTGGGCTAAACATATCCAGCTCTTTCAACCATTTCTCATAGGACTTGGTTTCCAAACTTCTCCTCATAGGACTCTGTGTTGGGCTCTCGCAGAATATAATCCCAACGATGTTACATAACAAGCATACATGACTGTCAAAAAGCTTTCTGTAGAAAAGGCGGATACCCTTCGCACATACTATGATAAATGCGTGGCGTGGAAGGCCACTGCATTCCCACCTCTTACACATGCCCAATGTAGCTACCAAAAGAGCCTACAGGGGTAGAAATTGTGCACACATCAGTATCGGCTAAGTTGTACACATGTCAACGACATTTGAACAAGCAACAACACTGTCTTTCTCCTGCCAGGATTCCTGATGATGCAGGCAAAGCCAGAGTTGTAGGGCAAAACCTCTGGAGTGGGCTAGATGGGCAATTAAAGGGTTGAGAGAAGGATTGGTTTTGAACCCTGTCAACACATATCCACCAATGGGCATGGCAACCACACGGCCCAGACCATTTGTGTGTTCTGCTTGTATAAGAAGGGGCCCTAGGTGCATCCCAACAGAAGTACCTATGTAGAGCCCTTCGTGTGATAGGGGATCCTCAGTCAATCTGCCCCCTTCCCTTGATGTGGAGAAGTTCCATGCTCATATACTGATGCAGGTGCAGGGCGCCCTGCACATCTGCAGAACATGGGCAATGGGGGAGTAGCCACTGAGTGCAGCAGGAGAGGCCGAGCTAGGCTGCACAGCCCTGCAGCCCCTTGTTTGAACACATGAGGGGGGTTGCAAGAACCCCCACAGTCTGAGCTGGCATAAAGCAGGTTCCTGTGTTCCTTCCATAGTTTTTCTTTTCTCTCCCCGCCCCACACTGATAAAGGTGCAGGAGCCCTGCCCTCCTGTGCATCTCCTTTCCCACTTTCCATCTGCAAACAATTTCACCCACAGCCATGATCCAGAGTAGGCAGGGCTGCACTGCCCATTTCTTTTCCAGACCCTGCTTGTATGTCTTGAAGAGCGGCTTGACCTGCACATTAGGAAGTGACCATTTTTATCTCCATGCTGTGAAAAACTTCATCTGCCGATGCCCACAAATCAAGCTGTAAACGGCATCAGAGCAAGCAAGGCCAGTTTATTTTCTGGCCAGTTGGCATGTGAGCACACAAAGACACAACATTTATTGTGGGTAGTATCTAATGTCAAGGGGCTGCGGTGGCTTAGTGGTTAAGACGCTGAACTGCAGACCGGAAGGTCGGCAGGACAGCAGTTCGAGACCCGAGTGCCGCGTGACGGAGTGAGCTCCCGTCTTCAGTCCTAGCTCCTGCCAACCTAGCAGTTCGAAAGCAAGAAATTGCAAGTGGATAAATAGGTACCGCTTTGGCGGGAAAGGTAACAGCGTTCTGTGCACCTCGGTGTTCAGTCATGCCGGTCACATGACCACGGAAGCGTCTTTGGACAGCGCTGGCTCTTCGGCTTAGAAATGGAGATGAGCACCACCCCCTAGAGTCGGACACGACTGGTTGGGGACACCTTTACCTTTTTTTATCTAACGTTAGGCCTACTTAGAGTAGACCCATTGAAATGAACGAGCCTTTGGTTAATCCTGACTAAGTTAGGTCCCATTCATTTCAATGGATCTACTCTAAGTAGGACTAACATTGGATACTACCCTTTTGATTATCTCTTTTTTTTTATAACTCCCTCAAGTTGCTCTGTCTTTCTCTCTTTCAAGCACACCCTGTAACAGCCAATGTTGGTCCTATGTAGAGTAGACCTATTGAAATAATTGGGATTTGTTAGTTGTGACTAGACATCTCATTCATTTCAATGGGTCTACTCTATGGGGGACTAACATCGGAGACTAACCCCCCCACCTCCCCACCCCCCACATATTCTCCTTGTATGTTGGTAGTGAAGGTCACATTTACACATCTGGAGACACCAAATGCCACTTAGGTCATTTTCTGGCTAAACACCAAAACCAGCGAGCCACTCAGCACCCAGTTTAGCCAGTATAATCCAGATTGTGGTCAGTGTGTCAGCTGAGTACAGGTCAGCCTTGCCAAAAAGAAAAGAAAAAGTCCCTGCCAGACACAATAGGTTTAGATGACTCAGGCAAGCAAGTCAAGCCACAGACTACAGAGGAAGACGATACTTCTACATCCACGAACTAACTTAACCTGGAGAGAAATTCCTGTGTGACACCCACTAAGACAGCCAGTCAGAGCCTTAAAATGAGGAAGGTCAATCCCACCAGCATTCCCAAATGCATTTTGACTCACCAAAATCCTGCCTCTCTGTGCCCTTCTCTGATGCCCAAGAGATGAAAATCTCAGAATTCCTGCAGCTAGTTCAGCCTGACCCCTGATTATGTGTGCGTTGCTGAGGACTTGGGGTATGACTGAGGCTGCACACTCAGTTTGCATGGGCCCCTGGCCTGCTGGGTAAACTGAAAGGCCACCCTAGCAGATGCTCAGCATAGCAGAGGTGGGCGAGCTATCTTTGCAGGCAAGTTCACATACCTGGCTTTCTGTTGCTGATCTTCTCATCGGGAAGAACCTAGCAAGCTTCAGAAAATGCCCTGGGGTTCCCCAGAACACACTTTGAAAGCAACTATTTAGAGAAAGGGAATGAGAATCATACGGGCTCCCCTTCCTCCACTGCAGGTCTCAGTGAGCCACAACTAATGCAAATTGGATGGTGGCTGCCAGAATGCTGAGGAGGGCCAGAAAATCGGAGCACATGATGCCTGTTCTGTGCCAGTTACATTAGTTACCAATTCATTTCCAGGCTGGTTTCACAATGCTGATTATTACATTTAGGGCGCAATCCTGTGTCCACTAGTCATCAGCTTTAAGAAAACTTTAAAATCATATTAGTTCAGACTGACTTTCCTGAGTAGTGCATGTGT
Source organism: Heloderma suspectum (assembly GCF_057233095.1). Lineage (NCBI taxonomy): Eukaryota > Metazoa > Chordata > Lepidosauria > Squamata > Helodermatidae > Heloderma > Heloderma suspectum. The sequence goes on along the minus strand of NC_139461.1, from coordinate 305,256,253 downwards.
TCTGCTCTCAACAACCTCAGACTGGACTTAATTTTGACAGTGGTGCTTTTGTATATTTATATGTGCTTGTGTATGCCCCTTTACTGTTTGTGATCCACTTTGTATATCTCTGAAAAGCAGGATATAAATCTATTGAATGAATGAACAAATGAATGAATGAATGAATGAATGAATGAATGAGATCTATCCAGTCATCCATAGGTTGCTTTCAGTTGAGAAGCTCATTAAAGAGGGGGCATGGCAGAATTCCCTAGGGAGGGAGTTCCACAGAGTGGGGGCCACCTTTTCTGTAGTGACCCCCACTCTGTGGAACTCCCTCCCTAGGGAACTCCACCATGCCCCCTCTTTAATGAGCTTCCGCCGCGCATTAAAAACGTGGTTGTTCAGGCAGGCTTTTGGGGTAGGTTAGGGTATTTTGAGAAATATGATGTTTTTACTGTAGAATTGTATTGTTTTAAACTGTTCTATTATACACTGTGTACATCGCCCAGAGTGGCTGGGTGACCAGCCAGATGGGTGATTAATACATTTAATTAATAAATAAATAAATAAATAAATAATTGAGGCTTGTAGTAATCCATTGCCCTTCCTCATTTATGGAATGGGGGGGGCAGAGAGGGATGTATGGATTGTGTGAAATCCATTCCATCTGTGTTTCCCAGATTAACAGGCACCTTTCGTTGTGTTGTCTGCCCATCAACGGAATTGGATTTTTTCCCCTAGTTTCCAAATTTGCGCAAATATGGATTTGCATAAATTCACATGTGCAAAATGCGCAAAATCCCCATAAATGTTTAAACTCCCCCCAAATGTGCATTTTCAGACTTTAGCCTATGGGGAAATTAATATTTCTGGCCATTTTAAAAATGTGTTGCACGTTTTTCTATGACAAAATTTTCCCCAAATCAGGAAAGTTAGAAAAAAAAAAAAGATCCACAAGTTCGTGGAATCTGCCCGACAGGGGAAAGGCCAGTCCGCTGCAGAAGCTACCAGTCAGATTCATCAACATGCGAACTCATTTGGTTCTGTTGCGGGTTTCTCCAACATGCCTAGCCCCAGATGGTGATGACTTCTACTTGGAACTCTCCCATGTTTTCCTACCACTTCTTCTGTCTTTTTGCTTACTGCAAAAAATCCATTAGGTAAGAAAAGATGGAATAGCTGCTAAGGATGGGCAAATGCCAATTTTGGATTCTCTCAGGTTCTCATTATTCCAGTCTTAAATTTGGTTCATCTCAAACTTTGAGAATTTCTCCGGTCTTAAGTCTGGTTCATCCTGAATGTTGAGAATTTTTTTAAAGTTCACATGACAATTCATAAGCATTTTTGTGCACATTTCTCCTAATATGTGCATTTGTGTATGCATTTTTGCCTTATATACACATTTTTGCAAGCAATGTTTCTAATATAATGCATTCTTGAATATTAGTTCCCCTAATATATGCATTTTTGTATTTTTTTTAAAAAAAAAATTGACAACTCCATTGCAAAATTCAGAAAAGTGCATATTTCAAAGGATAATTGAGGTTCAGTCTGTGTAGTGCAAGGGTTAGCAACCTTTCTGAGCCATGGACACATCTGGCAATTTGAGAAACCATCCTGAGCACCACCACAAAATGGCTGCAATGGTGTGTGGCAAAGGACAAGTAACCTGCCCAAAAGATGGAGTACAAGGCAGAGGTGGGGTCTGAACCCCAACACACTAAGCAACTCCACTGAACCCAGTAAGAAAATGTGTTAATGTCTTTTAAAACGATGTAGCAGTAGGGCATCTTGGTGGATGCCAAGGAAGTTGTTCAGGGGCACATTGGTGCCAGTGGGCACCATGCTGCTTACCCCTAGAACAGTGGTTTGAAAGTACAAAATTGGTAAGTTTGCAATGAAATGCGAATTGGACAAATATCTCCCCCATCTCTAATAGTTGCACAATGCCTTCTGAGTCATAGCACTCTGTCTGGAAGCAGCCCTAGAGAGCAACAAACATGCCACTATTATCTTTGGTCAGTTCCTTCTATATATCTATGGGATAGTAAGGGTTAGGACCTCAGGGATTATCCATAACTAGCGAAGGGAGAACCAAGGATTTTTAAGCTTGTCAAAATCCTTTGAATTCAAATCTCAGTTTGGCTAACTCCCATTTCCATTTACAACATGTTTTTCGGTTTGTTTGAACAGCAAAAGTGTGCATTTCGAATAGGAAAGTGTCCATTTCCGTGTGCATTTCAAAAGTACTGACTTTCTCTCCACTGACTAAAGCATGAAAATGCATAACTTTTTTTTAGAAATGCACATTTCAAAGTGTGCATTTCCCTGCAAAATACACATTTTTTTACGCAATCGCAAGTTCTCAAGAATGTGTGAACATTTTTCAAAAATGTGCTCCTGTTCGCATTTGGAGTTGTGAACAGGGCAAGTTCAGATGATTTGCAAACAAACAAAATTCTTGTATCCGTAACATGTTTCATGCCTTGAGAGGGTGAGCTGGGGAGCGGCAAAACTGTGACAAAGGAGGGGTTGAATTCTGTTCTAGAGGAGGCAAAAATGCAGCAGCTGGGGAGGTTAGGAAAGTCTGGAAGTGTGACATACTTTATGGATAATTTCTTATGAGAAACCCCACCACCCAGCCCACCATGCTGTTAAGGATTGGGGATTTATATCACAAGAGATCTAAGGCTGCCTGTATTATGCTGCATAGGTCTGCTCAGAATTAAGTCCCATTGAGTTCCATGAGGCTTACTCCCAGGTAAGTGGCAATGGCAGCTTTCTTCCCAGGGCAAATATCAGATGCAAAGGGTCCATTCTGGATCAGGATCATGGGAGAGCAAAGGATTACATCTCCTTCCCCCTTGGCACACTGATCTGGAAACCACCAGCCCACCCCCTCTGTCCACAGCTGCTGTGTAGTAAACGAAAACCATTGTCTAGTTTGCCCCCGAGAGAACTGACCTCCAAGGATACCAAGAAGATCTTTTAAGAAAGGTGGTCATGAACAGAAGAAAAAGGTTCACTCTCCGCTACCGCTCATCCAAAAAGGAATATTTTCTAAGTTTTCAGCTCTCCCAGTTCCATTTCAGGCTTGAGATTCATCCAAAGCAACCAGAGTGTGTTCAGAGTGAGAGAGACTCTGCAATGTCCTCTTCTGCTGAAATGTGCTCAGCAAAAACAATAGGACTTTGCATTTCAGTGTCTTCAGACTGCTTCAAATGGCTTGTCTCAGCCCTTACAACAGTCCTATAAAGTTGGCCAGTATTATCATACTGCAGATTTGGGGGCTGAGAAAATACTGCCTTGCATAAGGCCATCAAGTGAGTTTAGGAGAAGCTATGAACTCCCCTTAGGTTACAGCCCACTCACTTCTTGACCACTACACTAGTAAGGTGGGAACCAAGCGTTGTTTCCTGGCTCTCAACTCAACTCAACACTTACACCAACACTAACAGAGCTAAATCACAAAAGGCAGCTGCGCAAAACACCACAAAATGCTCCCTAGAATGTCCTAACACAAAGCAAATATCAAAACGCTTCCAAATTGCAAACAAGGATCTGTCACAAACCTTGAGCCTTTGAATGGTTCTCCCTTAAGTCATCTGGGACGGTGTGAATAATCCGAGTACATTCTTGATATCTGAAGAAGGAAGCCAGCAGCTTGTCTGCTGCCTTTGAGGTTTTTTTCTTTCTTTCTGGTCTTTTTTTTTTTGGGTGGGAGATTTCTTGCCCAGACGTCAGTACTGTAGAGTGAGAGTGAGTGAGGGAGTGAGTGAGTGTGTGTGAGAGAGAGAGATTTAACCTTTTTTATTAATTTATTGTAAAACGTTTTATCAGAGTCCACAGCCTATAAGAAAATAAATGCAAAAGACTGCATGATCTATACACTGACAAATATGTATCCCATTTAGACTACTGCAATGTGCTCTATGTGGGGCTGCCCCTTGAAAATGTTCGGACACTACAGCCAATGAAGAATGCAGCAGCCAGACTTTTGTCAGGAGTGTGTTTTACAGAACATCGGTCTTGGACGGACTTAACTGGCTTATAGTTCATTTCCAGGTACAATTCAAAGGTTAAATCTCTCTCTCTCTCTCTCTCTCTCTCTCTCTCTCTCACTCACTCACTCTCACTCTGCAGTACTGATGTCTGGGCAAGAAATCTCCGACCCACCCCAAAAAGACCAGAAAGAAAGAAAAAAACTCAAAGGCAGCAGACAAGCTGCTGGCTTCCTTCTTCAGATATCAAGAATGTACTTGGATTATTCACACCATCCCAGTCGACTTAAGGGAGAACCATTCAAAGGCTCAAGGTTAGTGACTATACACTGCCAAATATGAATCCCATTTAGACTACTGCAGTGTGCTCTACATGGGGCTGCCCTTGGAAAATGGTCGGACACTACGGCTAAGGAAGAATGCAGCAGCCAGATTTTTGTCAGGAGTGTGTTTTACCATAGAACACCAGTCTTGGACTGATTTAACTGGCTTCTAATTCGTTTCCGGGTACAATTCAAAGTGCTGGTTTAACCTACAAAACCCTAAAGCAGCCTTCCCTGACCTGGTAACCTCCAGATGTGTTGGACTGTGCTAGGTGGGAATTATGGGAGGTGCAGTCCAACACATCTGGAGGTCGCCCTACATGGTTTGGGGCCAGGATATCCAAAGGACTGCCTCCTCCTATGTTGACCTGCCTGCAATTTATGACCTTCACTGGAGAGGCTAGGATGGTGGATACTCCAGACAGGGCATGTTCTGAAGCAGCACCCCAATTGTGGAACTCCCTCCACAGAGAGTTAGATTGGCTCCCTCCTTGTTATGCTTTAGGCAAGCTGTGAAGACTGTCCTTTTCCATTGGGCTTTTAATGGTGTTTAATTTTATGCCTCTGTTTATGGTCACTCTCTAATGTTATTGTATGGATTTTTTTTTATTCCTGTGTTCATTTGTTTTTATGATATAGAAGTTTTTTTCCTGGTAGGCAGAGGATGCAATTCATGCATCTATAGAGGGAGCAATCCCATGATCCCTAGCAGTGTTCCAGGAGTCATATGGATGTACAGAAAACCCCCTCTGATGCCGTAGACAGAGCTCCAACCTCGGCAGGTATTTTCTGGAGCCTCCTCTTGGCTCTGCCCAGTCATGGCGGAGGTTTCTGCCGTGTCTCCCTCTGTGAGGGCAGAACTCTGAGGGATCCAGTGCTCTCACCCCCTGACCATGTCCCCTGCCCTGGGAAACACTGCATTGATAAAGGATCCCTCCACCACAATACAAAGTCAGGAAGGTTTGGTGGATCGAACTGATTTTGGGCAAGAAGACCACATTTCAACTGCCTGCTGGGTTAGAACATTCATCAACATAATCTCCCTCTCAGGGTTGTTGTGGGCATAAAAGGGATAGATCCATGTGTGTTGCCCTTAGAGGAAAGGCAGGAATACGAATGTGATAAGTGCATGAATATTCAATATCCTTGCAATTTAGGTGGTGTGTCTTTCTTTCTTTATTTATTTATTTATTTATTTATTTATTTAATGTATTAATCGCCCATCTGGCTGGTCACCCAGGCACTCTGGGCGATGTACAACAACAAAACAGTTAAAACAATAAAATTCTACATTAAAAACATCATAAAAAATACTCTAACCCACCCCAAATGCCTGTCTGAACAACTATGTTTTTAATGTGCGGCGGAAGCTCATTAAAGAGGGGGCATGGCGGAGTTCCCTAGGGAGGGAGTTCCACACAGTGCGGGCCACCACAGAGAAGGCCCTCTCCCTCATCCTCACCAGCCTAGCTGTCCTGGCTGATGGGACAGAGAGAAGGCCATCCGAAGCTGATCTTGTTAAGCGGCCTACCTGGTGTTGCTGGAGGTGCTCCTTAAGATAGGCTAGGCCGGAACCATATAGGGTTTTAAAGGTCAAAAACAACACCTTGAATTTGGCCCAGAAAACAACTGGTAACACATGCAACTCCTTCAGCACTGGAGTGATGTGATCTCGCCGGCAGCTGCCTTTAATCAGGCGAGCCGCCGCGTTCTGTACCAGCTGCAGCTTCTGAATTGTCTTCAAGGGTAACCCCACGTAGAGCGCATTACAGTAGTCTAAACAAGAGGAGACCAGGGCATGTACTACCGATGGGAGCAGATGGTCGGGAAGGAAAGGGCACAGCAGCTGTATCAGATGGAGTTGGTACAGCGCTGTCCGGCTCACAGCTGACACCTGAGCCTCCATGGACAGCTGGGAGTCTAAAATGACCCCCAGGCTGTGGACCTGGTCTTTCAAGGGTAGCCATACCCCATTCAACACCAGGTCAATATCCCCCAACCTCCTCTTGTCTCCCACCAAAAGTACCTTGGTCTTGTCAGGGTTCAGCTTCAGCTTATTCCTCCCCATCCAGCCACTCACCGTCTCCAGACATTGGACAGGGATTCTATGGCCAACCTTGGTGAAGATTTGAACGAGAGGTAGAGCTGCATGTCATCCACATACTGATGACACCGCACCCCAAACCTCCTGATGATAGCCCCCAGAGGCTTCACATAGATGTTAAATAGCATGGGGGAGAGGATGGAACCCTGTGGCACCCCATAAGTGAGTGGCCACGGGTCCGAAACCTCCTCTTCCAGTGCTACCCTCTGGTACCCGCCGGAGAGGAAGGACCGGAACCACCGTAATATGGTGTCTCCAATGCCCAACCCCTCCAGGCGGTCCAGGAGGATACCGTGGTCAACAGTATCAAAAGCTGCTGAGAGGTCGAGGAGAACAAGGAAGGAGCATTCGCCACTATCCAGAGCCCTCCTCATATCATCCACCAAGGCAACCAAGGCCGTTTCTGTCCCATGCCCAAGCCTGAAGCCCGACTGAAATGGATCTAGATAATGGGCTTCTTCCAAGCGTGCCCTCAACTGCATCACCACCACCCGCTCAATCACCTTGCCCAAAAATGGCAGATTTGAGACTGGGCGAAAGTTGTTCAGAACTTGGGATCCAAGGAGGGCTTCTCTAAGAGTGGTCTTATCACTGCCTCCTTGAGGGCTGATAGCATCACCCCCTCTTCAAGGGAGGCGTTCACCACCGCCCTGATTCCCTCACCAAATCTCTCTCTGCAGCCCATAATGAGCCAAGACGGGCAAGGATCAAGTAAGCAGGTGGTTGGCCTTACAGATGAAAGCACCTTGTACTTCATCAGAAGGAAGAAGCTGGAACCGAACCCACAAAACTGGTTTGCCACAGACCGCCTCTTGCTCACTAACTGTATCCACAGCGCATGGAATAACACTCCTAATCCGATCAATTTTATCTGCAAAGTCCCTTGCCAAGGCCTCACAGGAGAGGCCTTGGCAAGGCACTTAGAATGCTCTAGTGGTTCTGGAGCCGCTGGACCAACCAGGCTCCAGACCACTTGGAATAGCCTCCTGGGACAGCACTCTGCGGACACAATAGAGGCAGCATAATATTCCTTTTTTTGCTGCCTTCACCGCCACGTGATAGGCTGAAAATACAGCTCTAAACCATGTCTGATCATCTTTGGAGCGAGACTTCTGCCACCGGCGCTCTAGCCGTCTCACCTCCTGTTTCAGAGCTCGTAACTGAGGATTGAACCATGGTGCAGTCCGAGCCCTGTTCAGGGGGAGAGGGCATTTCGGGGCCACCCGATCTAATGCCCCAGTGATTGCGGCATTCCACCCACCCACCAGGGTCTCGACCGAGTGGCCGTTGGCGTGCTCCAGAGAATCCCCAAGCACGTTCAGGAATCCATTCAGATCCATAAGACGCCTGGGGTGGACCATTTTAATGGGTCCTCCACCCCTGTGGAGGGGTTGTGGAACCGGGAAGTCCAGCGTCACCAGATAGTGATCTGACCATGACAAGGGGGTGATGGATATACCCCTGGCTTCCAGATCACTCCCCACTTCTCCAGAAACAAACACAAGGTCTAGTGCATGACTGGCTACATGGGTGGGCCCAGTTAGACTAGGCTGCAGCTCCCAGGATGCCATGGTCTCCATAAAGTCCCGAGGTGCCCCCATGAGGACGGCCTCTGAATGTACGTTGAAGTCCCCCAACACCAATAAGTTAGGGGACTGCACACGCACATCAGAGACCACCTCAAGCACCACGGCCAGGGAGTCAGTCGTGCAGCAGGGTGGACGGTACACGAGCAGAATCCCCAGACTGCCCCTCGGGCCCAACCTCCAGTACATGCACTCAGCAACCTTGGTCTCCTGGAGAGGGGATCTGCTGAAAACCAAGGACTCTCTGTAGATAACAACCACTCCCCTTCCCCGATCCCCAGCCCTTGGCTGCTGTGCGTACAAAAATCCAGCTGGACTAGGGATGTCAGAGAATTCTGTGACGGATCTCGGTGAGGCCGAATGCACCCCAAAATCCATCGCGGAACGAAGCCCCCGCCCCCCCAACCCACAAAAGGCATGCAGGACGAAGTCCACACCATCCCCACCCCACGAAAGGTGCTCCCGTCCGTGCTGCTCTGTGAATGGCGGCCGTCCTGGCCGCCATTCGCTTCCTTCTCTTCCTAGCCATGATAGACTACGTAAATACTTACATAGCCTGTCACGGCTAATGCAGGGATGCCATTTGCGTCCCTGTGGAGGCCGTGACAGGCTACATAAGTATTTACGTAGCCTATCACGGCGAGGGGGGGGAACCCCAGTGTACGCAAATGGCGGCGGCTACAGCCATTTGCATACACTGGGGTTTTTTTCCCATTGCCGTGGTAGGCTACGTAAGTATTTACATAGCCTATCACGGCAGGGGGAAAAAAACACCAGCGTACGCAAATGGTGGCGGCTACCGCCATTTGCGTATGCTGGGGTTTTTCCCCCTGCCGTGATAGGCAACGTCAATATTTACGTAGCCTATCACGGCTCACTACAGGGACGCAAATGGCGGCGGCTACGACAGCCGCCATTTGCGTCCCTGCAGGGCTGCCCAGCAGCCGAATGTCCGGCTGCAGGCGGCCGGAGCCAGCTGGCGGCTCCGCGGCTTGGCCGCAGAGCGGAGCCGGCTGGGCAGGATTCTGGGGGGAGGGACAGAGCACCTCCCCCCCCACCGCAGATGCCCCTGTGCGGAGCCAGGTAAGGGATTCGTACATCCCTAAGCTGGACACATGGCTGCAAGAGTTGGAGCAGCGGCCTCAGCCAGCCAGGTCTCCGTAATACATGCCAGGTCTGCACCCTCCTCCAGGATCATGTCATGGATGAGGGAGGTTTTCTGGGTAACAGACCTGGTATTACAGAGCAGCAAACGAAGGCCAGAAGATGGAGTCACAGTAGAGGAAGGAACTAGGGGATTGGCTATCCTTGACTTGATCCTAACCAACAGAGATGACTTAGTGGATAAAGTAGCAGTTGCAGGAACTCTGGGGGAAAGCAACCATGTTGTACTTGAGTTCTTGGTTCTAAGGGAAGCAAAAGCTGAGTGTAGTCAAACGCGTACCCTGGATTTTAGGAAAGCTGATTTTCATAAACTCAGAACAATGATCAGTAAAGTCCCATGGCAAGCGATGCTAATGAGAAAAGGAGTCCAAGATGGGTGGGAGCTTTGAAAAAAGGAAATTCTCAAGGCACAATTACAAAGAATTCCAACAAGAAGAAAAGGTGGAAGACAACAGAAGAAGCCAATGTGGCTTCACAAAAAGCTTCGGGATGACCTGAAAACAAAAAAGGACACATATAGGAAGTGAAAAGAAGGCCAAGTAACAAAGGAAGAGTACAGGCAGGTAGCACAGAATTGCAGGGATGGCGTCAGGAAGGCGAAAGCTGAGAACGAGCTGAGGTTAGTGAGGGATGCTAAAAACAAGAAAAAGGCTTTCTTCAGCTACGTGCATAGTAAAAGGCAGAGGAAAGAAATGGTTGTTCAGCTGTTAAATAAGGATGGCAAAACGATAACAGATGACAAAGAAAAGGCAGAGGTGCTCAATTCCTTCTTTGGCTCAGTCTTCTCCCAGAAGAGGGTCTATGACCCCCCTGGCAAAGGCGAAGTACAGGCTGAAGGAGCAGGATTGCAGCTTGAGATCGATAGGCATATGGTCAAGGAACACCTAATGACTTTGAATGAGTTCAAATCTCCAGGGCCAGATGAACTGCATCCTAGAGTAATAAAGGAACTGGCAGAAGAGCTCTCAGAACCACTGTCTATTCTCTTTGAGAAATCATGGAGGACAGGGGAAGTGCCAGATGACTGGAGGAGGGCTAATGTTGTCCCTATCTTCAAAAAGGGTAAAAAGAAGGAACCGGGGAACTACAAACCAGTCAGTCTGACATCAATCCCTGGGAAAATTCTGGAGCAGATCATAAAGCAATCCATCTGGAAGCACCTTGAAAACAATGCACTGATTACTCGAAGCCAACATGGATTTGTCAAAAACAAGTCCTGCCAGACGAATCTGATCTCATTTTTTGATCAAGTAACCTCCCTTGTGGACCATGGGAATGCTGTAGACATCATATACCTCGACTTCAGCAAAGCTTTCGACAGAGTGCCCCATGATATTCTGATGAGCAAACTAGCTCAAAGTGGGCTAGATGAAACAATGATCCGGTGGATCCACAGTTGGCTACAGAATCGGACTCAAAGAGTGCTTATCAATGGGACCTTCTCAGACTAGGGAGAAGTAACGAACAGGGTACTGCAGGGCTCAGTCCTGGGCCCAGTGCTCTTCAACATTTTTATTAATGACTTGGAGGAGGAGGTGCAGGGAAGGCTGATCAAATTTGCAGATGACACAAAATTGGGAGGGATAGCTAATACTTTGGAAGACAGAAACAAAATTCAAAGTGATCTGGATAGACTGGAGTGCTGGGCAGAAAACAACAGAATGACATTGAATAGGGATAAATGCCAAGTTCTGCACCTAGGAAAAAGAAACCAAATGCACAGTTACAAGATGGGGGATACGTGGCTCAACAACACTACAAGCGAGAAGGATCTTGGAATTGTTGTCGATCACAAGCTGAATATGAGCCAACAATGTGATGTGGCTGCAAAAAAGGCAAATGCTATTTTGGGCTGCATTCATAGAAGCATAGCTTCCAAATCCCGGGAAGTACTAGTTCTCCTCTACTCAGCACTAGTTAGGCCTCATCTGGAGTACTGTGTCCAGTTCTGGTGACCACACTTTAAGAAGGATGCAGACAAACTGGAGAGGGTTCAGAGGAGAGCAACAAAGATGATCAGGGGAATGGAAACAAAGCCCTATGAAGACAGACTGAAAGAACTGGGCATGTTTAGCCTTGAGAAGAGAAGAGAAGAGAAGAGAAGAGAAGAGAAGAGAAGAGAAGAGAAGAGAAGACTGAGGGGAGATATGATAGCGCACTTCAAGTACTTGAAAGGTTGTCACAGAGAGGAAGGCCAGGATCTCTTCTTGATCATCCCAGAGTGCAGGACACGGAATCATGGGCTCAAGTGACAGGAAGCCAGATTCTGGCTGAACATCAGGAAAAACTTCCTGACTGTTAGAGCAATATGACAATGGAACCAATTACCTGGGGAGGTGGTGGGCTCTCCCACACTGGAGGCATTCAAGACGAGGCTGCTGGACAGCCATCTGTCAGGGCTGCTCTGACTTGGATTCCTGCATTGAGCAGGAGGTTGGACTTGATGGCCTTGTAGGCCCCTTCCAACCCTACTATTCTATGATTCTCCCCCAGCTATCCTTTGGTTCTGGGTAGGCCCGGAACAAGGGACAGATATTACGCATCTCTCCCTTCTTCCCCTTACCTGGCATGGCCTGCCCCTAGCACCCCGCCAGCGCCTGCCGCCCAGCCTCGGTATAGTCTGGCCCCCAGCACTCCCCCCACCGCCTCCGTCAGGTGGACACATGCCCCCTCGCTCCCGCCTATCAGGCAGGCTACCCACCCCTAAAACACAACAGAATCCCCCCAAAATTGAAAAAAAAAACCAATTAAAAAATCCCCTTTAAAATACTGCCAGACAGGAGTCTGTGGCGGTGGCGGCACAGCAGCAGGCACGCCTTTCCCCCGGTGGTGGCAGCTTCTCCTGCACGCCCTGGCATATTAAAGCAGGAAGTCTGTGAAAATGAACTTGATAGATCCACTCATTCCTAAACATGATCAGATCATTTGGCTCTAGAAGTCACCTTCACGCCTTCATTCTGAACCAATTGAAGCTTCTGGATAGCCTTCAAGGGCAACCTCACATAGACTGCATTGTAATAGTCCAACCCAGAGGCAAACTAGGGTATGAATGACTGAAGCCAGGCCCAAACACTCCCAGTAATGACACAGCTGGTATACCAGATGAACTTGGTAAAAGCATTCCTGGCCACCATCACCACCTTAGTATCCATGCTTACCCCAAGCTCAAGACCTGTTGCTTTGGGGAGGGACGTGCAAAGCCATCCATAACAGGTTGCACACTAACTATCGCCCATGCCTCTGAGAGAATCAAAGGGTCACACATCCCATTGTCCATTTCCCATCAGGTCGACCCAGGCAGTTTCCGTCCCCAAACCAGGCCAGGAACCAGAATGGAAGTGATCAAAATAACCAGTTTCATCCTAGAAAACCTGGAGTTGGCTTGCCAGCACCTTGCCCAAAATGGATAAGAATGGTAAAATTGAGATCATGCAATCACTATATATTTTTTTTTCCAGTATAGGTTTAATGGGAAAATCAAGATCAAAACAAGTTTTACTTTAAAAATTGGTGCATGATGACCTGATGTAGAGGAATTGGACAGAACTTATCACAAACAGAGAACATGTATTAGTGGGAAGGAGAAGCACGGGGGTGAACCTAGGGATGTTGCGGGTGCCCGACTGGGTCCAGGAGTCCATCGGGGCCCCACCGCCCGCAACCCCCAGACTGCACCCTCTGAGTTGCTGTCCTTGCTCGCACCCACTTGTGCCCACCTGCATCCTCCCGGACTCACCGCGATCCTGTCTGGTGAGTGCCCACCATTTCCCACCTTTGTTTTCTGAGTAAAAAAGGACGTTTTAAAATGTGCATATTTAAATATACTCAGTTTGGAGCCAGGAAAGCTTAATATGCACAATATTAGTAGTATAATGCCTTTAATATCGCACATATTAAGCTCTCCTGGCCCCAAACCGCACATGTTTAAATATGCGCACTTTTAAAAGTTTTTCTTTAATGCAGAAAACAAAGGCGGGAAAATGGCAGGCATTCACTGGATGGGATCACGGTGAGTCCGGGCAACTCACCGAGCTCGTGGGTGGCCTGAATGTGGGTCCGGGGGAGGGTGAGTGGGGGAGGGCAAGTGGGGGCAGCACTTCAGTGGGTGCCCGGAGAACCCAAGTTGAAGTGGGTTCTCACATCCCTAAGTGAACCTTGGTGTGAAAGTGCAGGTGTCACACAAACATACAAGAAAGAATCTCTCCAGTTTCATCAGTGAAATGTTGGACAGTGTTCAGCATCCATAACATTGGGCTGATGCTGGAGTGTCTTGTTTTCTTTCTTCCTATGGTTTGCCAGGATTTGTTTCATGTCAGCGACAGAACAGAATTATTATGCTCGCTTTTGTGGAAATCTAGGAAAATGGAGAAGGAAAGCTTAAGAGACAGTAGCCAACACAAGCAGCATGACCATTTCCAAAAGAAACACAGGTTCCTAAGCGACTTCTTCTCACAGTGCATAAGCTACGGAATTCACTCCACAAGATGTAGTGATGGCCACCAGTTTGGAAGGCTTTAAAAGGGGATCAGAGAAATGCATGGAGAAGAACGCTCTCAATGGCTTCTACTCCTGATGGCTATAGTCTTTCTCCAGTATCAGAGGCAGTATGCCTATGTACACCAGTTTCTGGAGAGAGTTGCAGTGTGAAGTGCTCCGGCTCAGGGTTCCAGCTAGCCAGCCATGACCTTTCTAAAGATACTCCATTCCATCCGCCTGTGTTCCCCCACAACAATCAGTCAGTATTCCACCAGGATCATGTCCTCTGAGGACCTCAATGCCTGGGCTGGTTGGTACGAAAGAAGGCCCACCATTGTCTGGGCCAGAGTAACAAAAGCTTCAGTTGCTCCTGTCCAGTTTCTTCCTCCAACATCCAATCTGATTCACATTTTATTCTCCCCTTGCTTCCCAAGACCCTTCTCATCTCTCTGCATCACCATACATTCCTTGTTCCTTCTTTTTAAATGAAATATTCACCTAATTAAATTTGATTGCTCTCATTAGCTGGTGGAACAGCTTAGGGCTTCAAGGGAAAGGGGTTGCTTCCACGCTTCCAATCAGCTCAGCCGGAATAATATCATTTTGATTCAGTCTGGAGTAGACATACACTCATCTCAGACTCAAGCACCAACAAGTCCCAAATGGATTGCTTTGAACATTTGATAACCAAAAGTTGTGATGGGTAGTAATAATCAGTTTTCTTGGCAAAGAGATGTAACAGCCTCCCTGTCTGGGAAATGAGAAGTGCAGGTATCTTTATAAAATATATGGGCCCAATGTCCCAATTCTTCTAGAGAGCACCTTTGTTGTTCTTCTCCCACTCTTAACTGGGAGATGTTAGCAGGAGCAGAGTTACGATCTTTATGGAGCAAAAACTGCCCTGTCCACACACAAGAGGGAGAAATCAGCCGGCTCAGTGAAACCCAGAACTATTTTAAGAACTCTAGAAGAAAACTCCTAAAGGGGGGAACCCCAAAACAGCCCAATGTGGACTGGGGGATGTTTAATAGCCACAGAACGCTGAGTGGCTCTTGGGGGTCGGGGAGAAACAGAAAAATGTGTGTGGACTCAGTGCTGGCTCTGGGTTTTTGAGGCCCTTGGGCAAGACACTCTCCATGGCCGCCCTCCCTCAGTTAGTGTCCCTTCTCACTGCCATTGTCACCAGCTGCTACATCTCCTCCTCCTCCTCCTCATCATCATCATTGCTCCCACCTGCTAGCTTGATAGGCAGAGAGGCAGAGAGCCAGTGACAGGGGCACTACTGTCCCTCAGGTGAACAATCAGGTTGCAAGTGTGTAGAGGAGGAGCAACTCCAGGGGCCTCTTGTCAGTGGCCCCCCGCTGGAGCGTGGGCCCCTGGCAGATGCCTGACCATGCCTACCTTTGATGCCAGCCCTGACACCATGACCCATAGAAGGCAGCTTCTTGTGTCTGAGCTGTACCAGTGTGGGCTGGGAGACGTTCTTGGTGGGAAAACAGCAGCACACTCCAAAGCACGCAAACAGTGAGAGCAACAAGGCTGTGAGCCATGACCTTGGACAAAAGGACTCATGTCTCATAGAGGCTCTGGCCCCCCGTGAATACCTTAACATCCTTATTGAGAGGGAAGGTTACATCATCCCTGTGAGAGCGATGCAGCAGTTTGACAGGCAAAGAACCAGGGAGCAAGGAGGCCATGGCATCTTCTGCTCCTCCTTCTCACTACCACCATTGCCTGGGCCAGAGCGAGAGGCAGGAGAACAAGCAGGCTGCCATGGTGAAGAGGAGGAGCAAGTCTAGTCAATGGGCCCCTGCTGGGGTGTGGGCCCTTGGCAGATGCCCGACCATGCCTACCCTTGACGCCAGCCCTGAACGGAATGGAATATCCTGGGAAGGGGCATGCCTGGCTGGAACCTTTAACAGGAACACTCCATACTGCAATCTTTTGTTGCAGGTCCCACTTGTAATACCTTCTCTATAAGAAGGGCACTCGTTGCCATTCAGCTCTGGGCCAATTCACAGCGCTGGATCTGACCTTTACAATCTGATAGAACCTCAGTCCAGCACATTACAGAGTATACCTCCTGGATCTACTGAGGAAGTTCTGTTCTTTAAGCCAGAGTACACTTTACACAAACATGTGCACAACAATACTAATAAAGATAATCTGAAGTTTCTACCAGAAACATTTCTGGTGAAATTGGTGGTGGCAGTGTAGTTTGGGACTGGGCCAAACAGGAGGAGAAAAATCAAATAATTTTGGGAGAGCAGGAGAAAGTCAACATTTTCAGGAGCAGGAGGGTGTTTAGCAGAGAAAGCCACGGTGGCTGTTGGGGGGTCTCCCATTTTCTTGTTTTTAGACAAGTATTTCCTATCACTTCAAGCAGTGCGGATGTAGCATCATTCCAACTGAGGCACTGAGGAGAAAGATGGCGGCCTGCCCAGTGGAGGCTGATGGCTCCGATTTTGGTGGGGCTGTGAATCCATTCTGGGTTTCAGTCAGAAGCAGCCAGAACTCCAAAGGAGCTATCCAAGGTACTGAACTTATTTTGGAGGTAGGGTTCAACACCTTGGAGAGCTCCTTTGGAGTTCTGGCTGGTTCTGACTGAAACCCAGAATGGATTCACACTCCCACCAAAATAGGAACATAGGAAGCTGCCTTCTACTGAGTCAGACCGTTGGCCCATCTAGCCCAGTATTGCTGACACTGACTAGCAGCAGCTCTCCAGGGTTTCAGGCAGGATTCTTTCCTCACCCTTCCTGGAGAAGCCGGGGATCAAACCTGGGACCTTCGGCATGCAAAGCAGGGGCTCCATCACACTGAGCTATGCCCCCCCCCATTGGAGGCACCACCCTCCACTGGGTCCATCTGACTGCTGATTGCCACTCCACATCGCTCAAAGCAGCGGGAAAACTGGTTTATAAAGCAAAAAGGGGGAGACGTTGCAACAGCTGCCACAGCTTTTTCAAGTGAACCACCCAGCCACCCACCCCCGTTCTTATCCTTGTCTTGCACGCTCAGAGCATCACTGGAAATCCACTCCCACTTTTGTGGCCTGCAGGTGGAAGGGGGGGCCAAAGAGACATTATTTTAAATGCGTATCTAGCCGCTACATCTTCTTTTCATTTTTACTCCAGAGTAGGCACAGGGGCCCAGATCTGGATCTTAACTGCCCCCCCCCATCACCAGGCTAGGGTTCCAATACAGATTGGGGGCCCTGCACCATACTGGCTCCAGGATTTCGAGGACCCTTGGGCAAGACACCCTCAAATGCTCTTGCTTCTCTTCCTCTTCCTCATCATTGCTACCGCTTGCTTGACAGGCAGAGAGGCAGGGAGCCAGCAGGCTGTTTCTACTGCTCCTTCTTCTCACCACCCCCACTGTCTGGGCCAGAGCAAGAGGCAGGGGAACGAGGAAGTTGCAATGGTGAAGAGGAGGAGCGAGTCCAGGGGAATCTTGTCAGTGGGCCCCTGCTGGGGTGTGGGCCCCTGGCAGGTGCCCAGCCATGCCTGCCCTTGACGCCAGCCCCGATATATAACCAGGTGGGGAAACAGTGGAACACTCCAAACAACACGAACAGTGAGAGCAGCAGCTCTTATCACCCATGACCTTGGACAAAAGGACTCAAGCATCACAGAGGCGGCAGGTGCCCAGCCATGCCTACCTTTGATGCCCGCCCTGCACCTACTTTACAGTAAAGATGAAAGAAGAGATAGCTGCTAGGCACACTTTTAAAGTAATGTCTGTTTTGGCCCTGGGAGTTGCCCACTCCTTACAGGAAGTCAGAGAATGAGGAACATAATGAAACAGAGACAGGATACAGAATCACAGAATCATGGGGTTGGAAGGGGCCTACAAGACCATCGAGTGCAACCCCCTGCTCACTGCAGGAAGCCTGATTCCCAGGAGGTCTCCCATCCAAGTACTAACCAGGGCTGACCCTGCTTAGCTGATGAGATCAGGCACATCCAGCCCTTTGCATCTAGTCCATATATCTTTCCTTTCCTTGAGTCCCGCCTTCACACTAGCAGTTGAAATGGTAAGAGAACTCCCGTGTTTTTGTCAGCTGCCCAGTTTGCAGGTACATCGCAGACAAGGCTGCTTTTGTCCATTCCTCGAAGTAGGGGATACACAAAGGAAGTGGGATGGTTTCAAAGGTGGGAGAACAAAGGAAATGGGATAGTCAGGCTGAACTCAATTATGGCCACCTGAAAATAAATGGGATGGTTATAGGTCCCCCTGAAAAGGGGTGGGAAACCATCCCTTTCAAGCCAGGCTCCTACTGCTTCATCTCCTCACTAGGCAGGGCCAGCCCTACCATTCAATACAGTGAGGCAGCTGCCTCAGGCAAGTGAGTTTGTGTGTCATGAAAGGGCAGTGAATTGGCAGTTATTTGACTTGTTGTTGTTATTTTTACTTCCAGGAAGGGGGAGAGGCCACTGTGGGAGCTTCTGCTTCTGGTGCAAAATATTTATTTATTCGTTCATTCATTCAATTTATGAGTTGCCTTATAGCTGAAGCTCTCAAAGCACTATACATAATCAATAAATCCAATGATAAACCATATGAAATTAATTTTAAAGCAGCAGCAATAATTTAAAATAGTTTTTAAAAGAGAGATAAATATCAAAGCAGCTAAAAGATGGAAAGGGGTGATTTTAAAACCCAGCTTTAAACATATAGTTAAATATATGTTTAATATACATATAGTTAAAAAATAAAACAAGCAGCAGGTATTTTAAAAAAAGAAATAACATGGCTGCCCTTATGTACCTTGACCAGAATGGCATTGGCGGTACCATTTGCTTATCTGCCTCAGGAAGCAAAATGTCTTGGGCCATCCCTGTTGCTAAGAAAAGCTTTACTTGTTTAAATTTCCTCATGTCCGGTGGCTGTGAATGCACAAGACCTGCTAGGAGAAAAGGCTCACAGCCCTAGCTGCATGGTGTATTTACTCAGAAGTAAATCTCACCAAGTTCAATGGGACTTCCTTCCAGTTAACTGGATTGCAGCCTAAACTCTATAGTTTATTGGCTCATCAAGCCAAAGGCAAATTAAAGCCTTCAATGAATTGCTTCTAATCCTTGTGATTTGAAGGTAACCTTGAAATCTAGGGCCAAATGACCCATAACTGGGACCTCTGAATGCAGGTCTGAAGTGAGGGCTGGTGTACAGGGTTGTGTGCATAGGGGAGCCCATTATTCCATGCTTGTGGGATTTACTTTGTGGTTTTGCCCAGGTCCACCCTCTGGAGTCAGGTGTAAAATAGAGGCTGGGGGAAGAAGATCGACATAGACTTAGAATTAAGGGACGGGGTTCCTCTGAGCATGTGGAGAAGTGCAGGATTTGTTTTCAGTGCCAGAATGGAGCTCACACAGTGCTTTCAGACACAAATCCATGCCTAAATTTCCTTCAAGCTTTAT
Source organism: Heloderma suspectum (assembly GCF_057233095.1). NCBI lineage: Eukaryota > Metazoa > Chordata > Lepidosauria > Squamata > Helodermatidae > Heloderma > Heloderma suspectum. The sequence goes on along the minus strand of NC_139461.1, from coordinate 305,237,194 downwards.
TCATTTTACCAATCTATTTAAAAAAAAAATGTATCTTTTTGTTGCATCTATTGTTAAAAAAGTTAGGGATCAAGTCGGTCTACCGCAAGTTACCTAGAAATCTACCAGCAGAGCTTCATCTGTCTTCTACTGTCCCTGTTGTAGGATTAGGCACTGTTAACTAATAAAATGCTTTTATGTAGCCTGCAGAATATTCAACATGCTTCACATACATTATCTCAGCAATACTAACAGCAGCCCTGTAAAGTAGGCCAGGATCGTTGTGCTCGTATTGCATGTATGCGTGTGTATGGGTGGGGGGAAAGGTTGAGAGGGTGGCTTCCCTAAGGCCACCTACTAAGTTAATGGCAAAGAAGCAGGACGTGAAACAGTCACAATTTAGTCCAGGGGTGGACAACTTTGGAGGGTCTGGGGGCCAATTTCCAACGCCTGGTGGAACCCACCAGGGACCACCCCTTTCCCACCAAAATCACTGCCACTACCAAATTTCAGCAGCAATTTGGCAGGGCAAAAAAGCCACATTTTCCCTTTAGAACAAGGCACGTGGCGAGCGTGTGACTTGTTTTAATGCAAAATCATGCTGCGGAAAGCCCTGGGGAGTAAGATTTGGCATTAAAAGAAGCTGCACAGTCTCACAGGCCTTGTTTTAAAAGAGAAACACATCTTTTTTTCTTGCCACCACCATGCACCTCTAAAATTTGGCAGTGGCAATTTGGGTTTGGCAGGGGCCACAAAAAAGGGCAGGGGGCACTTAGTTTCTTAATTTAATCTCAGGATACTGAAGTACCACTAATAGAACAATTCTAAATTGAACTTTAAGCATCCTTTCTAATATGGTGCCATTGCCAAAGCTTCTCCTTTCATACATCTCTGGAAGGCAACAGGAACCATGTCCACCTGGTCACACTATTCAATTCTTTTGAATTATATATATACACTATATATATTGGTAAAGACAGAGGTAACATTTTTTAGAACAGCAGGACCAGTTTGAAAGTGCCCTCCCAGCATTTAGTCCAAATGTACCTTTCCTTGCCAGGAACAAGCAGGGGGGAGGGGGGGAACAGTTCTGCAAAGTTTGCAGCAGAAATTGGTTCTGCACAGTGCCAATTGGCTGGTGCCAGTGACTTAATCAAAAAAAATCCCCCCTCCCCAAGCAGTATCACACTTATATTTTCTATTAATAAGATGATAATGAATTGATAAATTATTATATTCAATGTGACACATACAAACTAAAAGGCAGGAGGCCCTCTTGAAGCATGGGAGGGGGAAAAGGGTGATCACTAAACCAGGATCCAATTGGCTGGTGTTCAAGTCATACCAGGATCTAATTTGTTGGAATGCATTCGAAGTGTGAAACTGGGAACAAGCTGGGCTCACTTTCTGCCTGAGGGGCCTGCTGAGATTCTTCTGGTGATATTGTGTCTGTCTAAACTAACTTGCTTCTTCTTAGGGATTGCAAGCCATGCACCAGTATTCTCCCCAAGCAACCAAAAAAGGCCGCCCTTTTCCCCTCCCCAACTGCTTCCCTCAGTGCAGCTATTATAACAACTTGCCAAAACAGGAAATGATGCTATATCACTACCCAGAATGATCTTCAGGGAAGGATTTTTTAACAAGTGCGCCTTTCAAGTTTCTGAAAAGCTCCTTCATGAAAATGCAGCAGGACCTGAACTCTGAATGGTGGGGAAGGGTCACGGGCTTTTGAGCTGTTGATGAAGGGTGGAATTTTCTATTCATGGGTGTGCGGTGGGCAGAGCGAACTAAAGGCAGCAGAGGATATAGTCACAGTAAGGCATTGAGGAGTAAGCCTTGGGAAGGTGGGGTGAGGGAGAGAATGAAGAAAACTTTAATGTGGTATCCAGTGAATAGGATTTTTGCCTTAGGCCACCTAATGCGAAGAGAAAACTCCCTGGAAAAGACCCCGATGCTGGGAAAGATTGAAGGCAAAAGGAGAAGGGGACGGCAGAGGATGAGATGGCTAGATAGCATCACCGATGCAATGAATATGAACTTGAGCACACTCCGGGAGAGAGCGGAGGACAGGAAGGCCTGGCGTGCTATGGTCCATGGGGTCACGAAGAGTCGGACACGACTTAACAACTGAACAACAACAAGAAGCACACATGTTTCTGTTAACTGCCATGGGAAAACTTGAATACAGAGCAAATAGTATGAAATTATGTCCCCTATAATGATGGGGGGCAGCAGAATCACTGTCCCTCTTTTGGGGAACAATCTTGTGCATGTTTAGATAGAAAAAGTCCTACAACTCCCAGCATTCTCAGGGAGTTGTAGGACGTTGTTCCATCTAAATATGCATAGGATTGTGCTGTTGGACACTTAAATAAAAGGACAGAGAGGTGCATTCCAATGGAAAGGGGGAACATTAGGGATGGTGAAGAAAGTCATTCAGTTTGCTTGCCTAATTTTGCACTTTCAAACCACTATGTGAACCAAAACTCAGTTATCCTTTGACATTCACATTTCTCCAAATTTTACAATGGAATTCTCTAATCCTGCCCTACCCCCAGTATACAAAAATGTGTATATTAGGGAAAATAATATTCAAAAAGGCATCACATTAGGAAAACGGCTTGCAAATATGTGTATATTAGGCAAAAATGCACACAAAATGCATGTATAAGGGGCAATGTGCACAAAATGCTTATGAATTTTCATGCAAACTTAAAAAATAAGAATCTGAAAAATATCTCAAAGAAAAAAACTTAAGACTGGAGAAATTTTTAAAGTTCAAGACAAACCAGACTTAAGTCTGGAAAAATGACAACTTGAGAGAAACCAAAATTGACAGATTCATCCTTCCCTAAGTAACATATGACCATTAGAAAATGAACTAAATAGTATAAGGAAACACTTTATTAGAGAGGCCTTGTGCTACAGTATCTTTTGCATCTTCCCTCCCTCTCCAGCCCTCCCTTTTAAAAATTGTCATGTGGGTTGAACTGGGGTTCAAACTTTGAATGAGAATTGTGTCATAAACGTGCATGCCAAGTTTCATCGCAAGCCCACAGTGCTCTGGGGAAATATCACACTAAGGATGGTTTTTAATCCCTCCTTGTCGCCTTGAAGACAGTCTAGGACCACCGCGCTAATGTTCAGACTTGAAATATAGAACTGGGTCCTGAAGGCATACATGAACATTTTTGATATCTCAGCCAAGCAGGCAAGTATCCTGTTATTATGTGTTTCGAAACATTTCTTTCCCCACTTGAAAATGGGTGCGTGGGTTGAGCTGGTACAGAAGTGCAATCTACACCAATCTGTACCAAATCTGTACCAGATTTCATTCCAGTCTCTTAGGGGACAAGGATGAAATCACCTTACAAACAAACAAGGGAGTACTCATCCACTTTAAATAAGTTTAAAAAAAATGTGTGTGTGTGTTTCTAAATGACATTCACAAAAATAGCTCAGATAGCCATGTGTGTATGTATGTACGTACGGGTGTGTGTGTGTGTGAGAGAGAGAGAGAGAGAGAGAGAGATGCATTACCCATCTCTATTGATGATGTCACAGTATGTAATCAGTGCCCAGAATCACTTTCACAACTGCAATGCATATTGCATCTCTCTGTGAACTATGTGTCAGAGAGAAACTGCATTTTCCTAGTGACAAAATATTGTGATTTAGATGCTGAAAAAAAATGGTATCTCTTGCAAGCTGTGAACTACTATGATGAAATACATCTGGAAATCACCTAGCAACACACAGCAAATGAGTAAGATCTCTGAATTTCTTTCTCTGGGGAAAACCCCAAGTGTGGATAGGCCATTAGAATTCATATTTTGTAGAAGGTCAATGCCAAGTCTATATATAATCAGATTGTGATCTCATATGAAAGACAGAACACAATCAGTTCATTCTTTCAGGGTACAAACATACTGACCAGCAGTACTATTATGTTCTACTCTAAATTTGTTTCCGAAGAGGAGAGCAGAATAAATGCATTTCGCTCTGCCAACGCTCTGGAGTAGGCCGTGGCAGCCACAGTGAGTTCTACAATCCATCCTGTGCATGCTCTCCACATACTTCAAGGCCTCTAATCCATGACAAGCCAGTCATATTACCAATTCCACAAGCCCCACAGTCATGGGACTGCACATGTAGGCCTATGGGAGATGGATATAGCATGACTGGGGATAAGAACATAAGAAACGCTGTGCTGGAACGGACTAAGGTCTATCTAGCCCAACATTCTGTTCCTACCGTGGTCAGTCAGATGCCCCAGTGGGAAGCCAACAGGCAGGACGTGAGCAAAGGAGCACCCTCCTGGGATGACCTGGGTTAAGAACATAAGAAGAGCCCTGCTGGATCAGACCAAGGGTCCATCTAGTCCAGCATTCTGTTTGCACAGTGGCCAACCAGCTGTTGACCAGGAACCCACAAGCAGGGCATGAGGGCAACAGCACCATCCCACCCATGTTCCCCAGCAATTGGTGTACATAGGCTCACTGCCTCTGGTACTGGAGGTAGCACAGAGCCATCAGGACTAGTAGCCATTGATAGCCTTTTCCTCCAGGAATTTGTCCAACCCCCTTTTAAAGCCATCCAAACTAGTGGCCATCACTACTTCCTGTGGTAGCAAATTCCACAGTTTAACTATGCGCTGTGTGAAGAAATGCCCACCCCTCGCATACTCAGAGGAAGCCTAGAGTAACCGGGAAGAGGTCCCCCAGGGAACACTAAGTGTCCTCTCATTTGCTCCAAGGCCTCTGAGAGACCAAGTGCCTAGCAATATCCCCTTAATGAACTAGAAACCTACTGGAATGTAAGGCAGGCTTAGTGTGACTGGGAAAACCCTGGGCCATGCTGCACCCACTGTTTATGCATTTCACATATTTCTGGAATGGGCCGAGAACTTGCCAGAAAGCATCAGGTCATGGATCCTCTCAGAAAATGCTTCCACCTCAACTGAAAGCTGTGTTTTCCATTCAGATACCTGTTGGTGCGGGACTCACCCTATTCCTTTTACAGTCCTGTTGTAAGAACTACTGAGAGAATTATGTGAAGCTCACTGAACTCCCTAGAGCATTACATCTATGCAAAGTATTATCACTCCTTCTAATACCAAACTCAGCTGGTGAGTGCCAACAAAATTGTAGGTGAAACAGGACAACTGAGAAACAAAAGGGAGGTGTCAGCATGCTCGGGGGAACTCCAAGTTTTGCAAAAGTACACAAATGTTTAGAACGCCCTCCCCGCTCCCAACCCCCTCCCCCAGCCTATTGAAGACCGAGCGTGCTCAGTGGCAACAGAATGCTGGGTGACTGTTGAAGAAAATAATGGCAGTGATGAGGAAGGGGAATGAAATGGAGTACACAAGGAGAGTGCATGGCTGGCTGGCTGGCACAGTGAAGTCAGGTAAGGATATCTGAGTGGTTGTCATCTTCTCCATTCTAGGGAAGAATTCATTCTGTTTTCTATGGTGGACAGACAATACAAGTGGGATATCACTGTATTTTGGTAACATTTTTATGAACTACTAACTGTTCATAATTACATTTATTTATTACTCTTCTTTTACAGGGAATCCTGCTTCACTATAAACCCTTTTCTCTATATGAAAAGATTCTTGGTGTTTTTACATGCCCACCTTCAAGAAGACTTCAGAATCTAAGAGACATGCTCCATCTCCCATTGGCGTAAGTTAAAACACCCCTTCAGGTTTTAGAGGAGTCACATCCCAGAATGGCTTATTCCTGGTTAACCAAGTGTGGGTCCGGTCTCAGACAAACGTTTGTGTATGTGTGGAGAAGCAAGACCAGTGTGTGCCTTTGCATTCATTCAATGGCTTCCATAACTTCCAGGACAAGAGTTCGAGGTCCTGTCATGATGAGGCTGCTGATGGTCTGATAGTCCAAATGTAAAACATACATCCCGTTCACAGAATACACAAACTGGCATACCTAAAGTGAGGGAAACAGAAGAGATGTTACACCTGGAGTTTCACTAAATTCTGCCTAAAGTGAAATTTGATGGGAATTGATTGAAAGAATCTAGCAATGTACAAGAATTTTGCTCCTGTTTGCAAATCATGTGAACATGTCCCATGCAACCCCGAAAGTGAGCAAAACGTATTTCTCTGGAAATTTTTGCAATTTCCCAAACTTGCCTTTGCATTCGAAAGTGCACATATGCACAACTGTGCACTTCCAAAAATGTGCATTTACTCACTTGTGCACATGCATAAATCCCCCCTCCCCAAAATTCATATTTTCATGCTTTAGCCTACAGGATTAAATGTGTATTTTTGATTGGGAAAAATGCACATTTGTAAAAATACGTATTTTTTTCAATTGGGGGGAAATGCACACTTTTAAAAATACATGTTTTTTCCCAATTGGAGAAGAAAGATACTTGCATTGCATATAGAAATGCAAACAAGGCAAAACGCGTTTGGGAAGAATTTGAAAAACTGCAATGACTTGTACCTTGCATGCTCACCCATCCCTAAAAGAATGTCAGTCAGGTGAAACACCTGTGGAATTTCCTGGGTAGCTAAAAACACATTTCACCATCATCATCATATCCTGTGGGGGGTGTATTTCTCTGAACATTTATGATGCAGTTGTTAGCTCAAAAAATGTGTACAAAATGTGTTTTCCATGGGAAAAGCCTACAAGAATTTCAGGAATAAAAAAAGCATGCAAATTTATTTCAGGAAAAATACATTCCATTTAAAATGTGATTTTTGGGGGGTGCAGTTTAAAAAGAAATTGCAGGCTGATGCAGAAACAGGATGGAACAGACAGATTCAACACATGCAAAACTGACAGGGACCAAAAATAGACTGAGAATCCCAAGGCATGGACAGTTGTAGGAGGCTCATAGCTGAGTGGTAGAACACACGCTTTGCCCACAGAACATCCCACAGGTTAAGTCCTTCACATCTCCAGTTAAAAGGTTCAGGTCACATGTGATGGAAAAGGACTTTCTTGGCCCGAGACCCTGAGAACTGCTGCCAGTCAGACTAAACAATGGGTAGATGAACAAATAATCTGACTGAGTGTAAGTCACCTCCCTATGTTCCCAAATCTCTAGGCATGCTAGAGGTTTAGTTGGGATGTGGACTCAGAATTCTGGAAATCTTTAGGAGCACCCCCCCCCAAAAAAAAAGAACCCTCTCAAAAACAGCCTGATGAGGACTGAGCATGCCCAGTGGCCACAGAATACTAAGTATCTACTGGGGAAAATAATGGAAAACTGGAATGGGAGAGAACAGGAATGGAGTATCTGAGAAAAGGCCATTGTTGTCTGGCTGGCAATGGTAGCTCACAATCTCCACATCACCTCTAAGCAGTTCAAGAAAGCAGCTAAGAGCTCATGAAGAAGTCAGTGTGAAATGATAAACATAATAGTATGTAGCACTTCTGTGTATATCCAAAATGCTTTGCATACATTATCACAGTAATCCTTAAAATAACTTTGCTAGTTAAGACAGTATGCTCCTCCCTATATTGCAGGTGGTGGGAGACAGGCCAAGCAAATGGCTGACTGGAGGGCAGCTTTATTTCAATACCGGTGTTTTGCATGTGAGAATGATTTAAACAGTGAGTACCCAGATGTCATGGAGTAATAAAGCAAGCCTACTCAAACACTTTCACCAGTGTGAATATATATGAATATATATTAAGTGCTGTACTAGGAAGGAGAACAAAATGGATTTCTACAGAAAACTCTGCAGAATAAGCCACCCTCCTTTTAGGAGCAAGGATGTAACTCTCAACCAGAAAGGAACCTGAGCAAGAGGTTTAATTTTCTCATCATCACCAAGGTGGTTAGACTGGTAAGTTCAAGAGAGAGGGCCTTTTCACAGGGGTCCCCACACCAATGGGGTCAGTTTCCATCAGGGCTTGGTCAGGCCCCTTCTTTGCAGGGCTTCAGGAAAGCTCTGAAGTCCCACCTGTTTTCACTGGCCTTTCTATAGTCTGTGGGCTGCAGGTTTTCTTGGCATTATCAGTTTTTATAGCATGTTATTGAATATTTATTGATTTTCTATTGTATTTGTTTTCGCATCGTTTTGCATTGTTTTCTTCTTGTACACTACCTTGAGAGAGGTCTACCCTTAAAGGCGGCCTAAAAATAAATTTAAAATACATACATTTTATAAAATCAGAATCCCATTTAAAAGAAACAGCTCTTCATGATCCAGTGAGACTGGCTCACATGTACCTATTCTATTAGTCTTTCGAGAATCCCATTCTTTCAAAAATTCATCAAACTGATTGGAAAGATAGCAAAAGTGCATTTCTATAAACCATCCCTTGTTTCTTTCTCTGCAAAGCCTTTAGGCAGCAAAGCCATCAACACTCCCCCACCCCCCAGCTTCATTCCTGAGGAACTGATCTCTAGCAAGGAGTGCAAAAACCCCTTACTTTTGGTTTGGTGGTCTCAGGTGTCATTTATTGCCTTTCGTGCTTGAGTAGACAGAGAGGATTTGCTTGTTGAATTAAGCCGTATACTTCTACCTCTATCAGCACTAACTCATCCGTCAGCTTCTAGGTGCTATAGTGGGGCTCTTCACGCAGCCTAGATCTGCTTAGCTTAGGCGTCGACCTGGCCAGCACTGCTGCAAATGTTCTCAGAAGAGAACGCTCAGCCAAATTGTGTTCGTCTGTGTGGGTGGGTGGAGGGAATGATGGTGTGAAAGAGGAGGCAAAACTTAGGCTGGCAACTACCATCCTTATTTTCCCATAATTCCCTGGAATGAGTGTGGTTCGAAATGAAATCCTGGTTGCGGGGGGGGGGGATGATTTCTAAAAGCCCCCAGGAGTGATGCTATGATGACATAGTATCACCCCCAAGGGCTGTTGGGAAAGAAAAATGGCAGCTGCCAGATGGTAGCAGTGAGTTTCATCCCCACATAACTTTACAACCCCAGATGTTTTCCAGGGGATTCGGTCCTCCTTTTGCTTACCCCACCCCCAACCAAGCCAAAACATTATCCATGGAGAACTTTCAGCTCCACCTTAATCAGGCCTCCCCACCACCCGCTTTACATATGAACTGGGTAGACAAGAGAGAAGAAAGACATCCCTATCTGCCACACTCATTGCCAGTTTGGCCAACCCCTAATTCAACTAGTAAAGGATACGATTCAGTGGATGGCCTTTGCCTTATATCAGGGGTGAGCAACTTGTGGTCCTTCACATATTTTGGCCTCCAATTCCCATCAGCCTTAGCCAGCATAGCCAATGGTGAGGCACTGTGGGAGTTGTAGGCCAAAAAATCTGGATGGATACAAGTTGCCCACCCTTGCCTTATATGCAGAGTGTGTTTGTGCGAGCACCTCGTTTGCAAGCAAAGGTATTATTGTCAGGAGTGTTTCTGAGCACAGGGCGTGGGTTAGTAGTTCAGATTCTGAAGAACTGCCAGACATGGGGGAGGTATTTTCCCAGGCTAGTCCAGACATTACTGGGCCGGCTTCTCAGGTGTCAAAGGTCCAGCTGGCGGAGGATGAGGGTCCCTCTTCACCCTCCCCCCTCCATGAGAGATAGCGAACAGGGAGAGGCGGGGTTTGGGGAGTCTGAATTAATGCCAAGGCGCAGACGCAGAGCAAAGAAGGAGAAGGCCAGGGTGGAACTTAGACGGTCTACCCGATTGGCCTTGCATGAACAGCTGCACCCAGAAACCTCATGAGAGAGACAGAGACCTCCCCCACACACACCCTTTAAGTTAGGCTAGTGAGTCCGCCTTCCTTTCAAACAGCGGGCAACTTCCTTAGCTATCTTTTGAACCCCCTGAAGGCATTTCCTTGTAGGCTGAGAGTCACTGAGAATTCGCATCTGAATTCGCACTCTGAAGTATGCATTAAAAGCTGCAGACTGAAGCCTCTTGTCTGTGTTTGATCCAGCATTTGAAATTCAGTGGGGGCAAAAGGAATCCTGACAATTATTGTTTTTTCTCCTGGTCCGATTGATTAAGAAATGACTGACCCTACCAAGCTCAGTAGGTTGTGGCTTGGCTCACTCACTCAAATCTTCTGGCCCTTGCTATGACAGACCCACTCTCCAGCACCGCACTGTGATTTGGCAACTATTGATCTGTGTAAGGATCTGCCAACACAAGACCAGGAAGCCAGCTACCCTGTGAGGTGAACGGCCAGACTGGAGTACCTCCCTAGGCAGTAAAGCATTCCCATGTAATGGAGTAACTCTGCTCATGCAGGCTGGCTGCTGGCTCAGCTCAGCAGGAAGGACAATCCGAGTTTCCTGTTCAGGTCAGGACTTTGCCTGTGCAATGAAAAGTTTTCCAAGCTCTTACAATCGGTGGGTAGGTGGTGCATAGAGGTGAGGGTCCTTTCTTGAAAGGGAGAAGAGTCAGACCTGAAAATCTTTGGGGACTTGCCAATTATGTTTGGCTAAGCACCTTTAAGGCAGGCATGGGGTTCCACAGGCTGATACAAGTTCCCCATCCAGCCTGCTATCTTCTCCCCCAGGCCACACTAGGGATGTATGAGAAATTAATTCCAGTTTGCTTTTGACCAGAATTTACCCAATTCGCACTTCCCAGACCTGAACCTGAATATAATCTGCAGTCAAAGACCCTACATTTCTGAGCTTGCAATGCGATTCACAGAATAAAAAAATGAGTTCCAAAATGCAATGCATACATTTGAAAAATGTGCATGAAAAACATGCACTTTTGAAAAATGCACACTAGCGTGCTTTAATCAGTGGGAGAAAACATTTCAGAAATTTGCACAATGGATGCAAAAAATACATATGAAAATACACACAAATATTTGCTGAAAGGGAAAAAAGCAAGCAAACAAGCTCACAATCCGGTATGCACACGAGTCAAAATGAGTTTCAAGGAGGAGTCTGGAGAACTTCAACAAGCTCATGTTTTGCTGATTTGCGCATCCCTGGGCTGCATCTCCTCTCCTGGCAGAAAAAAGCTCTGATCTCCAATCAGTAACTGATTGGAGATCAGAGCTTTTCCCTGCCAGGGAGAGGGTGTAGTGCCCAGGGACTGAGAGCATTTCTACACAAGGTTTTATTGCACGCTTATGATTAGTCACTCACTGAGGTTTGCGGGTCCTTGACAAGATGTTGTCAACCTCCAGGGCATCTCCCACGCTTTCTGACCTTTATCCCAGTTTTTTTTAAAAAAAATTGTGATAATGGGGTAATACATGTCATTCCACTTTAATGGCTGTCTGAAATTCCACAGTTTTGCTATACCACAGTGCCATCTAGTGGCTGTATAATGAAACATGTAGAAACTGCAGACAATGGAAGTCCCAGAAAAAAAAGCCTGTGTCAGCCCGTGTAAGGAGCCAGTCTTAATCCTGCAAAGAAACTGGAAGCAGAAGCCCCGGTAAGCTGCAGGATACAAAGCCTGGTGTGGAGAAACCCTGAGTGATTCAGTCCTGCTTATTTCTGAGGCTTGTCCTGCTTACTTCTGATTAGACATGCAGAGGCTTGGTATTTGAAAGAGCTGCTGAGAGATTTAGTCCTTTGTTTCTGAGTAGACATACAGAGGCTTGTCCTGCTTACTTGTGAGTAGGCTCACAACCAGAAAGAATCACATTTTGGTCCCACCCACTCTGCCTTTGGCCCCACCCAAGGGGTAATGCAGGCCTCAAGGCCATTCACAGATGGGAGTTCAGCCCTTGGACTGAGAAAGGTTCCCCACCCCTGATTTAAGGGAAGTAACTTGCATGCAGGCTCAGTTCATGAGGCTCAACTTAAGACTGGTACCTACCTTCATGCCAGCCGCAGCAGCTGGTCCTCCAGGATCTACAGCCTGGATGTGGCAAGGCTGACCTCCACGGACCACAAATCCCCAACCAACTGCATCTCCCACAATCTGTAAACAGCAGGGCAGACAAGAGCAATTGTTCTGTTTCTGCATCAACCCTGCAAAAAATGCTCTTTGGTGTAAAAACACAGAATGCTGCTCTTTCTACAATGCTGAAACCCCACCCATCAGCAATATGGAAGGGACGTGTGAGCGGGGGGGGCTGAGTCAGAAAGCAGAGGAAGGAACTAGAGGATCGGCTATCCTTGACTTGATCCTAACCAACAGAGATGACTTAGTGGATAAAGTAGCAGTTACAGGAACTCTGGGGGAAAGCGACCATGTTGTACTTGAGTTCTTGGTTCTAAGGGAAGCAAAAGCCGAGTGTAGTCAAACGCGTACCCTGGATTTTAGGAAAGCTGATTTTCATAAACTCAGAACAATGATCAGTAAGGTCCCATGGCAAGCGATGCTAGCGAGAAAAGGAGTCCAAGATGGGTGGGAGCTTTTAAAAAAGGAAATTCTCAAGGCACAATCACAAGCAATTCCAACAAGAAGAAAAGGTGGAAGACAACAGAAGAAGCCAATATGGCTTCACAAAAAGCTTAGAGATGACCTGAAAACAAAAAAGGACACATATAGGAAGTGGAAAGAAGGCCAAGTAACAAAGGAAGAGTACAGGCAGATAGCAAAGAATTGCAGGGATGGCGTCAGGAAGGCTAAAGCTGAGAATGAGATGAGGTTAGCAAGGGATGTTAAAAACAACAAAAAGGCTTTCTTCAGCTATGTGCATAGTAAAAGGCAGAGGAAAGAAATGGTGGTTCAGCTATTAAATAAGGATGGCAAAACAATAACAGATGACAAAGAAAAGGCAGAGGTGCTCAATTCCTACTTTGGCTCAGTCTTCTCCCAAAAGAAGGTCTATGACCCCCCTGGCAAAGGCGAAGTACAGGCTGAAGGGGCAGGATTGCAGCTTGAGATCGACAGGCATATGGTCAAGGAACACCTAATGACTTTGAATGAGTTCAAATCTCCAGGGCCAGATGAACTGCATCCTAGAGTCATAAAGGAACTGGCAGAAGAACTCTCAGAACCGCTGTCTATTCTCTTTGAGAAATCATGGAGGACCGGGGAAGTGCCAGATGACTGGAGGAGGGCTAACGTTGTCCCTATCTTCAAAAAGGGTAAAAAGGAGGAACCTGGGAACTACAGACCAGTCAGTCTGACATCAATCCCTGGGAAAATTCTGGAGCAGATCATAAAGCAATCCATCTGGAAGCACCTTGACAACAATGCCGTGATTACTCGAAGCCAACATGGATTTGTCAAAAACAAGTCCTGCCAGACAAATCTGATCTCATTTTTTGATCAAGTAACCTCCCTTGTAGACCGTGGGAATGCTGTAGACATCATATACCTCGACTTCAGCAAAGCTTTCGACAAAGTGCCCCATGATATCCTGATGAGCAAACTAGCTCAAAGTGGGCTAGATGAAACAATGGTCCGGTGGATCCACAGTTGGCTACAGAATCGGACTCAAAGAGTGCTTCTCAATGGGACCTTCTCAAGCTGGGGAGAGGTAACGAGCGGGGTACCGCAGGGCTCAGTCCTGGGCCCAGTGCTCTTCAACATTTTTATTAATGACTTGGAGGAGGAGGTGCAGGGAATGCTGATCAAATTTGCAGATGACACAAAATTGGGAGGGATAGCTAATACTTTGGAAGACAGAAACAAAATTCAAAGTGATCTGGATAGACTGGAGCGCTGGGCAGAAAACAACAGAATGACATTGAATAGGGACAAATGCCAAGTTCTGCACCTAGGAAAAAGAAACCAAATGCACAGTTACAAGATGGGGGATACGTGGCTCAACCACACTACGAGCGAGAAGGATCTTGGAATTGTTGTCGATCACAAGCTGAATATGAGCCAACAATGTGATGTGGCTGCAAAAAAGACAAATGCTATTTTGGGCTGCATTCATAGAAGCATCGCTTCCAAATCCAGGGAAGTACTAGTTCCACTCTACTCAGCACTGGTTAGGCCTCATCTGGAGTACTGTGTCCAGTTCTGGGCACCACACTTTAAGAAGGATGCAGACAAACTGGAGAGGGTTCAAAGGAGGGCAACAAAGATGATCAGGGGACTGGAAAGAAAGCCCTATGAAGAGAGACTGAAAGAACTGGGCATGTTTAGCCTTGAGAAGAGAAGACTGAGGGGAGATATGATAGCACTCTTCAAGTACTTGAAAGGTTGTCACAGAGAAGAAGGCCAGGATCTCTTCTTGATCATCCCAGAGTGCAGGACACGGAATAATGGGCTCAAGTTACAGGAAGCCAGATTCCGGCTGAACATCAGGAAAAACTTCCTGACTGTAAGAGCAATACGACAATGGAACCAATTACCTAGGGAGGTGGTGGGCTCTCCCACACTGGAGGCCTTTAAGATGAGGCTGGACAGCCATTTGTCAGGGATGCTCTGACTTGGATTCCTGCATTGAGCAGGGGGTTGGACTCGATGGCCTTGTGGGCCCCTTCCAGCCCTACTATTCTATGATTCTATGATTCTATGAGTCCAATCCCCCTCCCCACACTTTGCCTCTTGGTCCATGAGATTTCTGCTTCTGCTTCTTTTTTTTTAAGGCCTGGTCATCTAAGTGGCCCAGAAGAAGTTGTGGGCTCCAAAGCAGGGAGGGTTGAGTTCCAGGACAGCAAACTATGGCTAGTGAGGCCAGAGGCAGGTGTGTAGGCAAGTCAGGCAGAGGTCAGGATCCGAAGGAGCAGGCAAGCAGTGTGCTCACACTAGAGACAAGCTTTTTTAACTGAGGAGTGAGCTCCAAGGCTAGGGCATTAATAGGGCTTGGCGGTGGGGGATTTGGCCCTCGGGGACAGCTGACTGAATGTTCAGGCAGGCTGGCACTGCAGCTCATGGGGTCAACACGCCGGGACTTTTTCCTTCCCAGGGGCGATGTAAGAATGAATTGCCCTCCCTTTACACAATCAACATAACAGAGACTCAGGCAAGTCACGGCTTTTGTTAGGCTAATGGCGAGCTTTCCCACAATACAGCTTCAGTGAAACTCAAAGACCACCCCAGGGCGCAAATAGCTAATCCCGAGCTCTCTGTTAGGGAAGGCTTTTGCAAGGGAGAGAAGTTTTCACCCACCTGATGATAGGCAGCTTCCGTGAAACCCAAGAAGTGACATATGCCCCTCCCTTAGGGAGGCCCCCTTTGGAGGATGCTCTGGTGGGAGGCTATTTTGGTCTCAGGCCACTCCCTACCTCCGCCCACTTAGACCAACGACACGCCCTTGCACCAGCCAAGTTACGCCCCTCCTCCTCCTCCTCCTCAGAAAGGACTAGGTTTCCCATAGGAGGGGGGCAGTGTCTCGGCTTGGGCCACCTAGTTGTCAAGGCCTTGGGAAGGTTCTTCCTCAACTCCTGGAGATTCTTAGGGAGTTTCCTCCTATGCTCTCTGGTCTAACCGTTCCAGTTCCAGCCCTGAACCAGAATCAGAATCACCAGAAACCGCAAGGGCCCCCCCAGTCTCAGTCCTGACAGGCAGTGATGTTATCTGCCCCCCGCCCTCAGAGACTTTCTTGTTCCCTATGAACTTAGCTGTGGTCCTCACAATTAGGAGGGCTGGACTTTCCCAGAAACCATACACTGTTGTGAGCTGTCTCTGTTGTAATGCAAAGTATGGGCAACTTGAATGGGCAACTAAGACCCATGAGCTTTACCAAAGACCTGTTCCAGGTGGAGATGAGAACTGCTAGAACCAATCTGAGGATATGGATCATTACAGCTGCCTGCGCTTTTTGACTCTTCTTGGAGGTGTGGCTATGGGGACTGTCACGATGAGATGTGGAACTTCAAATTTTATCACTACACCCCTGACTGTAGCCCTAGGTGGCACTCTCAAAGCATGGAGTTCAGCCTGCTGGACCTGGAGAGGAAACAGAACGCCAGTGGCCTAGGAGGTAAGGTGCCAGCTTCTGAACTCCGCAAGCCCAGCTGGAGGCACACACAACGTGGGTACAGAGAGCTAAACAGCAGGCAGTGATGAGGCTGCCAGGAGGGCAGGAGGATTTGAACTGTGTCCCGATCATCCCAGCTCAAACCACCTGCAGCTCTCTCCTCTGACCCGATGGCGCAAAGCATGTGCGAACACTTTAAGAAGGATGCAGACAAGCTGGAGAGGGTTCAGAGGAAGGCAACGAAGATGATCAAGGGACTGGAAACAAAGCCCTCTGAGGAGAGACCGAAAGAACTGGGTATGTTTAGCCTTGAGAACAGAAGACTAAGGGGAGATAGGATTGCGCTCTTCAAGTACTTGAAAGATTGTCACAGAGAGGAAGGCCAGGATCTCTTCTCGATCATCCCGGAGTGCAGGACACGGAATAATGGGCTCAAGTTACAGGAAGCCCGATTCCGGCTGAACATCAGGAAAAACGTCCTGACTGTGAGAGCAATACGACAATGGAACTAATTCCCTAGGGAGGTGGTGGGCATTCCCACACTGGAGGCTTTCAAGATGAAGCTGGACAGCCATTTGTCAGGGATGCTTTGACTTGGATTCCTGCACTGAGCAGGGGGCTGGACTTGATGGCCTTGTAGGCCCCTTCCAACCCTACGATTCTATGGTTCTATGAACCACCAGGATTCTAGTTCAAGGCCTACTGCGCCTAGCACACCACCAGTCTCGGAGAGTGAGAGGTGCAGGTGGGTCCCAGGAGGACCCACTGTCATGGCGTGAGCATATACCCGCCTGCTCAGCATGCTCCTTAGTGTCTTCCATGATCACCTTGAAAAAAGAAACTGGGCTTTCATGCACAATGACAGAAGCTCCTTTTAGAGTACCTAGAAGCATCTCAGGGGGTGCGGGTGGCGGGAGGGCATCTCTCAAGGGACTTCACCTGGTTTAAAACAAGAGGATTAATGCAGCAGCAGCTGCTTCAGCAAGGAGAGGCAACAAGCCATGAAAGGACAAAAGATGTCCCCAGAAGACCCAGGGATTTGCAGGGCAGGACAAGTTCAGAAGTGAAGAAACGGCATGGCAGAGAGGGAGAGAAAGGACAAAACAGGAGCAGGGCTTCCTTTTGATCTATCCAATGATTTTTTTAACTGCACATGATGCTCTAGGACCAGAGAGGGCTCAGCATTAGAACATCTGCTTGCCATTCAGAAAGTCCCAGGTTCAATTCCCAGCATCTCCAGGTGAAAAGGACAAGGTCACAGGTGATAGGAAAGAGCCCAGCTGGAAACTCAGTAGACCCATTGCCAGTTGGACAACCAGCCTTCCCCAACCTGACACCCTCCAAATGGGTTGGACTACAACTCCCAGCATCCCCCAGCACTGGGGATGCTCAGAGTTGTAGTCTAACCCTGACAGCACACCTCTCCCAAAATGAACCGACCCGTACACTACGCTCTGCATCTAAGTTCCTCCTCCGGTTGCCTCCTCCAAGGAAAGTTCAGAAGGTGGCAACTAGGGAGAGGGCCTTCTTGGTGGTGGCCCCCAGTCTGTGGAACAAGCTCCACAATGAGGTCTGTCTGGCATCAACATGGTTATCTTTTCAGCACCAAGTTAAGACCGATCTCTTTTCCCAGGCATTTGGCAGCACATTATTAGCTTTAATAAGTCCTGGATGTGTCTTTAGTTCTGACTGACTGTTCAAAGTTGTTCTTAGTTATATGTTGTTTGTGTATATTGTCTGTGTGCTTTTATGTAAATGGCTTTTAAACTTTGTATATTGTATTTTAATGTTTTAACTTCTGTAAACCGCCCAGAGAGCTTTGGTTATGGGGTGGTATAGAAATTTAATTAATTAATTAATTAATCTGGAGGGCACCAGGTTGGGAAAGAGTGGCATAGACAATACTGGGTTGAATAGACTCAGTATAAGACATCTTCCCATGACCTTTACTGACCCCACCACCACCATCCTACCCCCATTTTCAGAATGACATAAGGAAATTCCGATACAGCTTAATCCAATTAATGCAGCTGCAAGGAGCCCCAAACAGTAGCTTCTTTCTCCAACCACAGTTCAGACACCACTAGGGCCCTGCAATGTAGAGTTCTCCAGTTTAGTGCTCTGCCCCTATCCCAGCTGGGAACCACACAACCCTTTTCTCCATGAGACCTGTTCTTTTCAAAGAGCCATCTGATATTGCCTGTCTCCTTCAGGACCATCTTTTGACTTGCAGGAAAATAGTGCAAGACAAACCCCCAAATGCTTTGGCCATGCTGGCTGGGGATGATTGCAACTGTAGCATGACACGTTTGGAGGGCACAAGATTGAGGAAGGCTGGATTAGACAAATTCATAGAGGAGGACAGGTCTAGCAACAGCCATGAAAGCTAAGTAGAACCTCCATGTTCCAGAGCAATATACCCCTGAATATGAAATGCAAGGGTTAACCGATGGGGAGAACGGTTACTTTCATGTCCTGTTTGTGGGCTTCCCAGAGGCATTTCACTCTCCGTCAAGGGAAGCAAAATGCCAAATTAGACGGACCGCTGGTTTGATCCATTGGGGGCTCATCTGTATCATCCAGGGAAAAAGCTTTACCGCTTGATTCTTCCGCTTGCACGTCCTGCCCTTAGGTGAGGCTTCAGTCTACAGCAAGCAGTCAGAAGGATTTATTTCAACAGTAATGCTCATGTAATGTTCTGATGACCGGGGTCACTTACCGTTAGTGTTTTCTTGAGAAAGGGCGCCCCAGGGGTCAGGAGCTCTTCATTGGTGACAGGCTTCTTTAAGACTTGGAGAGGGAAGGAAATGAATGACAGATTTCATCTGAGAGTCAGGTACGCAAAAGAGTAATGCAGCATAGTGACTGGGCAAATGAATCAGGAATGTTAAGGAGAAAAGACAGAGGCCTTTTTCCTGCATGCAGGTATTTCGGGGGGGGGGGGGAAGCACGCACACACACACACACACACACACACACGCATGCACACACCCCTGCATCAAGGTCAAAGACAATTTGAAGAGGAGCGTATGTATCTCTGGCCTCTACAATGTTAAAAAGAGATTCAAATACATTGTAACACAGCACAGACTTTGGGAAGAGGGAGGAAGGGAATCTATTGCAGCCGGGATGTTCCGAGGCTCTCCCTTCCATGTCTCTGCTGATGAATGCAATGGGCTGGGAAGACAGAAAAGGCTCTCAGACACAGAGACAAGGGAGCTGGGAGGGAGAATAGATCGGAAAGCAAAGAAAGGTGTGTATATGTGGATCTGTGTGTCTGTCTCTGCCTGCCTCTCTCTGTGTCTGTGTGTCTGTCTGACTCCCTCCCTCTCCCTTTCTAACATCTCCAATCCTAAGAATATTGCTTTGGAATTAAGTCCTGCTAACTTCACCTGCCTTAGTCCCAAGTAAGTGTGGACAGGGTTCCACCCTGATTCTAATTTGCTATGGGGGCTAGGGAGGTCAAGTTGCAGTGGCCCAACATGACTCTATCCCCCTGACCAGGTGCCCCACAATGCAGTCCTCCAGGTTTGAGTATGAAGGTGGGGTGTTTGGGACAGAATAGGAATGGTGCTGGTGTAGCGTCCACCGCTCCCTGGCCCAACAGTCTCCCTAGCCGGCATGGTCTCAGGAAGAGGTGCTGGAGTCTCCCCAGCTTCACTCACTTAGGGCAGGTGAACAGGCAGTGACAGCAAGGGGGAGGGGCAGGAGGGCAAGTGGCTCTGGGGGGTGGCAATGGACCCCCTTGCTTGGGTGTCAGCCTTGGCAGGTGCCCAACAATGCCAACTACCGATGCCAGCCCCAATTGCATAGATCAAGTATGTGAAGTGCTTTTAAATACTCAAAAAGCTGAAGAATAATAATAATAATACAATTTATTTTTTAATGAAGATAGGGAGGAAGATAGGGTGGAATGGATATGGTGGTAGACCCAAGTCCTCAAATGCAGGTTGCTACCAAATAGCCAGCAAGTGGTAAGGGGGCAATTTCCAGCAAAGGCATGAGTGGGGTGCTGAATGCTTCTCCCCCCAGCTGCTGTCCCCCTGCAATCCTCTCCCAGCCACTTCATTCTCAACCTCACCTGGATATCGAGGCACTGTATAAATATTCTTATTTATTCCAAGTCCAGTTGGAGCAAAAATTACCGGGGGGGGGGAGGAAAGTGACGGGGGGGAGGGTTAAGTACTCCCTCCCACCTGCTGTCTTTACAGTGGACGTCATCCACCTATCACCCCTTCCTGCATGATTACTGCTATTTGGCAGTGACCCGCATCCGCAGAGAAGAGCCTGCCTCTCTCATGTACTGTTCTAAGTGCTGAGAAATTGGTCAAGAGCTCTTTAGCTCAAAAACTGCATGCTCTAAAGCCCTAGCTCAAACCTAGAATGTATTTTAAAGCATTCACCAAATGGGCTTTAATACCCATTTCAAATGAGCAGGACAAGACAGATTTTGAAATCAGCACATTTAAAGAGCATGGGGCAGTCTCATGTAAAGCAGACTAAAAGGCCTTTGCCTTCTGTCCTGCTTCTTCTATGTATTCAAGGCCCAGGAAACTTGCTTTTTTAGAGGAATGTGCAACAAAGACAAAATCAAATATGGACCCTGCTGTCACTTTGGAAAGGCACTTTGGCAAGTGGGTTGATTCGCATCCAGCCTTCTTCAAACAAGCCTGCTTCACCCTTTCTGAGTGGATGGAGCCTGAGAAATTCCAGATAAATAGGGGCTAAGGTTTTTGAGCTAAGTGCCTTTATACTTCAAGGGTTGCTTTTTTAAAGGGGATGCTTATACCTTTTTGTATTCCTTGGCAGAATTGGAGGACATTTTCAATTGTAGTTGCCCCTCCGGAAGGGATTAAGTTTGCCGAATGCCAGACAGGCAGGTGCAGGGGCAATTATGCCAGGGGATTCTTTGAAGTTTTCAGGGAATGGATTTGCTTCCCTCCGTGTGTGTGTGTGTGTGTGTGTGTTTGCGTGGGTGGGGGTAGGGGGGTTTCTATGCACACACTGTACAGGTGCCCCTAGGTAAAAACCCTGCAAATTGTCAGAAGGATAGGTGTCAGGTGTAGGGAGTTGTGATAAATGAAAACAGTTTGAGGCTTTTTGTCTTCCGCTCCATTGATAACAATTGATTAAGTTCCTCCTGCATCCCTCCCCCAAAGCACTGTGACTGGAAGTAAAAAGGAGGATCCTGGTAAAGTGATTCCCTGGCTGAAACCTACAGCTGTCAGTCACAAAACTACTCTCCTGCTCCTCCCCATCTCCCCTGCCTGCCATTTTCCTTTTATGGAGATGTTGGTGGAGAAAGGTAACCCTTTTTTAACAGTCTGAGACTCCGAGCAACTCTACACCAGCCTAAAATCCCGCATTTAAAATGGGGCTTTCTTCTTCCATTTTAAATGCAGGATCATGACTGACTCCCTTTACACGTGCTTCCTTCCCCCTGCCCTTTTCCCCCTCCTTTTCCCCCTCATCTGAATCTTCCATATGTTTCATTATACAGCTGCTAGATGGCGCTGTGTGCTAGCACCTCTTATTGTCGAGTTCTCCTCTTTTCACGTGGGAACTCAAGCAAAACTCAAGCGCTGTAATTAGCTCATTATCTCCGAGCTTTTTAAACATGGAATAAAGGTCATTTAGTGCGGGAGACACCCTGGAGGTTCACAACGTCGTCTAAGGACCCACAAACTTCCGTGAGTAACCAATCTCAATTGCAGGATACAAGCTCCATGTGAAGAAGCCCTCTGACTCTGTCTGCATCTCCGAATCTCTGAGGTGATCCCAAGGCTTTGGGAGCAACCCGGATCCCTTCGAGCTGCTTTGGGAAAGCCCTGCTTCACCTTGGACAAAGCCCAAATTGTTCTGAAAGAGCAATTCACTTTGGTTTAGATGTACCCCCCTCTCCTGCTTACTTTTAACACCAAGGCTGAGGTTCGAAGTACACATCAAGTGGAGTTTGGCAATTTTTTACTGCATGTTCTTTTTTAAGCTAAAGCAGGCTGTATTTGAGCAGAGGCTGCAGGGGAGAGGTGCTTAATCCTCCCTCCCAATCCCTTTCTTTACATTTTCAGCTCGAAATCGCCCTCCCCAGGCCAGGTTTTCAACCAAATCAGGAACCTCATATCTTCCCTGTATGTTTCCCCACCACTGGGGGGAGGGGGGAATCAGCTTGAGGAAGGCAATTTTGAGACAAAAACAACTGGAAGGGAATGGGTTAAGCAAACTCCACAACAGTTGTAGCTTGAGCCTTGAATTCTTAGCCTTCTGCTATTCCATTCCACACATCCTGGGCCATATTCTACCCTCCGTGATATCGTCATGACCATTCATGGTTCCTAGCCAACTCTGCTTATGCCTAAAAGAAAGAGTAAGCACAGAGGAGAGTTCCTCACCAGATTTGGGGTTGCATTCAACAGCTGGAAGGAACCCCAAGCTTGGGGACAGATTGAAATACGAACTCGATCCTCCAGCAATTGAGGTGACGCTACTCCTTCGAACCGCTGAGACTGTCTTTATTTCCTTATTGGGTTGGACTGAAAGAGGCAAATGGAGCTCAGGTGAAACAAAAATAATCAAGACAGCATGCATGTTTCCTTATTTTAATTCTTCAAGGAGAAAGTTGAGGTTTGATTGACATTTCAGAACCTGAATCTCATCTGTGAAACACACATGTTATTTGGCTTGATGCATGCATGTCCAAGGTCTACCATTTTGAATGCATGAAAGTCATCCCATTTTGAATTTGTGCCATGTTTTGTTGTTGTTATTGTACATTCTACCTCAATCTGGTCTCTCTGTAGCTTGGCTGCTGCTGCTTCTAAGCAAGTTGGAGCCTGAGGAGAATGATTTGCACTGAAGAATTTGTACGTGGCATGTAACCCTGTTTTTTTAATCTGCTGTTTCCTCACTCCAGGTCAGGTTCGAGATCCATGTTGGTGATTGTTTTCCCCCTGGGCTTGGAAGAAAAGCTGGTGATGTAGGGTGAGGGGAAACTAGCATTCTCCTCCTGCCCAAGATGTAGAATGAGGGGGAAACCAATGGGTGAGGGAAGGGGTTAAACATCCTCCTTCCACCCAAAATATAGGGTGAGGGAAGGGGTTAAGCATTCTCTTCCTCCCAAAATGCAGGGTGAGGGGGAAACAGGTGGGTGAGGGAAGGAGTTAAGCACTATCCTCCTGCCCAAATTGTCTCCTCCCAGGGCCCAATTTGCTGAAAAGTAGCAGCAAGTGGGCTGCAAATTCACAATGTGCCCCCACGATAACGCCATCCCTCCCAAAATGCCCCTGAAAAGGCACCAACATCCAGAGTTACCTGACAGGAAGCTAGAACCATTCTGCTCAGGGTTGAGCTTGCGGAGGCAGAAGGGGCTGTCAGGGCTGTCTGAGAGAGCCCTGGGTGAGTTCTCATTGAGCAACTCCGTGAGACGCCTTCTCCGGCGGAAATTGATGCGAAACTGATAGAGGAGGTCACTGTCATAAAAATGGTGCTGGACAGAAACTGAGGAGAAGACAATGAGTGGGGGAAAACAGATTAGGGCAGTGGTTCTCCACAGCGTGCCCCCTTCCCAGGAAATATTGACATCTGTCAGGCGACAGGATTCACCAGTCTTGAAGCAGCAACCTGGGGACAATCTCTCTCTCTCTCTCTCTCTCTCTCTCTCTCTCTCTCTCTCAACCTCTCTTGCTGCACTGGCTCCCAGTCCATTTCCAGGTACAACTCACAGTACCTTCAAAGCACTGTGTAGCTTGCAACCACCAGACCTGGGTACCTAAGCACTACCTGCCTCCACATCAGCTTGCCCATAAGATCATCTTAAGAACATAAAAAGTGCTATGTTGGATCAGATCAAGGGTCCATCAAGTCCAGCAGTCTTTTCATACAGTGGCCAACCAGCTGCCCATAAGAAACCCACAAGCAGGACATGAGTGGAACAGCACCCTCCTGCCCATGTTCCCCAGCAACTGGTGTACATGGACACACTGCCTCTGATACTGGAGGTAGCACAGAGGCATCAGGACTAGTAGCCACTGATAACCTTATCATCCCTCTTCAGAGCCTCTCCTCCAGATGCCCCTTGCATCTGAGGTGAGGCAGGTGGCAAGGTGAGGCCCTTTTTGGTGGTGGCACCAACTTATAGAACGCTCTGCTCAGGGCAGTTTGCCTGGTGCCTACTTTCTTACCTTTTTGATGCCTTATTTTCCCATGGCTTTTAACATCTTTAAACCCTGTTGTAACTGCTTTGATGTTGCTTGTATCTGCTGTTAGCTTGTTATTGTTGATTTCTATTCATTTTGTCTTGTGTTTTTATGCATTTGTCAACCTGCCCTTGAAAATTTCTTTGTGCAGGGAAGGATAAAACTTATATAAAAAAAATGAAAAATAAAGTCTCTCATCTTCAGATTGGGAGAAGTCCTGCTGAATGTTCTTTTTATTCCCTTAGGTACATTGTTTTGAGCTCTGTCCACGCTTTATTCATTGGTTCCTGTTGATCCTGGTTATCTATGAAGATCCCCATGTCATCCTCCAGCTCTTATGTGAGCAATCAAACTAATCTCTGCTCTTCTGACTTTCCTGCTCCTGTAATTATCTCAGTGCTATTACTTCCCCGGTTTTCCCTACCTGACTTCTTTCTCCTTGCTGGCTGATTCCCTCCTTCCTTCCAATTCTCACAGCCTCCACAAGCCACCAGAACTCTCATGGTATGTGGGGAAACAAGCTTGATTTGTCATGAAATGCCTTCCTGCCTTCCATTCCAGATTTAGAACAAGGGGAGGCTCAAAATCTTCCCTTGGTTTCATCCTGGGTCAAGTGGCAGAATGCCAACTTGGAGCTGATATGCTCCATCCATTATACCACACTGTCTTCAATGTAAGCATCTAGGAAAGCCCTTTGTTCCCTACTCACTAACAGCTAATAACCCTCTGTGAAGGTCTGAGGCCTACAGAGGCAAAAGGAAAAATGGTCAGGCTTAAAGGCATGGAGTTTTCTAGTGGGAGAGGGTAACCCTGAGAGGAGTAGTTTCATTTCTCCAGGTAAGTGTCAGTTTCATTTCTCCACTGAAGTTTCATTTCTTCAGGTTTGAAGCAGAATTTTTGGTTTTGAGGGAGGAGGGTATATAAAGAGAGTGAGAGAGCTAGAGAGAGCTAGAGAGCAGCAGTAGCCAGAGCCTGAAGTGAGAGCAGAGTCTGAAGAGGGAGCAAGAAGCAGCAGCCTAGAAAAGTCGAAGGACAGCTAGGGTAAAGGAACTTGCATTTCACAACTTTTATTTTCTCTTAATGCTTTTTGTATTACTCAGCTCTATTGTGTAAGTACCTTTAGTTGTGATTTGCTAGCTTTAAATGTATCAGTAAACTGTTGTGGTTAAACCCCAAGTTCTGATGTGTCAGTCACCCGATGTCTACAGCTTAAATCCCACGTTATTGGGAAAGAGAGGATTAAAAGAAGGAAGGTGAGGCAAGAGATCCTTAAGGAGTTGCTCAGGGGGTCCAGGTCAGTGGTGGAACCCTGAATCCCCCTTTCCAGTTCTTCATATGATTTCCTTCCTCCTACCATGCTGGATTATCCCATGTTCAAAGAGAGTTTGGCAGAGCTCTACAGCCTCTTTCCGGTTCGCTGCCTCTCCTTCCTGAACCAGCCAGTCGATCATTTCACAACCCAGAAAGGTCCTTTGGTATTTCACAGAGTTCTCCTCTCTGACTTTCAGGATGGAGTCTTCCACGCTGATCAGTCTGGAGTCAGGAAAGAGCATGTCAAAAGGAGCATGGTGGGTGTGAGCTGCACTACATATGCAGCATGGCCACATACGATAGCCCTCATGGGACTGTACCACTTCAGACTACAGAGTGGGGGAGAGGGTCCAGCACTGAATGCTCCCCTGATTTTTCGAAACTCCCTACGCTTTGAAACTGAGCTGCTTTTCTCATGTATGAATTTTAATATGGCCACAACCACAAGAGGGCATTCCAGGCGCACTGAATATAACCAACAACTCTGATTCTTCTTCCAAATTATTATAAAGCAAACCCTGCCTATATCATTTTCCCTTCCTTCCTTTTCAAACTGTTGGCTCCCAAATGAAGAACAAGTGTAAATATAAAAACATAAGAAACACCCTGCTGGGCTGGATCAGACCAAAGGGTCACCCAAGCTGGCGAGCACCATGCAGCAGCTAATATAATCAATTAATGCATTGTGCGAAGGAGGACTTTCTTTTGTTTGTCCTAAATCTCAAGCCAGTAAGCTTAACTGGATGACTCTGAGTTCTAGTATTATGAAAGGAGGAGGAGGAAATGGCCTCTATCCACTTTTGCCACATCATGCATAGTTTTAGAAACGTCTTTCATGTCTTCCCTTACTCATCTTTTCCCCCTCTAAACAAAAAAGCCCCAAACTCTTTAGCCCCCCACACACACACACACCCCACCACCAATTTGAGCATTTTGATTGCCCCTTTCTGCACCTGCCACCGTTAAAATGTTTGGATTCACGAAACTTGAATTTCAGTGTCTGGATTGATTTTATTTATTTATTTATAATACGTATATACCACTAGTTGAAACTGTACTTCCAAAAATTCTTTTTTCAAAAAACAGCATTTGAGACTTGAACATTGGATGACGTCCTTTTAGTCTCATTTTTAAATTGAATCTAAATGTAGGCCATTAGCCTGAAATATATTCAAGCAGAAGTCTGTCTTAAAAAGTGCAAAGAGGACTTGACGGTCATGTATGTAACTACTGGAAGCAATGTGTCAACACTTGCCACCAATATTGAACAGATTTCATATTGGAACTTGTTTCTTTTCAAAATGTTTTTACTGTTTTCACATGGTATTTTATTCTTTTTTCTTTGCTGTTCACCACTCTGAAATCTTTTGATGTGGAGCGGTATATAAATATTGTAAATACATAAATAAACAGATTTTCATTTTTTTGCACCCCCCGAGCTTGAGGAATTAACTGTTCCCTTCCTCTCCCAAATCTCTCTGGAAAAAATTAAAATCTCAAAGCTCCAGACAAGTGGCAGATACAGCGGTGATAGCTCCACGTCTTTGAGGGCCCTTGGGCAAGATGCCCTCAATGGGCCCCCTCTTTCAGGGAGTCTCCCTTCTCACCACCATTGTCCCCAGCTGCTGATGCTTCTTCATGTCTTTCTCATCATTGCTACCACTTGCTTGCTTGACAGTCAGAGAGCCAGGCAGCAAGTAGGCCATGGCATCTCCTCTTCCTTTTCACCACCTCCATTCTCTAGGCCAGAGCGAGAGGCAGGTGAACAATCAAGGTGCAGGTGTGAAGAGGAGGAGCAACTCCAGGGGGCTCTGTCAGTGGGCCCCTGCTGGAGTGTGGGCCCCCGGCAGGTGCCCAGCCATGCCTACCTTTGATGCCAGCCCTGATACATAACTAGGTGGGAAAACAGTGGAAAGCTCCAAAGCACGCAAGCAGTGGATGAAAGGACTCACGTCTCATAGAGGCTCTGGCCCCTCATGAACACCTTGACATCCTTGTTGAGGGGGAAGGTTCCATCATCCTTGCGAAAGCGATACAGCAGCTTGGCATCCTTGTAGTCAAAATGTTCGTCACAAACTGAAAGGAGTGCAAGGAGAATATCAGCATCCCCTGACTTAGACTCGCATATTCTACCTCCAAATGTTTGCAGACTCGCATTCTGCAGAGCTAAAAATTCAAGGTGGATATATTTTATTAATTACTGAAAATATTTCTGTTCTGCCCATCTTTGTCAAACCGGGGTAGCCTCCAACCATTTATAATCAAAACATCACAATCTACCAAGTTCAAGGCCAGATCATGTTTGATTCCTACAGGCGACAAAAAGCTGGCTCATAAAACACATTTTAGCTTGGCTCCAGGAGGCAAGCAAGGACAAGCTATGGCAAACTTCTCAAGGAAGGACGTTCCACAGAACTGGAACCACCACCAGCAGTCATAATGCAGGAGAGATCTCTTATTGGCAGAAGCACCAAGGCCAGCTCCACCATAAGGCAGAGTGAGGCAGTGGCCTCAGGCAGCTGATTTTGGCTGTCATGAGGGGGCATCGAATTGTTGCTTTCTCTTTCCAATCAGTTCAGCAACTCTCACATTTTGCACTAGGTTATGGGCACCCACCTTCTGGCCAGTTCTGTGATCGACTATTCAAGGGCACAGTCATTTGGGTCAGGGGTGGAGAACACATGGCTCATGATATCCCCTCCTCAATGCACCACAACCTCTGCCACACTGCCAAAATTCACAGCAGTGGCAACCCCCCCCCCACCTCTTCGCCATCAAAAATAAGTGGCCAACCATTACAGAATACTACCATTGCTAAATTTACCTTGAAAACAAGTTAAATTTGACAATGTTAGCATTCTGTAGTGGGGTTGCCAGTGCTGCTGGTGCCCCACAAAATTCTCCAAGCCACTAGCAGTAGCCTCCCAAAGTTGCCCACCCCCGGTTTAGAGTATCAAGAAATGTTACCTCTTTATCATGAGCGGAACATGTATTTATCTATGTCAGGGTAACTGGTTAGACCTCATCTGGAGTACTGTGTCCAGTTCTGAGCACTGCACTTTAAGAAGCATGCAGACAAGCTTGAGAGGGTTCAGAGGAGGGCAGCAAACATGATCAGGGGACTGGAAACAAAGCCCTCTGAGAGACTGCAAGAACTGGGCATGTTTAGCCTTGAGCAGAGAAGACTGAGGGGAGAGATGATAGCGCTCTTCAAGTACTTGAAAGGCTGTCCCAGAGAGGAAGGCCAGGATCTCTTCTCGATCATCCCAGAGTGCAGGACACGGAATCATGGGCTCAAGTGACAGGAAGCCAGATTCCGGCTGAACATCAGGAAAAAAATTCCTGACTGTTAGAGCAAGACAACAATGGAACCAATGACCCAGGGAGGTGGTGGGCTCTCCCACACTGGAGGCATTCAAGATGAAGCTGGACAGCCATCTGTCAGGGATGCTCTGACTTGGATTCCTGCATTGAGCAGGGGAGCATGGGGTCATCTCTCTCTAAGCCCTACTCACATACTCTGTCATGAGGGCCCTGGTGACAGACTATGAATGGGGATGGGCAGCAACACCAGCTATAAAGCTGCTCATTTCAAGTCTAACCTTTGCTGAAGCAACATCTCCTTGGGCAACCTGTTGGACAGCTCCCCTGCTAATCTGCATCTCCAAATATTGAACTCACTGGACAGCTCCAGGTAAGGCAGGATTTTGAGCCACGTAGCAGGGGTGGAAGGAATGGGACAGGCAGGTTTTCCAGGACCCCAGACAGCAGAGGACAAAGAAGTCTATACTGAGCCATTTTATGCTTCTGGGGCCTGACTACCCCTCTCAGGCTCTGCACACTTGCTGAGGAGTTCACAGTCTCAAAGGGGCAGCCCTCTGGCTGCCCCATTCCTACCAACCCTTCCATGTGACTCAAATTCTGCTTTACTAGAGAGGCCAAGGAGTGTCCCAAGGAGTCAAAGAACAAGATGTTCTGGAAAGCAGGGGACTACAGGAGGAGGAGGTGTTGCGCAGCACTGGCCTGCACCCCAAATGGGCAGTGTTCCAGGTGGCTGTGCTACCCCATTCCTTCCTGGCATTTCTTCAGGGCCCTAACCTGAAGCATGTGAAGAGTCAGCCCTCCTCCTTATGACTGTAGGGCTCAGGGAGAGATGGCCTGCAGCTATCAGACAAGCACTGCACCGCTAGCTCTTGAGCTTCCAGTCGGACACGCCATCACCCTGGAGGTGATCAGCAGGTCTGGAGGGCGTGTGTCCAGGATACATTGTTTCCCTTGAACCTTCAGCCAATGCAAGCTGGATATCTTCCTGGGTGGTGGTCTCAAGAGGGTTATTGATCTCTGCTGAGTACCAGGCATTCTACGGCCAGCAACAGGGTCCTTCTTTTCTTCCGAGGTATCGCCTTGTTCTTGGGTGGAGCTGCCAAGGAGGTGGCCATGGTGGTTTTGTACTAGCTACAGCCTCCAATTGCTTTTCAAGGGCATCACCATATCAGGTGCATTACAAACCTTCAGCACGTTATGTGGAAGGGAGGGAGATTAGAGATCTCTATCTCCCTCCCAACCACAACAATTATGCACGTGCCGAGGCTGTTAACACCTGGCTTGAAGGGTGTTTCATATATATCTAGGAGGCAGCAGAAGGACATGTAAAAATGGGAGATGGTGAGGCCTGCCGGATCTGATCCTGCTTTTTCCAATCCTGCCTGTGCTGGCTGGGGGTGATGGGACTTGTAGTCCAATATGTCTGGAGGGCACCAGGATGGGAAAGGCTGGCACAGGGCATTCAGAGATGTTGTTGTTGTTGTTCAGTCATTCAGTGGTGTCTAACTCTTCGTAACCCCATGGACCACAGCATGCCAGGCCTTCCTGTCCTCCGCTCTCTCCCGGAGTGTGCTCAAGTTCATATTCATTGCATCGGTGATACTATCTAGCCATCTCATCCTCTGCTGTCTCCTAAACATGGGAACTCCATGCAGCTGTTGTCACTGGCAGCTGTTAATCGATTTAGCCCCCATGAGCAATCCCCCTTCCAAGCCATTACGAGACTTAATAGGTAAGCCACATATTGTGGCACCCAGTGACATAATTTGTACAAACGTTGCCACAGTGAAGGGAGAAGTGGCACCTATGGAAATTCCCCTAATAAGAACAGCCCCTCTGGATCAGACCAAAGGCCTATCTAGTCCAATATTCTGTTCCCTCAGGGGGCAACCAGATGCCTCAAGGGGAAGCCCATGAGCAGGACACGAGCGTATGAGCACCTTCTCACTCACGTTCCCCAGCAACTGGTATTCAGAGGCATACTGCATGCATTTGGTCAAAGCAAAGGGAAGCTTTATGGGAACTGATATTTTCCTGATCTGTGTTATTATGGTTAATGTAATGCCCACCATTATGATGGGCTGCATGCTAGATGGCAGCATCCTTTCCCCATAGAATCCAAAGGGAGCCATTCTGAATTGAGACTGCCATTGTCCCACCCTTCGTCTACATGTCCCCACCCCAGTCATCTGCATAGCCCACCCCTGTGTTCTCTTTCATGGTATGATGGCTAGAGTGTCATGGGGGCCAGGGATCTGCTAGTGGACCTGCAATGAAATTTGGCAGTGTGGAATGCTCCTGTTCAGGGTTCCAGCCAGCCAGCCTCTTCCTGGATACTCCATTCCCCCTTCCCCCATTAGTCAGCATTCCATAGCCACTGAACATGCTCTGTCCCCATTGGGCTGTTCTGCCCATTTCTTCTGCATTAGGTTTTCTTTTCTTTTTTTTTCTTTTTATAGCTTTGCATTTTCAGAACCTTGTCACGATCAGCACTCGGAGAATGCATTTCCTACTAGTATATACTATATATAGGTGTCGTGTTCTTTCGTCCTCTCCCTTCGCAATCAACACACTCCGAGATACCAGGCTTCAGGCTCACTACTTTATTACTTAACAAGCAGGTTCTTTACAAATGCAACTCCTAGGAGACTGTCAGGCTACAACGGAAACAGCTACTCCACACAATTATGAACACTAATAGAGGAGCCAAAGTGGAAGTTAGAGAAGTTGCTGGCAGTTTGAACAAGAACTTCCTGGCAAGATTAGCTGGGGCAGGCTCCCTTACAATTGCACCCTCCTAAGTAGGCTATCACACATAGCCAACCTGGAGGAGCATCTAAGCTCCACTTCTAACTTTTCCCGCTTCGCTCTGCGACAGACCCTAGCATCCCTCAAGTCATGCCCCTCACTCTCCTCCTCCCTGAGACCTGGGTTCTCATGGAGGAGGGGGGGGGCCTTCAGGCCGAGCCATCTGTGTGCCAAGGTCTTGAGAACGCCTTTCCATATCTGAGCTCATTAGAGAGGGAGCCTCCCCTGGTTCTGGCTGTTCCCCCATTCAGAGTCTGAGCTGCTAACTATCTCCACGTGCTCAGAATCATTCCTGAAAATAGGATCCTTTGAATCTTCCCTAGTCTTTTCAATGCTGCCATGAGAAGATGCAAGGTTTTTGGACAGGTATTTTTGTATGCTACTTGGAGTTTATATGCAATTTAGAGGATCCTGTTTACATTACCGAGAGAGCAATCCTATGGTCTCTGTGCAGAACCTCCAATATCAGAGGCTCCTTCCTATGTCCTATCAGCAAGAGACAACAGGGTGCAGATCAGGAGGTGGCAGGACTTCCGGGTTCCACCCCCACCCCATTGACAGACAAAATAAATTCCCTCCATCCATTGCTTGGAATGGACAGGAAATATTTTAATCAGCTCAAGAGCTGGTCTAAAGGTTTTCCAAGTATTGGGGCATGGCTGGGGACTGGAAGGGTGTCACGTCCATCAGATCCATGCCCCCCAACACGCCTGTCCATTCCCCACTTCCTGAGGTCAATTCCCATAGTTCTTTCCTGAGCTCAAAGTTCCTATGGCTGGAGTTCCTACCTTGGAAAAAGAGCCACAGCAGAGGTTTCTGTGGCAGCTGGGTGGTGGCAGGAGGGGGCTCTGACATCAGGAAAACCCCTCTGAGGTCAGAGCTCTGGCTAACACCTTGGGAGGAGTGCACACTCCTATGGCCCCTGAGATGCTGTCTAGAACCCAGGCCCCTGAGATGCTGTCTAGAGTTCATAGGATTGGTCTCCGAATGTAATTAAGAGTGAGTAATATATTTTTTTATGATTATACAGAATTGTGTGTCCTGCTTCAAGTTTTTTCATTGATTTGAGAATCTAGGTGTATTGGGAGCAGGGATACATGATATGACCACATCTCTGATGAAGGGGGGGTGGGATTGATTAAGACCAAGCACATTCCATAGGAAGATAACTGTTGGTTATTTAGATGCAGGGTGAAAAGGAAATTACTGTCTCATACAACTATCCTTACACCTCCCTTACACCCCCCCCCCCACAAGCCCATATGAAATAAACAAAGGAAAGTCAAACACAGCAAAAAGCCTGCCCAGCTCTGCACATTCTGAAAGGGATTAACATGGTCTGATGACGTCCTTGATAAGCAGCCAAAAAGGTTCTGTTTCTTGCCAATGTTCTATTATTTAATTAAAAGTCTTGGGATTCTTTTGAAACTACCCTCCTGGCTGTGAAAAATTAATAGCAGCTATTTGGGAGGGGGGGGGAGGTGGAATCAGATGGAAGTGTTAATAATTTACCTAAAACTAATTGCAACTGCATTAGAGTGCCACGGCAGAGTTTAATTTAATTCAAGGTAGATCAGGCTTTCCCCAGGCAGCAGATGTCAGTGAGTAGAATGTTTACCTTGCAATATCATTCAGGCAGAGTCAAAAGATCCACAGACATGGCTCCTTTGAATAACAGATTACCCATACTAAAGCTCAAAAGTCAGTCATTCCCTTCTGGAAATCTTGCCTACCTGCTTACTATTGACCCAAATGCAGGCACGATAAGTTCCCCTCCAGCAGCTGCTAGGGGTGGCATTAATATCTGTGATTTTCCATTCCCAGTGCAAAAGCCAATAGGTGTCCCAATAGGTGTCTTTTGCCAATAGGTGTCCCAACAGGTAGCCAGTTAGAGAATATGGATGTCAGATTCACCTGGGGTGGGGGGCGGGAATAGTGGTTGGATTTATTTATTTGTTTGTAATCTTTATATCCCCTGCGTGGATCACTGCCTTGTTGTGGCGAAGGGGCTTGCGTAACTCAGTGAAGCCATAAGCTATGCCGTGCAGGGCCACCCAAGATGGACAGGTCATGGCAGAGAGTTCTGACAAAATGTGGTCCACTGGAGAAGGAAATGACAACCCACTCCAGTATTCTTGCCAAGAAAACCCCATGGAACGTATCACAAGGCTAAAAGATATGACGCCGGAAGATACGCTCCGGGAGAGAGCGCAGGACAGGAAGGCCTGGCATGCTGTGGTCCATGGGGTCACGAAGAGTCGGACACGACTGAACGACTGAACAACAACCATCTTTATATCCTGCCTTTCCTCCAAGGAGCCCAAAGTGGTGTGCATGATCTTTTTCCTCCTCTCCATTTTATCCTCACAACAACCCTGCAAGGTAGTTTAGGCCAAGTCAACCAGTGAGCTTTATGGCTGAGTGGGGACTAGAACCTGGATCTTACAAGGCCCAGTCCAACACTTGAACCACTACACTACACAGCTGGCTGCCAGTGAACCAGATGTGCCGGATAGGAGGTAGGTAAGATGCACCATATAAGGCCAATTAGGATTTCAGCTTCATTACTGGCAGTAAGAGGTTTAAGCTAAAGTAGGATGCCATTTGGGGTATGTTTTGCCCTGCCCCTTTTCAGCCCCTCTTACCACTGGAATGCGGCCCCCAAGAGTTTCTCCAAAATGGAATTTGAGATTCGGAATTTGGGAGGTTCAACATCCCTTAATTAAGTCAGTTGTGCAGACAATGCTTATACTGATTCAGGTTTCCTTTGTCATGCTCTAAGGAATATTAATGCTTTTGGAATGGAGGGATATGATGGGCAGTGAAGCCTGCTCTAGGAAATAATGTAAGTGAGATGTGCAGCTACGATTTGGATCTGCAGCGCGAAAACTGCGTATCAGTGGAGAAATTCAGTACTTGAATTATGGCAGGGGAGCGGGGAGGTAGAAGGGCCTTTAACGACATCTACAAACCTCACCTCTCAACTCTCGCCATTTTAAGTCAAATCATAGCCCCCCTGTACTCTTAAAGAAAGAAAATAAAAGCAGCTAAGGGCGCAATGCTATGCATGTTTAGACAGAGAAAAGGCCTACAGCTCCCAGCATGCCCCAGCCAGCCATGCTGGCTGGGGCATGCTGGGAGTTGTAGGCCTTTTCTCTGTCTAAACATGCATAGCATTGCACCCTACGGGCAATTACAAAAGGTAATTTCCTCCAATGGGGAGGAATAGACTAAGCCAGCTCAAGGACCCCAGTTAAAGCCCCTACCACGTAACACTGCTGTTGGTGGTACATCTACACCGTTGGAGCTTTCCCCCAGTGTACTGGGTGGGGGTGTCTTCCAGGGGTGTAAATACTGTTCGCCAGTAGAGCTGCACTCAAGTCACTTCTTATGTGTCCAATTTCCTTCAGCTGACTTTAGTGCTGCAGCCGGAGGGAGCAATTCTATGGCCCCTAGACAGTGCCAGCGGGGGATAGGATAACTCGGATTCCTGTATCCGAGGTTGGAGACAGTACACTGACCTCGGATCTGGGAATCCATGCTCCACCCCGCCTCCCCCTTGCAGCTGATTCAGAAAGAAGAACGCTGGCAGACTCTCCAAGGTTGGGAACTTGACTTCAGAGAGGGGGTCCAGGGGGTGTTTTGGTGGGCAGGGAGGGGAGGGGACTGGAGAGGCTGGGATATGAGCAATGCTGAGGCTTCTTCTGCCTCTTTCCCTCCCCCTCTGACGTGCCCCAGCTAGACAGGCAAAAAAGCCCATCTAGCGAAAATGCAGAGCGACGATCACCTCTGCCACTCCTCCCGCTCTGCACTGGATGCTCGTAAGCCTCCGAGTCCAGAGGCTTATGAGCATCGGGGTTGTCACAGGATTACGCCCTTACTCTCTCCTCTTTTAATGGTTTATTCTTTTTAAAAAAAAAAAAAAAAAGAAGATCCCAGTTGTACCTTTAAGATTCACTGATCAAGCTTTCATTGGGGATTACCTACTTCATGAGATGCCAGGATGAAAATGTGGACTGGCATTCAGCGAAAGCAGCTAACTGAATGGTTTTCTCACAATTGCCCTCAGTCCTGAAAGAGGGAGTTAGCTACTCTACACTGGAAAACCCAGGGCACCGAATTAGAAATGCTTCTTTTAGCTTTTATGATGCGAGAAGGGACCACACCCCTTTTAGGTTCCAAGTGGATCAGGGAAACGTTTATTCTTTCAATGAAATTGTTTCAGTTAGCCTTGAAGGTGCAACAGGATTTTTAACATAGACTTTTCGAATTATTTAATCAAATTTGTAAACATCTCTTCCTCGTGCCGGTCCATTGCTTGACTCACAATTTCTAAACCTAAAGCAGAAGAGAGAGGAGGAAAGGATTGCATTCTTAGGGCACAATCCAATGCATGTTTAGACAAAAGTCCTACAACTCCCAGTACCCCCCCAGCCAGCTGGGAGTTGTTGGACTTTCGTCTGTCTAAACATGCATAGGAATGCACCTTTAATCTTCTCTACACCTTCCAAGATGAGATACAATATGCCCCTCCATACTAGTTGCTCATGAACACAAGCAGGAGTGAGCTATTGCCTTCTTGTCCTGCTTGTGGACTTCCCCTTAGGGCATCTGTTAGGCCACTGTGGGAAAGAGAATGCTGGACTAAGCCGACCTTTAGTCTGATCCCTCAGGGCCCTTCTTATGTCCTTATCAAGCCATTCCCAACCTGGTTCCATCCAGATGTGTTGGGCTACAACTTCCATCATCCCCAACTAGCATGGCTAGAGGTGATGGGAGATGTAGTCCAGCACATCTGGATGGGGCCATCTTGGAAAAGGCTGTCCTTATGGCTTCTGTCCCAAATGTGGCTTCTGTTGAATAGAGAGAAGACAAAAGAGGTGACTGCCCTTCCTGGATGATTCCCCCCTGCCCCCCCACCTTATGAAAAACGACATGCAGCAGACACCAATTGCCACATGTGCCCAACAGACACACACCAATCAAAGCCCGTCTGCATGCTTTTTCTATGCTCAGTTCACATCCATGGAAGAAAACCTGTCAAAGTGGCCCTCGATCTCTGTAGCTTGAATTTTCAGAAGTGGACACAAATGTGCCACGTAGACATGGACATTCCCTGCCCTGCTCCACGATGCTGTCCTGACGTTCTTCTCCTCTACCCCTGTGCACATTACCAGTGCATCTCTCAAAGCTGCTGCTTCTGCTTCTTCACTTTTTTCAGCCCTGCTTCGGACTATGTAAAGCATCCCACAAGCCGGTGTATATTTTGATTTCCGACAGCCTCAGGCTGTGAGCGACACAGACACAAACCCAACCCTTGTGCAGCTCCTTGGGAACAGCGATGCCTCGCAGGGTCTCTGCCAGACAAACCTGAAAGGGGAGCATTCATCAGCCAGCACGAGACGAGGCACCCCACAACTCCTCACACGGCCATCACTTTCTCAATGGCCAGCTTCATCACAGCCGACTCTCTCCGCGAACCCAAGCACCAATCCTTTAAAAAGAACACATACCTCTCCTATCAAGAATTTGGAGCTGTTCTAGAACAAAGTTCTACCTTCACAAAGCATCGAGGTTTTGTTTAACTTACTGCATTCAAATGTCACATTTTATCCCAGGTTCAGAGCTCGAACCCTTTACCACAGCTTGAGACGAATAGACTGAAGTGGAGTATCAGTTTATGCAGACTTGTTTTTTTTATAGGAAGGCAATATATGCAAAGCAATTAAGGCAGAACTCTGACATTAATCTTTCTGCAGGGCACTGTATTGTACGAGGCAGCCTTGAATCTACAGCTTAGGATACTCTATGGCAGCAGAAGGCAGAAGGCAGATCTCCAGATGTTTTGGACTTCAACTCCCAGAAACCTCTGCTGCCAGCATGGCCAACAGTCAGGAAAGCTGTGTGTTGAAGTCCAAAACTTCTGGAGATGTACTTTCTGCCCACCCCTGCTCCATGGATCGCAGGTTAATGCACACTCCAAAATTCTGGTGTAATGAACTATGTATCAGGGAATAATTAATATAAGAATGTATGCTTTGGTACAATTTCTCAAGAAATGTAGAACCAACCAGTGATGCACGGGTAAATTCTGAAGTGAAGAGCTCATCATGATACTGTATGCAGAGATACACCAAAGATACGCAGTACATAGCATAATACCCAATTTATTAGGATCAGCATGACTGCAATCCCATGCACAGTTACCTGGCAGAAACTCAGTGTAGCTTACTTTCGAATGCATAGGTTCAACTTGCAAAACACATTGAGCTTTAACACTCTGCTCTTCTTCAGTCAGCTAAAATGCAGGCTTTGCTTTTAATTAGAAATGCAAAGAACCTTGCAAAGAGGTGTTATCATTTAACCTACTAGGGTGAAGTAGGAAGAACCCCATCAAAGAAAAGGAAAGACGTATCCACTTGATTATTTTCCTCATTCTCTGACTTCCTCCAGGCTAATCTGTGGCAAAATTTAGTAAAATGTGAAAGCCTCATTATCACCTCATTAACTTGCCAGAGCAAAGAGGGTTCGTCAGTTGCCCTGGCTGGCACTCTGGCAAATGACATCACTGCTCCTGTGCTGGAAAAAAAAGACCAGAGCTGTGCTCCCCCTCCAGCAAGGGAAGCCAATATGACCTAGTGGTTAGAGTGCTGGTCATAGTCCATGGTGACCCAGATTCAAATCCCCACTCTCCTGCATAGCTTGCTGGGTAACCTTGGGCCACTCACTGTTGCTCAACCTAACATACCTCGCAGGGTTGTTTTTATGATGTCAGAAGGTGAGAGAGCCATGGGTGCTACCATAAGCTCCTTGGAAGGAGGGTGGGATAAAAATGTAATGACCAAATAATCACACAAGTATTTTAAAAACCAGCAGAGAGAAAAAACGCACACTGAGAATTACATGGGTTTTGAATTCTGTGAACCCTTCAAGGAGGCTCTGGTCTTTCATATCATCATCATCAACATCATCATCAACAACATTTCTATACTGCCCCATAGCTGAAGCTCTCTGGGTGTTTTACAGAAGTTAAAACATTAAAATACAATATACAAAGTTTAAAAGCCACCAGTCATTTCATGGCTTCCCAGCTTTTGTGCAGTTTATCCCTCACTTTCAAAAGTGGACATGCCTTTCCTAAAGTTTAGTTCTGGTAGTAAGAGCTTTAAGCTACAATATGCTGGTATTGGGGTATTTGACCCCTCCCCCTTGCCTCTGGCCCCACCCCTTTTGCCCTTGGTCCTGCCCACTGGTGGAATGCAGTCCTCAAGAGCTTCACTGACCTGGAATGCAGCCCTTGGGCTGAAAGAGGTTCAACACCCCAGTTTAAGAAGTTAACTTGGTCCGGAAATTCTAAGCCTCTTCATGTCCACAAGTTCTTGTATACTCGCCCACCTGCTTAAAGAAGCACCCTGGACAGCTGCTTGGCTTCTTCTTCTTCTTCTTCTTCTTCTTCTGATGATGATGATGATTACATTTATATCTCACATTTTTGCTCTTGCAAGGAACCAGAACACATATAACTCCTCTCCAATTTAACCTCACACTGCGGTGTTTTTGTAGGCAGTGTACGTTTAAGAGAGCTGGGATTGTACCCAGTTAAAGGGAGCCAGCCTATAAAAGGAAATAGGAAGTAGCAATAGACTATGCTTAGTTCTAGGTATAGGTGCTAGTTCTGCTATCGTTGTTATGTATATTTTTTGAATAAGGATGTATGGATTTTGTAAAATCCGTTCTGTCTCCATTTCATGAATTGTCAGGTGTCTTTCGTTCCATTGTCCCCTCATTGGTGGAACTGGACTTTTTCCAATTTCCCAGATTTGCGCAAATGCACAAATCCCCCCCCCAATGTGCAAATCCACCCCCCAATGAGGATTTTCATGTTTTAGCCTATTAGGGAAATGCACATTTTCAGCTGGTACTTTTTTATTTTACACATTTTTCTACCACTAAATTTGCTTAAAATTCCGGAAAGTAAAACAACAACAACAACCCCAGTCTGCGGCACCCATGTGACTCAGGAAGAGCCGGCCCACTGTGGAATCTATGGGGCGGATTCATAGAAATTCAAAGTCATTTGATTCTGTTGTGGATTTCTCAGATATCCCTACTTTTAAATAAAGGGTTTTATACCTTACTCTTGCCTCTCTTACTGGATACAACACTACTAGGGATGTACAGACTGTGTAAAATCTGCTCCTTCTGTGTTTTGTGGATTGTCAGGCGCCTTTCATTCTGTCATCCACCCACAGACGGATGCAAATTTTTTTTTTCTGTCATGCAGAAAAATACAGAAATAATTACGTAAATATTTACGTAAGTATTTACGTAAGTATTTACATAATTTACCTCAGTACGGAACATTTAGTGTATGGTCCCCCATCCCATTCAATGTTTCCTTAGCAGAAACGTATGTATTATTCTACGGATGTATATGCGTAAATTTTGGGAAAGTAAAAAATCATCGGGAAGTCCATTGACTCCGCACGGCCTGAGAGGGTCGCTCCACAGCGGATTCCACAGGTCGGATTATTAGAGATCCGAGCTCATTTTAATCCATCTCGAATTTCTCCAGCATCCCTAATACACTACCCTGTGAGGCAGGTTAGGCTGAGAAGTCAGTGACTGGCCCAAATTCACGCAGTGAGCTTCATGGCCAAGTAGGGACTAGCACCCAGATTTCCCGAGTCCCAGACCAACATTTTAACCACACCGGCTCTCCTGCAACTGAGCAGGGAGTCCTCACGTTCTGTCAGAACTGAGAAGCTCACAAACCGTGATGGATGATGTAGTGGTCCATGAGTTTCTGCATCAGCCGGATGCCCGTTTCCCGATCGGGGGCTTCTTTGTGGTCAATCAACCAATCGGTGAGCTCCTTGGCCACGAAGCAGTTGGGGTACGTGCGGAGGTGGTAGCGCCTGTCCTTAATGAGCTTGCCATCGTGGAGTCGAAGCCTAGAACAGACAGAAAAATGGATGGGAGCTGCGGTGGCCGCAGTTGGCATAGCAAACGTTTGCACTTGAAATGTGAGCAGCAAGGTCTTTCGCCTGCCATGCTATTCGAAACGTGCTCAGCCAGTCTCTGTTATTATGTCCTCTCTTGGGCCCAATTACTTCAGTAATTGCTAGTGCCGAGTGATAGCAAGGTCAACAGCTCCGAACACATGAAAAACATGATGAACAGTTTCTAAAGGCCTTTTGCCATACCCCAACGCTTTTCTTAGGCATTCATCACTACTAAATGTTCTTTCCTGCCCTTGCTCCTTTTTGCTCAAGGCCTATCCAGGGCCAGGCCTGGTGTCAATTTGTGGATGTGTATTTAGAACATTTAGATCTTGCTTTGGCCGTAAATACACTCAAAGCAATCTATAAAAGCAGAACGCTACAAAACACACGCACCCCAACTTAAACAGACATAATTAAAGAACACTTGAAAAACAGCAATAAATCAGCAAAGGGGAATCACACAGCAGCCTACAAGGCAGAACTAAGCAAATACAAAAAAAGCCAACGGAGGCTGGTGTCTCCAATTTCGGTGGGGCTGTGAGTTCATTCCGAGTTTCAGTCAGAACCAGTCAGAACTCTAAAGGAGCTGTCTGAGGAGCTGAACTCATTTTGCAGATAGGGTACAGCACTTTGGATAGCTCCTGCAGGGTCCTGGCTGGTTCTGGCTGGTTCTGACTGAAACCCAGAAGGGATCCACAGTCCCACCAAAATCGGAGTCACCAGCCCCCACTGCAAAAGCTGCTTAACTTGCCCTTAAAACAGGGGTGGGGAACCTCATGCTTCAGGGCCAAATCTAGCCCTCCATGGTTCCCCAGATGGTGACACCCTCTTTCAACCAACCACTGATAGCTTGGTGGTTTCATGGCTTTTGTGCAGGTTATAAGGCTCAGCGGCTGGTATTCCTGGCCCCGCCCCTTTTGCCATTGGCACTGCCCCCTTTTGCCTTCAGCCCCATCTGTCACTGCAATGCGGCCCGTGAGAGCTTCTCCCAAATTGAATCCAGTCGTCCGGCTGAAAAAGTCCCCCACCCCTGCCTTTAAAAGGATATGAGGAAATGGGGCTTGCGATTCCCTTGGGGAAAAAGAATAATTTCAAAGTTTTGGGTATTAGGGCTGCCACTAGAGATTGACCCAAAAAAGAGGAAATGCATCACCAAAAAAGGACAAAAGAGGACACCGATTGCATAAAATGCAGGTACGCACATTGATATGATCAGATGCCAATTTAGAGATAATGAGTACTATCTAAATAGAAATACATCTCTCCATCGTGGGGCAAAGTGTATCAAGGTGACCTCCATGCCGACTCAGTCTGCTGGTCAGGTACCAACTGTTGATGGTAGAGTTGTGCACAAATGGCCCCTTGAAATTCTCCGCCCTCTTTGTGGTACAATTTCACCAAATTGCTCCGGGGGGAGGAGAAATGCTCAACCGTTTCTCACAGGTAGGGCTCACCATTGGCAGAACTGTAGTAAAGCTTCTTTCTTTTCTCCTAAGGGGGGTGTGTGTGGTGTGTGCTGTCCCTGCAAGTGGCAACAGCATCAACTGTATTGGCAGGCTGGCCCCCGTTTTGTAACCACCACAATGCAGGTGTGAGGGGGGCAGTGTTGTGTCTAGCTCCAGGGAAGAGGTGAAGCTAGTGCTGAGCCAAAATCTGTCCCCCAATTTCCTGAAAGTTTCCCCCCCCCCCACAAAAGAGGCTTCCATTTTTCTGCTTCATTCTCGGAGTGTTTTATAATTAATTTGTGTGGTGTTTTCAAGCTTACCTAATCATTGTGAGGTGGCCACAGGTGCCGTGTGTGTGTGTATGTGTGTGTTTGTTCTATTACACATCTCTCAATTGCTCTGCGGCCTCTCAGGCTGCCCACGCTTCCTGATCTAAAAAAAAGCCTTACGGGAGGAATTACCTCATGATGTCTTCCCCTGGGCTTTAATTGATGTGTGGGAAGCTGAGGAGGCTACAGGCTGCCGGAGAGATGATGGTACAATGAAATAAAAAAAGACACTTGTGCACACTCCTCAGCCACCACTAAGGTAAGAAACCCAAACCCAACCCATGAGAATTTCTCTGAAATGTTCTTCACCATTGAATTTCTTTTTGAAAACAATTTCTTTTCTACGAAATTGCACGAGAATGGTTGAAAAATATGTGGCAGGATCAGGCCACTCTATAGGACAACCTTACCCAATCTGCCACCCCTCAGATGTGCTGGACTACAACTCCCAGAATTCCTGAACAGTGACCATGCTAGTTGGGGCTGATGGGAGTTGTAGTCCAGAACATCTGGAGAGCTACCTTCTGCCCTCCCCCTGGACCAGGAGAATGATTCTGGAAAGAACAAGCCCTCTAAACATGTCAATGTCTTCTTCGCCCTGCTACAATTCCATAAGATTCCCAAACTCACTGCAGGCCCTTGGCCTCACTGGGGTAGCAGGGGAGACAGAACAGGACCAGTACCTCAAAGCTCGACATCAGTATGAGCCCATGCACATTGGTGGGGGCTTGCAAAAGTGGAATCTATTAGAGATCCCTCCCACAGCCTCTCTGGAAAACCTGGCGCTACGCGCAACAGTGTTACTTCGTCAAGGTCGATAGAGGACAGAACTGTCCTCTGCGATCTTGTTCAAAGGCGAGGCCTCGGCACATTAAACAAAAATAAATCTGAAGCTATCCAATGCCAACAAAATAGCCTCCAGGGCTCTTCCAAATATTGTTTTTGTTCAAACAAAGGAAGGCTGTGCACACAGCACAGGGCCTTGTTGCTATCAGACTCAAGCTTGACTTCAAGCGACTTCTGACAACAGTCCAATGCGTCGCTCCATCTCCAGGCCTCGTGTTCACTGTTTACTCTGTGTGTGTGTGCGCACATGCACGCTGCTGTCTGGGCACTTGCACATTCATCCATTGCCACTGTTGGTCAAAGTCATTCCACGCAACGTAACGAGAGCGCCATTGAAGGGTGTGAAGTGAAGAGAGGGCCATCTCTAAGCTTTTTGTGGTGCTCACACCTCAAGGTGTTCACTGATAGACACTGACGATCAATCAGTGTATATGGTGCCTTCTTAAATGAGCATGAGTGGCCTCCAAGGCTGGTGGCTTCTAGCAAACATATACATCCTCACCTGCTTGGATGGGGGAGGCTGAAGGAAATGGTTGGAATGCAACAAAAATAAGGAGGAAGAAGTCTAAGATGTTGCAGCTTGGTGTGTGTAAGTGTATGTGGGGACTCTACGGGCATGCAGTTTGCTTTAAAGGACTCTAAGGGCATGCAGTTTGCTTTAGGTGGTGGAGAACAAAAAAAAGGAGCCATCTAAGATTTTG
Organism: Heloderma suspectum; assembly: GCF_057233095.1. Lineage (NCBI taxonomy): Eukaryota > Metazoa > Chordata > Lepidosauria > Squamata > Helodermatidae > Heloderma > Heloderma suspectum. The sequence goes on along the minus strand of NC_139461.1, from coordinate 305,193,485 downwards.
CAGCTGGGTGGGAGACTCTAAGGTCATGCAGTTTGCTTTAAGGGACTCTAAGGGCATGCAGTTTGCTTTAAATGGTGGATAACAAAAAAAAGGAGAATGATGTCTTAAGATTTTGCAGCTGTGTAGGGGATCCTAAGGGCATGCTGTTTGCTTTAAGGCACTGGTGGCCCACAGAGCACACAGAGCCTCCTTGGATTGCTCCATGCCCTTCCCCTTGCAGGGATCCCCCTAGAGAAATCCCCACTGATCTTGTATATGACATAGGAGATAACAGGGATGTGGGCAGCCGGGGACTTGACTAGTGCTAGGAGCAGCAGTTGCCAAGTCCCTTTCTCTGTGCTGAGGGAAGCACAGAACTCCTTGCTTGAAAAGAGATGTAAGTTGCCGGCAACCTCATGTGGCAATCCGTTCCACAGGCTGCTTCTGTGTGACAAGTTATTTGCTTGCCAGCTGCCTCTCACTTCTAGCAGGTGAACCTGAGTTCTCATGATTTTTAAAGATGAAAATTGTTTTCATTCTCCATATCAAAGATTTGTCTTTTACACACACCCCACTGCTCTGAGTGGTGAGAAGTTGCAAGGGTGCAGCGCTTACCCGTATCTTGCTTCCTTTGGAGGGAGATCAGTGGAGGCTTATTGGCATTTTGTAATATGGGGGGGGGGGAGTAAGTGAAAGACAGAGACAAGGAAGTTCCATTGCAATCAAACACTGTGGGAAAGAGAAAGGTAGAAGTTTCAAGGGGCCTTTCGAAAACAACTCCTTTAAATATTTAAAAAGAAATTTTATGTTTTTTGCATGGTTGAGCACAGCTGGAGGCACACAGCTTAAAACAGCTTTCCCCAACCTGGTGCCCTCCAGATCTGCTAGCCTACACATGCAGCAGACTACATGATAGCTGGAGGGTACCTTGTCTGGGAAGCCTGGTTTAAACATCCCAACAGATAGCCAATGTCCACCGCTCCCAAATCAGGTCTCCGGGGATACTGCCAGTCCCTAAGATGCTTACTGAGCCCAAATATACTCTTTGTCTGATCTCCTTTTAGCCCCCCTCTCATACTACTGTCTCTCTTCACACAGGCACTTGGATTACTTCACCTTTCATAGAATCGTTGGGTTGGAAGGGGCCTCTAAGACCATCAAGTCCAACCCCCTTCTCAATGCAGGGATCCAAGTCAAAGCATCCCTGACAGATGGCTGTCCAGCCTTGACTTGAATGTCTCCAGTGAGGGAGAGCCCACCACCTCCCTGGGTAATTGGTTCCATTGTCATATTGCTCTAACAGTCAAGACATTTCTCCTATGTTCAGCCAGAATCTGGCTTCCTGTAACTTGAGCCTATGATTCCATGTCCTGCATTCTGGGATGATGGAGAAGAGATCCTGGCCTTCCTCTCTGTGACAGCCTTTCAAGCACTTGAAGAGTGCTATCATATCTCCCCTCAGTCTTCTCTTCTCAAGGCTAGACATGCCCAATTCTTTCAGTCTCTCCTCCTAGGGCTTTGTTTCCAATCCCCTGATCATCTTCATTGCCCTCCTCTAAACCCTCTCCAGCTTGTCTGCATCCTTCTTTAATTGGAGGCAGGTGGAATTAAGGTCTTCCTTCTGCTCTGATCAGTTTTCCCATTCAGAACATTCCCCAAATGGTCCTGTACGAAGAAGCAATTGTCTAACCTGTGGCTTACCTAAGAAAAGGATGTGCCTGGCCAGACCCAGCCTGATGGTTTGACCAACTTGAAGCAGTCCTTCTGACCCATTAACCCTCCCCTGTCCAACCCCTCCCCTCAAACATTCAACACTATACACTTTATAAACCACCCTTCTTAAGCTTTTCCCTAGGGACAGATGGATCTGTCAATTTCAGTTTCTCATTTTTCCAATCTTAACTTTGGTTCTTCTTGAACTTTGAGGATTTCTTGGGTCTTAAATTTGGTTCATCCCAAACTTTGTGATTTTTTTTAAAGAACTTTGCACAAATATTCATCAGCATTCTTGTGCACATTTGTGCAAATATAAGCATTTTTGCCTTAAATGTGCAATGTAATATGCATATTTTTGCAAGCAATTTTCCTAATGTGATACATTTCTTAATATTGTTTCCCCTAATACATGCATTTTGTAAGCATTTTTTATTAGAGAACTCCACTGCAAATTCAGAGAAGTGCAAATGTCAAACGATAACTAAGTTTTAGTTTACAGAGTGGTTCAAAAGTGCAAAATGAGGTGAGTTTGTATAAAAATGCAAACTGCAAGAGTTTCTCCCCACCCCTTCTTTTCTCCATAAATGGTATCTAGACAGTGCTACAGCAACATCCAACTGGATGCAGCAAAAAGGTCTGAAAATACTATAGCCAATTTTTGTCTGGCCCATTTGGGAGTAAGTTGAGGTGGTAAAAGGATGTTAAGGCATTGGGGTACATGAGGTTTCTTTCTGAGGAACAAAAAGCAGGACATCTGGAAGACTTTATTTATACATCCCAGGCAGTTCTATTGGCCAAGTGATCTGGTTTGACAGGTAACTGGTTTTGCGTCCACAGCCAGTCTGAACTAGAAGTGGCTGGGAAATCACATTAAGTCCCAGTTAGCATGAAACCAGATTTCTACCACCCAACACAGTGGAAGGGCAGGGCAGAAAAACAGGGAATCATAGTGGTTTGGCTGTGTTTACTGAAAAAACAGTCGTGAAGGCAGAGATGCCAATCAGACCCCTGTTTGTCCTCAGGGCTTCCCTGCACATAACAAAAAGAAAGAAAAGAAAAAAAAGACGTAATCCTGCTTATATTGTCTGTAACAGCACATGTGATCCTTTTGGTGCATGAAAAAATTGTTCAGTGTCAGGTAAAGCATGAGGATCTCCATGTGTGAAGACACGCAACCGTGCATTTCACTCCACATGCAGGGCTCGGGTAATCACAGCCAAATACAGCTTCCCTGATTGTGCACACAGAGATGCCAGCAATATTCTCCAAAGCCAGGCTCCGGTAAAAAGCCTACTTCAGACAGGAGGCGAGCTTTTACAGCCCCCAAATTCTTATCTGTCTCAGAACAAAATCTGCGAGCCAGAGAAGAAGTTCCAGCTTATTTATTTTTAGCCTGCTCTTCTGCTGAAACAGCGTTTTTATATAATATCAATCATAAGCAAGACCGTCATGGCTTGCAGGCTTACAACCTAAAAGACATGACAGAAAAGGAAGAGGGGGTGGGGAGGGATGAGGAAAACAAGCGTACCAGTTTTTAAAGTTACGAAGTTCTTATAATGGCCAGCTAGAATGGAAGCATTCAAGCAGAGGAGGAGTGTGATGGAGCTGGTCTCTCAACAAAGCTGATGGAGTGGCTCCTGCCAGCCCTTCTTTTCCTCTGCTTCCACCCACACATCCCACTAGTCCCGACTGTGCACCCCAGGTCCCCACACTCCCTCTTCCCTTCAAGCAGTTGCAGGAGCACATGGAAAGAGGAGATGAAGGAGGTTCTTCCCCTCCCTTCCCCCTGCCTGGATGTGCTGGGTAACCGCATTCCAGGACACACAACCTGGGGGACCATGGTAGAGGTTACTACAATTCATGTGGATTTCATGCTTTTTCAGACACCACCTCTTATTTTCTTCTAAGGATCTAAATATTCCAGTTGTGGAAAAGGAGATAGTTATTCCAGTGTTTTTCCACTCTCTTGGCCAGAATATTGGAAGGTGGGAGCAGTTTTACTACTTAGTGAGCAACCAAGAAGCACAATAGTTCACACATCACAATTAACCCAGAAGCATGTGTGTGTGTGTGTGTGTCTCTCTCTCTCTCACACACACACACACACAACCACTCCATCCGTGGATTGTTTGCCATGATGTATGAACCAGGAACTCTGGCTTGTCTCTTCCCTGATGAGCCAGAGATGGAACTTAGGGGGGAGCGATTGAGCTGAATGAACCAGCACGCGCACTCATTCATGACAACCCAAGATTTGTTTGTTAAAAAAAAAAAAGGTTGTTGTTATGTGTCAACCAGGCCACTGTCTACACGCTTTCCTTTCTATTTCCACAATTCTTTACAATTCCGTATGTGGTGGGCTTGTGAACACTTGGAAGCATGTTGGATAGCCATGTTCAATTAAATTTCTCAAATAACAAAACAAGCAGTTCATGGCACCCCAGGTAGTGAAAAGGGGGTAGCTGCATCTAAACCACACCCCTTTTTCAAAAGTGACAGGTGCTCTGCCCCCTTTGAAGACCGGAAGCCATGCCCTAGCCGGAAGTCCCACCTTCAGAAGTCCTGCCCCACAAGGAGCGATCCTAGGAAGAGGATTTAGAGCCCTAACAGGTAGAGGTGCGGAAATGCCCCAAAGGGCAATTTCGAAACCCTCCCCGGATTGGCCCAGAGAGGTTATGTGACCCCTCTACGAACCTGTCATGCCACCGTGGACCAATAGGATGAGGTTTTAGAGCCCTGACATGGCAGGGAACCTGGATTGGCCTGGGAGGGCCCACGTGGCCCTGTAAGGTCACGCCCCACCCCACCGACCAATAGGAACAGTTTTACCCCCAGAAAAACATCCTTTCCTACCACCCAATCAAAAGCAGGGGCAGCCAGATCCGATCAGTGTAGCCATTTAGCTGGTCCAGACACGTTTCCTGCATAGAGAACATGGAGACGCCAGGCACCCTTGAATACTGAACCCCGGAAAGGCTGTAAGCCGAGTCATGCCTACATACTTTTAAAAAGAACTAGAAAGAGAGAGCCTGCTATAGCTCCCATGAATGTAAGAAGAAAAGATGCAGCTGTGCCTGGATCTTCCATTCGTGGGAGCTATAGCAGGCTCTTCCTTTCTAGTTCTTTCTAAAAGTATGTAGGCATGACTCGGCTTACAGCCTTTCCGGGGTTCAGTATTCAAGGGTGCCTGGCGTCTCCATGTTCTCTATGCAGGAAACATGTCTGGACAAGCTAAATGGCTACATTGATTGAATCTGAGTGCACGTCTTCTGACTGGCTGATGAGGTAGGATGTTTCTGGGCCTAAAATTGTTCGTATTGGCCTGTTGGGGGTGGGGATGTGACCGTATACAGTTCCAGGGCCCCTGAACATGTCAGGGGGCTAAAACCTCTTCCTATTGGTTCATTGTGATGGGGCGAGTTCTTAGAGGGGACACATGACCCCTCTGGACCAATCTGGGGAGGGTTGGAAGTGGCCCTTTGGGCCATTTCCACACCCATACCTGTTAGGGCTCTAAAACCTCTTCCTACTGGTCCATGGTGGCATGACAAGTTCATAGAGGGATCACATGATACCTGTCAGGTGACCCTGGAAGGTCATATGACTTGACCAGCTGATCGCTCCTTCCGGGGCAGGACTTCTGAAGGTGCGACTTCTGGCTAGGGCGTGACTTCCGGTCTCCAAAGGGGGCAGGGCACCTGTCACTTTTGAAAAAGGGGTGTGGTTTAGAGTTTGATGCGGGTACCCCCTTTTCACTTCTACCCCATTATTAGCTCTTCCCTCTCTCTCTTTAATCACAAACAAAAGCAGCTGTTACATAAAGACCTATTTTACCATTACTAGCAGCATCAAGAATGGTTAGAGCACGATACTGGAAAATGAAAACAGGATACACTGTGAATGGATGATTTCTGAAAATCTGGGAGGGGGCTTTTGCTGAGAAACAAACACAACATAAGCAATTGATCAGAGGGATAATCGAGCAGGACTTGTTCTTTGAAATGTGGCTCCCTTTCATTACATACATTAATGCAGGGTCTGCAAACCAGCATCCACCCAGAGTGCAGTCCTATTTTCGAAAAGGTGTAATATCCAGCAAGGCTAATAACTGAAAAGTGATTATTTTGTGGTTGTAACAGAGCTTAATATGTACACAACAACAGTATGTTCAGGGACGATTCTAAAATACGTATAGAATCTGTGATGAATAATGTAAAAGTCTGTGTGTGTTGATGTTTTTGTTGTTATATAGTTGTTACCTTATATTTCTTAAATAAAATACTTTAAAATGGGGAGGGAGAGCTGAACATTCAGGGAGGGGGCCAGGAATATCCAAGGTGGCCCAGCCCCCACAGGTTCCCCTGTGGCTATGGTCCTGGGTTATGGGGTACTTCATTTCATTCTACATCTGGGCAGGAGGTAGCGAAGCAGCCAACCCAGGGCTGTACCATCTACCCACCTTCAGTTCCCTGAAACAGTACAGCCACATGTACATTAAGAAGAGAACTCAAAATGTGCTCATAACATTGTGGGTCTCTTTTCAAATATACATCTGCTGGTACCCTTAACCTTCATTTGCTCAGAGATAAAGAGTGTTTCGATACTAGGCTTTTATTGTGCTCTCGTGATTGCTCACTCATGGTAGTCTGTGGGTCCTTTACATGGCGTTGTCATCCTCCAGTGCCCCCCCCCACTTCCCAACCATTATCATGGTTTTTTTTCTTAATGAGGAAAGTGTGGCAGTTTTTCTGAATGGCATTATAAAGCCCTGTGTAATTGTGCAAGTCTGCTACACCACAGCACCACCTAGTGGTTGTGTAATGGGACATATACAAAGGCAGAGAGAGAAACCTCCCAGAAAAAAGCAAGTGTAAAGGAGCCAAACTTAATCCCGCAAAGAATCCAGAAGCAGAAACCTGGGTAAAGGTGTGGGATAAAACCATCATGTAGAAATGCCCAAAGGCACAAGGCAAGTGGAGCAGCAAGCTTATTTACAGCTGGCTATGCTCTCCAAGACTGATGTATGTATAAGGGGAGAGGGTTCCTGGACCTTGAATAATTGTGAAGAAGAGAAAATACTGGTAAGCTCAGGTTCTCTCACCCACACATGTCCAAAGGATCCTTGACTGGTCTATTATTCAAGCAATAAAAGGCACGCAAGTATCAAGTGGGCATCTTGCCCCCAATTAGCAAAAAGGAATACAATATCTAGCAAAACAAATACAATGGTGGCAATAAGGCAAACGTGATGGATGGGTCTGCCAATGGCGATAAACCGAAACAGGCCATGAAACCGAAACAGACCCCCTGCCCCAAAGTCAGAGGCATTGTCACTCTTTCTATTTCCGATGTTCAAGGTAGAGCTGTGAGCAAATAGCCTCTCAAAAAAATTCTCCACCCTATTTGTGAGCAGAAAAATGGGGGGGGGGATAATTTCACTGAATTTCTCCAGTGGGAGAAGAAATTCTCAACTGTTTCTCACAGGGAGGGCTCCCCATTGGCAGCAGGGGTTATAACACAGCTTCTTTCTCTTTTCCGAAGGATTTTTCTTTTCTTTATTTGCACTGCCAACTGTGTGGGCAGTCTGGCCCCCATTTTGCATCCTCCACAGTGGTGGTGTGAGGGGGGAAGTGTTGCGTCCCGCTCCAGGGAAGAGGTGGAGTGAGCGCTGAGCCAAAATCTGTCCTCTTAATTTCCTGAAAGTTTTCTTCCCCTGTGAAAGAGGCTTCCATTGTTCTGCCTCATTCTCTGGGCATTTTATAATTTATTTTTGTGGTGTTTTTGAGCTTACCTAAGCACCATGCGGTGACCGTGGGAGCTGTGTGCATTTTCTTTCTATTTCACATCTCTCCATTGCTCTGCAGCCTCCCAGGCTGCCTGCGCTTCCTGGTCTGAGAAAGCCCTATGGGAGGAATTACTTCTTATGTTTCCCTCTGGGCTTTAACTGAAAGTGCAGGAAGCCAAGGAGGCTACAGGCTGCCAGAGAGAAGATTGTACAATGAAAGACAGGACACCTTTGCACACTCCTTGACCACCTCCCAAGTAAAGTAAGCACATGAAACCCAACCCCAACCCATGAGCATTTCTCTGAAGTTTTCTTCACCTTTGAATTTATTTTCAAAAGCAATTTCTTTTCTATCAAATTGAATGAGAATGGTCAAAAAAATGGGGAAGAAGTTTTCAGCACAGTTTAAAGGCAAGTTCCATTGCTAGTGCAGCCACAACAGCCCCACCCATGCACAAAAGGGAAGTACCAAAAGACTTAGGGCAGGGGAAGCTGTTTTGGACTACAGCTCCCATAAACTCTGACCACTGGCCATACTGGCTGGGTTTTATGGGAGTTGTAGTCCACAACATCTCAAGGGCACCAGGTTGCCTGCTCCTGGCTTAAGGGAACCCCAAGGTTTGTGGAAGTATTAAAAAAAAGAGACACCCCCCTATGATTGGGGGGGGGGAACCCTAGAAACAGCCCCATGAGGGCTATGGATGTTTAATGGCCATGAAATGCAGACTATTGGGGGTGGGAACAGAAAGCCAGATGAGAGAGGGAACAGAATGGAGTATCATGAACAAAGCCCTGGCTGGCTGGCTGGCTGGCTGAGCCAGTGAAACATTCCGTCCTGCAACGTTCTGTGGCAAGTTCTGCTTGTACCTCTGAATTCCAACTGCTGGGCAGCAAACAGTGGGGAAGGCAGAGGTGTTCCTACCAGCTATGGGGTTCCCTAAAGCATCCAGTGGACTGTTTTTCAGAGCAGGATGCTGAAGGAGAATGAGTGATGTCAGGACGGGGTAAGCTCCACAGGTCAGATGGGGAGGCCGGAGGGCCAAATTTGGCCCGTGGGCTGGAGATTCTGCAATTCTGGAGTATATGGACCTTTGGTCTTAGGTTCTTCAGCTGCACTTGCTAATATTTCTTCAGTTTCATGGGGAAGGAAAACCCCACATACGAATGCAGCACAAACCCATCATTCTAATTGTTCACAGAATGAAAAGTATTCTTGAATTGTCAAACGTTCCACCACTTTCTTTCCTCATTGCTACAATATAATATAAAATCTCACTTTTAGGAAGGAAGGAAGGAAGGAAGGAAGGAAGGAAGGAAGGAAAGAGATGGGTGACCAGCCAGATGGGCGATTAATAAATCTAATAAATAAATCTAATAAATAAGATCGTATGTTTGTAAGCACAGCCTCTCATTTTATATTGTGTACAGCACTTAGTTTTTTTAGAGGCTCCATAAATAGTAAATACTATTATTAGCAGTTCTTCCCCCAAAAGATGGTATACGCCTATATTTGCTCCCCAGTGAAAAGTACACGGAATACGACCTTCCCAAGTCCTTTCGCTGCCAACACTTCGCTTGAGTCAAACCTTGTAAAAATGATTTTATTCATGCTACCGTTAACCCTACCCATCACATTCCCTGCTGCCACAAAATTATAGGCCAGACCTGCTCCATTCCATAGCTATTGGTGGTGGTCATCTCGTGCATTCGCCTTGCATGCCATTCTGCTTGCAGCAATCTCAGGCCACGGAAATCTTGTCCTGAAATACCCCCTGCAGTTCAGAAAATCCACAAGTATTCCTCCCGCTTGAGATCTTCTGGAATTCATGCCATGATTTTTATTTGAAAGACGTGGTTCATGCAGACTCTCTCAGCTAGCAGTGAAAGCTTAGGCTACTTCCATCAGGCCTGTTCAACAGGGGCTTTTACAAAATCATTCTTGCATGGAACTTGAAATGTAGCTTTCATTTTTTGTAAAACACACACACACACATCAGGCTTCTAGCCCTTATGAATGCACAGTTGTATTTGTAAGCTTTCAGACTGTGCCTATGAAAGCACTGCCTCTGGCATTGCTTTTTCACAACTAGCTCGAAGCAGAATTAAAGTGGAGGCTCCACAGAGAACTTTAATATGATCCTATATTATTCAGCCGTGTCCTTCCTCATGGCCAAGATCCTTCTAGAATGTTTACTCACAAATAAGTCCCATTCAGCCAAGGTCATTTCCAATGTGAATCAAAACTTTCCTGATTGCAGTTCTGCTCATTTTATTACTTCCTGTTCAGCATGGCTTGGGGAATAGTGATTAATTGTCCCTTAACTGTTGTTCCACATGTTGTGGAGGGGGTGAGAGAGCTGGTTTTCTTGCATTACTACAGTTGTCTATTATAGTGAAACTGGATAATGATTTTTGCTCTTTAAAATATGAAAAGAAATGCAAGGGAATTTGTAACTAAAGCTGCTCTGCTTGCAGGGAACTAACTAATAAGCAGCAATTCATCACTAATCCCCAACCATGCTGAACAGGAAGCAATAAAGAGGGTTGAACACGCAAACAGAACACTTTTCATTAAAAAGCTTAAAGGATTGCCTTCCCCAATACTGACCAATCCAGGAATTAAGATTGGCCAGGGAGACTTTGCTTGTGGTGCCCTTGAGAAATGTGGCCCATGGAGTTACCACATGTGGCAGGGCCTTTTGGATGGCATCACCCTGGCTGTGGAAGTCCTTGCGAGTAGAGATTTGTCTGTTCCGCATGCTGCTGTCATTTAGGCAACAGTTAGACCTATTTAATTGTGCCGGCTTTTGACTTATAGGCAAGTCCTTTATTTGTTTTTATTGATTGACTGATTGATTGCTTTAATGGTTTAATTGTATTTCATTATATATCTGTAATCTAGAGGTGCAGAGATGGGCTGGGTGAAGCTCCCCATAATCATCTAAAGCTCCCTTACCATTGTCCCCCTGACTTCATTATTAGTGTACATTTATCAAGGAGGTTCTCAGATTTACAACTGTCACATTTATCATTTGTACCTGTATCTCATTTTGTCTTCACAATAACACTGGGGTGGAATGCCACTTTTATTTCCTTTTTTGCAAATGTGGAACTGAGCAACTGCCTGTTCTTTGGCAAGTCACTATGAATTAATCCATTGGAGAAGCAGGACTGGAACTCAGGATTCCAATGGCTGAGCCCAACTCTTGTTGGAACAGCAGTGTTTTCAGACTTGGACCCACATTTATCTCCATTCTGCTGCAGAATGCAGGTAAACCCTGACCACAGTTTACATGTACATTTTACTAGGGAAGTACATATCCCTCTGTTTGCTGTTTTGCTCCCCCCGACTCCCCAGCCACTTTTCCCCTTGCCAAACCCCAGCATTTTTCCTAGGCAGAAGAAGACTTTGGGAAACATGTTGGTCAGCATGCATGTTTTCCACACTTCCACTCCCTCCTGAAACCACCTATTGTGGAGGCCAGCAGGAGTTCCAAGACTTCTTTTGGATGTTACAACAGAACCGGTGAGGCATGTGGGCTGATTACACCGTTGGACCATCAGTTGCTTATCATTGGCCTAGGAAGAACATCAGAAGAGCCCTGCTGGATCATACCAAGGGTCCATCTAGTCCAGCATTCTGTTCATACAGTGGCCAACCAGCTGCCCACAGGAGGAAACCCACAAGCAGGACATGAGTGCAACAGCACCCTCCCGCCCATGTTCCCCAGCAACTGGTGGACATAGTCATCCAGCCTCTGACACTGGAGGTAGCATAAAGTCATCGGGAGCAGTAGCCATTGATAGCCTTCTCCATGGAGATTTGTCTAATCACCTTTGAAAGTCATTCAAATTGGTGGCCATTACTGAAGATACTGCTTCAGTGTAGAAACACTGAAGATTTCTTAGAAAACATTTGAGCCAACAAGCACAGCAAAGATAGAGAATAAGTGAAGGGGTTGCTGCAGGCAAGACCCTCCTCAGATGGGGACATGACTCACTTGGGGCCAAGTTCCTTAGGCCGCTCTACTTTTTTACCAATCACGTTTTCTGAAGTCACCCGCTCCTGCTAAGCCAGACCCCTCCAGGTGTATTGAAGTTACCCAGTCCTTCCCCAGCCTGACACCCTCAGGTGTATTGGACTACAACTCCCATCATGACTCATCGTGCTGGTTGGGGTGATGGGAGTTGTAGTCCAACACCTCTCAAGGGCACCAGGCTAGGGAAAGCTGTGCTAAACTAATGAACCATCCTCACACTTTCCAAGTTTAATGCTACTTCTGCACACCCACATCTATTGAAAACATGGCGTTTATTTGCAAGCCATTGGAACAGAAATTACTGAGATAACATACAGCCTTATGTACTGGTTTCACTTATACAAGGCTTGAATTCTTACACTATAAATTGAAAGTCTGTGCGGCGTAGTGGTTAAAGTGTTGGACTGGGACTTGGGAGATCTGGGTTCTAGTCCCCACTTGGCCATGAAGGTCACTGGGTGACTTTGGGCCAGTCACTGCCTAACCTACCTCACAGGGTTGTTGTGAGGATAAAATGGAGAGGAGGGGGACCCTGTGAGCTGCCTTGGGTTCCTTGCAAGAGGAAAAAGGTGGAATATAAATGTGATGATGGTGGTGGTGATGATGTTTGTATTTCTCCATTCGATATAAACCATTCCTAGGGCAAAAAGAGGGTGGGGGGGATGTTAAGCCTGGAACTATAATCTCCTTTAGGTGTATATGTAACACCAAGTATTCCAAAGTCGCAACTGGACACTTTTCAGAAGGAAAAATGGGAGCCTCTGAGAGAGAGAGAGAGAGAGAGAGAGAGAAGCTGAAGCTCAAAACTTACCTCAGTTGTTCCCCTGCAATCATGACCTCAGCTCTGTGATGCCTTTCAGTTGCTTTTTGCTTCAGGACACTACTCAGGCTCTCCATCCTGACCCATTGGTGAGAGTACCCGGGAGAAAAAAGGGAGTCGTGCCTTGCAGGCTTCTTTGCAGCTACGGCTGGCTTCCCGTGCACCTCTTTGCTTTTCTGCATACAGTACTGCTTCCTGCTAGAACCATCTTTGCAAGAGCCAGTGCAGGCTGCTTACAGTTTGCCAGGCAGGAGAGGGAGGCAGGAGAGGGAGGGAGGGAGGGGCGGTCCCAAAGTGAAGCGATTGAGCAGGGCTTGCCCCCAACTTTCCCCCAGATGTAGCCCCTCCTTAGCTGGAAGCAGGTAAGTATGCATAGGTAAAGCCTAGATTTCCTCTCCAAGGAGAAGGGAAATTCATAAGCTTCTAAGAGCAGCTCTGTGGGACCAGATCCAAAGTCCAACTAGACCAGCAACCAGCTGGATGCTTCAGAGTAGCCCTCCAAGCAAGGCATGGAAGTAATAGCCCTCTCCCACTGCTGCCTTCTAGCGAGTGCTATTTAGCAGCAGACTGCCCTTGAACATGGAGGTTTTATACAGCCATCCGGATTATGCGCTTTGCAAACAGACCCTCTGATTGCTTTAGTTCGGGGATGGCCAGCTTCCTGCCCCTGTTGCACTACTGAAATTTGGTGGGGCGGCAGCAAGGAAACATCAGCTCCTGTTGAAAACCAAACGTGGCAGTTTGCCACTAAAACCCAGTGGCACAGCAGCAGCAGGAAAAGGGAGCTATTTTGCTTTCCTATCGACCCTTTTGCCCATCACCCCACTGGATTTTGGTGGCAAACTGTCACTTCTGGCTTGTACACGGAGGCTGTTTTGAGCTGCGCGCCACAACAAATTCAGCAGCGTGGTGGCAGAGGTAGAGTGGAGGGGGAAGCAAGGAAGTCAAGAAACGCTGCATGCAGCTAAAGGGGTGCATTTTGCCCACCTCTGCTTCCGTCTCTAGCAGTGGAGGCTGATGTCTCCAGTGTCAGTGGGGCAGTGAATCTGCTCCGGGTTTCAGTCAAAACTCTAGAAGCTATCCAAGGTTAAAACCATATGGAGGGAGCAATCCTATGGCTGCTGGTCAGTGGCTAGATGGCTATAGGATATGTGGCATTCTGGGACCGACCTTGGAGCCCATGCTTCAAGGCCAGTTCCCAGAGAACCGACCTTCCCCCCTTCCGCGCTGCTTCACAGGCAGCGCGGAATGGCCTCGCACTCCGCGATCAGAAGAGGAGCACGGAGTGGCCAAAACAGGGCGTTCCGGGGAGCGTTCTGGGGCAGGGATGGTGGAAATGCTGGTATGACACATCCTATGTGTCATCCGGCAGCTTCCCCCCACGCTCCACCTTCCCGCAGCTAGATAGCTGAAATCGGCAGTCTAGCCGCAAATGCAGGGCAGGAGAAGCTCAGAGGAAACGATCCCCTCTGTGCTTCTCCTGCCCTCCATTGGATAGGTGGTTGCCTCCGAGTTCAGATGCGGCCACCTGTCCCCATAGGATTTCACCTTTAATGAATCCAACAGCAGGCCTTTCAACCGGGTGGAAAATCTCCAACCTCTGTCTGCAAGGGCACCATGGCACCACCACTTCGCATGCGTGCATGAAGTTTATTTACTTATTTATTTAGAGAAAGAAAAAGAGAAAGAGTGGGAGACTTCTGAAAGAAGTCAGAGGGAGAACGGAAAGAATATGTTAAAAATAAATGTTTTCTGGTTGGGTTAAAACTTGTTCTTAGGTTGTCGAGCTCAGACCCAGCATTGGTCTGATCCATCAAGGATGATTTTGGTTCAGTTGGCCTCACTTGCCAATGTGGGAGATGTTCTTGATGGTGTGAAGAACCCTCAAAAAGCGATCTGTGCACATTTTTTCCAATTAGAAAGATCTAGCGGGGTTTAACACCATATTGAGCAAAGGACAGATGTAGGATGGCCTCAAATTGCCTGTCCCTTGTCACTTCAGTCTAACTTAGGTTTCCCGAAGCAGTTACTAGCAGCCTCCTCTTTGGGGAGAAACTACTCTTGGGGAGCAGTTGCACTGGAAATTTCAGATGTAATAGATTAGAGTACAGTTCCTAGACCTGTTCTGATTAGTTTTGGGTGTGTGCACAGCACCGAGGCTGTAATTCTTCGGACAGCAATAGACGCCTAGATGGCTTTTGGTTCCATTGATCATGAGGTGGTGTTGGCGATGCATCTTTCGGACCTCATGTGGATTTGTCTGTTTTGTTGAGTGGTTCTACTCATCCTTAGTAGAAAGGCGCAACAGCCTCCTCCCCTACATCCCAGTCCATCACTGAAGGTGACTCATAGAATCATAGAATAGTAGGGTTGGAAGGGGCCTATAAGACTATCGAGTCCAGCCCCCTGCTCAGTGCAGGAATCCAAGTCAGAGCATCCCCAACGGATGGCTGTCCAGCCTCGTCTTGAATGCCTGCAGCGTGGGAGAGCCCACCACCTCCCTAGGTCATTGGTTCCATTGTCATATTGCTTTAACAGTCAGGACGTTTTTCCTGATGTTCAGCCAGAACATCTTTTTGACTTTCATATGACCATTTTTTATCAGTGCAAGCATGATATTTTCTAATCAAAGTACTTTCAAGTACAGATACTCTCAGGTAGCTTGTTGAAGACAGATGACTGAGGGCTCTCTGCTGTGGCTGCCTCATGTGCGATTGGCAGCCACACGCAAGAGGACCTTTTCCTTCGCTGTCCCAGTTGTGGAACGACCTGCCGGTCAAAATGCGCCTGCTGACCTCCTTGAAGGTTTTTGAGCAGGCAGGAAAGCCTCTGTTATTCTGGCAGGCCTTCCCTTTTTAGCACTCTCGTTCCTTTTGCTGGCTTTTGTATACTGTTTTTAAGCTGTGTTTTATTGTTGGTTTTTTTAAAAAAAAAGTTTTAGTTCAAAGTTGTTTGCAGATATATGTTGTTTGTACATATTGTCCATATGTGTTTATGTAAATGGTTTTTAAACTTTGAATACTGTATTTTAATGTTTTAACTTTTGTAAACCGCCCAGAGAGCTTCAGCTACAAGGCAGTATACAAAGAAGAAGAAGAAGAAGAAGAAGAAGAAGAAGAAGAAGAAGAAGAAGACAGCAAAGATACTCTCCCCTAGCATCCCCTGTGGCATCCTACAAGTTCCATCTTGCCTATCCTCTCCTTTTCAATGTGTCCATGAGGACACTGGAAGTGATCTCCTGGAGGTATGGCAGTAAAGTACCATTTATATTGCACTGATGCAGCTGTACACAAGAGCTGCATATGTACTCCTAATTTAAAATTGTATCGCTAAGCTTGGAAATGTGACATAAAAAGAGGCATGGGAAAAATCCACTACCGATCTTAGAAATCAACCTGTGGAAATGCCATGGTGTTCTCTGATCCCACAACCACAAATTAGGGATGGACAAATCAGTCAGTTCTGCTGTCTCCTGCACTCCTTTCTTTTTTAATCTTAAGTTCTTTCCATGTCAAATATGAAGAAATTTGCAAATTTTGGCCAATTCTTATCAAAAACAAACCAAGATGAAATTCTCAACCACCTGCACCAGGTAGATACATGGAGTTAACCATGTTGTACCTGTCTGCCATGTAGTTGGCTCAAGATGAGGAGCCTGTAAGGAAAAAAAGACGTGGCAACGCTAATTCAGTACCACAAACATGCTTGAATGCACAGGAATTAGAACCCAGACTTAAGAGGCAATACTGAAAGCCCTGAGACTGGTTGGGTGAATCCCACCAGTTTCGGTTTCTCCCACATTGGATTAAAAAAAAAATAAATCTCAAGTTCTTTCTGTCCCAGACATGAAGACATTGGCAAACTTTGGTAAATTCTTATCAAAAACAAACTCAAATAAAACCCTCAGCCATCCCTACCATCAACCATGGTAGGCCAGAGGAGAATCAGTTTTGGATGCTTAACTACAACCTCCCTGAGATGTACCCTTCGGTCAATCACGCGCTGACTTTGGATGTGGGACAGATAAATATGAAGGAGTGCAGGAAATGCAGAAAGGAAAAGGTTGGCATCAAATCGAATGCAACCCAACAGAGGGTAGTGGGCTGTGAGTGTGTGGTATGTAATGTTAGTTGGGTAATATTTTTAATTAGAAGCCTAATATGGCAGCTATAAACCAGATGTCCTGCTTAATTACATAAACTCTACTTGCTGTTAAGACATCCTGGATCTGGTGGGCATAATCCTTCCCAGACCAGCAGCAGTGAGACATGAACAGACTCCATCAACAATGATGAAAAGAACAAGGTCTTGTTAGCAGTGGAGTCTGGTGGCTCCAATACCAGTGGGGTGATGAATCTGCTCCAGGTTTCAGTCAGAACCAGTCAAACTCTAAAGGAGCTATCCAAGGTTCTGACTGAAACCCGGAGCAGATTCAAAGCCCCACTGACATTGGAGCCACCAGCCTCCACTGCTTGTTAGTCCACATCAGTATATGCATTCAGACCAGCACACAAGATATAAGAAGGACCTGTACCATTCATTCGTTCGTTCGTTCGTTCATTCATTCATTCATTCCTACTTTTCTTTCGAACTAAACAAAGCAGCTGGACAGGCATATAGTTGCAGCCTATTTAAAATCTTAAGAACAGAAAGCAAATAGCAGCAGCGAAACCCAACCTACAAGCAAAACATACCCCAAGAGCAGGAGGGCCACAATTCTCAGAAGCACAAGGAAAAAAGTATCAGCTCCCCATGAACAAAGTCCTCGTGGAACAACTGTGATTCAGCCAGGTAACAGAAAGCTGAATGTCTTCCAGACAGAGGGTAGCTAGACATAAATAAACATAATGAAAGTTTCTTAAAAACAGAATACCAATAAAAAATGTGCCTGGTCAATTGAGGCTTGTTAAAATAAATGTTTTCAGGAGACATCAAAGACAACATGGTGACTGCCTGACCTCCAGAGGCAGGGAGTTCCAAAGGAAGGGGGCCACCACACTGAATGCTCTTCACCGAGTGGATTCCAGTCAGGCCATGGGTCCATATGGAACCACCAGGAGCATGACCTCCAATGACCTCAGTAACCGGGCAGGTTGGTAAGGGAGAAGGTGCTCTCTCAGGTGTTCTGGTCCCAAGTTATTTAGATCTTTATACACTACTAAAGGTAAAGGTGTCCCCAACCAGTCGTGTCTGACTCTAGGGTGCGGTGCTCATCCCCGTTTCTAAGCCGAAGAGCCAGCGCTGTCCGAAGACGCTTCCGTGGTCACGTGGCCGGCATGACTGAACACCGAGGTGCACGGAATGCTGTTACCTTTCCTGCCGAGGCGGTACCTATTTATCTACTTGCAATTTCTTGCTTTCGAACTGCTAGGTTGGCAGAATTATACACTACTACCAAAACCTTAAACCTGTAGGCAACCAGTGCAGTTCCCTCAGCAAAGGAGTTGCATGCTGAAAGGGGGCAGCTTCCAATAACAGCCAAGCTGCTGCATTCTGCACTAGCTCCAGCTTCTGGAGCAGCTTCAGGGCAGCCCCACATAGAACACATTGCAGTAATCCAGTCTTGAGGCTACTTGCACCTGTACCACCATGGCCAAGCTATCCCTGTCCAGGAGAGGCTGCAGCTGGCGAACCAGCCGAAGCCGGTAAAAGGCACTTTGAGCCGCCATGGCCACTTGGGCCTCCAGTGACAGTGATGGGTCTAGGAGTACCCCCAGACTACGAACCTGATCTTTCAGAGGGAGTGCAACCCCAGCCAGAAGAGGCGATGAGCCAAGCAACAATGAGGCACCATATCTAACATCAGCTATTAAATACTTTCCAAAACACACCTTTTACAACAGGGGTGGCAAACCCAAGGTCTGGGTGCCACATCCAGCCCTCCGGGGTTGCCCAGATAGCCACACCCCCTTTCCCCCAACCAGCAACCGTTAGGTGGTTTCCCGGCTTTTGTGCTGTTTTCTCCCCTATTCTAACGGTTGAAATGCTCCTCCCAAGGCTTCTTTACTGGCAGGAAGAGCTTTAAGGTGAAATTCTCTCTCTCTCCCCGTGTGTGTGTGTGTGTGTGTGTGTGTGTGTTAGCTCTGACCCACCTTGTGGCCCCCAAGACCTTCTCCGAAATGGAATCTGGATCTCAGGCTGAAAAAGGCTTGCCACCACTGTTTTACAATTATGGAAGGTGAAAAGAGCAGCACTGCGATATTTTTTTTATCAACCTCTATGCGCTGAGCAAATTCTCATCCCGATGTAAGAGGAACAGCTGGGATTAGGAGAATAAAATGGGTCAGGAGCACATGTGTCTTCTCACATCTGAGTTCAACTGTGCATAATCTTTCCAGCAGGGTAGCAGCTACACGTTAGTTTCTGCTACAGCAGACCAACCAATGTATTATGGCTTCAACTTTAATTTTATTTGATATATTGCTTAACATTAAAAAAGCGATGTGCAGCATAAAACACAATCCATAAAACAGTGTATTCGTTTGTTTATTATTTACAATATTTGTATACTGCTCCATATCTGGAGAACTGGTGTACAAAGCCTGGAGAGGGTTCAGAGGAGGGCAGCGAAGATAATCAGGGGACTGGAAACAGAGCCCTATGAAGAGAGACTGAAAGAGCTGGGCTTGTTTAGCCTCGAGAAGACTGAGGGGAGATAGGATAGCGCTCTTCAAGCGCTTGAAAGGTTGTCACAGAGAGGAAGGCCAGGATCTCTTCTCGATCATCCCAGAGTGCAGGACATGGAATCATGGGCTCAGGTTACAGGAAGCCAGATTCCAGCTGAACATCAGGAGAAACTTCTTGACTGTGTTTGAGCAATACAACAATGGAACCCATTCCCTAGGGACGTGGTGGGCTCTCCCATACTGGAGGCATTCAAAACAAGGCTGGAGAGCCATCTGTCGGGGATGCTCTGACTTGGATTCCTGCATTGAGCAGGGGTTTGGAATTGATGGCCTTGTAGGCCCCTTCCAACCCCACTATTCTATGATTCTATGATCGAAAACAGATTTTGGAGCGGTGAACACAAAAGATTAAATAGTAAAAGAATAAAAAGATTAGAACACCTTATTAAAATTATGCTTTTTAAAAAACAGAATGCCAGTAGAAACTGTGGCTGGTCAGTTAAGGAATGCCTCCTGGAACAGGAAACAACACAGCGTTGGTGCCTGCCTGACCTCCAGGGGCAGGGAGTTCAAAAGAAAAGGGGCCACCATGCTGAAGGCTCTTCTCCTGGTGGACTCCAATTGGGCCATGGGTCCATGTGGAATCACCAGGAGCAAGCCCTCTGATGACCTCAGTGACTGGGCAGGTTGGTAAGGGAGAAGGCACACTCTCAGGTATCCTGCTCCCAAGTTGTTTAGGGCTTTGTACACAAGACCTGGAGCTGACTGTGGCTCAGATCATGAGCTGCTTCTTGCAAAATTTCAGCTTAAATTGAAGAACGTAGGGAAAACCACTAAACCATTCAGGTATGACCTCAATCATATCCCTTATGAATATACAGTGGAGGTGAGGAATAGATTTCAGGGATTAGACCTGATAGACAGAGTGCCTGAGGAACTATAGACGGAGGTCCGTAACATTGTTCAGGAGGCAGCAACTCAATCCATCCCAAAGAAAAAGAAATGCAAGAAAGCAAAGTGTCTGTCTGATGAGGCTTTGCAAATAGCTGAGGAAAGAAGGGAAGCGAAAAGCAAGGGAGAAAGGGGAAGATATATCCAACTGAATGCAGAGTTCCAGAGAATAGCAAGGAGAGACAAGAAGGCCTTCTTAAATGAACAATGCAAAGAAATCGAGGAAAACAACAGAATGGGAAAGACTAGAGATATCTTCTAGAAAATCGGAGATCTCAAGGGAACGTTTTGTGCAAAGACGGGCATGATAAAGGATAAAGAAGGCAGGGGCCTAACAGAAGCAGATGAGATTAAGAAGAGGTGGAAAGAATACACAGAAGAACAATACACGAAAGATCTTAATGTCCCTGATAGCCATGATAGTGCGGTCACTGAACTTGAGCCAGACATCCTAGAGAGTGAAGTCAAGTGGGCCTTAGGAAGCATTACTAACAACAAAGATAGCGGAGATGACAGTCTTCCAGCTGAGCTATTTAAAATCCTAAAAGATGATGCTGTTAAAGTGCTGCACTCAATATGCCAACAAATTTGGAACACTCAACAGTGGCCACAAGACTGGAAAAGGTCAGTTTACATTCCAATTCCAAAGAAGGGCAACGCCAAAGAGTGTTCAAACTACCGCACAATTGCACTCATTTCACATGCCAGCAAGGTTATGCTCAAAATCCTACAACCTAGGCTTCAGCAGTATGCGAACCGAGAACTACGAGAAGTACAAGCTGGGTTTCAAAGAGGCAGAGGAACTAGAGATCAAATTGCCAACTTTCGCTGGATCATGGAGAAAGCAGGAGAATTCCAGAAAAACGTCTATTTCTGCTTCATTGACTACGCTAAAGCCTTTGATTGTGTGGATCACAACAAACTGTGGCAAATTCTGAAAGTGATGGGAGTACCAGACCACCTTACCTGTCTCCTGAGAAACCTGTACGAGGGTCAAGAAGCAACAGTAAGAACCAGACATGGAACAACCGATTGGTTCAAAATTGGGAAAGGAGTATGACAAGGCTGCATATTGTCGGCCTGCTTATTTAACTTATATGGAGAGTACATCATGAGAAACGCCGGGTTGGATGAATCACAGGTTGGAATTAAGATTGCCGGGAAAATTATCAACAACCTCAGAGACGCAGACGATACCACCCTAATGGCAGAAAGTGAAGAGGATCTCAAGAGCCTCTTGTTGAGGGTGAAAGAGGAGAGTGCAAAAGCTGGTTTGAAACTCAACATTAAAAAAATGGCATCTGGCCCCATCACTTCCTGGCATATGGAAGGGGAAGAAATGGAAGCAGTGACAGTTGTTATTTTCTTGGGCTCCAAGATCACCGCAGATGGTGACTGTAGCCATGAAATTAAAAGACACTTGCTCCTTGGGAGGAAAGCTATGGCAAACCTAGACAGCATAGTAAGAAGCAGAGACATCACCTTGCCGACAAAGGTCCATCTAATCAAAGCTATGGTTTTCCCAGTAGTAATGTATGGCTGTGAGAGTTGGACTATAAGGAAGGCTGAGCGCCGAAGAATTGATGCTTTCGAACTGTGGTGCTGGAGAAGACTCTTATGCGTCCCCTGGACTGCAAGGAGGTCAAATCAGTCAATCCTGAAGGAAATCAACCCTGAGTGCTCATTAGAAGGACAGATACTGAAGCTGAAGCTCAAATACTTTGGCCACCTAATGCGAAGAGAAAACTCTCTGGAAAATACCCTGATGCTGGGAAAGACTGAAGGCAAAAGGAGAAGGGGACGGCAGAGGATGAGATGGCTAGATAGCATCACTGATGCAATGAATATGGACTTGAGCACGCTCCGGGAGAGTGCAGGACAGGAAGGCCTGGCGTGCTGTGGTCCATGGGGTCACAAAGAGTCGGACACGACTGAACGACTGAACAACACCAGTACTAATACCTTAAATTTGGCCCAGTAGTGGATAGGCAGCCAGTGAGTTACCTCAGCAAAGGAGTTACATGCTGAACAGAAGTATAGAAGTTCAATATAAGACACATATTGATAGGGATGTCAGAGAATTTCGCCACGAATCTCGGGGAGGCCGAATGCCAGCGCATTCGGCCCCCCGAAATCGGTGGCGAAACGGTCTGCCCCCCCCCGGCCCGGGACAGGACTTGTCTTGGGCAAATCTCCCTGGCGGCGGTGGCTCCGGCGGCGGTTCAGCAGCGGCGGCGGCGGCTCCGGCGGCCGGTCTTCCAACCGGCTGCCGCCACTGCCATTTCCAAGTTAAAAAAAAAAAACACGTGCTAGGCTATGTAAAGATTTACGTAGCCTATCACGGCTAGATTTTTAAAAAATACCGTGATAGGCTACGTAAATGTTTACGTAGCCTATCACGGCTGAGTGGAAAAAAAACAACAACCCGTGCGTACGCAAATGGCGGCGCCCATTTAAAACATTTGAGTTTTAATTTTGGCATGTCTAGTCTACGTAAACATTTACGTAGACTACGGCGAAAATAAGGGGAACGCAAATAGCGTGTTTTTTTTCCCACTCAGCTGTGATAGGCTACGTAAACGTTTACGTAGCCTATCATGGCTGACTGCAGGGACGCAAACGGCGGCGGCTACGGCCGCCGCCATTTGCAGTCCCAGCCGGCCAGGATTTGCAGCGGGAGGGACGGGGCACCTCCCCCCCGGCCAGAATTTCAGGGGGGAAGGACGGTGCGCCTCCCCCCCCAGCCAGAATTTCAGGGGGAGGGACGGAGCGCCTCCCCCCCACCGCGAATCAAATTTCGTCACAGGTAAGTGACTTTCGTACATCCCTACGATATTGATAAAAAGATATACAGCTTTCAAGGGAAGCCTGCCTAAAAAAACTAGGTCTTCAGCAAGCATCTAAAAATCAATACTACAGGTGCTGGCCTGATGTTAACAGGGAGGGAATTCCCTCCCTATTTATTATGCCATAATAAATATGTTAGTTTTTAAGGTTCTGCAAGACATCTTCATGTTTTTGCTGCTATGAACCTGTTAAAAACTTACCAGCATTGATGAAGTAGTTTTAAAGCATGCTCCAGACAGTAAGAATGTGCCCTCTGGCGGCCAGAGGAGAAAACAATACAGTGTTTTATGCAAAACATGCTAGCTCCTGTAGGGCAGCCTTCGTCAAAATAATATTTGCTGGATGTTTTGGACTACGTCTCCCATCAGCCCCAGCCACCACAGCTAGTGGTCAGGGACTATGGGAGTCATCGGCCCAAACATCTGGAGGGCACCGTATTGGGAAAGGCTGTTGTGTGTTCTAACAGCAGCCCCCTGCCCCCCAGAACTAACAGCTATGGAAGTCATTTGGTGGTGGTGATCATAATCAGGCAGGGATCAGCAACAAGTGGATGAGACAAAGCAATGGGACATGCCTACCTTAAGTCCTACCTTCAACCCAGTCTCCCCCTCTATCCTGCATCTGTGTACACAAGATCACAAATTTGTGTCTATGTATGGTCTTCTTTCTTGAGATGGTAAACCTGTGGCCGGGCTGTGCCAATTCGGTTAATGGGCTGGAGCTCGCACAACTGAATACTCCACACGAAATAAATCTCTGTACATGGGGAACGAGCATGCAATGCCGAAGGCGAGGCCTAAAACTCTTCACAATATGCTAATTTTGCATGTAGAGGTTATTGATGATGAGGCTGATGATGAATGGAACAACATTCTGTCATATGAGCCCCCCAATCACAAGCTGAAATTGTACCAAGCCTGTCGTGGGAAACACCTTTCTCCATTACTCAAGTATCTTCCCTGGCTTCCAGTTGGCTTTCAGGAATAATTCAGAGTGTTGCTTTTGAAGTATAAAGTCCTAAATATTAGAAGAACCCTGGGTATCTATCCTATATAACCTGCCCATTAATTAATAAGGCTGTGCACTGCTTCGGCCCGAGGCGAAGCGGGGTGGCTTCGGCTACTTTGAGCCCTTTATGAGGCGAAGCAGAGGGGGCACGAAACGACCCGGAGTGGATTGGGGGCTCTCTGAAGCACTCGGTGCACTTCAGAGCTTCTGCCCCCCGGCCCAGGCCCCCCGGCGCCTCCAGGTCCTTACCTGAGCTGCCTCCTCTTCTGCTGCCGCCATCACCGCTGTCCTTGCTGCCGCTGTCCTCACCGCCACCAACTGCTGAGGCCTGGATGCATGCAGCGACTATTACTGCAGGGAATCACCATTTTTAAAATGGCGACTTCCAGGAAGTTCCAGGAGGCTGCTGTTTTAAAAACGGCGACTCCCTGCCATAAAAGTCGCTGTGTGCGTCCAGGCCTCAGCAGTTGGCAGTGGCGAGGACAGCGGCGGCGGCAATGGTGATGGAGAGGGCAGCGGCAGCAACGGAGGCGGCGGTAAGGATGACGATGGAGGTGGCGGCAAGGACAGCGGAGGCAGTGGTGGCAGCAAGGTAAGGGGGTTTGCACAGGGGCATCCGGGGGGCCCCGAAGCGGGGTTCGACATCCGAATACCGCTTCGGGTTCAGGGCCAGACCGCCCCCCCCCCCGAATCTGCCTGAGCCGAATCGGGCCCACCTCAGAAGCCACAAAGCAGCTTTTAAGTCTGATCAGAGGGTCCCTACATAGCCTAGTAAGATCTCCATCCAAGGCCACTTGTCGGAATGCCTGTCTTCAGTTGCTGGATAGGTGGCTCCTGCTTTGAGTCCTTCTGTGTGCTGCCCTGCTTCAGAGCCAGCATCAAGGCTGAACAGCACACTGCAGCTGGCAAGACCCTGCTGGACTTGCTCCTCCTCTTCGCCATTGCAACCTGCTTGCTCATCTGCCTCTCACTCTGGTGTACATAACAGAGGTGGTGAGGAAGAGGAGCAGTAGATGCCACTGCCTCATCGCTAGGGATGTTAGAGGAATCCATCACGGATTCAAATGAGGCCGGATTCTTTGGAATCCTACCTCAGGAATCCATGGCGGATTGGCACCACTTACCTCTGCTCCAGGAGGATTGGAGGCGGAACGGCACTTGGCTGCTTCTTCCACTGGAGTCGTTCGCCTCCTCCGCGCCGATCGCCATTTCTTTTTTTAAAAAAAGGGCAATCGGCGGGATGTGCCCATAGACTTATACGCAAAATAGAGCCGTGAATCTTGCGTATAAGCCTTTGGACACATAGACTTATATGCAAGATTCACGGCTCTATTTGCGTATAAGTCTATGGGCACATCCTGCTGATTGCCATTTTAAAAAGAAAGAAATGGCGATCGGCGCGGAGGAGACGAATGGCTCTGGCCGGGAAGGTAAGCGGCCCTATAGCCGGTGTGGCTCCATGGAATCCTCATGGAGTGGAGCTGCTCCGGAGGTTCCTGGGGGGGGGAGGAACGGATCGCCTCCCCCCCTCCACGGATTCCCCACTGGAACGGGCGGTGGGGAATCCGTACACTCCTACTCATTGCTCACTGGCTCTCTGCCTGTCAAGCAAGCAAGCAAGCGGTAGCAATGATGAGGAAAAGGAACAATAGCAACTGGTTACATTGCTGGTGAGAAGATAAGCTCACTGAGGGAGGGGACAGATTGAAGGTGCCTTGCCTAATGGCCCTCAGGAACCTGGAGCTGGCACTGCCTTGCATTCCCTAGGGCTTCTCCAAAATTTGCATTTTGCAAATGGTGTAATTGTAAAAGAGACAATCCAATGTCTGAAATGTGACTGGACCCATATAATTGCTTATTATGTTTTCAATATAAAATAAAGTGGGTGGGTGCACAATTTATCCTCCCTTATCTTGTCAAGGGACAACAAGGTGATTGTTCTACAACTGAGGAGCATACTTTCTCAAATTGCCCCTGAAGGAAAAAATTGTATCTCTGAAACATGTAGAGCAGGCCCTTTCAGAGCAAGGGCCAAATTCAGTTTTGGAGAAGCTCTCAGGGCTGCATTCTAGTGGTGGGTAGGGTCAAAGGCAAAAGGGACAGAGACAAAAGTGCCCCCAATACCAGCATATTTTAGCTGAAAGCTCATAATGCCGCTAAGGAAACCTTAGGAGAGGCATTTCACCTTTATAGAATTGGGGGGGGGGGGGGGGCTGTAAAAAAAAAAAAAAAACAAGAAACCATCAAATGATAGGTTGTTGAGGGAAAGGGTTGGGCCCAGGGAAAGGGGGCGTGGTTATCTGGAAAATCCCAGAGGGACACATTTGGCCCGAGCCTGAGGTTCAGCACCCCTGATGTACAGCTTCAATAAATTTTGGCACTTTTGAGAAATAGCCTTTCGTATATAGTCAATAAATCAAACAAACAAAAAATCAAACAAAAACTAACTATAAAGAGTAAACCCACCACCAAATACATCATCACGATCATGATGATGGTCATGATGATGATCATGATAAGGCACCAGCAGGACTTAGCAAGCAGCAACTAAAAATCCAAAGAGCGGGCCAAAACAGAGCCCATGTCTGCTAAACCCAAAAGCCAGCCACAAAAACCAGGATGCCACCAAAGAAGTGTGCAGGGTTTCTTTAGCCCGGTGGGCCTCCCTCCCCCAGCAAACATGCTTGACGTCATCATTCTTACCTTTCAGAGTCCATGCCAACTCAGTCTTGTTTGCCCTGTTTAAAAAGCAATTGCTATTAACTGGTTGTAACTGTTCTATTGGCAACTGCACAGCTTCATTTGTTGTTAAGGTCATTACTTTTTTTACCACCTCTAAGCTTATTGTAGTGGAAAAGTGGAATATTTTGAGTATATCTACGACGGACAGCCTGTATTTATGTGCATAAAAGACTAAGTGTGTGTGTCTGTGCACTTCTCAGCCTCAGTGTTCCCAAACTAGAAAGAGGCAGATAGAAATAAAGAAGAGGTGCTCATATCTGGCACGGGCTCGCTGCCAGGCCTTTATGCTTGCTTCTTATTCTCAAGAGTTCGGTTCCAGTTCCGCCCACTCCCATCTCTAACTTCCCTTCCATGAATGTGAACTTTGCTTTGTTTGTATTCACATAACTTTACTACCTCCCCTTCCATCTGGAGCTCCCTGAAAATGTTTCTTCGGAATGGTGTGGGATATGACGCACGTGCCGGCGGGGGGTGCAGAAGGAGGACAGCCTGTGTTTTATTTTGGTCATCTCTCAAATTTCCAGTATCTAAAAAAAAAAAAAAATGCAAGCAGTACTTGATACAAGCATGTTCCCTGACTTTAGCTGTGCTGCTTATTCCTGTTGCACCCTGTTCTTGAAACTGGTGCTCTCGTTGAGGCAATGCCCCACAGCTTCAGTGGGTCCTACTTCCAAGCGAAGGTCCAAAATCTGCCATTCTGAGAATGTTTGCTTGCTGCAAGCCTGTGTACATGGACTTGAGAACAAGACCCACTGCTACCAGTAAGGCTTCCTTCAGCACTGCCTAAGCTCCTATTTTGTGCCTGGCTCCAGCTGGTATCCCCAGTATTTATTTAAAAAGAGAACAACCCTGAGGTCTACCCACCCTGCTGTAGACCACTCACACAGGAAACAGGTGAAGTCTCCTGGGTGACTCAAGCAAGCCAAGCTACATGCTGCAGCGAAAGGCAACATGCAGAGTCATTAAACACACAAGCTGGAAGAAGTTTCTTCCTGACAGAAAATATGATCAGTCCTACCCAGTTCTCATACCAGAAGAAAAATATTATGGATGGCACAATGCATTTCCCCTTCATGGATCACTGCCTTGTTGTGGCGAAGGGGCTTGCGTAACTCAGTGAAGCCATAAGCTATGCCGTGCAGGGCCACCCAAGACGGACAGGTCATGGCAGAGAGTTCTGACAAAATGTGGTCCACTGGAGAAGGAAATGGCAACCCACTCCAGGATTCTTGCCAAGAAAACCCCATGGAACGTATCACAAGGCTAAAAGATATGACGCCGGAAGATGAGCCCCTCAGGTCGGAAGGTGTCCAATATGCTACTGGGGAAGAGCAGAGGGTATTTCCAAGTAGCGCCAGAAAGACTGAAGCGGCTGGGCCAAACCCGAAAGGACACTCAGCTGTGGATGTGTCTGGCGGTGAAAAGAAAATCCGATGCTGTAAAGAACAATATTGTTTAGGAACCTGGAATGTCAGATCAATGAATCAAGGTAAGCTGGAGGTGGTCAAACATGAGATGGCAAGATTGAACATCGACATCTTGGGAGTCAGCGAACTCAAATGGACAGGCATGGGCGAATTTAATTCAGGTGACCATCATATCTACTATTGTGGGCAAGAATCCCTTAGAAGAAATGGAGTAGCACTCATAGTCAACAAAAGGGTGGGAAAAGCAGTACTGGGGTACAATCTTAAAAATGATAGAATGATCTCAGTACGAATCCAAGGCAAACCATTCAACATCACAGTAATTCAAGCCTATGCCCCAACCACTGAGGCCGAAGAAGCTGAGGTTGATCGGTTCTATGAAGACCTACAACACCTTCTAGAACTAACACCAAAAAAAGATGTCCTCTTCATCATAGGGGATTGGAATGCTAAAGTAGGAAGTCAAGAAATCACCGGGATAACAGGCAGGCATGGCCTTGGTGTACAAAATGAAGCAGGACAAAAGCTAATAGAGTTTTGCCAAGAGAACATGCTGATCATAGCAAACACTCTTTTCCAAAAGCACAAGAGGAGACTCTACACATGGACGTCACCAGATGGTCAATATCGAAATCAGATTGATTATGTCCTTTGCAGCCAAAGATGGAGAAGCTCCATACAGTCAGTAAAAACAAGACCTGGAGCTGACTGTGGCTCAGATCATGAGCTGCTTCTTGCAAAATTTCGGCTTAAATTGAAGAACGTAGGGAAAGCCACTAAACCTTTCAGGTATGACCTAAATCATATCCCTGATGAATATACAGTGGAGGTGAGGAATAGATTTCAGGGATTAGACCTGATAGACAGAGTGCCTGAGGAACTATGGACGGAGGTCCGTAACATTGTTCAGGAGGCAGCAACAAAATCCGTCCCAAAGAAAAAGAAATGCAAGAAAGCCAAGTGGCTGTCTGAGGAGGCTTTACAAGTAGCTCACGAAAGAAGGGAAGCGAAAAGCAAGGGAGAAAGGGGAAGATATACCCAACTGAATGCAGAGTTCCAGAGTATAGCAAGGAGAGACAAGAAGGCCTTCTTAAATGAACAATGCAAAGAAATCGAGGAAAACAACAGAATGGGAAAGACTAGAGATCTCTTCAAGAAAATTGGAGATCTCAAGGGAACGTTTTGTGCAAAGACGGGCATGATAAAGGACAAAGAAGGCAGGGACCTAACAGAAGCAGATGAGATTAAGAAGAGGTGGCAAGAATACACAGAAGAACTATACAGGAAAGATTTGAATGTCCCTGATAGCCATGATAATGCGGTCACTGAACTTGAGCCGGACATCCTAGAGAGTGAAGTCAAGTGGGCCTTAGGAAGCATTAGTAACAACAAAGCTAGCGGAGATGACAGTATTCCAGCCGAGCTATTTAAAATCCTAAAAGATGATGCTGTTAAAGTGCTGCATTCAATATGCCAACAAATCTGGAACACTCAACAGTGGCCACAAGACTGGAAAAGGTCAGTTTACATTCCAATTCCAAAGAAGGGCAACGCCAAAGAGTGTTCAAACTACCGCACAATTCCGCTCATTTCACATGCCAGCAAGGTGATGCTCAAAATCCTACAAGCTAGGCTTCAGCAGTATGCGAACCGAGAACTACCGGAAGTACAAGCTGGGTTTAGAAGAGGCAGAGGAACTAGAGATCAAATCGCCAACATTCGCTGCATCATGGAGAAAGCAAGAGAATTCCAGAAAAACGTCTATTTCTGCTTCATTGACTACGCTAAAGCCTTTGATTGTGTGGATCACAACAAACTGGCAAATTCTGAAAGTGATGGGAGTACCAGACCACCTTACCTGTCTCCTGAGAAACCTGTACGAGGGTCAAGAAGCAACAGTAAGAACCAGAGGTGGAACAACCGATTGGTTCAAAATTGGGAAAGGAGTACGACAAGGCTGCATATTGTCACCCTGCTTATTTAACTTATATGCAGAGTACATCATGAGAAATGCCGGGTTGGATGAATCAGAGGTTGGAATTAAGATTGCCGGGAGAATTATCAACAACCTCCGATATGCAGACGATACCACCCTAATGGCAGAAAGCGAAGAGGATCTCAAGAGCCTCTTGTTGAGGGTGAAAGAGGAGAGTGCAAAAGCTGGTTTGAAACTCAACATTAAAAAAACTAAGATCATGGCATCTGGCCCTATCACTTCCTGGCATATAGAAGGGGAAGAAATGGAAGCAGTGACAGATTTTACTTTCTTGGGCTCCAAGATCACCGCAGACGGTGACTGTAGCCATGAAATTAAAAGATGCTTGCTCCTTGGGAGGAAAGCTATGGCAAACCTAGACAGCATAGTAAGAAGCAGAGACATCACCTTGCCGACAAAGGTCCGTCTAATCAAAGCTATGGTTTTCCCAGTAGTAATGTATGGCTGTGAGAGCTGGACTATAAGGAAGGCTGAGCGCCGAAGAATTGATGCTTTCGAACTGTGGTGCTGGAGAAGACTCTTACGAGTCCCCTGGACTGCAAGGAGGTCAAATCAGTCCATCCTAAAGGAAATCAACCCTGACTGCTCTTTGGAAGGACAGATAATGAAGCTGAAGCTCCAATATTTTGGCCACCTAATGCGAAGAGAAAACTCCCTGGAAAAGACCCTGATGCTGGGAAAGACTGAAGGCAAAAGGAGAAGGGGACGGCAGAGGATGAGATGGCTAGATAGCATCACGGATGCAATGAATATGAACTTGAGCACGCTCCGGGAGAGAGCGCAGGACAGGAAGGCCTGGCGTGCTATGGTCCATGGGGTCACGAAGAGTCGGACACGACTGAACGACTGAACAACAACAACAACAACAATGCATTTCGGGGGAGACAGCCACCAAGCCATCTTTAGTTTTACAAGTGACGCATACATATGCGTAAGAATGGCAAACTACTTTTGCATGATTAAAATAACAAAGCCCAAAATGTAAAATTAAATTCTTTGCAATGCGTGTGTCCCTCATCCCTTGAACATGCATTTAACACCCAGAATATGCTCACAGGAACCCTTATGCTGCAAATTCTATTATTCCCCAAACAGGTTCTTAGAGCCAAAGTAGCACACACGTTTATTACAGTGTTTGTACTCCAATACTGATTGGTGATAATAAAGTACCACTGAGTCCAGCTGGTAGGCCAGGATCTATTTAAAAAGCGTGCAAAACTGGCTTTCCATCATGTGCTCACAGGAGTCCAGCAGTGCAGACCATGGGAAGCAGTACTGCCCTAATGAAAGCCACTCACAAAACATGGGTCTGAAGTGTACACCACTTAGCATACTGCCTGTAGAACAGGACTGGCCACTTCTGCTCCTATTGGATAATCTTATTTCTGATTCCCAGTTACTAAGTGGTCTAGTATTTAAACAGGTCATGCTGAATGAGAAATGCAGAAAAGTACATTAACTGAGGAACTCACAGTGGGAATATGGGTTTGTGGGGTGGATTCATATGTATCTCTTAGTTCCACTCCTCTGCCTGTGTAAATTACATTTGTTCCTACACCCCGATAAGTTATTTCAAGCATGTTTAAATTACAGCCTGTTTAGTTACTCAATATTTGCATTAGAATTTCACACACTTCATAAAACTAAAAAGGTGAGAACTCTCCAACATATTGTTTAGCATCCCAACAGCTGCTTG
Source organism: Heloderma suspectum (assembly GCF_057233095.1). NCBI lineage: Eukaryota > Metazoa > Chordata > Lepidosauria > Squamata > Helodermatidae > Heloderma > Heloderma suspectum. The sequence continues at coordinate 305,161,852 of NC_139461.1, read as the reverse complement.
TTCAACATCTACTTGAAAACCTCCGGAGTTTCCTATAAAGCTCTTTCCATTGACAAGTCTTAGTTTCTTCCAAGGATTTAACCCAAACGCCACTCCCTCAACTAAAGCCATTGCCTCTTGGTCTACCCTTACAGAGCAGTATGAACAACTACTCCTTACACCACCTATCCATGACTGTTCAAGGCATCTGAAAGCCATTGGTACATCCCCCTTTGTCTCTTTTTTGCTAGCAGCAACATACCCAGTCCCAGCAGCCTGTCCTAGAAGCCTTTTATTAGACTCTGTATGGTGCGTCTCCTCTGAAACCTTCCACCGTGTCAAAATCTAAAATTGCCCCTCTTCCCTGGCATGTGGATGACACATTTTGTAAAAGACACTTGCACTTACAGTTTGTTTCTTGGACAGGAGTTTAATGCCGAATTCCCCCCACCTCCAAGAGTCAGCCTGAGCCTTATCAAAGTCTTCGGCTTTAACTAATGTAGGGATTACTCTCAGGTCCCAGTAGTATGGTGGAAATGTGAATGCATCATTATATTGAAAAACACCAACACAGGATAGCAGGGTCTTATAGAGCTAATGTTTCTGTCTATATCTGTTTTGTTTTTGTTTCTAAAACAAAGTGAAACCAGTCTTTAGGCAATTTGAATTGCTTTGTTCCATTTCTCTTGCTTTTATTGTTTTATTTCATTTTTAAGATGACACTGTAGGTTCAAGTCCAATACCACTTTACAGAACAAGAAATATCGCTCACAGCTCCTATGAACTTCACGAACACACAGTAGGAAAACTGAAAGGATATCATGTCCCATAACCTTCCCTCCCCCCTTAGAAAGAGGTCCAAAGACCTATTATTCCAACCCAGAATGCAGAGAAAGAGGGCTAAGAATCCAACTAAGTGTCTAGAAGCCATTCTTTAGTACTCAAGTCTTTGGGCAGGCTTCTCAGATACTAACTTACCATTTCTGTCAACGTAAGTCTTAGTACAGGGAGAGTGCACCTCTAAATCTTGCTTTCTGGATTAAGAGGAGGTTCACATGCCAGTTTAAGTTATTGCACAAATTACTACACCAATACATTAACATTTCTATCCATGGAATGTCAGAGCAGGGGGAGGGTGCTGGATTCTTGGGGAATCAAATCAAGATTTCCAGCAAGACTGTACAGCAAGTGGTCTTAAGTCATGAACCCTAGTGCTACATACATGGCTGTATTCTTAGAAATGCCCAACGTTATGAACGGCTTGTGAACATCCTAAAGATGACCCTGGTTTCTGTAGGCTTCTAGGGTTTCAGCTACTGTGTTGAGGGTATAACCTAGCTGGCATACATACAGGCTTTGACTTACTTTTTCTACCTCACAGACAGCAGATTCCGATTAAGTTTTTCTTCTTCCTATAGGAATCACAGGAGAGTGCAAAATCCACACTCATTATGTGGATCTCTATGGCTAGAAGTTGGAGTCTAGTATCTATGTTCACAGAGGTTTCCAACAAAATAGATGTTCCGTTCCATTCCAAGCCACATTCTCCAAAGCACTCTGACAGTGCGAAGAACACAACATCTGAACTGGCACTGAGAGTGGCAGAGGTAGTGGTAACTGGACCTCCGTTCATGAAGAAAGGTAGGGAGTGTGGGCATAATGAGGTCAGGGCTGCCTAGATGAAGGGGAGAGACTAGGCTGTGGAAAGCCGGTGTGGAATTCAGGACTGGTGGGTAAGTTACAGACCTGGTTCCACTATTGCACCCAGCCCGTATTATTGAGGCTTAATTGATACATTACTATAGGTTTCTTTCCTACTGCCAAGTGCTGTATTAAACAGAAGTTATAAAGCTGGTGTTAGTTCTAGTGTTCCCAGTTCAGTTTATTGAGAATATGAATGCCCAGATAGATACAGAACTCACAGGTATCCTTCCAACATGTCCCTCGTCAAAAACTCCCAACAGCTTTGGAAGTCTCAAACGATTTAAGTACACCTTTCTTGCTAACAAGTTACCAAAATAGCCACATCCTTGGGAAAAAAAAAAGCCATTCAACACTGAACTTCCCCAAAAGCAAAATAAGTAGCACTTGCTGAAAGATATCATAGCATTAAAATGACTTTCACATTCCTCGTTTATTTCATATACGTTCAGTGAGCGCCATTTAAAAAGTGATTTCTTAAAATGCAATAAGCTTTTTAAAATAAGCAATGGCTCTGCACACATATTTCCCTTGCAGTGTAAAAAGGTTTGCTCATCCATTTAGAGACAGAAAAGGGGGGGGAACCTGCCTTCCCCCCAAAAGCAAAGTGATGCAACTGGTGAAGATGCCAACTTTTAATGCTGCAGCCTCTCTGCCAATTCAGCTTTGCCCATGGGGAATACCATTCCCTTTCACTAACCCCTGTGATTCTTTCAAGAAAGGAATTCAAAAGTCATTAGCCAAAAAACTAGCTTAAACATCACTAGCCCACTGGCTCATGCATGCCTGTTAGCCATTTCTGTCATTTTTTAAAAAACCCTTTCAGTTTACAAACGCTTTTCTGTTACAGACAATAATAAGAGTGGCTATTTACAAGCTGGCCTCCTGTGAGCTCAGGAGAAATTTGTCCTCTTAGACTGAGGGCAATAATATAAATAGACTGAGGCAGTAGCCAGGCCTAGCTGCAGTTGTGACTAGGCAGCTACAACATCACTTTTCCAACAGCTGTATCCTGCCCTCCCCACTCCATGCCTTGATCGGGATTTGGGGAATGTAAATAGGGCACCTTGAGCCTTGCCACCTAACTTTTGCTGTGCATAACTTTAGTAAATGGCAGCACCATCACAATCCCATTTAAGAATTTCAAAGATGAAGGGATGATCTTGAAGGGTAGATAGTCTGAAATGGCAGAGTATTACATGATTTGAGGAAAAAGGGCAAGGCTAGGTTTGGATAAACCATGAGAACTGGAAACAAGAAGGAAAAAGTGGATTTCTACACATACTATGTTTTTTCTTCACATAGACTGGGACTGCATGAATATTTTAGGAGGTGACAGAAAATAACAGTAACGAAGTAATCTGAGCTAATGCAGAGGAGTTCATATTAATTCAGACAGACCACTTCAGCAGCCAGTTCAAGTATGTTTTCCTGTCCTTGTTACTGCAAGGCTTTATGAAAGATTTACTGCCAAGTCATGGGTTGGTGAAAGCACTTCACACCCACGTACACAGATGATTTGCAAAGCACATGCAGCGGTCTGAAGACTCGGGCAGTAAACCTGTACTAAAGAGAGCTGATAAAACGAGTTTGGTATAAGTTGACAGTAGCCACTACATATTGAAGATACAACTAAACTCCCATGATATTATCTGTGGAACAGAAAGGGAAAAAAGTAAAAAAAAAAATATCACAGAGCCACAATGTTAGCAAAAATGGACGCCTCAACACTAGGGAAAGCACTAACTCTCACTGTGCCCACTTTTTTTCTTTTTTCTTTTTTAGAAGGAGCAGTTGTGCAAGGTCAGAGATCTCAGAATAAGAAACGTGAGTCTGTCTGGCACAAGGAAAGCACCTTTAAGAGTTGAAGAACAGGCATGGACCACCTCACCGCTGCCACCATGGATTGTGAACAGAGGATAGTGGAGCAGAAAGAATATCAGGAAACAGTAGAGGGAAATTTTAGTTGGCAGTTTGAAAGACTAGTGATTAAGTACAGTAGAACAAACCAACAAGATCATATTTCTTCACAAGGTAGATACTGACATATTGAACAATACACAAAAATCCTAGTAAACTGTTAATACTTAGTGGGTAGTTCATGGGGAGGGGGTGTATATTATATACAGCAGACGTCTTTAGTTGAATCCTGAGCAACTGAAAGTTTTACGTTTGCACCAAAGCCAACCAGAAGACCAGAGTCAGAAGTCACACAGGCTACCTGCCTCTGCAAAGGTTTTCTTGGGCAGGGATTCAAACAGCTAAAATGTAGGTCTGCAAGCAAAAATTCCACACTGGTATCAGAACAATCCCATACCGGCATCCACATTGGACTTCAGCCAATTACACCATGATTCAAAGTTTTCCAGCAGGTTCTCATATCTAAGCAGTCACGCTGTGCCATAATACTTTTAACATATACAGATGACAAAACAAGATGTACTGTCCACAGGCATCAGGAACATACTTTACACAAGACCCTGTAGAAAGAAATAACTGAATTCTTCCCAAACGTCATGCAAAGCAGCCCAACATGATAAAGTTGCAACCTGAACCACTCTTGATTAACTTCCTTCTGCTGGGGAGACAAGAAAGGGGTAGAGGAAGTAGGAAAGCTATGATACAATCTTGTAAACTGATTTTATTGGTAAGTGCTTTCAAAGTACCAAATTGATGGCTTGCTTGTTTAATTAGCGTTATGTCCATCAACAATTTTGCTTTTGTCATCCATACGTTCCGTTTTGACACTGTCTGCCTATCATGTCTAATCCTTCCAAGTGCGTCGTTTCCGATATCAGGAAGTTGTGCTAAAAACCCTAAGAGCATATGGAACCTTAGATGGGAGAAAACAAGATGAAATATGTCCTTAATTTTAAAAAGAAAAGGATGGGAAAATCAGTTACACACCTGCTGAAAACTGCCAAGGGCAGAAATAGGAAATGTCTCGTTCTTGTCTCTCCAAGTATCTGGAGAAGTTCAACTTGGTTTCTTCTAAGTCAGAGAATTAAAATTAATAAGGTGAGGTGTTTTTTTTAAAAATCAAACCTTGATAAATCTAAGAACTGCTTCAACAGTGTCTTAATTACCATTATGGCTTGATTCAAAGCCATCCCAGCAGCTTCAGTCACAGTTCACTAATCAGTTGAAGATACTCCCATATCATCCTATCCAGAAGTTCTCCAGAACTTCAACTGAAGTTCTAAAGAGAAGCTGGGCAATCTTGTCAGACTACACATGCAGTATTGTGATATGAAAAATATGCTTGCATGGACTTGCTTCCTCCAAACTTTCACTTTAAGGAAGTTGCGGCATGCTCCGCAAACGACAGCAACAGGGTGAGAATATATATAATGCACAAGGCCATTTCCATGGGAGAGATGTGTCTTCATATGGTAATTACAAGAATATTTGCAAACCAATGTTTTTGTTGCTATAGTCGTAAACAGGAGTGGAAAGAGAATGGAACAGTAAGCATGAGGTTTAAACAGGCCCCAAAACGACAAGGACGTTAATCCAGTTATGCGCGATACCTTTCCATCAGAGGCATGACTTTTCCCTTTGCCATGCTGGACAGGGACAGAGTCCTACCAGTTCTGGTTATCCCACCCTTCTTCAGCAGCTGAAGAAGATTCTTTTGTTGTCTTTTTAGGGGTCTTTTTGGCTTTGCCCTCCCCTGCTGCGTTCTCCCAGCTGGTCTCCCAGTTCTCCCAGCTGTCACTGTTACTGTTCTTGTTATTGGAGACGGTACCTGACCCCCAGACATCCCAGCTATCGGAGCTCTTCTTCTCAGCAGAATTGTCCACATATGTCCAGCTATCACTGCTTGGAGACTTGTGGGTCTTTGGAGGGTCTGAGTTGCCAAAGGTCTCCCAAAAGCTTTGATCCACTGCATTGTTCTGGTAGCCTTCACCGCTGCTGTTCTGGTAGCTCTCCCCCTCAGGTGGCCTTTCAACGAGGAAAATACAGAAGAACAGGGCCAGTTTAGTTCAATGTAGACTGAAACAGAACAGCTGCTAACATTCTCCCATCTTGATTTTGGATGTCTTTAAACGGGGATTGGGCAGTTCACAGCATGATACATGTAATATAAAATCTTTACCATTCAAAAATTTAAAACAGTTTCAGTTGACAGTAAAACTATCAGGACATGATAAAAAACTCAAAACAACCCACCATACGCTGTCAAATACATGGGAGTAGAGGAAAGTCTTAATCTGGTGCTGAATGATGATCATGTTGGAACCAGAAGGAAATCACTGGGGACAGCATTCCACAGTCAGGGGGCCATCACTAAGAAGGACCTCTCCCTTGTTCCCATCCTCCAAACCTCCCTGATGATCATAGTGTATAGGTAGGTTTATAGTGGGAGAGGCACTTCATCAGGTATTGCATCCCTGAGCCACGTAATGCTTTATAAGTCAAGACCAGCCCCCAGAATTGCGCTCAGAAACATACAGGCAGCCAGTGGAATCAGTGCTATACATTCAGACCTTCTGGTCCCCGCTATCAATCTGGCTGCCACATTTTGCACAAGCTGCAGCTTCCAGAACTGTCTTCAAGGGCAGCCCCACTTAGAATTCATTGCAGTAACCTACCTCGGAGGTTCCAGAGCACAGACTACAGAAGCCAGGTTATCCCTGTTCAGATAGGGACCTTAACTAGACCACCAGCCAAAGCTGGTAGAAGGCATTCCATGCCACTGAGGCTACCTGAGGATCAAGTGACAGTGATGAACCTGCTCCTTCAGGAGGGAGTGCAACTCCGTCCAGAACAGGTTGTACACCCCACACCCAGTCAGAAGAACCACCCACTAATAGCGTCTTGGTTTTGTCTGGATTGAGTTTCAGTTTATTGGCCCTCATCCAGTCCATTGTTGCAGCCAGGCACTGATCAAGCACATCTGCAGCCTCACCTGATGAAGATGAAAAGGAGGAACAGAGCTGAATGGCAGTATGTCTCTCGATACCAGTTGCTGGAGAACACAAATAAGGTGCTATAGACTTCCCATGGGCATCTGGTTGTCCGTCTGTGGGAACAGAATGCTGGACTAGATGGCCCTTTGGTCTCATCCAGCATGGCTCTTATATTCTACTATGCTATTCAATCTCCACCTTAGCTGTGGCAGAGGGGGTGGGGGAAAGCTTTATCATATCCAGCCAGGGCTCCAATTGGAGCCAAATCTGGAAATATGAGATAGAACCGAGAATAAAACTCAGTCCTTATATAAATCTATGGTGCAACCACACTTAGAATACTCTGTACAGTTCTGGTCACAGCACCAAAAAATGATATTATAGAGCTGGAAAAAATGCAGAAAGGGGCAATTAAAATGATCAGTGAGCTGGCGCAACTCCCCTATGAGGGAAGGTTACAACAGCTGGGATTGTTTACCTTGGAGAAAAGGCAAGTAAGGTGAGACATGATAGAGGTGTATTAAAACTGGAATTCGCTACCACAAGACATAGTGATGGCCACCAATTTGGATGGCTTTAAAAGGCGGTTAGACAAATTCCTGGAAGAGAAGGCTATCAGTGGCTACTAGTCCTGATGGCTCTATGCTACCTCCAGTATCAGAGGCAGTAAGCCTATGTACACCGGTTGCAGGGGAACATGGGCAGGAGGGTGCTGTTGCACTCATGTCCTCCTTCTGGGTTTCCTCTGGGCAGCTGGTTGGCCACTGTGTGGACAGACTGCTGGGCTAGATGTACCCTTAGTCTGATCCAGCATGGCTCTTATGTTCTGAAATGGCTAACCAGAAACGCAGAGGTGGGGAGAAATACGAGACAGGCTTCACTGTACAACAGGAAGCAAGTGGTTTCACAAGGGTCGTTATGAGATGACAGTGGAAATACTTTACAGAATATTTTCTTTCTCTTTTACTGTAGGAATGTAGATGAAGCTTGAGATAAATACTATGGGATGTCCAATGGAAAGATGGGACATAAATCTTTTAAACAATAAATAAATATTGGATTAAGGGAAAACATAGACCCATGGTGAGGGATGTGCGAGAAGCAAATTAAGTGGAGTAGAGTTTATTTAAATAAGGGAAATCCTTCTGGCATAATAAATGGAAAACACTGTGTGGGGGGAGGACTTTTGGGTGAAGGATCTCGTCTGTGGTTTCCGCTGAATTTTATTGACTAGGGCTAAGATGGCATGAGGTTGAAGGTGATGGGATTTGAAAGTCTGATTCTGAAGAGTGGAAGTGCTAGTTTACATTTATGAGGTTTGATCCAGAGTAAGAGTGGATCCACTAAAATAAATGGGAGTTTACTTAATCTGACTAAGTGTGATTGATTTCAATGGGTCTACTCTGACTAAGTCTGGGTCCAGCCCATGGTTTATTTATCTCAAGATTCTACTTACGGTTGGTTTTAAAATGCCATAATTTGCTTCTGAATGGTTGGAAAGGGGCAGAATTTTAAAAAATCTAATGAAGGGTGTATTTCTGATAGAAGGGGTTTGTTTCTACTGAACTGCAGTATGATCAGTTTAAAAAAGGAAGATAAGGATTTCAGCGCCTTTTGGCCACAACAGCAGCCAATGCAAAGGATATGTAAGACATGGGAGCTTAAGAGAATACACATCTAGTAGAAACATATAGATAGAATACCTTTCAGAAGGCTCATCTGATTTTCCAGAAAAAAAAGTGGTAACATCTCGCCATCCCTTGCTACTTACACCCTGGACCTGTGAGAAAGAGAATGAAGAGTACAAAGGTCTGTTGTACACACTATGACAAAAGGCCATTAAGTGGTGTGGGGTGAATTGCAGCCTCTAGACAGAGAGACACTCATTATCTGCTTCCAAAGCCAATTTAACACAGTGGGACCTCACGAGAAAGAGTTTGCCTAGACATATTAATATTTCTGAGAATCTGACAGGGAACAGCACTCTTTGGTTAATATGTTCAGGCAGGGAGTAAAATCTTACTTCTATGCCATCCTTCTTTTTATGTTCCCTTACCTCAGAAAGTACAGTGAAAAGTCATCAACTCTACAAACTAGAAGACACTCAGCTAGGAGCTGCTGAGGCAAAGTTCGAAGATCCTGAGTAAAGCAGGCAAAGCCTTAAAACAGTTATGTTGAAAGACTCAGCCTCCACGCAATCACAAGAATGGAAATTAAGAATGACGATTGCAACGGCTACAAAATATTGCATTCAGCTGTTACATGTTCCTGAGAACTTAGTTCAACGATAACAAAACTATGAAAGTATTAGTGCTACAAAAATCCTCCAAGAATTTTTATAAAAATACTTATACCTCTTTTCTTACAACATTACACCAGAGCTGCTTAAAAATAAAAACATTCAATAGAAAAATACTAAAAGCTAGTAGATGGTATTAGCACTTACCAATTTTATTGAACAATGGCAGCAAGAACAGAAGAAGAGGGGAAGGCACATATATTAGCAAGGTTTAGAAGTGTTTGTATTCAACTTAAGCTGTTTCCATATTCCTTTGCAAGCTTTATGGCCAATAACTGGCTCACCAATTGCTATGTTCCGTAATGGTTCAGTGCTGCCTTTATTAAGACGCACTTAAAATTTCCATTCCTCTCTCACACACACACATCTTGGCAGCACACAGGGTTTTTTTTGTCACAACAATGGTAAACATACCCATTTTTAAATATTCCATTATTAAATATGGATAAACACAAGTTTCCAAAAAGGCCCAGTTCACACATTACCCCAGTCACAGCATAAATAAATACCAGTTCTCCCAATATGAGGTCATTTCCAAACCTATTTGAGATGCAAAACTGATACAATCACATCACTTCACAGTGACTTCTGTGTTAAAGTAATGTGTGAATTTGGCCTAAACAGGGAAAAAAACCAGAAGATGGGAGCTTACTAAGGCTGCGAGAGAAGCAACGTCTTGTGCTGGAGTTCCATGTATAAGAGGAATATGGAGACTGGCTTAATTCATGGCCTCCTAGCTGCTAGGAAGGCCACTTCGTACCTTGGAAGCCAAATGCGAGACTCCCTGGGAAACGTCATCCAAAATTTTTCCATCTTTCACCTACATGAATCAAGATGTCCACAGTTAGGCAGAGAACAAGACAGCCTGTGAGAAAAGCTAGTTACACTACAAGTAAAAACAAATCTTTTATTCCAAAGTTAACGAATTCAGGAGGAGAGAGTAAAATGCTTGTTAAAAGGCTACCTGCCTCCACAAACTACTGGAATTTGGGGAATGCAAAGGTTTTTTGATCCAACATACTAACCACCCATGAAGCAAATAACACAACACACTCCATATAAAGAGTGCTTATTAAATGAATGAGGCAATTCCTAGAAGTATATACTAGGGATTGGTTTACCATAAATGCAACCCTATTCAGAATTGTACACAGCATTCACAGCCTTTTCTAAGAAGTTTGAGAACATCTAAAAAGCATATCTACCTCAGTTCAGAAGTTAAGCGACTTATCACACGGTACAGACCTGAACCCTGAACACACAAAACATAATTAATAATTTATTCTACATCGAATTTAGCAACACGGTGGGTGTCTCCAGAGGGCATTTGCCATTGATTGCCCAGGGACTGAAAAAAACCCTCATGACTTGTGGGAATGCAGAATGTGGACCACATGCTTCAAGGCTCTGCGTCCAAACACCCCGCTACGTGAAAAGCTCACACAAGCCTCCTCTAAGATGTGTAAGCTTTCCACACAGAGGAAGATTTCAACACAGGGATGCTTTCAAACAAGCAATTTGCAATGTCCATTTTGAGACATTTATAGTCATGCAATAAAGCTGTATCATGTGACCAACAGCACACTGATCTTAATCATTCTTTAATCTCATTAACGTTTTGTATACTCCATGGTTTTACTATAAAGAATGGTAGATTTCTTATACTCTTGCAAAGTGTCACAAATAAATAAATATTCAGTTGGCAGCAAAAGTGTGAACTGGAAAAAGACAGCCAGTGTGGTATAGCGATTAGAGTGTCAGACTAGGACCAGGGAGACCCGGGTTCAAATTCTAATTACTAAATGAAGCTCAATAGGTGACTTTGGGTCAGTCATGAGCTTGCAACCTAATCTACATCGGAGGTTGTTGTGTTAAAATGGGGGGGGGGGGGAGAGAAGAGAACCATGTATGACATGTTGAGCTCCTTGCAGAAAAAGCAGAATATACATGTAATAAATAGTGTGAGACAGATAGACTGTGCAGCAGAGAAGGATGACAGGGAGGAGATGAGTTCCACGCTGATTTGAACGCTGCAAGTATCTTGCAATGTGAATACCAGAATATGGCACTGGCAACACCAATTGGGATGGCTTTTTTAAGATTATATCAGGGAGGAATTATACTGACACTATGGGCACATACAACTCATAACGGAGAAGCTCATGTGAGTAAGTAGGACAATGCATTCAAAATCCGTAAGTCATGTATTCATTTCCAAAGTTACCTTTTCCTGTGCAGGTTTGAGAACATTTTCATTTAAACTCTGACCTAACTCTGAAGCCTAGTTAAAAGCAAAACAAAAACGTCAGTTACACTTTTCTTCATAGGCCACAACTAACATGTAATGCCATAAAAAGTAGTCAGAAGACTTTCAAAGAAAAAAAAATACAAAGTAGGACAGAAGAGTCCTAAGTTTTGCCTGGTATGAGCGACAGAGTGAGCTTAAAGCACACAAGATGCAAGGTCACAAAGAAAAGAAAATACACTGAACTATACAAGACAACAGGGCTGTTCAGTATCTTTGAACTGGTTAGTTCAGCAAGCCCCTGCAGCTAGCGACAGACTAGAAAGGATCCTTGCTAAACCACAGGTTACATTACAGGCACAGTTGCTACTACTACATAGGTTAGTTCCCATACTACTCCAGTAATATGTAAGGAAGTTCCACACAAGTGGTTTGCTCATACTCTGTGATTACTCAAATGTGAGCGCACAATATAGCTCAGATCATGTGGGCTGAAGCTTATCTTGTTGGGGGTAGCATGGGAAGCTATTGGGTGATGGCAACCAGACTATAGTAACATGTCCCCAAATGTGCTCTTTTGGAAAGAGGTATGCAGTGATTTCAAAGAATAAGCACAGCTAGCAGTGCCATCCCCATTTGAGAAGAATTCCTGTTGCTTCTCAAACAGAAATTCTTCTCAAATTCTTCTTCTTCACTCTTGCATCAAAAAAACTATTCCATGGCTTAAGAGTCATGCTCTTTGCTGAGTTGTGCAAGCATACTCATGAATGATCAAACCACTATCTTGGAAGAGATGCAGAAGGCTTCTGTTCTAAAGTACAAATTTGCCATGTTCCAGTAATGAAGTGCCACACAAAGTTTTGACCAAATAAAAAATAAAAAATGAACTAGAAAGCCTCTTGCAGTTTTGTATTCTGAGATCTCAGATGTGGTTCATTTGTCTGGAGCATACATTTCCTCCCTGCTTTTCCAGAGCTATAGGAACTACTACAACGAGAAAGAGTACGCTGGTGGCTTGAAGTTGTGCCCAGCAGACTGCAAGGGGAGGAGGAATTATTGGCTAGAGATGAAGAGAGAAAGAATACACTTCTGGCTTGGTTCTCTTACTAAGGTCATGTGCAACTGTTTGCAGAAAGGCACATCCTTTCTGGTTCAGAGATCTAGATTGTCCAGCTTGATCTGCAATAGTCTGCTGGGGGAAGGGGAAGGGCGGGGGTAGACCTGGCCTTGGGGATAGGGACTGGAGCAGATGACCTATGGTCCCTTCAGCCACTACGCAAAGACCAAGAAGAAATCTTTGTCCTTTTTTGTTTCCAAGAACAATGTATATTCTTGTTAATATTTCTTAGCGGATATTATTTAGGGAGGACACCATTAATTTCTCCTTTCCATTATTTCTTACTCTGAAGAGTTACATGCACTCTCTATGAAGTGGCTTGGGGAGGAAGAGTTGTACTGTATATTCCTTTTTATTTTTATTGTGGTGAGTTGTATGCAGGGAAGAATATTAAGATGCGCATTTCTGTTCCTTAGTGTGAGAAAAGGATAAGGAAGTAGCTACTCAAGACTCCTAATAGAGGCAAAGTTAAAAGCACTTCCAAGCAGGATAAGGGTATCAGTGGCCGCTAGTTCGGATGGCTATATACCTTCACTATCAGAGGCAGTACCTGGGAGGGTGCTATTACACTCACATCCCACTTGTGGGTTTCCCACAGGCAGCTAGTTGGCCACTGTGTGAATACAATGCTGGAGCAGAAGGACCTTGGTCTGATCCAGCAGGGTTTTTACATTCTTAAGGGGAATTTCCCTTTCTTCACAGCTCTGTGCTCTTCTCCCTAGAGCCATATCCCTAGCTGTTGCCTAATATCCCAGTCCCTCATGTGTTCTAACACTGCAGTATTTTGCTACCATGGCTGGCATCCATTAACTGTTGCTATGGGATATTGTGAACATTCAGAATCTAAACAAGTCCACCTAATCAATGTCTTTGCTTTATTAGCTCAAACATCTGCATAATTTATAGAATATGTGCAATTTATTCTGCTTGAGGTGAACCTTGCAATTTCTTGTCTGATGGATTTTTCATTTCCTATGGATACTGACCCCTATGAATTGACAGATCTGTGACTGAATGTTGCAAACACTTTTCTCCTGTTAATGAAGCCTTCTGTGGAGCATTGCTTACTGACTCCAATTCCAAATGCTTCCCTAATACAGTAGTAGTTCTAAACATACCTTACTCCTGAATGCCTCCCCCACCTCTGCCCACCATACACACAGCAAATGAGTCCTTGACATAAACATTTACAGAATAGGACGGACTGGAATATATACCTAGGATTCTTGCTTGATGCAGCCTATTTTAAACAAGCTGAAGAAGACATTACAGAAAGATGTAGACAACACTGCTCAACAAAAATGACTTGATTTCGAAGTGTGTAGGGGGGAATAAGTGAAAGAAAAAGACAGCTAGCAGCAAAATGTACAAATTCAGCACAGTAACAAAGCGCCCATGCATGAGAATAGAGGGCTTTACCGGCTCTGCCTGCTGTTTGTGGCCCCAAAACTTTACACCCAGGCAGCACAAGAGAAGAGAGCAAGGGAGGTAGAAGAAGCAGCATTTAGCAAAAGATCTAAAGCACTCCTTTTTTTTTTTTTAGGCAAGAAAGCATGATATTTATTCCTGTACTGGTGCCTTACTGACAAGCGAAATGCTGAGTCTGTTGTTTAATATGCCAAACTGAATTGCCGAATTACATATGTGAGTCAAGGCTAAAAGTTCAGCCAGGCTGTAAGCACAAGCAAGGAAGCAACAGCTCCACTTAATAATTGGGGAAATTTGCTGTCATATATGAAAAGCAATGATGCTCAAGTGGCTTGTCAGTAGAGCTGATTAGTTAACTTGTCTACAGTGCTCTGAATAAATATGCATGTTGATACTAATATGGCATTCAACAAGATTGTAAGTAACTATGACTTCTGTGAGGAGGCAGCAGAGGAAAATCAAGGTGATAAAGTTTCGCTATTCTACCTAAGGGGTAAATATCTGCAGGCTTAATATTCAGACAGAGGCTTAAGATCTGCCAGGGAATATTTACTGCATTTTTCCTTTGAAGACACACAAAATTTTAGCCTGGAAGATGGCTACAATTAAACATGAATTATTCTCACTGGACACCTGCAGGCACGCAATACTAGATATAGACCTCAAAGAACCCCAAACCTTTGTTTTGCTTAACTTGCTAGAACTTGACATATGTACAGCTAGCTCCTTCTTACAGACAGATTAGATTCTAGCTGGTAACAAGACTTCTACATGCAAATATGCTCTCCTTGGAGCTGGTTCACGCAAACCTGCACAATGCAAACACCTTGGGTATACGCAGGGTCGCCACTGATCCTGTGGCTGGGAGGTACTCTAACTGAGCTGTTATTTGTATGAACCAGCTTCTCTGCGTGGGTAATATGCAAGTATCCCCCACAACTGTGATGGCTTGAGGAAAGGCCTCCAGAAACAGGCAATCATGAGAAACATCCATATGTACAACTCACCTGTGGACAAGTTAGTTTCTGCAGATGTTGTGTTTTAAACTGTGTTTTAATGCATTTTGTTATTGTGTTAATAAAGTTTTATTTATGATTGTAAGCCACCTTGACTGCCATTTTTCTTTAAAAATCAAATAAATTGCACCATTATCTGAGCACCTCAGAGCTGTGACTTTATGGCAGCCACACACTCCCACAGGGACTCCAATACAGTATCAACTGGGACTAAGTAATGATCTATGCAAATAGCGCACAGATCAGGAGGTAATTCAGACTCAGGGGGCTACTGCATAATTAATAGCAAGGAGAAGAAATATTTTGGGTTTGTATGTACATGACCTTTTTGCAACAATAACTATAGGGCACATTATTTTACCTGGAGAAGCTACTATCCATTCTTTTATTACACTAGATAATACTTCCCCCTCTTGTTGGTCTACGACCATAATAAATTGATTTGATTACTTCCCCCCGGTAGATGTATTTACCTCTCATGAATTACTTTGAACCACTCCCTTAGGAGAAAGGTGCCATATGACCTAGGAGTAAATTCAGCAGTCATGGGGTAAAATATAAAATATGCACAAACCATTTGGTACAAAATATAACACAGCATTAATTCAATTTAATTATTTCACACAACATTCTCCATTACAGTAAAGGAAGGAAAGACACACACTTGATTGCGCAGTATACTGCTATTACTTAATATGCTCCAATAACATTCTGGTGCTAAGTGCAAAAACGATGGGCATTATGGATTTTAGAATGGATTCTTGCTATCAGGTTGTAGATCTTCTACAACATAGCAGCAAACCGCAAACTAAACAGCTGAAGAGCCAATAGTGTCATCCTTTACTCTTGAGTATGCGCCAAAATATCCCTCATCTGCTCCCTAACTAAAGCAAGTACATGATGGTTTGATCACAATACCTCTGAAACTGGAACCTAACGTGCACTTTCTCCAAGATGATCCAGGAGATTGCAAATATTCCAAGAGAATTCAAACTGCTGAGGAAAAGAGAGCTAGCAAAGATTTTTAGTGTTGGGTTAGCCACAGAACAGAACAACTTGTGATAATCACCTTCTGAGTTGCTTGAGATCCAAATTTGGTAGCCTGTTGACAGAAACACAAATGGTTTGTTTCAATCTCACATTCCCCCCTGCCCCCAGGCTTCTCAAAGTTGTACATAACTCCTGTCATCCAAAGGAAATTTCAACATTTTTTTCCATTGGATGTTTCCACTGGGTCTTATAGGCCACTTCCAACCCTACTATTCTATGATTCTATGCCCCAAACCACTGGTGAGTGGGAAATGTCTAGCCCTCCATCAAGGACTTTGTTGCCCCAAAGGGTCCTTGCCAAGTAGTAAAATGGCAGTGACAGAAAAGGCAGCAGCAGCTTTTCACAATCTACTTTGTTGTTGTTGAAGATATAGTGCTATAATGGTCTTGATTTAAGTGCAATTGTAATTTCAAAAATACAGCCAGAAAAGCAAAGCATTTTAGTGATAATGTTAAGGGGGGGGGGGACATTGTAGGATGATAAAATGGCACTGATACATTCACCTGCCTGCTACTACACATGTAGAAACCATAGCTATTTACAAAACAGGAGACTAAAACATTAAAGCTGCCTATGACTACAGAGACTGCACTACTCTTCCATTCTCACAAAAGTCATTTGGCAATCTGAAAAAAAATGGAAGAACTGCAGGGAAAAGAGAGGAAGACAATGACTGGATGAGACTGTTATGTGGATGCCCCATAGCAAGTGCATGAATGAAGCATGGCAATTCAACAGAAGCCTAGTGTGGAAGCACCCTTAGTGCCCACATATTA
Source organism: Heloderma suspectum (assembly GCF_057233095.1). NCBI lineage: Eukaryota > Metazoa > Chordata > Lepidosauria > Squamata > Helodermatidae > Heloderma > Heloderma suspectum. The sequence goes on along the minus strand of NC_139461.1, from coordinate 305,145,327 downwards.
TATGTGATCCCATCCTCCCATCTTATGTTTTAATCTCTTATAATCTCTCTGGGGATTGGACTTGATGGTCTTATAGATCCCTTCCAATGCTACTATTCTATGATTCTCTGTACAGAACCTGTTTAAGCATTTTAGCATCATCTTTGATGAAACTCTTAGATAAAATTGTCATAGGACAGTCATTTCAAATTGCATTCCAGGGAGCCTGGAAACTTATCAGGGATTCTTTTCTGAGAAGATCAGTAATGGTGGATAAATGCCCCTGAAAAAATTCTTCAGGTATCAGTTCCTATTTTCCCTGCCACTGCATGCATTCACTTCATGCAAACTGATGACAATAGCCAACAGTCTTGGCACCAGCACCCACATGAATTGAATATGCATCCTAGAATGTTTCCCAGAACCCTCATCTGACACAGAAACTCAAAAAAGAAGTTCCCTGAAGCACAAGAATTTGAAAGCAACAGCTGCAGGAATTTAATTTTTATTTGAGAACCCAAACATGCAAAACCAAAGAAATGCAAGCTAAACTAACAAATATTCATGCTATTACTACTGCATTACAGATATTATTATTAATTAGTGGTACTGGTTGGAAAGGAAAAACATATTTAGAGAATATTTCATTGCTAATTTGTAATTTAACATTTTACGTGCTACTGTTATAAATCTTGTAAGTGGCATAGATCAACCAAAAGGTCTTAGGTGTTTTTGCTCACTATCATCACATGAACAGGTGGTTAATAAATAATCTGCATTCACCCTTAGCTGAATCAAATCAAATGAAAAAAACAACCAACCCCCATCACTATATGTTTGTGTCTGCCAAGATTTCTGCATGCAAAAAAACAGAGTTTAAGTGGAATAGCTTTATTTGCTGGATTATAGCGTTTACTTACACCCTCTTTAGCTGCGGAAGCAAACTTGCTTGCTCCAGTTGTAAAACTGCTCCATCCCTGAAAGGAGAGACAGATAATAACTAGGCCTGCTCCATGTAGACTCCAGGTTAATGCACAATAAACTGAGTTCCTTTGTTTGAAAGCTTCTAGTTCATAAATTTACACAAGGGCCAAAACTGGTGTGTACAATTAAAAAAAATCAGCCATTACTGCCCTATAGCATGGGATCCATGGGGCTATCCATGAAGGTAGGGTGTTGGGGAGGAACAAGGGAAATACCCCTTCCTTAATTTGGGGAGCTTACGTTGGATGCTCTACTTTCCAGATCTCAGCTGCTACTTCTAAGTCCAGAGTTCTTCTCCCACTGTAAATTCAGGTTTAAGCAACTCCCTCTCTACAGTTCCTCCCCCCACATACTCCTTTTTAAAACTTGATTATTAGTTTTATGGCACTGTTGCTTATGTGAAATGAAGACAAAGGAAGCAGCTACTTTAACCACTGGTTTTCCTCAGATGGTCAGGATCAGCTTATAAAAGTAAAATTTTCAGTCACCTGCTCCCTTTCTTAGAACTATATACATCTCATTGGAGACCCTTTTCTTTTCCAACTTTTTTAAAAAATGTTTTGTGAAAAGGAAGATTGGGTCAGTATTTCTAGAAATTTGGGCCAGGGCAGGGGGGAGAACCCCTTCATGGATCACTGCCTTGTTGTGGCGAAGGGGCTTGCGTAACTCAGTGAAGCCATAAGCTATGCCGTGCAGGGCCACCCAAGACGGACAGGTCATGGCAGAGAGTTCTGACAAAATGTGGTCCACTGGAGAAGGAAATGGCAACCCACTCCAGGATTCTTGCCAAGAAAACCCCATGGAACGTATCACAAGGCTAAAAGATATGACGCCGGAAGATGAGCCCCTCAGGTCGGAAGGTGTCCAATATGCTACTGGGGAAGAGCAGAGGGTATTTCCAAGTAGCGCCAGAAAGAGTGAAGCGGCTGGGCCAAACCCGAAAGGACACTCAGCTGTGGATGTGTCTGGTGGTGAAAAGAAAATCCGATGCTGTAAAGAACAATATTGTTTAGGAACCTGCAATGTCAGATCAATGAATCAAGGTAAGCTGGAGGTGGTCAAACATGAGATGGCAAGATTGAACATCGACATCTTGGGAATCAGCGAACTCAAATGGACAGGCATGGGCGAATTTAATTCAGGTGACCATCATATCTACTATTGTGGGCAAGAATCCCTTAGAAGAAATGGAGTAGCACTCATAGTCAACAAAAGGGTGGGAAAAGCAGTACTGGGGTACAATCTTAAAAATGATAGAATGATCTCAGTACGAATCCAAGGCAAACCATTCAACATCACAGTAATTCAAGCCTATGCCCCAACCACTGAGGCCGAAGAAGCTGAGGTTGATCGGTTCTATGAAGACCTACAACACCTTCTAGAACTAACACCAAAAAAAGATGTCCTCTTCATCATAGGAGATTGGAATGCTAAAGTAGGAAGTCAAGAAATCACTGGGATAACAGGCAGGCATGGCCTTGGTGTACAAAATGAAGCAGGACAAAAGCTAATAGAGTTTTGCCAAGAGAACATGCTGATCATAGCAAACACTCTTTTCCAAAAGCACAAGAGGAGACTCTACACATGGACGTCACCAGATGGTCAATATCGAAATCAGATTGATTATGTCCTTTGCAGCCAAAGATGGAGAAGCTCCATACAGTCAGTAAAAACAAGACCTGGAGCTGACTGTGGCTCACATCATGAGCTGCTGCTTGCAAAATTTCGGCTTAAATTGAAGAACGTCGGGAAAACCACTAAACCGTTCAGGTATGACCTAAATCATATCCCTGATGAATATACAGTGGAGGTGAGGAATAGATTTCAGGGATTAGACCTGATAGACAGAGTGCCTGAGGAACTATGGACGGAGGTCCGTAACATTGTTCAGGAGGCAGCAACGAAATCCATCCCAAAGAAAAAGAAATGCAAGAAAGCAAAGTGGCTGTCTGATGAGGCTTTACAAGTAGCTCACGAAAGAAGGGAAGCGAAAAGCAAGGGAGAAAGAGGAAGATATACCCAACTGAATACAGAGTTCCAGAGAATAGCAAGGAGAGACAAGAAGGCCTTCTTAAATGAACAATGCAAAGAAATCGAGGAAAACAACAGAATGGGAAAGACTAGAGATCTCTTCAAGAAAATTGGAGATCTCAAGGGAACGTTTTGTGCAAAGACGGGCATGATAAAGGACAAAGAAGGCAGGGACCTAACAGAAGCAGATGAGATTAAGAAGAGGTGGCAAGAATACACAGAAGAACTATACAGGAAAGATCTGAATGTCCCTGATAGCCATGATAGTGCGGTCACTGAACTTGAGCCGGACATCCTCGAGAGTGAAGTCAAGTGGGCCTTAGGAAGCATTAGTAACAACAAAACTAGCGGAGATGACAGTATTCCAGCCGAGCTATTTAAAATCCTAAAAGATGATGCTGTTAAAGTGCTGCATTCAATATGCCAACAAACCTGGAACACTCAACAGTGGCCACAAGACTGGAAAAGGTCAGTTTACATTCCAATTCCAAAGAAGGGCAACGCCAAAGAGTGTTCAAACTACCGCACCATTGCGCTCATTTCACATGCCAGCAAGGTGATGCTCAAAATCCTACAAGCTAGGCTTCAGCAGTATGCGAACCGAGAACTACCGGAAGTACAAGCTGGATTTCGAAGAGGCAGAGGAAGTAGAGATCAAATCGCCAACATTCGCTACATCATGGAGAAAGCAAGAGAATTCCAGAAAAACGTCTATTTCTGCTTCATTGACTACGCTAAAGCCTTTGATTGTGTGGATCACAACGAACTGTGGCAAATTCTTAAAGTGATGGGAGTACCCGACCACCTTACCTGTCTCCTGAGAAACCTGTACGAGGGTCAAGAAGCAACAGTCAGAACCAGATATGAAACAACCGATTGGTTCAAAATTGGGAAAGGAGTATGACAAGGCTGCATATTGTCGCCCTGCTTATTTAACTTATATGCAGAGTACATCATGAGAAATGCCGGGTTGGATGAATCAGAGGTCGGAATTAAGATTGCTGGGAGAATTATCAACAACCTCCGATATGCAGACGATACCACCCTAATGGCAGAAAGCGAAGAGGATCTCAAGAGCCTCTTGTTGAGGGTGAAAGAGGAGAGTGCAAAAGCTGGTTTGAAACTCAACATTAAAAAAACGAAGATCATGGCATCTGGCCCCATCACTTCCTGGCATATAGAAGGGGAAGAAATGGAAGCAGTGACAGATTTTACTTTCTTGGGCTCCAAGATCACCGCAGACGGTGACTGTAGCCATGAAATTAAAAGACGCTTGCTCCTTGGGAGGAAAGCTATGGCCAACCTAGACAGCATAGTCAGAAGCAGAGACATCACCTTGCCGACAAAGGTCCGTCTAATCAAAGCTATGGTTTTCCCAGTAGTAATGTATGGCTGTGAGAGCTGGACTATAAGGAAGGCTGAGCGCCGAAGAATTGATGCTTTCAAACTGTGGTGCTGGAGAAGACTCTTACGAGTCCCCTGGACTGCAAGGAGGTCAAATCAGTCCATCCTAAAGGAAATCAACCCTGAGTGCTCATTGGAAGGACAGATAATGAAGCTGAAGCTCCAATATTTTGGCCACCTAATGCGAAGAGAAAACTCCCTGGAAAAGACCCTGATGCTGGGAAAGACTGAAGGCAAAAGGAGAAGGGGACGGCAGAGGATGAGATGGCTAGATAGCATCACGGATGCAATGAATATGAACTTGAGCACACTCCGGGAGAGAGTGCAGGACAGGAAGGCCTGGCGTGCTATGGTCCATGGGGTCACGAAGAGTCGGACACGACTGAACGACTGAACAACAACAACAAGGGGGGGAGAATGGATGAGAATAATCTATATTACCCAATTTTAAAATACTGGGTTGGTATTTCTAGAAATACCAACATGGGGGCAAGAAAGATTAGCACAGGCAAGCATTACCTGAATCAGCACAAACAGCATTGTGGTTACAAAGGGTCATGCTGGCAAGAAAGCAAAGCAGATGGAGAAATCATCATTTTAGTTTGGGATGCTAAGAATGTATGTTTTTCACCTTTCTGACCAATGATCAAATGCTTCGTTAAAGATATTTAAAAGGTCCCAACTGTGGAGTTGTACAATGCACAATTCTTAATTTTCCAACATTACACTTGTACAGTTGAACTTATCTGTCTAAAATTGCAATGAAAATTCTCTCGTATTTCAACTACTTCAGACATGAGGTAATACAAGGATTCTTGGCTTTATTATTTTAAAGAATATTTTAGTGATAAGAGAAAAGACAGACTGCATCTTTTACTAATAAGCATATGGAAAGCATGTACTTACTGAATACAGGGAGGACATGGCATTATTGAGGAAGTCATCTTCCTTTTTTGGAGGAGTAACTGTATTCCCAAACCCCACATAGCGATTCTCTTGACCACTGAAGCAAAATAAACAAGAAAATAAGCAAATAGTGTTTATAATCAAAACACATTTCTGTAAAACACACACACTATACGCCAAATTAAACTAGTAGGTTATATTTCGGATTCGTTTGCTTAAGTGCAAATCTAATATTCACATGGAACCACTATAAACAAGCAATGCAAACAGCTTTCAACTGGCTTTAAGTAGAGTACTTTATTTCTAGTACAATTAATGGCCCTGAAGTGTTTACAATGGTCAGCAGAACCTCAGAGCTTCTTTAAGATTGCTCCCCTCAACAGAAAGGAGCATGGGGTTGTATTTAATAACCCCATTCTCAAATACCCAGTAGTGTGTGACTGTCACACAATCTATATGGCCAACAAGTTATATTCAACCTGCATTCTTCAGATTCATTTTATAGCTCTTTCTAATCAATAGGGTATGTTGATACTGAGCACTTCTATTCATTTTCAAATCTACAGCATCAGACTGTAGAGTTCATAGTGATTCATAGGAGCAAAGTACACATTACACACAGTATTGTGATCATTTACCCGGACTTTAAAACAACAACTAAGAAACATCCTTGGAGCTTGGAAGAACGACAAGAAGGGAAGGAGCTGTTTGATGCCTTCCCTTCCCACCAGAATATTACTTATCTAAAGTCACTCAAAGGGTCAATAGCTCAGAATTGGATCACACTTTATGCAGCAGTAGTGTTTGCCACATGGACACTGGCCTTTGCTGCAAACTCGTGTGAAGTGTGAAAATGCATGTCTGTAGATATGTAGTAGCCACAGCCCATGAAGTTAGTCATCTCATGTTCCCCAAATGTTTGGAGATGCTGATCTCCTCTAACACCTTGAGTGTACACTACAGCAAATATAATTGACAGATAAAGTGTGGGTCAGCCCCAAGTATGGATTTGAACCCTAGTTTGCTTTTAATATCACTGAAACAACCTAACTGTATATAGAGACAGCTTAAGAAATACCTCAAAACAATGCCAAGTAATAAAGAGTAGAGTACAGGAAGATAATACACTGAAGTGCTCACACTAGCCAGAACAGTTTTCAAACCAGAAGATCACAAATTTTGGTTTGGCTTATTAGGCAGCCATTATTTGCCATCGTCACCAAGTTCTACCATCCTGAGTCTTCTGGCACAGGCAAAGAACTTAGGGGAGGGAAAAGGCTGTTTCTTATTTTGTATGATGCTTTGCAGAAGCCTAAATGCAGTGAGACTGACTCATGCTGTTTCTGCAAAAGTCTGCTCCTCTTGGCAATGAGTGGAGAATTCAATCAAGGGGATATTTGTGCAGGGCATCCATGGCAAGGATGGTCATCATGGGGGCATGGGGGGGGAGCGAGAATTAACTGTTGGTAATCACATTTGTGGAATTCTGTATCAGACAGAGAAGTGATTTTTACCCTTGATAGGAGCCAACATCATCATTTAACCAGTCTTCAAAGGCTTTGTCAGAAGTGGCACCAGCATTCTGTGGTTGGCCAGCAGAGCTTCTGTAGAGAAGAATGTAAAAGTAAACTATATGAAAGACAAAATAGTATGTATGAGTCTGGGCTCCCTAGTCCCATATTATGATGTGTTAATCTGTGCACTTCTACGAACATGGGATGGCTGCATATAGGGCTGAGGCATGGATGGGAGTTCAATCCATCCGGATATGCCAAGACCTGCCCCTTCTTTATAAACACATCTATTTTTAGTTGTCATAAACCCAGCCTAGGCTGCCCTGAAGTATGGCAGTCCTGGAGTGCAATTAGTGATGTCTTGAGTATTCAACAGCGTTTTTTAAGGTTACTTTAATAATATACGTAACAAAGTTACATACATCAAACATTATGCCATGGTACTTGAACCACTGGCAATAGCCATTAAGCGATAAGACAATAGCAGGGAGCTAACATAGATGGAAAATAACTTAAAACATCACTATATGCTGTGTTGACATTGCCTATTCCTATAACTGATGGATACTGGAGGGGGAAAACAAAGAGCGTGTGGCATCTTTAAAAGCAAATTAGCAAGGGTTTTTCTGGCGTGGGGTTATAATCCTGCAGATGTTTAGAAGATACACCTATGTAGCAATAAGCCTGCATATGCAACATAAGAATCAGATGTGCAAAAATGATGCAATGCAAACTTTTAAAAATAAAATGCAGAACCTTGGTCAGATTCCTAGGGACTAAGAAATAACAAATCACAAAAGTTGTATAATTGAAAGCCAAGAAGGAAACCACGTTAAATTAAACTTGATGGTAGTTTTTGCTCCAATAACAGTAGTTAACTTCTACTACCTTACACTGGAGCTAGACATTCTTGATGATATGTAGCTGCTGCAACAGCCCCACATCTCCTCCTCTTCCCACAATAACGTGTACTAAAACAAACTGACATCATGGCTGTCCAAGTTTGTGCCACACGTCCAATGCACTGATTGCTGCTTGTAGCTGCAGAGAAACTGAGTGCAATGATTCACATCAAATGCTTTGTATTACTAAACACTACCAGTGGTGAATAGAGTAGGAGATGTGTTTGAGCAGGTCGCAGTAATAGCCATGTGTACTCCGGGGCTCCCCATCATCTAACTCCATCCTTAGAATAACCACCTTCTGGTGGTTAAAATAGCAGCCTTAAAATAACCACGCTGAACAAGACCAAGGAATTCCTACCGGTGAACTGAGGACAGAGCAACTTTGGGTTGAGGTGGAGTCCAGTTTCTGGCAGAAGAAGTTTCAATTGACCATTCTTTACCTTCAGCCAATGAAGCCACCTAAAAAGCAATATATTTTATAGAAGATGCCAAAGCCTGGGTGAATTTTGAGGAGAGGGTAAATTTGGCAATTGTATATCAGCCACCAAAAATGTTGATCTGCTTTTCTTTGCCCCACAGACTTGGAACACATAATTTGCTTCTAAGATTTGGCAAAAGATATGCAATTTTATGTGGGCAAGCAATGAAATTTTATATAATAAAAATGAAACATACCGAAAGCGTAACTTCCACTCTTCTACGTTCCTTAAAAAATAACACGCACAATAAAAAGAACTAGACAGTTAAGTATCAGTAATTTCCCTATTCTAAACTCAGTGTCTCTCATTTCTCAGAAGTCACAAATTGTAGGAACAGGATAGTCAGAAATTTTAACTTTTTATTCCAAGACCTTCCTCACCTATCTCAGAATTAACAGGTTAATATTCACAGAAATGGAAGTAGAATCCATGTCTCTAAACCAATTAGGTGTTGAAATGATCAGGTTCCAAGGATGCTGAAGTTATTGTTTAATTAACCTTATCTCTGAAGAGTGCTGCAGCTTTGCTGTTATACTTCTCTTGCATTGACCAGCAAGGATCATAATCCACCTGCGACTCTAAAAACTCTCGGAATTTATGATTACCACCAGCCTTCATTTTCTCCAGTTCAATGTCCTTCCACTTGTCCATTGTGACAGAGCGTACAAAACTGAGAACCAAAATACATCCCATTATATAATATAAATATATATAAATATCACATTGTAATTAAGCAGCCCAACAAATGATTTCCCCAACAAATGATTTCCCGAACGCCTCTTATATGGCAGGAAAAAAATTAATTCTGAGCTCCAGGAGGAACAATCCTATGGAGTTGGATTGGGGAGAATCCATGGCAACGCTAACTTGCTGGGCTCACACCAGCCAGGGCACAAGGTGGCAGGGCTGGCATTTTTCAAGTATTTTTCTTCCTAGTTCATTCTCCCCCGATCCTTCTTCCAAAGGGAAGGAAATAACTACACCAGCTCCAAAGCTGACATAGTTATCCTCCCTTGGGGGGGGGGGGGCAGTGTCAGAAGAATGGAAGGATTTTGGAACTGCAGGATTCATGGCCTCCCTTGATCTGACCCTGGTGCACCCCCCCCCCCTTGGAGTATCAATGGTAGAGACGTGATGTCAGTGGAGATGTCTGCCACTGCAATGAGGATGCCTCCGGAGTAGACCTCCTCCTTTGCCTGTGGAATTTCCTCACTAGCCACAGAGAGGACGCTCTACAATATCTTATGATTTATGACTCTACTTAGAGCGGGTATAGGCAATGAGTAGTCCTCCAAATGTTTGTAGGACAAAACATCTGGAGGGCCATAAGTTGCCCAAGCCTGACTTAGAGACATCTTCTCTGAAGCTAAAACTGGATTTTAAAAAATACATTCTAAATGAGTTGATCTTACTCTTAAGTGTAAAAGAAATTCAGATACTTTCCAGAACTTGCAGCAATTTTACACTTTTTAAATCTTCCTCAGATGTCTACTATCAGAGAGGTAGCTGCCTTCTACCGAGTCAGACCACTGGTCCGTCTAGCCCAGTACTGTTGACAATGACTGGAAACAGCTCTCCAGGGTTTCAGACAGCAGTATTTCCAGGCCTACCTGGAGAAGCCAGGGACTGAACCTGGGACCTTACGCATGCAAAGCAGGTGCTCTACCACCGAGCTATGGCTCTTCCCCATTAGATATCTCCATTAACTCACACTTGGGAGGATAACGATAAGACTTATCAATCTTAACTAAATGGCAGGTTGCTTTTTTCATTTTTTAAAACACACATAGTTCTGGGTCCTAGTAAATGATTTTTGTATTTATTTGCTTTCTTTTCAACAAAAATGTATTTGTTATCAATGACTAACCTGAGATGAACACCCAAGCCTCTATGCTTTCCTGAGCATTCCAGACAGATCCAAATTCCATAGGTCACACTCACCCACTGGGGGTTAAATGCACCACATTCAAAACAAACCTGCAGTGAGAAGGAGCAAAAGGGTTCTTTCAGTTTTAAACAAACAGTCACTTCAGATGAGACAGACCAGACACAGCTCAGAAAAGATATCAAAAGTTTAGAATTGTATATTAATTTGACTTGAAGAGTAATTTCATTAAACATCTGGGGCAAAGAAAGTGCATCTAGGTTTTGTTCTGTTAGCTTGTTTTGTTCCTTGCTAACATGAGCTGAGCTTTTATTCCAGCCCATACACCATTCCAATAAGATAACAGATTTTTTTTAACTTTCCAGACTGGCTACAACAGGCTGACATTTAATGCAATGCACTGAATAAAATGATCCAGATTAAAAATGGAAGATCAGTAGGACGGCCATCAACTCAGACAGAGTATCTCACTACACACACTGATGTGAGGAAAAGTTCTGTGAGCACATGCACAGAACTGCCAAATTCCAGACAAACCTTCCTGAGCATTGAGATCAATGTCAGATACCCTTTTCTAGAGGTGACTGTGCATGTATGAAGTGTTGGGGTAATCTGCCCAAGTTATCCAAAATGTGATATATACAGGTGGGAATCACTGTGATATGCATTTTGTGCATACAAAAGTCATATGGTTTGGTCACAATGATGAACTATTTGTGGCAAATGGTCCAGAAAAAGAAGTTTACATGGCAAATCTGTATGCTAATAAAAGATTCATCTATGTGAGATGAAGGTGACTCATTGCTGCTTAATCATATGCTACTAAAAGGATACACCAAACTGCTTACATTATTCTCATCCTGTACTCGGACTTCTTTAAGGACCTTCCTTGTTCTTGGACTTGCCATGGTCCTGCAACAGAGAAGAAAACAAATGTAGACATAACATTGTAGTCCAGCACAGATGTTACAGCAGGTCACTACAAACCACAGTTCATCAATCAGGAGGAAGCTGGAGAACAAACACGTACTCCTTCCCCCTCACTTCTTGGCATTAGCCACTGTTAGGTGTTGCATTTAAACCAAGGTTAATATTAATCAGGTACTCTCAAAACCATATTTTGAAACTGGTTTGTACAAAGCAATTTTGAGGGAATCCGAGTAAACATTACCTTGTTGTACATGCAATGCCAAACCATGGGAGAGAAGAAGAAAGAGCACAGGGTCCCAATGCTGGATTGCAATTTGCAAGCCATGGTTTAAAAGGGAGCCAGTATTGTATCTACACTGGCCCTCTATGGTGTTAGCAGAACCAGTATTTTGCACCTACTAAGTACTGCCCCTGTACCAAAAACATTATAGAATTGGGAGCATAAAGAATCTATTAGGGAAAACAGTTTTAGTTAAATATTTCAGAGTCATCATAGTTATTGCCAGAATGAACCATTCTTTTAACCTTAATTTATATTTTCAAAACAACAAACCTTTTACTTAACACACACCATTCTCAGCTGGGGAAAGTAAAAAAAACAACAACCTCCAAACCTTTAGCCAGTACCTTTCCATAATAAAACTTGTTTTTCATTATATTACCTCTACTGTCATGTTTTATGTGCTGCTCAAGCTTCTTTCACCTTTTGTTTAAAAAACAGCAGTGACATGCTGTTTTGCAGCAAAACTACTAGGCAAGGCCAGAAATTAATATCCTGCCAGCAAGTTGGCCAGCGTAATTAATGAAAAAAGCTGTATAAATTGAAGGAGCACATCATTATCGAGTAAGGAAAGGTTGTTCCTTTACAGACTTCCTTGCCTTTCATACAAGATTTGAAGTACACACTTCATTTAAACGACTGCCACAGAAAAATGCCGTGCCACAGCTGATGAGAGTTGTGGAACCACTGGGGTCTTGCAAAAAAATTGTAGGAAAGGGGAGGACAAAGGATGCTTCCAGACATGGCTTTTATCACACCATTGCCCTGGCGCATTCACAGAAGTTTACGGAAGGTCCAGATGATGTTGACTTCTACTCATGACCTTTCTGTCTTTTCTTACTGCTTCCTTTTTCCTTAACAAAGAAAATCCATTAAAAAAAAGATGCTACACAATGAATCAGTTCACACATAACAGCAGAAAATCATGGGTTTATTTAACCCATGATTTGCCAGGAGCCTTGCCCATCCGAGCAGCTGCCATTTACTGTAAACAACCTTTGATCGGAGATTGTTAGCACGATGTGCGAACCCAGGCCAGTGGGTTGTTTAGGCTAAACAACCCAGCAGCTAACCCATGGTTTATTGTTGGGCTAATCGCTAAACAACCCACTGGTCCAAGTTTGCATGTCACACTGACAACCTCCAATCACATCTATCAGAGGTTGTTTACAGGGAGCAGAAGTGCTCATACACAGTGCACATTCCCATAAATTGTGGGTTAAATAACCCACGAATTGCCACTGTGACATGCAAACCAGGTCAATGTCTTCTAATTGCTGGCACCAGCAGCCCTCCATCTGGAAGCACCAAAAGAGATGGATATCTTATTTTGGTTCTCCTTCATCTCCTGTTTTTTTTTTCCCTTACAGGCAGCCTAAAAATAATTGTAAATACATAAATTTCCCTGCAATATTTTTGCTGGTTCACACTTGAGGGGGTGGTAAGGCGAGCTGAGGACTGATCCTGAACCCATTATGGGGACTTGTACTAAACAGGAGAAGCAACGGCCCTACCACTTCTTTCCCTTTAGCCAAACTTCCAGTCCCAACCTTCTATGGACTTATTTCTACATGTTCTCTGCTAATACAGAAATTCCTGGCAGCATGAGGGCAGTGCATGTGTGAAATCCTCTGCCTGCAGAAGTTAGGGAGAGGGAGCTCTGATTCGTGCTACTTTTTTCTATATAGGGTTTTGAAATCAGCAAAGAGCATGCCCTTTTTATTTATTTATTTGATGTATTAGCCACCCATCTGGCCAACTACCCAGCCACTCTAGGCAGTGTACAATACTAATACTAAATTTACATAATCAACTGAACCAAAAAAAAATAACAAAACGCTGCTCTAAAAAAACACTAACTCACCCCAAATGTCCACCTGAACAGCCAGGTTTTTAAAGCCTGGCAGAAGCTCATCAAAGAGGAAAAGAAGGAATTGTTTAGGAGAACAGAATTAGAGGATAGGCAAACTTCCTGCCATTACTTTGAACCCAGAGACTTCAGAGGAACAAGGAAGAAATAGCACTGGAGCCTGTGAAAAGGGATAGCAAGTTAATGCATTTGTCTTTCTCATGTCCACTTCTGCAGAATGAAATCAAAAGGTACTGTCAAAAGACTCGGGTAACACCTTGTCACTACTAAATGCACAGCAACAAATATTGAAAAAAATATGTGCACAGCATTTAGAAAGAAACATGAAAGATATTCATATTAATATATATGAAGCTGTCATATACTGAATCAGACCATCAGGTCTATCTAGCCCAGTACTGTCTACTCTGATTGGCAGAGGCTCTCCACGGTTTCAGGCATGCAAACCTGAAAACATGCAAAACATGCCCTCAACTATCAAGTTATGGTCCTTCCTACTGTTCCAGGCATACTGAGGTACATACAAAGGTTGCCATTGTTAAGGTAGGTCAGACTGGTTATTATCTTACAGACAACAGTGCTCCCCTCAAAATGTCTCCTACGTCACAAAGAGACATAGCTGGACAAGCCCACCCATCCACTGAGCTAAGCAGAGAGTTTTCTTTGGATCCAATTTTTGTTATAATGGAATTTTTGTGTTGTTCTTGTTCTTTCTGCTGACTGGTCCTATCAACTGTCTAGCTAATACTTCTGTGCATCTTCTTGCAGTCTTTGGGTATCAGCAGAAATGCTATTGTAAGAAATAAGTGATTTGCTGGATTTCTTTCTTTCTCTTTTTTACACCTCCAGTATTCCATAGATGCAACAAATAATGAAGTGCAGCAAATTATATTTCTAGAAAAGATATAGTGCTGAAAAAAGACCAGACATATTTCAGATTCAACAAAAATTGTGTAACATCTTATAGAACAAAAATTTAAGTATGGCTGCATTAACAGAAATTAATATATAGTTATAAAAATATATCCACATCTGGTAGATTCCTGTTAGATTCTGGATATCTTAACGTACTACTTGTTAGAATGGCGATTTCCAAATGGTAGTCTGAAGGAGCTTCGTGGGTGGGTTGCTAGGCTGCTCTCAGTGGGTGTCAAGGACAGTGTAACACAAAAAGATAAGAGGAACAGAATGCTGGAGTGTGGTGATGGGGTTAAAAGGAGAGTCCTAAACAAAGACAAAAATATTTCTTTGGAGGTAGTGTTTGTGTGTGTGTATGGGGTGGGGGAAGGGTTCTACAAAGAGTAAAGATGTTGGTCAACTAACCCTGTTATAATGCAAATAACACTTCTTTCTAAAAATCAACCATTTCAGTTAAAATGGCTCTGTCAGCCAGCTAAGAAAAGCATACAGCTTTGAAACTATTCCTATGAGCAACGTTCTATGTCATTGCTTCCCAAACTTTTGATACCAGGGGCAGAACTCCTAGATTTAAATTGCAAGTACACCACTCCTATACTTAAAAAAGATAGAATATATGTTATATGTATCAGCTTCCAGAACAATGGGCAGGCATCCTCTTTGCAATATCAGGGTAGTTAATATTTGCCTCCTGCTGTCCCCTGTGCCCAGTCAGAGCCCAGTGATGGGACTGTCCTTCCTGGGTAATGGTGGTACTTCATGGATTAGGCATTTATAGGTGGTTCCAGATGGAGGGCTCTTAGTGCTACCAATCAGAAGGCATTGTGCAGCAGTTCCAACTTTTTCTCCTTAACCAATTTTCTGCAGTAAGAAAAAAAGATGGAAGGAACAGTGGGAAAACACAAGGAGAAGATGTTACAAGTAGAAGATGTCATCTGGACCCCCATAAAATTGCGTGAATGAAGTGGGGAGATGGCACCATAAAAGCCTCACCTAGAAGCACCCTATGAAGCTACCTTATAGCAAATCAAACCACTAGATCCATCTAGCTCAGTAGTGTCTACACTGATTGGCAGTTGCTCTCTAGGGTTTCAGACAGGAGTCTTTTCCAGCCCTGGAGATGACAGGGATTGAACCTGGGACCTTTTACATGCAAAGTGTGCGCTCTATCACTGACGTACAATCCTTCCGCCATTCATTTCAGCTTAGTGCAAGGTGCATCAGAAAACCTCAGCAAGTCCTTGCTCTCTCCCCTAAGGATGATATCCCTGCCCATATTTTGGAGGGCCATGCTACATATGGTCTTCCCATTCCAAAAGCCATAAAGTGGAGAATGCATCCAGTAGGGTGGCTTGATTTTTCAAGGCACATGTCAGCCCCTCTCACAGCACACTCATGTGCTCTGGTACAGTTTGGAGATCACTGTTCTGTGTATTAAATTAGGCACTGTTCCACATTCATTCTCATAACCTGAAGCGGTTTCCAAAACCAGGCCTTGACAAATACTGCAAATCATGGGATGTACTTCCAATGTTATACTTCCTTCTACAGATTAGGCAGAGACAGGAAATAAGTGACATCTTACAACTGCATCATTAGAATGTGAAAAGGGCACTACACAAAATTTAGACTGCATAGCCTGCCAAGGTTATGCTGTCCACAACATTGACAATGCTTGCTCAAAATGTACAAGAATTGTTTCCTCTTGTACTTCTCCAGGAGTCCCTGCCAAAGGAAGTGAAGTGGGTGGCTACCAAGAAGAGGGCCTTTTCTGCTGTGGCACCCTGGTTATGGAATGAGCTTCCCAGAGAGGCTCACCTGGTGTCTACATTGTACTCTTTTCAGCACCAGGTGAAGACCTTCTTATTTTCCCAGGCATTTTAGTCTTCTAGTTCTGTGGTTTTAAATCTGTCTGCACTGCTGCTAAGTTTTATTTCGGTTTTACTTTTATATTGTAGTTTAAAACTTTTAAATTGTATATTGTATTTTATGCTGTATTTTGTGGTTTTAACTGTTGTGAACAGCCCAGAGAACTCTGGCTATTGGGCAGTAGAGAAATGTCATAAATACATTAATAAAATATAGCATGGCACAACACCTACAACCAGATGCTGGGATACTTTTTAAAGCTCTAATTCTTAGATCTTGAGGCCCAGTTCATGTATCACAATAACTATGTTATTGCAGTCTAAATTTTGTGTAGTGCCCTTTTCACATTCTAATGATGCAGTTGTAGTGGCATAGTTGCCAGTTTTTTTAAAAAAACTTGGTTATTTTAAATGTGGCAACATGCTTGCGCACACTTTTGCATGCTGCCTAATCAAACAATCAATCAATCAATCGGGATTGATTAATGTGCAAACTAGGAACTCTGGCTTGTATGTTCCCCAACAAGCCAGATGTTTAACCACTTCTGCTTGAAAAGGGAGCAATTGGGCAGTGTGCACTAGCACACTGCTGCATTCATAATAAGCCTGAATTAAAAAACAAACAAAACAGGGTTAACATGACATGCAAACCGGGTCATATGGCAGACATGGTTTTCTTAAAGCAATTTTTAAGCCACAAAAAAGAATATGAAAATGAGACTTCAAGGCAACAAAAGCCCAAGACATCATACATAAGAATACAAACAGAGGGTCAAAGATAAAAACAAAAGGAAAAGGAAAATACAGGAAGATATTTTGAGATGGTCATGTACTGTCTACATAGTGTATAGCAGTTATGATTTGCTAGCCTAGGCACCATCTTTTCAAAGAGCAACTAGGCTGACCTATATACCAATCTGAGGCTAAGTCCCTTTCTAACCCAACCCTTATTCTTTGCCCATACCACAGCTGGTGGTAACTGAAAGCTCCAAATCAACTCGCTATCTGTCCAGGAGAGAAATGCCTGGAAATAACTGCCTGGACCATCCCACATGTTTCTGACACTGTTCCTTTCCATCTGTAGCCAGCTATGAGGATGTGGTTTGTTACCAAGGTTTAACATCTCACCTCAGGGCTCAGGTGAATGGTGACTGATTGCAGGCTGCTAATTGCCAACTCTTAATTTTAAGCCACCAGAGCTTCAAAGCCTCAATTGCTTTTGAAAAGTTAAGCCAATACTAGTCACAAGCATACACTGGCGTACAGACATTACTCAAGGACCTGCTATCTTATCCACCTTCCCAAACAGCACATTCTACAAACAGCAATGGTTGGTAGATGAAAAAGAACCAGCCATTGTTTGGTAGCAAACTGACTTATTACCACAATTCCAGCATATATAAAGCATCACTTTGGGGGTTCTGCCTCCTTAGGTCACTTCAGATGTTCCAAAGGAGTGGCAAGAGGAGGTGCAAATAACTCCCACTTTCTCTTCCTAAGCTTCCAGCTCTCATTCAGAAAGGGGAATGTAGGTAGATATTTGTATTAAAAGTATTATGGAGCAACAGTCACTAAGCAATACTGCATTCTAGCATATATCAATAAATGGAACCCCAGGAATGTCTCCACTGATGTTTACGAGACAAGAACATGGATGTACCTGCATGTAACCAGACAGAGAAGGTTTTGAAATTGGACGTGTCTTTCCCCCTTTCTTTAGAGAATCTTTATGCCACAAAGGTCTAACAAAAGAACTTGTGGACAGCTGAGTTTATGAACATTTTTGTTAGCTTATTTGCGAAATCAACACATTACCTTTTAGAAATGCACAATCAATGTTTGTGTGTGGGGGGGCGCTATTTCAAGAAATGAAGGCAGGACACAAAGAATCCCTGATGTTTATAGTCATTTGGGCTTCTACAAGCTTGATGCTAGTGCTTAGAATATAATTTCTAGCCCTATACGCATTACTGAGGATTTGAGGAGGGGGAAGCCCTGAATCAAGGTAACTGAAGCACCCCTTGTGTAGATCCTTATCAGTTTAAATAACCGAAAGAAAGATAGTATTTCCCTACATCGCACATCTGGGGTTTTATTGGAAAGGCCTATGAAAAACACACAAAAGTACACCTGGACAGGGCTGTAGAATCCACTGAACAGTCTGCGAGCACCAAAATACATGACTTGAGGTTATCCAAAAATGCTTGCAAGAGAGCCTCCCTAATATAAACCACTCTGCTCTTTCAAAACACACACACATGGCACAAAAGGAAGATAAATATAATGAATAGAAATATGAGCTAAAAACATTAGCAAGGAAACAAAATTTAATTTTTAAAAATGCACACACACATTGAACTGCATTCCCATGCATGTTCACTCAGACATCCTGCTAAGCTCAATTGGTCTCAATTAGGTGTGCATAAAATGGCATTGCTAGTTCTTCTCCCCACCCCCACCCTAAATAGTCAATCATACTTCAAATTTCAAAATGGTGAAGGGGATCAAGGAGAAAAGGTAACTCAAAGTACTGATGTGGCATAGTGTCCCCACTAAGCCACGAAGATCACTGGATAACTTTGAACCACTCGCCATCCCTCAGCCCAACCTACCTTACAGGGCTGTTGTGGGCATAAGGGGTGAGGGTGGAAGAGCCACATACACTGCCCTGAACTCCTTCGAGGAAGGGCGAGAGAAAAACGAAATTGACACATACTGAGAAGCCTTCACAGGCTTCTGCTTGGGTGGAGCATGCAGACAAGCAGCCAGCACAGTGAGACAGACTCCACAGCCCTCGGCAGCAAGCTGTCTCAGGGCACAATCCTATGTTCAGACAGAAAGAAGTCCTACAAATCCCAGCACCCCCCAGCCAGCTACGCTGGCTGGGGGATGCTCGGCTTTGTAGGACTTTTTTCTGTCTGAACACACATAGGACTGCACCCTAAATCAGCCTTCCCCAACCTGGTGCCCTCCAGACGTCTTGGACTACAACTCCCAGCATCACCCAGCCAACCCTTCCCCATTCTGAAATCTGAATTATGACCGACTTCGTGCTGGGGGGCGGGGGGGGGGGCGAGAACTAGAGATGCCATTTTATGCACACCTCATCAGGAGTAAGACACAACCCTCCCCGAGGGCTGGGGGGGGATGCTGGGAGTCGTAGTCCAACACACCTGGAGGGCACCAGGCTGGGCAAAGCTGGTCTTCATGACGACGACGAGCAGCGCCTCAACGGCCCAGCATCTTCCCCTCACCCACCCCTGTGGCGGGCGCGCGCGGGGAGAGGGAACAATCCTGCCTGTAAGCCCCGCTGGCCAACTCTGAGGGGAGTCAGAATTCGAACTCGGCACCCCCAGCCCCGAATCGGGCACGCGGGGGAGGGGCGACGATGTGGCCTGAGGTGCCGGCCGGGGGGGAGGGGCGCTCGGGCCGCGGCCCCCTCCCTTAAAAGAAAACTAACCGCTCCCTCGGTCAGTGCCAGCTCGGGGTACGTACCGACGAAGCGAGGGGCGCAGCGGCTGCGGCTCCAGAACCGGCGGGCGCGGCGGCAGACCAGTCAGTCAGCCGGCTTCTTTCTTTCCTTTTTTCCTCCTCACAGCGCAGGCGCCGCCATAGCCGGCTACGTTGCCACTTCGCAAAGGATTCTGGGTAGTCCGAGGGGGGAGGGGGGAAAGGAAGGGGAGCGGAGCGCCAGGTCTGGCCCGCGAGGCGGACGGAGAAGCGGTGTGCGCCTGCGCAAATCCACCCTCCCCCCCTCCCCGTCCCTCGGTCTTACTCTCCTCTCGGAACGTCTTGACGCGTCCTCACCAGCGATACGGAGAGCCAGGCGGCGCTGGGTGATTGACAGGCAACGCGAGGGTGGGGTGGGGAATAGTTACGAAGGGAAGAACGTTCAACGGGCGGCTGGAGCCGAGGCGGGCGCTGATTGGATGCGCCGCGCGAGGCCGGAGGAACGCGCTCATTGGCGGACGCGCGCAACACCTGTTCAGAAGCTGTACACGCGAATGATTTGAAAAACACAACAGGCAGATTCACACGTGCATTTCATTTACGGAGTTCCAGGCCACATTTGGCGAGTCCTCCAAGAGCCGCTTATGGTCTTCCTGACTGGTTCTGCGTAAGGGGCGATGATTATTGTAATAAATCAATATATATTGTAAAAAAAAAAAAGAAAAAAAAAGTAAATACTTATAGGGTATTTGCTGCCCTGACCATAGGTCATACCGAAAATCAGGCTGTGTGTGTATACAAAGAATTAAAATGTTTTGAAACAGGCTGTTGAGATGATTGTTCAAGTCTGCTTGTTTTCCTCTTCCCTCACCTTCTCTTTTTCCTTTTGTGTCTTTTTATTTATTTATTCAGTTTATATATGAATGCTCTAGCTGTATACAAAGTTAAAAACAATTTAACAAAAAAATCAAATAATGAAAGCGTCACAGCATAAAAGCAGTATACAACAGCCAACGAAAGGAACAAGAGTTCTAAAAAGGGGAGGCCTGCCAGAATAATGGAGTCCTTAATTCCCAGTCAAAAACCTTCAAGGAGGCCAGCAGGCGGATTTCAACGGACAGGTCGTTCCACAACTGCAATGTATGGCTGTGAGAGCTGGACTATAAGGAAGGCTGAGCACCGAAGAATTGATGCTTTCGAACTGTGGTGCTGGAGAAGACTCTTACGAGTCCCCTGGACTGCAAGGAGGTCCAATCAGTCCATCCTAAAGGAAATCAACCCTGACTGCTCCTTGGAAGGACAGATACTGAAGCTGAAGCTCAAATATTTTGGCCACCTAAAGTGAAGAGAAAACTCCCTGGAAAAGACCCTGATGCTGGGAAAGATTGAAGGCAAAAGGAGAAGGGGACGACAGAGGATGAGATGGCTGGATAGCATCACCGATGCGATGAATATGAACTTGAGCACGCTCCGGGAGAGAGCGCAGGACAGGAAGGCCTGGTGTGCTGTGGTCCATGGGGTCACGAAGAGTTGGACACGACTGAAAGACTGAACAACAAAGGAAAAGGCCCTCTTCCGTGTGGCTGCCAATCTCACATGAGGCAGCCGCAGTAGAGAGCCCTCAGAGGGCCTTAGGTGGTGGGCTGGGACATAGGGGAGGAGGTGCTCCCTAAGGTACCTGATAGTAAGCCTGCAGACAAGGACTGCATTGTTTTTTTTAAAAAAGCAATCTGTCTACAATGCTGCTTAACAATTTTAGGTGCTTTATAAATAAGTAATCATAATTTTGATAGTCACAGCCTTTCTGACTTGAACATATTTCTTAGAAACTATCACATCCAAAGATTTAGAGACAATCTCTGGATCTATAGACTTCACACCCAATGGCTGTAATCTGGAAGATAACAATTTACATCTAGTATTTTTATTTTTATTTAAAACAGCAACAATAAAACATGGCCATGATGGCTGTGGGTGGTGGGAGTTGTAGCCCATCAACTGCAAGACAGCCTCCCTGGTTTAGGCTGAGTAGGCAACTCTCTTCCTAGATGCCTACTGCTGTAGCAGCCTGCTAGCCTCCTCGTGCTACACAGGAGATTTAAGGGTCCCTCTCATTCACACTAAAGAGACCTGTAGCTGCCTCCTTCCATCAATGACAAGATAATAAACCCCAAAAGCTGTGTACGTTGAACAGAACAGTGAAACGTATGGCGTGCATTAAATAGCCAATGGCTGGGAATTGTGGGAGTTGCAGTCCACGTTTGCAGGGCATCAGGTTGGAAAAGGCTGAATTAAAGCCATGGTTGCAGAACTTCTGATAGCCAAAGCATATGTCCCCCCCCCCTCCATATTAAAATTGGAGACAAACATCTCTCTCTTTTATCTGGCAATATTTACTTCTAATGGTGTTAATGAAGCTGATCCTGTGGGCATGGCATGTCCCTAATCTGGCTGTGCTTCCTGATAGGCAACTTCATCTGAAGGTTAGGTTGGTTGGCTTGCCTTATTATTGGCAACTTCTATTTGTTTTGTAAATGCCCCCGGCAGAAAGGGGCCATCACCCTCCGCAGAGCAGACAAAATTAGCCTAGATGGGCAAATAGTCTGACCTAGAATAGAGCAGCTAAGCTTCCGGAGTTTTCTGGGTGATTCTGCTGCATCTCTTCAGGAGTGATGGAATAATCCAGTGACACCACTGCAGACCCACAACAAGATCACTTGACCCTCAGCAGAGACTGGAAGGAAACCAGGCTGAAGCTAGCAATTTAGGCAGGAACACAGTAGGCAGCCTCTTCTGGGTGGGGTTTTTGGCCTCCTCTGGGCGCTCCTGCCCTGTCCTCCGAGGGCTGCCACTTAGTGGGCTGCCACTTAGGCTCTGCTGAAAAAGAGGATGTGCATCATCAAAAGAGGGCACAGGCTTGCATAAAATTTGCATATGTTGATTTATGGATACACATTTAGAAATAACAACTATAATTTAAATGGAAATACAATCCATCTGACCCACCTGTGACCAGGTGGCCTGTGGGTTTGCTCAGTCTGCTGACCAGGTGCTCACTGTGGATGGTGAACTTCAAGGCCTCTTCTCTCTTTTCTTATGGCCCTTTATCTTTAAACCAGACATAGACTGGACAGCCCTTCAAGTCAACTCTGCTTCAGGGATGAGGAACCTCTGGCCCACAGAGGCTTGGGCTCCCTTTGTGGGCCCTGCCTACCCCCGTCCCCCAGCCCCTTCCCAAGCCCCAGCTAGCTAGCTGGGGCTTGGGGAGGAAGTGGAGAGAGGGGTCCCCCTGTAATTCCACTGCTGCCATCTGGCCTAAGAAGGGCTCAGTGGGGAGCAATTCAGCCCTTCACCGAAAACCTGTTTTCCACTCCTGCTCTACTTAGTAGAGGATACCTTTAAAGAGAGTGCTGACACATGGCCACCCTAGGTTAGGCAAGTTGCAGCTGTGGAGAGGGCCTTTTCTGTGGTGGAGTCCCAGTTATGGAATGTCCTTCTTAGACAGGTTAGGCCACCACCAATGTGTTTCTTATTTAGGCAAGAAGTCAGGACCTTTTCATCCTTCAGGGCTTCCTTAATGGCCGATCGGTGACTGCTCTTTTTATTGCTTCGCTTTGTCCGGTTAGAGGTGATTTTTAGACTGCTTTTCCTGCTAGATGTGGGTGAGAGGGTTTTTTTTTATTTTAATGGAATTGATTGATTCAGTCCTTACTGTGATTTTTGGATTGAATAGTGTAAACCACTCTGGATATTAGGATTCCTACTTTTAATACAAAAGCAGCATTGAAATATTTTCAAATGCATGTGTGAACTGGATGTCCCATCGGGTTTAGTCATTTGCCCCCCTGCCCCCCCCTTGAGCCTCTCTGTGATTGGCATAAGCCGAAATTAGCAATGCTGATTCTGTTGGTGAGGCCTGTTTCTCAGAGCACTTCATGTGCACAGCCTCCAGGGAGCACTGTTGGACAGCTGTTCTCATCTCCCTCCTCCAAGTAGAGCACTGTTTCTCTCTCGCTCTTGGTTGCTCCGCCTTGGTTAACATACCAGCCATGAACACTCATGCACCGTGTGGACAACTAAATCAGTGGATGTGATCAAAATTGCCCCCAGTCAATCGGCAAGCATTTTCCATGGAAGTTACGTTAAACAAATTGTCTGCAAAAACACGCATGCACACACACAAGATCTAGCTAGTGCTTGTCTTGTCTATTTCCCCCCTGCCCCTCATTGTAGTTGTATCTCTTCAGCAACATCAGCATGGGACGCTGCATTACGCAATGGTGCCTGGGGTCTAGAATGCAAGGGATGGGGAATATTGTACCACAGCTCTCCAGCAGTCAAGTACGCCTGGTTGAAAGTATATGGGTGGGACAGGCTGTGATTGCAAGGTAGAGCTGCTTCCAACAACCATTTAAAACTAATACGGCATTTTTCAATAGAGCTCCATACTTTATCTAGGAGTCCTGTTGGCTGTTGTTACATTGGTGTTTCCAGCAATAAACCCATTCAATTTTGCATCCTTAAACTGATGGGCATCCTTAATCACCCATGTACACCTGCCTGGGTTCCCTGTGAATAAGCTCTGGAGCAAACACAGCTTGGGACATGGTAGAAACATGCTTCCATCATGCTCTACACCAGTATCACCTGTTTCCTCTAAGTCCAGGAGAGTCCTCTATTTGAAGGGTTGCCAGAGGACTCTCCTCTGTTTGAAGGCCCGTCCCATCTGCGTCCTGTTTAAAGTTAAAGATCCATAAGAAACGTTGCCCGTCAACCCTTTACATCTGAGCAGCCAAAGGAACAGGAAGGAACATAGGTCACCTGATCGCACTATGGTGAGTTGTACTGTATTTAAATTATAATAGTTTCTAAATTTGCAGTGGTATATATGAATTAGCATATGCAAAGTTTGATGTAAACTGCTCTCCTCTTTTGTCCCCTTTTTGGGTGATTTATAAGTGGCCACCCCATGTGAGACTGTGTGAAAATGCTAGCAGTTTGGTACAGTCAAATAAGGTTGAACTATAGGTATACTTACACTCAATTTACGTGGGGGTGTGGTGTGTGTGTGTGGGGGGGTGCATGCACACACTTGTGTACCTGCGAGGAGGGATGTACGGACTGTGTAAAATCTGCTCCATCTATGTTTTGTGGCTTGTCAGGTGCCTTTTGTTCTGTCATCCGCTCACAGATGGATGCAATTTTTTTTTCATCATGCAGAAAAATACGCAAATAATTATGTAAGAGGTTTCATAACAATTTACATAATTTACCTTAGTCCATAACATTTAACGTCCCCCATTCCATTCAAGTTTTCCTCAGCAGAAACGTGAGTCTTTTCCTATGAATAAATATGCGTAAATTTCAGGAAAGTAAAAAAATCATCTGAAAGTCCAGTGACTCTGTGTGGCATGGGGCGGGGCGTCGCTCTGCAGCAGATTCTGCAGGGCGGATTCTTAGAAATCTGAGCTCATTTTAGTCCATCTCAAAGTTCCCCAGCATCCCTACCTGTGAGTGAGTCAGCTCCTATTACTTGAAGTTACTGCGAGTTCAAACATATGTCTAATATAAGTGGGACTTGCAACAAAATGTTGCAGCATGGAGTGCTCCTGTTCAAGTTTCCAGCCAGCCATTCCCTCTTCCTGGATACTCCATTACATTCCTCCTCTTTTCCATTTCCCCAACCCAACAGACACTCAGCATTGTATGGCCACTAAGCATGCTTGGTCCTCATTGGGATGTGTGTGTTTTTTTTTGGGGGGGGGAGCGGAGCTCATAAATGTCTGTTGTACTTCTGCAAACCTTGAGGCTTCCCCAAGAGTGTTGATACCTCCCTCTTGCTTCTCATTGCCCCCATTTTGGCCACGATCCTGTCGGCATTTATTAGCTGAGTTCATTGTTAGAGGGAGTGATACTGATGGAAATTGACTTGGAAGTCAGCAAAAATTAAAACCCACTCAATCAGAATGTGTTTCAGAAATGTGCTTCCTTCAAACTAAGGCTTCATTTGTGTCTCATGGCTCACCAGGGCTCAGCTCTGATTTCAATGCCAGGATTCAACCATGGAAAATATGGAATAAGAAGAGAGAGAGAAATGCCCTCAAGCTAATTCATGTCTTTCAAAACCCCATAACTACAGAAAGTCTCCCAAAAGTCAGAGAGCGTTTTGCTTATCAGAACAGACCTTCCAAATTGTAAATGCATAAAGCTCTTGGATGTGATCAGGGTGGAGGTTTACACAACTAGGTAATAGGGTGCAACTGGGTAATTTAGACCCTTGGCTTAATAGTCTTATTGGGGTGCAGGCTTTAGATGGCCGTCTGTATTACTTCAGTTGTGAAGCAGACAACTCACATTTCTCGTCCACTCTCCAACCACTATTCCATGGTTTAACACTGTTTCTACATTCTTGGCAAGCTTGACCAAGCAAATATTTTTTTTAAAAAAAATGTTCATCTACCTTATAAAGAAAGAAATACTCTGAACATGCATGGGTGCCCACTGGAATTTTTCCAGGGGAGTGAGGGGTAGGCAAAGCTTACAGCAGTTTGTGGTTGTAGCATGTGCTACTATAGTGCACCTTGTGCATGCTCTTTGTTGCTTAGCATCACATTCCATGACATTTAGAACTCTACACAGAGTAGTAGAAGATCCTGGGAACTGAACAGCACTAATGCAGAAGAGTGTCCCTGGGCTGCAAAGTCCTGGTCGTTAGCCCCAAGGTCCAGCCCTAACTGCACCGCCGATTTTACACGTGTATAGTCGTATGTCAGGGTCAGCGTCAAGGGTAGGCATGGTTGGGCACCTGCTGGGGGCCCACGCCCCAGCAGGGGCTCACTGACAAAGAGCTTCCTAGAGTTGCTTTCCACCATTGCAAGCTGCTTGTTCACCTGCCTCTTGCACTGGCCCAGACAATGGTGGTGGTGAGAAGGAGCAGGAGATGCCACTGCCAACTTGCTCACTGCCTGTCAAGTAAGCAAGCTGTAGTGATAATGAGAAAGAGGATGAGAAACAACAGCAGTTGGTGACAATGGTGGTGAGAAGTTACTGAGGGAGGGGGCCCATTGAGGGTGTCTTGCCCAAGGGTCTTCCATAACCTGGAGCCAATTCCGTTGTGTGTGCATAGGGCTCTGTTCAGACCTCCTCCTGAACATGCAGAGAGAGCCAGTGTGATCCTGCAGTCCCATCCATACATTCAGCCTACATGCCTTGGAAGCTTCTGAACAGGGCTAGAGTTTGAATGTTGGAGGAACAGAAAAAGGATGCTCAGAGATGTCAGCCACTCAAGGCATAATGTTGTGCTTAAGAGACTGAGTGTGGTGAACAGTGGTTAGAATAGCCTTTCTCAACCTGGTACCCTCTAAATGTTTGGGACTTCAACTTCCATTAGCCCCAGCCCGTATGGCCAATGGCCAATGCTAGGAGTTGTAGTCCAAAACATCTGATGGGTGCAAGGCTGGGGAAGTCCAGATTAGAGTGTCAGTCTAGGAATGGGGAGACTTGGATTCAAATTCCCACAAAGCTAGGATGCCAGTGGGCCAGTCACCATCACTCAACCTAATCTACCTCTCAGGGTTGTTGTGAGGATAAAATGACAGGGAAGAACCATGTATGCCTCCCTCGAGAGAAGTTGGGATAAAAATCAATCAGGAAGTCCCTAGTTCAGATCTCGCCTCTGCAGTAAGTCCAGTAGGTGTCTGTCAAGGTTCCCTTTATGACCTGGACCCCTTGAACAACTCCTTAAGGATCAATTGCATCCTTAAGAGTCCCACCTTCCTTCTTTTAAACTTCCTCTTCCTAATAACATGGGGTTTAGGCTGTATACATTGGGTGACTGACACTCTAGACATGGGATTTAACCCCAACAGTTTACTTGTGAATTTAAAGCTAGCAAATCATAACTACAGGTATTTACACAATAGAGCTGAGTGATACAAAAGGCATTAAAAGAAAATAAAAGTTGCAAAATGCAAGTTCCTTTACCCTAGCTGTACTTAGACTTCTCCAGGCTGCTTCTTCCTGCTCATTCTTCAGACTCTTCACTCACTTCAGGCTCTGGCTGTCTCTGCTCTTACTGGCTGTCTTGCTCTCTTTATATACGTCCTTCCTCAAAACCAAAAGTACTTCTTCACACCTGATGAAATGAAACTTAAGTGGAGAAAAGAAACTGACACTGAACTGGAGAAATGAAACTGCTCCTCTCAGGGTTACCCCCTCCCAACAGAAAACTCCAAGCCCCTAAGCCTGGCCTTCTTTCTTTTTGCCTCTGTAGGCCTTAATTAAAATGAAACGTTTTTGCTTAGTTTCACTGCTATCTGGAATATAGGGATGATGGTAACAACAGTAACAACAACCACCTTCCTTACTGGGTTATTATAAGGATTACCCAAAATGCATTATTCTTAGAAGACTAGGAATGCAGGCAGATAGAATTGGGAACATAGAGAAAGAAGGGAAAGAGACAAAAACAGGAAGCGAAAAGGCTAGTTTACCCATTAGCTATCAAGCTGTGAACTCAACAGTAGTTCTGTCTGTGCAGTTGTATCTATGATTACCGAGTTCACACATGCAAGTCTGTCTTGCCATGCTAGCTGTCCAGTGATTAACATCGCTCCATTGCCAAGTGAAGACAATTTTATTCTCCCAAGCTTCTGATGGATGATTTTTCCTCTTCCCTCCCCATCATGTTTTCCTTGGATGTTGTGTCCTTTGAGATTGTAAGCCTGTGGACAGGGACTGCATTTTGGTGATGGATTGTAAGTGCTCCAGGAGCTTTGTCTGATGGAGGAGCAGGATGAAAAGACTTTAAATAAAGACATAACTATGGATTTTATTCTTGCCACTTGTCTACTTCTACTGCTGTTTTTCCTTTTCCGGCTGTTTTATTTTCTTGTAATTTTTACTATTGTATTGCTTAATTTAACATTAGTTGTTAGCCATCTTGGGAGCTTTTGCTGAAAGGTGACACAGAAGTCTTTTAAATAAATGAAATAAAGATGCATGAATGAACCACCAGCTCCCACATTTTCCTGGCTTGCATCCCTATTCTGAGACCAGTGGGGCAAAATCTCTCACAGATACCACAATATAAAGTGGTGTTATAAATCTCCAGCTGCTTGTTTCATATTGAATTTACATGTATCCTTTTGATTTTGTTCCTTGATCAACAGAGTCTTTGTTATTCCAGTGGGCAAAGGCATCAGATTTTTGCTTTCTCCCTCTCTTTTATACTCTTCTCCTTTGATACATGGTCATCTCCTTCACTATATCTATCTCTTCCTATTTCATTTTTCATGGCTTGCTGGGTGTACGATCTCAGCAAGTGTGCTCATTTTAGTTTGATGTTTTAATAGTCAAATAAAAAGCTATCACCTCCCTCTTCATTTTGTATTGCTTAGCTCAGGAAGAAATGTATTCAGGAAATGCAAAAGGATTTATGGCAGAGATGCCGGTGCTCAGATTCTCTGCAACACCATAATTTTTTATAAAAGGAGAGATGACTGTTTCATCAGTCATGGCCATAACTAAATTTTACACTTCAATCCTGGAAGCTGCTGTGCAACTTAAGCTCTGAATTTCATTGGCAATGGAAGACCCTCGCATTTTAAACCAGGGATTCAGACCTTGGCTGCTTATTCTGTGTACTGCCAGAAGAGGGAGCTGCTAATAGCCAAAGCCTGTTAACTACTGCTCTTGAGCACCACCTGTGCAGCTGGTAGAAAGAGGTAGTGCAGCCTGTAACTGATGCACCCAGGGTGATTTAGCACTTGATCAGGCCCAATGGGGAGTTCTCCTTGCCCTATAAATGTGCAGAATATGCCTTGTCTATTCAGCATGTGAGCAACTTGTCTCAGTAAAGACTGAGGTCCAAATTAAACATGACATTAAACACATAGTTTGGCATCGCATGTTTATTTGTTCTTTCCATTTCAAATAGCAGCTGAAGGGGAGGGGCTGATCAGGACTGAGACCAGGACACACGAGGAGGTGGGATTTAACCATTTTCTTCTGCACCACAGTCTTGACCAAAAAAATCCTTTGCCCCTAAAGCTGCTATTTGGCACAGAAGGAAAGCGGCCTGATCTTCAGAAGTTGCCTGACCTCCAGTGGTGTAGTGGAGCTGGGGCACACAGGGTAGAAGCTCCGGGACTGTTTGATTAGCAGGAATAATCATGTCATCTGCCCGGCTGCTCAGACTTTTCTGTTTCTTCTGAGTGCAGCTGCAATTCTTACAGAACAGGTGGGGAAATGAATTTTCCCAGCAATGATATATTGTTGCTGCAGTCCCTGTTGTAATGCGAAGTATTTGAGGGTGGCTTGGTCTTGAATGGGTAATTAAGATCCATCAGCTTTATAAAAAAGACCTACAAAAGACATGTATAATACACAAACAGAGAGGGACAGAGATGGATCCACCAAGCTGCCTGCATTTTTGGACTCTCCTTGGGGGCGTGGCTACAGGGACTGTCATGATCTTGATACATTGGAGCATTGGGCTGAAAACAACAGAATGAAACTGAATAAGGATAAATGCCAAGTTCTGGACCTAGGAAAAAGAAACCAAATGCACACTTATAATGTGGGGGATACTTGGCTCAACAAGACTACAAGTGAGAAGGATCTTGGAATTGTTGGAGATCACAAGCTGAATATCAGCCAACAATGTGATGTGACTGCAAAAACGGCAAATGCTATTTGGGGCTGCATTAATAGAAGTATAGCTTCCAAATCCTGGGAAGTACTAGTTCCCCTCTACTCAGCACTGGTTAGGCCTCATCTGGAGTACTGTGTCCAGTTCTGGGCACCACACTTTAAGAAGGATGCAGACAAACTGGAGAGGGTTCAGAGGAGGGCAACAAAGATGATCAGGGGACTGGAAACAAAGCCCTATGAGGAGAGCCTGAAAGAACTGGGCATGTTTAGCCTTGAGAAGAGAAGACGGGGGGGGGGGGGGGAGATATCATAGAATCATAGAATAGTAGGGTTGGAAGAGGCCTACAAGGCCATCGAGTCCAACCCCCTGCTCAATGCAGGAATCCAGTATGATCGCGCTCTTCAAGTACTTGAAAGGTTGTCACAGTGAGGAAGGCCAGGTTCTCTTCTCAATCATCCCAGGGTGCAGGACACAGAATAATGGGCTGAATGTACAGGAAGCCAGTTTCCAGCTGAACATCAGGAAAACTTCCTGATTGTTAGAGCAATACGACAATGCAATCGATGACCTAGGGAGGTGGTGGGCTCTCCCACACTGGAAGCATTCAAGACAAGGCTGGACAGCCACCTGTCAGGGATGCTTTGACTTGGACTCCTGCATTGAACAGGGGCTTGGACTCGATGGCCTTGTAGACCCCTTCCCATTCTACGATTCTGTGAACGTAAGAAGAGCCCTGCTGGATCAGCACAAGGGTCTATCTAGTCCAGCATTCTGTTCACACAATGGCCAACCAGCTGCCCACAGGAGATGAGTGCAACAGCACCCTTCTGCCCATGTTCCCCAAAATATAGATATTGGCAACCAGAGCTGCCTTTCAAATATCAAATCTTCAAACAGGAACACAGGAAGCTGCCTTTTCCAGTACTGTCGACACTGGCTGGCAGCAGCTCTCCAGGGTTTCAGCCAGGATTCTTTCCTCACCCTACGTGGAGAAGCCGGGACTAAACCCCTAGGACCTTTTGCATGCAAAGCAGGTGTTCTATCACTGAGCTGTGTCCCAATGTTAGTCCTACTTAGAGTAGACCCATTGAAATGAATGGGACTTAAATTAGACTAAAATTGGATGCAGCCCATTGGCTAGCACCAGTAGAGGCTGCTGGGTCCTATTTCAGCGGGACTGTGAATCCATTCTGGGTTTCAGCCACAACCAGCCAGAACTCTAAAGGAGCTATCCAAAGTGCCAAACTCTGTCCTGAAAATGGGTTCAGCACCTTGGATAGCTTCCTTAGAGTTCTGACTGAAACCCAGAGCAGATGCACTGCCCCACTGAAATAGGAACCACCAACCTCCACTGGCTAGAACCCAGGCCCTTAGCCAGCCTAAAAGTTCGGGGGGGGGGCACCAAAACCCGAGGGGGGGGCGTTCATCTGTTTTGCAGGTCTTTTGCAGACAAAATTTTAAACAGTTTCTTAAATTATTTTTTGCAAGAACAATTTAAGGGGGGGCAGAGAAAAGTTAGGGGGGCAGGTTCCCCCCAGCCTATCCCCGGCTACAGGCCCGCTAGAACCGCCTGTCTGGAAACAACCCAGTTTTCTTAAAGGGGGATCACTGATGGACGCTGGACAAAAAACGCGCCCTGGATATCGCCAAGAGGGGGTCCTGCGGGCTTGGATGCCGTCGAGAGAATTTGGCAACTGAATGCAAGCGAGCGAGAAACGTCCCTTGGAAAGGATCAGAAAAGAACCGCGACAGACCGCGACCGCCGCTTGTTACCAGCGGCGGCTGGCGGCTCCGATGCCAGTGGGGCTGTGCATCCGCTGTGGCCTTCAGTCAGCTCTCCCAAGGAGCCATCCAAGGTGCTGAACCTATTTGGGGGACGGGGCTCGGCGCCTTGCATAGCTCCGTTAGAGCTCTGGCTGGTTCTGCCTGAAACCCAGAGCGGATGCACAGCCCCACTGACAGCGGAGCCGCCAGCCGCCGCTGCTTGCTGGCGCCAAGCGGATCTTCGACGTGAGCCGGGGAAGGGCCCCCCTGCGCTGGCATCGCCCTTTTAAGGACGCATGTTCTCTCTTCTCCTCCACCTCCCACCCACCCACCCGAGGTAGAGCTTCCCTCGAGGGGGCTCTTTCACAAAGCGCCCGGCGCACCGCACCGCCTGCCAGCAGCAGCTGCTGGCGGAGCTCAGCGCGGGCTGGGGCTCGCCGAGGACGGACAGAGCTCCGGCGAGGGGCCCGCCCGCGCGGGGGGCAGCGGCGCTCCGCTCGGAGATGGTGGGCGGGAGATCCGGCTGAGGCTCGCGCGCTGCCGGGGGAGGTGCTGGGGGCCCGCGCGGGGTCCCCCCGCCAGCCTCGGGGAGGATGGGATGTTGCACCGGGCGCTGCGCTCTGATTTTCCTCTGCACTTTACAGCTGGTAAGTGATTGATTGATTGATTGATTGCATTTATACCCCGCCTTTTTTCCTCTCGCAAGGAACCCAAGGCGGCTTACATTATCCGCCTCCTCTCCATTTTGTCCTCACAACAACAACCCTGTGAGGTGGGTTGGGCTGAGAGTCTGTGACTGGCCCAAAGTCACCCAGTGAGCTTCCATGGCCGAGTGGGGACTAGAACCCGGATCTCCCAGCTGCTAGTCCAACACTCTTGCCACTACGCGCTTTCGAGGGATCCGGGGCTCCTTCCTGGGGGAGACGCACCCCCACCCCGGGGGGAGCCCCCTAGGGACTCCGGGAAGCGGCCGCCTGTCTCCCGGGGTGGGGGCCAAACTCCTCCTCCACAGGCGCCATCCCTGGAGTTTCGTCTTCTTTTGACCGGTTGGGCCGGTCTTCCACGAGCCCCGTTATTCTCACCTGCATTCTGGATCAAGGCATTCATTCGTTTATTATTACATCCCTAGCCTGCCTTTTTTCCTCTTGCAAGGAACCCTGCTTACTCCGTCTCCGTTTTATCCTTGCCCCTTCATCTTCACAACAACCCTGTGAGGTAGGTCAGAACGACTTTGAATGTCAATCCTGCCCCGTTTCTGACGCTTGGGGTGGGATGCCGTTCTTCGTCATCGTCGTCATTTCTTCTTGTAAGCAAAAGCAGTAAAAAGAAAGAGAATAAGCCCCGGTGTTCTGGACTCCCTTCCCTAAACCCGTCTTGCACATCTAAACGTAGCTTTGTGGATCCTGTACTGTGCCTTGCACGCTGCTAGCATCCCAATCTCATGTCGCTGGAGTGACCCAGTTAAATTCAAATTGCACCCCCCCACACCCGCCGTGCTGTAACAGTGCCACTCTCTCCACTTTAAAAGGCCGTCCAAATTAATCCAGAATAACAACCACCCCGCTGGCTGGCCTACTCCTAATTTGTGACGAGGGTTAGAACGTTCCTTTCTCACTTGGGGGTGGCGAGGCAGGGTACGGGTGGTGCGGTTGCTCCATCACGATTGCTTCAAGTGGGTTAGTTCTCCCTTAACGTGCTTTAAAACCACCGTTTTATATTCCCTGTCATGGTGATTAAAAAGCAGTAAAGAAAAAGCAGATTTCCACTACCAGCCCCCCATCCTTTTAAATAATTTGTATGCTTGAGAGTCTAATCCTGGTTAGTGATTGTACAATGATGGAACCAGGTGTCATAGTTGTTCCATATAAATTACGCCTACAGTCTTGTACATGTGGAATAGCCAACACACACACACACACACACACACACACACATATATATATATATATATATATCCCTTCTAACAATGCTTTCAGCTATCTGATTGTGTGTACAGGGGTTAAATTGTTCCAAAAGCTAGCCGATCCCTAGTAAATCATTTCAGTATAGATCACTGAAAGTCAGCTTCTTGCGTTATATTTCCATTCATCTGCCTTCCTAAGAGGGGTGAATTGCCCAGAATTAATGGCACATTAAAACTGCCCACAAAAAACCTCTTGGTAAAATAGTGAGACAGTTTTATTTTTTTAAATAAAAACAGCCAGGTGGGATCCATAACCCCACTGTTGACAGACATACTTAAAGTGGTTTCTGAGCCACCAAATGGCCCTGTAGAACTAATGGCTTTCAGACGGAGTACAACTTCTTTTTCTCCAAAATGACAAAATGTCCAGCCCAGTTTTGGATTGTTCCAGATTTTTATTTTTTTGGACAGCTACATGCACACATCAAAAAATATCATCTGGTCCTTTTTGTGTCAGAGCAAGCTTTCTGCTGCTTGCTACATAAATCAACTCAATTTAGTGCTGGTGGATTAATATTCAGCCCCAAAGGAAAGATAGAAAGAGCAAGTGTTCAAGGTCTCCCAAACAAAAGACACCTGGTTGCCAAATTCCATTTAAAAATCTTTGTTTTTTGGAGCATGGGTAGCATAACCTCAGAACTTACTGCCTTTTCATTTTAGTTATTTATTTATTTATTTATTTATTGTTGTTGTTGTTGTTGTTGTTGTTGTAACTTGCAGATTTTTTCTTAGCTTCCTCTAAGTTTTTTTTCATCATTTTTTTTAACTGAGGGAGGGGGGATTGGAATCTCCTGTTGCTTTATTTCTTTGAGAATAGGAGTGGTGTAGTTATTCAGTTTGATTTGAAACTGGAATTGAATGGCTATTCCCCCCACCCCCTTTTATGCAAGGGGAACTGTTGAAGTTCCACACATACTCCCTGGAATAGTCATGGTGGGAAAAGCTGCCAAAGGTCATCATTTATATTGAGTAGTATATAAGGCTCTATTGAGTGTGTTAATTCTTTTTCCCTGTTAGGCTTCACAGCATGTGCTTGGCTAGTGAAGCTGGGATCCTTGCCAGTTTGCAACAAACAACTTAAAACATTTCTCAGCCTTACAGATTGGGGAAAGTACAGTAGATGGCTTGGGGGAAAGTGAAGTCTTGTCTGAACGGTGAGATGGATGGCAGCTTTCTGTAGAAAGGTTGCTCCCCCAACCCCGGCCGCACCCCTTTAGGCAATCTACATACTTGCTGGTGGTGGTCAGTGATAAACAAAGGTTTGGCTGTTTTATGATTGTCTGTACATTGAGCTTGCAGCTGGAGGTTCCCCTACATGTCAATTTCTAATGGGCGCCAGGGTCTCTCTCACCTTAAAAGGGCAATGGCTTTTGTGCTCTCCTGGTTTCATTGCAAAGTTGGCACATCTCCCCAAATCTGCTTCATTTTCAAACCAGACTCATTCCTTCTTTGCTTAGGGGAGGCGTGACTTTAAACAAACAGATTGTAAGTTAAGTGTCAGAATAAGGTGCCTTTGGTGGTTAAAAGTGTACATGAAGTATAACTGGGAATGGATTTATCCATTGTGTGTCATCAGTACACTCGGACTGATAGTTCTTTTTAAAACTCAGCACTGATATAAAATGTGGGAGGAGGAAGGAAATGCAAGGTGTGTGTGTTTACTTAAACGTAAAACCACAACGACAACAAGAATAGCCATGCCTATCCATGAGAAAATAAATAATCCCAGAATCCACAGTTGGGCAATATCTTGATTAGGACCAACCAAAATTCTACAAAAAATGTGCAAGCTTTTGAGTTCTCCAGAACTCTTCATCAGGCTAGGAGGTACAAAAAACAGGGAATGGCGGGAGAAACAGCAAAGTCCCGAAATCTATAACCAGGTGTTGTGGCCATGAAGTCTGCTGTTTTAATTGACCCAGTCTCAAAATGGAGATTTGCAAGTCTGGATGAATTAGTCAGTAGTAGGTATTGCAGGTATGGGATTGCATTCAGTATTGCGTTACATTACTGAAATGTAATCACCATATCACCAGAGAGAAACAGGCTGTTTCATGTTTTACACATTAAGATCAACGCTAATGTTCCATTTATGTGCACTCTATACTAAATGAGGCCTATACAATTAAAAAGAGAGAGAGAGTGTGTGTGTATGTTTATCCTGGACCATCTTCTCGTTTAAATATTGTAATTGCCCATTGTCCCATAATATGCATCATTTGGCTCTTCTTTTAATTCCTTTCCCATCCCCCAGTAACTGTTGTAGCTGGTCTTCACTTTTGACAAGCGTGGGAGTTCTCTGGTATCCAAGGTACACAGACAAAGAACTTCAGGCATGTTTTTTAAAGAGAGAGAGAGGAGAGAGAGAGACCCTGCGCTTGAAGAATCAGCTCTCTCATTTTCTCAAGCCAGTTTTGGATGCCATCACCTTAGAGACTTCCCACGGCATTTGCCTTAGTAAAAACAGCAAGGTCAAAAATGTAAAGTTTGGGGATTTCTAAAGAACTCTGTCTAGCTTCCTGCCCATGTCTCCCTGCCCCTCCCTAGTTTTCTCTCTGAAGATCACAAATGATTGGCAAAACTCCCAGTAAGTTACTGGGTGAAGTGGTGAGATTGTGCTCAGTGCGTTTCCAATCACTCTGGTTACTGTGTGTGACATCATGTTATCAGGCCAACAACACAACCTCATGAGCATGATCCAGCACCAATAAATTATATGAAAAAGGAGCAAGGAGATGCTCAAGTCCATTCATAAAAGACAGTGTTCTTCTCCGTGTCTTTTTCACTGGGTACTTTGAACTCTCTGTGTTCATTGTTCAGGTTTTCTCTGACAACAACGTGAAATCGCTTGGGGTGGGGAAGAGGAGGAATCTTTCAAAGGCACCCTAGCAGTGGGTGCCAAGTAGCCTCGTCTAATGCTTAAGGCATGCTCCTTGGCATGCAAAAGAGCCAAATCTTTCCTTTAGCCTCGCCTTTTTTCCTGGCAGGAGACCCTAGAAGAGCCTTTCCCTGTTTCTGTGACAGTTCCCATTCTACACTTGGGTCTCATTTTTTGAAAACTTTCTGTTCGCATTAGAGAAGCTAGTACAGTGTAACACACTGGTGAGGAAGATGTATCCCTCCAGCTATTGTTGGACTACAACTCCCATCAGCCCTAGCCAGCATAGCCAATAGTGAGGGATGATGGCAGCTGCAGTCCAACAATTTCCCTATCCCTGGTGTAGTGGCTGAGAGACAAAGGCCTGAGAGACTACACGCACTAGTCTGAGATGTGGTAGAATAAGCATTTAAATAGTGGCACTGCTCCTGCATCTGAATACTCGCAGGCAGGATCAAGGCAAGCCCAGTCCTGCTCGACTTAAGAACATCAGAACATCAGAAGAGCCCTGCTGGATCAGACCAAGGGTCCATCTAGTCCTGCATTCTGTTCACATAGCGGCCAACCAGCTGCCCACAG
This sequence comes from Heloderma suspectum, assembly GCF_057233095.1. NCBI lineage: Eukaryota > Metazoa > Chordata > Lepidosauria > Squamata > Helodermatidae > Heloderma > Heloderma suspectum. The sequence goes on along the minus strand of NC_139461.1, from coordinate 305,108,086 downwards.
GAAACCCACAAGTAGGACATGAGAGCAACAGCACCCTCCCGCCCATGCTCCCCAGCAACTGGTGTACATAGGCTCACTGCCTCTCATTCTGGAGGTAGCACATAGCCATCAAGACTAGAATCATAGAATCACAGCATAGTAGGGTTGGAAGGGGCCAATAAGGCCATCGAGTCCAGCCCCCTGCTCAGTGCAGGAATCCAAGTCAAAGCATCCCTGACAGAGGGCTGTCCAGCCTCATCTTGAATGCCTCCAGTGTGGGAGAGCCCACCACCTCCCTAGCAGCCATTGATAGTCTTCTCCTCCAGGAATTTGTCCAACCCCCTTTTAAAGCCATCCACATTTAATGAGCTTCCGTCATGCATTAAAAACGTGGTTGTTCAGGCAGGCATTTGGGGTGGGTTAGGTATTTTAGAAAATGTTTTTATTGTAGAATTTTATTGTTTTAAACTGTTTTATTGTACGCTGTACATCGCCCAGAGTGGCTGGGTGACCAGCCAGATGGGCGATTAATACATTTAATAATAAATAAATAACAAATAAATTGGTGGCCATCACTACATCCTGTGGTAGCAAACTCCATTGTTTAACTATGCGCTGTGTGAAGAAGTGTTCCTTTTATCTGTCCTGAATCTCCCACCAATCAGCTTCATAGGATGACCCCGGGTTCTGGTATTTTGAGAAAGGGAGAAAAATGTCTCCCTATCGATTTTCTCCACACCATGCATAATTTTGTACACTTCTAACATGTCTCCCCTGACCCTCCTTTTTTCCAAGCTAAACAATCCCAGCTGTTGTAACGTTCCCTTATAGGGGAGATGCTCCAGCCCCTTGATCATTTTAGTTGCCCTTTTTTGCACTTTTTCCAGCTCTACAGTATCTTTTTTTAGGTGTGGTGACTAGAACTGGACACAGTATTCCAAGTGTGGCTGCACCATAGATTTGTATAGGGGCAGTCTGATGTTGGCAGTTTTATTCTCAATCCCTTTTCTAATTATGCCTAACATGGAGTTTGCATTTTTACAGCAGCCGCACACTGCGTTGACATTTTCATCGAGCTGTCCACCACAGCCCCAAGATCTGTTTCCTGGTCAGTCACCGCTAGCTCAGATCCCATCAGGCTATACTTGAAGTTGGGATGTTTTGCCCCAACATTCATCACTTTACACTTGCTTACATTGAACCGCATTTGTCATTTAGGTGCCCATTCTCCCAGTTTGGAGAGATACTTTTGGAGCTCTTCATAATCCCTTTCTGTTTTAACCACCCTTAATAATTTGTTATCATCTGCAAACTTGGCCACTTGCCTTCAACCAATTTACCCGGAACAGACATTAAGCTAACCAGCCTGTAATTTCCCGGATCCCCCCGGATCCCTTTTTGAAAATTGGTGTTACATTGGCCATCTCCCAGTCCTCTGGTATAGAGGGTAATCTTAGGGACATGTTGCATGTTTTGGTTAGAAGATCAGCAATTTAATATTTGAGTTCTTTGAGGACTCTTGATCCTGTGAGTGTGACTGCTGCTTGAGAAACCTGCAGACCAAGCGCATCGTATCATCCCTGGGCATAACTCCATCCAAGTTGTTCCAATTGCATTATGCCAAATGTGCAGAGTTGCTAGGCCAGGGTCAAACCCTGAGATTCAAGCGGGGGGAGCCTGGGAGCTAAGGGGTGATGCCTCATAGGTCATGGGTAGAGCTTGGTGGGTTGGATGGAAACTGGCAGGGGCAGGGAATGGCACCTGGGAGAACAGAGGAGAGAACCTGGCTGTGCCACCGCTGACCCTCCTATGGAGTGCGGTGAAGTGCCTGCCTCAGGGGGTGGAGCAGGAGAAGCAGTGAATTACACACTCCTACCACCAGATGCCCCCAGTCCCGTGGATGCTGCTGGGTGGGTGCTGCTGGGCATTTACCACAGCAGGAGAGTGAAGCCAAAGGGGCTTTCTGTAGCCACTGCCCCATCTGGTGGCACAACAGTGGGTGCTCCAGTGAGCCCCAAAGGCCCTGCTCTCCTGCTGCAGCAAATGCCGTAGGGGTAGAGCAACCAGCAAGGCTCTCTGGAACAGCCACCCACCCTCGGGCTCACCCTGAGCAACCTCTCAGGACGATCCAGAGGGCAGGTGGGCAGGCGGTCTCTCTGAAAAGTGGCTGCTATGGCTCAGCCAGGCTGAAATGCCTGATGCTGAGGGGTCCTTCCTTTGAGCCAGGCATCGCGGCAGCAGGGGGCAGGGGAGATATGGCATGTGGGAGGGCTGGGGGGTAGATGCAGCGTGTGGCAGGGGGTGGGGGAGATGCGGCATGTGGGGGCCTGGGGGGTAGATGCAGCGTGCGGCAGGGGGTGGGGGAGATGCGGCACAGGGGGGGTGGGAGATGCGGTGAGGGGGGGGTTGCACCAGAGGCATGCGTGTGCTCTCCTGTCTCAGGGGGAAAGATTGCTTGTGCTGGCCACACTCAGGGTGGAAACGACAGGGATGGAGCGAATGGCAGAAGTGCCCGAGCCAACCAGAATTCACGTGCCGCTTTGGATTTGTCTCTGAGATGTCTGGATAGTTATTTTGTTCTGCGCTCTGCCCCCATGTTCACCAGATTCCTCCCGTTGACCCACCAGGTGCCATCTCCGTCTCCACCACATTCCACCAATCCCACCAGGTTCCACCCTTTGAGCTCCCTCAAGCCCCCCCCCCCTTGAGCCTTGAGGTCTGTGCCTCATGGGACCTGGGAACCCTGCTCACTTCAGCCATTGAATCAAGCTGGGAAGAATTACAGGGCTGATAGATCGTTATTGGGGTTTGGGATTTTGATGGCAGGTTTATCAGGTTCTTGCAGTCCCGGCTCCAGGTTTGGGAGGACCGTTGGGCAAGACACCCTCAATTGTCACTACCTGCTATGGTTTCTCCTCCTCTTTCTCATCATTGCTACTGATGATGTGTTTGCTTGGCAGGCAGAGAGCCAGTGAGCAATAGGCCGTGGCATATCCTGCTCCTCCTTCTCACCACCACCAGCACCACCACCATTCCCTGGGCCAGAGCAGGCAGGTGAACAAGCAGGTTGCCCTGGTGAAAAGGAAAAGCAAGTCCAGCGGGTTCTTCTCAGCAGGCCCCTGCCCTTAGCGGGTGCCCAACCATGCCTACCTTTGATGGGTTTCCATCTGGGTTTCTGACTTGAGCTTCACTCATCCATCCTGCCTCCAGATGGTCCATGCCACTTTGAAGGTTAAGTGGATGCATAATTTTCTACCCCTACAGATGTCTGTCAGGAAAAATCTAAGAACCCCAATGTAATCCATCCTGTATTGCCAATGTAATGTTACCCTAACATGTTTCCTTGGGCTCAATGTCTTTCCAAGGGTGACATGGGAAAATATTTCAGTCTCACCTCCCTGGTCTCTAATGTAAGCCTCCCATCTAACCTAAGACACTGGACGATTAGTTTCTGTAAGATTTGTCGATATGTGAAGGTTTTGGATGCCAAGTGAAAGTCTGGACTTAATTTTGCAAATGCTGTTAAGAGGCCCAGGCAAGCTGCAGTCCACTCCCATTTGCTGTAATTAGCATAGCGAAGAGGATCTCAGATGCAGCTGCCCCTGAAAAGAAGCAGAAAGACACATCAAGACAATATTTCTATGTTTCACAAACTCCTTATTTTTTCTCCCTCAGCAAGTTCTGGAAACTATAAGATCCTCCTTTTTTTTTGGCAAAGATCATGCCTGACCCAGTTATGCATTATATGGGAGATATTAAATGCCTGCTGTGGGATGTAGGTCATGGGAAAACCTGCAGATCACAAAGCCAAGTTAGCTCTGTGCATGGGTGGAAAGGCTGACTGATAAAACTTAATTAATGGGTCCCATTAACAATGCAGGTGTGAAAAGGCATTCAGGTTGTGTTAAACCAAAGTTGATGCTGTTTGGGCAAATGAGGCCCGCGATGACGACAATATTTGAGAACCTTGGGCTCAGCGCCAATTCCGACACCATGTTTTCCCTTCACGAAAGAATATGTGAGGATGACTAAATGTGAATGTGTCAGGGTGGAAACTGAGCCGATAGAACCCCAGAGCAGTTCTGATTCTGAGGAGGATCAGCAATCTGTGGGAGAGGAGCCAGCTTATCCCTCACAGGTACAGCAGCAGGCAGAGATTCCTCCTGCCAGCATTCCTGAGATAGATAGTGACCCTGGCAGTGAGAGAGTGCGGGAGGGGGGCTTGCTGGATGCTCGACGCAGACGCAGGAAGCGACGAGCGATGGAGGGCGCGGAAAGGAGGCATAGCGCCCGTCTGGCGGGCAAGCAACGGCCGCGTCCCATGGACCCAAGGGAAAGAGGGAGGATCTCTCCATAGCCCATAAGTTCAGGGTCTTCAAGTGATTCTCCTTCAAACAGGGATCAACTGCCTACCCGGAGCATAGGCTACTCTGCTGTTCCTTTCTTAGTTGCTGGTGATTAGCATCTGAAAGAGTCATTAAGTTGTAAAAGCATTAAAGCCTTGAAAAGAATCCTTTAGTCTGTGTCTTGAGTTGGCTATTGGAGTCTACTGAAAGAGGCCGCTAGGGTGCCTCCTGACAGAATGATACAAAGCCACAATGCTCATGGGACCTTTAGGAGAAATCCATGTCATTTTTGGATTCCAACATAGCATTTTTGTGATTCTGCCTGCTCTTCCTCTGTCTTATTTATTACACTTACATACCACCTTTACTCTGAGATGCTCAAGGCATCATACATGATTCCCCCCACTCTCACCATATTATCCTCACAACAGCCCTCTGAGGTAGGTTAGGTTTGTTGGAATGTCTGGTGTGACTTACAGCAGAGTTGCTCTATATAGAGGAAGCATGGCAACAGAACATTTAGTATTGGAGGCAATAAATGCAGGCTAGAACCAGTTTAAAAGAAACTCAAATCAGCTTACTTTATTAGTGCTTTTATACTCATCATCAGAGAAGGCTATTTAACACTGTTTAATTCCAGTGTTAAATTGCTTCCTTCAAGGAGAGAGCCGCATGGTGCTTGATGCAGAGGAAGAAGAAGAGAGAGGAAGGGGAGGGAGCAGAAAATAGGCACTGATCAAGCTACAGGACATTCTCTGTCTCCTAGTGTTTGGAAGCATGTGGAGTTGGATTCCTGCATTGGGCAGGGGGTTGGACTCGATGGCCGTGTAGGCCCCTTCCAACCCTACTATTCTATGATTCTATGAGTTGTTCCTATAATCCAACAAGGCTGAGAGAGAATGACTGACCCTAGGCCATCCAGTGAGATTCATGGATGAATGGGAATTTGAATATGGGTCTCCCCAATCCGAATCCAAGACTCTAACCCAGACTTCCCCAGCTAGGTGCCTTCCAGATGTGCTGGACTGGAACTCCCATCATGACCAGCCAGCATGCCCATGAAGGGAGGGCTTTTATATGGCAAAGAAACACTGGGGATGCCATATGTGCGCATACACGCTCAGAGACACATTGCACCAGTGGAGGCATGTGGCTCCAGTGTCAGTGGGGCAGTGAATCCGCTCCGTGTTTCAGTCAGAACCAGCCAGAACTCTGAAGGAGCTCTAACTCCATTAGAGTTCTGACTGGTTCTGACTGAAATCCGGAGTGGATTCATCACCCTCCTGACATCGGAGCCACCCGCCTCCACTGCATTGCACCCCTTTTCAGGTTCCCCATTAGTGAAGTTCAAAGCACCTAATGCACAGGCACAGGGGCCAAGTTCACGATCATTGCAACAGAGGCTTGGTGGACATGCAACAGCATGAAATGGTAGAACACTGAGGTGGTAGAATGGATGGAACCCAGTGATGTCAGCTTTCTGGAAAAAATTGAATTGAAAATTTTCTGGAATACTTTCCAATTGCACCAGGTAATTTGCATTAAAAAAAAAAATCAGTTTGCATCACAGAAAAATTCTGATGCCCTACAGCAGCTTTCACCAGCCTGGTACCCTCCAGGTGTTTTGGACTACAACTCCCAGCACTCCTGACTGTTGGCCATGCTGGCTCAGGCTGATGGGAATTGAAGTCCAGCAAATCTGGAAGACATCAGGTTGGAGAAAACTGCTCTAGAGAGTGTTCTAATTTAGCCTGTTTATTTTATTTGTATTCAGCAAATAGCAACGTGTGTTTTGTTGGTTTGTTTTTAAGTGTCCCATGTTGTTGTTGTTTTTGTCCCAATATACCAAAAGTATTTAACCTGAAGTATCTGAGGGGGAAAATTAAAGCTCACTTAATGTGATTTAAATGTTACATTATGTAGAAATTTTTATTAGGATACCTGTAAAAATGTAATGACCATAGCATGTACTTTCCTTACATCATTTAAATTTAAGCGGAGACCCCCCTCAAAGGTACTGAAAACTGTTGAGAAACTAATGCATTTTAGGAACCCAAAGAACTGTGCATGATATGCTCACAATTGTTCATTGTGAACTTTGAAACTGCCCAGCATTGTATTTGTACAAATTTGTACAAATACATTGTATTTGACATGGTATTTGCACTTGGCCTCCATTCATTGTTGCCAATGAACTTGTGAAACTGATTTTTTCTCCATGGGAAAATAAAGCACTGCAGAATTTTCCAGAAACGGCTCCGCCCCATATCACTGATGGCACCATTTCAGATTGCAGGTGGGAGACCACATTTTTAAATGCTTCTCTACCATAAAAACTCCTTAAAAACCTAAGAGCCATGCTGGATCAGACCAAGGGTCCATCTAGTCCCTTAGATGGGAGCAAAGACCAAAATAGTGGTCTTCACAATTTTTCAAGTGGGAGCCATGCTGGCAAAATAAATTCAGTGTGAGAGCTGCCCTTCCCCTCTGCCTGCCATGTCTGTTTATCCCCACACACATCTGTCTCCCCCCCACACACACACTTCTGACTGCCTCCTGCCTCATCCCCTCCCTCCCTCCTTCCCGCATTGCTGCTGTTGTTGCCCACTCCGCAGGGCAGCTGAGCTCTCTGAAGAGTTGCACTGGTTGGAAATGCAGCTGGCACAGCTCCTCAGAGAGGTGGCCATGCCTGAATGCCTGGCTCTGAGGAGTTCTTCCTCAGAGCCAGGCATTGTGGGAGGAGGGATGTCCCTGGAGATTGCTCGTACCACAGGCCTGCTGGCTGTACCATACTGCCTGCTGGCTCACTCTGGGAGGATCTGCAGAGTGGGCAGTGGCAGCGGCATAGGGAGGGAGCGGGGAGAGATGGCAGCAGCAGCAAAAGGAGAGAGTGTGGCAGCGGTAGGTCCTCCTGCCGGGCATGGGTGAGGGAGCATGCAATTTGCAGCTCCTCTTGGTCCGCTGTCTGAGCTTTTGAGAGCCATCTGTGGCCCACGGGCCTTGCAGTGAAGACCATGGATCTAGTCCATCACTCTGTTCCCACAGTGGCCAACCAGATGCCTATGGGAAGCCCACAAGCTAGACATGGGGTGCTGGACCAAGACAGGTCTCCCACGCAGGGTCCCTTCCTACCCTGCTGGAATTAGTGGCCCAGTTCCCCTGTGGTGGTATACCTGAGTCTCCAGGCTGTACTGTTTCAGACCGCAGGAGGAGGCTCATATGACATCCATATAGAAGGGCATTAACATTCCTTCCACATAGAAAACCAGGTATCAGGGAGAAGGGTTCTAATCTGGTTCTTCTCCTTGCCATACTGCATTTCTATGTACACAAAATTGCCCCTCCCTTTCCTCCAGCTGTCCACCCCAGGTCTCAAACTTCAGATTAAAACAGGCTCATGCTTCCATGCTACCATCTCAGAATTTTTCTAGACCAGTGTTGTCCCTCATGTGTGAGCTTTCTGGATGCAGGGAAATGTTGCCACGGGAGCGTTTTCAAAGAAGTATTCCCCACATGCATTACGAGTTGCTACTGCCCTACAAAAAGGCTGCACCATGTCCAAAACAGTACATTTTTGAAAACTGGATCTTTGTTCAAAAACCATCACCCTTCTTCTGGCCCATATCCTGCTGCTCAACTCCATCCGCACCCCTGGACATCTTTCCATCAGACCCAAGGCCTGGATGCATTTGCTTCCTAATTGAAGCCTGCTAAGAGTCTCATTTGTGCCAAAAAAGAAGGGGGGGGAGAAAGAAAAAAGGACAGCCCACTGGATGGTGCGTAATCCAGACTGAGCCTTCCAACTGCACTGTTCGCGTGACCCCTTTCCCAGAGATGGTCCCATCTGCCACCTTCACTGCAGGCTCGCTACCATCCATCTGCTTGGTGATCAGGTGCCCACAAACACAACAGCACCAGGTGGGATGTTTGAAAAAATATATTGCAAAAGGTCCCAGACTAATTATCTGCACGCATACACATGCACACGTTGTTTAAACAACCAATGTTTTTTGCTGTTTTGGTTAGAGTAAACATACATGCACACACAGAGTTTTTACTGCACGTATATAAATATGTGCTACCCCTGGCAGCTAAATTGTGTTGTGGTTGTTTTGTAATTGTCAGGAACAAATGGTATTCTTCAATGCTTCAGGGAATTCTGTCTAGCTCTGAATGTGTGGCTGCATGTGCTGAGAGACAGGGGGCATGCAAGCCCCCTAACTTACTTTCCAAACAGGTTTGATGAGCAGAGTTGCCTCTCCCTCCCAGGGAAAATAATATGACATTTCCCAAATTTCACAGGCAATTCAGCTCCCTTGTGGAGTTTATGTAGTGGTTAGACAGAGGCATTTATCTTGCTGGGTGACCCTGGACCGGTCACTGTTTCTCAGCCTGACCTATTTCACAGGGCTATTGTGAAGATAAAATGGGGGGACCACGTACACTGCTTTGAGATCCTCAGAATAAGGGTGTGGTATAAATGATTAAAGCAAAACCCACCTTTGTGGACTTCTTGGTTTATAGTTCAGGCTTTCATCTGCTGTGCCACTCTAGCTAACAAGCCCATACCAATCCTGCAGACGTGAATGATACCCACAGAGAAGGCTGTGGAGAGAAAGAGAGGTTCTCCAAAGTTCCGGAGTTTATTGAAGCCCAATGTGTTTCGGAAATTCATTTCTTCCTTCTTTGGTGGCATTCTTGGCTCTAGGCCATTCCTGAGTCACTCCCATTCTTATTTCCCACAATGCTGCAGAGTGACGCTATGATGGGGCCGTAGAATGTAAAGGTGGGGTGGCTCCAGCAGGGGACCCTGGCAAGGCAGTGGGACACAGGGAGCTGCCCATGGATACTAGATGGTGACAGCAGCCTTGTGTTTGCATTGCCTGTAGCTTTGGAAATCTTATTTCATTGATGGATTGATTGCATTTCCCATTTCATTTCCCCCCCATTTATTACATTTCTATACTGCTCAATAGCCAAAGCTCTCTGGGCAGTTTACAAAGATTAAAATCCTAAAAATATAACTTAAAATGTAATATAAAACCATTTGCATGCAAAAAATATGAAACCATTTTGCAGAATCAACAATAAAAATCCCAGGACCCATTAAAATTTGTATCATATGCTGTCAAACGCCTAGGAGTAAAGTCCTAACCTGGCACCAGAAAGATGGCAATGTTGGCACCAGGTGGACCTCACTGGGGAGAGTGTTCCATCATTGGGGGTGTGGGAGAAGGAATAGTGTGTAAATGCCATTAGTTAGAGACAGCTAAATCATGTAGGTAAGCCTGCTGTGCCCATATAAGGAAGGGTCTTACAATGATTAAGGGTGCAATCCTATCAAGATAGGCAGCTGCCTCCGAACTCAGAGGAGACCGCCTATCCAAAGCAGGGCAGGGGAAACACAGAGGGGATCTGCACTCCTCCTGCCCTGCTTTTTCTGCTAGACAGCCGATTGTGGCTGTCTAGCTGCAGGAGCATGGAGCAGGGAAGGAGGCTGCTGTATGACACAGTGGATGTGTTGTACAGGCCTTTCCACCCTCCCTGCCCTGGAAAGCCCCCAGCCACGCCTCTTTCCGGCCGCTCTGCTCTCCTCTTGCGAGCATGGAGGACGGGGCTGTTCCATGCTGCCTCGGAGGCAGTGGGGAAGTCGGGGGAGGTCGGTTTTCCGGGAACCGACCTCAGAGCATGGGCATATCCTATGGCCATCTAGCCACTGTCTAGCAGCCATAGGATTGCGCCCACCATTGTTGATAAGATACCAGTATGCAAGGGCTAAGGGTCATGTGGAAATGACATCACCATGCTCACGTGAGAAGAGTATACCGCACCTGTGCAAAACTACTGCTGTGTTGTCATAAGCTGATTGGTTATGAGCGTCTGTGGAATGCTGCAATTGGCTGTGTGAGCCCTGAAGAAGGGTGGTGTCAGGGGTGTTTCTGAGCACAGGGAGTGGGATAGCAGTTCAGATTTTGAAGGAGAACCATCAGACATGGGGGGAGATGTTTTTCCCAGGCTAGTACAGATATGAGTAGGCCTGCTTCTCAGGTTGCGAACGTACAGATGGCTAAGCTTGAGGGTCCCTCCTCACCTCCCGCCCCCGTGAGAGGCAGCGAACAGGAGGTTGAACTAATAGATGCCAGGCACAGACACAGTGCAAAGAGAGAGAAAGCAGGGGCGGAACTTAGACGGTCTACCCGATTGGCCTTGTGTGAGAAGCTGTGCTTACAGGCCTCACGAAAAGAGAGGGACCTCCCCCCATTAAGTTAGGCTAGTGAGACCGCCTCCCTCTTCAAACGGCAGGCAAGCTGTCATGATTCCCTTAGCCCCCACTTCACTTCAATGCCCAAACATACACAGACGAGAGGCTTCAGTCTACAGCTTTTAATCCATTACTTCACAGGGTCATACAGGCGCAAATTCTCAGAGAACCTCTCCGTCTACAAGGAATGCCTTCAGGGGATCCAAATGGAATTTACGAGAGTTGCCCGCTGTTTGAAGAGGGAGGTGGTCTCGCTAGCCTAACTTAAGGGGGGGATCCCTCTCTTCTCGTGAGGCCTCTAAGTGCAGCTTCTCACGCAAGGCCAATCGGATAGACCGTCTAAGTTCCGTCCCTGCCTTCTCTCTCTTTGAGAAAAACTTAGAAAAAAAGAACTGGGAGTTGGGATGATGCCCAAGGTTTTGAAGAAACCTCGGCACAGACCAGGATGCGCCTCTTCTTGCAGGGCATTCATTTCAATGGCATTTGGGCTGGAGAATCTCCTGATGAATGGTGCCTCCCTCAATAAGGATGATTCACACATGCATGCACATCGCTTGATTTCTCATCCCTTGCTTACTGGCCCCTTGATGACTCACAGCTGAATGTGAGCACTGATTCCATGAATGAAGCACAAAGCGATGAGCTTTAGTCTCTATGATGTTTGGCCTGGCATGGTTTATTCACACATGCGGGTTAACACCCAGTGATGAACTATGCATGTGGGAAGTTAGCGTTAATAGTGGTAAAAGCAGTTTCAGAAATGATGGCTATGTGGTGATAAAGTGCAGTTATCCCGGAAATGACATTGTGGGGACTTGACCTTACAATCATTTAGCAAGCACATAGAAACTTTCTCTCTTTTTTTCCTCAGACAAGCATTTAGGGTTTTTTCTTTGAGTGGAATGTGGTCAGATTTTGGTGTTACCTGCTTTAATGCAGTTTCCTGGTTGAAGCTGTTTTTCAATTTGATCTGTGTCAGTACTGTGTTTCCATTTGTTTACTGATGTTGTTTTGCATTTGTAATATGAACACTTTTCCATTTCCTTTGGGAAGGAGAAGTGCATTTATAAATCTTAAAATCAATCGATAAGATGAATAACATGGGAGGGCCATGACAACAACCTTTTAAGAACATAAGAATAAACATGTTGGATCAGACCAAAGGCCTATAGGTCTAGCATTTGGTTCCCATAATGGCCAATCAGATGCACATGGGAAGCCCATAACAGGAAATGAATGCAATAGCACCCCCCTGCTCATGTTCCTGGGTAACTGGTATAGAGTCATACTGCATCTGATACTGGAGGTAATATATAGCCATCATGATAAGTAGCTATTGATAGCATCATTCATCCCTCTTTAAAAGGGGGTCTAATCCCCTTTTAAAGCCATCCAAGTTGGTAGCCATAGCTACCTCTCGTGGTAGCAAATTGCATGGCTTAACTACAGGCTTTACTTGCTTTAATCTGTCCCGGGTCTACCACTATTCAGCTTCATTGGATGACCCCAGTTCTGGTATTATGAGAGAGGGAGAAAAATGTCTCTCAATCCACTTTGTCCACACCATGCATAATTTTATACAATTTAAATTGTGTGTGTGTGTCTCTCTGTGTGTACCAATAGTATTTGAGAGTAGACAGCATTTGACTTGTTATTTAGTAACTGACATGCAATGGTATTTAGAGCTCTGACAGTATTTTATTAATATCGTCCTATAGTATTTTATACCTGCCACTGTTTGATAGCTGGTGGCTTCTGAGATTTCTTACCTCATGCATGTCTGAACAACTAGAGATGGCAACAAGTCTAAAGGTCTTAGTTTGGGGTGAAATTTCCCATTCAAAACTGGAGATAATTAGGAAAGTCAGCATATGTTGCATGTTTGCAAATAGTCATTAGCAACAGTGAGATGGGGCAGGATTTAAGCAATGAAGATGTCAAGGGCAGGGAATGGACTTGTCTTGGTATAATTGCTGGGGCAGGCTGTGATTCTAGCAGGGCTAAGGATGCCGGAGGAATCCGCAACGGAATCAAATGAGTTCGGCTTTTCATGAATCTGACCCATGGATTCTGCAGTGGACTGGCTGACCCCTATCAGGCAAATTCCATGGACTTGAGGACCGGTTTTCTAACGTTACCAAATTATGTGCAAATTTTGTCATAGAAAAATACATGAAATAAAAAAATGACCCAAAATGTGCATTTTCCCCATAGGCTACATAGAGCATGAAGATGTGCATTTGGAGGGAATGTGCATTTTTGCACATGTGAATTTGCGCAAATGCGAATTCGTGCAAATGCGTATTTGCACAAATTTGGAAACAAAAAGAAATCCAGTTCCATCAATGGGTAGACAATGGAACAAAAGGGATCTGACAATCCACAAAACACAGACGGGACATCCCTATTTTATTTACTTCACATTTGTATTCCAACCATCCTCGACGCTCAGGATCGTATACAGGGCTTTATCCCCTTTTTATCCCTCACAACAACTTTGTGAGATGGCTTAGTACACTCTGCCCTGCCCCACCCCCCACTCCTGACCTCCCTAGGTTGACGTTACATAGAATTTACACATACTAATTTGTATAAAATGTGCATGCACTGAGTTATGTGCATATATGCAAATTTAGAAATAATCACTATAACTTAAATAAATATACAACCCATCTCACCCTAGTGGGGAAGACTGGGACCAGGTGTCCTCTGTGCTTGCTCAGTCTGCTGTCCAGGTACAAACTGCAGATGGGGAGTGCCAAGGCCCGCCCCTGCTCTCCCGTCTTATGGGTCCCTATCTTTACACTGGACATGGGCTGGGCAACCCTTCAAATAGAGAACTCTCCTCCATAAAGTAGGATACATGGCTATAGTATTGCACAGTGACATTGACTTGATGGTTTTGGTCAAGTCTAAGCTACCTCAGGGGGTCCTTGTAAGGCGAAGCTAAATGGCAGCCTCCCCCAACCTGTGCATTCCACATGTTTGGGATATGCACTCCCATCAGCATGGGCAATGGTCAGGAGTGCTGGGTGTTGTACTCCAAAACACCTTGAGTGTGCCGGATTATGGAAGGCTACTAAATGGAACATAGGAAGCTGCCTTATACTGAGGCAGGCTGCTGGTCCATCTAGCCCAGTATTATCGACACTGGCTGGCAGCAACGGCTCTCCAGGGCGAAGGCACGAGTCTTTTCTAGCCCTGCCTGGGGATCCCAGGGAATGAACCTTCCGCATGGCAAGCAGGTGCTCTAATACTGAGATACAGCCAACCCTGAACCCCTTGGAGTAAAAGCAGGTTACATGTGACTTAAAATAAACAAAAGAGCAGGTTGTGGCCTGCTGAGGACAGAGTAATGCTCAGTTCACGTACCGGTGGTCTCTTGAAGCACAACTGCGTGGACCCACTTGCATGAGTCACTTCCTGCACGATAAAGAACAACTTTCAGCAAGTGACGGCAAGCTGCAAAAATAAAATGAGGATTTGTGCGGGCATGGTGTCAGTCACCTAAACCATGTGGGGATCTTTTCACACAAATGGTTTGCCACATGGATCAACCTTCAAGCGGCCGCACATCTGTCTGGCTGTGCGTGCGTGTGTGTGTGTGTGTGTGTGTGTGAATCGAGCTGAAGAATGTCACTTTCTGGACTGTTTCTTTTTCTTTTTTTAAAATACTTTTTATTTATTTTGTCTTTATAAATGAAATGAACAATACCAACAACCTGATCAATAACTACAGTTTCCCAACAATGCAATATTCTTATGAGGACACAACAATAAGAAAAAGAAAAAGAAAGGAAAAGTAAAGAAAGAATGAAAGAAAAAAAGAAAGGAAGGAAGGAAGGAAGGAAGGAAAAGAAAAATTTTCCCTTTTTCCTCTCTCTTCTTCCCTCTCCTCTTTTAAAGGGTTAAATTTAAACTCCAATACCCACGGGCTTCAGTTGCCATTCTATTTTAAAAACTATTTTAAAAACCTATATTACTAGCAATATATAATTTAATAATCAACCTTACATTTCAATATCATATCATCAGTCTTATAACAAGAAAGCAGGCCTACAATTCATTCCCAGTAACCATATATTGCCCTTAAGTTAAAATATAATAGTAATAATAAAGCTTAACAATTCAACCAACAAAAAATCTTATGGAGTAATCTTATAGTAATGATAATAAGAATAATAGTAATAGTGATTTAAAAAAATATGAAATTATAATATTATATAATAATAAAGTTTGAAAGCAACCTTACAACAATCAGTTATATATTTTGTACTAGATATATAAATGAGTGTGCACAATACACCCTCAAACAATATATTTAAATACAGCATATCATATTTATTTTGGAAAAAAAGAGAATTTAAAGAAAAATAAAAAAGAAAAGAAAAATGAAAGAAAGTAAACGAATATATGTATAACTTTCTGGACTGTTTTGATGGAACTATTGGGGCATGAGCTCGTGCAGTCAACAGTGTAGTGCAGTGGTTCTCAAACCGTATTCTTAGGTGCCCTGGGGTCCCTTAAAAGCTCATCCAGGATTTCGCAGTCCAAAGATCCACACCATGCATCCTTGGCTAGTAGGGCCTACTGGCACAAATGTCATTTAAATGCATTTAAAGCTGGTTGGCCACTGTGTGAACAGAATGCAGCAACACCAGACAGGCCGCTCAACAAGATCAGCCTCGGATGGCCTTCTCTCTGTCCCATCAGCCAGGACAGCGAGACTGGTGGGGACGAGGGAGAGGGCCTTTTCTGTGGTGGCCCCCACTCTGTGGAACTCCCTCCCTAGGGAACTCCGCCATGCCCCCTCTTTAATGAGCTTCCGCCGTGCATTAAAAACGTGGTTGTTCAGGCAGGCATTTGGGGTGCGTTAGGGTATTGTAGAAAACGTTTTTATTGTAGAATTTTATTGTTTTAAACTGTTTCATTATACACTGTACATCGCCCAGAGTGGCTGGGTGACCAGCCAGATGGGCAATTAATAAATTTAATAATAAATAAATATAATAAATAAAATGCTGGACTAGATGGACCCTTGGCCCGATCCAGCAGGGATCTTATGTTCTTAATTGCCCAGTCAAGACCAGGCCACCCCAAAATACTTTGCATTGCAACAGCTCACAACAGTATATTGTTACTGGGAAAATCCATCCCCACCCCAATCCCAGTTACTGTGAGGATTGCAGATAAGCTCAGAGGGAACAAGGAAGTCTGAGTGGGGATGGCAGATAATGTCAACGCCCCTGCTAATAAAGCAGTGCCAGTGCTGTGTCCCGGTACACTCTGGCTCCACTATACCATGGCAGGGAATACAAGAGACAGCTGCCCTTCAGATATATTGGCATTTTCTACCCTCTTCTCAGTCTGCTATATAGATCTGCTTACCCTCCGTCATTTCACAGAAGAAAATAGGAACCCCCGGTTGTGCACTTTTAATACCACTATTCTCACGCCAAGAATCTTCCCCTAAGCCCGCCACCCCACCAACACACTGCTGCAGACGTGTCTTCATCTTTTTTTGTGTCCAGTTTACTCTGCAGTAGCCTGTCCTTCAAGGATCTGAGATTCAAGGGGGTGTTCATTCTGTTGGTTAAAGAAAGGTATACAATTAAACAACAACACCATAATTGTCCTACAGCTTCATGCATAGCAGTCCAAGATGTCACCAGTATACTACACAACGCCTTAGTGTTTGTGTGCATTTGTTTACATGTGTATGTGCAAGAGTCAAGATGAGATTTCCCCCTGCCCCGGTCAGATTTGATTTAATGAGACCGGGGCAGAAGGAGCCAATCCCTGAAGAATGGCAGCTCCAGTAACTCCACGCTAACAAAATTATTAAAAAGGAAAATACAGGGAGTGTAAGTTAGAAGGAAACGAGTCCCAGAAAATTGGATCAATAAAGGCCCACTGGAGCGCACACAGCTGATGTGTTGGCTCTTGCTTATGAGACTCTTTGTGCAATCAGCCTGTTACTCTCTGAGGTGCCGTAAGACCACTTTTATGAATCTAAATAAATAATGATTATGATGATCAGCAGCCCCGAAGGCCTCAGCTGGAGCAAAGCAACATATGGTGACTCCCATTAACTTTTGGAGCTCCCCTACTCTTTCCAAATGGCCTCTTTCTACACAGCACGTCTGGCCCTGCTTACGCTCCTTTGTAATAGCAGTTTCCCTCTTGAGTGATAGATTGACTAGCCAAAAATCCATTGCCTCAAGTATTCCCTTAGGCAGTAATGGCCAAATACAAGATGGGGTCAGGAGGGCAGCCTTGATACACCCCTGTCCTTTACCTCTCCACTTTTCCTAGATGCAGTCTGGATGAATCCAGATCGGTGAGGTCATAGCTCAGTGTGACAGAGCACATGCTTTGCATGCAGAAGTTCCCAGGTTCGATCCCCAGGCTTCTCCAGGAAGAGCAAGGAAAAATCCTGCCTATAACCCTGGAGAGCTGCTGCCAGTCAGCGTCGACAATATTGGGCTAGATGGGCCATGAGCCAGTATAAGGCAGCGTCCGATGTTCCTATGAGGAAAGGCCTCCCTCTCTTTCTGCTACGACCACCAACACAGAGAAGCCGCATCATCTGGCTTCCACCTGCAGTGGTTTGGGTGAAATGCCATGTTTTCCCACATGCACACTGTTCAGGGCGGGTGCATGGAATGAAACCCTTATGCGTACCTTGCCCAAGAGCCCGTGGGTACCCAGGAATAGGCATGGGTGGATCTGTCATACTCGATTTCACTCAGTTTCTAATTCTGGAGATAATATCCCGGGACAAAACTCCTCTCAGGGAACCTGCAGAGTTGGGCCAGGGTCCCAATGTGCCCAACTGGGTTTCCTCCCTGGTCCAGACTCCGTGCCCACCCCCCCAATCACCATTGGGTACTCAAGAACAACTATGGCAGCAAGCCTTGTTCTGTCCCCCTCACTTTATCAGTTCCTTTGTCTAGAAGTTTGTCCTGAAGTGGGCCCAGTAGCAAAATGGGAGGACAAGTGAATATGGACTGGGGAGAGTAGAAGTTGAAGGAAAGAGAGGAGTGGATAGTGTCGTCTCTTAAGAAAGTTCTCAGTTAAAACTACAGCTGGCATCTTATATTTGTCAGGGAATCAAGGTTCAAAAAGCCTTAACTGGTGCTTGGACCCTTTGGTACGGCACTCACTTGGCTACATGAGACATCCCATCTCAGAGTCCTACATGGGAAGAGGAACCATGAACATAATCAGGGCTCACTACTCCTCCAGGAACGGTGAAGCAGCAAGGGTGAGTTGCGGCCCAGAAGCTGCCAATGCAACGGCCTCTGTAGACCTGCTCCTCACTTAGTGATCTGTTAGACGGCTCCTCTCCTCCTCAGCAGTAGGACTTCTAATGTCTGATGCCGTCGGACTCTGACCCCCGTGCCTGGCTTGGAAAGCTGGAACAGGACAGCTACTTGCTAGGGAACTGGGCACTCTCCTCACTGTTCAGATGAGCTGGAGTGAACCCGAATGATGTTTGTGTACAGGGGTGAGGATGGGGTCCTATATCAGTTCAGGGGCAGCGTCAGAGTTCAGCCTCATTCGGCCCTCGGAGAGACCTCATCCACGTAGGAGGCATGGGATCCTGGAGAAAACCCAGTGGGGGACTCTGATGAGCCTAGTGAGCTACCCATTGCTCCACGATGACCCCCACATTCCGATTCAACCCCTGACTCTCCCCCTTCAAGCTCCTGAAGCCCAGGAGCTGAGGGCAAAACAGACATAACTGTTGTAGGCCAGCAGCTATATCTTTTCTTTTCTTTTTCTATTCTAGAGCAGGGGAGGGAAACCACTTTTGGGTGGAGGGCCAGATTACCCCTCCCCGGACCAAGCCGGTGGGTCCAGATGACATCAAGGGGACCCCTGAAGCCCCTCCCCCTCCCATGAGGCCATCTACTCCCACCCTGCCCCCTTTTTAAAAAAATTCTCCATGCCTCTTTCTGCACAGAGAAATGGACTCAGCTGGGGCTTGCAGGAGCTGGTTCCTGCAAGCCCTGGCTAAGTGGGGCTGCTCTTTCCCAGGCCACTTGTGTCCCAAGGCTTTGATAGCAGGTGGGAAGGGCAGGGTGCAGGGCCCATGGAGGGTGCTTGTTGGGCCTGGCCCCAGCACCGCTGTGGGCCCTGTGGCTTTAGAGCCAGAACATGATTCAGACTTAGAGCAGGATAACTGGGAACAAGCCCAGTTATGGGAACCTCGGGGCCTGGGGGCCCAGCTCTGCCTAGTTCCTCATCCGATTGCAGGCCAAAGGAGGGTGATAGCCTCTATCAGCCACAGTTATGGCTGATAGAGGCTATCACCCTCCTGCGAGATATGGCTTTGAACGAGGCCTCGGATTTATAGCCTGGAACTGTGAGAACTGTGCCGGAGGAAGTCTCCGCAGGGGAGGGGGCTCAGGGGTGTCACCCCAGGTTATGACGCCAACTGAAAAGGGAGGAACAGAGATGCCCCCTCAGTCAGCGATCATTTGCAGGCCAGATTCTCCTGTCAGGAGAGATCGTCGGAAGGGGAGCTCCAGCAGCCCTCCCCTTGTATTTAAGCTGGCGCACAGGCTGGAGAGCTTTTGCTGAGAACAACGTCTTAAATACTTGGAATCCTTTCTTGCCTGGACTCTTGAGCTCTCACCTGTGAATCTTGAGCTCTCGTCTGCCTTGAATCTTATATCGTTAAGACTCTGACATGCAGCATATTGCTGGGACTGCGAGTCTGTATGAATTCTGGCCTTCGGACTGTCTCTTGATATGACTGCTGTTGTTGCGGTTATTGCTGTTGTTGTTGCTGCTGGTTTTACTGTCAGCTTTTACTGTTGCTTTTATTGCTATTTGATTATGTTTATTTTTTTATCATTTTTAGTATTTTAATTGTTTTTAAGTATTTTATTGCCGTGAGCCGCCTTGGGAGGGCTTCTGCCCTGAAGGACTGCCAAGAATTTTTAAAAATAAATAAATAAAGTAAGTGCTGATAAAGTAAGTAATAAATAAAGTAAGTAATCTGCCGAGGCAATTTGATTTATTAGGGGTTCTAAACACTGGAACCTCTGCCACAGGCTCTGGAAAGCTGATCTGTGTAACCTGATCTGCTGCAATAAAGAGCTTTGTCGTAATCTGTGATCTGTGTCAATTTGCCAGAGAGTGTCAGAAAGCTGAGCCCAACAGTGCGCAATCCACCGCAGGACAGGTTGGGCCTCAGCATGGGCTGGATTAGGGCTAGAGGTTGCCCTCCCCTGTTCTAGAATAGACGCAGGGCCCCTGACCTAGATCTTAAAAGCCCCTCTAGTCCACACACTAGGGTTCCAATCCCGATCAGGGGCTCTGAGTCTACTCTAGAGTAAAAATGAAAAGAAAGAAAAAAGACATAGCCACACATTTAAAGTAATGTCTGTTTGGGCCCATAGTGTGGTTCCCTGAGATGGTGATGGACCAGTGGGAGATCCAGAGGCAGTTAGGAGTGAAATCATAGAAATCAGAGAAGGGGCCTACAAGACCATTGAGTCCAACCCCCTGCTCAGTGCAGGAAGCCTGATTCACAGGCGGTTTCCCATCCAAGCACTAACCAGGGCTGACCCTGCTTAGCTTCTGAGATCAGACGAGATCAGGTGCATGTCTAGCTGCCATTTTTCACCATTGCGGTCTACTTGGGAGGGTTTATTCAATTTTCCAAGCACTGTACTAAAATTAAAAAATAAGATCGTTGGGGTGTGAAGGTTTGAACCCTACAGAGGCAAGGAAAAGAAAACATTCAGGCCTAGAGGGCTGGGGGGAGGGGGGTGTTAGGAGGGGGTAACCCTGAGAGAAGTAATTTAATTTCCCTGGTTGGTTTCATTTTCCTGAGTTAGCTTTCATTTCTCCAGGTTTGAAATGGGACTTTCAGTTTGGGGGAAGAAGGGGATATAAAGGGAGAGGGAGAGAAAGAGGAAGACCAGAGAGAGAGGAAGACCAGAGCAGGAAGAGAGAGCAGGAAGAAGCAGCCTGGAGAAGTCTAAGTGAAGATAGGGTAGGGGAACTTGTGTTTTTGCAACTTTTATTTTCTCTTAATGCCTCTTGTATCACTTAGCTCTATACTGTAAATACCTTTAGTTGTAATACGCTTGCCTTAATTTACCAGTAAACTGTTGTGGTTAACACCCAGGTGTCTGAAGTGCCAATCACCCCACGTCTACAGCCTAAACCCCACCTTACTGGGAAGGGGAAGTTCAAAAGAAGGAAGGTGGGACTCTTAAGGAGGCAAGAGATCCTTAAGGAGTTGCTCAAGGGGTCCAGGTCATAAGGGGAACTCTGACATGGGGACAACAGGCTCACACTCTAATAGATAAGTTAGATAAGGAGGGAGGAGGGGATGGCAGACCTCAGAGCAGCTTCATCTTCACTGGCCAATGGATGGGGACAGGCTGGTCTTGTCAAAGGCTCCTTGGAGGCCTCTCTCAGTCTAATCCAGTAGCCAAGTCCAGACACAGACAAAGGGATTCTTTTCAAAGCTTTATTCCTCTTTTACAACTTAACAACTCTACTGTTAGCAACTAGATATGAGCAGCAGAGTACCTATGCCCTAAGTTGGAACAGTTGATCCCCGTTTGAAGGAGAATCACTGGCAGACCCTGAACTTATGGGCTAGGGAGAGTCCCTCCCCTTTTCCCTTGGATCCTCTGGGCGCAACCGTTGTTTGCGTGCCAACCGGGCACTACGCCTCCTTTCCGCGCCCTCCATTTGGCGCTGCTCCCTGCGTCGGTGTCGCACATCCAGCAAGTCTGCTTCCTGCACTCTGTCACTCCTGGGACTGCTATCTATGCTAGGAATGCCGGTGGGAGGAATCTCTGCCAGCTGTTGGCCCTGGGAAGGATGAGTGCGCTCCTCTCCCAGGAGCGGCTCCTCTTCCTCAGAATCAGAACTACTCTGGGATTCTATGGGCTCAGCGTCCACCCTGGCAGGTCTCCCCTTTGCCCTGATGTGGTCCCTGGGGGGCAGGGGGGCAGCCCCTCAATGAACCTAGTGGCGGAGGCCAACGTGTGTCTCCAGCCTATTCAGCAGCCCCAGGGCAGTTGGAGCAGAATGTTCTTTCTGGCAGGGAGCGCAGAGGCAAGCTCCCTGCAACCCAATCCTGTCTATTCTGACTGTTGATACCTCTCCAGAATGTTGGGCAGGGATCGTTCTCAATACCACTGCCTGCCCTTGTTTAACTGGAGGAAGCGGGGATTGAAGTGGTGACTTTCTTCATGCAAAGCACGTGGGCAGTGAGTTAGGGTCCTCCCCCCAGTCCATCAATCAGCTAAGTCCATGTGGATACATGCATGTTGCAGAACCCAAGCTACCCGCGGCAGCGTGTACGCATGTCTGGATCTGGGCCATTTCAGGAACATGAATCGGGGCGTTCAGGGCTGCACCAAAATAGCACTTGGCTGTGACTTGTGTGACTAGCAGCCAGAGGGAAAAGGCGTGGCAATAGAATATGGCCTCTTGGCAAGTGTCTGCAACAAGCAAGTGATTGTGCGTTTCCCAGCGGGTCTATAATGCCCCTTTTGTTTCATTTCCTAGATGACCGTGATGCTAGAAGTAGCAGGTTCTGCTCTGTCGCCAAATATACGTTTGCAAGTCTGTGAACTGGGATGGAGCAAATACTTGAATGGGGTGTTTTGAAAAAAGACAACAGACCGATAGATCTCCGCGTTAGCGTTCATTTGCGTGATTAGCTTGCTGATCACATGGTGACATTTCTGTTAGGGGTGTGTGTGTGGGGGGTAGCGTTCTCCAACCTGGGGCTCTTCAGATGTGTTGGACTACAATTCCCATCATTCCCAAACATGTGAAGGGAGAACGTGGGTTGCCCTAGCTCCCAGCAGTGCAGGCAGGGACAAACCATTGCCGAGGTAGGCTGATACCAGGCTGCTACCTTGACGTCCACCTCAGCCTGCACCAGGGGACTCTGACCTTACAGGACCCTCTAGGGCTTAAGAAATAAGGGTCCAAACTGACACCCACTATCTTGAAGCCCGAAATTTTAAGCAGTAGCAATAATCCAGCAGAAGGCTCTTGGGTTTAGTAGCAGGGCTTACTTGGAAGGAATCATAGAATAGTAGGGTTGGAAGGGGCCTACAAGGCCATTGAGTCCAACCCCCTGTTCAATGCAGGAATCCAATCCAGAGCATCCCTGACAGGTGGCTGTCCAGCCTCGTCTTGAATCCCTCCAGTGTGGGAGAGCCCACCACCTCCCTGGGTCATTGGTTCCATTGTCGTATTGCTGTCACAGTCAGGAAGTTTTTCCTGATGTTCAGCCGGAATCTGGCTTCCTGGAACTTGAGCCCATGATTCCATGTCCTGCACTCTGGCATGATGGAGAAGAGATCCTGGCCTTCCTCTCTGTGACAACCTTTCAAGTACTTGAAGAGCGCTATCATATCTCCCCTCAGTCTTCTCTTCTCGAGGCTAAACATGCCCAGTTATTTCAGTCTCTCTTCATAGGGCTTTGTTTCCAGTCCCCTGATCATCTTTGTTGGGTAAGCACTGGGTAAACACTGGAACTCCTGAAACTTTGGAAGCATGCACAACCCTTGGAATAAGGTTAGGTTTATTTACAATGCGGAGGGGGGGGGGGATAAAAGGCATACAAGAACCAGATGGGAGTTGCAGTCCAATGTATACCGGGTTGGGGAAGGCTGGTGTATGTTGACCAGGTGTTCTGCAACACGTGTGGTGATGGTGATTTACCAGGGTCTCTTCCGGTGGCGGCTGATGACACCGATATCGGTGGGACGGTAAATCTGCTCTGGGTTTCAGTCAGAACCAGTCAGAACTCTAAAGGAGCTATCACAACTTGGATAGTTCCTTTAGAGTTCTGCTTGGTTCTGACTGGAACCTGGAGCAGATTCACAGCCCCACTTACACTGGAGCCATCAGCATCCACTGGTCTCTTCCATAAACAACCGCTCACACAAGTGGTACCCTGACTCACACGATTGGTCCATGGCTTAGTGGTACAGCGCATACTTTCTTCCTATTACTTTGTGAGGTGTACTGGGTCGCGGTTTGTTTCTGGGCTCAATTCAAAGTGCCGGTCATGTGGGGCCCAGGAATCCACTGGAGTGTTAATGCTGTGAACCATGTATATCACAGAAACACCATAAGACTCCAGTGACCTCCTTCGAAGGAAACTGACCCCTGGGTAAGCACTGGAACTCCTGAAACTAGGGATGTACGAAAGTCACTTACCTTTCCACGGATTATGTTGATGGGGGGGGGGCTTTCTGTCCCTCCCCCCGGAATCCTCGACAAGGGGGGAAGCGATCCATTCCTCCCCCTCGGAATCCTCCACGGCCAGCTGTGCTCCGCAGCAGCTCCGCGGAGCGGCCGGCCAGGCCCAGCCAGGCCAGAGCCATCCGCAGCCGGATTTCCGGCTGCGGGGGGCTCTGGGAAAAACAACAACAACAACCCTCGTACGCAAATGGCGGTGGCTACGGCCGCCGCCATTTGTGTTCCTTATTTTTGGCCGTCTTAATCTACGTAAATATTTACATAGACTATGATGGCGAAAATAAAGGGGAACGCAAATAGCGTAGAGGGCGCTATTTGCGTCCCTTTTTGATTCACCGTTTTAGCCTACATAAATATTTACGTACGCCATTTGCGTACGCGGGTTGTTGTTGTTGTTTTTAAACCCAGCCATGATAGGCTACGTAAATCTTTACGTAGCCTATCACGTCGTGTTTTTTTAAAAAACCCAGCCATGATAGGCTGCGTAAAACTTTACATAGCCTATCACATCGTTTTTTGTTTTTTTTAAACCCAGCCATGATAGGCTACGTAAATCTTTATGTAGCCTATCATGTCGGGGTTTTTGGTTTTTTTTTACAAGACTGCAAATGGCGGTGGCAGCAGCCGGTCGGAAGACCAGCCCCCGCCGTCGCCACCGCCGGAGCCGCCGCTGCCCGGAAGATCCACCCCAGGTGAGTCTCATCCCGGGGGGGATCCGTGGGGGGGCAGGGGGGGCAGGCCGTTCCGTCACGGAGTTCGGGGGGCCGAATGCACTGGCATTCGGCCTCACCGAGATCCGTGGCGGAATTCTCTGCCATCCCTACCTGAAACATCTCACTGCTTGGAGGTGAGGCGCACGTGTGTAACAGGATCATATGTTTACCCCATCTGTCATTATTTACAGAAGAGAGGTGGAAACCCAACACAGAAACTGACTTGGGAAGTTGACTTTCAGGACTTAAATTCAGGTTGCAAAGGTTTTCCAAGCCATGGAATCTTGTGTAAGTTTGCCTCTTCACTCTTATACTGCTCGCCCAAGTTGGCTGTTTCTATGAGCAGGGCTGCTTTGGTTTCTTTTTGCAACAGCCAGCCGCCAGTGTGTCTTCTGAACCAGCTCTCAGTTCTCAAGATGCCGAACACAATTTGTCGCAATCCTCTTATTGGATGGGCACCTCTTATGTGGCATCATCAGTGCTGAACTAAATGTGCCAGATGAGATGTGCTGGGCATTAAGTCTGCCTGGAAGTCTGACGCCTGCCTGCAAAAGAAGCCCTTTTTGCTAATGAATAACACAGGGGCAGGCAAACGATAGATCAGGACCTCGTTTATAGGATAGATATAATATGATATAATACGATAGATATCAGGATAGATCTCGATGATTTGCAGTACATCAGCAGGGTTGTCTGACTTCTACTTGTTTAATGGAAACAAAATCCCTCCCCCCAAAAAAACATTGGGCTGCTGAAATGAAGAAAGCTTGTGGGGGACCAGGAGCGGGGTGGTGGTGGTGGTGGTGAAAAGACAGTGAGCTCAGTTTTTGATACCGAAAACAGATTCCTGGGCTGAGCATGTGCTTAGAGGAAACCTAGTTCTTAATTTTTAATCAGGGATGCAGAACCTCTTCCAGACCGAGAGCTGAATTCCATTTCAGAGAAGCTCCAATGGTGGGCAGCGCTGAAAATAAAAGGGGAGGCCCCCCAAATACCAGCCTACTGTAGTTTAAAGCCTGAGGAGAGATATTTCAGTGTTTTAGAAAGGGGAAAAAGTGCACCGAAGACAAGAAACCACCTAATGATTGGTGGTTGGGGGAAAGGAGGTGGGGTCAAGGGAACCCTGGAGGACTGGATTGGGACCCCAGGCAGGCCAGATTTGGTCTCCAGGCCTTAGGTTTTGCACCCCTGGTTGGTTGGTTGGTTGGATGGTTATTTATTTATTTATTTATTTATATCCCACTTTATTTCCTCTTGCAAGGAACCCAAAGGCAGCTTCCATAATCCTCCCCCTCTCCATTTTATCCTCACAACAACAACCCTGTGAGGTGGGTTGGGCTGAGAGTCTGTGACTGGCCCAAAGTCACCCAGTGAGCTTCCATGGCCGAGTGGGGACTAGAACCCGGATCTTCCGACTCCCAGTCCAACACTCTCACGGCTACACCACACTGGCTCTGTTTTAAATGTATGCCCACCTTGTCCATCCCCAGAAATTGCTCATCTTTGGAATATATCTGTCTGGAGAACTAAAAAGATACAATTAAAATCTAATTATTTATAGAGAAATAATAGAAATATAAAAAAGAGTTAGGTGCGCTATGTCGCACCTGGCTCCAGTGGGTGAACCTCAGGATTCTAGTTAAAAACCCAAAATAGATCCTGCAAGCCTAAAGTCTGCCCATCTCTGAAATATTGCATAGCTCAGTCTTCCCCAACCTGGTGCCCTCCAGATGTGTTGGAGTACAGCTTCCATCATCCCCAGCCAACATGGCCATTGGGAGTTATGGGAGTTGCAGTCCAACACCCCTGGAAAGCTTCAGGCTGGGGAAAGATGGCATAAGTAGAGACTGGTTATTGTTGTTTATTCGTTCAGTCGCTTCCGACTCTTCATGACTTCATGGACCAGCCCATGCCAGAGCTTCCTGTCAGCTGTCGCCACCCGCAGCTCCCCCAAGGTCGAGTCCATCACCTCCAGAATATTATCCATCCATCTTGCCCTCGGTCGGCCCCTCTTCCTTTTGCCTTCCACTTTCCCTAGCATCAGCATCTTCTCCAGGGTATCCTGTCTTCTCATGATGTGGCCAAAGTACTTCAATTTTGCCTTTAATATCATTCCCTCAAGTGAGCAGTCTGGCTTTATTTCCTGGTGTATGGACTGGTTTGATCTTCTTGCAGTCCAAGGCACTCTCAGAATTTTCCTCCAACACCAGAGACTGGTTATAGTCCTGCAATTATGGAAGGAGGAACTTTGTATGCACCCAGACGCATTTTCTTGCTTATTAGAATTTCAAATATTGTAGAGCTGAGGACTGGAATTCAGAACAGGTTTTCGGGAGAGAGAACCTGGCTTACAATTAAGCCCTGATTATCTTTTTTTTTACAAGGTCCCTCTGATACAATGTTGTCCCCCTGCCCTCTGGTAAAGAGGTTGAGTCTCTTCTGAATAAAACATAAAAGTAGCTGATTTGAAGGGGGACAGTTAGCGGGGACAGCAGAGGTGCGTAGAGGGGAACCCAGGCATGACACAAGGGACCGCTGTGAGCAGGAACGTGATTGGAGTGTTGCTTGGCTGGAGACCAGAAAAGCGAACCGAACAATGGACTCGGCAGTCGAGTGCGCTTTTGAGAGAGCAGGGGAAACTGAAACAAACTGCCTAGGATGACAGGGGAGATGAATGAAACTCTTCATCGAATAAGCAGTACTTAAGCAATGCTGCATGAATATTAGTAGCTACGCTGCCTAACCACACTGCTCTCTCCACTTCTCTAATGGGCTAACTACATGATATGCACTATTGTTTGGAACAGTGTCCTGGAGTCTTTTTTTATTATTATTAAGATGCTTCAGGAAGGCAGGATTTAAAGCACAGAAAAAAGGAACATAGGAAGATGCCTTATACTGAGTCGGAGCATAGCTCGATAGCCCAGTATTGCCCACACCAGGCTTTTGCAGCCTGCAACGGCCCTGCTTGCTGGGGATAATGGGAGCTGTAGTCCAACGCCAAGTTATGGAAGGCTGCTTTAGTGTGTATTGAGTGACGTTGTTTCCAGTTCGAGTGCCATTAAAAACTCCTGTTAGCCGTTGGTGGGATTCCGCCTGGTGCTGCCTGCCTCCCTCGATTGCTGCAGCCCCTCAGGACTGCCCTGGTCCCACCTCAGTTCTCTCCAGGCTGCTCACAGGATCCTTCTGGGTTTGCTAGGGGATTTTTTTTCCGGTTCCCCTCTGTGGAAAGGTGTGTGTGAGAGAGGTCCTTGAGAGGTCCCCTCCCAGCATCCCTTCTTGAGGGATGCTGGGAATTCAGCCTAGACTGTTACCACCCGGTCCTACCCCAAAGGAGGGAACTGCAGGGACTCAGACCAGCTAACCAGCCAAGGAAGTCTCTTTGCACAGGGACGCCAGAGCAGGTCACTTGATGCCGGGTCAACTCCAGAGTCCTGAGGGCCCCTGGGCAAGAAACCCCCAATGAGCGCCTTCTCACAGTGAGTGAGGCCTGGCCCAACATAATTGGTTGTCTGAAGTGAGCCACCGCTGCCCCCCCCCTCTTCGCTCACTCATTCGCTCACGCGGCCTACCTGCTTGGCTAGCCAGTCAGCTGGCAGGCTGCTCCCACATTTGCTCAGCCAGCCAGCCTGGCAGCCCACTTGCTCCAGCCTGCCTGGCTACTCCTGCCTTGTGCCCCAGCCAGGAGGGCTCCTGTGAGAGGTCAGCTGACCTCTTGTGGGAGCCCCGTGGCTGGGGCACAAGGCGGGATTATCTGGGCAGGCAGGAGCAAGTGGCCGGGCCGGCCAGCCGGCTGGCTAAGCAAGCAAGGGAGTGCCTAGCTGGCCAGCCAAGGGGGTAGGGTGGGCAGACAGGCAGCCATGGCTACGGCTGCCCACAGGGACCAAAAGTGGTGGCTGGCAGTGCTCCCAGCAGGTTGCTCGAGAGAGCCCTGCCAGTTGGTCTCTTGCCGCAGCAAGTGCCACAGCAGGAGAATGGCTGGTGGAGCTCTCCAGAGCGCCTGCTGGAAGTGGTGGGGAGGCAGTGGTAGGCCCTTCTGGCAGGGCCAGTGAGGGGAGAGCGCTGCATTTCACTGCTCTCCCCACTCCGCCACCTGATGTGGGCGCATCATCCTGGGTAATGGTGGGGCCGGCCCTGCAGTGAGTCTATCTTCCCACTGCCATGGTCTCCACCTGCTGTTGTTCCTCATCCTCTCTCTCATTGCTGCCCCTTGCTTGCTCGACAGACAGACAGCCTTCTTAGCACCACCATTGTCTGGGCCAGGGCAAGAGGCAGGTGAACAAGCAGGCGAAGAGGAGGAGCAAGAACAGGGGCTTCTTTCCACAGGGCCCCTGATGGGGTGTGGCCCCTTGGCAGGTGCCCAGCCATGCCTACCCTTGATGCTGGTCCTGACGTGATGCTTCCTGGCCCTCATAAAAGCCTCCAGGTTGGGCTTCTTCACTGGGCTCAGCAATTAGGAGACTTGCTGTTGTGCCAGCTACTGAGGGCTTGTGTCCTTCTCCTCCTCTGCCTTCGCCTCAGTCGCTGCCTCTTTATTCATCCCTCCCTCTGGCCTGGGAGGGA
This sequence comes from Heloderma suspectum, assembly GCF_057233095.1. NCBI lineage: Eukaryota > Metazoa > Chordata > Lepidosauria > Squamata > Helodermatidae > Heloderma > Heloderma suspectum. The sequence goes on along the minus strand of NC_139461.1, from coordinate 305,078,963 downwards.
TGAGCAATTGAACCATGCTGGCTGCGAGGAGGAGCTTCAGCATGACTTGTAACTGCCATCACCTGCTGTGTCTCCAGCTGTTTGTTTGTTTGTTCATTACATTTATATCCTGCCTTTTTTTCCTCCTCAAGGAACCCAAGGCGGCTTACGCAACCCTCCTCCTCCATTTTATCCTCACAACAACCACCCTGTGAGTTGGGTTGGGCTGAGAGTCTGTGACATGGCCGAGTGGAGACTAGAACCTGGATCTCCCGGCTCCCAGTCCAGCACTCTCACCACTACACCACGCCGGCTCTCTGTTTCCTTGGCAAGTGAATAGCCAGCAGCAGCGGTGGTGTTGCGGAGGAGGAAGGCCCACACTTGAGGGCATGTTGCCTCAGGGCCCACCAGAACCTGGAGCTGGCCCTGACTTTTTCCTCCCCCCCCCCCCCGCCCCGTCTATAGTCCTGGCCCTCCCAAAACCTAACCAGGTTTTGAGGAAGAACATCACACAGTAACGAGACAGGCAAATGGTTCTGGCCACGGACCGCTGGCTAGAGGAGAGAGGACTGACATGTGAGACAGCAAGGCCAGAGAGAAGCACGTGGCAATCCTCGAGTGGGGAGGCATATGAACTCCAAGTGTCTCTGCCAAGGGGGTGGAGACGAAGGAGTCAGATGCGGGTGAACTCTCTCTTCACAGTCACCCATGACTTCCTAAAGTAAAAGAAAGCCAGTTTCTCCTGGCCCCGCACCCTAAGTCACACACCCTTCCCCATCCCTTGAGAAAATAAACATCGCTTCACTGGTCACTGAGGTGTTGCCTGTTCTGTTTGCTAGCGAAAACAGAATCTGGGCCTGCGTGAAGTATCTGACATACATTCATTTCTACAAATAACAGGAGCCTTACTTCTTCCACTCACACTCAAAAAGACGCCAGCAAGCATTTGTTACAAAATCAACAGAATCTCAATTCAAAAAGGCCAAGTTTTTATTTTCTCCTCTGTGCTCCCTGCACCCCAAATTAGATCCCAATGGTCTTCCTTGAAAAGAGCAAAACTTGTCTGGGAATATCTAGAGGCAGACTGTCCCAAATATCTTAAATTGTGTCTGGAATGAATCTTCGTTCATCATCTTGGGGTAGGGCACATGGATCATTCATTTGGCAATCAGAGAAACACTGGGAATTCCCGCTGTTATGATTTTCCAGCTACCTTCTGTGATCATGAGGGCTAGCAATTTATGTTTTTAAAATATCTGGCTGTTGTGCAGCACAATCTTGTACATGTTGAACCAGAAGTAAGTCCTGCTGCATTTGATATAACTTACTCCCAGAAAAGTGTGCCTAAGTCTGCAACCCAAGGCTTGGATTTTCAATAGTCTAAAAAGAACTCGGAGAAGCGCAACATAGACTAGGGGACAACATGTTGTTGGTTGGCGCTCTTTCTCTTTAGGATACATTGGCCACAGAAGGAGAACTACATGTTATGCTTGACACAGGGCTGCTGTGGAAAAGGGCATCTCTGTGTCAAATCCTTCTGTGCTCTTCTGTAACATGAAGAGTCATTTACCCTGTCCTATGACATTATCTCATCACATGTCTCTCCACCAGTAGCATGTGGTTATGTGGAGCAGAGGGAGGAGGAAATGGCAGTGGAGGCTCGTGGCTCCGATGTCAGTGAGGTGGTGGATCTGCTGTGGGTTTCAGTCAGAACTCTAAAGGAGCTATCTAAGGAGCTCCGATAGCTCCTTTGGAGTTCTGACTGGTTCTCACTGAAACCCAGAGTGGATTCACCACCCCACGGACATCGGCGCTACCAGCCTCCACTGGGAAATGGTCAACATGATGATGTCACAACATGGAGCAAGGGATCCTATATATAATAGGGCAGGGATGGGCAGAAGGTTGATCATGATCCAGTGGTGATTTGTAGAAGATTGTCAAGAGTTTCTGACTTCCCATTGTCTCACAGTAGCAACAACTAAAAAGCATTTTCTGCCCCCTTCCAAACAATTGGTTGCTGAAAAAGTATGGTTGGGAGAAAACCAGGAGTTGAACTTTGTGTGAAAGGTCTTAAGGGTTTGGTTTTGGTACTGATCACAAATTCCTGGGCTCCTTTTACTGGTAAACTATGATCTCCCTTTGCACATCGCCTGCAACTCTTGCCACTACCACCACATCCAATCTGGTCCTCAGAAAAAGAGCTCTGGTAGGTGGTCAGGGGTTGTGGGGCTCGTGGGCAGGTGGTCTAGTGGGGACAGAGAAGACCTGGCTCAATTTAGGCTACCTCCAGTTTCTGTCTCTGGCAGGGCTGGTCCGACCATTAGGCAGACTGGGGTGGCTGCCTCAGGAAGGTGATTTTGGGTGTCATGAAATTGTTTGTTATTGGATTTGTTTGCTATTGAATTTGTTTGAATTTGCTGCTATTTGATCAATAACAGGGTCAAGATGGTCTGAACATTTAGTACTAAGTCTGGCCCGCTCGCACTGGCTGCCTGTATGTTTCTGAGCCTGAGTCAAGGTGCTGGTTTTGACCTATAAAGGGTTACACAGCTTGGAACCACAATTCCTAATGGAGCACCTCTCCTGGCATGAACCAACCCATACAAAATGTTCAGCATCTAAGACCCTCCTCCAGGTGCCTCCTCCAAGGGAGGCTCGGAAGGTGGCAACAAGGGAGAGGGCCTTCTTGGTAGCGGCCCCCCAATTTTGGAATGTTCTCCCTGAAGAGGCCCGCCTGGTGCCAACACTGTTATCTTTTGGGCGCCAGGTTAAAACTGCCCTCTTCTCTCAGGCATTTGGCACCACATAATGAGTTTTTAATCAGGTCTTGGATTGTCTTTGGTTGATTGTTTAAAAATTATTTTTAGATATATGTGGTCTCTGTGTGTACTATATATTTTATGTGAATGGTTTTGCACTTTGTATAATGTATTTTAATGGTTTTTAATTTTTTGTGAGCCACCCACAATGCTTTGGCTGTGGGGTGGTATAGAAATATAATAAATGAATGAATGAATTGTATTTTTACTCTCAGGTGGTGTCTGAGTCCCCTGCCACCAGCATCCCCTCTGTTATCTCCAATTTCAGACTGGAGATAACAGCGGGGATTCCTTGGGAAGGGAGGGGGCAATTCCTCCGTAGGGTAGGGCTTGGAGGTTAAGTGTTGTTGTAACATGTGCTGTCCATAAAACACATATGAGCCTCTCTCTCTAGGTTTGTCTGCATGTCTGCATGTTACTGATGCAGGATTGAAGAGCACTGTTCCATAACTGAATTTTCATTCTAGATAGTAGTTGTTTGCTTGCAAAAGGTTGCAGGTTCAATCCCTGGCATGTCCAGCTGGGACTGGGAAACAAACGTCTGCCTGAAATCCTGGAGAGCTGCAGCCAGTCAATGTTGACACTACTGAGCTAGATCGTCAGGCCTGAGAACACAAAAGGCCCTTTTGGGCTAAACTACATGTTAGAAGAAACTTATAATACAGCACCTCCAGGGGCAAATAGTACCTGTGGGTGGGGGAGGATTTTCATCAGGAAACGGTGCAGGATCCCAGTCCAAAGCACATTCCAGATTGGGGGCCCATAGCTGTTTTTTCTCCTCAAAATTAAAGCAGCCTGTTATTAGCTCGTTTTTGAAAAAGCAGATCCCAAGGGGGAGACTTTGTGTGTTTGGCTGAATTATCCGGGCTCTGCGATCGCAAGATCCGGGCTCCACGATCGCATTGTGGATTCTTTGTGCTTTCGGTGATTTGTGTGAAGAATCCCCCTTTGGACCTTCAGCCTCAGTGTTCAACAGTGGAGGCTGGTGGCTCCAATGTCAGTGGGTGGTAAATCTGCTCTGCGTTTCTGTCAGAACCAGTCAGAACCCTAAAGTAGCTATCCAGGGTGCTCCAATGTCAGTGGAGTGGTGAATCCACTCTGGGTTTCAGTCAGAACCAGTCAGAACTCTAAAGAGCATCTGGGTTAAAATAAATGGAGCAAAGAATAAAAGGAACATAGTGGTCGGAGTCTACTAACGGCCTCCCAATCAAGGAGAAGACGAGGATGAAACTTTTGAAAAGCAAATAGCCAATGTTTCAAGGAAGCATGATGTAGTAGTGATGGGGGACTTCAATTTCCCCGATATTTGTTGGGAGACAAATTCTGCACATCATGGCCCCTCCAGGAAATTCCTGACTTGCGTGGTGGATCACTTCCTCCTACAGAAAGTAGAGGAAGGAAATAGAGGATCGGCTTTCTGTGACTTGATCTTAACCAACAGAGATGACTTAGTGGGTAAAGTAGCAGTTACAGGAACTCTGGGGGAAAGCGACCATGTTATACTCGAGTTCTTCGTTCTAAAGGAAGCAAAAGCCGAATGTAGCCAAACCCGTACCCTGGATTTTAGGAAAGCTGATTTTAATAAACTCAGAACAATGATGAGTAAGGTCCCATGGCAAGCGACGCTAACGAGAAAAGGAGTCCAAGATGGGTGGGAGCTTTTAAAAAAGGAAATTCTCAAGGCACAATTACAAACAATTCCAACAAGAAGAAAAGGTGAAAGACTACAGAAGAAGCCAATGTGGCTTCATAAAAAGCTTAGAGATGACCTGAAAACAAAAAAGGACACATATAGGAAGTGGAAAGAAGGCCAAATAACAAAGGAAGAGTACAGGCAGGTAGTACAGAATTGCAGGGATGGCGTCAGGAAGGCTAAAGCTGAGAACGAGCTGTGGTTAGCAAGGGATGCCAAAAGCAACAAAAAAGGCTTTCTTCAGGTACATGCATAGTAAAAGACAGAGGAAAGAAATGGTGGTTCAGCTATTAAATAAGAACGGCAAAATGATAACAGAAGACAAAAAAAAGGCAGAAGTGCTCAATTCCTACTTTGGCTCAGTCTTCTCCCAAAAGAGGGTCTATGACCCCCCAGCAAAGGCGAAGTACAGGCTGAAGGAGCAGGATTGCAGCTTGAGATCGATAGGCATATGGTCAAGGAACACCTCATTACTTTGAATGAGTTCAAATCTCCAGGGCCAGATGAACTGCACCCTAGAGTAATGAACTGGCAGAAGAACTCTCAGAACCGCTGTCTATTATCTTTGAGCAATCATGGAGGATGAGTGAAGTGCCAGATGACTGGAGGAGGGCTAATGTTGTCCCTATCTTCAAAAAGGGTAAAAAGGAGGAACCTGGGAACTACAGACCAGTCAGTCTGACATCAATCCCTGGGAAAAGTCTGGAGCAGATGATAAAGCAATCCCTCTGTAAGCACCTTGAAAACAATGCAGTGATTACTCGAAGCCAACATGGATTTGTTAAGAACAAATCTTGCCAGACAAATCTGATATCATTTTTTGATCAGGTAACCTCCCTTGTGGACTGTGGGAATACTGTGGACATAATATAACTCGACTTCAGCAAAGCTTTCGACAGAGTGCCCCATGATATCCTGATGAGCAAACTAGCTCAAAGTGGGCTAGATGAAACAATGATCCGGTGGATCCACAGTTGGCTACAGAATCGGACTCAAAGAGTGCTTATCAATGGGACCTTCTCAAACTGGGGAGAAGTAACGAGTGGGGTACTGCAGGGCTCAGTCCTGGGCCCAGTGCTCTTCAACATTTTTATTAATGACTTGGAGGAGGAGGTGCAGGGAATGCTGATCAAATTTGCAGATGACACAAAATTGGGTGGGATAGCTAATACCTTGGAAGACAGAAACAAATTTCAAAGTGATCTGGATAGACTGGAGCGCTGCACAGAAAACAGCCAAATGAAATGTAATAGGGATAAATGCCAAGTTCTGCACCTAGGAAAAAGAAACCAAATGCACAGTTACAAGATGGGGGATACTTGGCTCAACAACACTACAAGCAAGAAGGATCTTGGAATTATGGTAGATCACAAGCTGAATATGAGCCAACAGTGTGATGTGGCTGCAAAAAAGGCAAATGCTATTGTGGGCTGCATTAATAGAAGTAGAGCTTCCAAATCCTGGGAAGTACTAGTTCCCCTCTACTCAGCACTGGTTAGGCCTCATCTGGAGTACTGTGTCCAGTTCTGGGCACCACACTTTAAGAAGGATGCAGACAAGCTGGAGAGAGTTCAGAGGAGGGCAACCAAGATGATCAGGGGACTGGAAACAAAGCCCTATGAAGAGGGACTGAAAGAACTGGGCATGTTTAGCCTTGAGAAGAGAAGACTGAGGGGAGATACGATCACGCTCTTCACGTACTTGAAAGGTTGTCACAGAGAGGAAGGCCAGGATCTCTTCTCGATCATCCCAGAATACAGGACACAGAATAATGGGCTCAAGTGACAGGAAGCCACATTTCGGCTGAACATCAGGAAAAACTTCCTGACTGTTAGAGCAATACGACAGTGGAAGCAATTACCTAGGGAGGTGGTGGGCTCTCCCACGCTGGAGGCATCCAAGATGAGGCTGGACAGCCATCTGTCAGGGATGCTCTGACTTGGATTCCTGCATTGACGGGGGGTTGGACTCGATGGTCTTGGACCCTTCTAACCCTACTATTCTATGATTCTATAAAGGAGCTGTCTACGGTGCTCTGATGTCAGTGGGGCGGGGAATCCACTCTGGGTTTCAGTCAGAACCAGTCAGAACTCTAAAGGAGCTATCCAAGGTGCTCTGATGTCAGTGGGGCGATGAATCCGCTCTGGGTTTCAGTCAGAACCAGTCAGAACTCTGCTGTGACTGGTTCTGACTGACACCCAGAGTCGATTCACCAGCTCACTGACATCAGAGGTACCAGCCTCCACTGGCATTCAACGGTTGGGGATGAGGAATTATGGGTGCGGGGCTAGCACCCCCACCCATGCCCCCCATTGTCTGAATTTGTGGAGGAAAATGTCTGAAAGGGGCTGTAATTTGGCCGTTAGGTTGCAAACTTAACTGGTAGTAGTAAGATTGAACATAGTGGGACTTCTGTCCAAGTAAATATCCACAGGAGTGCACGCTTAGCATCCTGTGTGGAAAACCACCCTGAACTCGTTTCAGGGAAGGGCAGAAAGGTTTATCATGACGATATCAGGGGGAGCAATCTCTCGTTGGGCTCCCTCCCCACCCCCACTTTGCTCAGCCAGTCTCTAATGAATTTCCTTCGTTTGCCTGACATCGGCTTGATTTGTAATGTAAATTACCAGGCCCGGCGTAGAGACAAGAGCTCTGCAGGGTTCTAATTACAGTTTTCATTAAAACTCCGTCTGTTTCCAACATCGGAGCGCTTCTGGGGCTGCCGCGGGAGCAAGAGGAAATTAAAGTGGCATCTCTGCTTAGCTGCAGAGGACAGAATGGGTCAACGAGGCCCAGCTGCTTGCGAGGAAGCAAACTGGAATCCATCTCTCTCCACCACCTCGTGGGCAAAGTTTAGGAGGAGAAAAATTAGTTTGCACTGAGTGATCTCATGCGCGCGCGCGCGCGCACACACACACACACACTGTCCTCATGCCCTAATGGTGCAGAGAGTAATCTCTGAGAGTGGCCTGGGTCGGTCGGTCTTTCTCTCTCTCTCTCTCTCTTTCTTTTTTAAATCTAGCAATCCATTCTTGACCTGATTATGGGGATTAGCCATTCCAGTTCTGCCTAAAACCTAGGAGGTTTTATTGCTCCCGTAAAGTAATTGACAGGGTTGCCAGCAAGCGTGCAGGGTGGAAACAGGGTGGATGGAGCTCTTCCCTTTCACAACTGATGGTTTGGCAAAAGACTGGAAATCTGTGGACCTTTCTGGGTGGGGGCGGGGGGGGGAATCCTCTGGACCACTTTGCGTGTTCCTCTCAACCGTGTGGTTCAAGCTGATCCCCGTAGCAGTTTTCTTTTCGCTGGGATCAGCTGTCATCAGTGGCTCTTCACACAGACCTGGGTTCAAATACCTCCTCTAGCTTTGCGTGTCCTAATCTTAAAAAGGCAGGAGGGTGTTGTCTGCTAGGGAGAAGCTACCTACTTTAAGCTGCAGAAGGAGAATCCATTTTAGAGAGCGCAAGGGGCCCCCTTCCGAGATATTCCATTTCCCCTTACTCCCAGTTTTCCCTCCCTCCTCCCTGCCGACAGACACTCAGTATTCAGGGGCTACTGAGAGTATTCAGTCCAAGGTGCCAAACATCACATTTTGGATAGTTCCTTTAGAGTTCTGACTGGTTCTGACTGAAGCCCAGAGCATTTCCACTGCCCCACTGACATCAAAGCACCTTGGATAGTTCCTTTAGAGTTCTGACTGGTTCTGGCTGAAACCTGGAGCAGATTCACTGGCCCACTGACATCGGAGCCAAGAGCCTCCACTAGTTCCACCCCACTCCCCTTCAGATGTTTTCTTTCTTTCTTTCTTTCTTTCTTTCTTTCTTTCTTTCTTTCTTTCTTCTCCTGTAAATCTTGGGGTCCAGGTTTTGCTGGTCCCTTGGGCAAGACACCTGTAATGGGCCCCATTGCTCCCTCCTGCCTCCTTGCCAGGCAGAGCACCACTGAGCAAGCAGGCAGTGACATCCGCACTCCTCCTTCACACCACCACCATTGCCAGGGTCAGAGCAAGGGACAGGTGAACAAGCCGATTGCAGTGGCGAAGAGGAGGAGCAGGTCTGCGGGCTCCAGTCACTGGGCCCTCTGCTAAGGTGTGGGCCTTCAACAGGTGCCCCAACCATGCCTACCCTTGATTCTGGCCCTGCTTTGTTTTCCCCAACCTCCCAATATACCTTCCTATTATGCAAAGATGTTTTTGGCTACGTAAGGAACAGGGCTCTGAGAATGTTTACTATTCTTATATAGGATTCCGGCTTTCCCTGCTGTTTCCCTCTGCCCTGGTCACGCCTCCTTAGTTTTAGGATGGTTGTTCCTTCTAGCTCATCATTTCTTCAAGGGACCTTTACCCTCACACTGGCTGACCTTGGACCAGCCACACAATCTCTCGATTCAGCCTACCTCACAGGATGGTTGTGAAGATAAAAAAGGACACCACCCTGAGCTCCTGAGAGCAAGAGTGGGATACAACTATGACTGGTAGATCGATCAGTAGGGAGTTTGTGGACCAGTGTGCGTGATGGTTAGGGTGCTGGACTAAGACTAGGGAAACCTGGGTTCAAAATGCCTGCTCAGCTATGAAGCTCACTATTAAGCCTTGAGCTAGTCACCATCTCTCAGCCTGTCCTACCTCATAGGGCTGTTGTGAGGGTAAAATGGGAAGTGCGGGTGAGAATGCTGCTTCCTGCCCTGATGTTTCCTAGAAGGCAGGTGGGATGCAAATGTGATGGGGAGAGACAGGAACATAGGGAGCTGCCTTATCAGACTGTGCTCCATCTAGCCCAGTATTGTCGACACTGACTGGCAGAAGCTCTCCAGGGTTTTAGGCAGGAGTTTTTCCAGCCCTACCTGGAGATGCCAGGGACCTTTTTCATGCAAGGCAGGTGCTCTACCACTGAGTTACGGCCCCTTCTGTAGTTTCCAGGGTATGGCCCCTGGCTTCCAGGCTCTGTAGTGAGGAGGAAAGAAAGAAGCTCTCAGGGGTGGGTGGGTGTTGGAGAGGAACCCAGGATGGGCAGCCACACAGGCCACCTCCCCTGGTAAATTGGACCAGAGGTGTTCCAGGAGGCCTCGCGGCATGCGTAGTCTAGATCTGCGAGGTGTTTTAATGTTGACGTGGGAACATGGGAAGCTTCTGTCGGTGGGAGTCTGAGGTTTTGCTCCAGAGGCAATTGTTTCTCGTGCTTTTAATTGTGATCGGAACCATGAACTGAGAGCACGTACTCTGCCCTTCTGCAAAGATGGGATGTGTTTGTGGGCACAGTATTGCTCCCCCAAAGAATCTGATAAAAAAGATATTGATACAAAAAGGAAAACATTAATACAAAAACAACAACTACCGCACACACACACAAACATACACACACACCCCAAGCCACAATGACAATCTTCCACCAAGGCACAGGTAAATTATAGTCTCCTTTAGGGATGCTGGAGAAACTTGAGATGGACTAAAATGAGCTCGGATTTCTAAGAATCCAACCTGTGGAATCCACTGCAGGCTGACTTCCTCAGGCCACATGGAGTCCATGGACTTCCGGATCTTTTTTTTTTTTACTTTCCCAACATTTACACATATTTATTTGTAGGAAAATACAGATGTTTCTGCTGAGACTGGTAAATATACGTGGCGTAAAGTTGAATGGAATGGGGGACAATACGCTAAATGTTGCAAACCCTCTTATGGAATTATTTTCGTATTTTTCCAATTAACGGGGGGGGGGAATTGAATCCATCTGTGAACAGACGATGGAACAAAAGGCGCCTGACAATCTGTGAAACACAGACGGAGTGGATTTTACACTGTTCGTACATCCCCAGTCTCCTTCAACAGGAATAGAAGCACTGAATGTAGGATGACATAAATATGGGATTCATCTGGTATGAGGACTAATAACTCATTCCAGGAGTGATGGATGTGTGGTGGGTGAGTCTGAGAGACACCATTGTTGATGTATTGAACAAAAATTCGAATCAAACTCTTTCAGTTTTTGAAAAGCTGAGGTGATGCATTAACTTTTCCAACAGGGCTTTGTGCCACTGTGTAGCCAAGTAGTGTTTAAGACAACCATTGAGCAAGGGGTGGCAGTGGCAGTGCAGAACTGTGGCTTTTGCATGGCTCTCTGCTGTGCTCCTCCCCCATGGTTTGCAGAATAAATTACACAGAATAAATGGTCATAAACACATTTCCTCAAATTGTAAGGTAGATTCAGTTTTCCAAATCTGGCTTCTCTTGACACATGGTAAAAAGGAATAAAATAGTTTCTGTACCTCCTAAATAATTCCTGCTACTGTGCATGTATATGCATGCTTAGTAGTCATGATCTTGATCACTACAAAGTGACCTTGATAGGCTGGAGCGCTGGGCAGAAAACAACAGAATGAAATTTAATAGGGATAAATGCCAAGTTCTGCACCTAGGAAAAAGAAACCAAATGCACAGCTACAAGATGGGGGGTACGTGGCTCAACAATACTACAAGCAAGAATTATCTTGGAATTGTTGTAGATCACAAGCTGAATATCAGCCAACAATGTGATGTGGCTGCAAAAAAGGCAAATGCTATTGTGGGCTGCATTAATAGAAGTAGAGGGTCCAAATCACATGAAGTACTAGTTCCCCTCTACTCAGCACTGGTTAGGCCTCATCTGGAGTACTGTGTCCAGTTCTGGGCACCACACTTTAAGAAGGATGCAGACAAGCTGGAGAGGGTTCAGAGGAGGGCAACGAAGATGATCAGGGGGCTGGAAACAAAGCCCTATGAGGAGAGAATGAAAGAAGTGGGCATGTTTAGCCTTGAGCAGAGAAGACTGAGGGGAGATATGATAGCACTCTTCAAGTACTTGAAAGGTTGTCACACACAGGAAGACATGATCTCTTCTCGATCATCCCAGAGCACGTTTTAGCCTACGTAAATATTTACGTAGGCTAAAACGGTGAATCAAAAAGGGACGCAAATAGCGCCTGCTACGCTATTTGCGTTCCCCTTTATTTTCGCTGTCATAGTCTACGTAAATATTTACGTAGATTAAGAGGGCAAAAATAAGGAACGCAAGGGGCGGCGGCCATAGCCACCGCCATTTGCGTATGCGGTTTGTTTTTGTTTTTTTACCGAGAGCCCGCCGCGGCCGGAAATCCGGCTGCGGACGGCTCTGGCCTGGCTGGGCCTGACTGGCTGCTCCGTGGAGCTGCCGCGGAGCACAGCCAGCCACGGAGGATTCCGGGGGGGAGGAACGGAGCGCCTCCCCCCCCCGGCGAGGATTCCGGAGGGAGGGATGGAATGCCTCCCCCCCCACCACCATCAACATAATCCGCGAAAGGTAAGTGACTTTCGTACATCCCTAGATGTGATGCCTAGGCCTGGTGTCAGCTCCAGGTTTTGGAGGGCCGTTGGGCAAGGCTCTCTCCATGTACCCCACCCTCAGCAAGTCTACCTTCTCACCATCATTATCACCAGCTACTATGACTCCCCCTCCTCTTTCTTGCCATTGCAACCTGCTTGCTTCTCAAGCAGGGAGCAGGGAGGCTGTGGCATCTACTGTTCCTCCTTCTCACCACCACTGTTGTCTGGGCCAGAGTGAAAGGCAGGTGAACAAGCAGGTGGCAATGATGAGCAGGAGGAGCAACCCCAGTGGGCCCCTGCTGGGGTGTGGGCCCTCAGCAGGTGCCCAGCCATGCCTACCCTTGACACCAGCCCTGCCTAGGCCCTACCCTCATTGTAGAGAGCCATGTGGGAACCCTGTTGGGAATGGCTTTATGGCAAGCCATTGTTTACTGCATTTAACATCTGAAGCTTAAAGGGAAGACAATAACGGCTTTCCTGGTGTGTGCCCATTAGGGGTGTTGGAAGAATCCATCCTATCTATCTATCTATCTATCTATCTATCTATTACATTTATATCCTGCCTTTTTTCCTCTTTAAGGAACCTGGGGTGGTGTACGTAATCCTCCTCCTCTCCATTTTATCCTCACAACAACAACCCTGTGAGGTATGTTGGGCTGAGAGGCAGTGACTGGCCCAAAGTCACCCAGTGAGCTTCCATGGCCAAGTGGGGACTAGAACCCAGATCTCCTGACTCCCAGTCCAACACTGTAGCCACTACACCACACTGGCTCCTGGGGGTGGAGCTTGCTAAACTTTCATCAGCTGAGCCCCCCGGACTTGGTCTCGCTTTCCTGTGAGCTGGCCCGACTTGATCTGCATCGGGTCAGGCCAGCTTGTAGATTTTGGGTTGGTTGCTTTTTAATGTAAATTGTGCAATTTGCACAAATTGCAGCTGCAGTCACAATTTGTGCAGATTATGCAATTTACACCCCAAATTTGTGCAAATTGTTATTTACATTAAAAAAAAAAAAAAGTTCCAGATTTTGGGAAGAATCCTGCAGCTTACCTCAGGGTTGCTGCAGAAATCTGGTGAGCCCCAGAAGAGCCAGATTTCCTGGTGGTGGATGTCCCTAGTGTCCATAAGTGTTTAGGAATGTATGCTGGAGAGTCACTGCTAGTCAGAATCAACAGTACTGGGCTAGATAGGCAAATAGTATGATGTGCAAATTAGGTAGATTCTGGTTAAGACGCTGAACTGCAGACTGGAAGGTCGGCAGGTCAGCAGTTCGAGACCCGAATGCTGCGTGAAGGAGTGAGCTCCCGTCTTCAGTCCTAGCTCCTGCCAACCTAGCAGTTCGAAAGCAAGAAATTGCAAGTAGATAAATAGGTACCGCCTCGGCGGGAAAAGTAACAGCATTCCGTGCACCTTGGTGTTCAGTCATGCCGGCCACATGACCACGGAAGCGTCTTCGGACAGCGCTGGCTCTTCGGCTTAGAAACGGGGATGAGCACCACACCCTAGAGTCGGACACGACTGGTTGGGGACACCTTTACCTTTTTATATTTAGGCTCATGCTTTTCAGGTTCACTGCAGGCAACATCAGTGTAACCTGGTTTCTTAATAAAATATGAAGCCCCTCTTGTGTCTGTTGGCAAGACAAACTCAGGGGGGTGGGGGCTGTATGTGTTCAGATGTGAACCCATCTACACCAGTGGAGCAATGGTTTCTTATGCCTTCTTCAGTGAGAATATCCCACGCAGAAAAAGCTTTTATCCTTTGTAGGGTCCACAGGTGGGCAACCAGATGCGGCGCCCTCCAGATGTTTTGAATTACAACCAGTAGTGTAGTGGCAAATTCAGAAGTGCAGGGTCCCTTCGTGACAGTCATAGCCATGCCCCCTCACATCCACGCCCCTTCTGAGATTATACAGCCTTGTAAAATGTACAGCCTTCAACTGGAATCCAAAAGCAGTGCAGCCGAGAGTGGTATTTCAATTGGACATCTGAGAAAAAATGCAGGGTGTTAAAATCTTTTTCACCTACTAACTCACTCACTCACTTGAGTGTCACTCACACACAAACATTTTAGGTTTTCAAAATATGATACTCTATGGAAGCATCACCCTCTCAACTCAGCCCTCATGGACTGATCCCTTCTCATTTAAACAGCCCCCTTGCATACTCCCTTAGCACCCCAACATTACCCATAAGCCTTCCCTAAGCTCCTTCATTATATCTCCCCCTCCAACAGAAACATCCACATCCCCAGCTGGATTGAACTACACACACACACACACACACACACACACACGGTGGTGTAGTGGTAAATTTGGAAATGCAGGAGCTCATCGTGACAGTTTCCAAGGGCAGTCCAAAAAATTCAGGCAGCTGTGTCGATCCATATCAACACACCAGTTCTAGGAGTTTTCATCTCCACCAGGAGCATGTCTTTGGTAAAGCCAATAGGTCTTAATTGCCCATTCCAGACCAAGTCATCCCAAACACTTTGCATTCCAACATGGAACAATATATTGTTGCTTGGAAAATTCATTCCTCCCACAGCTACAGCGGGGATTGCAGCTAAGCTCGGAGGGAACAGGGAATTCTGAGGTGGGTGGCAGATGACATCAGAGTCCCTGCTAATGAAAAAGTGCTGGGGCTGCGTCCCTGCGAGCCCTGCCTCCACTACACCACTGATTACAACTCCCACAGTCTATGACCATTGGCCATGCTGCCTGGGGCCAATGGAAGACCAAACCCTCTGGAGGGCACCAGGTTGCCTCCCTCGATGTCAGGAAGAGGCAAGATCACCTCTCTTGCTGAATATGTCTAGATCCTGGGGTTGCTTTTAATGCAAGGGGATACAGCTGTTGACAAAGTCTCAAGGCTGAAACAGACATGATGGGGGAGATCCATGATCAGTAATCCTGATATATTTTTATCCTTAAAATTAAGGATAATTTTAATTTAACATGATGGGGGTAAGGGGATGGTGCCAATGGTGCCAATTATGATTGCAGCAGCAGTGCTGGAAGAGCGGTGCTTAACCCTTACCCTCTATGCCATTTTTCCTAATCTAGATTGTCCCCCAGAAGCTGTTAATAGACTCACTAGAGGAAAATCATGCCTACATTTCCCTGCACCCCATTGAGTGATTGATTGATTAATTGATTGACTGCATTTCTATACAGCCCAATACAAAATCTTAAAACATCAGTATAAAGTATACAGTATAAATCAGGCCCCCCTTCATGGATCACTGCCTTGTTGTGGCGAAGGGGCTTGCGTAACTCAATGAAGCCATAAGCTATGCCGTGCAGGGCCACCCAAGACGGACAGGTCATGGCAGAGAGTTCTGACAAAATGTGGTCCACTGGAGAAGGAAATGGCAACCCACTCCAGTATTCTTGCCAAGAAAACCCCATGGAATGTATCACAAGGCTAAAAGAGATGATGCCGGAAGATGAGCCCCTCAGGTCGGAAGGTGTCCAATATACTACTGGGGAAGAGCAGAGGGTATTTCCAAGTAGCGCCAGAAAGAGTGAAGCGGCTGGGCCAAACCCGAAAGGACACTCAGCTGTGGATGTGTCTGGTGGTGAAAAGAAAATCCGATGCTGTAAAGAACAATATTGTTTAGGAACCTGGAATGTCAGATCAATGAATCAAGGTAAGCTGGAGGTGGTCAAACATGAGATGGCAAGATTGAACATCAACATCTTGGGAATCAGCGAACTAAAGTGGACAAGCATGGGCGAATTTAATTCAGGTGACCATCATATCTACTACTGTGGGCAAGAATCCCTTAGAAGAAATGGAGTAGCACTCATAGTCAACAAAAGGGTGGGAAAAGCAGTACTGGGGTACAATCTTAAAAATGATAGAATGATCTCAGTACGAATCCAAGGCAAACCATTCAACATCACAGTAATTCTGGTCTATGCCCCAACCACTGAGGCCGAAGAAGCTGAGGTTGATCGGTTCTATGAAGACCTACAACACCTTCTAGAACTAACACCAAAAAAAGATGTCCTCTTCATCATAGGGGATTGGAATGCTAAAGTAGGAAGTCAAGAAATCACTGGGATAACAGGCAGGCATGGCCTTGGTGTACAAAATGAAGCAGGACAAAAGCTAATAGAGTTTTGCCAAGAGAACACGCTGACCATAGCAAACACCCTTTTCCAACAGCACAAGAGGCGACTCTACACATGGACATCACCAGATGGTCAATATCGAAATCAGATTGATTATGTCCTTTGCAGCCAAAGATGGAGAAGCTCCATACAGTCAGTAAAAACAAGACCTGGAGCTGACTGTGGCTCAGATCATGAGCTGCTTCTTGCAAAATTTTGGCTTAAATTGAAGAACGTAGGGAAAACCACTAAACCATTCAGGTATGACCTAAATCATATCCCTGATGAATATACAGTGGAGGTGAGGAATAGATTTCAGGGATTAGACCTGATAGACAGAGTGCCTGAGGAACTATGGACGGAGGTCCGTAACATTGTTCAGGAGGCAGCAACTCAATCCATCCCAAAGAAAAAGAAATGCAAGAAAGCCAAGTGGCTGTCTGATGAGGCTTTACAAGTAGCTGAGGAAAGAAGGGAAGCGAAAAGCAAGGGAGAAAGGGGAAGATATATCCAACTGAATGCAGAGTTCCAGAGAATAGCAAGGAGAGACAAGAAGGCCTTCTTAAATGAACAATGCAAAGAAATCGAGGAAAACAACAGAATGGGAAAGACTAGAGATCTCTTCAAGAAAATCGGAGATCTCAAGGGAACGTTTTGTGCAAAGACGGGCATGATAAAGGACAAAGAAGGCAGGGACCTAACAGATGCAGATGAGATTAAGAAGAGGTGGCAAGAATACACAGAAGAACTGTACAGGAAAGATCTTAATGTCCCTGATAGCCATGATAGTGCGGTCACTGAACTTGAGCCGGACATCCTCGAGAGTGAAGTCAAGTGGGCCTTAGGAAGCATTACTAACAACAAAACTAGCGGAGATGACAGTATTCCAGCTGAGCTATTTAAAATCCTAAAAGATGATGCTGTTAAAGTGCTGCATTCAATATGCCAACAAATTTGGAACACTCAACAATGGCCGCAAGACTGGAAAAGGTCAGTTTACATTCCAATTCCAAAGAAGGGCAACGCCAAAGAGTGTTCAAACTACCGCACAATTGCGCTCATTTCACATGCCAGCAAGGTGATGCTCAAAATCCTACAAGCTAGGCTTCAGCAGTATGCAAACCGAGAACTACCGGAAGTACAAGCTGGGTTTCGAAGAGGCAGAGGAACTAGAGATCAAATCGCCAACATTCGCTGCATCATGGAGAAAGCAAGAGAATTCCAGAAAAACGTCTATTTCTGCTTCATTGACTATGCTAAAGCCTTTGATTGTGTGGATCACAACAAACTGTGGCAAATTCTGAAAGTGATGGGAGTACCCGACCACCTTAGCTGTCTCCTGAGAAACCTGTACGAGGGTCAAGAAGCAACAGTAAGAACCAGACATGGAACAACCGAGTGGTTCAAAATTGGGAAAGGAGTACGACAAGGCTGCATATTGTCACCCTGCTTATTTAACTTATATGCAGAGTACATCATGAGAAACACCGGGTTGGATGAATCAGAGGTCGGAATTAAGATTGCTGGGAGAATTATCAACAACCTCCGATATGCAGACGATACCACCCTAATGGCAGAAAGCGAAGAGGATCTCAAGAGCCTCTTGTTGAGGGTGAAAGAGGAGAGTGCAAAAGCTGGTTTGAAACTCAACATTAAAAAAACGAAGATCATGGCATCTGGCCCTATCACTTCCTGGCATATAGAAGGGGAAGAAATGGAAGCAGTGACAGATTTCACTTTCTTGGGCTCCAAGATCACCGCAGACGGTGACTTTAGCCATGAAATTAAAAGACGCTTGCTCCTTGGGAGGAAAGCTATGGCAAAGCTAGACAGCATGGTAAGAAGCAGAGACATCACCTTGCCGACAAAGGTCCGTCTAATCAAAGCTATGGTTTTCCCAGTAGTAATGTATGGCTGTGAGAGCTGGACTATAAGGAAGGCTGAGCGCCGAAGAATTGATGCTTTCGAACTGTGGTACTGGAGAAGACTCTTACGAGTCCCCTGGACTGCAAGGAGGTCCAATCAGTCCATCCTAAAGGAAATCAACCCTGAGTGCTCATTGGAAGGACAGATACTGAAGCTGAAGCTCAAATATTTTGGCCACCTAATGCGAAGAGAAAACTCTCTGGAAAAGACCCTGATGCTGAGAAAGACTGAAGGCAAAAGGAGAAGGGGACGGTACAGGATGAGATGGCTAGATAGCATCACCGATGCAATGAATATGAACTTGAGCATGCTCCGGGAGAGAACGCAGGACAGGAAGGCCTGGCGTGCTATGGTCCATGGGGTCACGAAGAGTCGGACACGACTGAACGACTGAACAACAATAAATTAGGCTAAAACCTATTAGTAATGCAGAGATTTAAAATACAGCAATGGTGCAATTCTATGCATGTTTAGACAGAAAAAAAGTCCTGCAACTCCCAGCATTCCCCAGCCAGCACAGCTCTCTGGGGAATGCTGGGAGATGTAGGACCTTTTTCTGTCTAAACATGCATAGGATTTTGCCCCAATAAATTTAAAATAGCAGAGCTAAAAGACTCAAAGACCCCATGAGCTAATGGCAGCTTCTGTGGTGGTGGCATCTTGCCATTTAGATCAGGAAACTAAGACAAGGAACACATCCATCCCTGTAGTGTTGCTGTCATCAAAAATGGGATCGCCCTCATTTTTTAATAGTAAAAAACTGGGAGATTAATCATAGATCTCCCACATTGCATCTTTTCTTCGATCTCACCCTTCTGCTGTAGAGTTCTGTAGGCAGCATCCATATGGCTCATTGATGATGCCACATCTCTCGATGGACTTTTCTGTTAACGGCAAATCATTAATATGTTTTAACTCGCCACTCAATAATCATGCGTTGCAGTTGCCTCTCTCTATTTGCAAGCGGTCCTGCAATGGACTCAACAGGCCTGTATGGATAGTGAGGACGATGTTGATAATTATGCAACCACAGGAGAATCAGACACAACATTGTAAATACATTATAAATTATTTATCTACTTATTTATTTTAAAATATTTCAGTTCCCCCTGTCATGTACAACAGATCCAGGTGGTTTGTTGTTGTTCAGTCGTTCAGTCGTGTCCGACTCTTCGTGACCCCATGGACCATAGCACGCCAGGCCTTCCTGTCCTGCGCTCTCTCCCGGAGCATGCTCAAGTTCATATTCATTGCATCCGTGATGCTATCTAGCCATCTCATCCTCTGCCGTCCCCTTCTCCTTTTGCCTTCAGTCTTTCCCAGCATCAGGGTCTTTTCCAGGGAGTTTTCTCTTCGCATTAGGTGGCCAAAATATTGGATCTTCAGCTTCATTATCTGTCCTTCCAATGAGCACTCAGGGTTGATTTCCTTTAGGATGGACTGATTTGACCTCCTTGCAGTCCAGGGGACGCGTAAGAGTATTCTCCAGCACCACAGTTCGAAAGCATCAATTCTTCGGCGCTCAGCCTTCCTTATAGTCCAGCTCTCACAGCCATACATTACTACTGGGAAAACCATAGCTTTGATTAGACGGACCTTTGTCGGCAAGGTGATGTCTCTGCTTCTTACTATGCTGTCTAGGTTTGCCATAGCTTTCCTCCCCAGGAGCAAGCGTCTTTGAATTTCATGGCTACAGTCACCGTCTGCGGTGATCTTGGAGCCCAAGAAAGTAAAATCTGTCACTGCTTCCATTTCTTCCCCTTCTATATGCCAGGAAGTGATAGGGCCAGATGCCATGATCTTAGTTTTTTTAATGTTGAGTTTCAAACCAGCTTTTGCACTCTCCTCTTTCACCCTCAACAAGAGGCTCTTGAGATCGTCTTCGCTTTCTGCCATTAGGGTGGTATCGTCTGCATATCGGAGGTTGTTGATAATTCTCCCGGCAATCTTAATTCCGACCTGTGATTCATCCAACCCGGCATTTCTCATGATGTACTCTGCATATAAGTTAAATAAGCAGGGTGACAATATGCAGCCTTGTCGTACTCCTTTCCCAATTTTGAACCAATCGGTTGTTCCATGTCTGGTTCTTACTGTTGCTTCTTGACCCTCGTACAGGTTTCTCAGGAGACGGGTAAGGTGGTCTGGTACTCCCATCACTTTCAGAATTTGCCACAGTTTGTTGTGATCCACACAATCAAAGGCTTTAGCGTAGTCAATGAAGCAGAAATAGACGTTTTTCTGGAATTCTCTTGCTTTCTCCATGATGCAGCGAATGTTGGCGATTTGATCTCTAGTTCCTCTGCCTCTTCGAAACCCAGCTTGTACTTCCGGTAGTTCTCGGTTCGCATACTGCTGAAGCCTAGCTTGTAGGATTTTGAGCATCACCTTGCTGGCATGTGAAATGAGCGCAATTGTGCGGTAGTTTGAACACTCTTTGGCGTTGCCCTTCTTTGGAATTGGAATGTAAACTGACCTTTTCCAGTCTTGTGGCCACTGTTGAGTGTTCCAGATTTGTTGGCATATTGAATGCAGCACTTTAACAGCATCATCTTTTAGGATTTTAAATAGCTCGGCTGGAATACTGTCATCTCCGCTAGCTTTGTTGTTACTAATGCTTCCTAAGGCCCACTTGACTTCACTCTCTAGGATGTCCGGCTCAAGTTCAGTGACCGCACTATCATGGCTATCAAGGACATTCAGATCTTTCCTGTATAGTTCTTCTGTGTATTCTTGCCACCTCTTCTTAATCTCATCTGCTTCTGTTAGGTCCCTGCCTTCTTTGTCCTTTATCATGCCCGTCTTTGCACAAAACGTTCCCTTGAGATCTCCAATTTTCTTGAAGAGATGTGTAGTCTTTCCCATTCTGTTGTTTTCCTCGATTTCTTTGCATTGTTCATTTAAGAAGGCCTTCTTGTCTCTCCTTGCTATTCTCTGGAACTCTGCATTCAGTTGGGTATATCTTCCCCTTTCTCCCTTGCTTTTCGCTTCCCTTCTTTCGTGAGCTACTTGTAAAGCCTCATCAGACAGCCACTTGGCTTTCTTGCATTTCTTTTTCTTTGGGACGGATTTTGTTGCTGCCTCCTGAACAATGTTACGGACCTCCGTCCATAGTTCCTCAGGCACTCTGTCTATCAGGTCTAATCCCTGAAATCTATTCCTCACCTCCACTGTATATTCAGAAGGGATATGACTGAGGTCATACCTGAACGGTTTAGTGGTTTTCCCGACGTTCTTCAATTTAAGCCAAAATTTTGCAAGAAGCAGCTCATGATCTGAGCCACAGTCAGCTCCAGGTCTTGTTTTTACTGACTGTATGGAGCTTCTCCATCTTTGGCTGCAAAGGACATAATCAATCTGATTTCGATATTGACCATCTGGTGACGTCCATGTGTAGAGTCGCCTCTTGTGCTGTTGGAAAAGAGTGTTTGCTATGATCAGCATGTTCTCTTGGCAAAACTCTATTAGCTTTTGTCCTGCTTCATTTTGTACACCAAGGCCATGCCTGCCTGTTATCCCGGTGATTTCTTGACTTCCTACTTTAGCATTCCAATCCCCTATGATGAAGAGGACATCTTTTTTTGGTGTTAGTTCTAGAAGGTGTTGTAGGTCTTCATAGAACCGATCAACCTCAGCTTCTTTGGCCTCAGTGGTTGGGGCATAGACTTGAATTACTGTGATGTTGAATGGTTTGCCTTGGATTCGTACTGAGATCATTCTATCATTTTTAAGATTGTACCCCAGTACTGCTTTTCCCACCCTTTTGTTGACTATGAGTGCTACTCCATTTCTTCTAAGGGATTCTTGCCCACAATAGTAGATATGATGGTCACCTGAATTAAATTCGCCCATGCCTGTCCATTTGAGTTCGCTGATTCCCAAGATGTCGATGTTCAATCTTGCTATCTCATGTTTGACCACCTCCAGCTTACCTTGATTCATTGATCTGACATTCCAGGTTCCTAAACAATATTGTTCTTTACAGCATCGGATTTTCTTTTCACCGCCAGACACATCCACAGCTGAGTGTCCTTTCGGGTTTGGCCCAGCCGCTTCACTCTTTCTGGCGCTACTTGGAAATACCCTCTGCTCTTCCCCAGTAGCATATTGGACACCTTCCGACCTGAGGGGCTCATCTTCCGGCGTCATATCTTTTAGCCTTGTGATACGTTCCATGGGGTTTTCTTGGCAAGAATACTGGAGTGGGTTGCCATTTCCTTCTCCAGTGGACCACATTTTGTCAGAACTCTCTGCCATGACCTGTCCGTCTTGGGTGGCCCTGCACGGCATAGCTTATGGCTTCACTGAGTTACGCAAGCCCCTTCGCCACAACAAGGCAGTGATCCATGAAGGGGCCAGGTGGTTTACAATGTTAAAATTACAACACAAATACAAATTATAACTAAGGGCACAATCCTATGCATGTTTAGATGAAAATGTCCTACAGCTCCCAGCATTCCCCAGCCAGCCATGGCTGGCTGGGGAATGCTGGGAGCTGTAGGACTTTTTTTCTGTCTAAACATGCATAGGATTGCACCCTAAAATTATGAATTATACAATAAAACCAGTGTCCACAAATTAAAGATGGGGTTTTGGGATCAATGAACATTGAAGTGAATAACAGACGTTTTCAACATGCGCCTAAACTATAATAAGGTCAACACATGCTTTATTTCTGGAGGGAGGGTATTCCAAATATATCATAAATACACTCTCGGGTTAAATCAGCTCATGATGGTTCTAATCATCTAATGCAGCAGACCAGCTTTTTCCAGGTCACATGGATTCCATGGACTTGCAGACCATTAAAAAAAACCCAACACTTTGGTGGGGTTTTGCTCAAATTCACTCTTGTGCTATTGTGCATGAGTGCAAGAGCACATTTGCGCAAGTGGGACTAAATTCTCATACATCCTTAAAAAAATCAGATTCTGTCAATAAGTGGACGACACAGTGAAAGCTGCCTGAGAATTTGCAAAACACAAAATGGATTTAACAAAAGCTGTACATCCCTAGCAGCAGCCAGAGAAGCCAGTCTGGCTGAGATAATGTAGCTCTCTTTTTCTCCATGGCTGTTTGTCAAAGTATGGCACAAAGATCTCTATTTCACTCTGTTTCTTTATACGCAGCACCATATTTGTTAAGGGCAGATGCTATGGAAACAGCATATAGAACTTCTTTTACAGTGCTACATATGCCTCATGTGATATTTTTCTGCTAGATATTAGGGGTGGGGTGGGGAACCACAGTGCATCACACCTGCTTGACTAGAACTTTTTTATTTTTAATTTTTTTTTTTACCATGCATCATATCAGCATTATTTAGAACAAACACACCAGATTCTACCTCCTCTCTCTCTCTCTCTCTCTCTCTCTCTCTCTCTCTCTCTCTCTCTGTATTTATCATACAGTTTCAATGTACAGGGTGTTTTATAAAGAACGGCTTTGACAGGTCCCTGCCCCATGGAGCTTGCAATTTAAAACAGTAGAGGAAGAGGGTGGAATGGATGCGGGGATAAAGGGGGGGGGAAATATGTGTTTACTTCAGTTACATCTACAATGGTTTCCTCATTGGCCATGCCAGCTGGGGATGATGGAAGTCTAACACATCTGGAAGTCACTAGGCTGGGGAAGGCTATATTAACATATTTGAACTAGGGAGTGATTCCGGAGGCTTCCCTGAAAAGAAGGGGGGGTAGATAAATCTGAAAGAAGTATGGGAAATGGTCACAAAAGAGGCGTTCTGGGAAGCATTTCCAAGGACAGAGAGGGGAGAGAGAGAGAGAATTTGTAAGGCGGATCAATTGTCACAGATAGTCTTTTAACACTTGCCCTGGTTTTGGCTTCTGTCCATCACTAAAAATGAGAAAAGGAACCACTGAAGGAACCATTCTTTGAACTGGGCACCCATCAGTTTATTTCTGCTTGCAATTTTGAAAGCCAACAGCCCCAAGGTGTGTAAGCATCAATTCCCAGGGAAGGAGACAGACCAGACCTAACACAGAATGGTGTTTATTTTATTAAATGGCAGTGCTGACCAAACAGATCATAGAGACAAAGTGGCAAATAACCCCCTCCTGCTCAATTACTCTCTTGACCTCTCAGGACTGGAGAGACATGCTGGGGGAGGGCGGGATTTTGAGCCCCAAGGTATGTTTCCTTGGCAACCCACGCTGAAGAAGAAGAAAAACAAAAAAGAGATTTCATAAATACAACCAAGTATTGGGCAATGAAGTGATGACCTTAGGCCCTGGGCAGCTTGCGAGGCCGGGCTGGTTATGGATGTAAAATAGTGGGGAAATCTTTGGACTTTGCCAAGTTTGAACTAGCTAGTGGGCCTCGCGCACACCAGAGGTGCAAAAATGTTTCCCTTCTCTTGCGTAATTCCCCCTCCCTCTGATACATACTCCCATCCGCTCAGAAAAATTTCTCATTTGACATTCTGTATGGATACCCTGAGTAGGAGTATTTACATCTTTATCCCAAACATCCTCAGAGGCATTCAGGATGGTGTCCGTGATCACCGGCCTAGCACCATTTTATCCTCACAACAATGCTCTTGAGGTCATTTACACTGAGAAACCATAACTGGCCCAAAGCCTTCATGTCTGAGTGGGGATCTGAACCTAGGTCCTAATAAGACACTCTAACCTAGGGGTGCAGAATCTCGAGCCCTGGGGCTAAATCCAGCTCTCCTCATGTCCTAATCCAGTCCTCTGGGATTCCCCAGAGGGTCACACCCTTTCCTCTAACCACACTCCTGACTGCTGATAGTTGGGTGTCTTCCCGGGATTTGTGCTGTTGTTTCCCCCTGTTCTAAAAACTTGAAATGCCTTTCCTAAGGCTTAATTACCGGCAGTAAGAGCTTGGTCAGGGAGGAGTCCAAGCGCCCTGAGATGTCTGACAGCTCTGATTCTGAATCAGAGTTGGAACAACTAGATCAGGGGCTGGGGGAGGGACCCTCCCTAGTGTGCCAAGATGCTGAGAGAGATTCCGCAGAAGATCCTAACAAACAGATGGCCCAGGCTGAGTCCCTGCCCCCTCCCTCCACCGTCGGAACTCAACTTTCCGAGGAGGAGGAGGAAGGGAGGCGTGACTTGAGAGATGCTAGGGCACAACGCAAAGCCAAGCAGGAAAAGTTAGGGGCAGGGCTCAGACACTCTGCCACGATAGCCACTCTTGAAAGTCAACGTAGGAGGGAGCCACCCTAAGGGAGGGGCCTCACTGCGAAACAAGTCTGGCCGTGAGGTTCACACCCAAACTGTCGGCAACTTCACTACCCTCCAATTCATCTCCTCTAATTAGGGATCGCAGATTAGTTCTTTAGGGGCCTGAGGCAAGTCTGAGAGTTTCCTGAAATCTGCATTTGTAAAGAGGCTAGTCTCTAGCAAAATAAATTTGTAATAACCTGAAGCTTTGTCTCCTTGTGGTGTTGATTGCGAAGGGGAAGGACGATCCATTTCTGACAAGCTTTAAACTAAATTACACTGGTATTGTGGCCCCACCCCTTTTGCCTTTGCCCTGCCCTTTTGCCTTTGCCCTACCCCTTTTGCCTTCAGCCTCACCCACCACTGGAATGCAGCCCCTGAGAGCCTCTCTGAAATAGAATGTGGCTGTCAGGCTGAAAGAGGTTCAACTCTGCTGCTCTAAGCTTTACACCACACCGACTGTCTCCAGTCTCTACAGGGGTAGTTATAGCAAACTGACATTTGCATAAGGCTTAGAGATACTTGCGGCACTTCGCTGGCCTCCTCAGATGTGTCGCTTTGAGACTTTGCTCCATGCAGGTAGCCAGTTTGGGATTTTGAAAACATCTGGTCGCTGAGCCAAGCCAGGGGTGGGTTTTGAGTGACCATAGGGCTGATCCTGGTTAGGTTTTGGTGGGGTGCTAGATTAGAGCAAAGGTCCATTCAGTCCAGTCTTCCCCCACCTGGTGCCTTCCAGATGTGTTGGACTGCAGCTCCCATCATTCCCAGCTGGAGTTGCAGTCCAACTGGAGGGCACCAGGTTGGGGAAGGCTGATCTAGTCCAATATCCTGTTTCCCACAGCGATCAGCCAGATGCTTCTTTGGAACTCCCAAGCTGGCCTTGAAGACAATCGCCCTCCCTCACTACCTCCCACCCCCTAAACCAGCAACTTAGCCCCCTAGTACCTAATGCACAAAAAGGGTGATAATGACTTTTCTGTGCTAAGTGATTCAGAGTGGCGCCTTATGCTGAAATGAAGGCATTATATCTATCTCAGCTGGGACGCCATTTTGAACATTTTGTCCCGGAATGTGGCCAGAAAACTCCGGTGAAAGTCAGTCCAATTATATGTTTATTTTAACGCGACTTGTCTTTCCAAATAATTTGTCGAGCCACTGTTAAATCTTGGCACCTGAAGCCTAAGAGCCATTAGTACCCAGCGAGACTGCAACTGGGGACCAATTTCCTCAGCGTCTTTTGAGAAATCTTCTCACTTTTAAGATGACTGATAAATGCCCTCATGTCTCCTGGAGACGACTATTTGCTGGCTGAGGGGGCAGGTGTGCGGTGCTTATTTTGGGAGTGGAGCATTTAAAGAAAGAGAATAAAAAGTGTTGGGCTGGGCTGGGGAGAAGCAGAGAGGGTCCCAAAGTGTAGAGTCCACCTTGCTTGCATTGGCCATAATCAGTAATTACTTGACTGTTTCCCCAAAACACTTCAAGCATGGAGAGATAGAGAGAGAGGGAGAGAGACAGAGGTACAATATTCCCAGACAAAAAAATATTAATGGCACAATCCTATGCATACTTAGACAGAGAAACGGCCTACAATTCCCAACATGCCCCAGCCAGTCATGCTGGGAGTTGTAAGCCTTTAATCTGTGTAAACATGCACAGGATTGCACCTTAAGGGAATTTCAGAGCAGAGTAAATTAACAAGACAGGAATAAAGGATCAAACAGTTTTGATAGTGGGGTATGAGCAGCAAGGGGTAAACACTCATAGCAACCCCTTACCCACTTGCCAGTTCTTGCCACGGCTTCCTGCTCTTGATGCTACATGGCGGTGTGGGTGAGAGAACGCCAGGAACTGCATGGCCCGAGTTGAGCTGCTGTGGATTAAGTGTATGCTCAGATACCAGAGCTTCTTCAGATGCAATAGGGAAAGGGCGTGTACAACATCGCCCCCTCTGATTGGCAGGGTGTATGGAGCCTCTGCATTGGACAAGCCTGGTATAAATACTAGAAGCCTAGGAAGCTGCCTTATTCAGAGCCAGGCCATTTGTTAGCACCAAGTGTTTTAAACTCCAGCCCCCTGGGCCAAATCTGGCCTACCTGGGGTCCCCAATCTGGCCCTCGTGGGTTCCCCAGATTGCCACACCCTTTCCCCCAACTGAATCATAGAATCACAGAATCATAGAATAGTAGGGCTGGAAGGGGCCTACAAGGCCATCGAGTCCAACCCCCTGCTCAATGCAGGAATCCAAGTCAGAGCATCCCTGACAGATGGCTGTCCAGCCTCGTCTTGAACGACTCCAGTGTGGGAGAGCCCACCACCTCCCTGGGGAATTGGTTCCATTGTCGTATTGCTCTCACAGTCAGCAAGTTTTTCCTGATGTTCAGCCGGAATCTGGCTTCCTGTAACTTGAGCCCATGATTCCGTGTCCTGCACTCCGGGATGATTGAGAAGAGATCCTGGCCTTCCTCTCTGTGACAACCTTTCAAGTACTGCTTAATGTTTGGTTGTTTCCCAACTTTTGCAGGTGTGTGGGTTTTTTTTTAACCTTTCACATTCTAAAAGCAAATGCCTTTCCTAACTAAGGCTTAATTACTGGCAATAACAGCTTGAAGTGAAAAGATGCTAGTATTTTTTGTACTTCTGTTATCCCCCCCCGACCCCTTTTGCCTTTGGCCCCACCCCACCATTGGAATTCAGAGACGCTCTGGCCCCCGAGAGTGTCTCTGAAATTGAATTTGGCTGTCCGGCTGGAAGAGGTTCAACACCCCCGGTTGACACTGACTGGCAGCAACTCCCCAGGGTTTCAGTCTTTCTGAGCCCTACTTGGAGAAACTCTGGGATGGAACCTGGGACCTTTTGCAGGCTCATCCACTGAGCTCCAGCCCTTCCCCTTTGCCCGGCTGCTCCAGCAATGGACCTCTGGGACTCTGGGATGAAGAACACATGTTCTAGCTGCCCACAGCCTTAGACTGATCCTAACAGATTGTTGAAATGGACTGATAAGAATACATTCCCCCAGGAGGTGCAGCAGTTGGGTTGTGCTTCAGTATCCACTTCCTGATTCCATTTGACATTGTGAGTAGCCACAGTGTAGCCTGGTTTTTACAGGCCCAAACAGAATTTGAACCTCGCAGCTGGTTGACTGGAGAACTGGGGGATTTGAATTGAGGGAGTGGGGATGTGGAGAGAAACCCCACCAAGATGCTTTTGATGTTAGTGAACATGTGTGAGCTGTTATGGTTTATGCATGTGCACTAAGACATGGATTTGGTGGCTAATTATGTACCACAGTGCACATGTGAGCACTGATGGCAGTCACAATTAGGGGTATACAAAACCACATTTACCTGGCTCCTCTGGGGTCTGCAGGTGGGGGAAGGCGATCCGTTCCTCCCCCCGGAATCCTCAATGGGGTGGAGGCGATCCGGTCCTCCCCCCTGGAATCCTGCCTGGCCGGCTCCACTCCGCAGCCAGTCTGCGGAGCTGCCAGCCAGGCCAACCTGCAGCAGGTTGCAGGTTGGCCTGCCGGGCTGCTGCGGACGCAAATGGTGTCCTATGTAGGGGACACCATTTGCACCCCTATGCTAGCACATGATAGGCTACGTAAATATTTACGTAACCTATCACGGCTAAAGTGGGAATGCAAATGGCATAGGGGACGCCATTTGCATCCCTGCTTTAGCCGTGATAGACTATGTAAATATATACGTAGCCTATCACAGGCTAGCGTAGGGACACAAATGGCGGCCGCTACGACGGCTGCCATTTGCGGCTGCAGCAGGCTGGAGCCACCAGCGGCACCACTTCAATCACCACCGGAGCCGCCGCCGCATCCACCACCAGGTAGGTCTGTTCTGGGGGGATTCCGCGGGGGGGGGGGAGGCCGTTCCGCCACGGACTCCAGGGGGCCGGATTCTAAAGAATCCAGCCTCACTGGAGTCCGTGGCAGAATTCTCCGCCATCTCTAGTCACAATGAGGCAGAAACAAAACAGGACCATGGATAGCCCCAAGTGTGTCCTGCTGGCTGGAACTCTCTCCTTAAGCAACAATAGGACAATGTTGTCTCAGCAGGGAGCCAAAGCCAACTGAAGCCTTATGTAGCCTGGCCAGACTGGTAGTGTGTGGTCAGCTCTGCCCCTCCTGGAGAAACTGACTGGACTTTTAAAGGACCCTCACCTGATTTTGTAACTTGAGACTTCTACAAGGCTTGGGAGATGAAGGTTCTGCTGAGGACTCATCCTTTGAGCCAGAGGATGATGGCATGGTGGTGTGCCCTGGGCTGGAAGGGTCCTAAATAAGGCACTGACTGTCACCCTGAGGACGCATCCTGTGCTTTGTCCTTACCAGAATCCTGTGCTGCACACTGGAAGGTGCAAGGACTGGGGCCCATGACAGTCCACTGAAGGACCCATTGAGCTTAGTGTCCACAACCCAACTGCCACATTGCCTCACTGTGATGTGCAGCTGCCCCATAGGTCTGAGAGGGTAGGCCACTCGGGTGCATGGCCCCATGAATGTGGCTACATAAACAGAGTGGAGACTCCTTCCTATGGCCCATGCCACAAGCAGACTAGGCTATGTTTTCCTCTGGTCCCATTGGTGGACTGACCACCAAGAGCTATGAAGAACCTCCAGGTCTGCCACATGCTGGTACCTTCGGTGGTAAGCCACTAGAGACTGGAGGAAGAATGCGGCAGTATCGCCATTGCCGGCACTAGCAAGTTCCCGTCCTCAGGTAGCTTGTTGGTTTCTCTTGACGGGGCCTTGATAGACATGCATCCAGGTCAGGCCCAGGTCCTTAACAGAACCATAGTCCACCTGGCTTTGTCCTGCATATAGCCTGTGTGTCCCCAGCTTCCCAGCGATGAGCATAGAAAGCTGCATTATACCAGATCAGGCCCTTTGTCCACCTGGCCAGTATCGCCTGCTCTGACTGGCAGCAGCTTATCAGGGCCTCAGAGGTACTTCACATCATCTGCAACCTGGTCCTTCTTAACTGGAGTTGCCAAGGATTGAACCTGAGATCTTCTGCATGCAAAGCAGTTGCTTTACAACTGAGCTGTGGTTCCCACCACCAGTTTCTTGGATGGATTACCTGGGTCCTCACTGTGCCTCTCTCTAGTTCTCCATGATACTGGTTGCCACATTTGGGCTGTCTCCCTGGCCACCAGCTTGATTCTGGTTCTCTTGTTGCCCAGTTTGACTTGGCCCAGCTTATTTGGTTTCAGAACCTCACATATGCTGACTTCAGCCTTCATCTTAGTACTCTAGGCTAAGGCAGCTTTCCCTAACCTGGTACCCTCTGGATGTGCTGGACTACAACTTCCACCATCCCAGTCCAGCTGGCTGGGGGTGATGGGAGTTGTAGTCCAGCACATCTGGAGGGCATCAGGTTGGGCTTAAGGGCAAGAAAGAAGGAAGGATCAATGCTTAGAGCTCCCTGCCTCTTGGGAAGCTAACTAGTTTGGGCTGGTTTTGCAGAAGGGTTTGCTTAGTTGATTCTGTTGAGCTGGTTTGAACACTTAACTTTTTCAAGTCATTCTGTGGAATTGTAATCTAATAGCTGTCATGCCATCTTAGCAAACAGCCCTTATCGTATGGACCTTGGATGGATATGTTTTTGTAAAACCAGAAGGCTGCTCTTCCCCACCACTCCAATCCACCTCCATTGTTGCTTAATGGAGCTGCAGCATTTAAGACTCAGAACTTTAACAGCTTTATTACTTTTGCACTACTGACCATAGAAGGCCTCAAGGATCACCGCAAAGCATGATCAGGGCTGGGTGTATTCTGCACATCAGTGACATTGCTGTGCAAATATGGAGTCTGGCAGAGAATTTGGGGTCTGGTGCCAGATCCGCCTATAGATATTTCTCCAATAATGTTCCAGATGTCTCTGAGGATGCACATCTGTCTCTCTCTTCCTCCCCACCTCCCAAATTGTTTTGCTGGCATCTGCAGGAGAGGTAATGTCAGAGAGACGAGAGGGAGGGGAAGGTGATAGATTCTGTTTGGGGGCCCTGTGATCTTTTGCCTGAGAAAGAAAACCCCCATCCCTAAATGTCCCAGACAATTAATCTTGGAACCGCGGTACAGAAAAGGCTCTCTCAATACACTGTTCAGGGCTGTGAGGACAGCAGCTGTCAGTCCTCTCCCCTGATTGCTTGTCTACAAATTCTGAGCTCTGAATGACAAGCCACAGGCCTTCCAAGTATTGCCTGATCACAGAACATCTAGTGCCTTGACTGACAATTGCTTGATAGTGCAGACTCTGGGGAGGTCACATCCTTCGGGGTTGTTGTTGTTGTTATTATTATTATTAAATTTATTAATCGCCCATCTGGCTGGTCACCCAGCCACTCTGGGCGATGTACAACATACAATAAAACAGTTTAAAACAATAAAATTCTACAATAAAAACGTTTTCTAAAATACCCTAACCCACCCCAAATGCCTGCCTGAACAACCACGTTTTTAATGCACGACGGAAGCTCATTAAAGAGGGGGCATGGCGGAGTTCCCTAGGGAGGGAGTTCCACAGAGTGGGGGCCACCACAGAAATGGCCCTCTCCCTCGCCCCCCGCCCCAGTCTCGCTGTCCTGGCTGATGGGACAGAGAGAAGGCCATCCGAGGCTGATCTTGTTAAGTGGCCTCTCTGGTGCTGCTGGAGGTGCTCCTTAAGACAGGCTGGGCCGGAACCATATAGGGTTTTAAAGGTCAAAACCAGCACCTTGAATTTGGCCCAGAAAACAACTGGTAGCCAGTGCAATTTGACACCCCCGCTGCGCGTACATATTATGCAGAGACTCACCCATTCTAGACCGTATTTAAATGCACATTCTTACAGTTCTCCACCCCCATGCTCACACATACTGCTGCAGGCTCTGCTTGGTTAATCTCCCATAGCCTGATCTGCACCACTACGATATGTTGTCAACAACAACTCAGACTAGACTTCAGCAGCTGTAGCATGGACCGTGGCAGGCTGCGCACTACACAGCACCTTAGTGTGCATGCATGTGTGTAGTTACATGCACGTACACTAGAATCAAAATATATCCCTCCCCACCAGGTTTAACTCCCCGAGACTGAGGAACAGCAACCCCAGCTTCTCTCACTAACGATAATTTTTAAAGGGATCTGCAAAATAAATCTGAGAAATAAATAACTGAATGGAAGGCACAGGGATTAGTCAGAGAGCTGCCTCGGGCCTGTCCCTGGTACACAGGAACATCGGAAGCTGCCTTATACTGAGTCAGACCCTGGGTCCGTCTAGCCCAGTATTGTCAGCACTGACTGGCAGCAACAGCTCTCCAGGGTTTCAGGTAGGAGTTTTTCCAGCCCTACCTGGAGATGCCGGGGATCGAACCTGGGACTGTCTTCATGCAAAGCATGTGTTCTACCACTGACCTACAGCCCTTCTCACCTAGAGTGCAGCATATACAGCCTGATGCTTTTTTTCTGTGAAACCCCGTAGCCCTCTGTGTGCCAGCATACAAATCTATGCCAGCCAGCATGTGTGCCCATTCTTGGCAAGGTCAGATCCTGGCATCAGCAGGGGGGTCAGGAATCTGTGATGGAGGGTGGCAGGACAAGCTGTTCTGAAATCCACAGGCAGGTGAAGGATTAAAAGGAGAGCAGCAGTTGGTGAACAACAGGACAAGGTGAGTGACGGCAAAGCAAAGCAGGACAGATAAGGAAGGAGCATGTTGCAACCATCATTCAGTGGTATACTGCCTCTGAACATGGAGTCTCCTTATAGACAAGTGGCTTCCCTTGTTAACATATAACACCTGCATCACTAGACGACCTTTAAGATCTCTTCCCATTCTGTGATTCTACTATTCTAAGGGCACAATCCTATGATGTTTAGACAGAAAAAAGTGATAGGACTCCCAGCATTCCCCAGCCAGCCATACTGTGGGGGATCCTGGGAGTTGGACTTTGTTCTGTCTGGGGAATGCTGGGAGTTGTAGGTAGCTGGCTGGGAATGCTGGGAGTTGTAGGACTGTTTTCTGTTTAAAGACACACAGGATTGCACCCTAACTCCCATTCTCTGTACACTATGTAATACTTGCTAGTTTGGGTTGTGCCCAATGTGGCTGCCCCTGTCTTCCAGTGACTGTAAACAGGAAGCAAAGTCAAACTTCTTCTCATTATACCCTGAAGACATGGGGTTATCTCTCTATAACATAGACAGCTACAGGGTTTCTTTGCTTAATAGGTAAACAACTATATTGAGGTGCTGGTGCTTTATCTACATTTCTAGGCTTAACATAACAAACAAAGCCAATTAAATGCCTGATTGGATAAACTGATTGCGGTCATGTGTTACTCTAGCCAGCCAGCCAGAATCCAGGATTTCTAGAAGTCACTACGGCATGTGCTTTGATCTTCCTAATGAAAGATTAAGGGCTTAACACATTGCCACTGGCTCCGATGATGCAGAGAAAATTGATTTTGAAATGAATAATAGCCTTCCAGTTCTGCTTTCCCAGGTATAGGACTTGTTCATTCAGTAGTGTGTGCACTTCATAGGAGATTGCTGATGGTACCTGTCTGCTGGTTAATTAAATTGGATCCCTTGGAGTTGGAGAATATAGTGTTCAGAAGTGTCAAAAAGAAGAGAGAGGGAGAATGATAGTTAACCAAATCCAACAAGGAAGACAAGAGAAAAGGCAATGGGCATGATCCACTGGGAAGGTCTCCTGAACAAGCCCATTAAAATGAATGAGAGCTGCATGAAAGCACAACTGCATCAATACCTCATGCGATGGTGACCCCATCCATTTTTATCACCTTATCCCATCCAAAGGTCCACCATGTTGCTTGCAGCGACTGCAAAGCTTCCTTCATTCTCCACCAAGAAAAAGGGGGCTAGGAGAGACTGAATAAAAATGGCTCCTGTAGGGAAATAGGTGTCAATAACTGCTGAGGTTAGAATCAGGAAGCTACAGATCTGTGCTTTGCTGCCCTGTATGGAAAGTCACCAGTGCTATAAGTTGGAGCATCTCCCTTCGCAGTAAAGGGTTTCCTGGTAGCAAAGTGGCTCCACCCAGCTGGGCTCATGTCAATAGGAAGGGCAAAAAGGTCTTCTTGTTTAGGCTGGAACTTTGGTAGGGTGTCCACTTGAGCATTGCTAAAGAGAGGAAATGCACCACCGAAAAGACAAGATGCTGCTCTGCATTAGATTTGCATGTACAAACTTATGTATAGATGGAAATTCAGAAATAATCACTATCATTTAAATAGGAAGGCAATGCATTCCCTAGTGGGGAAGACTTTGAGCAGGTGAGCTGTGTTCCTGCTCAGTCTGCTGTCCAGGTGCTCACTGTTGATGGGTGGCGTGCTCTCCCTTCTTAGGGTTCTCTATCTTTAAATCGGAATTGGAAAAGCCAGC
The DNA here is from genome assembly GCF_057233095.1 of Heloderma suspectum. Classification (NCBI taxonomy): domain Eukaryota; kingdom Metazoa; phylum Chordata; class Lepidosauria; order Squamata; family Helodermatidae; genus Heloderma; species Heloderma suspectum. The sequence goes on along the minus strand of NC_139461.1, from coordinate 305,044,486 downwards.
CCTTCAATTAGAGGATGTCTTCAAAATAGAGGAAAGTAGGTCACGCAGCCACCCTAAACTTTGCCTGGGTGATGATAGTCTTTCCTGGCTTCTGAAGGATGACTCAGCCCTGACAGCGAGTCTACTGTGCTCATTAGTGCCGCGCCGAAAATGTCTCCCACATTTTTTTCGACCATTCGCATTCAATGTGATAGAAAAGAAATTGCTTTCAAAAAGAAATTCAAAGGAGGAGAAATTTTGGAGAAATTCTCATGGGCTGGGTTTCGGATTCTTGCGCTTACCTTACTGGTGAGGTGGCTGAGGAGTGTGCATGAGTGTCCCATCTATCATTGTACAATAATCTCTGTGGCAGTCTGCAGCCTCCTTGGCTTCCCGCACTTCTGTTAAAGCCATCATGAGGAAGATATGAGTCTATTCCTCCCATGGGACTTTTTCAGTTCAGAAAGTGCAAGTGGCCTGGGAGGCTGCAGAGCAATGGAAAGACGTGTGATAGAGAGAGAAAAAACACATACAGCACCCTCGGCCACCTCTCAGTGATTAGAGAAACTCAAAAATACCAACAAAAGAAATTCAAAATTCTGCCTCAGAAAAGTGGAAGCCTCAACACAGCTGATGCTGTTGCCAGCTACAGAAGTAGTGCAGTAAACCAAAAGCCCTTAGCTAAAAAGAAATAACCTTTGCTACAACCCCTCCCAATAGTGAGCCCTATCTGTGAGAAACTTTCTCCTCCCCTCGAAGAAATTCAGTGAAATTGTCCCCTCAATTTCTCTGCCCACAAATAGGCTGGAGAATTTTGAGAGGCTATCTGTGCACCCATTTGGCGCTCACCGCACTCCAACGCCAACCGCTTCACCTGCCACGTCTGCTTTGGTTTGATCTGTTTCTTCCCATGTCTGCCTTCCTCAGCCTGGTGCCCTCCAGATGTGTTGGACTGCAACTCCCATAATTCCCAGATTGCAGTCCAACACATCTGGAGGGCACCAGGTTGGGAATGGCTGCTGCAAATATTCCCCTTCTCTATAGCCTCACCCATTGCAGTGATCTTCTCCAGATGCTGCCCATTACACTTTTGTTGGGGGCAGAATTTCTCCTGAGACCTAATGCCTGCCAGTCTTGCCCCCCTCCCTGGCCATGCCACATCTCATGATTTCCTTCCAGTCACACCCCTTCACTCAAAACGTTACTGCTGTTCCTCACTTCTCCATACCTCTTGCCTGGCTGTCACATCACCTCTTTGTGAGAAAACAATCTGAAATCTGTAAAAACAAAAAACTACACATGCAGGCATATACAAGCAACATAATGTAGAATGACTGAGTGTATTGCAATGTACAGCAACTAAGGAAATGGGCACTGCATGATGATACTGCTTTGTTTAATTTCTTGTAAGCATGGGATTTTTTTTGTTCCTTTAGTGCAAACTTTGTCCTGATGCAAGCTTTGTCCTGGTAGGTGTAGGAGAATCAGTGATATTCAAACTCACAAAGATTCTCTGAAGTCAGCCTTGAAAGTTGGACCGCATCACTCCCATTTTAGTCGCGATCTGTTTTTTTCCTTTTCGTTCCAATAAGGAAAGTGCACATTTCGGTATGCAGTTTTGGAAAGCACACACCCAAATGCGCGCTTCCCCCCATAGGCTAAATTGTGGAAATGCATATTTTTTTAAAAAATGCACGTTTTTAAAGTGCAAATTTTTCTAAAGTAGGCAAACACAAACTCAGGCATGTGCAAGCTTTATTGGAAAACTGTGTTCGCATTAGCTTTCCGGTTGGCAAACGGGGCAAATCTGAGCTACAATGAATCAAAATGAAATTCTCATACATCCCTCTTCTGCCAAAGAGGCTGCCGAAGGGGATATGGAAAAAGGTAGACGGGGATGGCTACAATAAGGAAATAGCTCCAGTCTTTGGAATTATTGTAATAATTTGGAATATTATAATAATATTATTATTATATTATGACTTTCATAATCAATTTGCTGTTCATCTTAATCTTCTCCTCTCCTTCTCTTCCAGCTCGCTGCCTTAGAGAGGCAGGTTTTTGATTTCCTGGGATACCAGTGGGCTCCAATTCTTGCCAATTTCCTTCACATCATCATCGTTATCCTTGGCCTGTTTGGTACGATCCAGTACAGGCCACGCTACATTGTGGTGGTGAGTAGCAAAGACGTTTGTTACTGTTTCTAAAGCTGCAATCCTGTATCTGCTTATGTGGGAGAAAGCCCCACTGAATTCATTAGGCTTACTCAATAGGCCTTAGAAATGCTTACTCAGAAGTCTGTCCTGAGTCATAAGGACAAGTGAATTATAACTAATTATAAATGTAAATGCAGAGTAATTGGGACCTTCTTTGCCAGGTGCTGGTTGTTTGGGGGAATGAATTAAATAAGGAAATGTCATTGATATTCAAAATAGCGTAGTTCAGAAGACAAATTATGCATGCATATGGCAGAACTATGCATATCAAGGCAGCCCAATGTATTTTTGGTGCCCTCTGTGGAAATTCTGAATGCTGTGGCTTCCTTCCCTCCCAACAATATAATTGTAAAATAAATGACAATGTTCTGTCTTTTAATGGCATCCACAAATCTGGCACTTAAGGTCACTGACTTACTCTGAGTAATAGCAGGGTGGCTGTGATGCATACAATACAAACTTCACACATGCCATTTTCTCTGCAATGTCTCCCATTGCCAAAGAGGCAAGCAGTTTTTAACCAAAGCAGTGACTTGTTTCTTCAGCAGCAGGAACTGGTGCTGAAAAAAAAACCCCATTAGTAATCATATAGTTTACTGTATGGTCATATCAATCCTTTGAATCTTGGCCTGTAACTGTGTACGCTCCGATATGTGTATATATGACTCTCCCTCCCTCACACACACACACACACACACACACACTGTGTGTGTGTGTGTGTGTGTGTGTGTGTAATAAATCCTTGGCTGAGAGCAGGACAATCTCAAATTATGAACAAATATTCCCTTTTATCTGTCACTTCCAACAGAGTGTACATAATTTATTTTAATCAGACTGTTTCAACTTTATTACACAGCCCTTTGGATCTAAATTAAATTACCATGTTGTTAACAGTACAGGCGGCTTCTACTCTAATTGCCAGCCTAAAGTGCCATGCCCTGTGTAAATGTCTTACATTAAGTTAACCAATCATGCTTTACCATCATTGGCCTTTGCGTCCTGTGGTGTATGAAACAATGGACGTCTTGGTGGCATTGCTGCATTCCAAATAGCTGTAAGGCGAAACGATCCTGACTTGGTTGATGAGATAGGCCACAATCTACCAGGGAGTTCTCCAGTACCATTCCACCGCAGCAAATGGGAGTTTTCCCCCATCTGTGTAGCTTGCTTGCACAGCTCTCATTCATTTTGGGGGTGCTGGAAAACATCCTGCTGAATGTTCCTGGTATTGACTGTCTTTGAGGCAGCAGATGCTCCTACATTCAATGAGCGCTGGAAATCACAGAGGCTTTTCTCTCCGACTTATTATTAATATAAACTTCCCCTCTCCTCCACCCTCTCACATCCAACCCTGACTTTACTGCCTCCAGTTATAGAAGAGGGAGAGTCCTCATGGGCAGGCACTGGGGCTTAAGTAATAAACTCCAGCCAGCTGTCAACGATCTTGGCAAATGAGGGTCTCCAGTCAGTGCTTTTTTGTCAGGCTGCTGACAAGCACAGAGCATAAATCTGGAGCCAACAAAACAGGTCGGCCACATCACCCTCTGGGCCTGTAGCGGAAGGACAGGCTGTGACAGCTATCCATCAATTTGCGTGTGTGCGTATGTGGGGAAGATGATAATAGATGTCCACCCCCACTCCCCAGGAGTTAATTATAAACTGACAGGAGTCATTTGGCTTGTTTTAAAGTCCAGAGGAATTCTGGCAGTCGCTGCAGAATGCAGCTCTGATTCCACAGGTGGATTCACACACTCAGGGCCAAAACAGACATTACTTCAGCTAGGCTAGCCTATCGCGTGAAACAACAGGGATGCAAATGGCGTAGTGTACTCCATTTGCAGCCGTAAAGCTGTTAGTAACCTAAATGCAGCCATAAATGGCTGCATTTAAGTTAACTTAACAGCTTTACGGCCGCAAATGGTGTAGTGGATGCCATTTGCATCCGGAGTTAGCCCAGTGACATGGCAAGGCATTGGCAGCCAGCTGTATCGCCAGCGATGTGGACCTGGCGGCCAGCTCTGCAGTATTGCCGGGGAGCGGAGCTGGCCCAGACGGATTCCGGGGCGAGGGAAGGATTGCCTCCCCCCAAGGGCGGATTCCCACCTGGACCAGCGGGTAGGGAATCCGCCCATCCCTAGCAGCCACTGCAGAGCTTGTCGCGGAAAAAACGGATTTCTTGAGACTGCTTATAGTCCGATTATGTTCCTTAAGTCGGGCTCTCTTCGGTATAGTTGCTGTGTGCCCCAACCCCTACATTTACCTCAGGTATGCTAGCCCTGCCCAGGGATGTGCCTTTCACCATGCCTCCGGTCAAGGGGTGTTTCCTGTGGGTTTCCCATCCCTGCACAAACCAATTAATGTCTCCTCAGAAGTAACGCCCACTGTGGTCAATGAGGCTTGCCCTCTGAATGCCCACATCAGAACTTACGGAGATCCCCCTCAATTGACATGGCACAGTTTAAAGCCCCATTCCCTAAGCATGATCTCGTGGCTCTGATTCTCCTTTGTTTGGTTTATTGCCTTAGGAAGTAACTACTTCGACCCTTCATTATAGAGATCCTGCGGGTTAAAATGGGGGCTGATTTCCTGTCTTTGTGTTCACACACACACACACACACACACACATCTTTCCCAGCACAAGCATATGTGCGTCTACTTGGAAGTAACTCCCATTGTGCTCAATGAGGCTTGCTCCTGAAATGCAGGTGCATCTGGACTTTCAGGGAAAAGAAGAAGAGGGGAGATGTTCTGTGAAGTGATTTTTACTGGTCCGGAGCACTTCATTGTGGAGCCCTGCATGGACCAAAGTGCAGCAAAGCTGAGTCCTTTAAAAAAATCCAGTATTCCTCCATTAGCTTCTCCTTCCATTGTCATGGAAACACGGCCCCGGTCATCATCTTCGTTTTCATTTTTGCTCTAGATTATGTGCAGGGGCCTCATGCAGATGAGGACTCAAGTGGGGAGAGTAGTGGGGCTTTCAAGAACTGGATCGGGGGGGCACTGCACCTACTCTAGAGTAAAATGGAGAAAAAGACAGCTGCTAAATATGTATTTACAGTAATGGCTGATTTGGCCCTCAGCTGCAAGGAGCCTGAAGCATTTTTTCCTCATCCTACGGGTGAATGAACCTGGAGGAAAATGTTCTCAAGCAATTTTCACTCAAATCTGAGATTTGCATGCAAATGTAAGGAAAAGATTTAGATGGGAAATAAAAGGTGTTTTTTTTTAAAGGAAATAGTAGGTACAGTAGGCCCACCTGGGATTGGGACCCTGGGGTAGGGGGGCTTTGCTCCACTCTGCAATCACAATCCAGTTCAACACCACCACCACCCTGCCTATTTGCAATGGAAGAAAACTCCTATTCGCTCCAATAGTAGCTTTTCTTCCAATGCAAATAGCTGGTGTGGGGGGATTGGGACTGGGACTATGGGGGCGGGGGAATGGATTGAAGCCCCCTATATCGCCCCCGCTGGCTCTTTATCTTTAAAAACTCATTCTCAGAATTGCTAATTTCATGAATGGTGCCGTGTCTAATTTGGCCTCAACAGCAGCATCTATAACAGGGGTGGCAACTTGTGACGCTCCACATGTTTCGGCCCGCAACTCCCATCAGCCCTAGCCAATGTAGGCAATGGTGAGGAATGATGGGAGTTGTAGGCCAAAACATTGGGGGAGGGGCACAGCTTGTCCACCTGATCTATATAAGATTCTATATAATGTTTTGAGGGTGTTTGAAGCATTTCACATGCATTATCTCTGTCATCTCTACAACAACACTATCAAATAAGTTTGTATTCCCATAATGCAGAGTGGGGAAAAATGTTGACCCTACAGTAGCTTGCTTAAGGCCACATTGTAATATTATGATGGGGGTGGGATTTGAACTGGGTCCATCCAGGTTCATAATTCTCACCCTTAACCATTACACTACACCCGTTGAAAGCCATGAGAAGCCAACAGGTATCTGCAGACCATCACCCTTACTCTACACTGAACCCTGTCTCCACGCACATGATCCCAAGTGCCTTCTTCACAAATGTGTGGGCAATCAATGGCCAATGGCGGTGAAACCTGATTGGTTAACATGATGACACAGGAAAAGGAGGGAGGGAGGCTTCCTGCCTTAATTTCACTCCAGGTTAAAATGTGACAAGGTGCTCTGGGCTAGGACTGAACATCAGGCAGGCTACCAGAAGCCTGGAAAACTGACTCCGAAGTTGTGCAGATCCCAGAATTTCTCCAGGTAGGGCTGGGAAAGAATGAAACCCTGGGGAGTTGCTGCCAGTCAGTGTTGATCGGGGTGTTGAACCTCTTTCAGCCTGGAAGCCAAATTCAATTTCAGAGAAGCTCTTAGGGGCCGCATTCCAGTGGGTGTGGAACCTAACACAAAAAAGGGCAGGGCCCAAAAGAACAGAAATCCCCACCCCCCAAATACCAGCATATTTGAGCTTAAAGCTTTTACTGGCAGAAATTAAGACTTAGGGGAGGCATTTCCTTCTAGAATGTGAAGCGGGGGTGGAGGGAATCTTCAAAAATCAGGAAAGCACCAGATGCCGTTGGGGGGAAGGGGGTGAGGTCAGGGGAAGGGGGTTGACTTCTGGAGACTGAGACCCTGTGGGCCGGAGGCTCAACACCCCTAGCTTAATGGCACAACTGGCCAGTGGAGGCTGGTGCTTCCAATGTCAGTGGGACGGTGCATCCGCTCCAGGTTTCTGTCAAAACAAGTCAGAACTCTCACAGAGCTATCCAGGCTGCTTTGTGAAGCACCATGGATAACTATTTAGAGTTCTGACTAGTTCTGACTGAAACCTGGAGTGGATTCACCACCCCAATGACATTAGATGCCACCAGCCTCCACTGCAGCTGGCCCTATCAAAGAACTTTCATCTGTTCCCTCTGCAGTTCTGCAACTTCACCCTCTACCCTTTTTCTTTCTGTCCTTTGGCCCTCCCCCTTTCCCAGTATGCCATCTGGACAGCCATCTGGGTCACCTGGAACATCTTCATCATCTGCTTTTATTTGGAGGTTGGCGGCCTTTCGAAGGTGAGTGAGGCTGAAGTCTGAACCAGTGCTACGCCGAAAATTTCTCCCACTTTTTTCCCCCGACCATTCTCATTCCATTTGATAGAAGAGAAATTGCTTTCGAAAAGAAATTCAAAAGAGGAAAAATGTCAGAGAAATTCTCATGGGTTGGGTTTGAGGTTCTTGTACCATTTTTCTTAGGAGGTGGCTGAGGAGTGTGCATGAGTGTCCTGTCTGTTATCATACAATAATCTCTGTGGCAGCCTGTAGCCTCCTCGGCTTCCCGCACTTCTTCATGAGGAAGACGTCATGAGGCAATTCCTTTTTCAGTTTTGAAAGTGCAGGTGGCCTGGGAGGCTGCAGAGCAATGGAAAGATGTGTGACAGAGAGGGAAAACACACACACAGCACCCTCGGCCGCCTCTCAGTGATCAGGGAAGCTCAAAAATACCACCAAACGAAATTCAAAATTCTGCCTCAGAAGAATGGGAGCCTTAACACAGTTGATGCTGTTGCCAGCTACAGAAGCAGTACAATAAACCAAAAGCCCTTAGGAAAAAAGAAAGAACCTTTGCTACAATCCCTGCCGATAGTGAGTCCTCTCTGTGAGAAGCTGCTGGAGAATTTCTCCTCCCCTCGAAGACATTCGGTGAAATTGTCTCCCCAATTTCTCTGCCCACGTATTATAGCCTGGAGAAGTTTGAGAGACTATTTGTGCATAGCTGTAGTCTGAACAGCCGGCCAGAGAGAAACAAAGGGTAGTGCTGGCGGAGAGCAAGTACACTGTGCCGGGGGAGGACACAGAGGGAACCCACCAAATGACATTGCAGGACAAAATGCTGCCCGCACACTTTGAGATTAAGGATAGAGAGAAGAGGGGGGCAAAGGGGATTAAATTACTCTTCCATAAACTGAATCCAATTCAGTGCTTTAATGCCTCTCCCAAAAAGGCTATCAGTCATTGCAGGCTTCTAGCATGAATTGGGTGGATAATTAATTTCTTAGACTCTTTCATCATAAATGCATCAGTGTTATTTGGGTTCTTGTTGCTGCCAATATGGTCTCTCTCTCTTGCGCTCTCCCCCCCCCCCCCGCTTAAGCTCTCCAATACCTGATAAAATGTCAGATTTGGAGGGGAAAACCCTATTTGCCCTCAAAATGCATTGTAAAACATCCCCCACCCCCACCCCCAAATGGCTCACATTTAAGGCAAATTTGGCCTGCAATTAGTTTTGCACATTTTCATCTATGATTCCAACACTTCCATTTTGTTGCTTGATGTGTGTCAAATGCGACTTCAGAGTAGTTAGAAGTGCATTTGTTTTCAGTACTGAAATGTATCTGTTTGGAATAAAAGTGGTATGAATCTGTTGAATGTATGTCCTTGGACATGTAAACATTTCCTGAGTTAGATCTACACACACCTAAACCCAAAGGCCTCAAGAACTCTTTTGGAAGCAAGGAACATTGCTTGCAATAGCCTCTGAAGTATTACATGAATATCTGGGAACTTCTTTTATAGAGTGAAGTCAGACAGCTGCAAATTCATCTCCACAATATTGATCTTACATACAGAGGCAGATCTACATGTAAAACAAACCTGTTTCATACCACTGACATTGTCATGCTTTCCTCAAAGAATGTTGGGAATTGTAGTTTATTGAAGGTATTGGATACTTTCCAATAAAGAAGGTTACTTCCCACATGCTCCACAGTACGAACTTCAGTTCCCAGAGTTTCGTGGGAGGATACCTGCTAAAGAAAGTTAAGCCTGCAGCACTAATATGCTTTGATGGGGTCCTCATTCTTTGGGGCTTTATAAAGGAATGCCTGAACATTCCACATTTGAGAAGAAAATGACTCAGCATTTTATAAAAATAGTACAGACAATATAAAACTGTCTAAGCAATTGTAGGTTTGGCTGGGGTGTTGGAATGAGATAGTGTGGTGTAGTGGTTAAAGTGTTGGATTGGGACTTGGGAAATCTAGCTTCTAGTCCCATCCCCCTGCATCCCCCCCCCCCACAAGCCAAGAAGCTCACTAGGTGACTTTAGCCCAGTTACTGACTCTCAGCCTAACCTGCCTCGAAAGGTTATTGTGAGGATAAAATGGAGAACAGAAGGACCATGTACGCCACTTTGGGTTATTTGTAAGAAGAAAAAAGACAGGATGTAAACATAATAAATAAATGTCAAATCCGAAGCAAGGATAGGCAACCTGGTGCCCTCCAGATGTTTTGGACTACAGTTCCCACAGCCCCTGACCATTGGCCATGTTGGCTGGGGCTTATGAATGCTGTAGTCCAAAATTTCTGAAAGGTGCCAGATTGCCTATCACTAGTCAAATGGACATCATAGGCACTGGCCAGTTGGTGGCCAGGACACGCACATGGACAAATATAGTTGATATCAGGAGCTGGGGGAGGTAGAATTGCAGTTACCCCAAGCATTGATGTACACATATGAACTTGCTAAAATTCAGAAATAGCCAGATTTCAGCAGGGGATTTGGAGGCAGAATTCTGGGGAAGAGCTCTCTTGAATCCAGAAGGAGTCTGGAAAACCTTCCCCTTCTTTAGGCCTTTACTGGGTTTAGTCTGACTAGGCAGCTGGCGAACTCTCTGCCCCAAGGCTGGAGAGAAAATGCACCCACCCACCCACCCTGCCCCAGTCTTGTGCTGTGAGTTTGTATAGGGAAAATTATCATATTTTCCTGTCTTCCTCTCTGATCTCCTGGGAGCTAGATGTTTAAGGGGAACGTACATAGCACTCTTCTCCCCACCCCCACCCCCACGCAATCCCTACACTTAATTTCTGACAAAACAGCTTGGCTGATCTGTCTGTGTCAGCAGCTGGTTAATTTATAGTGACAAAACATAAGTGCAGTGAGGTAGAAAGGATCGAGTTAGTTAACTTGGCAGCTGGTGTTAATGGCTGCCCTTTTCAGTTCAGGCAGGTGATAATTCAGGTGGAGAGAAAGGCGGGGTTGCAGGTGGACTTCAGCCTGTTTTAACTGGTTTTATAAATGCCTCCTCAGGGCATGGGGGAGTAAACCTCCATAATTGCTTTATTGGGAAGAGTCATCCTCAAATTTTCTTCACAGTGGCCGGGACAGAGATTTGAGTTGTTGTTGTTTTCCCTCTCATGGGTCAGGAATTAAAGAAGTTCTGGGGCTCATGAAACCCTAACCCTCCCCACCTTGTCAAACATTGAATCTGCCTACACTGAATGCACGGAGGAAGACAGCAGGATCACTCCCCTGACCGTTGCAATTTCGGACATTCTTATGGGCAGAGGCTTAGCTGGCTGCACAGAAGGCAGTGGTGGGACCAGTGTATGTGCATGTTAGGCCTGGGGCATAGCTTGTAACAGGCTGCCACAGAGTCTGTCTGAGTCTAAGGACACAAGTAAAGTGATGGTCAAATAGGCCAGGGGCAAGAGGCACGTTTGTGCATAGCCTGGAGGTCAGGCAACAGGAGACTGGCTGAAGGTCAAACACCACATTGCAGAGACCAGACTGCATTGTTCCTCAATGAAACCAGTTGCTCAGACTGCCAGTTCAGCCTAGAAGGGAAGGGCTTTATAGAGCCTGGTGCCCCTCTATTGGTTCAGGAAGTCAGCTGACCATCTTCAGGCTGTGGGGGTCAGCTGACAGCACTTAGAATCATAGAATAGTAGGGCTGGAAGGGGCCTACAAGGTCATCGAGTCCAACCCCCTGCTCAATGCAGGAATCCAGGTCAGAGCATCCCTGACAGGTGGCTGTCCAGCCTTGTCTTGAATGCCTCCAGTGTGGGAGAGCCCACTACCTCCCTGGGGAATTGGTTCCATTGTCGCATTGCTCTCACGGTCAGGATGTTTCTCCTGATGTTCAGCCGGAATCTGGCTTCCTGTAGCTTGAGCCCATAGTTCCATGTCCTGCACTTTGGGATGATCTAGAAGAGATCCTGGCCTTCCTCTCTGTGATAACCTTTCAAGTACTTGAACAGCGCTATCATATCTCCCCTCAGTCTTCTCTTCTCAAGGCTAAATATGCCCAGTTCTTTCAGTCTCTCCTCATAGGGCTTTGTTTCCAGTCCCCTGATCATCTTCACTGCCCTCCTCTGAACCCTCTCCAGTTTGTCTGCATCCTTCTTAAAGTGTGGTGCCCAGAACTGGACACAGTACTCCAGATGAGGCCTAACCAGTGCTGAGTAGAGGGGAACTAGTGCTTCCCTTGGGCTCACACCATGGCCTAGGCAGTACCCTTGCCTTATCCAACCTGGTCTGACTGGCTGGTTGAAGGCCCAGAGCACTGATGATGCAGGAGGTACCAAAAGGTGGCCATTGGAGGCCCAAATCAATCCCCACCCTCAGCGCCTGGCAACACATCAGCTCTTTTGGGGGTTTAGGGCTGGGAGAAGGTGCTAATGAAAATACAACAGAAAAGGAAACATGTCAAGGTACTTTATTAGGCCCAGTATTTGGACAAGATACTCTGTCAGGGGCTTTGTGTTCTTTGGCAAAGAAATAACATTGCATCAGGAAACACAGAACACCCTGACTGCTCCTGACAAAGAATCCTCAGTCAAAATGGGTTGGGCCTAATAAAGTACAGAAGTTCGGTTGAATGCCAGGGTGTGTGCATAGGCCTTTTCAGAGGTTCAGCCAAATGACTGTGGTGGAATCCACAGGTACCATTAAGAAAAACAAAAGTCAGAAGGGTGAACCCTAGGAAAATGTAATTTATTTACAAAAACACTCAAGGTTTTATAATTACAATTAATGGGTTTCAAGTATGGCAACACTTTGTCAGAGGCAAGCGTAACGTCCTTTCTCCTGAATGAGGAGTTCCCATAGAAGACCCCCTCCCCCATGCATTGAAAGAATGTGTGTGTGAGGGGGGGGGGGATACATACATCAATAGAGGGTGGCCATGTGTCCTTTTTTTATAGAGGACAGTCCTCTCTTTGAAGGGCTGCCAGAGGACTGTGCTTTATTTTGAAGATGTTCTCTCTTTGAACAGCTGTCCAGTCCAAGTCTGGTTTAAAGATAAAGAACTATCAGAAGGAAGGGCTCAGAGGCCTTGAAGGTGCCGATCAACAGTACCTGCACAGCAGACTGAGCAAGGCAGACAGGTCACCTGGTCACAGACTTCCACCCCATGATGAGATGGACTGTATTTTTTATTTAAGTTATAATAACTATTTGTAAATTTGCATCTTACATATAAATTGTATGCAGATAGGTGTCCTCTTGCCCTCTTTTTTAGTCATGCATGCCCTCCTTTTTTGGCATTTCACAAGTGGCCACCATAGAGCCTTCCAGCATACTCCAGCCATGTGGATGGCAGGGGTGTGGCCACCAGACACATTGGTGGTAGTGGATGTCACTAGCCCACACAGTTTCATGGCCACCCAACACATTCTTTCAGTGGTGGTGGGGTGAGGGGGTCACCTGGTCCTTCTGTCTTTGGGGAATGCTCTCCCAAAGTCAAAGCAACTTCTCATTCAGGAGATGGGAACTACTCTGACCACTTCTCAAAAAGTGAAGTGCCAAAAAAAAGAAGTCAAAAGTTGGCACTGATTTGCACAAAATTTGTAAATGCTAATCTATATGTATAGATGGGGTGGCCCATCCATGTAGACAAAGTAGGCAGTTGCCTAGGACGCCAAGTTAAGTGGGTTGCCAAATTTGAGGAAAAATACAAATGTAAAAATACTAATGAAATAATGAAGATGTCATTATTTCATATTTTATCTGACCTCAGAAGCATTGGTTGGACAGTCGGACGGATGGAAAAACTGAATAATTATGACACTGTTTAAATAAAGGTGCTTAAAAAATATTAAACAGAAAATAGGGGTAAAATGTTTCCCAGTTTACCAAAAACCTCAGCCTAGATCTGCCCTTGGGGTTTGGGGTTGCGGGCACCGATTGCGTGGTTCACCTAGGGCTCCAGTTGCTGGCAGCTAGGCCTGCCTCTGTGTATAGATGCAAATTTAGACATCATTATTATAATTTAAACAGGAATACAGTACATCTCACCATAGTGTAGAAGGCTGTGACTTGTGTGCCTTCCTGTTCAATCTGCTGTCCAGGTGCTAACTGTTGATTGCTCCCCTGCACCCCTTAACCATAATGCGGGGAGACTCACTTTTACCGACAGGGCTCTGCTGTTGTCACAACATTTGTGTCTAATCAGAGCCTTCACTGTGGTTTAATTATATGAATGTTTCCTGGTGTAGAGAATAGACACATTGTGTTCAAGCACCAGGTTCCTTTGGGGAAGAGCTGGGCAGAGCTCTCTAGTGTCCTTTAATCCAGCCTCCCTTATTATCCCATAGCAACATCACCCCCCCCCCCCAGCAAGCCCTACCTCCTATAATCCAGTGGCAAAAACACATGCGACTGCCTTCAAGTGTTCACGGTGCTGTCAGTATGCACAATACAGAGAACTTTAAGCAACAATAAAAGCAATTCCCTTGCCAGCTCGGCAAGACACAGCCGCTCAGCACATGCCGCCAGGAGATAAAAAATGACAGTCTCCACTTTTAGGTTGATAATAAATTTTCTTGCCTTAAAACATGCAAAATTATTCCGCCATCAAGCTCTCCCGGGGCTTGGCTCACTGGACTTAATTCGTTTGGAGGGCTATTACCATGGCTTTCTCTGATAACTAATGGAAGGGAAGAAAGCGGCAAGCGAGTGCAGAAGTCCAGCTGTCTCGGGTGCTCTGACCTACCCAAAAAAGGAAAAAAAAAAAGCATAGCAGTTCAGGGTGGTGGAGGGAATGTACTGCCTTATATATTGACTTAAGGTGTGCATGTCTGGCAGAAACACAAGGCGTCCAACCTGATTAATCTTGTAGCAGTCTAAAAGATATATATTCTCAGTTTGTTGGTTGACTGTGCATGTGTACATGTACACACATACACACACACACACAGAGACAAGCACACAGAGTGGTGTAGTGAAGCCAGGGCTCCCGAATGCAGCCACAATACTTTTTGAGTAGCAGGGACGATGGTGTCATCTTCCACCCACATGGGAATTCCCTGTTCCTTCTGAGCTTAGCTGCAAATCCTCACAATAGCTGGGTTGGGGGAGAATTAATTTCATTTCCTTTTGTAATATCTTGTTCCCGGTTGTAATGCAAAGTATGTTGGGGCGTCTTGGTCTTGAATGGGCAGTTAAGACTCATTAGCTTTCCCCAAAACTTGCTCCTGGTGGAAATGAAAACTGCTAGAACTGGTTTGTTGCTATGAATCACACAGCTGCCTCCATTTTTGGACTGTCCTTGGGGGCGTGGCTATGGGGACAGTCATGCTAAACACCTGTGCGTCAAAATGTACCACTGTACCACTGTGTGTGTGTGTGTGTGTGTGTGTGTGTAAACACACACGTGCACACGCACAAATAAAGAAACCTACATGGGCACCTTTTACCTCAGCATCCAAGATGTAGAGGCCAGAACCAATGGGTAAAAAGTTGTAAATACGTAAATATTTACGTAGCCTATCACGGCTAAAGCAGGGACACAAATGGCGTCCACTACATCAGACGCCATTTGTGGACGGAGACCGGTAGCAGACGGAAGTCTGGCTGTGGATGGGCCCGGCCAGCGGCTCCGTGGACTTGCTGCAGAGTGGAGCTGGCTGGGGAGGATTCCGGGGGGAGGGACGGATCGCCTCCCCCACAGCAGACACCCCAACTGGATGGGTGAGTGGGGTTCGTACACCCCTAGCCGCAAATGTATGACACAAAGGGTATTGGGGGCGGGGAGCAGCTGAGTTGTCCTGGGGGCATGGCCACACTTGTGGCTTCATCACACGGAGCTTTTATCCTGCAATTGAGATTGCTCCTTCATGAAAGTTTGTGGGCTCTTTACAGGACACCGTGATCATCCGAGGTGTCCCCTAAACTAAATGCCCTTTGTTCCATTTTTAAATAGATGGCAGATAATGTGCTATCAAATTACCCCTTTGTGTTCCGCTTCAGTTCCCTCTGTGAAAAGAGGAAAAGCAGCAAGAAGAGGAAGATCAATGAAAGATGATGGAAGACTCGGATACGGGGAGAAGGTGGGGGGAAAGGGAGAGGGGAAAAGATCCTGCATTTAAAACGGAATGGAAGCAGAAAGCCTGATTTTGAATGTGGGATTTTAGGCTGGTGTAGAAATGCCCTTGCCCTGAAAAACCACCTTGAGCATTTTAAAGGAAGGGGAGGGTAATATAACCACCACCACAACCACTAGCAACATATTCATGTTTGAACATGCACAGGTGGGACAGTGCAACATCATCACATAGGACAGAAAAAGTCCACCTGAAAAATTGTTTGCAAAAGTAGGCAACCCCCCCCCCCCACATCTACCCTGCCTGACTGGAAATCCAAGCACAAAGAAGAGACCAGGTGTTTCAGACAGGAAGGGTCCCAGATCCTGCAATCCAGATTTCACCCTGCAGTTGAGAAGGCATCCTAGCCACCATTTTTGCTTGTGTTTTCCATTTTTTTCAGCCTGAGACCTAATAAGAAAGGAGGCAGCCATAAACCTTCAGCAGAGACATATCAAGATGGGAGAGGAGGGGAATGGATGTATGAATCTCAATTGCTTATCCCTCAGCATGAAAGGGCTAGTTAGTGCTCAGAAACAGATTAAAATATAGCCATTGCTGAACTAAATCCATGTTATCCTTTGAGCAGGATTGGAAAACCAACACAAAGATCTGTAGACCATTTCCAAAGGGGTAGCCATGTTGTTAGTCTGTTGCAGCAGAAACAGCAAAGAATCTTGTAGCACCTTAAAGACTCACAAATGTATTATATCAGAAGCTTTTATGGACTAAGGAAGGATTAAGTGGTGTACTAGGGCTATTGATGTTGCGCTAGTGGAAGGTAACACTTGCACAATGTCAATAGCACTTGCTAGCAAGTGCTATTAACGTTGCACAGACATTAGTTTCCACAGCACAATGTCACTAGCACTAGCACGGGGACATTGCTGGATCCTTCTCCAAGAGCCCACTTTGTTAAAGGGGTGTGTGTGTGTGTGTTTGCAATTTGGAGACAATTTCCAGAGGGGCAGCTGCGTTATTAATCTGTTGCAGCAAAGTATCTTGTACCAAATTAAGGACTCACAAATGTATTATGACAGAAGCTTTTGTGGACTAGAGTCCACTTGATCAAAGGTGTGTATGTGTGCGTGCGTGCAGGGTATGGAAGCTGGAGAAATATGACAAGGATTCATATGAGTTCAGATTTCTATTAATCTGACTCGTGCATTCCTCACCGGAGCAACTTTTTCCAAGTCATGTAGATTCTTCAGACTTGTGGACCATTTTTTTTTTTTTTTTACTTTCTGGAACTGTATGCAAATTAAGTCATACAAAAATATGAAAAATACAAAGAAGAAAAAAACAAACATGGACCGAAAATGCACATTTTCTCTGATAGGCTGAAGTGCGAAAATGCTGATTGGGGGGGGGGAGGGATTTGCTCATTTGCACAAATATGAAGGTTCAGAAGTGCACATCTGCACAAGAGCACACTTTGCAATTTGAACACAAATTCAGAAAACTGAGAAAAATCTGATTCCGTCAGTTAGTGGGCAATGGAACGAAAGACCCCTGACAGTCTGTGAAACACAGATGGAACAGATTTAACAAAATCTGTACATCGCTGGTGCAGAGACATCTTTAATTTTTTGATACCGGGTCCAACTACAGGTTTCCCCAAGCAGAAAGCTTCCAGTTTGAACACTGTGGCTCACCACTGGGAGCTCAGGAGATCTCCCAGAGAAAGGCAGGTGCTGATTCAGCTTTTCCCTAAGTCATTCCAGGCCTGCTGTTTTACATCCGGATTTTAATGCATCTCCTTGGCAGTGAATCTGGCTGATTATAATGGAGCTCAGCATCAATCTGCGTGTTTAGAATTAGCAAGCTGTGTGGCCCTTCCTGTACTTTATGACCTTGGGCTCCTGGTAGAGGGTGGGGGCATGTCTGATTCTTCCCCATGTCCAAAGCTCCCTGCACATAGAAAGCTAGCATGGCAGGGAGAAGGCTGGGAAACAGGAAAACTAGCTTGGCAGAGGAAAACAGGATCCTGGACTAGATCCTGGAGTCCAGGTCTGATCTTACAGGGCTCTTGCTGTATTCTTAAGAATGGGTGGTTCAGATTGTACTGTGGAATTTGAGCACTCCCGGGGTGGGGAAGAAATTTGTTTAGATTGAATTTTAATACACACTTACCTAATTTCACACTTTCAAACCAATCTATGAACTTAATCACAGTTATCTATTGAGATGTGCACTTCTCTGAAGTTTGCAATGGAATTCTCCAGTCAAATAACGTGCCCCAAAATGCATATATTAGGGGAATGGGCAGACAGAAATGCATATATCTGTGAAAAAGGATGCTAAAAAAATGCAGTATATTAGGTAAAACGGCATACAAAATGTGTGCATTAGGAGAAATGTGGACATGAAATTTCATGCCAATTAAGAAATAATAATCTCAAAGTTTGGGACAAACTGAATTTAAGATTGGAAAACTAAGGAACTGAGACAACCCCAAATTGACAGATTGTTCTATCCCTGGTGCACTCCTATGTGGAATATTTCCCCCATTCGCTTCAATGGAGGGTTGTTCATTCATGCTGAAATCCCTGTACATGCATGTTCAGATCCGCTCCTTCCATTTAAACAAATGGTGAACCCTGTTTGCACGAGAGATCCCAGTGCTGATCAAAGCTCAGGTGGATCTCTGGATTAAGGATTTTGTGTCCACGTAAATTAAAAAGAGAGAGTGAAGGTGGGAAGATGGGAGCTTGAGGATGGTTCCCGTGGTCTCCTAGCTAATGCTGTGTTTATTGACAGAGGTCAATAAACTATTTGCCTTGAGTGCTTTCTCCTATTACCCTCTATCAGTGCAGGTGTCCTCAGGAGAGTTGCAGCCAAAGATGCCAGTCCCCCCCCCCCAAAAAAAAAGAACATTAATCTCAGGATATGGAGCAAAGAACCATCTCACAGTAGGGAGCTCTGTGTTATATTTCATGAAATTATGGGGTTCCAGGGACAGAAAGGTTTCAACAGTGGCAGAATGAATTAAAACGAATGGAAAGAAACCAGATGTCATGTATAAATGTATTTAAAATATTTCCACCCTTCCCCAACCTGGTGCCCTCCAGATGTCCTGGGCTGTCACAGTGGCCATGCTGGTTGGGTCTGAGCCACCATTTTAATTTCCAGCAATGCCCTGGAATGAAGGTACAGCAAGGAAATTAAAATGGCAGTTCAGCCTCAGCTAGTGTTGGAGGAGGCCCAGCTGAGGACACTCTACCATGGGCCCCCTCAAACCTGGAGCCAGCCCCATCCTAGTTTCAGCCTCAGGTTGCTGAATTCCATATCCAGTGGTCTGTATCCAATTCTGTATTGTGGTTGTGTGGTGTGATTGTTAAATGCACATAGCTTGCTGCTGAGCATAACTTAGAAATGGGAGTCCATGGTCTTCTTGGGTCAGTGGGCACCTTTGGAGTTTTGAGTGACCTTTGTGGCCATTCTCCTAAAATGGCTGCCATGGGAGGGGGTTGGCCATTCACAAAATGGCTGCCACAGTGGGTATGGCCAGTCACAAAGCACCCATTTCCTAGGAGGAAATCTGGTACAGCTAAAATAAAAGTAATTGGCCCCCAAACAAGTACAAGACAAATGAGGGATCTGAACTCCAAAACAAAAAACCCCACTCTTTCAAACCCACAGTTTTCTGGGCAAGCCGATGAAGCCCTGAGACAAGAAACTTGGCCAAGAGTGTTATGTGGTGCTCAGTGGCATGCTTGGAAATAAAGCTGGAGCTGGAAGCCAGCACTTCACTTTGCAGCATGTCAGCCTTCCAGGTTTTTTTTTTTTAATTAATTAGAAAAAGTCTAACATGATATAAAAATCAGGAGTGGCAGGGACCCTGGGAGGTGCAGAAATTTATCTGTGGGTACAGTGATACCCATGAATATGAACTTGAGCACGCTCCGGGAGAGAGCGCAGGACAGAAAGGCCTGGCGTGCTATGGTCCATGGGGTCACGAAGAGTCGGACACGACTGAACGACTGAACAACAACAACAACAACAGTGATACCCATGGTCACCACGGTGGAGCGTCTAGATGTAGAGCAAGAATGTCCCTTGCTTTGGCCTCTGTTGCAAGGCTTACATGAAATCTATGGTTTTTGCTTGGAAACACTTTTGGAGACGTCAACCTCTAAACTGATTAAGCTCCTACAATGATGCTGAGTATTAAGTTCCAGGCTTGGCTTGATTAATACAGCTACCTCTGCCAGTTGCAGGGGGACATCCATGAGTGGCATGAAGAAGAGGAGAGACAATTACATGAATGTAGCTTTATCTGCAATATAGAAATAATCTCATCAAGGTGCCTGCGGGGATGTAAGACTTATCCGTGGCCTGGAGTGAAAAGGTTTGATTTCTTTCAACAGCAGTGAGTTATGAGTTGTTAACTGTACATCATTACTCTAGTTAAGCTCCATATCCTTCTGTAAGCTGGGGAACGACAATGAGCTTTATAACGTCCTCTCCTCCTACCAGCTCCCTGCTTAGAAACAGTGGCAAGTGACTGAAAAGAGCAGAAAGTCTCTGTAGGTGACATTCAAGACACAGAACCTTTTCACACACCAGACAGTGGCCTGGGTCACACGTACTGCTAAGACAGGGATGGACAACATGCAGCCCATGAACCACCCAACCACCTCCACCATGGCCCCTGCTGCCTCTCATTTCTCCCAAAATTCAGCAAACCAAGGAAAAAACTGACTTTTTTTGCCACCACCGCAGCAAAGTGCAGCCCACCAGGAGAGAAAATTGGCCCCTGGACCATATCAAGTTGCCCACGCCTACACTAAGCCATGGTGTGGTTTGTTGAAATCTAGCTTGTCGTTGTGTCCAAATCCATCCCCATGAACAAACCATGGTTTGTCAACCAGCTATAAAACACAAATAGAGCCCATGGTTTATCGTTGGCCTACGAAGTCTGCCTTCTTTAAACCATGGCTTGTTGTGATGTTTGAACCTAGAATTGTGGCCTTATCCCTGGTTTGTTTGTGCTGCTGTCCTGAAACGGAGACTCTCAGCAAGAGCACCCTGCCTGAAAACAAAATCACTCTGAAGGTTGGTGAAATAGGCAGGGGAGAAACACACCAGAAATAGGAAAAACAAGCCACGGTTTGCTTGCTCATCTGCAGCACACGGAGGCCTATGCGCTCTGGCAGAGCCCACTGCTGCTGGTGCCCACCTTGCTGGGGCAACCACCATTCCCTTTGGGCAATGCCACCATGCCTGCCACCACTTGGGCCTGGGGACAGCCCTGGCCCCAACCCCAGCAGCGCTGTAGCCCCCTCCCCCTGGACGGGCTTATCCAGGGGCCACTGCAGGACATTAATACAATGACAGCCAACCAAGCCAAGCATTGCATTATGGAAGAGAAAACATGACAGCCATCTGGCAACAATTGGGGCTGAGCAATTGCAACAGCCTCGGTTGCATCGCTATGCTGCAGCGGCCACCAGGTAAGCCCTTTTGGAGGGACAGGGAGACTTGTGGTTCCCGTACCACTGGCACCAGGGCCATTGTCCATGCTGACGAGGCCAAAGCGGTGCCAGGTGCTGGTGGCAATGCCGGGGTGTGTGCGATGGTGGTGAGGGTCCAGTGGTTCTGAGCAGAGCCTGATCAGCAGGGCCAGCATCAAGGGTAGATGTGGTCAGGCACCTGCCGAGGGCCCATACCCCAGCAGGGCCCTGCTGACAATGTCCCCAGGACTTCCTCTTCCTCATCACCATCGCAACCTGCTTGTTCACCTGCTTCTTGCTCTGGCGGGGGTGAGAAGGAGGAGCAGTAGATGCCACGGCCTCCCTGCTCCCTGGCTGTCTGCCTGTCAAGCAAGCAAGCGGCAGCAACAAGGAGAAAGAGGAGGAGGGATAGCAGCTGGTGACAATGGCACTGAGGTGGGAGGGGGTCCATTGAGGGTAGGGATGGCGGAGAATTCCCCGGAGTCTGTGGCAGAATGAACCACTCCCCTCCTCCACCCTGCGAAATTCTCCCCGGACGGACCCTACCTGCCGCCGGTCGGTCCGGGTCCATCTGCTGCTGTCCACTGCCCTGGTCTGCAGACGCAAATGCCGTCTGGCGTAGCGGACGCTATGTGCGTCCCTGCTCTTTGCCGTGATAGGCTACGTAAATATTTACATAGCCTATCATGGCTAAAACAGGGACGCAAATGGCGTCCGCTACACCAGACGGCATTTGCGTCCGCAGACTGGGGCAGCGGATGGAAGTCCGGCTGCGGACGGGCCCGGCCGGTGGCTCCGCGGACTTGCCGCAGAGCGGAGCCGGCTGGGGAGGATTCTGGGGGGAGGGACGGATCGCCTCCCCCCCCTGCGGATGCCCCGAACCGGAACAGTGAGTGGGGTTCGTACACCCCTAATTGAGGGTGTTTTGCCCAAAGGCCCTCATAAACCTGGAGCCGGTGCTGCTGGAGAGCACTATGCCGAGGGCTCACTCACCCTGCCTGGCCATGTCAGTGTCACCATGGCATCCAGTGGAGGCTGGTGGCTCTGATGTCAGTGGGGCACAGAAGCAGCCTGGAGAGCTCCTTCAGAGTTCTGACTGGTTCTGACTGAAACCTGGAGCAGATTCACCGGCCCACTGACATTGGAGCCACCAGCCTCCACTGATCGTATCTGACCTGAGCTCTATTGGTTTGCTGATGGAGGAAAGGACTCAGCAGCGCCATCGGGCATCTGCCAAGACACATGTTTTATTTGTCTGTCTGTCTGTTTAATATCCTGCCTTTCCCCCAGGAACGGCGCATTGCTGACCCCCAGAGTCCCTGACCCTGCTTCCCAGTAACAGCCAGTATGGTGTAGTGGTTAGAGTGTTGGAATGGGAGATCCAGGTTCTGCTCCCTACTTGGCCATGCAGCTCACTGGGTGACTTTGGGCCATTCTTTGACTTTCAGCCTAACCTACCGCACAAGGTTGTTGTAGGGATAAAGCGGAGAGGAGGAGGAGGAAGAGATTCGTGTACTGCACCTCAGGCTCCTTGGAGGAAAAGGCAGGAAATAAATGTAAATAAGACCCGTCCCGTGCTATTGCTGCCTGCTCACCTGCTCTGTCTCTCTCTGAGGCAGACAGCAAGGACTAGAACTAGAAGGAGAAGCCACCTCCGCTCGCCTTGGACCACGAAGCGGGGCAAGAGGGCAAGTTCTTGGCAGGGCACCAGCTGTGCCAGTGTGGGGGGGAGGGGGCTGTTGCTCTGTGTGCTGTGCAGCTTGCCCTGCACCCCCGGCCAAGCTAACTTGCTGTCCTCAGGTGTGGTGCAGGATGCTGTCCCAAAGTAAGATGCAACCACCTCTCCAAGCAGCTTCCGCATGTGGAAAGGGGGAAGGGCGGAGAAGCCATGTTGTCCTTCAGACAGCAGCATGTCTCAAGCCAGCCCTGTTTTTGCCCCACCCCATCACATGTAGGGCTCAATGCATCCCCGGCTTTGTTCCTCTACCTCCACCACCCTCTCCCACCCAAAGGTCTTCTGCGCCCTCGAACAACTCCACCCTTTCTCCCTTGCTGCCCCTTATAGCTGGAACTCCTTCCAAGGATACCCATGGCTGAATCTACACATAGCAGTTGTACCATTATACCCATATACACATGACACTAATGGGCACCAATAGTTATGATAACGGTATGATAACAGCACAACTGCTACGTGTAGATTCAGCCATGAGTATCCTGGGAAGGAGTTCCAGCCATAAGCCATGTCACTCTGCCAGTCCCCCACTTCTCTCTCTTGCTTGCTTGCTTGCTTGCTCTCTCTCTCTCTCTCTCTCTCTCTCACACACACCCTCCTCAAAACACAACTTTTCCATGAAGCCTTTAGTCCTCATGGCCTGAGTGAAAGGAAGGGTAAGCATATGTAAGTGAAAACAGAACGGGCATTCTTCCCCTGTTTACCTTCACCTCCTTCAACCCCTTCTCCCCTTCATTGCTTCCCCCATGGTGAATTTTAGATTGGAAACTCCTCAGGGCAGAGACCTGTCTGTTATTGCTGCTGTTAGGCTGTAAACCACCATGCACACAAACAGCACTGTATAACAACAACATATATAAGAAACAACAGCAGCACCTCCTCTTCCTCTCTGATCCCTTGAGTACACACAGCGTTTCCTTGGATGCTTAAGAATCATACAAGCCATCCTTTAGCCCTCTTCTTCTTCCCCCACTGCCTGGGAGAATCTCTACACCAGCCTAAAATCATGCATTTAAAACGGGGCTTGCTGCTTCCATTTTAAATGCAGGATCACACCAATTCCTTTTTTCACCCGCTTCCTTTCCCCCCCCCCGTTTCCCCCCCCCCATTCTCCCCATATCTGAGTCTTCCATTATCTTTCATTGACCTCGCTCCTCTTCCTGCTGCTTTTCCTCTTTTCACAGAGGGAACTCAAGCTGAACGCAAGCAGGGTAATTTGATAGCTCATTATCTGCGATCTATTTAAAAATGGAACAAAGGGCATTTAGTGCGGGAGACGCCTTGGAGGTTCATGGCATCATCTACAAAGCCCGCAAACTTCCATGATTGAGTGATCTCAATAGCAGGATAAAAGCTCCGTGTGAAGGAGCCCAAAGAGACTTCTTGCTCCAGAAAACTGCAAGTTCAGGATGAATACCTTTTACACCTGGCAGGGAGCTTACAGGGTGACCTGGGAACTGGAGCTGGGTCACAGGATTGCTTTTCCGTAGTAGAGAGAATTGCATTATTATTAGGAATGGCATGTCATTTCTACTCTGTGCAAACTCCTGAACTGTCTCTTCTGTGTTCCCAAAGCACCATGCCCCCAAACGGCACAATTTAGAGTCTTGAAACGACAAGACTGAGGGAAGCAAATGCATAACTGAGGAGGCGAGTGGGGAAATAGTTGCTAGGGAATCAAGCCTCATCTGGGCTGCAGAGAGCGAGAGCGAGCGAGAGAGAGAGATGATTTGGAATTCGGGGCGGGGGGGGGTACATTAAGCAGCTATTGATCACGCCAAGGGTCAGTTTCTTGGAGTAATTTGACCCAAGAGGTTAATTGTGACGGAGGTCAATAGAAAACCGAAATACACAATGCATCAGAATACCAAAGGGAATTGAGGGGAGAATTTATGGGGGATATTTAGTGCTCAGGGCACAGAAGAAATTAAATTGGATGGTTAGGAACATCTTTCGTATAACTCCACTTCTGATTCTTCAGCCCTCATGAGTAGTTAGTTATGCCAGGAGTGGGGGGGGGGGAGAGAGAGAGACGGTACTGCTATGCTGGCAGAATGGCCATTCTATTCTATGCCAGTGCGGTGTAGTGGTTAGAGTGTTGGCCTGGGACTGGGGAGATCCGGGTTCTAGTCCCCATTTGGACATGTGGCTCACTAAGTGGCTTTGGGCCAGTCACTGACTCTCAGCCTCACCTGCCTCACAGGGTTGCCATGAGCATAACATGGAGAGGAGGAGGAGAACGTGAGCCGCCTTGGGGTTCTTGCAAGAGGAGAAAAGGGGGGATTTAAATGTAATCAGTACATGCACACATACATACATACATCAGTACATGCACACATACATACTAACTGTGCCTGGCAGAGGTGGGGGAAACACACATCCCTGAAAATCCCCAAACAGCATAAAAAATAGCAGACATGCCCCAGTGACCCCAGAAACAGCACCAAAGTTCACCAATCAGGGACTGTGTTAGTAGCAATGACATCTGGATGCTGCCCACACCTGGAGGGAGCCAATGAACTCATGATGACTGGAAACCCCAAGTGTTCCCCCGCATCACGACACAGGCACAACATGCAAACCAGTGGCGCAGTGCCTCCAGTCCATCAGCCCCAGTAACTCTGGCAGCAATGTCCAGATTTGCATACTGCAAATCTGCAGGCATTCCTCCAGGCAGGGGTTTGAATCCCCTTGAGCTCCATTGTTTTGAAGCACAATACACACAGGGGAGGAAGGAGAGCCCATGTGACACAGTGCCCACATAGCTCCAGGGGCAAGGTGCCCATGGAGAGCACGCACAGCCCTTCTGGGACAAGGGTTCGAGACCCACCGGGAGAGGAAAAGACTCTTTTGCCCAGAAGAGAGAGGGAGGGGTTAGGAAACCCAAGAAGGGGAGACACAAGCAAACTGACAACAGCACCCTCCAGGGGCTCAATGCATGGGAG
The DNA here is from genome assembly GCF_057233095.1 of Heloderma suspectum. Taxonomy (NCBI): domain Eukaryota; kingdom Metazoa; phylum Chordata; class Lepidosauria; order Squamata; family Helodermatidae; genus Heloderma; species Heloderma suspectum. The sequence continues at coordinate 305,019,045 of NC_139461.1, read as the reverse complement.
GCGGCTGGAAACAGGAGATGGGAGTTCGAGCCCCAGCAGGGGCAAGGGGCAGATATGGCCTCACTCGCTTTTTTCATGCCTGGCCAAAACAATCATGTCAGGGTATGTATGTGTACATACATCCAAGGGACAGAGTTATACACCTCCCCACTGCTGTGGGGCAGCCCCACCTCAGAGGAATGGAGTGGACAGACCCCTCCCTCAGGGGGCAATAGGGGTGCAACAGGGCAGGAGCTGTGCCTAGGGGTGCCAGTGAGCATGGCTTCACGCAGATGGGGCAGGCATAATATGTCCAACGCGGACAGCTGTGTCAGTTTGCTTGAAGGCCTGCCTCCATGACACCATTGCATCAATCTCATCCGTTCTCAAAGCTAAGCAGGGTCAGCCCTGGTTAGTACCTGGATGGAAGACCGCCTGGGAATCAGGCTTCCTGCACTGAGCAGGGGGTTGGACCTGATGGTCTTGCAGGCCCCTTCCAACCCTATGATTCCATGGTTCTATAAGGCTGTGTCAAACTAAGGGCTATTCCAAGTGGTACGAAGCCGGGTCCATTCTCGTGTGCGCATGCGCGCATGCACATACGTGGCATGTACCTCTGTCCCTTTGCCTGCTAATCTCCCCTGTCTTCAAACTGTATGGACTGTGAAGCTGTGTGCTGGCTAGGGATGACAACCCTAGTGACTGAAGAAGCAGACTTCAACCACATGGACACATTTCAATTAATAAAAATTGATTAATGCCATTTGAAAGCAAAACAACCCTGAAGTGGACACCCCTAGAGCCTCCTTAGTATGCATGCCAAGTTTAAGGTGACAAGGTTTCAGTCTTGGCACTATGGCACCGATGGACAGATGAACCATGAGCAACAGCCTCTTCTTTTATCACAGGAGTTCTGTACTGAACTAGAAAGACTAAAGCCCATGCTAAACTCTTTAGTTATATTAGCCTTCTGTTTTTTTTAAAAAAATATATATTACTTATCATGTTGTGTTTCTGCCCCGCCTTCCCTCTCCAGGACAGTGAGCTCTTGACCTTCAACATTTCCAGACACCAGTCATGGTGGAGTGAAAATGGTCCCGGCTGCGTACGGAAGGAGACCCCTATGGTTGGCCTCAAGGGCTTGGACAGCCATTCCTATGTCTCTGTGATTGGCTGTGCTTTGGAGTACCGCTACATCGAAGTCATGCACAGTGCGTTGCAGATTCTAGTGGCGGTGAGTATGATCTGCCCGCACCTTCAAGTCTAAATGATGAGGTATTTGGTATAAAGTGGAACAAAATGGACCCCAGCTCTGAAAATGGGCCAGTTTCAGCCATTCAAAATAGTCACATTAAGATTCTAGAATGTCTAAGAACGCAATCCTATGCATGTTTAGATAGAAAAAAGTCCTGCAACTCCCAGCATTCCCCAGCCAGCTATTCTGGCTGGGGAATGCTGGGAGTTGCAGGACTTTTTTCTGTCTAAACATGCATAGGATTGCATCCTAAAAGACATTTTTGAATTCAGATTCCTAATGCATTCAGCCACATGTCTGTTTGTTTATTGCATTTCTCTACCATCTTTCTGAAACCAACCAAGGCAGCTTACAAAAATTTCAAGAAGTAAACATAGCAAAGAAAACATAGTAAAACATTAAAAACAACCTAAAAACTATAAAAACCGTAACAATGTAAAGACCCAAGTTAAAAATATGTGTTTTGACCCCTTTCCTGAACGCAGAGCGGGTGGGACCAGTTGCAACTCCAAAGGAAGTGCATTTCAGAGTTTGGGAGCAGTACTGGAGACAGCATGTTCATTGCATATGTACAGTTCTTTCTCGTGTGCAAAGGTTGCATTTCACCCCAGGCACCAATATCTTGTGAGCCAGTCCTGATGCTGCCAATTCCCCATCTCCCACTGTCATGTTTTGCTTAGTGTTCCTGTGCTTAATGGGGTTTGTTAGTGTTCACATAATATTAATGCTACTTGCTTCAGTCAAATAGTATCTGTGTGCAGCAGCCAGGGCTGAGCCTTTCTAAATCCTGCAGATCCTTGGTCCATCTATTATAATTATTATTATTATTATTATTATTATTATTAAATTTATTAATCGCCCATCTGGCTGGTCACCCAGCCACTCTGGGCGATGTACAACATACAATAAAAACAGTTTAAAACAATAAAATTCTGCAATAAAAACATTTTCTAAAATACCCTAACCCACCCCAAATGCCTGCTTGAACAACAATGTTTTTAATGCACGACGGAAGCTCATTATAGAGGGGGCATGACGGAGTTCCCTAGGGAGGGAGTTCCACAGAGTGGGGGCCACCACAGAAAAGGCCCCCTCCCTCGTCCCCACCAGTCTAGCTGTCCTGGCTGATGGGACAGAGAGAAGGCCATCCGAGGCTGATCTTGTTAAGCGGCCTGTCTGGTGCTGCTGGAGGCGCTCCTTAAGATAGGCTGGGCCGGAACCATATAGGGTTTTAAAGGTCAAAACCAACACCTTGAATTTGGCCCGGAAAACAACTGGTAACCAGTGCAACTCCTTCAGCACTGGAGTGATGTGATCTCGCCGGCGGCTGCCTTTAATCAGGCGAGCCGCCGCGTTCTGTACCAGCTGCAGTTTCCGAACCGTCTTCAAGGGTAACCCCACGTAGAGCGCATTACAGTAGTCTAAACGAGAGGAGACCAGGGCATGTACTACCGATGGGAGCAGATGGTCGGGAAGGAAGGGGCGCAGCCGCCGTATCAGATGGAGTTGATACAGCACTGTCCGGCTCACAGCTGACACCTGAGCCTCCATGGACAGCTGGGAGTCCAAAATGACCCCCAGGCTGCGGACCTGGTCTTTCAAGGGTAGCCGTATCCCATTCAACACCAGGTCAACACCCCCAGCCTCCTCTTGTCTCCCACCAAAAGTACCTCAGTCTTGTCAGGGTTCAGCTTCAGCTTATTCCTCCCCATCCAGCCACTCACCGTCTCCAGACATTTGGACAGGGATTCTACGGCCAACCTTGGTGAAGATTTAAACGAGAGGTAGAGCTGTGTGTCATCCGCATATTGATGACACTGCACCCCAAACCTCCTGATGATAGCCCCCAGCGGCTTCACATAGATGTTAAATAGCATCGGGGAGAGGATGGAACCCTGTGGCACCCCACAAGTAAGTGGCCACGGGTCCGAAACCTCCTCTCCCAGTGCTACCCTCTGATACCTGCCAGAGAGGAAGGACCGGAACCACCGCAATACGGTGTCCCCAAAGCCCAACCCCTCCAGGCGGTCCAGGAGGATACCGTGGTCAACAGTATCGAAAGCCGCTGAGAGGTCGAGGAGAACAAGGAAGGAGCATTCACCCCTATCCAGAGCCCTCCTCATATCATCTACCAAGGTGACCAAGGTCGTTTCTGTCCCATGCCCAGGCCTGAAGCCCGACTGAAATGGGTCTAGATAATCAGTTTCTTCCAAGTGTGCCTTCAACTGCACCGCCACCACCTGCTCAATCACCTTGCCCAAAAATGGCAGATTTGAGACTGGGCGAAAGTTGTTCAAAACTTGAGGATATAAGGAGGGCTTCTTTAAGAGCGGTCTTATCACTGCCTCCTTGAGGGCTGATGGCATCACTCCCTCCTCAAGGGAGGCGTTCACCAGTGCCTTGATCCCCTCACCCAGTCTCTCTCTGCAGCTCATAATGAGCCAAGATGGGCAAGGATCAAGTAAGCAGGTGGTCAGCCGTACTGATGAAAGCACCTTGTCCACTTCATCAGGAGGAAGAAGCTGGAACCGATCCCACAAAACCGGTTTGCCACAGGCCGCCTCTTCAGATCTAGCTGTCAGAGTACTGTTAGAGCAATACGACAATGGAACCAATTACCTAGGGAGGCGGTGGGCTCCCCCACACTGGAGGCGTGCAAGATGAGGCTGGAGTCTAGGGATGGACGAAAGTCCCTTACCTGATCCCGCAGCTTGCTTCGCGGTGGGGGGGAGGCGCTCCATCCCTCCCCCCGAAATTCTGGGTGGGGGGGAGGCGCCCCATCCCTCCCCGCCGAAATTCTGGCCGGGGGGAGGTGCCCCGTTCCTCTGGCCGAAATTCTGGCCGGGGCGGAGGCGCCCCGTCCCTCCGGCCACAAATCCTGCTGTCCTGCCGGGACGCAAATGGCGGCGGCTGTGGCCGCCGCCATTTGCGTCCCTGCAGTCAGCCGTGATAGGCTACGTAAATGTTTACGTAGCCTATCACGGCTGACTTTGGAAAAAAAAAAAAGCGCGTACGCAAATGGCGGTGCCCATGGGCGCCGCCATTTGCGTTCCTTATTTGGGCACATGTAGTCTACGTAAACATTTACGTAGACTACGGCAAAAATAAGGGCAACGCTATTTGCGTCGCCCTTATTTTCGCCGTAGTCTGCGTAAATGTTTACGTAGACTACATGTGCCCGAATAAGGAACGCAAATGGTGGCACCCATGGGCGCCGCCATTTGCGTACGCGCTTCCCCCCCCCCAAAGTCAGCCGTGATAGGCTACGTAAACATTTACATAGCCTATCACGGTGTTTTTTGAAAATCTAGCCGTGATAGGCTACGTAAATCTTTACACAGCCTATCACGTTTGTTGTTGTTGTTGTTGTTTTACTTGGAAATGGCGGCGGCGGCAGCTGGTCAGAAGACCGGCCGCCGCCGCCGCACCGCTGCCAGCAGCCCCCGCCGCCAGGGACATTCGACAAAGTTAAGTCCCATTCCTGGGGGCGGCGGACCGTTTCTCCACCAATTTTGGGGGGCTGAATGCGTTGGCATTCGGCCTCCCGGAGATTTGTGGAGAAATTCTCTGACATCCCTAGGCTGGACAGCCATCTGTCAGGGATGTTTTGACTTGGATTCCTGCATTGAGCAGGGTGTTGGACTCGATGGTCTTATAGGCCCCTTCCAACCCTACTATTCTATGATTCTAGCTCAGTATTGTTGTCACTGACTGGCAGTTGCTCTCCAGGGTTTCACACAGGAGTTTTCCAGCACTACCTGGAGATGCTGGGGATCAAACCGGGGACCTTCTACATGCAAAGCATGAGCTCTGCCACAGAACCACAGTCCCTCCCCAGTAATGCTCACCAGTGGCTGGAGCTCAGAAAGGAGGGGCAATATAAAATTGGGAGAGGTGGAGGAATCAGTGAACTAGCTTCGGGTATGGCCTGAGTCCCACTGCCCTGAAACAAAGAACAGAAGAAGAGCCCTGCTGGATCAGACAAGGGTCCATCTAGTCCAGCATTCTGTTCACACAGTGTCCAACCAGCTGTCAACCAGGAACCCACAAGCAGGGCATGAGCGCAACAGCGGCAAAATGTTGTTGAAACTCAAAATTTAGCAAAACATTTATACATGCACATGTATGTTTGTGTATATATGAGATAAAAGTATACATTGAATTTAGCAGGTAGGACATTCATAGAAGGGAAGGAGATTTACAGGTTGTTTCTACAGCAGATAAATGGGATTCATTTGTTAAGTACTGGTACAGGTTTTGTGATGATACGAGACTGTAAAGAGTTTTATTTCTACAAAGACAATGTTAACTTTCTTTCTTTCTCTCTCTCTTTCTCTTCCTCCTCCTCCTTCTTCTGTATTTTTCCTTCCTTCCAATAACAAATATTCTGAGAATTTAGCAAGTGAATGCTGACCTTTTTTCTCTTTTATCAAGCATTAATATTCATGTCTGTGTGTATAAACTTGAATCTTCACTCTTACTGATGAAGGCAAAACAAATTAAGAATCAAATTGCTAAATTCAGTACTGTAACTTGGTACTGTTAACATGAGGGCTGAGATCCACAGCCTTTAGGCACACCCATGGGCTTGGGTGTTGCTGTTGTTTTATTTGTTCTGAACAGCAGACCTTCATGACATCTCACAGACTTCTTTCAAAATCCCCCTAGGTTTCAAAAGTGCTTTGCTATGCAGCAGTTGGGTGGGGAGAGAGGCTGCTTGGCCAAAAATCCTTCAACACACATAACTAATGGCATGGTTCTTTGGTTCCTGGCCCATCCCTGTAAATTATTTATATTTTTAAAAATAGGAAAATTGGATAAATTTGAAATTTTGAAAGCAAATTTCCACTTTCCCCTCCCTACACAAATTAATTTCAACCCCTACAAATAGCAACTCCCCTGTCCTGGGCATCACACTGAGATGTGCCTGTGATATTGAAAAATATCATTCATTTAAACTGAACCTCCCTCCCCCCAAAACAACAAAGGCTCAGGCTGATCTGTCAGAAGCATTTCCTGATGATAGGTATGATAGGTATGTTAAAACAAACAAACAAACAAAACCTTTAACCATGTATGTGACTGCAATTTAAATATTTATACATGAGTGTTGGGGAGATGAAGTTGGAGGAGGGGAGAGAATCCAATTAGGCAAAAGCTGTGTGTGTTTTCCCCAGGGATATAGTAATACACCCCATCAGAAAACAAAGCCCTTCTGACGCACCCCCTGCTTCCGTTCCTGCAGACGCTAGCAGTTTGCACAAAAGTCGCCATCAAATGTCACAGCGCCTATGTTTATCCATACCCTCAATTATTTATTTTTTTCATTAACATGCTGCAGTAATTGGCACTGCCTGGTAATTGATTGTTTCTCATTTGCTATGGAATTAACTGAAACAAATAGTCTATTGTCTTCATAAATGCTGTTGGGGAACATGCATTTCATAGCCTCTCAGTGCTGGTAGCAGGAATCTTTTAAATTTGCTTTGCTTTGTTTCGCCAGGATGGTTCATCTAATACTTAAGCAAAAACAAAAAAACAAAAAACAACTCTCTGTGAGCAGACCTAAGTCTCCCCAGGTACACACCTGCATGGACAGGTGATCATAGCTGTAGCAAGCAGGTATCCTGTATCATGGACACACCTTTTTTAGCCACCATGATAAATTCACCACCAAATCTGTGGTTGTGTGGATCACATATTTTGATTGTCTTTCTGGTTGAGATGTCTGGCATGCTGAAAAATATATAGGGTTCATTCGTACACAGCAGGGCTGGAGTCCATTCCAGAGAAGCTTTCAGGGGCCACATTTTCGGACCCATAAAATGAGGAACAGTGTGGACTGTCCCTTATTTTGTGGAGAGGTGGTAGTGGGGCTGGGGGGAGAGAAGAGAAATGTATGGTTGTAGAAAGAGCCTAACTTGGTGTTTCCAATCTCGGAGTGGGTCTCCACTGGACGTAAGGTCTGCCAATACTAGCATTGATAGAGCTCCACTAGTTCCCTGTTTGGCATAATTCAGAGTGTGGTCTTTGAAAGCCTAAGTTGTCTTGGCTCAGTTTATTTCAGGGAGCACTTTCTCCCATATCATCTTCTACCCTCTTGGTACATTAAGATCTTTCCATGAGGCTCTAGGATACAGTTTCATCAGATGCCTGATTGATGTCTAAAAAAAGCAGAGAATGGGCATCCAAATGGCAAATGTGGGTATCGTACATAACTTGATGTACATTGGGGCAAAATATCCCAACTTCAACTATAACCTGATGGGATCTGAGCTAGTGGTGGGAGGGTTAAAGTCAGCCTCGCCTGTTTCCTTAATCTCATTTAAATGCAAACTTTAGGGCAGAACGCTCCCTTCAGCCATGTGCTCCCTTCAGCCATGCCTCACTGACCATCTGTGCTAGAAACAAACCAGTTTATTTTGGGTGGCACATTATTGATTCTGCCTCGTGTATTGGCCCCAGGCCTGTAACCAAGTCACTTGTAGTGTTAGAGGGGCCCAGAGATCCATAATGCTTGGCTTAGGTTCATTATAAGCCCAATTTCCTTGCTAGTGGGCGTCTGAGCACGTGAGATGAGTCAAAGGTCGATACCGCGGCCATGGCACATTCCATGCTAGCAAAGGCTAGTATCTTGTCAGGGCTTAGGATGTGCCTGAGAAGTGAGGCTGTGTTTATGCTGAGCTGCAGGTGGCTGTGCTGGGAAAGTTAACAAGCACTGTTTGTCTATGCTGGGCCTGGGAATGAACGCTAATTAACGCTTGCTGCTGTCATGCTGCCTTACTGCTGACATGTATGGTATAAAACCCATTGTACCCCATGGCTCTGGGTTCAGAGAAGCTGTCTGATCCAACCATTGGGTACGCCTGTGTGCTGTAAGTACTCAATAAAGTATCTCCTTGTAAGTAAACCTGGATCTGATTTATCACTATCTTGGCACCTCTAAATTAAGAGTTCGAAGCCTGCTGCAGGGACAATACACCTCGCTAGATAGTAAGAGACAGAGGGAGACCTGAGGGGGGTGACCTGTTTGGCTTCTCATCTGCCATCTCTCTTTCTCTCCCTCTCTCTCTGTGTGTGTGTGAGAGAGAGTGAGAGAGAGAGCTCAGAACTAATTAAGAGGCTGTGTGTGTGTGTGTGTGTGTGTGTGTGTATGTGTGCGCACCTGTCTCTCTCTCTCTGTGTATCAAGCCTTCCCCCCACACACACACACACTCATAAAAGTGGATTTGTACATTACATCCAAGCACGGAAAGCATATGTGAAGGTCTCCCACACATCTGCTTTCCCTGCCATTTGCCTTTGCCTACTCCTCCCAAGCATCATCTCCAGTCCAGCTGCTATATAGCTCCAGCCCTCTAACATGTGCAGGGCAGTCTTTGCAGCTGAGCCTCAGGAAATAATTACAGCTGGCAGCCCTGACGAGAAACAAAAGGCCTTCTGCTTTCCACTGAGTTCAAGTCGATGTGATCATGATGATGATGTTGGTCAGTACCCTTATCATACACTTGTGAAAGAGGGGTATTTCAAAAGGAGTTTACCATGTGGCATTCAGTGGGGTGTGGGAGTTCCACTGCTTGTGAAAAGTAAACACATCTTATTTCCTTGGGCCATGGAGATAGTTGTTATGCTTCTCTTGTCAACTGGTATTTGGAATATTTTGCACAATTTCTAGGGGTGTACAAACCCCACTTACCTGGGTCTGCTGGGGGGTCCGCAGGGGGGAGGCAATCCGGTGCTCCCTCCAGAATCCTCCCTGGCCGGCTCTGCTCTGCGGCGAGTCCGTGGAGCCGCCAGCCAGGGCTGGCCACTGCTGGACTTCTGTCCGTGGCCGGTCTGCGTCCGCAAATGGCGTCTGGCGTAGCGGATGCCATTTGCGTCCCTGCACGTTACCGTGATAGGCTGTGTAAAGATTTATGTAGCCTATCACGTTAAAGAGCAGGGACGCAAAAGGCGTAGCGGACGCCATTTGTGTCTGCTGTCCGGCGATACGGCCATGGCAGCTGTATCGCTGGGTCTTCGGAGCCAGCGGCACGGAGGATCTGCCGGCAAGGACTCCGTGCTGCAAGACAAGGTAGGAGATCCAATCCTCCACGGACTTTGGGGGGCCAGATTCAATAGAATCCGGCCTCATTGGGGTCCATGGAGGATTTCTCCAACATCCCTAAATTTAACAAAGTGAAATTGACACTCGTAGAACCTGCATCATATAATAAAATCAGCCTCATTCCATGCACCCCCCACCCAAGAAAAGCAGTGACTGAGTGAGTGACATGTAGCATTGACCTTGGAAACAGAGTGCTTAGGGTGGATTCCTGGGAAGGCTGGGTGAGAATTTCGCTTGGTTCATGTTTCGATAAGAACTTACAACAATTTGCACATTCCTTCATAATGAGGGCGCTTGAAGTTTAAAAAAAATAAATGAATGTGTGAGAAAGCAACATTGACAGATTTGTCCATGCAGACAGAGTGCTTTGAAAAGTCTGTGTTTGAATCCTAGGGTTTCTAACCACATTTGTGATTCTGCATTACAGTTGCCACTATTTTTTAAAATGTGTGTATAGGCTCCTCATCTTTAACAGCCATGTGGCAGCAGGTGTGACATGGTCCTCTCCACTGAATTTGGCAGCTGCAGTTGAGTGATAGTTTTATTTGGTTTGTTTCTGATATGATTTAGTAAAAATCACAAATTTCTTCATAAACAGCATGGAAGGAACTTGAAATTTTTTAAAAAAATCAAATGTGGGAGAAAGCAAAACTGAAATATTCATCCATCTGTAGTTTCTGGGTAGAGCAAGAATTCCAGTGTTCAGTTAGCAAAGTTCAGATCACTGCAGACAGTGCTGGCTGCAGCTTTTGGAGGTCTTCAGAAGGAACTGGCTGGCTGCAGCTTTTGGAGGTCTTCAGAAGGACCTGGCTGGCTGCAGCTTTTGGAAGTCCTCAGATGCTCAGCTCCTCCTCACCACTATCTACTCAATTGCTCCCTTTCTCTGAGCCCAGTCTACATGGTGACCCAAAGGGAAAGGCAAGCATAGGCCACTCCTCCTTCTCACTCACTCTTGTTAAAGAGAGGGAGCTGTAGTGGTAGCAACAGCAATGAGGACCACCAAGAGGGTGCATAGCCCTGCAAGATTTGGCAGTGAAACCCCCACTGAGTTATAGGCCTTGGCAACTGAGGTCTACCTAGGGTCCAGGTTGCTGTCCTGATGACTTGGTGGAAGGGATGTAACAACATGTGTTCATGATGGATGATGGCACCGTGCACAGGACTGTGTGCTTGTCCCACCTCAGCACTTGCAATGCACAGGCAGAGAGTGGTGATTGAGTCGCAGAATCTTAACATGTGAGAAGGGCTTATATGGTGACTACAGGAATGAGAAAAGACAGGCCATGTTGTGAAAGGGAGGCTGGAAATACCTTGCTTTTGGGGAAATGCCTGCCTTGCCTGTCAGCTGTTTCCATTCCAAATGACAGCTTGGGATGCTCACAGAAAGATGGCAGATGTCAACTTTGACAGGAGATGTTACAGTGAAAACCAGAACGAGAGCCATCCACATATATTACATTTTCACCAGTAATAATTGCCCCCAGCAAATGAAAGAGCATCAGGAAAGCAAAGGTTACCAGATTGCCATCTGTCCATCACTGGCTGCCACAATTTTTTGTCTTCACCAGCTGCTGGTGAGAACTTCCTAGCAATTCCGAGAGATCTTGGGTGTCATTTCTCCCTCCCATGTATTCTCCCTGAACAATTTGGCTCCATTGGAACTTTTGTCTCTGTGGTAAAAGGAACAGATCTCAACATGCAGTCCTAGTAACAATAAGACTCAGGAGGAAAAAAAAAGAAAAAAGAACACTGTGAACATAAAAACATCCAGTCCAGCATTCAACCTGGTGCTCCCCAGACGTGTTAGACTTAGGGATGTCCGTCATATGCAAATTGGCCCTTTTGGGGCCTGACGGATTCCCACTTCACCCCAATTTGTGCAAGTGTCTACACAGACAATCTGTGAATTGGCCCGATTCAACCTGCATTGAGTTAGGCAAGGGGAGACATGATAGAGGTCTACAAAATTATGCATGGTGTGGAGAATGTGGATAGGGAGAAATTTTTCTCCCTCTCACACAATACCAGAACCCAATGGGGTCATCCTATGAAGCTGATTGGTGGGAGATTCAGGACAGATAAAAGGAAGGACTTCTTCGCACAGCACAGAGTTAGACTATGGAATTCGCTGCCACAAGATGTGGCGATGGCAACCAATTTGGATGGTTTTAAAAGGGGGTTGGACAAATTCCTGGAGGAAAAGGCTATCAATGGCTACTAGTCTTGATGGCTAAGTGCTACTTCTAGTACCAGAGGCAGTGAGCCTATGTACACCAGTTGCTGGGGAACATGGGTGGGAGGGTGCTGTTGCACTCATGCCCTGCTTGTGAGTTCTGGGTAAACAGCTGGTTGGCCACTGTGTGAACAGAATGCTGGACTAGATGGACCCTTGGTCTGATCCAGCAGGCCTCTTCTCATGTTCTTATGTTCTGATGAGTTGGGCCAGCTCACAGGAAAATGAGCTGAAGTCCGAGGGGCTTAGCTGATCAAAGCTTGGTGAGCTCTATCCCCCAGATGGATTCCTCCAACATATCTAGTTACTCCCATCATTCCTAATGGGCCTTCACATCTGGATGGCATCAGGTTGGGGAAAGCTTACCAAGTTCAACATCATGCAGAAGTATTCTACCATGGGACAACCAGGCCTTGTACTCTACATGCCATGCCCTAGAAGCACTATACTAGCATAATGGTCTACAGGTTGAAGAGAGATGTGACACCTCCATGCTACAGAAAATCCTCCTCCACCATCTGAGATTTTTAATCCCACAAAATACTTGTTCCTGCCTGCCTTCACACCCTTACACAAGAATGTAAGAGTCCTACTGGATTAGACCAGAGGCCTATCTAGTGCAGCATCCTGTTCTCCACAGTGCCCAACCAGATGCCTCTGGGAAACCCACAAACAGGGCATAAGGGCAATAGCACCCTCCCACTTGGGTTCCACAGCAACTGGTATACAGGCTGCCTCTAATCCTGCAAGTAGTATACAGCCATGAATAGCCATATCCTCCATGAAATTGTCTAATCCCTTTATAAAACCATCAAAGTTGATGGCCATAGCAAATTCCATCATTTAATGATGGACTGTATAAAGAAGTACTTCCTCATCCCTATCCTGAATCTCCCACCAATTCACTTCATTGGATGATCCCAGGTTCTAGTATTATGAGAGAGGGGGAAACATTTATCTCCAGCAAGATGGGGACAAAATAAAATGGAGCAAGGAATGAAGGCCTTTGTACTTACAGGTCAGGATGGGAGCTAGCCTTGCTGAAATGAGCCTTTCCCTCATGGATGTTGGGCCAGGCTCTAGTGGTGAAGAGAATCCAGTGACTATGATTAAAAACTAAAGAAGAGCCTTGCTGGATCAGACTTCCTCTACAGAGAGTAGAGGAAGGAACTAGAGGATTGGCTATCCTTGACTTGATCCTAATCAACAGAGATGACTTAGTGGATAAAGTTGCAGTTACAGGAACTCTGGGGGAAAGCGACCATGTTGTACTTGAGTTCTTGGTTCTAAGGGAAGCAAAATCCGAGTGTAGCCAAACACGTACCCTGGATTTTAGGAAAGCTGATTTTCATAAACTCAGAACAATGATCAGTAAGGTCCCATGGCAAGCGACTCTAATGAGAAAATGAGTCCAAGATGGGTGGGAGCTTTTAAAAAAGGAAATTCTAAAGGCACAATTACAAACAATTCCAACAAGAAGAAAAGGTGGAAGACAACAGAAGAAGCCAATGTGGTTTCACAAAAAGCTTAGAGATGACCTGAAAACAAAAAAGCACACATATAGGAAGTGGAAGGAAGGACAAGCTACAAAGGAAGAGTACAGGCAGGTAGTACAGAATTGTGGGGATGGCGTCAGGAAGGCTAAAGCTGAGAATGAGCTGAGGTTAGCGAGGGATGCCAAAAGCAACAAAAAAGACTTTCTTCAGATACATGCATAGTAAAAGACAGAGGAAAGAAATGGTGGTTCAACTATTAAATAAGGATGGCAAAATGATAACCGATGACAAAGAAAAGGCAGAAGTGCTCAATTCCTACTTTAGCTCAGTCTTCTCCCAAAAGAAGGTCTATGATCCCGCTGGCGAAGGTGAAGTACAGGCTGAAGGGGCAGGATTGCAGTGTGAGATTGATAGGCATATGGTCAAGGAACACCTAATTACTTCGAATGAGTTCAAAACTCCAGGGCCAGATGAACTGCACCTTAGAGTAATAAAGGAACGGGCAGAAGAGCTCTCAGAACCGCTATCTATTATCTTTGAGAAATCATGGAGGACGGGTGAAGTGCCAGATGACTGGAGGGGGGCTAATGTCCCTACCTTCAAAAAGGGTGAAAAGGAGGAACCTGTGAACTACAGACCAGTCAGTCTGACATCAATCCCTGGGAAATTTCTGGAGCAGAGGATAAAGGAATCCATCTGTAAGCACCTTGAAAACAATGCAGTGATTGTTGTTCTGTCGTGTCCGACTCTTCGTGACCCCATGGACCATAGCACGCCAGGCCTTCCTGTCCTCCGCTCTCTCCCGGAGTGTGCTCAAGTTCATATTCATTGCATCGGTGACAATATCCAGCCATCTCATCCTCTGCCATCCCCTTCTCCTTTTGCCTTCAATCTTTCCCAGCATCAGGGTCTTTTCCAGTGACTTTTCTCTTCGCATTAGGTGGCCAATGCAGTGATTACTCAAAGCCAACATGGGTTTGTCAAGAACAAATCCTGCCAGATGAATCTGATCTCATTTTTTGATTAGGTAACCTCCCTGGTGGCCTGTGGGAATGCTGTGGACATAATATACCTCGACTTTAACAAAGCTTTCGACAAAGTGCCCCATGATTTCCTGATGAGCAAACTAGCTCAAAGTGAGCTAGATGAAACAACGATCAGGTGGATCCACAGTTGGCTACAGAATCGGACTCAAAGAGTGCTTATCAATGGGATCTTCTCAAACTGGGGAGACGTAACGAGTGGGGTAACTCAGGGCTCAGTCCTGGGCCCAATGCTCTTTGACATTTTTATTAATGACTTGGAGGAGGAGGTGCAGGGAACACTGATCAGATTTGCAGATGGCACAAAACTGGGCAGGATAGTTAATACCTTGGAAGACAGAAACAAAATTCAAAGTGATCTTCATAGACTGGAGCACAGAAAACAAGCAAATGACATTTAATAGGGATAAATGCCAAGTTCTGCACCTAGGAAAAAAGAAATCAAATGCACAGTTACAAGATGGGGGATACTTGGCTCAACAATACTACAGGCGAGAAGGACCTTGGAATTGTTGTAGGTCACAAGCTGAATATGAGCCAACAGTGTAATGTGGCTGCAAAAAAGGCAAATGCTATTTTGGGCTGCATTAATAGAAGCATAGCTTCCAAATCCCAGGAAGTACTAGTTCCCCTCTACTCAGCACTGGTTAGGCCTCATCTGGAGTACTGTGTCCAGTTCTGGGCACCACACTTTAAGAAGGATGCAGACAAACTGGAGAGGGTTCAGAGGAGGGCAACCAAGATGATCAGGGGACTGGAAACAAAGCCCTGTGAGGAGAGCCTGAAAGAACTGGGCATGTTTAGCCTTGAGAAGAGAAGACTGAGGGGAGAGATGAGAGCACTCGGCTCTTCAAGTACTTGAAAGGTTGTCACAGAGAGGAAGGCCAGGATCTCTTCTCGATTATCCCAGAATAGAGATGGTGGAGAGTTCCGCCTCCAATAAAATTCTACAATAAAAACATTTTCTAAAATACCCTAACCCACCCCAAATGCCTGCCTGAACAACCACATTTTTAATGCACGACGGAAGCTCATTAAAGAGGGGGCATGGCGGAGTTCCCTGGGGAGGGAGTTCCACAGAGTGGGGGCCACCACAGAAAAGGCCCTCTCCCTCGTCCCCACCAGTCTAGCTGTCCTGGCTGATGGGACAGAGAGAAGGCCATCCGAGGCTGATCTTGTTAAGCGGCCTGTCTGGTGCTGCTGGAGGCGCTCCTTAAGATAGGCTGGGCCGGAACCATATAGGGTTTTAAAGGTCAAAACCAACACCTTGAATTTGGCCCGGAAAACAACTGGTAGCCAGTGCAACCCCTTCAGCAGCGGAGTGATGCGATCACGCCGGCAGCTGCCTTTAATCAGGTGAGCCGCCGCATTCTGTACCAGCTGCAGCTTCCGAACCGTCTTCAAGGGTAACCCCATGTAGAGCGCATTACAGTAGTCTAAACGAGAGGAGACCAGGGCATGTATTACCAATGGGAGCAGATGGTCAGGAAGGAAGGGGCGCAGCCGCCGTATCAGATGGAGTTGATACAGCGCTGTCCGAGTTACAGCTGACACCTGAGCCTCCATGGACAGCTGGGAGTCCAAAATGATCCCCAGGCTGCGAACCTGGTCTTTCAAGGGTAGCCGTACCCCATTCAACACCAGGTCAACACCCCCAGCCTCCTCTTGTCTCCCACCAAAAGTACCTCAGTCTTGTCAGGGTTCAGCTTCAGCTTATTCCTCCCCATCCAGCCACTCACTATCTCCAGACATTAGACAGGGATTCTATGGCCAACCTTGGTGAAGATTTGAATGAGAGGTAGAGCTGCGTGTCATCCACATATTGATGACCCTGCACCCCAAACCTCCTGATGATAGCCCCCAGCGGCTTCACATAGATGTTAAATAGCATCGGGGAGAGGATGGAACCCTGTGGCACCCCACAAGTAAGTGGCCACAGGTCCCAAACCTCCTCTCCCAGTGCTACCCTCTGGTACCTGCTGGAGAGGAAGGACCGGAACCACCGCAATACGGTGTCTCCAATGCCCAACCCCTCCAGGCGGTCCAGGAGGATACCGTGGTCAATGGTATCAAAAGCCGCTGAGAGGGCGAGGAAAATAAGGAAGGAGCATTCACCCCTATCCAGAGCCCTCCTCATATCATCTACCAAGGCTGTTTCTGTCCCATGCCCAAGCCTGAAGCCCGACTAAAATGGGTCTAGATAATCAGTTTCTTCCAAGTGTGCCTTCAACTGCATCGCCACCACCCGTTCAATCACCTTGCCCAAAAATGGCAGATTTGAGACTGGGCGAAAGTTGTTCAGAACTTGAGGATCCAAGGAGGGCTTCTTTTAGAGCGGTCTTATCACTGCCTCCTTGAGGGCTGATGGCATCACTCCCTCCTCAAGGGAGGCGTTCACCACCGCCCTGATCCCCTCACCCAGTCTCTCTCTGCAGCTCATAATGAGCGAAGATGGGCAAGGATCAAGTAAGCAGGTGGTCGGCCTTACAGATGAAAGCACCTTGTCCACTTCATCAGGAGGAAGAAGCTGGAACCGATCCCACAAAACCGGTTTGCCACAGGCCGCCTCTTGCTCACTAACAGTATCAACAACGTGCAGAGTAACATACCTAATCTGATCAATTTTATCTGCAAAGTGCCTTGCCAAGGCCTCACAGGAGGCCTTAGAATGCTCCAGTGGTTCAGGAGCCACAGGACCGACCAGGCTCCGGACCACTTGGAACAGCCTCCTGGGACAGCACTCTGCAGACGCGATAGAGGCAGCATAATATTTCTTTTTTGCTGCCTTCACCGCCACGTGATAGGCTGAAGATACAGTTCTAGCCCATGTCTGATCATCTTTGGAGCGAGACTTCCACCACCGGCGCTCTAGCCGTCTCACCTCCTGTTTCAGAGCTCGTAACCTCAGATTGAACCATGGTGCAGTCCGAGCCCTGTTCAGAGGGAGAGGGCGTTTCGGAGCCACCTGATCTAATGCCCCAGTGATTGCAGCATTCCAGCCACCCACCAGGGTCTTGACCTAGCGGCCGTTGGCGTGCCCCAGAGAATACCCAAGCACATTCAGGAATCCATTTGGATCCATAAGACGCCTGGGGCGGACCATTTTAATGGGTCCTCCACCCCTGCGGAGGGGTTGTGGAACCGAGATGTCCAACATCACCAGATAGTGATCTGACCATGACAAGAGGGTTGTGGATATACCCCCGATTTCCAGATCACTCCCCGCTTCTCCAGAAACAAACACAAGGTCTAGTGCATGACCAGCTACATGGGTGGGCCCAGTTAGAATAGGGTGCAGCTCCCAGGAAGCCATGGTCTCCATGAAGTCCCGAGGTGCTCCTGTGAGGATGGCCTCCAAATGTTCGTTGAAGTCCCCCAACACCAATAAGTTAGGGGACTGCACACGCACATCAGAGACCACTTCAAGCACCTCGGCCAGGGAGTCAGTCGTGCAGCAGGGTGGACAGTACACGAGCAGAATCCCCAGACTGCCCTTCGAGCCCAACCTCCAGTACATGCACTCAGCAACCTTGGTCTCCCGGAGAGGGGGTCTGGTGAAGACCAAGGACTCTCGGTAGATAACAGGCACTCCCCCTCCCTGATCCCCAGCCCTCGGCTGCTGTGCATACGAAAATCCAGCTCGGCACATGGCCACAGGAGTTGGAGCAGCAGCCTCGGCCAGCCAGGTCTCCGTAATACATGCCAGGTCTGCACCCTCATGCAGGATCATGTCATGGATGAGGGAGGTTTTCTGGGTAACAGACCTGGCATTGCAAGCAGCAAACGAAGGCCAGAAGATGGGGTCACGCCTCCCCCAACCATCCTTTGGCTCTGGACAGGCCCGGGGCAGGGGACAGATATTACACATCTCTCCCTTGTTCCCCTTACCTGGCATGGCCTGCCCCTAGCGCTCCGCCAGCACCTGCCGCCCAGCCTCAGTATGTTCTGGCCCCCAACACTCCCCCCACTGCCTCCATCAGGCGGACACATGCCCCTCACTCCCGCCTATCAGGCAGGCTACCCACCCCTAAAAACACAACAAAATCCCACAGAAAAAAAAAACAATTAAAAATCCCTTTAAAAATAATGCCAGGCAGAAGTCCGCAGGGAAGGCCTGGTGTTGGTGGCGGCGGCGGCAGGCCCAGCAGCAGCAGGCATGCCTCTTCCCCAATGGTGGCAGCTTCTCCTGCAGGCCCTGGCTCTCCCCATTTCAAGTGATACGGCCGCCATTGCTGTATCGCTGGCTGAAGGGACTGACTGTGGACGCAAATAGCGTCCAGGATGCCATTTGCAGCCATAAAGGCCTTAGTTTAAGCTAAATGCAGCCATTTATGGCTGCATTTACCTTAAACTAAGGCCTTTACGGCCGCAGATGGCATCCTGGATGTGATTTGCATCTGCAAGAAAGTCCCCTTCAGCCAGCGATACGGCATGGCGGCCATATAGCTGGTGCTTCGGAGCTGACTGGCGGCTCTGCAGAATCGCCACAGAGCAGAGCCAGCCGAAGAGGATTCCGGGGGGAGGAATGGATCGCCTCCCCCCTGTGGGCGGATTCCCCACAGACCAGAAGGTAGGGAATCCACCTATACCTATCCCAGAATGCAGGACATGAAATCATGGGCTCAAGTTACAGGAAGCCTGATTCCGGCTGAACATCAGGAAAAACTTCCTGACTGTTACAGTAATACGACAATGGAACCAATTACCTAGGGAAATCATGGGCTCTCCCACACTGGAGGCGTTCAAGATGAGGCTGGACAGCCATCTGTCAGGGGTGCTCTGACTTGGCTTCCTGCATTGAGCAGGGGGTTGGACTCGATGGTCTTATAGCCCCTTCCAACCCTACTATTCTATGATTCTATGAGACCAAAGGTCCATCTACTCCATGGTTGGGGAAACTTGTGGCCCTCCAGATGTTTTGGCAAACAACCCCCATGTTTCCTTACTATTGGCTATGCTGGCTAGGAATGATAGGAGTTATAGGCTAAAATATATGGAGGGACTCCAGTTGCCCACCCCTCATCTAATCCAACAGCTAGATGCTTCCAGGAAGCAGAGCAATAGCCCTCCTCTACTGTATGGAGCAACCTGTATGGAGTATGTTGCTCTGTATGGAGCAACCCTGAGCATGGAAACTCCATATAAACATCACAGCTAGTCGCCTTTGACAGACCTCTTCTCCCCCATGAGCTTGTGTAATCTCCTCTTAAAGCCAACAAGGCCCATCAGCATCATCACATCTTGTGGCAAGGAGTTCCATAAGTGAATGATGTGTTTCGTGAAGGCCTTCCTTTTATCTGTTCTGACTCTCCTGCCCATCAATTTCATTGGATGACCCTGAGACACAGCTCCCCTTGACTTCTTGCAAGGGAGGAGTTTCTGGTATGGTCTCCTCTAAGCTTTAAAGAAGCTGGCACATAGCTCCTGGCTATCCGGATACTTGGGAGACATTTTGACTTCTCTGTTTTGTGAGAGAGGGTTCATGCAGACTCGGTATCAACCACCATGTTCCATTTTAAATGCACATATATTGATCATGTTAACTTATAGCCTTATACAGGGGTGGGCAGACTTCATGCTTGTGGGATCTACCTTGTTTTTTTCCAGAACCCTGATCGCAGCCAAAACTGTAGTCTTGTGCAACGAATTAAGGAATAGGATGCCTGTGAGCACTTTCTCAGCCCAGGAATTTGTGGTCACAACCTGAACCAAGTTCACAGATCCTTGCACACAAAGACCTACTCATGGTTTTCTTCTAGGCATTGTTTTTGAGCAACCTAATTGAAGAAAAATGAGATTTTTATTTCTTCCTATCTAGGGATGGGCAAACATGCAATGTTCAGGTTTGTTGAGATTCTCTGAATTCTTCTGTGAAGCTCGTTTCACCTCATTTGCATTCCTGAATGTGTATGTCTCTCCCCCCCGCCCAAATTGGGGAAAAATGCGCATTTAAAGAAGTGCACAATTTTTCCCAATGGAAAAAACTCATTTTTCATGACCAAAAATGTGCATTTTCCTCCATAGGTTAAAGTGTGAAAATGCACATTGTGGAGGTGGATGTGCATATAGGCACATTTTCTGAAGTGTGCATTTGCACAAGTGCACACTTTCAAATGACAATACAAGGCCAGGGAACTGAGAAAATTTCTCAAGAATTGTGTTCCTGCTCACATTCACACTTGGGGTTGCGAATGGTTGTATGATTTGAGAACAGGAATGAAATTCTCGTACATCCCTATTGCTATCGTTAGGCTATCGGGAGCCAGAAGGCCTTGCGAATCTCCTGCTAATTACCTAGAGATCTGCCACCAGATTCTGACTGAACTTCTGCCCACTGCTGATCTAATATCAGATGCCAGGAATAGAAGTGTTCTGCACACAAAGTCTGTCCTTAACTATTGAGCTAATGGATGTCAGGGTTGGATCGGAGCCCATAGAGCCCCAAAGCAGTTCTGATTCTGAGGAAGAGGTAGAAAATGTAGGAGAGGAACCCGCGCGCTGTTCAGAGGCGCCGCCGGAGGGAGAGCCCCTCCCTGCTCACATTCCTGAGAGTGGTAGCGACCCTGGCAGGCAGGGGGAGGGACGAGTGGAGCTTCGGGATGCTAGGCGCCAGTGCAGGGACAAGTGGGAGATGGAGGGCTCCGAGAGGAGGCGCTCAGCCCGCTTGGCGCGATGTCAACAGCTGTGCCCCGATGCCCCACGGGAAAGGGGTGGACTTTTGCCTCCTAGCCCTTAAGTTCAGAGGCTTCCTGCCTTTACCCTCCAAATGGAGATCAACTGGTTCACTAAGGCTAGAAACCCCTAGTAGGCAGCTCTCTTAAGTTTCCCTCATTAGGCTACTGCAGTTAGCATCTGTAAGTGTCATTAGGTTGAATGGAAATTAAGCCTTGGAAAAGAGCCCTATTGTCTGCGTGTTGATTCTGGCTACTTGAGGATTTCAGAAGGCAGCAAGGGCGCTTCTGACAATGGCTCCTTTCCTGGCACTGAATTGCCAAAACAGAAGAAATGCATGACCAAAACAAGAAGGCAAAAGCGGGCACAGATTTGCATACATTTCCATAGGCTAATATATATAGACAGATGCAAATTTAGGAATAATTACTATAACATAAATAGAAATACACATACAATACATCTCAACCATAGTGGGGAAGACTGGGATGGTGGGACCAGGTGAGCTGCGTGCCTGCTCAGTGTGCTGTCCAGGCACTGTTGATGGGCAACTTCAATGCCCCTGTTCTCTTTTCTTAGGGTTCTTTATCTTTAAGTTGGACTTCAAGTAGAGGACGCCTTCAGGTAGAAGACTGTCCTCCATAAATAGGATACATGGCCACCCTACAAATTCTTCTTCTTCTGGGTGGTACATTCAACATTGTTGTTGTTCAGTCGTTCAGTCGTGTCCGACTCTTTGTGACCCCATGGACCATAGCACGCCAGGCCTTCCTGTCCTCCGCTCTCTCCCAGAGTGTGCTCAAGTTCATATTCATTGCATCGGTGATGCTATCTAGCCATCTCATCCTCTGCCATCCCCTTCTCCTTTTGCCTTCAGTCTTTCCCAGCATCAGGGTCTTTTCCAGAGAGTTTTCTCTTCGCATTAGGTGGCCAAAATATTGGAGCTTCAGCTTCAGTATCTGTCCTTCCAATGAGCAGTCAGGGTTGATTTCCTTTAGGATGGACTGATTTGACCTCCTTGCAGTCCAGGGGACTCGTAAGAGTCTTCTCCAGCACCACAGTTCGAAAGCATCGATTCTTCGGCGCTCAGCCTTCCTTATAGTCCAGCTCTCACAGCCATACATTACTACTGGGAAAACCATAGCTTTGATTAGACGGACCTTTGTCGGCAAGGTGATGTCTCTGCTTCTTACTATGCTGTCTAGCTTTGCCATAGCTTTCCTCCCAAGGAGCAAGCGTCTTTTAATTCCATGGCTACAGTCACCATCTGCAGTGATTTTGGAGCCCAAGAAAGTAAAATCTGTCACTGCTTCCATTTCTTCCCCTTCTATATGCCAGGAAGTGATAGGGCCAGATGCCATGATCTTAGTTTTCTTAATGTTGAGTTTCAAACCAGCTTTTGCACTCTCCTCTTTCACCCTCAACAACAGTCTCTTGAGATCCTCTTCGCTTTCTGCCATTAGGGTGGTATCATCTGCATATCGGAGGTTGTTGATAATTCTCCCAGCAATCTTAATTCCGACCTCTGATTCATCCAACCCGGCATTTCTCATGATGTACTCTGCATATAAGTTAAATAAGCAGGGCGACAATATGCAGCCTTGTCGTACTCCTTTCCCAATTTTGAACCACTCGGTTGTTCCATGTCTGGTTCTTACTGTTGCTTCTTGACCCTGGTACAGGTTTCTCAGGAGACAGGTAAGGTGGTCTGGTACTCCCATCACTTTAAGAATTTGCCACAGTTTGTTGTGATCCACACAATCAAAGGCTTTAGCGTAGTCAATGAAGCAGAAATAGACATTTTTCTGGAATTCTCTTGCTTTCTCCATGATGCAGTGAATGTTGGCGATTTGATCTCTAGTTCCTCTGCCTCTTCGAAACCCAGCTTGTACTTCTGGTAGTTCTCGGTTCACATACTGCTGAAGCCTAGCTTGTAGGATTTCGAGCATCACCTTGCTGGCATGTGAAATGAGCGCAATTGTGCGGTAGTTTGAACACTCTTTGGCGTTGCCCTTCTTTGGAATTGGAATGTAAACTGACCTTTTCCAGTCTTGCGGCCATTGTTGAGTGTTCCAAATGTGTTGGCATATTGAGTGCAGCACTCTAACAGCATCATGTTTTAGGATTTTAAATAGCTCAGCTGGAAGACTGTCATCTCCGCTAGCTTTGTTGTTAGTAATGCTTCCTAAGGCCCACTTGACTTCACTCTCGAGGATGTCCGGCTCAAGTTCAGTGACCGCACTATCATGGCTATCAGGGACATTCAGATCTTTCCTGTATAGTTCTTCTGTGTATTCTTGCCACCTCTTCTTAATCTCATCTGCATCTGCATCTGCCTTCTTTGTCCTTTATCATGCCCATCTTTGCACAAAACGTTCCCTTGAGATCTCCGATTCTCTTGAAGAGATGTGTAGTCTTTCCCATTCTGTTGTTTTCCTCGATTTCTTTGCATTGTTCATTTAAGAAGGCCTTCTTGTCTCTCCTTGCTATTCTCTGGAACTCTGCATTCAGTTGGATATATCTTCCCCTTTCTCCCTTGCTTTTCGCTTCCCTTCTTTCCTCAGCTACTTGTAAAGCCTCATCAGACAGCCACTTGGCTTTCTTGCATTTCTTTTTCTTTGGGATGGATTTTGTTGCTGCCTCCTGAACAATGTTACGGACCTCCGTCCATAGTTCCTCAGGCACTCTGTCTATCAGGTCTAATCCCTGAAATCTATTCCTCACCTCCACTGTATATTCATAAGGGATATGATTTAGGTCATACCTGAATGGTTTAGTGGTTTTCCCTACGTTCTTCAATTTAAGCCGAAATTTTGCAACAAGAAGCTCATGATGTGAGCCACAGTCAGCTCCAGGTCTTGTTTTGACTGACTGTATGGAGCTTCTCCATCTTTGGCTGCAAAGGACATAATCAATCTGATTTCGATATTGACCATCTGGTGATGTCCATGTGTAGAGTCGCCTCTTGTGCTGTTGGAAAAGAGTGTTTGCTATGATCAGCGTGTTCTCTTGGCAAAACTCTATTAGCTTTTGTTCTGCTTCATTTTGTACACCAAGGCCATGTCTGCCTGTTATCCCGGTGATTTCTTGACTTCCTACTTTAACATTCCAATCCCCTATGATGAAGAGGACATCTTTTTTTGGTGTTAGTTCTAGAAGGTGTTGTAGGTCTTCATAGAACCGATCAACCTCAGCTTCTTCGGCCTCAGTGGTTGGGGCATAGACTTGAATTACTGTGATGTTGAATGGTTTGCCTTGGATTCGTACTGAGATCATTCTATCATTTTTGAGATTGTACCCCAGTACTGCTTTTCCCACCCTTTTGTTGACTATGAGTGCTACTCCATTTCTTCTAAGGGATTCTTTCCCACAATAGTAGATGTGATGGTCACCTGAATTAAATTCGCCCATGCCTGTCCATTTGAGTTCGCTGGTTCCCAAGATGTCGATGTTCAATCTTGCCATCTCATGTTTGACCACCTCCAGCTTACCTTGATTCATTGATCTGACATTGCAGGTTCCTAAACAATATTGTTCTTTACAGCATCGGATGTTCTTTTCACCACCAGACACATCCACAGCTGAGTGTCCTTTCGGCTTTGGCCCAGCCGCTTCATTCTTTCTGGCGCTACTTGGAAATACCCTCTGCTCTTTCCCAGTAGTATATTGGACACCTTCCGACCTGAGGGTCTCATCTTCTGGCGTCATCTCTTTTAGCCTTGTGATACGTTCCATGGGGTTTTCTTGGCAAGAATCCTGGAGGGGTTGCCATTTCCTTCTCCAGTGGACCACATTTTGTCAGAACTCTCTGCTATGACCTGTCTGTCTTGGATGGCCCTGCACGGAATAGCTTATGGCTTCACTGAGTTATGCAAGCCCCTTCGCCACAACAAGGCAGTGATCCATAAAGGGTTCATTCAACATAATGTTCATTCAACATTATTGTCCCCTAACTCCCCTGCTTGATACCTGAAGGCTGAGGATTCACTAGCAGAAACTTAGCAAAAACCCTCTGAAAGCTCATCCCCACTGTTGCAGAGAACTGCAACATCCAGGCTGAGAATGGTTGATCTCTATCACCATAGATGCCCTCCATCCCCCACCCCCACCCCACCCCACACACCTCACTCTTAAACATTCATCTCAAAGCTGAATAATGATGAGGTCTCTCAGTAACAGCTCAACCACGCTTCTTCTCTGCAGGTCTTTTAATCTTCTCTCTAATTCCGCCCCACCTCCTCCGTCTCCTTACTATTTTTCTCTCCTTTCCGCTCTCTCCAGTTTCTGATTAAAATATTTAAAAGTGGGCACATCAGAAGGAGCTTTAATGTAGGTCAGAACTTGACCCTCACCCATTTGGGAAGCATTACTTTTTAAATCTTGGGTTCGGTGTGCGTGTTCATAGGCAGCTGAAGGACAGGAGATATGTGTCATGGTGGCTTATTATTCATCACACCATTTTTCTTTCAAAGTAACTTTATTTTGAAAAGAGGTCTCCATATTTCTTTCTTTCTTTTTAAGGAAAGGGTCTGATTTCATGAGGCCAGGTATGAACTGTGTCAGTTGGAGTCATGTATAATTCAGGATGTGAAATTACAAGTTGGATTCTCTGCCTTTCAGTGGTAAATTGACATTTCCAGACAGTTATACAGATGAAGTTTATGGAACATCCTCAGGCAGCATAGACTGGCCTGGTTTCATTAAAGGCTGCCGGAGAATTCGGTCTCCTGTTTTAGCAGATTCTGGATGTGTCTCTCAAAGCAACCAGTAGGAGCCTTTGGTGGGGAGGCCTAGCCCTTGAGAGATGTCTGGCTTCTACAGGCAAAGGGATTCCTTTGGTTTCTGAGATAAAGCCAAAGCAAAGGCCAAGAGATACCAAAGTGAAAATTGTCTGTAGCTAATGTAGGAGCTGATTTTAACTATGGTTTTATTTTGCATCCAAGGACACTGTACCCAGGCCCTGCTCTAGATGAGTCCCTACAAACCTCACCCCACAGGGGCACCCTTATTCTTGGATTTCTCCCCAAGAATATTCCTTCTTGAACTGAATAGCTCAGTCACTTTATAAGTAAAACACACATAGTTTATTTAAAAGGGACGAAGACAACAGTGAAGAATAGATGCCATTGGACTTTGTGACAAAGTTTAGAACAGGAGGAAGAAGCAAGACGTACATTGCCCATTACAGCTTTCTGCTTGCAGAGTGGATCCCCTGGTGGGACAGACCCCTCTTCATATCTTGCATTCCCTTAAATACCCTATTTCAGGTTTTGGGGGGCCCTTGGCCAAACACCCTCAATGGCCCCCCTCGCTGAGTGAATCTACCTTCTCACTGACATTGTCACCAGCTGCTATTGTTCCTCATCCTTCTTTCTCATCATTGCTGGCACTTGCTTCCTTGACAGGCAAAGAGCCGGGAGGCAAGTGGGCAGTGGCATCTGCTGGTCCTCCTTCTCACCACCACCACCATCGTCTGGGCCAGAGCGAGAGACAGGTGAACGAGCAGGTTGCAGTGGTGAAGAAGAGGAGCAAGTCCAGGGGGCTCTTGTCAGTGGGGCCCTGTTGGGCTATGGGCCCTCAGCAGGGGCCTGACTATGCCTGTCCTTGACGCCAGCCCTGCCCCATTTAATGTATCAAATTTGGTCATGGCGTACCCGTAAATCTGATTGGCTGCTGTACCTGTGATATTTCAGCCTGTTCCTGTCTGTGCTTGCCTCCCACCTATGTCATTTATTTATCCCAGAGTTTCAGTAACCATCACTCCCCCCCCCCCATGCTCTTAAGACTTCTAGGCCACAACACTGCCTGCTTGGCCTCTTAGTGCTTATTTTCTAACTCAGTGAGTGAGTCTGGTCTGGAAAGTTTTATAGGAGTCAGGAGGAGTACCACTGGACCCACTCTGGTTTACTGGTATAAGAAAGCATCCTTTACTTCTTCAACTTCTTTTCTTTGACCAGAGCTGGGTGGTGGCTGGTGTATTGAATGAGAACATAAAATAGGCCTGCTGGACCAAGGCTCCATCTTGTCCAGCATTCTGCTTCCAACAGCAACTAACAGGACAACAGCCCCCTGCCCCCAAATTGTTATGCTTCCAGTGTTGCTAGCTTCATAAATAATATTCAAAAATATTGTTTGGAATGTAGAGGTACCATTTAGTGAGAGTGGCTAATAGCGAGTGCATAGACTTCTTCTCCGAGAGAGAGAGAGAGGCCTTATGATGTTATCTCTTATTTTCAGTCCCTTTCTTAATAATCCTTAACATGGAATCAGCTTGCCTTTTTCACAGCTGGTGCATGCTGTTTTTATTGAACTATCCACCAAGACCCTAAGACTTCTTCCCTGGTTAATAACTGCCAGTTCAGGCCCCATTTGTGTATATGTGAATCCCTGCCTGACATTCCTAAGGTCACCAGTTCAATATGCACAGTGACTTGAGTCATTGCAAGCTCCTTTGACCTCACTCCCATGAGTGGAGGGCCCAACTGGCCCCAAGGAGGTCCAAAAGGAAGTGATGTCTGAACCAAAACAGTGTTATGACATAGACTTGACAGCAACTCCTTCAGATCGTTTGCCCAGGAGTTCTCACAGCTATCGAACCTGCAGGTCCTGGAATCCAGCAGTTCTTTGAAGAGGAGGAGGAGCAGGAACAGCATTTACCAGACTTCAAACCTAAAACTGGCAGTGAGGAATCTGACCTGGCCCACCCACCACTCAAGACTGTTGCCTGGTCTTCCATTGGAGAAGACACAAGGTACAATCCAAGCCCATTCAGTAGCACCACAGCAAATGGCACTAACCCAGAGTATCTGCAATTTCAGTTGCACATCAGGCTCTGGAAGTCATCAAGTCCTCCTTAAATGCTCAGTTGCGCTAAGGCCCTTGGATCATCTGCCTCTCGCGCTTCCTTTCTCCTTTTGCTGCTGGATGACCCCGTCTTCTCATGGTGCCCCTTGGGCACACAGGCTGTCTGGACCAAGGTTATTTTATTTATTTATTTATTTATTTATTTATTTATTCATTTCATTTCTATACCGCCCAATAGCCGAAGCTCTCTGGGCGGTTCACAAAAATTAAAACCAAACAACACACAATAAAACAATTTAAAATATATAGAACATTAAAACCACAATATAACAATACAACCACAAGACACCAACAAGCCCCTAAAGCAGGAGCAGGCAACTTGTGGCCCTCCAGATGATTGACCTATAAGTTCCATCTTCCCCAGCCAGCACAGCCAGTGGTGAGGGATGATGGGAGCTGTAAGTCAACACATCTGGAAGGCTACAAGTTGCCCATCCCCAGCCTAAAGCAAGATCAGCACCATGGAAAAAACCATAGCTGGCTTCGCTAGTTCACTACTTCAGGCCTGTGTCGCTCATGAGCCGAGAAAGTGAACACAGCCAACCAGGCTATGTGCTGTGTCCTGCTAGGTGCTTGGCAGTTGCCCCTTCGCACACATTTTTTCAGTTCACAGGAAGACAGGAAAAAGAAAAGAGAAAGAAAAAAGGGAAAGGGAAAGGGAAAGGGAAGGAGGGAGAAAGAAAGAAAGAAAGAAAGAAAGAAAGAAAAGAGGAGGCGCGTAGAAGTACTGGTGGGCTGCATTTCACTCGGAGGGTCAAAAATTGTAACCTATTTTGTTTATAGCCATTTATTGGATTGTAATAGAATTTTAATGGAATACATCTATCATGAAAAGTGTGTTATCCATCTATTACAAACCAGGCTTGTTCAGCATCTTTTGGATCACTGTGGACTCTCATCTCAGGGGTGGGGGGGTGCGATTTTTGTTTTGTTTTTTGCTTGCTGCCATCCTTTCTGTTGTTCTAATTCTCTTCTTGATAATTTCCTGCCTAGGCTGACCTTGAAGCATCTTCTCCTGTGGGCAAATGCCTTGATGGATGATGCTGTAATACATGGAGCCAATAGATCAAAAACTCTTCACGTTCTATGCTGAGATGACCACAAAAAAAATAATTCCCCCCACCTCATCAGATCCATTCTTGTTATTGCCAGAGGATGTTCTTCTTTAGAAGACGTTTCTGGACATTTTGAGGCAATGGAGTGACTTTCTTTTCTGTTCACACACGCGCACACACACCAAATAAATCTGCACAATCACTTTGGGTTTTGTGGGGGTTGGGGGTGATTGTAGAAAATTAGGGGAGGGCCTAGAGCTCAGTGGTAGAGTGCATGGTTTAATCCCTGGCATTTCCATTTAAAAGCTTTGGCTATTGGGTGGTATAGAAATGGAATGAATGAATGAATCTCAGATACCAAGGCTGGAAATGACCTCTGAGCAATTGGATCAATAGTCTGGCTCAGTATAAGGCATCTTCCAATGTGCATATGCTTCATAAGTTTGCTGCTGTGAACAACAAGCCTGCCCGTTCATTGAGATCTGCAGATCAGGACCTCCTGGTTGTTCTGTTGTCTACATTTGATAGCAACTGGGGTGAGAGCCCTTACAGTTGCCCATCTTTGGAATTCTCTTTGCCCCCCTCAGTACAATGGGTGCCAACCCTGAAGGCGCTTTGGCACCTGTTAAAACCTATTTGCTTAACCAAACATTTGCTGATCTTAATGCCTAGCTTGGGTACCATTCTGTGGTTCCTTGAGGCCCACAGGGGAAGTTGGTTGCTTCTGATCACAGATCAAGGCTGGAAGAAAATAGGAGCTTGGATAGCTCCAAGTAGGTTCTGCTGACTAGAATGCTCTGGAACAATAGGAGAATGTTGTCTCAGCAGGGAGCTAAAGCCAACTGAATACTTATGTAGGCTGACCAGACCTGTTGTGCGGTCAGATCTGTCCCCCCTGGAAGAGCTGACTGGACTGTTAAAGGGCCCTCACCTGATTTTATAGCCCGAGACTTCTGTGAGACTGGGGAAAGGGAGGTTCTGCTGGAGACTCATCCTCTGAGCCAGAGGATGATGGCAGGCCTGTGTCCTCTAGCCATGAGGGCCCTGAATGAGGCACTGACTCTTCTACCCCTGAGGAAGTAGCCAGTGTCTCCTGTTCATCAGAATCCTCTTCTTCACACTGGATAATCACTGGCTGGGGATCATGACACCTTACTGAGGTTTTTTCCTCTCGTTTTAATTGTCGATTCCTTTCTAATTGAATCATTGTTTTAAGGAATTTGGTATGCCGCCAGCACCATCCTTCATTGTTAATGAAGGACAGCATATAAATATGTTCAAAATAAATAAAGATGTCATGGTGCAGATGGCACCTTAAACACTAGTACATTTAGGCAGAGATCCTAAGCTCACGGAGGGGGTGGCTGAGGGGCGGCTGGGTGTTGCAGACTTCCCCCTTCACTGGCAGACAGGAAGGTCTGTAGGTGGAGGAGGAGGTCCATCAACAGAACCCTCCTTGTGGTAGCAGCGGAGAGCTCTGCTGCCCGCGTTCCTCCACCATTGCTGCTCCCATCATGGTAGGGGGTAAAAAGGGGTGTTTCTTGAATCTTGCAGGTTAGGGGAGGCCTCGGATCTGCAAGATCATGCAGATTCTGTGGCTTCAACAACAGCCAGCTTCCCCCCCCCCCTTTGGTTCATTTACCATCTGGCCTGATAAAGAGTTCTAGAGAACTCAAAAGTTTGCACACTTGGTTTGTGCATTTGGGTTGGCCGTATGAAGTGATTGGTCTAATACAAATTTTGGCATTTTCCTTATGGCCAAAACATGGCTACTTTTGCTTTTTGTGACACGTATCACTATGCTTCCCTCTCTGCATGCCCTTTTACTGACAGGAACATTCTGACCAGAATTTGATTTCATTGCTATTGGCTTTGTATCATTCATATTTCATACTGAAGGCAAGATGTAGCACCGCTTCCAGGAGTTTGTGCTCTCCCTGAGGTGTTGGATTTAATTATAGCTGAGCTCGGACCACATGGAACAGGCAGTCTGTGCTCAGACGATGTGCTTTCCCCCGAATCCCTCTGCTCTCGAAAGCTTTCCATTCCAGATGAGCTGGGAGGCTGATGTAACCTCTTTGGGTAAAGTGGGAAGACTGAAACAACTGAACAAACAGTAATTCATTATTGATGAAACCCCATGTTAGAAAGTCGTACTGGGAATAAGGTCAACGTGGAACAAAAGTTTTGAACGCTAAGCAGGATGTGTTGAAACAAAGTCAACTGACAGGCCAGGGCCGGGGAGGGGTCCTCAAGCACAAGGCCAATACAAGCGTCTAACTGGATCAGAAAACCACAGTCTAAAGGTACATCCTGAGGGATGTGCTGAAAGGGTTCAGAGGGGTATTTTGATGTACTTCAGACACTACAGTACAAATTGAGGGAGGTGTGAGAGAAATGCAGGGGACCCCCATGACACGGGGGATCAGGCAGCCAGGTGACCTGCTCGACTGAACTACCTATTTTTAAGTAGGAGAAAGGTCTTTTCTCAACAGGGATTCTTTGCCTGCACTTCCCATGTTCCATACTTAGCATTGCTGTGTTAAACTGATAGTATTTAAAAAAAAAAACTCCCAAGGGTGCTTATACAATCATAGAATAGTAGGGTTGGAAGGGGCCTACAAGGCCATTGAGTCCAACCCCCTGCTCAATGCAGGAATCCAAGTCAGAGCATCCCTGAAAAATGGCTGTCCAGCCTCGTCTTGAAGGCCTCTAGTGTGGGAGAGCCCACCACCTCCCCAGGTAATTGGTTCCATTGGTGTATTGCTCTTACAGTCAGGAAGTTTTTCCTGATGTTCAGCCAGAATCTGGCTTCCTGTAACTTGAGCCCATTATTCTGTGTCCTGCACCCTGGGATGATCAAGAAGAGATCCTGGCCTTCTTCTCTGTGACAAACTTTCAAGTACTTGAAGAGTGCTATCATATCTCCCCTCAGTTTTCTCTTCTCAAGGCTAAACATGCCCAGTTCTTTCAGTCTCTCTTCATAGGGCTTTGTTTCCAGTCCCCTGATCATCTTGGTTGCCCTCCTCTGAACCCTCTCCAGTTTGTCTGCATCCTTCTTAAAGTGTGGTGCCCAGAACTGGACACAGTACTCGAGATGAGGCCTAACCAGTGCTGAGTAGAGGGGAACTAGTACTTCCTGGGATTTGGAAGCGATGCTTCTATTAATGCAGCCCAAAATAGCATTTGCCTTTTTTGCAGCCACATCACATTGTTGGCTCATATTCAGCTTGTGATCGACAACAATTCCAAGATCCTTCTCGCTCGTAGTGTGGTTGAGCCACGTATCCCCCATCTTGTAACTGTGCATTTGGTTTCTTTTTCCTAGGTGCAGAACTTGGCATTTATCCCTATTAAATGTCATTCTGTTGTTTTCTGCCCAGCGCTCCAGTCTATCAAGATCACTTTGAATTTTGTTTCTGTCTTCCAAAGTATTAGCTATCCCACCCAATTTGGTGTCATCTGCAAATTTGATCAGCATTCCCTGCACCTCCTCCTCCAAGTCATTAATAAAAATGTTGAAGAGCACTGGGCCCAGGACTGAGCCCTGTGATACCCCACTCGTTACCTCTCCTCAGTTTGAGAAGGTCCCATTGATAAGCACTCTTTGAGTCCGTTTCTGTAGCCAACTGTGGATCCACTGGATCGTTGTTTCATCTAGCCCACTTTGAGCTAGTTTGCTCATCAGGATATCATGGGGCACTCTGTCGAAAGCTTTGCTGAAGTTGAGTTATATTATGTCCACAGTATTCCCACAGTCCACAAGGGAGGTTACCTGATCAAAAAATGATATCAGATTTGTCTGGCAAGATTTGTTCTTAACAAATCCATGTTGGCTTCGAGTAATCACTGCATTGTTTTCAAGGTGCTTACAGAGGGATTGCTTTATCATCTGCTCCAGACTTTTCCCAGGGATTGATGTCAGACTGACTGGTCTGTAGTTCCCAGGTTCCTCCTTTTTACCCTTTTTGAAGATAGGGACAACGTTAGCCCTCCTCCAGTCATCTGGCACTTCCCCCGTCCTCCATGATTTCTCAAAGATAATAGACAGCGGTTCTGAGAGTTCTTCTGCCAGTTCCTTTATGACTCTAGGATGCAGTTCATCTGGCCCTGGAGATTTGAACTCATTCAAAGGAATTAGGTGTTCCTTGACCATATGCCTACTGATCTCAAGCTGCAATCCTGCCCCTTCAGCCTGTACTTCGCCTTTGCCAGGGGGGTCAATAGACCCTCTTTTGGGAGAAGACGGAGCCAAAGTAGGAATTGAGCACCTCTGCCTTTTCTTTGTCATCTGTTATCGTTTTGCCATCCTTATTTAATAGCTGAACCACCATTTCTTTCCTCTGCCTTTTACTATGCATGTAGCTGAAGAAAGCCTTTTTGTTGTTTTTAGCATCCCTTGCTAACCTCAGCTCATTCTCAGCTTTAGCCTTCCTGACGCCATCCCTGCAATTCTGTGCTATCTGCCTGTACTCTTCCTTTGTTACTTGGCCTTCTTTCCACTTCCTATATGTGTCCTTTTTTGTTTTCAGGTCATCCCTAAGCTTTTTGTGAAGCCACACTGGCTTCTTCTGTTGTCTTCCACCTTTTCTTCTTGTTGGAATTGTTTGTGATTGTGCCTTGAGAATTTCCTTTTTTAAAAGCTCCCACCCATCATGGACTCCTTTTCTCTTTAGTGTCGCTTGCCATGCTGATCATTGTTCTGAGTTTATTAAAATCAGCTTTCCTAAAATTCAGGGTACGCGTTTGACTACACTCAGCTTTTGCTTCCCTTAGAACCAAGAACTCAAGTACAACATGGTCGCTTTCCCCCAGAGTTCCTGTAACTGCTACTTTATCCACTAAGTCATCTCTGTTGGTTAGGATCAAGTCAAGGATAGCCGATCCTCTAGTTCCTTCCTCTACTTTCTGTAGGAGGAAGTTATCCGCCACACAAGTCAGGAATTTCCTGGAGGGGCCATGTTTTGCAGAATTTGCCTCCCAACAAATATCGGGGAAATTGAAGTCCCCCATTACTACTACATCATGCTTCCTTAAAACATTGGCTATTTGCTTTTCAAAAGTTTCATCCTTGTCTTCTCCTTGATTGGGTGGCCGGTATTAGACTCCGACCACCAGGTTCCTTTTATTCTTTGCTCCATTTATTTCAACCCAGATGCTCTCGATGGGGCTACCAAGCTCCTCCTCCTGTATTTCTGTGCAGATATATGTATTTTTCACATACAGTGCAACCCTGCCTCCCTTTCTGTTCCTCCTGTTCTTTTTGAACAAGTTATATCCTTCACTTGCTGTATTCCAGTCATGAGAGTCATCCCACCAAGTCTCAGTTAATCCTTATCAGGTCATAATTTCCCTCTTGTATTAAGAGTTCAAGTTCGTTCTGTTTGTTTCCCATACTCTGGGCATTAGTATATAGACATCGAAGACCATGTGCTTCATAGTCTGGCTTTCTTCCTACATGTGTCTGAAGACTATTATTGGGCACTATCAGAGCTGTTCTCTCTGTTGCAGTGCATGCGCCTACATCCATTGTTACCCCCAACATTACATCTCCCTTCCCCATAGGATTCAGTTTAAAGCCCTCCTGATGAAGTTCTTCATGCTGTGGCCAAACACATTCTTCCCATCCTTTATGAGGTGCAACCTGTCCCTAGCCAACAGCCCATCTTCCAGGAAGTATAGCCCCTGATCCCAGAATCCAAATCTCTCTCGGCGGCACCACCTTCGTAGCCAGTCATTCACCCGGAGTATTTTTCATTCCCTTTCTATCCCTCTTCTAACTACTGGAAGGATGGATGAGAAAACTATCTGGGCCCCAAAGTTCTTGAGTTTCCTTCCCAAATCTTCAAAGTCTGACGTGATCTCTTCATAGCTCCGCTTGGCAGTATCATTTGTTCCCACATGGATGAGAAGAAAGGGATACCTGTCAGTGGGCTTTATGAGTGCAGGCAACCTTTGAGTCACGTCTCTAATCTGTCCTCCTGGGAGACAACATACCTGGTGAGTCCACGGGTCTTCGCGACATACTTGGGTCTCAATCCCACTCAGCAAGGAGTCTCCCACTACTACCACTCTTCTCTTCTTCTTCTTGTAGGCCTGGGTTTCATCGCCTCTGTTTGACTGACCTTCAGCCTCTTGCTCACTCTCATGCAGGTTCCCCTGTGATTCTTCCTCTGCAGGCTGTCCTCCAGCCTCATCCGCAAGTACCTGGAATCGGTTCCACAGCTCCACTGCTTCCACTGGTGCAGAGTGGTGTCTAGTTCTTCTTCTCCTAACTGTCACCCTTTTCCAAGGAGTATCCTCTACTCCATTTTTCCTCACCTCAGCACTTCCCACTGCCTCATCTTGCCATTGCTCTTCAAGCTTCTGGTCTTCCCTTTGCTGCTGTAGTTCCCCCATTCTGTCCAAGAACTCTTCGTGTCCTCTTATTCCCCAGAGGGTCGACAGTCACGGCTCCAGTCCACTTACTTTTTCTTCCAGCAGCGTGATCAACTTGCACTTGTTGCAGGTGTAGGCCATGTTGTTCTCAGGCAAGAAAAAAACATTGCACACACCTTGCAGGTCACCACCACTGGAGAGACTTGTCCTTCCATAGCCTCTTTTCCCTTTTTGTGTCTAGCTTTGTGATTGTTCTAGAGTAGCCTGTGCCTGCTCCTCTACTCAGTAGAGGTTAAAAGCAGAGTCCAACTGGTGTGAACGTGTGTGTTACAAGACAAATAAATGGAAAAAAGTTAGTTAAAAAAATAAAAAATAAAAATAAAAAAAATGTTAGGGGCCTCCCCCTTGACCTCCCCTGCCGAACTCCCCTGGCCAATTCCTGTTTGCTCCCCCATGTGCTCGCTCTGTTCACTCGCTCTCTGGGAGCTTGCCTGCTTCTGTAGTCCCTGGACCAGCTGGAACAGCTTCCTCTGCTCTGCTCTGCTCTGCTCAGCTGGGAGGCGGGAAACAGACTGAAGCTTCCCGCCCAGTCAGCTGCTGGGAGTACTCAGGCCACACCCCTCCAATTCAGTTGGAGCTCTCAGAAGCACCTGGTGAAATAAATAAATAATAAAGAATAATAAATGAGTCTTTTATTCTGCCATCTTCCTGCCTCATTCATGGAATTTGGGGGGGGGGGTGTCCAGATGATATTGTCTTCAATTTGCAGTCCTCCTGCATTTTCGCACCACTTCATCCATCTCTTTTCTTAACAGAAAAATAAAAACAAAAAGCCAGTCGCGGAAGAAAAATGAAATGGCTGCACAATGCCTTTTGCTAGTTTGTGATAGGAGCCCTCCATCTGGAAGCACCCCCAGCCAACCTGTCCCAAGAAAGCCTCTTATGTCTATTTCTTCTCCTTGTCAAGAAGGCAAGGAGAAGAAATCTTCAGAAGGTCCTGGCTGGCTGCAGCTTTTGGAGGTCTTCAGAAGGACCTGGCTGGCTGCAGCTTTTGGAGGTCTTCAGAAGGACCTGTCAGGAATGTGACATCCCACCAAGAATGCCATTAAACAGGGCAACACAGTCTGCATCCTCAGGGGACTTAAGGAGTCTCTTCCCCACCCCCACACCAGAGACACAGCAGGAAATCCTGTGTCACACAATTCGCTTAAGATTAACTTACAGAATTCTCTACCACAAAATGTAATGATGGACAGTGGTATGGGATCTATTTGTATTCCTGTTTAAAAAGTACCCCCCACAACATGCATATGGTTAATGTGTGGTGGGAAGCAGGACCATGTCTCCTGGGCCCCGAGGTTTGCCCATAACAGCCCCTGGCCCCAACACCCACACGTTGAGTGTGGACATTTGCACAATCATGTTCAGCAGGATGTGTGTAGGCCCTCTGCACCACTTGGGACCTCTGGTCGCACAACAGTCCCGTTTGCTTACAGTGTCTATGTGCATCCAGCTGTATGTGAGTAGGGGGCCTTTTGAAGATAGGGATGTGTGAATCCACCCCGTCCGGGTTCTCTGGGTGCCCTCCCAGCCCTTTCCCCCACTCACCAGTCCCTGGACTGTGCTCGAGCCCTTCCCACACTCAGTGAGCTACCTGCACTCACCCTGGCAGCCTCATCAAGCTCTGCAGACACCATTTTTGCAAAATAAAATGGCAATTGCAAAAATGCACATATTTGCATATGTGCAAAATGCATGTTTTGTGAATGTGCATATTTGCATGTTGCAAAATGCACATTTTTGTGCATATGCAAATATGCACTTTTTTTTTTTTAAGACAATCGTGGAGCTCGAGGAGGTTGCCAGGGTGAGTGCCAGAAGTTCACCGAGCAGAGGCAGGGGGCGAGCAGGGGCAGGAGCTCAGCGAGTGGGGCTCGGGTGTGTGGGCAGGGGCAGTTCCCCCAGATTCTCGGATGGAATTGGGCACCCACACAATCCCTATTTGCAGATGTGTACTATAGGAATGTCAGAGAAATCCTTAACAGAATCAAATGAGTTCAGATTTCCAAGAGTCCAAACCATGGATTCCGCAGCGGTTCGGCTTTTTCTGAACCATGTGCATTCTGTGGACTTGTGGACTGGCTTTTCACTTTTGGGGGAGGATTTACACAAGTGTGCATTGTGCTAATGCACACTTGCAGTAATCCAAATTGGCGCTAATGTGAATAAGCACAAGTAGAATGAAATTCTTTGTTTAAAAAAGAATCCATCAGTGAGCAGACAATGGAACGGAAGTTGTCTGACAATCCATGAAACACAGAAAGAACAGATTTAAAATAATCCATACATCCCTAGACCACACTCAACATGTGGATGGTTCCTCCTGCCTCTCCCTCCCCAACCTCTCTATTCTAGTTTCCCCCCTCCCAAAAGCAGCTTTTCATTTTCTTTAAAATAGTGCCAGAGTCCTGTGACACACAGTAGCATGTAATGTATCATTTGCTCCTTAGTGGCTTAGACCAACCTTCCCCAACCTGGTGCCCTCCAGATGTGTTGGACTACTGCTCACATCACCCCCAGCCAGTATGGTCACCAGATTGGCCAGGGATGATGGGAGTTGGAGCTGAATACATCTGGAAGGCACCAGGTTGGTGATGACCACCTCGGGCAAATTCATGCATGTTACGCCTATCAACGGCTGTTAGCCATGATAGCTGAATGGAAGCCAAGTGTACAGAGTCCGTAGGTACACCTCTGAGTAGCTGTTTCTGGGGATGAATAACAGAGGATGAACATCCACTCCATCCCTTGCTGTTGAGTTCTCAGAGGTATCCTTTTTGGAAACATAATGCTGGACTAGATGGACCAGCAGGAAGGCAGCTTTTATAGTCTTAAAGACTGATATAAGTGACCTACTTAGCAAACACCTACAAAGCCACTTGACAAGTGACGGTTCAGTGAGGGCCCAAAAACCCTGCTTGTGCTGTTGCTCCATTGCTGAGGCCCTAGCATGTATATTTCATGTACTAGGTATTTGCTTTCTGGTCCTTCATCAGCACTTATTTAGGAGTGATTGGGTAACATTTTAGTTACCCCAGCCTGAGCCCATGGGATACGGTAGGCTATAAATCATCTGACTGAATTAATAAATGGAAGGTTCCACTTGCTTGTTACCTTTTCAAGGGCATAGGAAGTTATAACTGTCAGCAGCCAGGGTTCATATTTCTGGGGCACTGATGAATTTTTAATCATATGTCCATCACTTAATGTATTTTGGTACTCAGCTTTCCTAAGTGTCATGCAATGGGCAAACAACTCCATTGCAGGATATTTTGTTAATCTCACCAATAAAAGGAAGACAAACAGAGCTTCCTCTTTGACTCTTTGGAGCTATGAAGGTTCCTGGTTTCTGTAACTGATTTTCATCTCACGTTTCCTAGGTCAGGTCACTAAGAGCTGGAGGAAGTGGGGATCTGAGCACTGTACCATGTCTGACAAGACCTATATAGAAATGGGACAGGGAGAATTATGTGGAATATCCTTTCCCTGGAAACTTACAAAACCTGCGTCCTAGGGGTGCTCCCAGACAAGGCTTTTTACATTCATGGAATGGGGGGCGGGGGTGGCAGCCATCATCATCTTTAATTTGTAAACCTCCTGTGTTTTCCCATTGCTGATTCTGACCATTTTCTTACTGCAGAAAATCTGTTAAGGAGAAAAGTACTGGTAGTGCAGGAGCTAGGGATGTATGAAGCCCTTACTTTCCATTTCAGGGGGGGAGGTGATCCGTTCCTCCCCCCCAGAATCCTCCAGAGTGGCTCCGCAGCCACCATTACCATATTCCTTGGAGAAATACAGCCGCAAATGGCGTAGTGGACGCCACTTGCGGCTGTAAAGTCCTGAGTTTAACCTAAATGCAGCCATTTACGGCTGCATTTAGGTTAAATTCAGGGCTTTACAGCCGCAAGTGGTGTCCACTATGCCATTTGCGGCTGTATTTCTCCAAGGAATATGGTAATGGCAGCCTCCATTACCCTATCGCAAAGGATCCAGAGCCGGAGTGCTGGTCCGTGGGGAATTCTCGGGAGGCAGAGGTGAGTGGTGCCGTTCTGTCGCGGATTCTGGAGGCTGGATTTCAAAGAATCTGGCCACATTTGAGTCTGTGGCAGAATTCTCTGCCATCCCTAGTAGGAGCCCACGACGTGGAAGCACTCTGTGTGTCTTCCAAAACCTGCGCAAGATAGTTCTGCTTCACATTGGCTTTTGGTGTCCAAGGATGTCGAGAGATGTGAGATGAAGGTGATTTAATCAAACCGTTTGGGTGCTTTAGAGCTCATTGTTACCTTTCCTGAGCCTAAGAAGTGTAGCATAGAAGGCCTGCTGCAGGTTGTTCTTTTCAGCACCATGGCCAGTTCCAGGACCCCACACCTTTCTCCAAGAAAAGCTTTCACCTGCATCAGCTCAAAGGGCCATACGTGGGCTGTGGTGGGAGGTGGGGGGATGATGACAAAACATTACAAACAGTTTGTGTTTGTATTTTACTTTTGCTTTTTGGCATCTATTTCTCCTCATGCTCCTGCGCTCACATTTACATTTTCCTTATGTCCCACATGGTGGAGGCTGCTATAGTGACCCTTGGGATTAAAGGAAATGTTTTGCTTTTCTGTCATCCACCTAAGTGGTTTTTAATTTATTTTTTTCTATTTTAAAAATCTCTTTCTAAAGTTGAACACAGCTGTGTGTTTGCACAACACTAGAAGAACTCAGTTGCCAGAGCTTTTCAAAAGGTTGCATTGCCCAGCTCGACATGCATGGCTGAATCCTCTTCTTCTTCCAGCTGCTGAAACGGTTCAAGATTTTGCTTCTGCTGCAAATTTATTCAGGCAGCACATACATCACTCTGGGAAGTATACAGGGGTTTATCACAGTTTATGTCAGGAGCGCCCTAGCGGCCTCTTTCAGTAGACTCCAATAGCCAACTCAAGACACAGACTAAAGGATTCTTTTCAAAGCTTTAATCCTTTTACAACTTATTGACTCTTTCAGATGCTAATCACCAGTGACTAAGCAAGGAACAGCAGAGTAGCCTATGCTCCGAGTAGGCAGTTGATCCCCGTTTGAAGGAGAGTCACTTGAAGACCCTGAACTTATGGGCTAGGGAGAGATCCTCCCTCTTTCCCTTGGGTCCATGGGAGGCGGCCATTGCTTGCATGCCAAATGGGCGCTACGCCTCCTTTCCACACCCTCCATCGCTCATCGCTCCCTGCGTCTGCGTCGAGCATCTAGCAAGCCCCCCTCCTACACTTTCTCACTGCCAGGGTCACTATCTATCTCAGGAATGCCGGCAGGAGGAATCTCTGCCAGCTGCTGTGCCTGTGAGGGATGAGCTGGCTCCCCTCCCATGGATTGCTGATCCTCCTCAGAATCAGAACTGCTCTGGGGTTCTATCAGCTCAGTTTCCACCCTAACAGTTTATGCTCACAAGGGGAGAGGCACTCAGCTCTGGGTTGTGTGCTCAGGACCCCCTGCCCTGTACTTTAGAACAACAGCCTTGGGAAGCAGCTGAAACACAGGGGAGTGTGAATGGCCCACAGTGACCAGCTATGTTTCATGAGGGAGTGGGGATTTGAACTCGCATCTCCTCGGGTCTAGTTCCAGTATTTGAACCCCTACACCACACTGACTGTCACTGGGAGCAAGTAAAATTTTCACTGGAAACCCTTTGTGTGGATGTATGGCAATGCCATGTACAACCAGGAGAAGAACAAGTTGCAAAGCAAGGGGAAAACCCGGTTATGTGCTCTAGCCTGATGGCGGGTGAGTACCTTTGGCAGACTGAAGGAAGACGTCAGGCATGTTTAAGGCCAATAGTCCAGTGCTGGCAGCGTCCTTCTGCAACAGGTTGCCCAGGCTGAAGGAAGGCTGAGGATCTAGCCAGGAGCTCCAGATTGGCCCTGCCATATCACCTGACTTCCCAGGCCAAGAGGATTATGAGCTGTGTTGTGAATGACCTCCCTGGAACCGGGGATCAACAGCAGGGAGACGACTGTAAATTGTACGCCCTGCTGGTGGACTTCCTGGAATCATCTGGGCTTGATCTGCCCATGCAATGGAATGAGGTGGTAGAATGGACAGTACCATTTCAGACTGTGGGTGGGGCGGGGGATGACATTTTTGAATAATCCCTCTATGTAACAAACACTCAGCATTCAAAGAACTAATACTGCAAGGAATGGGCTGGAATAGAACCCTTCTCCCTAGTTAATGTTTGGCATGCAGGAAGCTTAGTACTTGGGATGGTAATAAAAATGGCACCTCCACCATCTGCAGTCCACTTTACCACCTCAGGATTCTACCACCTCATACAGCAGCATGGATAGACCAGGATGGCTGCTGCGGGAAGCAGGATTCTGGACTAGATGGACCTGTGGTCTGATCTAGCAGGGCTCTCTATATGTTCTTAACTGC
This sequence comes from Heloderma suspectum, assembly GCF_057233095.1. Classification (NCBI taxonomy): domain Eukaryota; kingdom Metazoa; phylum Chordata; class Lepidosauria; order Squamata; family Helodermatidae; genus Heloderma; species Heloderma suspectum. The sequence goes on along the minus strand of NC_139461.1, from coordinate 304,977,495 downwards.
TTGTAGGGAGGGCAAAATGTCCAGCAAAAATTATATATGGGCTCCCAGTCCCGGAAAAATAGCAAATATGCCTGTGGACCCAAAAAGGTTCCCTAACCCTGGTATGGACAATAATGAGACAGATGGACCAATTAGATGGACCAAAAGTACTTTCCTGTGTCCCGTGTGGCCAAAGGTGATTGGCAGTGTAGCATTATGATGTTCATTATGCGATCCCTGACTAGCTGGGATCACACAGTATAAGAGAAAGAAGTTCTAACCAAGAGAAAAATAATATGCCTGTTTCAAGGAAAACTATGGTAGTGAACAGGCTTTTAAAAAATAAAATGAAGGGCAAATATTCTCAGTGGTAGGATTTTCCAGGAAATATTTCAGGGGCCGCGAAAGCATTAGCTTTACTCTGAAAACCAAAACAGCTACATATTTGGCACAGCTCTCGTGTTTTTGCTGTAGTCCTAAAGCACCAAGAGAGTAAATCAGGTCGATCTTCTTCAGCTCCATGCAAGCCATTCTGGAACTTTTATTTCCCTAAGAAATATTCACAGAGATGCCCTTGCTTACTAGCAAGGAGGGATGTCACTGCTGCTGAGCCTTGGCTCATTTTTGGTCAATTCTTCTATCCCCTTTAGCATGGTCCTTTTCTAGCCAGGCCTAGAACAGTTAAATATAAAGTATAACATAGTAGCTATTCTCTATCTCTCAGCCCATTGCTGACTGATTTAGGGCACAATCCTATGGCTGCTACTCAGTGGCTAGACTGCCACAGGATAGGTCGGTTCCCAGAGAACTGACCCCCACCCCCTCCTGCACTGCCTCATAGGCAGCGTGGATCAGCCCCATCCGCCAAGCTTGTAAGAGCAGCGGGGAGGAGTGAAAATGAGGTGTTCCTGTGGGCAGGGCAGGGCAGGGAGGTCAGAAATGCTGGTAAGACACATCCTATGTGTTATCAGGCCACCGCTACCCACGCCCTGAAGTCCCGCGGCTGGACAAACGAAATTGACTGTCTAGCTGTGAAAACAGGGCAGGGGGAGTGAGGAGGAGATCTGCTCCTCACCACTCCTTACACCTTGCACTGGATAGGCGGTCGCCCCAGACTCGGAGGCAACCGCCAGTCCACATAGGATTGCTCCCTTACATATGTTCTACAGAAGGATTCCCCACCTGTTATGGATGTACCATCCCCACCTGTTATGGATGTACCATGGATGTACCATCCAGTTCTTCAGTGTCCTGCCTCTTTTCTTGTTTTACGCAGCCACTTTTGTTTTGCTATTTTTTATTTTATTTTATTTTAACATATTTATATTATTTTATGATTTTAACATTCACATATTCCACCTTATAGTCCAGGGGTGCAGACCCTCAGGCCTGGGTTCCCAGTCCAACCCTCCCCAGTTCCCCAGAAGACCATGCCCCCTTCCCCTGACCCTATATGCTCTCCCCGACCACTGATCGTTTGGTGGTTTTCCGGCTTTTGTGCAGTTTGTTGAAATGCTTCTCCTAAGGCTTAGTTACTGCAGTAAGAGCTGTAAGCTAAAATATGCTGATATTTTATTCCTGCCCCCTTTGTGTTTGTCCCCATACACCCTGACCCAAAGGGCTTTGTTGAAATAGAATTCAGCCCTCAAGCTGAAAGAGGTGCTGCACCCCTGTTACAGTCTTTAAGCGGACGCTCCAGAGCACTTCCAGTTGGTTTTCAGAAAGACCTTTGTGGCAATGCCTGGAGGTTTTTCTGTTTCACTGTGCCTATAAGTCTTGCTGTTGGATTGGTCAGTTGGTGTTGTGATTAGTGCAAGGCCTTTGGGCATCCTCTGATGGATTTTGCCCAGCCCCAACAATGCATCGTTCATTTATGGAGGGGACGGGCAACTTGTCGCCCTCCAGATGCTGTTGGGCTGCATGAGAATTCATTGCCAAAAGATGTGGTCATGGCTAGCTTAGGGGTTTTTAAAGGGGGTTAGACAAATCCATGGATGACATATCTGTCAATAGCTCCATCTTTCTATGGGCCTTAGGCAGTAAGTGGAAACATCTCCACTGCCCTCTGGAAACTTCAGAATTACTAGTTCCATTGTCATGGGAGACAAGCCAGACCCTTGATGTGAAGGCTTTTCTTTGTGCTAGTCTGAGGAATGCTGCACCATGCTGGTGCAAGGGGGAATCTCATGCTGATATTCCTGGCTCCCACAGATCAGGTTGTAACTGTTTTTTTAAGGTTACTGTTGGCCCTAATTATTTTTTTTCTGCTGTGAACTCAATCCAGTTTAATGACAAATTAGAATCTAACAATTACTCACACTGCAGGAAGACAAGAATGATGCATGAGGAGGCTCTGGAAAATGAGTCGTTCATTTTTAATACAAGAGAAACATATATCACACCGCTGAACAAAAGGCAGGATAATGAGGTTTCTGTGGGGGGGATTATGGAATGCATTGGGGCTTGAGAGTTCTCTACTGAAAGAAGAAGTTGAGTAATGTTTTTCATTGTTTTCAAAAAAAGAAAAGAAATCAGAAAAGAAAAGCTGCTCCATCAAATGAGATCCTTCTGAGCTTCTTATTAAGAGTTACAAACATCTGGGCTGACAGAGCACTCACTTCATTATTTTGGGTCTGGTGAACAAGAAGCAGAAGCCAACAATGATGTGATGAAAAAGTGGCTGTTCTTGAGGTTTGCTTTTGGACCTGATAGAGAGAACAACATGAGTTATATTGATTAATAGCAGGTGATTGCCATGTTCAGGAACAATTCAGCATCCTGAGAACTTAAACTCCTCCCTTCACTCTTTTAAAGCAAGTTTCTAGCCCTCAAGATTCTAAAGGAGAAGTGCAGAACCTCAGGCCCAGGGGCCAAATCTCTTCCCCACTGGAGTTTCCCAGAAGGCCATGCCCCCTTTCTTCCAACTAACAATTGTTTAGTGGTTTCTTAGCTTTTGTGCAATTTTTTCTCTGGCAGTAAGAGCTTTAGGGTGCAATCCTATTCAGATAGGCAGCCACCTCCGAACCCAGAGGCGACTGCCTATCCAAGGCAGGGCAGGAGAAGCACGGAGGGGATTGTTCCCTCTGTGCTTCTCCTGCCCTGCATTTTCGGCTAGACAGCTGATTGCAGTGGAGCAGGGGAGGAGGCTGCCAGATGACACATTGGATGTGTCGTACAGGCATTTCCGCCCTCCCCACCCTGGAATGCCCCCAGACATGACCCTTTCCAGCCCCTCCGCACTCCTGTTGCGAGTGTGGAGGATGGGGCTGTTCCGCACTGCCTCGGGGGCAGCACGGAAGTGGGGGGAGGTTGGTTCCCGGAAAACAACATATCCTATGGCCATCTAGCTGAAAGAGGCTCAACTCCCCTGTTCTTAGGGATGTCTATTGGGGGAAAATCTGGCCCTTCTGTGCCCAATGGATTCCCACAGCTCCCCTGAGTCAGCTTGCATTTGTGAGCCAAATTGGAGGTTTGTTCCGCAACATCGGGAAATTTTTTCTTTTTTTTTTTTTACCCGTAAAAAGCAATTTGTGCAAGTTACAGCTGTAAATTACACAAATCTCAGCCACAATTGCACAATTTCAGCCGTAATTTTTGCAAATTGCTTCACAGAATTTTTTTTAAAACCATGAGCTGCCCTGTCTTGATAAAGACTGAGTCAGGCCAGCGCGCAAGAAAGGGAGCTCCCTGCCTGAGCTGACAGAGGTGGTCTCGGACTTGGTGTTGAGGACCCCTAGGATCATGGTCCTGGGGGATCTCAACTTCCATGCTGAGGCTGCTGTATCCGGGGTGGCTCAGGACTTCATGGCCGCCATGACAACCATGGGGCTGTCCCAACATGTCATCGGCCCAACGCATATAAAAGGACACGCTTGATCTGGTTTTCTTGACTGGGCAGGAGGATGGTGATCTGAAAGTGGAAGAATTAACATCTGTCCCTTTGTCATGGACAGATCACTTCCTGCTGTGGTTTAGACTCCTGGCAGCCTTCCCCCTCTGCAAGGGTGGGGGATCTATTAAAATGGTCCACCCCCGGAGATTAATGGATTCCGATGGATTCCAGAGGGCTCTGGGGGATTTTCCTGCTGGTATGGCTGGTGCTCCTGTCGAAGCCCAGGTCGCTCTGTGGAATGCAGAGATGACTCGGGCGGTTGACACGATCGCGCCCAAGCGCTCTCTCCCTCTGAGCAGAGCCCGGCCAGCTCCTTGGTATACACCTGAGCTGAGGGCAGTGAAGCAAGAGGGGAGACGGCTAGAACGCAGGTGGAGGAAAACTCGTGCTGAGTCTGACCAAACACAGGTAAGAGCCCACTATCGAGCCTACTCTGTGGCGGTGCGGGTGGCAAAGAGACAGTTCTTTTCCACCAGCATTGCATCTTCTCAGTGTCGTCCAGCGGATATTTTCCGAGTGGTTCAAGGCCTGTTACATTCTGGGCCAGGGAGAGAGATGGTGGAACCCTCGGTAGCACGCTGTGACGAGTTTGCATGGCAATTTGAGGATAAAGTTGCTCAGATTCGTCATGAATTGGACACCACCATTAATGCAGTTCCATTGGTAGAGGCGTTCAGAACACTGTCTGGTCCAGTTTTATTGGATGAGTTTCAGTTACTGAGGCCTGAGGATGTGGACAAGGTGCTTGGTCAAGTCCGATCAACCACTTGTGTGCTTGACCCTTGCCCTTCATGGCTTATTAAATCAAACAAGGAGGGGATGTCTGGCTGGGTCCAGGAGGTTGTAAATTCCTCCTTGAGAGAGGGAGTGGTGCCTGCCGCTTTAAAAGAGGCGGTAATTAGACCACTCCTGAAAAAGCCTAACCTGGACCCAGAGGATGTTAACAATTATAGGCCAGTGGCCAACAGCCCCTTCCTGGGCAAGGTGCTTGAGCGAGTGGTTGTAGGACAGCTCCAGGCACTGTTGAATGAAATGGATTATCTAGATCCATTTCATTTGGGCTTCAGGCCTGGTTTTGGAACAGAAACTGCCTTGGTCGCCCTGTGAGATGACCTCTGCCGGGAGAGGGACAGGGGGAGTGCGACCCTGTTGATTCTCCTGGACCTCTCAGCGGCTTTCGATACCATCGACCATGGTATCCTTCTGGATAGGTTGTCTGGGTTGGGAGTAGGAGGCACTGCACTACAGTGGTTCTGCTCCTACTTGGATGGCCAATTCCAGAAGGTGGTGCTGGGGGATTATTGCTCTGTGCCATGGCAACTGTGCCATGGGGTTCCACAGGGCTCTATTTTATCCCCTATGCTGTTTAACATCTACATGAAACCGCTGGGGGAGGTTATCCAGAGGTGTGGGCTGAGGTGCCATCAATATGTGGATGACACCCAGCTCTACCTCTCTTTCTCATCAAACAAACCCAGGTGAGGCAGTGGCTGTTCTGAATCAGTGCCTGGGCACGGTAATGGACTGGATGAGGGCCAATAAACTGAAACTCAATCCAGACAAGACGGAGGTACTGTTAGTGGGTGGTTCGTCTGCCCGGCTAGGTGATATTCAACCTGTTCTGGAGGGGGTTGCACTCCCCCTAAAGGATCAGGTTCGTAGTTTGGGGGTGCTCTTGGATCCAGAACTGTCACTTGAGGCACAGGTGAACTCAGTGGCACAGAGCACTTTTTATCAGCTTAGGCTGGTATACCAACTACGCCCTTATCTGGACAGAGATAGCCTAGCTACATCCATGCTCTGATAACTTCTCATCTGGATTACTGCAATGCGTTATATGTGGGGCTGCCTTTGAAAACAGTCTGGAAACTTCAGCTGGTCCAAAATAGGGCAGCAAGATTGTCAACAGGGACTGGCCTGCGAGCTCCTATTACTCCAGTACTTTTCCAGCTGTGCTGGCTGCCAGTCCATTTCCGGGCCTGATTCAAAGTGCTGATGTTAACATTCAAAGCTCTTAATGGCTTGGGGCCAGGTTACCTGAAGGATCGCCTCCTCCCATATGTGCCTGCCCGGACCTTAAGATAATCGTCAGCGGCCCTTCTCCGTGAGCCCCTGCCAAAGGAAGTGAGGCGGGTGGCTACTAGGAGGAGGACTTTTTCTGCTGTGGCACCCCGTCTCTGGAATGAGCTCCCTAGTGAGGTTTGCCTGGCACCTACATTGTATTCCTTTCGGCACCAGGTGAAGACCTTTTTATTTTCCCAGGCATTTTAGCATTTTAGCTTTCTAAATTTTTATCTTTGCTGTTTTAAATCTGTATTTTAAACTCCTGCACTGCTGTTAGGTTTTATTGTGGTTGTATTGTTATATTGTGGTTTTAATGTTCTATATATTTTAAATTGTTTTATTGTGTGTTGTTTGGTTTTAATTTTTGTGAACCGCCCAGAGAGCTTCGGTTATTGGGTGGTATAGAAATGAAATGAATGAATGAATGAATGAATGAATGAATGAATGAATAAATAAATAAGCAAGCTGAAGTCCAGAGGGCTGAGCTGATGAAAGCTTGATGAGCTTCAGCCCCTGGACAGATTCTTCTGACATCCCTACCTGTTCTAAAGCAAGCTTGGAAGTATGGGCAAAGCTTTGCAAAGTGTTAGGCGCTGGATAATGGAGCAGACTTGCATTGCTCATTGTCCTTCCCTATGGCTAGCAAAGCCAGCACAAATTTGGAAGGGACCACAGCTCAGTCCTTTGCATGCAAAAAGTCATCCGACCCCCTGCCTCCACCCTGCTTCCAGCATCTCTAAGTCAAAGGATTTCAAGTAGCAAGTGATGGGGGAAAAAAACCCTTCTCTGCCTGTGACCCTGGAAAGTCCTGTCAACCAGAGTCAACAATTCTGAGTTGTGTGAATGAATAGGAAGCTGCCATACTAGGGCGGCCTATGTTTCTATGCGGAAATATTTTTAAAATGTTAAAGAAATTATGCAAAAAAAGAGTGCACATGCAAATGAGCTTCATCATTCAGGTTGCAGAAGATCTTTGATTGCATTGGTACAGGCAGCTTTTCTTTTTAAAGAATAGACTGTGCACCATCCTGACTAAAGGGCAGGTGGATTCGGTCAGTGGTTTTAAAACATTTTCCCTTCAGGGAACCTTTTCCACACTGTGGAACCTCTGTACATTGTAGAAGATTATCTAGAGTCTGTTGTAGGGCGGGGTGGGCAGAAGGTAGGTCTGGATCTCCTGGTAGATGTCTGGATGATTTGTTGTAGAGTGCCAAGGATTTCTAGTTCCCAGTTGTTTAGCAATGGCAGCAACAAAATAACTCTTCCTCCCATCCTAAATTATACTGCTGGGATGAAGAAAGCTTGGGCTAACCAGGAGTGGATTTTTGTGTGGAAGGACTGAGAGCTCCATTCAGTTTGGTACTCAAAACAAACTTCTGGACTCTACTCACAAGTAAGCAGGACAAGTCTCAGGAGTAAGCAGGACTGAATCACTCAGCAGCTTCCTCTTGCAGCAAAAAGCGCTTATCTCTGATCAGCAGCTGATTGGCGAAAAGAGCTTTTCCCTGCTGCGCAATGACAAAAGCTTGCTTTCTCAGTATGCAGCAGGGAAAGGCTCTTATCTCCAGTCAGCTGCTGACTGGAGATAAGAACTTTTCCCTGCAGGGAGAGGAGGTGGGGCTTGGGAAAGAAGCTGGCATGCCTGATGGGGAATGCCTGTGAGCCGTATCTGGGCCACAGGCTGGAGGTTCACCATCCCTGGTCTAAGGGTACATGAGGCAACCGCTTTGCTGAAGCTGAGCAGGTCTGGGTCTGGTCAGTGCCTGGACAGGAGACCACCTGGGTACCATCATGTATGCTGCCTGAAGTTCCATGATGGAAGGAAGGTGGGATATAAATCTATTAAATAATGACACAAATACTGAAACTATTGCTTAAAATACTAGAAGTATTTCTTAAAATATCATTGTTTTTATACCACTTTTCAGCTCAAAGAGCCCTCAAAATGTTGAAAAGAGTATTGAAATAAAATTAAGACACCATCAAAGCACAATAAAAATACATAAATAAATCAACAATCACAACAATATAAAAAATTCTTACATGTATAGCATGTAAATCACAGCCTTCCGAGCAAGATTCATTATGTTAACCAATTCCTTTGCTCTTTTCTTTTTCCAGCTGGTGGGCTTTGTCTATGCCTGTTATGTTGTCAGTGTTTTTACAGAAGAAGAAGACAGCTGTAAGTATTCACCAATGCAAATACTCGACAGTGAGGGTCCATCAAATGTCTGTCCTTTTAGAACATCTAGTTCTGATCTGAACCCCTTCTTTTTTGGAGAACACCATCCAAACATATTTCTTTATTGCATGAACCCACTTTTCCTCCAAGGAGCTCATGTCAACATGCATGGTTCTTCTCCCTTCCCCCTTTATCCTCATAACAAGCCTGTAAGGTATGTCAGGGTGAGAGGGAGAGAGTGGCTCAACATCATGGCTGAGCAGGGATTTGAACCTGGGTCTCCCCTGTCCATGTCTGATACTCTAACCACTACACCACACTGGCTCTCAGGGATAAAGATTAGTAGTCACGTTGGTCTTGACCTGCCTGATATTTAGCCTTTTGCGACCCTTCCTTCCTTCCTTCCTTCCTTCCTTCCTTCCTTCCTTTCCACTTTTAAACACAAACTATCAAAACAAATATACCTAGTTCAGAATCACACGATATTATGTTTTTGAAGAATAATTTCATGGGGTCTGCAGCATGTGGTGGTGATGGTGGAAGACGCTCCTAAACGGTGCCCCATGTAGGACTTACCCAACCTTCTCACATGCTTACGTTGGTTCAGATGTATTCCTGTAACAAGAAATGAAAAATAAGAAAATATTAAAATATGGCCTTTTCCTCCAACAATGAATGGTAGATTTGTTGATTAAATTATGGGTTCCATCCAAAATTGTGTGAGCCCTCTTCTCTCCTCCATCTGCATCCCGCCCCCCCCCCCGAAACTGCTTCCCAATCCCTCTGGATCAGAAGCCTTTCATGGTGGTGCAGCACTGCTTGGATTGCACCTGATGTGTTTACTTCCACTTCTTTCAATACTGCAAAAAGGGGCCATTGACACTGAGGCTTTGGTTATATGCAAATATGTTTGAATATAATAAATTAAAAGGCACCTGATTAATCAGCTAACAGTACTTCAGTTGGGAGACAGTTCTAACAGCTAATTTTCCAGTGTGGTGATATACAGCATTTGGACACTAAGGTGGGTCCATGAATTTAATTCAACTATTGCCCCATGGGGAGCTTCCATAGCTTTAGTGCATAGCCAAGCAGCAATGGCATCCCTTAAAGTCTATGGCATAGAAATAAGCAAAAATGCACATGTCTCCCATCTGCCAGCTGATCATCAGCATCAGCCCCATAAGATTACACCTGTCTGACAAATTTCTCAGTTAATAGGGCTTTAACTGTTTTCCTAAAGGTCCCCCATGAGCTGCTGAGATGGGCATCCTGAAGTAGGGAGTTCCACAGTGAGGGTGCCACCACAGAGAAGGCACCCATCTCATCTCAGATGACAGTGGCAAGCAGAAAAGAGCCCTTCTGGGACACAAATGTGCTTGACTTGGTATTGAAATCCATAAGACTTTATGCTGCATCCATAAGCTTATTTATTAGTTTATTTGGTCCCAAGTTTCTGATACCCTGATTTTTAGTTGGAAGAAAATGATTCTCAGAGCAGCTTGCAAATAAACCAAAACCATAAACAACAAAAAATCATTGAAAAAATAAATGATGACAATACAATTGACCAGCACAGCAAGCAACATATTGGATGAAAAGACCTGGTAAATAATAAAGGTCTTCACCAGGCACCAAAAAGACATTAGGCTCGGCTCCAAGTGGGCCTCTCTGGGCAGAACCTGGGTGTTGCAACTAGGAACTGAAGAGAAATTTGTTTGGTATGAATTTGTATATGAACTAACCCAATCTGTACCTCCTGAACCTTTAAGTGAACTGGAATGCACTTGTACACAGAAACCCATACTCTTCTGAATTTTGCTCTGCAGTTTAAAACTCAAAAAATGCACACAAACATGTGTATATTCAGGGGAAGTACACAGAAAAATGCATTATAATCAGGAAAAGTGCACCCACAAGGAAAAGTATATACACAATAATAATAATAACAATAATTGTTATTGTTATTGTTATTTTCATTTGTATACCACCCCATAGCTGAAGCTCTCTGAGTGGTTTACAGAAATTAAAACAATAAAATGCAATATGCAAAGTTTAAAAGCCATTTAAATAAAATGCGCAGACAATATACACAAAGACAACATATGATGAAAAACAACCTTGAACAGTCATAACCAAAGACAGATCCAGAAGTGGAAGGTCTTAACCTGGCACCGAAAAGACAATATTGTTGGTGTCAAGCAGGCCTCGTCATGGCCAATATGCATATATTTGGAGAAATCTGCATGAAAATGTGCATGAATTTTCATGCACTTTTGTTGTTGTTGTTGGCCAAATTCACAAAGTGATTTAGAAATGGGCCAAAATGAACTTACTGTCGGGAATATGAAAAAATGAACAAAACAAAAACTGATAGATCCGCCCATCCCTATCTGCAACTGAAACGTACTAGGAGGGCTGTGTGTGCAAAATAAATAAGTGAATAAAGAAGTACATTTGAAATTTTGCATTCATCAAGATGATGAATTCTGTTTTGTGCAGATTTTCAGCATACACAACTGGCTTTTTTTACTAAGTGTAAGTCTCATGGAATGGAGCGGAATGTATGCCTTAGAAAACGTGCTTTACGATTGTGCTGTTAGAAGTGCTCACCTTTGGCTGAATCATGACCTAACCGTTTATTGGCGGGCTCGACCAGTCATGGGATCAGATCACTATCTCCTGTTCAACAGTACATTCAGTTCAATTGCTACAAGTGGCCGTATTTATTTCGACAGGATTAGAGCAAGTACACTATGAAACTGGGGCTTTCTCGTACTCCAGCCATTGCTCTTTGCAACTGTCTAAACGCTGTGTTCTTCGCATAGGTTTTATTGATCAAAGCTGCGTTGGAGCTGACCTTTAGATTCACAGCACCCGAAAATGCTTGTACTGAACAACTTGCACCATTTCCACTGTCTTTTCCCCACCCAGGCTAAGATAACTGTACTTAAGCAAGAACAGCAGAGCTTTGAAAAAGATGAAGAGAGCAATCCTATGCATGTTTAGACAGAATAAAAGTCCTACCACTGTCAGCATTCCCCAGGCAGCTGGGAGCTGTCTGACCTTTTTATGTCTAAACATGCATAGGATTGCTCCCTGACTTACTCATTTTAGCCTTCATTTTACTCAAGAGATTGACTGGCAGATTAGGGAAATGTCATTTTGGGCAGCTTGCTTCCATACTATTGAGCAGGGGTGGTGAACCTCTTTCCGCCTGAGGGCCAAATTCCATGTCAGAGATGCTCTCGGGGGCTATGTTCCAATGGTGGGTGGGGCTGAAGGCAAAAGGGGTGGGGCCAAAATGCCAGCCTATTTTAGCTTAAAGATCGTGCTAACTAAGCTTTCAGAGAGCACATCAACAGTTTAGAATGAGGCGGCGGGGGGGAACTGCATAAAATGCCAGGAACCGCCAAATCGCCAGTAGTTGGGGAAAAGGGGTTGAGCAAGGGGCAAGGGGCATGGCTAGGTGAGGAACCCCAGAAGCCCAGATGGGGCCCCTGGGCTTGAGGTTTGGCATCCCTGCTACAGAGTTAAGAGAAGTCATTGCCACTTGGGCACTCGGAGTATAGAAGCTCCCCATGGGACTATGGTTGAACTAGATTCATGGAGCCACCTGAGTTCCAAACACTGTATACTGCCACATGGGAAAACGAGCTGTTAGGGCTATGGGCCAACTGAAGAACTGGGGGGGGGAGCAATCCTGTGGGCCCTGGAGGGAGTCTGGGGGGCCATAGGCTCTGTCAGATTACTGGATCTGATGTCAGAGACAGCGTTCTGACCTGGGACCCAGAAGTCCAGTCTCCCCACCCCACCCCTCCCCTTGGCAGCTGGTGTGGACAGAACCATGCCAGCTACCTCTCTGATGTTGCAAGAGAGGGAAAGGGGGCAGTTCTGTGGGCGGGGAGGTGACTGGGGAGGTTGGCTTACGAAGAATCCTCCGGCCTCCCCAGCCCCCTTCCCTCCCGCTCCACGGAGACCCAGCTAGATGGGTGGGAAAGCCTGTCTAGCAAAAATGCAGAGCAGGGTGAGCGCTCTGCATAGGATGCCTGTCAGCCTCTAGTTCAGAGGCTGACGGGCATCTCAATAAGATTGTGTCCTTAGCTGATTAATTCTCTGCCTTTTACAGAGCAAGCCTACAGGTGGGCAGGGGCTGAAAGACTTGCAGTAGCCCTACGGTCATTTCCTAAACCCGGCCAGCTCTCCCTGGCCTGGCTGAGAGGAGGAGGAGGAAGTGGGGTCCCCCCCTTTTTTCCCCCTTCCTGGTGCTTCAAATGGGAGGGAATTAACTGCACCAGCTCTCGCTGTCGTTTCCGGCTCTATTTGGGTGGGGATGTCAGGTAAGGAGGGAGCCTAGGATCCTGTGTTTTCTCAGCTGGCCTAACCTCCCCCCCATGCCAGTCACCCCATTTTTGGCCCCACTCTGGAGGGGCAGCCATAGAGGCAGAAAGCTCTGCTGCCATCCAGGGGCGTGTGACCGATTACCTTTTCTGCAATATTGAAGGAAGTGGCAGATAGCTTACAATTTATACAGCCAAAGCTACCACCCATTGAATGACAGAGGGGCCATCTTTAATATTGGCTGGTCTTTTATTCCCTCTTACACCAGAACCAAAAATAGCTCCAGAATAAACAAGGGTAACCTTGCTGGGAAGTGCTAACAGGGTGCCATTTCGGGAGGCCAGGGGGAGCTTTCCCTTCCTTCTGGGCTTTAGATCAGCTTTCCCCAACCTCGTGTTACACAAATGTGTTGGACTGCAGTCCCCATTGTTCCAAGCCAGCATGGCTGGGAATAATGGGAGTTGCAGACCAACACATCTGGAGGGGACCAGGTTGGGAAGTCTGCTTTACACTAACTGACACTGGCTTCCTCCAGACTATTGGAGTCAGTAGGAGGATGTGACTCATTTAACCAGTTCTTTACATCCCTTTTCCCCCTCTCCCCACTTTTTAAATTTTGGCTGCTGTTAGCCCAACCTGTTGGCGTTCAGCTGCGCTGGATTGCAAGTCCCAGCATGCTCCAGCCAGCATAGCTGGCTGGGGCATGCTGGGACTTGCAGTCCAGCACAGCTGAATGCCAACAGGTTGGGGAAGCCTGGGTTAGGGTGTTAGTTTGTTTAATAAGTAGGGCAACGTCGTCTCAATGAAAGGGAGAACTTTGACATGGGCATTGGGATCAGACTGGGTTAGGCAGGGAGATATGTGCATGTGCGGTGGTGGTGGTGGTGGTGGTGGTGGTAGTAATAATGTTTGTGCATCTCAAGAAAAGATTCAATTAAACTAAAAAGGAAGGTATGTTGTCATTGGGGTGGGAGTGATTTATCTAGAAATCCACAACAGCTAATTTCAGGACTCTTTCTCCGCCCCCTGCAAATCTCATCCCCCACCCCACCCCCGTCTTCCGGGATTCCAGGCCTGAAATGCCAGCCTCAATAATTAACACTGACAGCCCATCAGTATTTCACACTCTCAGCAGCAAAAGTCTTCCAGTGACCTGAATCAATTTGAGCTGCCTTTTAATTTTCTCTCCCATTTGTTGCTTTCTTTGAAAAAATTCCTTTGATATGAAGTAGGAAATCAGAAGCCAAGCAAGAATGTGATTTTCATGCTGGGGGGGGGTGCAGGGGGGCAGAATTTGGGAGAGAGAAATATAGTTTCAACAAGTGGTTCCTGCAGCAAAATGTTATAGTCGAGAGCGTTCCTGTTTAGGTGGCCGGCCGGCCGGCCAGCCAGCTGTGTCCTTTAACATAATACTCCATTTCATTCCCCCTCCCCCAGGTTTTTGTCCCCCGCCCCCCGCTGCCAGTCAGCATTCCATGTCCATTGAGTATACTCAGTCTTCATTAGACTGTTTTAGGGGTGGGATTCTTCCTTGGTTCCCCACCCCACCCCTGCTAAAGATTGTACTTCTGCACATCTTGCGGTTCCTCTGAGCATGCAAATACCCTGTAACGTGTTTCCCAGTAGCCCTGTTTTGGCTACATGGCCATCATAATGCAACACTTGAGTTTGCTGTTAGTGTATGCAAGTGGGACCTGCAACAAAAAGTTGCAGTGCGGAGTGCTCCTGTTCACAGCCTTTTCCCAGGAAACAACATTCCACTTCCCTCTCCCTGGTTTCCTCCCTCCTCAATAGTCAGTCAGCATTCCATAGCGACAGAGCATCCTCAGTCTCCACTGGGCTGTTGTTGATGGGTTTTTAATTATTATTTTATCCCCTGGTTTGGGGTGTGTGTGTTCCAACTGAAGATTTTTTTGTATTCTGCAAACCTTTTGTGTGTGGGGGGAGGGGGGGCCTGTGCCTGTAGATACCTCCCTCTTGGGTGTGACTGGTACTGTTTGGTTACATCACTCAGAGACCTGAGTTTGCTATTAGTATATATGATGATGTGCTGATATTAATCCTGCTCACAAAAGGGCAATGTCAAGAAAGCGATGGATGCTATTTCGGGGAATAGTCTGGCATAGGGATCAGTCTATTTCCAGCCCATGAGTTTTACATGAGTGCAGTCAAAAGTCCATTCTGTCCTGTTTCTGCATTGGACTGCACCGTTTTTAAAGATGCACAAAATGTGCATTTGGATTGAACCTATTTCCCCTAAAATATGCATTAGCCAGGAACTGTATTACAAAATTTGGAGCAGTGTGCAGGCCTCTGTAGCCAAACATTTCAGGACAGGTAGGGTAGCTTGCCCATTAACAGATGGATGGGGCTCCTTTCTCCAAAGGACTCACAATCTAATGAGTGTTTCACAGTTCTGTGGCCAGGCAAGTGGGCTGAGTATGTGGAGGGGCACAGCAGTGAGGACGTCAGGATCATCAGCTACCGCTAGACACCAAATCACAGCCCCTCTAAGAGCTGGCTTGGAATCCCAGTTCTTGAGCCACCCCATCACTTTGAATAATGGTAGACAGAAGGCAACATCTCCCCCTTTCATTTCAATGGTGCCAGACCAAGAGAAATTCTCCGTAAACTATTCTCCCATTCCAGACATCCATATTGCCAGAGTTTCATTTTAAGGTAGCAAATATTGAGTGTTTGCAAGAAACTTGGGGGGGAAAGCAAGCCAGAGTAAAGCACTGGTATGTCCAATTTAGTTCAGTGGGAGAAGAGTTAAGTTTGTGCTTACGTCTCCCATGGAAATCAACAGGACCTCAGCGTGCTTAGATTTGGCAAGATTCTGCCCTGAATTTCTGATGGTGAGTACGTGTGTGTGTGTGTGGGGGGGGGCCCTTTTCACTCCCTTTCACATTGTCTTCTGCCTTAGTTTATTGTTTACCATCCTCACCACGCTTTTGTTTTCTTTTAATTACTCCATTGTTATTGCTTGAGTTTTGGATTTTCTTTCTTTCAGTTGATTTCATTGGTGGATTTGATCCATTCCCTCTCTACCATGTCAATGAAAAGCCCTCCAACCTTTTGTTCAAGCAGACATACCTGTAAGTATGCCGTAGTCCTGTTTAGGTGGCCCCTGTCGGGGATGCTAGGATCCGATTGAGGAATCTCATGATCTCAGACTGGGCCCTGGTCCTCCACGAAATTTCACTGGTCTTACAAACACTTTTGGCCTACTTTGAGATTCATCCATTAGAAACCCCAAATTCACTTTGAATTTTGCTTTACAGGAAATGTCAATGGCAGCTGGGTTAGGTGGGCCATTTGGGACACAGAGAGGCATTAGACGTGGTGCTGATAAGGAGGGAACAAGAAGTGCCTCACAGTTCCTGTTCTTCCATATATCCATATTACCTAAAGTAGAACTGTTATTTTATATCTCCTCAATGAACAGGGGTGTGGAATCTTTTTCAGCTAGAGGGCTGAATTCAGTTTCAGAGAAGCTCTCGGGTGCAGCGTTCCAGTGGTGGGTGGTGCTGAAGGCAAAGCAGTGGAGCCAAAGGCAAAGGGGTTGGCCCCAAATATCCCCCCCCCCCACACCGCAAATCAACATATTGTAGCTTACAGCTCTTACTGCCACCAACTAAGCCTTAGGAGAGGCGTTTCAGCCTTTTAGAATGGGGAAACCATTGCACAAAAGCCAGAAAATCACCAAAGATGGGTGGTCAGGGAAGGGAGCACGGCCAACTGGGTAAGCCTGGAGGGCCATATTTGGCCCCTCAGCCTGAGGTTCCCCACCCCTGCTGTAGGAGATGTGAAAGTTCCCGATGTGTGGAGAAATTGTATTCATCTCCCTTCTGGGGGGAAATGTGGTGGCATTATGTTGGACATATGAAGCTGATTGGTGGGAGATTCAGGACAGATAAAAGGAAGGACTTCTTCACATAGCACATAGTTAAACTATGGAATGCGCTACCACAGGATGTAGTGATGGCCACCATCTTGGATGGCTTTAAAAGGGGGTTGGACAAATTCCTGGAGAAGAAGGCTCTCAATGGCTACTACTCTTGATGGCCATGTACTACCTCCAGTACCAGAGGCAGTGAGCCTATGTACACCAGTTGCTGGGGAACATGGGTGGGAAGGTGCTGTTGTGTTCATGCCCTGCTTGTGGGTTTCTGGTCAACAGCTGGTTGGCTACTGTGTGGACAGAATGCTGGACTAGATGGACCCTTGGTCTGATCCAGCATGGCTCTTCTTATGTTCTTATGACAATATGTAGCCACATGGGAATAGGCAAGCTGTGCTTCCTACTTCCTCCACATCCACATCAATGACCAAAGCCATGCTCAAGGAAAGTGTATTCTTTGCATCCTAAGAATGTTACCTGGTCAGAAATGTACATGGTGACTGATACATGTGAACATGGTCATTTAGAGCTTGCATCATCTTTGGTGCTCCCCTAAAAATTGCCTTCACAGCCTGCAAATGTGGAGGGCAAAATTGGGGATGGGGATTCAGGGGGTTGCCTAGCTACTGTCAATACATGAGCAGCTGCATTCTAGACTAGCTAGATGGAACCCTCCCCTTCTCACCTTCCTGGCACTTTAGAACATAGGAAGTTGCTGTATGCTGTTTTAGACCCTTTGTCCATCCAGCACAGTATTGTCAGCACTGACTGGTAGGATCTCTCCAGGGTTTCAGATAGGAGTCTAACTCAGACCTACCTGGAGATGCCAGGGATTGAACCTGGGACCTTCTACATGAAAACCATGTGTTCAGCCACTGACCTACAGCCCTCCCCACTTTTAATTTTTAATTGTATTCCTGCTGTATCCTGGAGATCCCATGGCTAGTGCGAGAAGGCACAGGCAGAGCGAGTTCATTTGGCTTTCATGAGTACTGTGGGATTTAATGAATGCAGAGAGAGTTGAGAAAAAAGGAAAGGGATGCCACGCACGCATGCACACGTACACCCCCCCCACACACACACACTTGCTAATTTCTTCCCTCTTCTAAGCAGCCTTTCCTTGTTCAGCAAAGAAGGGGCCCTTTTGGCTGCCACTGGAGAGCTGCCATTTAATTAGCTCCTGGAACCAAAGGCCAGTATGAGCTGCATTAAGTGGTACTAGACACCAAACGAGTCTTAACTTTCACTGTGGAGCTCTGCCGGAAAAGGACCCTGTGGAAGGGTTGATTTGTCAGCCTGCTGCTGGCATCTTTCAAAGGAAATTGGTTGAAGGAAGTGGAAAGCAGAAGCCTGAAACGCATTTCGGATGAGTGAGTGGAACTGATAGAGGAATTGCAAGTTGATAGAGCAAATCGGAGCACCTCCACAAGGTGGGACTGATTTTCTCATTCATCAAAGACAAGACCCGCCATCCACAGTGACAGACGTTTCAGTCTAATTCTGCTGTCCTCAACCTGGTCCCCTCTTGATGTTTTGGACTACAACTCCCAGCATCCCTGTCCATTGACCATGCCAGCTGGGGCTGATGGAGATTGAATTCCACAACATTCTGGAGGGAACTAGGTGAGGACATCTGGCCTACAGGTTGAAGACACCTACTAAGCCTCCATGCTGCAACAACTCTACCACCACCTGAAAGATTTCCAGCCCTACAAAACTAGGAATGCTTCTTTATAGTTGCATTTCACATTCTTACATAAGAATGTAGGAAGAGCCCTGCTGGATCAGATCAAAGGCCTTTGATCAAAGTCCAGCATCCTGTTTCCCACGGTGGCCCACCAGATGCCTATGGGAGGCCCACGAGCAGGACACGAGGGCAACAGCACCCTCTCCCCCCGTTGTTCCCCAGTAACTGCTATTCAAAGGCATGCTGCCTCTGATCCTGGAGGAAGAACACAGCCAGCACGACCAGTAGCCATTGAGAGCCTTACCCTTCACAATTCCTTTTTAAAGCCACCTGAGATTACGGCCATCACCACATCACATGGCCGTGGATTCCATAGTTTTAGGTATGTGCTAGATGAGGAAGAACTTCCTTTTGCCTATCCCAGATCTCATTTCGTGGAGGGTGCTGACACTTCACCAAAGTAGTGTGAGGTCAACATTTATGCAGTTTGGAGAGAGGTATAGTTTCAGGTCTCCAATTGCCATATTGTTTGGATGGATGAGGCAGGAGATTAAATATTGATTTCCTGCACAGTAGGGAGGGAATATGCACCACCTCTGGAGGATCCTAGGCAGCTCCTTGGTTTACTAATCCAGCGAAAAGAAGCTTGAAGCTGAAGTGGTGGTGGGGCGGGAGGAAATGCACTTGTGCTACTGAAAAGCTAAGTTAGCATAGATTTACAGCACAAGCCTGTGTGTGTATGCAGAAAGATGCCCCACTGTTTATGGTGGTATTTCTCCTAGGAAATTGTGCATAGGCTTTCAGCCCATTGTTACCAATGTATAGTAAGATGCATGTCTACTCAGAAGTAAGCATGAACTGCAAGTCTACTCCCAAATAAGCAAGACAGGCCTCTGTGCAGAATTCAGCATCGTGGTAATCTAGACTGGTGTTTATTGTTAAAGTAATCAAATTACGCCTTGACTTCACCCACACAATGATGGCAGAAGCAGTCAAATGTGCAAGAACGGGCACACGAGTGCTGATTTGCTTAATTTATGCATTTTGTTAACTACACTGAAATCAGGCAGTTATTGATTAAAAAATAATAATATTTTTGTAGCGCACAGTACGCAGAGTGCCGTTCACACCCTTCTTGGCACAGTGAAGAAACTCTCGATGGAGGATGGTATCAGAGAAAAGGCATCCAGAGAGTTGGTTGCCTTTGAACACATGCCACCTCCATCCTCTCATCTAATGTCTTTGTCCTCTGCCTTTTCACAGGCCTGCGTAAGTGACAGGGATCCAGAGACTGGACGGGCTGGCGTTATCCATCCAGAATTTGAATGCCAAATGTCCCCAGCTGTGTGGCAGCAGCGGCAGCAGCAGCAAAGAGATGGGAAACACATTCCACTTAAAAGGACACACGCACATACACTCAAGATGACTGTACTTGGTCAAGTGGCCATTCAAGCCAAAAGATCGTTTTCCTGGCCAGGCACTCATGCCAATGCCTCATCAATATGCCCACTCATTAGTGGACTTGTAGGTTTTGCTATGAATGAATGAATGAATGAATGAATGGGAAGATTATGTCCTCCTTCACTCCCCACCTGCTCCATTGAGAATCCAAGAGAGAGCTTTTGGAAAATACCCACTTGATTCTGTTATATTCTCTTTTGCAGAAGCCACCCTTGAATGCACTGGCTTTGGAGATTTCATGGCATACACTTTGTTATTATAAATGGACCAACCCTTCCCTCCCTCCCTGAACTCCAAACCCACCCCAAAGAATCTCACTTTGCAGTTGCCTGTAATAGACAAGGTGCTAGTTGAACTTCCAAGTTACTTGGTATTTTTCTAGATGTTGTCATCGCAAACTTATTCAGAACCAATTTCTCAAGGCCCCACCTACCCACTCCCTTTCCACCTTCAGGTCCACCAGCCAGGCCCATTGCAGGAAAATTAAAACTGGCTGGAAACTTCCCTGGATTTCAGGTCCCTAAGACAGGGATACTGCAGCCTTGTGCTGGATGCCAGATTCGTATCTGATCCAGTGAGAAAAAGTCCTAGCGAGGTCATCATTTCCTGCGTTTGCAAGTCAAAACTAAAGAGATGTGCTTTAGGTCAACCTGACAAAACCAAATTGCTTCAATACAGTTACACATGGGAGAAATTAAGGTAACATGCAGGAGACATGACCAGTAGCAGCGCTTATGAACAGCTGCCTTATACTGAATCAACCCAAAGGCGCAGCTAGCATAGCTACATCAATGCGGAGTGACCACAGCTGTCCCGCTCTGCCATCTGGGATCTTCCAGTTGAAGATGGCCGGGACCAAACCCAGGGTCTTCTGCATGTTCTGTTACTGAGCTACGTCTCAGACGATTGCGCACACATCAGCACGTTATTGCAAAAGTGTGGAGTCCCTCATTATGCATTGCCACAAGCATCTAAGGATGGAGATGAGGGGGAGAATCCGGGGAAGATGCTCACTGCTTACATGCATTGATGACGTACACTGGCAGCCACCAAGTGGGGCCTGCGACACAATCTGCAGTGTAGAATGCTGCTGTTTAGGACTCCAGCCACACCATTCCATCCCACCCCCACCCCTGGTTTTCCATTCCAACCCCCTCCCCCCAAAGCCACTCTGCGTCCTGTTGCTATTGAGCATGCTTAGTTCTTATTTGTCTGTTTAGGGTCCTGGCCCCTTTATGCCCCCCCCCCCGCCTCAGGGTGTTTTGTTTTTTTTCCTCTTTGTAGTTCTGTAAACATTAGAGTTCCACCAAGCCCACTGATTCATCCTTCTTGCACATTGGTGGTGCTATTTTGGCGGCATCAGCAATGGCACTCACACACTGAACGTTGGAAATAGAGGGCCTGATGATATCCGTATGTTATTAGCTTCTTCACCTCTGCCACCTCTCACGTGAGCTGAGCAAGAGCGGGCTCCATTTGTGCTGGAGAGCTAGTCCTGGGTTTTTGTCTATGCTGCTAAGTCGACTCTCCTTATCCTCTTCCAATAAATATAAGCATGGGTGGATGGTGGCAGCCCCTGTGTGGGATCCAGCCCGCAAAGCAATGTTATCTGGCTTTCAGTGGGGCTACCACATTCTAATTGCAATGCAGCAGAAAGTAACACTATAGCATTACATGTAAAGGGAAGTGGGTATCAAGTTGTAACAAAATGAGATACTCCATAGCTGTTAGATCTCCACAAATATTAGATATCTTTTGGATTTTGTTTCCCAAGGCAGATCTCAAAAGCCTCTGTTGCTAGATAGTATCCAGGATTGTTCTTTGTGTGATTTTCTTCTTATAAAGGGATTAGACAAAGTCCCGGAGGTTACGTACACCAGTGAATGATAGTCATGTTGCCTATGCTCTTTGCTTTCTTGTAGAATTCCTGTTGCTGGGGAATAGCACTGGGCGATTGCCTTTGTGCCCCGATGGTGGACTTCCAGGAGTAGTTGGACCTTTGGTCTGATCCAGCAGAGCAGAGCCCACTCATGTGGGATTTATTTTGAAGCAAACCTGGAGGGGATCATGCTGTACTTGTGGGAAACCCGCCCAGTGGTGCTATAGTTGCCAAAGGGAGACAAATCACTGAGCTACATAGGGCCAGTCAATGTATTTGGTATGATTTTACAGGCTTAAGAACATAAGCATACCAAATACATTGACTGGCCCTATGTAGCTCAGTGATTTGTCTCCTTTGGCAACTACAGCACCATTGGGCGGGTTTCCCACAAGTACAGGTTTGCTTCAAAATAAATCCCACATGAGTCAATGTACTTATTTCAGTCCACACTGATGACTGAAAATGGTCATGCGCATGTGTGCTTGTGGCCAACAGCCATGTGACCTCCACTGCACTTGCATCTCCTTCCCTAAACTTGTGCCCAGTCCACTCCAGCTCATTCCTAGCTGCTGCCCTCCACCCTGATCCCAGCCTATAATTTCCTGGTTCAGCTGCCCTCTAATCTCCTCCAGCTGCCACAACCACCTCTTGGACTCCCTTTTTGGATTCTATTTCACAATTGGATCCCATTAGTGCTATGATGGAGCTGGAAAGGTTTGGTTAAAATCACACAGATATTTTCCTAAGTCAGGGGTGTGGAACCTCAAGCCGGGGGCCCAAATCTGGCCCTCTGGGGTTCCCAAGATGGCCGCTCCCCCTTTCCCTGGCCTCACCCACTTTCCCCCACCCACCAATCATTTGGTGGTTACCTGGCTCTTGTGCCATTTTCCCCCATTCTAAAAGATGGAAATGCCTCTCCTCTCCTAGGGCTTAGTTACTGGCAGGAAGACCTCTATGCTAAAATAGGCTGGTACGTGACCCCACTCCGTTTACCTTTGTCTCCACCTCCTTTGCCTCTGGCTCCTCCCACCACTGGATTGCAGTCCCTGAGAGCTTCTTCAAAATGGAACTTGGGCACTGGGCTGAAGAAGTTCAACACCCCTATCTTTAGTGAACGTTAGATCTCTCTGGGGTTTTGTCCATGCCCTGAAGCCATTTGTGGTACATGGGACTCAACTTGATTATATAGCTTGGACCACTTGTGAGCAGGTCAGCATGTGCGTCAGCGGTATGCATTTTGAACCCTGGACCACCGTCTGCAGAATTGGGTGGCCTTTGAGAATACCGCTGTTGGCCATTCCTGATTAGTAACAAAGATGGCTACTACGTTTCAGCTCATGGGTGCCTCTCCAGCAAGCTTCTTCTATTGGTCATCATGCTAAGGTTGTCTGTCTGTCACAGGCAACATATATGTGCCTTTCTTGCAGTACATCTCCAATGGTCATATCACGGAGACTTTCCAGGTGATGAGAAGAAAAAAGAGACTTTTCTTCTTAGCATTCTACTCTGGGGTTGGGACACTGGGCAACTGACTGGGCAAAAATGCCCTTGAGTAAGTTGTATCATGTCTCACCTGAGAGCAGCGACAGGCGTGAGGCCACATGCTCCCCACCCCTGCAGGAGTAAAGGTCACACATGCACCCACCCTGGCTTTTGTGCCAGGGATGTGCACAAAACGTCACAAAAATTTTGTGACAGCGCAAAAGCCTGGCTGTCCAGAGGCTGGACAGCCACCTGCCAGGGATGCTCTGACTTGGATTCCTGCATTGAGGAGGGGGTTGGACTTGATGGCCTTGTAGGCCCCTTCCGACCCTACCATTCTATGATTCTATGATTCTCCACCCTTCATTCATGAACAGGCACCCCCCCCTCCAGAGAGGTTCTGTCCTTCCCTCTCCCCTCTTCCCATGAAACCACATGACCTAAAGGCATCTATTTATCACCTGCCATGACTCCACACACCTCTCAATAGGAATGTGGGGTCCAAGGAGGAAGCACAAAGGAGACGCACACATTCTGATCATAATAGCAATGCAGGTGCCAAGTGGCCAAGAATTAGGACTATCCTTGTGTCCATTGCATGGGTTGTGGGGAGGAGGAGGCCTCTATATAATCTGGTATGGTGTCCTATAAAGCTTCTACAAAAGGGCTCCACACCGGAATCCTCTAGAAGACAGTTTTTGTTTTTGTAATTAGCATGAATTTTCTCTGTTCTTTGTTACTGTTCTAATAAATTAATGCTTTAAATACAACACTTGTCATCTGAACCATCTGTCCATCAAACCTTTTGGGACAACATGCCAGTCAGACTCTCAGCTCAACCTACCCCACAAGGCTGTTGTTGTGAGGATAAAGTGGAGGAGGGGAGGGGGAGGAGGAGAATGTAAGCCGCCTTGGGTTCCTTGCAAGAGGAAAAAAGGCAGGATAGAAATGCAATAAATAATAAGAAGCTGTCCCATCACCAGCATTGAAGTAAGATTCAACTGCCAGCCCCATCAGCATTATGGAATGGAGGATTGAATGAGATTCCATTTTCTCATTTGCCTCAGGCAGCAAAACGTCTTGGCTTGGTCCTGTGGCTGAGTATTACAAGCTTACTTGTAGAATTCATGGGGGGGGCGGGTCACCTTTACCCAAGAGTTTTCTTCAAGTTTGTAATTTTACTTATTTAATAATATTTATAACCCACCCTTTCACCAAAAAGGTTCCCAGAGTGACTTACGAATTACCATGACAATCCCCGCCCTCAGACTTACACTCTAAATTCAAACATGACATGCAAGGAATAAGGGGGGAGGGGGGAATCTATTCTCTATAACTAAAAATTGTAAAAATAAAAAGCCAATTTGAAGAGATGGTGACAGCTGACTTCCTCTGCTCACAGGGCAGTTGGCTGGAATGGCCTCTATGAGGGCAGGAGGGGCCCAGTGATGGCGCATGGATGCTGATGGTGCCACATGCATGCCCCCAGAGAGTTGTATTCAAATGCCCACCCCTCCAAAAACAACACACCTGGGAACAGGACAGAGTTCTATATCTGGTTGGGAGAAACGAGATAATTGACCCAAATTGAGAAGACACTCACCATCAGAAGGCTGTGTGGTCAGGTGCAGAGAAAGGCTACTAAAACAATGAAGGGGCTGGAGCAACCCTGTGAGGAAGGGTTACAATGTCTGGGACTGTTTAGCTTTGAAAAAAGGGAAGTGAGAAGAGACATGATAGAGGTGTACAAAATTATGCATGGCCTGGAGAATGTGGATGAGGAGACTTTTTCTCCCTTTGTCATAATACTAGAGCCGGTTAGCAGGAGACTCAGGGCAGATAAAAGGAAGGACTTCACACAGCACATCGTTAAACTAGGGAATTCACCACTACAAGAGGCAGTGATGACCACCAGTTTGGTTGGGTTTCAAAGGGGATTAGACAAATTCCTGGAGAAGGCTATCAATGGCTACCAGTCCTGATGCTACATGCTACCTCCAGTATCAAAGGCAGTATGCCTATGTACACCAGTTGCTGGGGAACATGGTCAGGAGGCTGCTGTTGCAGTCATGCCCTGTTTGTGGGTTTCTGGTGGGCAGCTGGTTGGCCACTGCGTCAACAGAATGGTGGACTAGATGGACCCTTGGTCTGATCCAACAGGGCTCTTATGTCCTTAGGTGGTCTGGTCATGTCGTTCCACAGCAGTTTCATCGATCATATATGCACCTACAAAACAGCCTACTCAGTCCCAATGCTGGCTGCCTGTGCATGTGTAGGATCTCACTTTATATTCTGAATCAATTGGGGTTGGACTCGATGGTCTTGTAGGCCCCTTCCAACCCTACTATCCTATGATTCTATGAACCAGAGAAGAACCTCTTGGGGGAAATGACACTCATTTCAAGCATTAAGCATCGATAGCTGGGCAAATTCATAATCCGAAACAGGGAACTACAAACATGACGAACATCACCCATGAAAGGACAGTCTAACTACTTTTAAGCTAAAATGAAAATGGTGTTGAATTAACGTTTCAGCTCCTCAGCAGAAAGAGAGAAAAACAATCGCAGAAGTAAATTCTACAAAATTGTTCGGTGTGGGTGGGGTATCACACATTGTTAACCATCACTAATGACTTCATCACAGCCAATGTGTGTCCATGGTCCTCATGTAAGCACATTTCATGTGCCAATGTCAGTAGCAATGGGTACATTAGCCAGCAAAAGTATCACACTTCAGGAGGCAAAATGAATAAATAAATCCAGTTTATTCATTTTTTTGTAATATTTATATACCACTGAATGTAATAAAATCCCTAAGCAGTTCACATATAAATATTAACCGTTTAGAATTTTGTTGTTGTTGTTCAGTCGTGTCCGACTCTTCGTGACCCCATGGACCATAGCACACCAGGCCTTCCTGTCCTGCGCTCTCTCCCGGAGCGTGCTCAAGTTCATATTCATTGCATCCGTGATGCTATCTAGCCATCTCATCCTCTGCCGTCCCCTTCTCCTTTGGCCTTCAGTCTTTCCCAGCATCAGGGTCTTTTCCAGGGAGTTTTCTCTTCACATTAGGTGGCCAAAATATTGGAGCTTCAGCTTCATTATCTGTCCTTCCAATGAGCACTCAGGGTTGATTTCCTTTAGGATGGACTGATTTGACCTCCTTGCAGCCCAGGGGACTCGTAAGAGTCTTCTCCAGCACCACAGTTCAAAAGCATCAATTCTTCGGCGCTCAGCCTTCCTTATAGTCCAGCTCTCACAGCCATACATTACTACTGGGAAAACCATAGCTTTGATTAGACACGACAGACCTTTGTCGGCAAGGTGATGTCTCTGCTTCTTACTATGCTGTCTAGGTTGGCCATAGCTTTCCTCCCAAGGAGCAAGCGTCTTTTAATTTCATGGCTACAGTCACCATCTGCAGTGATCTTGGAGCCCAAGAAAGTAAAATCTGTCACTGCTTCCATTTCTTCCCCTTCTATATGCCAGGAAGTGATGGGGCCAGATGCCATGATCTTCGTTTTTTTAATGTTGAGTTTCAAACCAGCTTTTGCACTCTCCTCTTTCACCCTCAACAAGAGGCTCTTGAGATCCTCTTCGCTTTCTGCCATTAGGGTGGTATCGTCTGCATATCGGAGGTTGTTGATAATTCTCCCGGCAATCTTAATTCCGACCTCTGATTCATCCAACCCGGCATTTCTCATGATGTACTCTGCATATAAGTTAAATAAGCAGGGTGACAATATGCAGCCTTGTCGTACTCCTTTCCCAATTTTGAACCAATTTTGAACGTTTAGAATACAATATTAAAAACACATTAAAAACAATTCCAATTCCAATTTAAAAAAAAACATTCAAGGAGCAGTAAAATGGACCAGCGTTATTCATGTAATTACAGCCCAGGGAAAGGTTGGGTGAACACGTGTATTGACAGGAGGTCTTTGAAAGATGCCACATTTTCCGCCTGCCGAACAGTACAAGGGAGGGTTTTCCAGAGGGTTGTGCCACTCAACCTCAGGGTATCGCATGGCGACATTCTATTCATTTTGGAATGACCAGCAAGGTGTCCTCTGATGATCTTAAAGGTTGGCTGGGTATGCATACGGGCAGGCAGTCTGCTAGGTATCCTGGTCCCGAGTTCGTTAGGGCTTTGTATGACAATAACATAACCTTTTACATGGCTCAGTAGCTAATAGGGAGCCAGTGTAGTTCTTTTAACACAGTTCGTGTTGGAGAACAAGATACCTTCCCAACTAGAAATCTGCTGCAGACTCCAATGAGGCCAAATTCCCAAGAACCCGACCTGTGGAGTCCACAGCAGACCAGTTCCACTCACCTCCGAATCCTTCGGATTTCCCATGGGGGGGAAATCTCCAGCATTATAAAATCTCCAGCGCCTGCCATTAGCCTATCGTGGGAAAATTACGACCATAATTGGTGTATTTTATGCCATTTGTGGCCATAAAGCATCTACTTTTACGTAAATCTGGTGGGCGCACGCAGGGCTCTGGGGAAATCCAGTGAGCCCAAGCATCCCAGATTTCCCCATGGAGGACCCCACCCTCAGACCGAACGTTGGGAGATTCACCCATCCCTGTTCACAACAGGGGTACAACCTCAAGGGAAGACAGTTGGATCTCAATCCAGAGGGTGTTGGGGCTCCTTCATACATTATGTTTCGTGGATACATTATGTTTCCTACATTGTTACGTCTACACCTAACAATGTAAAGTACACTCAGACAACAGCCAGAGTGGGATGCAGCCCACAGGTGGATGGACACAGTGACAATCCCTGATTTGACAATGAGACAAACTATACATGATCTAGCTCAGACTCGTATTTTCTTTAAAAAAAATAACTTTAAATAGCAGTCATGGCAGGGGTGGGGACCTGGACTAGGCTCATGGAGGAGATGGAGGATATCGTGACCCTCTCCTCTCACACTGTGGTCTTGATGAAAATCGCCTCGGTAAAGCTGCTGTTTGGGGCGCAACCTGCACATTGTGCTACATATGTATGGTGCAACTTCCTCCGTGTTTTTTCATTACATGATTTAGCTATGTTCCTATACAAGGCAATTTGCCTCGAGCTTTCTTAACACATCAGCAATATATCCTGACCATTTTATCTCTGTGGTTAACCCCAGCTACTCACTTCTGGGATGGAAGGAAGAAAAGAAAGGCTTTCTGATTCAAGAATGCAATTCTTGATTCAGGGTTTTAGCTGAATCTGCAGCCAGCTGCACCAAAAGCCAAGATCACAATGCTGGGGTCAGCATCCTAATAGCTCACCTGTTGGTACCGAGAGAGTCTCTTTCATTGAGCCTCAGAGAGAAGCACATGGCAAAACAAGAAACTTATTCCCTCACCTACCGACTTGTGCGTCGTCAGGCTACAGGGAAGCAAGCTCCTTTCTTCTCCATTTAGCACTGGAGGCAGTTTACAGCTTCAAAAAGGCTGTATTTCGCCACAGCATGGTGAACTGGAAGTAGAGCTCCAGCTTTTAAAAAGGAACTTACAGAGATGCTGCTCGACATCTGTAAGCAATTCTGTACTGGAGAGGTCTCCCGCTTTCCTTTTCCTAAACTGTCGTATTATTAGGCTGATGCTGCCCTCTACTGGAAAAAGGGGATTGCCACAAGATTCGCTATTGTTTGCACACACCCCCCCCAAATAGTACCTGTCATTACAACAGGCTGGAGTATGTAGAAGTACGGACCCCATGCCACAAAATGGCAGGAGGCAGGGGAGAGGTAGAGTGCATCTTTATGTATTCTACATGTGTGTGCACGCATATGCACACACACATTGTACAGCCCCTTGCAGGATCCCTCTGTGTGGACCCAAGTTGTTTTCTTATTGTTTCACCTGCGAGAGTGACTGGTGCCCAGCCTTCACTTATGTTGGGGGGGGGGGTAAAAAAAATGCAGCAGGGGTGCCACTGAGGTGGATGCTGAAACCTGCTCCAGGTGACACTAGCCATAGAGCATCACACCAATTCTGCTGGACCCCACCCTGTGTCTTTGGAGCACCCCGGTGAAGGCTGGTGTGCCACACCTTGGATAGCTCCTTTAGAGTTCTGACTGAAAACTGGAGTGGATCCACCACCCACTGACATCAGCGCCACCAGCCTCCACTGGATCACCCTAAAAGGTGGTAACAATATTATGAATTCATTTTTATGTATGTAAGTTAAGGCAAGAGTGCATGTGTGGGGGGAGACGAAAGAGAGAAAAGAGCAGAGAAAGGTAAACGAAGGGCTTCTTCCCATGGAGCTTTTATCCTGCTATTTAGACTGCTCACTCATGGAAGTTTGCGGACCCCTTAGGTGATGTTGTTAACCTCCAGGGTGTCTCCCGCACTAAATGACCTTTATTCCGTTTTTTAAAAGATCAGAGATAATGAGCTATTAGATTACTGTGCTTGAGTTGCGCTTCAGTTCCCTCGTGAAAAAGGAAAAGTGGCAAGAAGAGGAGCGAGACCACAGCGCCACCTAGTCGCTGTAAAATTAAACATACAGAAGACTCAGATCAGGGGGGAAAGGTGGAGGGAGAAGGAAGCGCGTGTAAAGGGAGCCCATCGTGATCCTGCATTTAAAATGGAAGCAGAACGCTCCATTTTAAATGCAGGATTTTAGGCTGGTGTAGAGATGTCAGATGTGATACACTGGGATATTATGGTATTCCTGAGTTTGCACTTACTGGCCCTGGAGTCCTCATACACTGTTGAAAGAAAGCAGCTGCTAAGATCTCAAAACCATTGCCCAGCAATGTGCCTTATCTCTCTGGCTAGCGGTCTCCATCACCCTAACCTCCACTGACCATCTGTTTTTAATGCCCATTAAGCTCCTCAATCCCATTCTGTTGTTCTTTTCCTCAGCTCTTTAAGCTGCTTCCTGGTTCAGGTCCCACAGAGGGAAACAAACTCGGAAGAGGTAAAGCTAGCAATGAATTTCTCTACCCCTCACCCCCCATCCTGCCCAATAAAAAGTGATCCAACATTACTCTGTTCTAGTGCTGTGCTGAAAATTTCTCCCATTTTTTTTTAACTATTCCCATTTAATTTAATAGAAAAATGGCTTTGGGGAAAAAATGCAGTGGTGAGGAAAACTTCAGAGAAATTCTCATGGGTTGGGTTTTTTGTGCTTACCTTACTTATGAGGTGGCCAAGGACTGTGCACACGGGTCCTGTTTTTCATTGTACAATCATCTCTCCGGCAGCCTGTAGCCTCCTCAGCTTCCCACACATCAATTAAAGCCCATGGCAGACGACATCATGAAGTAATTCCTCCCATAGGGCTTTTTTGGATCAGGAAGTGCAGGCAGCCAGGAAGGCTGCATGGAAAGATGGGTAATAGAAAGAAAACACACACACAGCACCCATGGCCACCTCACAGTGATTAGGTAAGCTCAAAAACACCACAAAAAGAAATTATGAAACACTTTGAGAATGAGGCAAAACAATGGAAGCCTCTTCCACTGGGTAAGAAAACGTGCAGAAAATTGGAGGACAGATTTTGGCACAGCATTAGCTCCACTGCCTAATCGGAGCTGGCCAAAGCGCTACCCCAACTCCCACCTGCATTATGGGGGATGCAAAATGGGGGCCTGTCTAGCAACACAGTTGATGCTGTGGCTACTTGCAGTGACAGCACAGAAAAACCAAAAACCCTTATGAGAAAAAAAAGAAGCTGTGCTACAACCTCTGCTGCCAATGGTGAGCTCTCCCTGTGAGAAACTGTTGAGAATTTCTCCTCCCCCTGGAGAAATTCGGTGAAATCGTCCTCTCAGTTTTTCTGCCTGCAATTAGTAGGGTAGAGAATTTCAAGGGGTCATTTGGGCACAGCTCTATTTTATTCCCTACACAGGAAACAAAAAGACAAAAATGTATTTTGTACATCATGTACAATTCCACACTTGGCTGCATGTACACATGATGCAGTCATCATATGGTCAACTCACTGTTATGCGCTTTACTTCCTGTATAGGGAAAGCAGTGAGTGAAGAGGATATCCAGCACTTGATGCAGCTGCAGACAAGAATGTGACAAGCAAGAGAGACTTTCCAGGATTTATTACATGTCCAAAAAGGTAAAATAGATAATTTTATTCCAAAAAAGGAAGACATAAGCATTCAAGTCAAAAAATAGGTTTGTTTTTGTTTCTTAAAAAAAACAAATACAAAATACAAATCCACCAAGCTACTAAATACGCTAGAAAAAAACTGTCTTCTTTAAGCACAGGCTTTTTGAACTGTATCTTAAATTTGAGTAATCCTCTAGAAAAAGCTGCCAGTCAGTTTACAGAGCAGAAACACCTCCAGAATTATTTTGACCCTGATCTTTTACGCTACGGAAATGGAAGCATCTCTCCTTCCCAAAACTAACCCAAAGAACATGCATGGAGAAGTCCTGCAAGTTGGTTTGGGGGTGGGGGGAGCATGTCCCCCAGATTGCCAACACCCATTCAGAAGTTTCTTCGGTGGAGATCCCTTTCTCAGGCAGGATCTTTACGGGCAGAAACCGGTTCACCAAGAGGAAGGAGGGTCTGCCTCTGAAGGTTCTGAAAGAGCAAAACATACCCTTATTGTACCAGGAATGCTTTCCTCTGCCACTCTCTTCCCTCTCATTGTTTACTTGCCAGTCCCATCTTGCACCTAACAAGATGGAATGGCAGCTTGTCGTCCCCTGCCCACCCCCAAATGTTAACTGTCTAAGCCCCTGGCTGCTCGCATGGCAATTGTTCCTAAGTATTCCAATGCAGACTTAAGACGTGGTTCAGTACAGGAGCATGGCCAAGAGGTAGGCTAACCAGCTGACAAATGAAAACCACTGGAAGTGGATGGCTGCAATGTCAGTGGGGTGGTGAATCAGCTCCGGGTTTCAGTCAGAACTCTGAAGGAGCTATCCAAGGTGCTCGATTCACCACCCCACTGACATTGCAGCCACCAGCCTCCACTGATGGGAGAACTTCAACCTCCCCTCTTGCAACAGCTGGACCCACACAGATTTATGTGAAGTGGGCCAAACCCACACGGCAGATCTGCCCTTGAAAACCGGCATGTCACGCCTTCACTAAGTGCTGCTTAGTAGATAACATACCATTGTAGACATGTCTACGTCCTGGCTTGAAAACACGGCCGGATATCCAGCGATGTGCACAGGTATGCCAGCCATGGCAGGTTATCTACCCAAGAGAAATGGTTTCTGCTGCAGTCTGCAGAAGGGGTGCAGAGCTTCTTTCAGCTTGAAAGGGCCAAATTTCATTTCGGAGAAGCTCTCAGGGGCCACGTTCCACTGATGGGTGGAGATGCAAGGACTTTGTTAAATCCATTCCATCTGTATTGCGCAGATTGTCAGGTGTCTTTCATTCCGTTCATGAAATTGAAGGTTTTTTTAATTCAAATTTTATTCTACTTGCACTAATTTGTATTAATTGTGAAAAACTGGTCTGCGTGTCCGTGGAATCTGCGTGGCTTGGAAAAAGTCAGTCCGCTGAAGGTTGGATGCCTAGAAATCCAAACTCATTTGGATCCGTTGTGGATTTCTCCAGCATCCCTAGCCGAAGGCAACAGGCATGGGGCCAAAATTACCAGCATATTTTAGTCTCAGGGTCTTGCTGCTATTTATCAAGCCTTAGGAGAGAGTCTTTCTCCCTCTTTTAGAACAGGGAAAAAAACTGTGGTTGGGGGGAAAAGGGGTAGGGCCATTTTCTTGGTGGCTACATGCTACCTCCAGGCAGTGAGCCTGTGTACACCAGTTGCTGGGGAACATGGGTGGGAGAGTGCTGTTGCACTTGGGTCCTGCTTGTGGGTTTCTGGTTGACAGCTGGCTGGCCACTGTGTGTACAGAATGCTGGACTAGATGGACCCTTGGTCTGATCCAGAATGGCTCTTTTTCTGTTATTAAGGGGGTGTGGCCATCTGGGGAACCTCTTGGGCTGGACTGGACCCTGGCAGTCCAGATTTGGGCCCCAGAATTATGGTTCTGCACCCCTGTGTTACAGTATATCAGACATGTACGAAGCTGCCCAAGGCCAAGAGTTCAAAGCTGGGCAGACTAGAAGAACAAGAAGTTGCCAGAGAAGACAATACATCCTGTCCTGACCACAAACTTGGTCTCTAAGGCAAGCTGCCAAAAAAACTCCCCTCCAATCAGCTGAGCATCCATACTTAATAGGATTACCACTTTCCCATGGTACTTCATTCAACGACTGGAAAAAGCAACCCACTTTGTTCCTAGGATGAGTGCAAGCATTGTCCTAGCTACTTTGGGGAGGGACAGTAGCTCAGTGGTAGAACATACATTTCGCACACTGAAGGCCCCAGGTTTAATTCCTGGCATCTCCAAGTAGGACCGGGACAGATGCCTGTCCGAAAACCTGGAGAGCTGCTGTCCGTCAGTGTGGACAGTACTGAGGTGGCTGGCCCAAATGCCTGAGTCTGTCTGTGGCAGGTTCCTATCTCTCCATCATCTGCTATGCTAGCCAAGTCACATGCAACAAGCAGGCCATCTCCTTGTCAAAGAAATAGTCAAAACTGATCACTTGATGCAGCAAGCACCATCATGAGAAGAAGCTGGTAGGTCCAAAGGCCTACCGAGGCAAGCACCCCATTTCCCAGTGGCCAACCAGATGCCTCTGGGAAACCCACAAGCAGGACACGAAGGCAACTGTTATTCAGAGGCATACTGGCCGATTCACTGGAGATGGCCTACAGACATCCTGACTGGTAGCT
This sequence comes from Heloderma suspectum, assembly GCF_057233095.1. Lineage (NCBI taxonomy): Eukaryota > Metazoa > Chordata > Lepidosauria > Squamata > Helodermatidae > Heloderma > Heloderma suspectum. The sequence goes on along the minus strand of NC_139461.1, from coordinate 304,943,884 downwards.
ATTGATAGTCTTATCTTCTATGAATTTGTCTAATCCTCCTTTAAAGACCTTGACAGCCATAGCTATACTGTGTGGCAATGAATTCTACAGTTTTAACCATGCACTGTATGAAGTAGTACTTTCTTCTGTCAGTCCTGAAGCTCCCACCATTCAGCTTTGTGAGATGACCACAGGTTCTAGTATGACGAGGAAAAGAAAGATCTTCCCCACCTACTTTTTCCAAACCATGCTTAATTTTTCACCCTGTTAACATGTTTCCAATGCCACCAGCCTTTCTAAACCAAAAAGACCCAAACGTTTCCTCACAGGGGAGTTGCTCCAGGCTCCCATCACTTTGGTTATCCTTTTCATCTTAGAACAGCCGTTCCCCCAAGAGAAGAGTGTGTGTGTGTGTGTGGGGGGGGGAAATGTGTCTACTCCCCACAGTTTTTTTTTAAAGTCTTTGTATTGTCATTTTTTTAAAAAAAAAAGTATGCTTGCCCACTTGTTTAGAGCATCTTTTTAATCAAAAAAGATTGCAAATAGATTATCTCCTAATGTTACAGTTCTGGTCAATGGCGCTCTCTCTCTCTCTCTCTCTTTTAAAAAGAGGGACACTGTTCAAAGAGTGCCCCTTCTTCAAGTTCAAAGCTAGCCCACTAGTTACGGAGCTCTGCTGCTACTCCCACCGCCCCTCCTCACGCCACTGTATACAGATTAATATTACATTTATGTCTTGCCTTTTTTCTCTTACAAGAAACCTAAGGCAGAATACATGATCCTCCTCCTCTCCATTTTATCCTCAGAACAACCCTGTGAGGTAGGTTAGGCTGAGAGTCAGTGACTGGCCCAAAATCAGCAAGTGAGCTTCATGGCTGAGTGGTGCCTAGAACCTGGATTTCCCAAGTCCCAGTCCAAGGCTCTAACCACTACACCACGCCGGCTCACAGCTCACTGGCTCTACTGATGCTATTGTCCTTCAGTTGGGTTTCCTACATCGCTCTCCTTGCTCACCTTCCAGTTCAGGAAAGGAAGGCTTGAATGCTGTCCCGAATGACCCCTCTGCAGATGGGGCAGCACCTTAGATTCGAAGCACAGTCTGCACACACCACTAAGTGGCCACAAGGCACCAGGACGATGGACACGTCTTTGTCCATGCACACTTTGCACATGCGTTCCTCCTGAAGCTGGCGCAGCTTCTCCTCCATGCTCAAGAAAGATGCTAGGAAGAGGAAGAGGTTCAACAGACAGACCATAATAGCCCCGACAGCCTTGCACTCCACTACATCAGGGCACCAAAAAGAGGGCCCAGACTAGTCCCCGTAAGGTCTGGTTAAAATCCCAGCTGAGCCATAGATGCACAGAGAATGTATTCATGCATCATTTGCGAAGGGAAGTTCCTAGGTAGCAACTCCCTCCCTTCTCTAGTGGTGCAAACTGGTTATATGAATCCATCCTCTCGGGTATTTTTTTTTTTTTTTTAAAGAGCCAACCAACTCTGACAAAATGGTAAAAAAAAAAAAAAACCTTCTGGGTGAACCAATACACCACATGCATTTGCATGACAGGGTTTTGGTTGGGGGCGGGGGATGCTCTATAGTTTTAGTGCTGCACTGCTGTATAAAACTTTTTTATTTTCTTGTGTTAAAAGTTTCAGTTGTTTCTATTGTGTCTACAAGCTGCTCTGAGCGCCCAAATTGGTCGGAAGAGGCGGGACGTAAATGATTAAATCAGGGGTGGGAAACCTCCATTCCATGGGCAGGATGCAGCCCATGAGGGCCTCTGCATCTGGCCTGCAGTGTCCCCATTACCCCTTGCAGCATTTAGGGTTGAAAAGAATGCTTCCCGTGGTGCCAACGTTAAGTTTTTATCTAACCCTCCCCCAAGAAAACCCTAATTGCTCAAAGGGGGAATGGCAGGGGCACTAAGAAGGGAAGTTATACCGATCCTATGCTAATGCCGATGTGAATATCGGTGCCAAACAACCCCAGGCTCAGAAGTATGCAAATCGAGTTGTATCATCATTACTCTAACTGATTCTAGGGAATCTCTTATTTCCATCAGCGGTATGGGAACTCCCAAACCACAGAGGCAAGCACCTTTCTGAAAAGTTTCAGAATAAACTTGAAGCTGACAAACTGAATGCACTCAACTAATTCCCCACTTTTCAGTTGGGGCCCGATCCACAAAGCCACCAATAAGGCACCAAATTCAAGCCAGCTATTCAGGAATTAGAAATACTGAAGACCATTAGCTTCCAAATGCTTTTCCAAACACATGCTATTCAACCCATGTATGTCTTTGCTTTTGCCAGTGTTGAGGTGAGTGATGCATTTTTTATTTTTTATTTTTTGCAAGGGGGAGATTGCCCCTTCCTCGAGAAATGAGGTTTGGCAACTGTAGCTTCACATGATGGGTTGGATTCAGAATAACTAATTAGTCATGATTTCAATAGGTCTAGTCCAAGTATGTTTAAGTCTGGATCCCATACAATAATGTGCAAGTTTTATTTTGATTAGCCAAGGATTGGATTGCTGCTGTTTCTCCACCCAGGTGATCTCCTCCATGGATTTCTTCCATAAAACTTACCTTGTTCATTTGGATGTTCTGTTTCTGTTTCTGCTCCTCTTCTCATTCTCCAAGGATCTTGCTCTCTTTGAGCAGGCTCTGTGTGTACACAGACACAGACAGAAGAATGAACACACATTAAAAAGCCCAATTCAGAAGTTCCCTAAGCCAAGCAAAGTCTTCATAGGGCCCCAAAGCCATCTAAGGCTGAAACCCTATATGTGCTTACCTGGATGTAAACCCCCCTTGAACTCAATACAACTTATTTCTCAGTAAACCTACACAAGATTGCACTTAAGAAGTTCAAATGCCCTGATCAGAGGTTGCTGCATCCACACACAAAGATTTGGGGCTCTTCAGACATGTATGTTCATCACAGCCATTAAGTAGCTATTTGCATATGTGAAAGAATCATTTTGTTACACCAGAGAACATTTTGGTATTGCTTGAAATCACTGCTTTTCAATTTAAAAAGAAGCACTGGCAAGAAACTGTTACTACACATGGATATTTTCCATAGTGGAAAATTCTCTACTGCTGTTATTTTAATTTAGAAATTTCTAAAAAATCATTGTTTTATAAAACATTATGGATACAGTTCTGGTCATAGTGAAACTACTTGAAGTTGTAATTAACTTTCAGATGACTATGAAGGATGCACACATTCCCTAATTAACATAGCAACTTGGGCATGCTAAATTAGCATGCTAACAGTTTTCAGATACTTACAAAAATTCCTTAAATTTAAAACTACATAAGGAAAGTGTGTGCTCTTGAGTTATGGATATTTGCAGCCCTACCAGATATTTCAATAAAAATACTTTCCAGGGAAAGCTTTGAACTTATTTGAACGTGACATTAAATCCACATTAAGTGTGTCTTAGGGTGCAATCCTATGCACATCCAGCAGACATGTCTGATGAAGCCATGCCCACTGTGACACTTAGCCATGGCCCCTGCCATGGTGCACCTCTATAACTCTTTGAGGGTGGGGTTTGTCCACTCCATTCTCCGGAAGGTGGGGGAGGCATATACATCTGTCCCTCAGCCTACTAATATTCCCTGACTTCAAACTGTACGGACTGCAAAGCTATATGCTGGTTAGGTAAATCTTCCCCTAGTGCCTGAAGATGTTACTGCAGGCTTCAGCCATATGCACATCTTTAAATTTATTAAAATTAATTAATGCATTTTAAAAACAACATAACCCTGAAGTTCACACCCCTAGGGTCTCTTTAGTATGCATACCAAGTTTCAGCTTTCTAGGTTTTATGGACATGATGCTATGGTGCTGACGGATGGACAGACAGACAGCCACTCTTATTATTCTAGATGTAACCAGATGGTAAGAATATGGGAGAATAGTTTTGCAATGTAACTAATGCACTTAAGCATGCGTGCATGTGTTTGTGTGTGTGTGTGTGTGTGTGTGTGTGTGTATATGTATAAATAAATAAATAAATAAATAAACGTGTGTGTCCCTGTACAGCCTTGGCTACAAGAAGCAGTGTGTCTTCACCACATAAAAAAATGTTGCTTAGAAAAGGAGGTTTTATGATACACATAGAAAAGTCTGGGCAACAGAGAGTTGAATTCCCCACTCATGCTGGAGGGAATACAATGCTTACAAATTATTAGCATTTGTCAGAATTAATATCACATCCCTCCAGTCACCTCAAGTGTCAAGATGAATGGACATCTTTACAGGTTGTAGTATTCTCTGTCAAATTCTCTTTTCCATACAATGCTTTATGGTACAGCAAAGTGAATGGTTATTCTTTCTTTTTTAAAATTATTTGCAATTCTAACAAACAAAAAAGAGGAGGGAAAACAATCAACAAGAACAACATCAAAAAGGACAACAAAACAAAACAAAAGCATATCCATTCACAATAATTATCCACATCATTAATAAAAAGGAAAGAAAGAAAGATTCAATATTCCTATTTTAAACATATGCATTAAAATAAGGAGTCCATATATCTAAACTATGTGTTTAGTTTTTTATTGTTGTACACTGCCTTGGGAATGCTTCCGCCCTGATAGGTGGCCAAGAAATATTAAAAAAAAAAAACAACTTTAGGGTGCAATCCTATGCATGTTTAGACAGAGAAAAGGCCTACAACTCCCAGCATGCCCTAGCCAGCATGCTGGGAGCTTTAGGCTTTTTCTTTGTCTAAACATGCATAGGATTGCACCCTTATTGAATTTTTCTGCTCCTAAACCAATATTTCAGTTCAACTGGAAGAAGTGAGATACTTATATAGCACAAGGAATTAACATGATGTATGTAATACGAGGGTCAAGAAGCAACAGTAAGAGCCAGACATGGAACAACCGAGTGGTTCAAAATTGGGAAATGAGTACGACAAGGCTGCATGTTGTCACCCTGCTTATTTAACTTATATGCAGAGTACATCATGAGAAATGCCGGGTTGGATGAATCACAGGTCGGAATTAAGATTGCTGGGAGAATTATCAACAACCTCCGATATGCAGATGATACCACCCTAATGGCAGAAAGCGAAGAGGATCTCAAGAGTCTGTTGTTGAGGGTGAAAGTGGAGAGTGCAAAAGCTGGTTTGAAACTCAACATTAAAAAAACTAAGATCATGGCATCTGGCCCCATCACTTCCAGGCATATAGAAGGGGAAGAAATGGAAGCAGTGACAGATTTTACTTTCTTGGGCTCCAAGATCACCGCAGACGGTGACTGTAGCCATGAAATTAAAAGACGCTTGCTCCTTGGGAGGAAAGCTATGGCCAACCTAGACAGCATAGTAAGAAGCAGAGACATCATTTTGCCGACAAAGGTCCGTCTAATCAAAGCTATGGTTTTCCCAGTAGTAATGTATGGCTGTGAGAGCTGGACTATAAGGAAGGCTGAGCGCCAAAGAATCGATGCTTTCGAACTGTGGTGCTGGAGAAGACTCTTACGAGTCCCCTGGACTGCACGGAGGTCAAATCAGTCCATACTAAAGGAAATCAACCCTGAGTGTTCATTGGAAGGACAGCTGAAGCTGAAGCTCCAATATTTTGGCCACCTAATGCGAAGAGAAAACTCTCTGGAAAAGACCCTGATGCTGGGAAAGACTGAAGGCAAAAGGAGAAGGGGACAGCAGAGGATGAGATGGCTAGATAGCATCACGGATGCAATGAATATGAACTTGAGCACGCTCCGGGAGAGAGCGCAGGACAGGAAGGCCTGGCGTGCTATGGTCCATGGGGTCACGAAGAGTTGTACACAACTGAACAACAAAAACCACCCAGAGAGCTTTGGCTATTGGGCACTATAGAAATGTAATAAACGGAATGAAAATCAGATCCCAGTCTATTCAGGGCATCAGAATTTGTTTTCCTTGCATGCAAAAGTCTTTTAGAACACCTACATTGCCAAACAGGCCTTAATTTAATTATTGCATAGACACAGTCAGACAACAGGAGTTAACAAGGGGTTGTATCCAATGTTTAGTCCTACTTAGAGTAGACCCATTGAAATGAATAGACTATGTTAGACTAACATTAGATACAGCCCAAGGTGTGAGACATCCAATCTGGGGTGTACAAAAAAAAAAATAAAAAAATCCAGTCCACATTCATATTGGCCTGGTTCACACATCATGGCAACCCTAGTTTTGTTTTTTTAACCGTGGGTTACTATGAATGAGGCAGCATGCTAGCTCAGTTGCGCCCACTCCCTTTGGGAGCAGCGAAACAGTCCGGGAATGCTCCATCCCTGGGTTGTTTAGTGCGATGACTGAACCGGAATACCAGATTGTCTCCCCCCGAAAAGCCTGAGTTAGAACCTGGGGTTTGTGGGGGAAACAACAACCTTGAGTTGTTGTGACATGAGAACTGGGCCATTATTTTAAATTGCTTTAGTTTTCATTTTCACATTGCTTTGAAGGAAATCCATCATGTCTTCTGCTGCCTATAACTTAGATATTTTCATCCAAATGACACAAAATGTGCAGGTATTCTGCCACCCCGTCTTTCCTAGGCATCAGACCTCTGCCCCAGTTATCAGACTGGCCAAGTTTGAGACAGTTTGGAAAAAGGGTGCCCATGTAAAATGAAGATGAAATAAAAGAGTAAAGACATACATGGTCATTGGTAACATTACTTTCGCTTTCCATCTTTTGTTTTGAAAGTAAAACAGGTGTGGGTGCATTCATTTAATTTCATACTGTTTTAAACATGACACTGCATAGCCCTTAACACAGTCATTTCTTGCAGATTATTACCCCAGGAAGCAAGCTAAACTGCACATTACAGCAGATGACAAAACATGTTACAAAGCTAAATGGAGGAGGACAGTAGCTAATGTAGGAAGACATTTCTCCTCCACCTCAACGAGTTATTGGATCCTCAATATGAATCAGTGGCTAACCCTGTGGTTTTTCTACCCAGATGAGAGTTTTACTTGGAGAGGCCAATGGCTTATTAAGAGTACAATTGCACCTTTTTGTACACGCAAGGTGAGTTAAATTGGTCCTGTTAATAACATTAACAAGAAATGTCACTAATGACTTGTTGCTTTGGCCTTCAGGTACAAAAAACAAATGAAGAACAGCTGATGGAAGCCACTAGAGAAGTAATGCAGGTATCAAAGATGGTAAGAAGCAAACCGGTCTTCAGAAACATTTATCTTCAGTTCAGCATGTGTTCCTGTGCTCACAGGAGAAGGAAGTGCATTTAGAGCAAACATACAGGAGTGCGGAAGATACTTAAGCGGCTCAGAGACACAGCCAAGAACCAGGGAGTTCCCTTTTGTCATGAACACATTAGACAGCCTGAGAATGATTTACCTGTTTCATCCTTGGCACATCCATCTGCAGGATGGGGATACTAACCTACTTTACAGGGCTCTTATCTTTGCAGCATATTTTAAGCGCTTTAAACACTACAGTTCAGGGATGTGCGAACTCACCCCCGTCCAGGTTCTCTGGACTCCTGCCCAGCCCCTGCCCGTGTTCGGCAGTCCCCAGACTGCACTCAAGCCCCTCCCACTCTCGGTGAGCAGCCCGCACTCACCCCAGCGGCCTTGTTGAGCTCTGCAGTCGCCATCCCTAAAAAAAAAAAAAAGGGCAATTGCAAAAATGCACATTTTTTTGCATGCGTGAAATGCGCATTTTTCATAATATGCATTTTGCGCATACACAAATATGCACTCACAAAATGTACATTTTTGCATATGCGGATGTGCGCATTCACAAAAATGCACATTTCCACATGTGCACAAATTCGTGCGTTTTTGCAATTGCCATTTTATTCCTCAGAAAATGGCAACCGGGAAGCTCGACGAGGCTGCCGGGGTGAGTGCAGGCCATTCGCTGAGAGTGGGCAGGGGGAGAGCAGGGGCTCAGCAAGTAGAGCTCGGCAGGGCAGGCGGATTCCCAGAATGAATCGAGTGCCCATGCCATCCCTACTACAGTTATTCCGGCAGGGGGCTGTACATCATACCCGTTGCATCCTCTCCCTGGCGGCTTTGATCCCCCACCCCACCTGAAGCAAGCCCAAGACCAGTTCAGACACAGATGGATAACTAGTTCCCATCTCCGGACTTTTCCTCAGCACCAAATTAAGGGTAAAGCCCATCTGGAAGGCACTTTGCACCATTGTGGCCAGGCACTGGGGAAGTAAATCCAGATTGCCCACACTATCTGTAAAGACAGAGTGGGGAAGGGATGGGAAGTTAAATAGCCATTTCAATTAAATAGCCATTTCTCCCATTAATTTACTCAGCAAACTAGAGTGGCATTCCTCCCCTGCCCCCGCAAGCCTGGACATATTCTTCCCCTTTCTTTGACTGGTATTGCTGTCTATGCATAGTATCCAGTGGTGTCCCAGCGCTAATGATGTTGTACTGGCATACACCAACTCTTGCACAATGCAACAAGAATAGGAAAAAGCAGTGATAACACCAATACAGTGCCATTAGCATTGGTAACCCACTGGATTGTACCCCAGGTTCTTAGAAACTCAGCCCTCAATCCACTTATCTTATTTTCTTTCAGCTTGGTACAGTTATGCTGTTACCAGCTGTTCATTTTCAACCCCCAGGCTCTAATTTTTCACCTGCATCCCATCTTATTCATGTGCCAGGTTGCAGGCTCTCAGGCAGAGACCAATGTCTCTTCTATATGCTTCCCAATACCCTGTTGACAACAAAGATGCCAGCCCAAGCATAGCATCACTAGCACCCCGAGAGATAGGCCTCCTTTCGAATAAGAGCTCAAAGTTATGCAAATACCTACCTTGGGGACTTGCAGGACGTTGTTCAGGCTGATACAAGCTGGCTTCCTGAAGTCAACATGAAATATGCATCATTAACTAGAAACATCCAGTTTTACTTAAGCCTTAGACCTTACACATAAATAGACACTCACCGGAGACGCAGGAGTACTGAAGTATCTCGCTCTGGACTGCACCAGGAATTTACACCTATAGAAGGTGGGGTGGGGGTTAAGAGGAGGAGGAGCAAGGAGGTCAGAAACCAAGCCAGTCACAAATACTGTTGGGGGTTCCAACCAGTTTGTTTGAAAACCCAAATGCCATTGAAACATCAAAGATCAAGATCCAAAGCTATGTGAGTACCCTCCGGACCAGATCTGAGGCTGCAGCAGGTAAGAGAGGATGGGGGGGGGGGGAGTCCCATTGCTTCTATAAAGTTGGGCCCAAGCCAGGCTTGGTACAGCTGAGACACAGATTTATCTCCTCCATTGGGACCAGGCCTAGCAATAACAGCAGGGCGGGAACCAATGGCTGGAAGTCGCAGTCAAGAAAAGGTGATAAACATTTGGAAAAGACTTCTCAGCAGCGAAGGCTGTTCAATGGTGGAATGACTTCCTCAGAAGCTGATGGGTTCTCCTTCACTGGATGTATTTAAGCAGAGGCTAGATGGCCACCTATCAGGGATGCTGTAGCTCAGGGGTTCCCAACCTTTTTGGAACCATGGGCACATTTGGGAATTTGAGAAACTGCTGTGGGCACCACCACAAAATGCCTACTCAGTGGATCGCCACTTTGGCATCTACCTGTGGCGTCTATGGATCTTAATATTCAGCAAAAACTTTTGTTTCATGTCTATCGGACACCGCAATGTCTTTTTAATAAGGGATTGCCTAACTCGGCTAATTGCTACTGATGCGATAGAACAAATGCTTCCTTTAAACATATGTCTTGGCAATGTCTAGTAGTTGCTTCTTTTGGGGAGGAAGTTATTACAAGTCTTTCATATTCTCTGCTGTACACACTCTTATAAATTATTTACCTGCTTCATGGAACTTAACAGATGCTCAGTGTAAATGGATTCTCTGTGCCCTTTTGACAGCTAAAACACTGATATTATGACGTTGGAAGGATAAACGCTCACCCCTTATAATGCAGTAATGTAACACTTATAACGCTTTCAGTATCTGAATGGGTGGCATATAAATGCCACCTTCAAATGGATACTTATTTGGATATTTGGTCTGCTTTTGTTGAAGCCTATGTATAATTGCTAGAAAGTTGTATGCACTTCATACAAATCCATGTCTATGTATTTAAAAAATGGGGGGGGCATGGGCACCACGTTGGAGACCCTTTTGCGGGGCACCATTGGAGGTACCTGCGAATGCCATGGCACCCATGGATGCTGTGCTGGGGACCCCTGCTGTAGCTGCATCATTCATTGGAGAGCCTGCACTGAGCAGGCAGATGGATTAGACGGCCTCCAAAATCCCATCCAGTGCTACGATCCCATGAGCAAGCTTGACTGGACTCATGTAAAGTGAACAGACATCAGATGGGACTGTTAGCCTGGCTGCTTGTTTAAGAGGCTCCCGTAAAAGCAAGCTACCGGTCTTGAGCAGGTCTCTTGCAATAGCAGCAGCCTTTGCTGAAGAAGAGATTGGGAGCCTCAAAATGGCGTGACACTGAAGTGGCTTAAACGAGAACACCTCCGCTGCACTCATGTATACCTCGGTCCAGTCAGAGTTCAAGCTGGAGCTAGGAGGAAATACTACAAGTATATGTGGATGTTGTTTCCAGAAGCAAAACTGCACGTATTTGCAGCTACAAATAAAACCCCAAATATAGTAACCATTTAGAGAAACTTGTTGTTACGGATCAGCAGTTAAGGATCTAAGCCAGCAACGATCTGCTGCACAGCTAAGCCAGCCTGCACATCATGTGGAAGGATCCACAATAACAGGCTAGTTGAGCATTCAGTGGAGTAAGGCAAACAACTGGAAAATCCTACCCTCGTGAAAACTGCATAGCCGCCTCTGTGTTCAGGTGACCTGAACATTCATTGGTGCTGTTCAGCAGGGCAGCCAGTGCCTACTCTGGCTGGACTGGCCGTCCCCTCCCCCCACCCCCAACTATGAATATATACATGTTAACATTGTTTACTGCATTTTATTACTGAGCCTGTGTGATATTTGTAAGCTGCTTTGAAAGGACATGTGTCTCGGAAGGCCCAAGACATTCGGAGGCCCAAGGTGGAGCAGCAAATAGTACCCCCACCCCTCCCAAGGCAAAGTATACAGTAATGGCTACTAGTTCAGTACTAGTACAATAGCTACTAGTCCTGATGGCTCTCTGCTACCTCCAGTCTCAGAGGCAGTATGCTTATGTACACCAGTTGCTGGGGAATGTGGGAGGGAGGTCTGCTGTTACATTCATGTCCTGCATATGGGTTTCCCATGGGCAGCTGTTTGGCCACTGTGTGAATAAAATACTGGACCAGATGAAGCCTTGGTCTGATCCAGCAGGGCTCTTTTTACCCTCTTAATCAAGGCCAGCCAAGTTATTCTGGTGCCCCATACAGAAATATCCCACAATAACTTCTCAGTCTCCCTGGCAGTAAAAAGACAACAACAACAACAACTATAGGTTAAATAACTTAACAATCTGCTGCCCTTTCATCACCCCCTAAATATCAGCTGCCTGAGGCAGATGACTCATTCTGCCTAATGGTAGGGCCCGCCCCAATAAATTCCTAGTAAAAGCTAGTAAACTAGCACTACATATTTGGAGTGGGGGTGAAGGAGGGAGCTTGCCATTACCAGCGACATCCAAGACGTATTTGAACCCTTCTGTCTAAAGGGTCAGCTGTTCACAGTTTCTTGTAAGGGAGGGGGCAGCAATATGTATTTAGGGAAGTGTTACCTTGGAAACCATCTGGCATGCTCCACCCAGGGATCATCTCCACGTTCCCAGCTCCTCAAAACACCATCACAGTAGAAACAACGCACACGATCTCCCTCACCTGAAAATAACATCCGTAACAAAAAGGTCTCACATTAGTCAATAGCAACTGAAACCAAGGGTTATTGCTACAAAGGAGTTGTGTGTGTGTGTGTGTGCGCGCGCGCATACACACACACACACACACACACACACACACACACACAGAGTCCTTCTGTAGATGCACTGTCAGATCATGATGCTGGGAATGGCTCTCAGGATCAGAAAGATGATTCTAAGGCCTGCGACCAAGAGAGTCCAGTTCTGGGCACCACACTTTAAGAAGGGTGCAGACAAGCTGGAGAGTGTTCAGAGGAGGGCAATGAAGATGATCAGGGGACTGGAAACAAAGCCCTATGAGGAGAGGCTGAAAGAACTGGGCATGTTTAGCCTTGAGAAGAGAAGACTGAGGGGAGATATGAGAGCGCCCTTCAAGTACTTGAAAGGTTGTCACAGAGAGGAAGGCCAGGATCTCTTCTCCTAGAGTGCAGGACATGGAATCATGGGCTCAAGTTACAAGAAGCCAGATTCCGGCTGAACATCAGGAAAAACTTCCTGACTGGTAGAGCAAGACGATAATGGAACCAATTCCCTAGGGAGGTGGTGGGCTCTCCCACACCGGAGGCATTCAAGATGAGGCTGGACAGCCATCTGTCAGGGATGATTTGACTTAGATTCCTGCATTGAGCAGGGGGTTGGACTCAATGGTCTTGTAGGCCCCTTCTAATCCTACGATTCTATGATTCTATAGCTTTCATCAAGAGCTGGGAGTATTGCTTCACCCTTAAAGGTGGCCTAGAAATAATTTTAGATTGATTGGCTGCAGCAGTCAAGACCACTGTCACTAGAACTAAAGATGAAAAGCAAAGAGAACCACAATATAAACCCAATGCACAAGTCAAAGAGTCAACCCAAACCCACCTTACACTGACTTTTGTCACACTGATCATAGACCAGTAGGACAGCTGTGCACACAGCTGGGTTCACTCTACATTCTGTGACCTGTATAAAGTTATGCACAGTTTAAGCTGCAACTTGGCTTACCTGCATTAGTTAATTCTGGTTTTGTTCATGATGGGAAAAGAGGGAGGATAGAGCCAACCCTCCCTCCCCTCAACCACCACCACTCTGGTTTTTGAGATCTCAGCAAGCTTTAAGAACATGCGCACAGCTCTGTTGCATATATAATGGCTAGGAATTCATGGGGATTGAGGAAAAAAGCATGGCAGCAGGGGTTCTCTGGTAGCTGAATTCTGCACCCAGTATCACATACCTTTTGCTGCACTCCAATAGAAATACCCATGCATTTTGAGTGGTGGGGCAAGAAATCCGGCTAGAGCTACATCTCCCTTTTGTATGGCAGCTAGCCATACAAAATGGTACAATATAAAGACATGATGAGGATATAATTCTCCCAGAGGGAATAATTTGCTGCCAGGCAAGTGGAAAAGTAATACGAAAACAAGTTTAAAGTATATGTGCTGAGAGGGTGGTGGTGGCAGAAGATCTGACAGCCATCTCTGGGGCGGGGGCCTTTGATGTTAAGCGCAGCGGAGTACAGCCATGTCCTACCTACCTCCGCTCTGGGGTTGTACACAACCATAAGGAGAAGTTTGCCCAACAGGCCAGCCCTCTAGAGTAGGGGTGGGCAACTTCCAGCTCTCCAGATGTTTTAGCCTACAACTCCCATCAGCCCTAGCCAGCATAGTCAATGGTGAGGGATGATGGGATTTGTAGGCCAAAAATTTGGCAGGCCACAAGTTGCCGATCCCTGCATTAGAGTTTCTTGGCTAAAACTTAAGAAGCTTGTAAAGGAAGATTAGACTACATTTAGAGAGGATGGATCAACGGCAATTAGTCACTGCAATGGCTAAAATGGAACCACCACATTTAGAGGTACTCACTCTTAAGGCTAGATGTAGCATTAATGAGCAGTTGAGAACCATGCTGGCCAGGGGATGTTGGGAGTTGTAGCCCAAGAGATCTGAAGGGTACCAGGCTGGGGAAGACTGACCCAACTGGACCTTTAGTCTGATCCAGCAAGCGAGTTCTCATGTTCTTACATACCTGTGTAGAAGAAGCCTGCTCTGGCCATCAGCTCTGGAGACCCATGAGCAAAGGATGGCCAGTTCTCAAACGTCGTCAGCCTGTCGCCTTCCGCCTCCATATCTGGGTATTCCGGTTGGCTGTCTGCTGCGGCCTCTTCCACGCTTAAACTTTGCAACGCGCCAAGGAACTGTCCATCCACACAGTCCTGGATTTCCTCAGCACGAGGCGTCTGTTGGTTTCCTACCTCCCTGCCCTGGATGAAAGGACACTCTGGGAAGAACTTCAGGTGCTCTGCCATGGGGTCATCCTCAGCAAGCCAGTCATACAGCACCCCGCTACAGCAGAAACACTTCACTCGGTCATCGGGACCAATGAAGAAAAAACCAGCGGCAGCCAGATCAGCTGGAGAAACAGGAGCGCTGTCTGGCCAGTGCAGGAATGTCCCAAGCCTCCTCTCCTCAGACTTCATGCTGGACTGTGGCTGATGGAACCCCCAGTTTCTAGTCTCTGCTGGAGAGGAGCTCTCCCCCCTGTTCTGGGTTTGCTCGAGAGAAAAGCTATCCTCCATTGCCCACCTCCTGGAGAAGAGATTAGTCAACACATCCGCAACAAGCCGGGCTTCCATCACAATGAAGCGGCTCCTCGCGCCAGAAGGCTGCATCCCTTTGGCTCTGTTTGGCACTGCCTACTGCGTGCTCTGGAAAGCTCTGAACTGAAAAAAGAAAAGAAAGCCAAACAGGCTTCCAAACAGCAGACACAAACAGAGTTCTAGTTTTTCTACAGCCTGCTGATGTTGCTGTAGTAATTGGACAACAGCTACCGTTCTGCTCAATTCTTCTGGTGCCTGGATAGGGGAGGAAGGAAAAGGCAAACTTTTTACACCAAGTCAGAGAAGCACTGGTGTGTGTGTGTGTGTGTGTGGGGGGGGGGGGGGCAAACGGAGAAAAGAGAGAAATCCAGCAACTTCTAAAGTGGAACACCATTTCAACTGAATGCACCCCCTCACTTGTGGGCATTGTTAACACTGGCAGAAAGGAGGGGAGTCAGTCATTTAGGATGCAAGGAAGTCAACATGCTTCGTACAGGGCAGGATGAGATCCCCCAGTAGTTCCGAGGCTATTTTGAGCCTGCGCCCAGCAAAAGCAGACTTCATGTCGACCAATGACAGTGTTAAGAAGTCTGCATCAGCCCATTAAATATATCTTAGCCCATTCATGGCACAGGCTTTATTAAAATAAGCCAATTCAGTTTGCATAAATTTGCATACAAGTAAAAACAACAGCTCTAAAAACAAAGTATTTTTTCCAGAGCAGCATTCCCCAACCTGGTGCCCTTCAGATGTGTTGGACTACAGCTCCCATCACCCCCACTGCCATGGCTGGGAGTGATGGGAGTTGTAGTCCAACACATCTGAAGGGCACCAGGTTGGGGAATGCTGCTCTAGAAGATGTAAGTGTGTATTGCAGCAGCAGCCACATTGGAAGAAACATGAGAGAGTGAGAGAGAAGGGGGAGAGAGAGAGAGAGAGAGAGAGAGTGTGTATGTGAGAGAGAGACAGAGAGAGAGGGAGGGAGGGGGAGAGGGGGGGAGAGAGAGAGAGAGAGTGTGTGTGTGTGAGAGAGAGAGAGAGACAGAGAGAGAGAGGATGCCTCTAAGATATTGTGTGCCACCTTTCTAGCTTTTTATAAGTACTTGTGCAGTACATAAAAACAAATGTTTACAAGAATCTGTGTCTGGGACCGAAAGTCTTTCAATCAACCAGGAGCCTGTTTGTTCTCCATGCTACGTCCAAACTTCTGGCCACCCTTGGGCAAGACGCCCCCAGCGGGACCCTCCCTGGGCGAGTCTGCTTTCTCACCGCCAGGGTCAGCAGCTGCCCTTGTGCCTCACGCTCTGCCCCAGCATCGCCATCACCTGCTCGTTGGCCAGGCAGAGAGCCAGGGAGCAAGCAGGCCGAGCGCTCCTACATCTCACCGCTATGGCTGTTGGGGCCGGAGCAAAGGCCAGTAAACAAGCTGGCTGCAGCAGTGAAGAGGAGGGGACCTCCAGGGGGCCCTTATCAGTGGGCCCTTGGCAAGGGCCAGCCACACCTACCCTTGATGCTGGCCCTGTTCGCTGCCCACTAAGCAGGCATCTCACAGGCACTTTTGGCTAGCCACAGGGGCAACTCCTTTCCAGGAAAAGAAAAAGTACAAGAATGCCTATAAAACAGGTGCAGGGAACATGTGACCCTTCAGAGGCTGCTGGACTGCAACTCCTATCAGCCTGAGCCAGCATAACCAAGTGTAACAGCTGATGGGAGTTGCAGTCCAACAACATCTGGAGGGCCACACATTCCCCATCCCAGATTTAAAGTAACTCAGGTGAAGAGCCAAATTATCAGCAGCACAGTTGAACTTGTACTGCGAATTGACACATGCCCCCCCAAGGTCTGAGAAAGAGCCGTGCACAGATGGCCTCTCAAAATTCGCCACCTTATTTGTGGGCAGAGAAATTTGGGAGATAATTTCACTGAAACTCTCCAGGGGGAGGAGAAATTCTCAGCCGTTTCTCCCAGGTGGAGCTCCCCACTGGCAGGGCTTTTAGCACAGCTTCTTTTTTGGCAAAGGTTTTGGGGGTCTTCATGCTGCAGCATCATTCTCTGTCTTGGCAGGCTGCCCCCGGTCTGCTTCCGCCACAATGCAGGTGTGAGGTGGGGGACAGTGTGGTATCCAGCTCCAGGGATGAGGTGGAGTTCATGCTCTGCCAAAATCTGTCCTCCAATTTCCTGAAAGTTTTCTTCCCCCATTAAAGGGGCTTCCATTGTTCTGCCTCATTCTCAGGACAGTCTATACAGTGAATTTCTTTTGGTGGTGTTTTTGAGCTTACCTCATCACAAATAGCCTCCCAGGCTGCCTGCACTTCCAGATCTGAAAAAGCCCTAAGGGAGGAATTAGCTCATGGTGCCTTAAACTGGGCTTTAACTGAGGTGTAGGAAGCTGAGGAGGCTACAGGGAGCCAAAGTGATGATTGCACAATGAAAGACAGGACACCGGTGCTCATTCCTCAGCCACCCCCTAAGCAAGGTAAGCCCAAGAAACCCAACCCTTGAGAATTTCTCCAAAATTTCTCCAGTACTGAATGTCTTTTCAAAAGCAATTCCTCTTCTATCAAATCGAATGAGAAGGGCCGAAAAAAGTGGGAGAAATTTTCGGCACAGCACTCGTCTGAGACAGGAGCTTTGAGCAAAAGCAAGGATCACCTCCTGGGCATGAAAAAGTGGCCTACACCTTTCACAGCAGCGCCTTGCTATGCAAGAATAATCAGCAGGGCAGGGGAAGCTTTTCATGGCATGGGGGAAAACATCAGCTGCAGAACAAGCTGCTCTGAATGGCACAGTAGCACAGGACACTAAGAAGTTGGCCAGTGCAGCAACTGAGGAATTACAGCCCACCACCACAGCTCAGGGAGAGGGGTCACCTGGTCAGATAATGTGGTTTTGCGGAAGGCTTGAACTTAGGGCTGTGAGCCAACCAGTATTTTAGTGGTTCCAAGCGGGGGGGGGGGGACGACAAGCAGACCTGCTTCTGTAACAATTTCAGAGAAAACAGTTCTTATTTGGCTTTGCCATAATAACAGAGCAAACAAATGATATCCGTGCCAAGCTACTGCATTCTGGTGCTGCCCTAGCTTTTTAAAGGCCTTGTGTGGTGATCTGTATGCCTGTGAATGCAATTTCGGAGCCATTCTGTCCAGGACAGACCGGCATCGTGCGATTGAGGCACCTGGCAGGAACAGCAGCCTGTGATGCAGTTGTTGAAAGCTCACCACTCGGCATTGCTTGTCCACCATTTCCTCACTGTGCTGCCATTACATGTCCTGCAGTCTTTTCCATACAGTTGAAATTTCTTTTAACCCCAATTCCATTAAACTGCAAGCAACCCAAGAGCGAGGATGCTTAACATCTGGGGGTTTCATTAAACTGCATGGACAGAATCCAAGGAGCAGCTTCCACCCCTGCCAATTCCCTTCTGCAAACAGTTGGTCCCACTGACTCAGTTGCACAAGCAGGACTCACTGCTTACACCTAGGAAATTTAGCACTTCCTAGAGGAAGCCCCAGAACGTGCAGAAACACTGGTTCCTGAGAAGAGACCGGCTGGCAGAGCTCCCTTATGTGAGCTCTGCTAACACGCTCCTCCCAGAAATGCGTGTTTGTGCTCATTTTGGGTTGCCCCACAAGCACTAAATTGATTTTGCGCAAACGGTGAGGGCTGCTTGCACAACAGAGTTGGTGGGGCGTGATCCACCCTGCTGGATCCTGCCCCATCACAGCAATGGAAGGATCGCTCTGATTGCAAAGAGGAAACAAACAGTCAGAGGGCCAGGAGGACGCAGGACATTTCTTATTAAAGGGCCAATTCCAAAAATGCCAGAAGCAGAAACTGCTTTATCTTATACTAAACAGCTTTGCAAATTCATGGCTACAAACCTAAGCGTACGTACAATCATGCAGGGGGCGGTCTGCGTTTAGGGAACTGTAAGGGAGAGAGATTGCCCTGTTTGAAATGCTACGAGGAACCACTTTTAATTCTGCTTAATGAAGAAGAGTGTTGCTGGTTTAGAAAGAATTAAAGAGTTCGAGAAGGATAGGTAAACCACGAACACCTACCGACAATGGCTAAATGGAGACACCATGTTCAGAGGCTGTATATTTATGAATACCAGATGCAAGGGAGGACTGTTACCTCCAGGAAGTTTATGGACAGGGTGTGAAGACATCTGATGGAAACAGGATGCTGGGCCTTTGAGTAACCCTGCAGGATCAGTTCTCATACAACTTACAGGTTCACAGCTCACTCTTCACCACTACACTAGTAAGCAAAGATGTGCAAAGTTTAGGCCTTAAGGACTTAACATGTGGCGTTACTATTATTTGGACATGCAGCAGGCCTAGTTTCTGGACAGCAGGGGTAAAGGCCAAAATTTTTAGCTACCTAAGGGCACAATCCTACGCATGTTTAGACGGAAAAAAGTCCTACAACTCCCAGCATTCCCCAGCCAGCCATGGCTGGCTGGGGAATGCTGGGAGTTGTAGGACTTTTTTCTGTCTAAACATGCATAGGATTGTGCCTTAAGACCATTGAACAAGCCCAGAGCAGGTCTCCGAAGTGTAGTACTCAAACCAGTAGTGTTACACAGGTCCTCATTGTATCAGCCCAGAAGTAATGTACACAAAAGATGCAACTCCTGCCATTATGTCCTCAACCTGCTGCATTTTATCTTAACAAGCTAGTGCCTGAATTTGCTTTTTTCCTCCTCCCTCCCAACCCCCTTTTCTTTTGTATCATGTTTTTTTTTTTTTAATTGGAAGCATGCAGACAGGAACTGTCTTAAGAAATACCTTTGTAAGTCACCTTGGCAGGCTTTTTGGCTAAAGGGTGGGATAAAAAAAAATACTATAATATGAAATAAATATTTTTATTTACTAGCCTCTCACGAAAAGAAAAAGGATATTTCAACATATCATTACCCCACTTACATAAAAGGAAAATATTTGAGGTTTACCAGGCCGTATAAAATGAGAGAGAATAACACCTTCAGACTCAATTCCCTAAACTGTCTCTCTATCATTCCTTTTCTCCTATAAGACAGTAAAGACACAGTGACCTATGACCAGGGAAAAAACACATCTACAAGATAAGCAGCCCTGTATGACTCAAGCAAGCAAATTGAACCACAAGCCTTTGACTCAATCCCACTATTCAAAACCATCAGTGCTCAACTACATTGCTATGTTTATATCTTCAATATATCACATTATCGCTTACATACATCCATTACTTACCTAATCAGACCAAAACAACCAGGAAAGCCTCTGTTCCTCAACCACAAAGCAGAAACCAAATGTGCAAAATTGCCTTCTGGAGAACCTTTAACTCCCTTGCTCCACCCAGGCAATTAACTAGTTTGTGTTTCTAATCAGCCATTTAAAGCTGCAAGCAGTTTTAAACCTGACTTTGGGACACAAGCCAGCGTAGTGTAGAGAGGTTAGAGCAGGGATGGGGAATCTGTAGCCCTCCAGATGTTGTTGGACTACAACTCCCATCATCCATTATCACATGCCAGGCTGGCTGGTGCTGATGGTAGATGGCGTCCAACAATATTTGGAGGGCCACACTCCCTACCTTTGGGTAAGAGTATTCAGAGTCAAATGGGGGAGACCCAGGTTCAAATCTTCAATCAGCCATGAAGCTCACTGGTGACAATCTCTTAGCCCAGGAGTGCAAAAACTCAGGCCCTCTGGAGTTCCCCACATGGCCACAAACCATTTCCTTGGCCCCACCTTTGTCCCCCAGCTACCAATTGTGAGAGCCTCTCCAAAACGGAATTTGGCTCTCAGGCAGAAAGAGGTTCAACACCCCTGTTCATTCTACCTCATAGGGTTGTTGTAGACATAAAAGGAGCAGGAGAACATGGGTCATATTCAGTGTTAGCCCTACTTACAGCAGACCCATTGAAATGAATGGGACTTAGGTTAGTCATGATACTGCCTCATATCTGCTGCTCTGCACTCTCTGGAGGAGGAGCAGAATAAAAATTTAATAAAAATAAACACAGTTGGCTCATTCCCATTGCAGAATTGCTTGATTTCACATTTGCCTTATTCTGAATACATTTAGTAGCAGCTCCCATCCCAGATCCTAGCACTCTTATCCCCATTGGAGGAAACCTGTCTGAGGACAGCCCTTTCAAGGAAGAGCAGGGGTGGCAGCAGAGTGGTACCAGAGATTTTAGGGATTTGGGAACCCTCAGACAAGAAATCTGTAAGGTTGGGGCTTTAGCCGGTCAAGAGCAAGAGAGGGTGGGTTGCACAGATTGAGGGAACAACACAGCATCCTCTGCCCAGACAATTCATGCTACCAGGTCAAGCCAAGGGCCAAATCCAAAGGTGTCTTGAAGTTTTATATACAAATATGGGATCTGTTTCTTTCAGCTGAGGGTAATGACAAACCAATATGTT
Organism: Heloderma suspectum; assembly: GCF_057233095.1. NCBI lineage: Eukaryota > Metazoa > Chordata > Lepidosauria > Squamata > Helodermatidae > Heloderma > Heloderma suspectum. The sequence continues at coordinate 304,923,052 of NC_139461.1, read as the reverse complement.
GGAAACATATCTTCCCAGTTTGGAAAGAGCTCCGCGGACTGCTGGACCGTTTCTGAGCTCAGTTCATGTGATTTTTCCGACATAAATGAATATCTATATTTATTTATTTATGTATTTATTTGAAGTATTTTTATACCACTCCTCAGCCAAAAAGATTCCCAGAGCAGTTTACATATAATCAATTAAACAAAACATAGTATATAATTGGTAAGGGACGGACAGACCCTGATGCTTTGATTGCTTTGAACACAATGTTCCAAAAAGTGTATAACTTTATTATTTGCCCATTACATCAGCAGATATTTGCAGAAAAGGGCAACTAAAATGATCCAAGGGGCTGGAGCATCTCCCCTATGAGAGAAGGCTTCAACAGCTAGGATTGTTTAGCTTGGAAAAAAGGAGCGTAAGGGGAGACATGATAGAGGTACACAAAATTGGTGTGGAGAATGTGAATAGGGAGACATTTTTCTCCCTCTCTCAAAATACTAGAATCCGGGGTCATCCTATGAAGCTGACTGGTGGGAGATTCAGGAAGAGGAAGTCCTTCTTCACACAGCACATAGTTAAAACTATGGAATTCGCTACCACAGGATGTCGTGATGGCCACCAATTTGGATGGCTTTAAAAGGGGGTTAGATTCCTGGATGAAAAGGCTATCAATGGCTACTAGTCTTGATGGCTATGTGCTACCTCCAGTACGAGAGGCAGTGAGCCTATGTACACCAGTTGCTGGGGAACATGGGTAGGAGGGTGCTGTTGCGCTCATGCCCTGCTTGTGGGTTCCTGGTCAACAGCTGGTTGGCCACTGTGTGAACAGAATACAGGACTAGATGGACCCTTGGTCTGATCCAGCAAGGCTCTTCTTATGTTCTTAGATATAAATTTGTGCCCCCAAAGTAGGTGCAGTTCATCTAATTTGGACCATAACCTTAAAAATCCCCCTAACCTTAAAAAATACTTCTGGAGTCCCTGTTTCAAGGTATTGATACCTATATAACAAGAGCCCGGTCCCTAAAGGAATGCCTGTCTACTTCACTATCAGCCTTCCTGGACATTAAGGCCATCTACTGATTATATGTATCCTGCTGGCATCCCCACTAACAGAAGTGAGGTGGCTGGTGACCAGGGGAAGAGCATATTTTCATCTGTGGTATTTCATTTAACCCATCCTGGTACTTAGTTTGTTATCCTTTATGTGCCAAAGAAAAACGTGTTTATCCTCCTAGGCCTTTTAGGGATTTCTTCAGCCATAACATCTCATTTTGTTGTTTTGGTTATTATTATGTTTCTTAGTTTTGTTTTGTTTTTTGCTTTTTGTTTTTGTAGAGTGGTAAACAATTTTTAAACAAGCAAACATACAAACAAATAAAAGAAGTCCTGTTATGACTATGGAGAAAGCAAAGGGCCATGCAGTTTTGTCCTGGCAGCCACTCCACAATGGTGTGTCCTCTGAAGCCAGCCATGACAGATACCAACTCTAGAACTCTTTGCTACTGAATCCTGGCAAGACAGAAGCCCCGTGGATGAGTGGTTCCTGAGTCCGGGAGAAAGACACATTGCCTGAAAGATCAGGTTCGTAGTCTGGGGGTACTCCTAGATCCATCGTCGCTGGAGGCCCAAGTGGCTGCTGAGGCTCGGAGTGCCTTTTACCAGTTTCAGCTGGTTCGCCAGCTACAGCCCCTCCTGGACAGGGATAACTTGGCCACGGTGGTACAGGCATTAGTAACTTCAAGACTGGATTACTGCAACGCGCTCTATGTGGGGCTGCCCTTGAGGCTGGTCCGGAAGCTGGAGCTAGTGCAGGACGCAACAGCTGAGCTGTTATCGGGAGCTGCCCCTTTTCAGCATGTAGCTCCTTTGCTGAGAAAACTGCACTGGCTGCCTATTCGCTACTGGTCCAAGTTTAAGGTATTCGTACTAGTGTACAAAGCCCTAAACAAGTTGGGGCTAGGATACCTGAGAGAGCACCTTCTCCTTTACCAACCTACCTGGTCACTGAGGTCATTGGAGGGCTTGCTCCTGGTGGTTACATATGGACCCATGGCCTGGTTGGAGTCCACCAGGAAGAGAGCCTTCAGCATAGTGGCCCCCTTCCTGTGGAATTCCCTGCCTTTGAAGGTCAGGCAGGCGCCAACTTCATGTTACTTTCGGCACCTCCTGAAGATGTTATTATTTCGGGAGGCTTTCCCTGAGTGACCAGCTGCGGTTTATTATGTTCAGAATCTGTTCTTTTCAAATGTTTTAATTGTTTTACTTATGGGTTTTTATTCTTTTATCTTGCTGTTCACCACTCCGAGATCTTTGTTGTGGAGCGATATATAAATATTGTAAATAATAAATGATTTGCCCTATTATTTATTTTGTTTTAAATTATTTTTAGGCCACCTTTAAAGGCTGAACTCTCTAAAAAGACATAAAAAATAAAGCCATACAAAATTTTGCAAAACAAACACAATAGAAAATCATCAAAGATTCAATGAAAATGGTATAAAAACAGAACACCAATAAAAACTGCAGTGCACCGAGAATGGAAAGGTGAGCAAAAACAGGTGGTTCTTCAGAGCCTTCCTTGAAGATCTGTACAGAAGCGGCCAGACAAACCCTTGATGGGAACGGATTCCAGACGTGCAGGGCCATCACTGAAAAGGCCCTGTCTCTTGCTCCCACCAGCCTAACTACCATTGGTGGTGGGCAAGTGAGAAGGGCCTCAGCTGATAACCTCAGAGTGTGGGCAGGTTGGTATGCGAGGAGGTGGCCCTTCAAGTAACTTGGGCACAAACCATTTGATTTAAGGCTCTAAAGGTTAAAACCAGCACTTGGAAACACACGGGCAGCCAGTGCAGCCACATGAGTACTGCATGTGACACACTGGTGTCACATAAGCAGACTGCCAGCCCCTACCAATATTTAGGCAGCCATATTCTGCACCACCTGAAACTTCTGAGCTGTCTTCAAAGGCAGCCCCGTGTACAGTGCATTATAGCAGCCTAGCCTGGATGTCACCAGAGCATGAATACCTGAGGCAAGATCCTCCCTCTCCAGGTACAGCTGCAGCTTGCAGACCGGCCTACGTTGGTAAAAAGAATGCCTGGCCACCATCGCCACCCAAGCTTCCCCAGTTAGCACTGAGCTCAGGCGTGCTCCCAAATTGCACACTTGGTCCTTCAGGGGGAGTGCAACCCCATCTAAGACCAGATGTAATCTTCTATGGAGATTGATCAGTTTCCCTACCCACAATATTTCCGCCTTCTCTGGATTGTCTGTTAGGAGCCTGGTAAAATCTTTGCTGAAGAAGCTTCATTCCTTTCCGAGGCTGCCAAGCGGGGCACATCGTACTTTGACAGGAAAGCCCAGGCTGTAATGCAACGAGATCACCAGGGGCAAGAAAGCCCCTTCCAACCCAGAGAAATGTAACAAGGCCTGCTGTGAGTTGACTGGTGATGGGTGTAGAGAAGGGCCACCTGTGGCTTTGGCCAATGCAAAGAGTGCATCGCCCCCCGGCTTAGCATCCCATCTTACCGCAACTCGCTCGTCAGTCACATATATCAATAGCTCTCCATTTTCCCAGAATGCAGGCCATGGAATAATGGGCTCAAGTGACAGGAAGCCAGATTCCGGCTGAACATCAGGAAAAACTTCCTGTTAGAGCAATACGATGATGGATCCAATTCCCAGGGAGGTGGTGGGCTCTCCCACACTGGAGGCGTTCAAGACGAGGCTCGACAGCCATCTGTCAGGGATGCTCTGACTTGGATTCCTGCATTGAGCAGTGGGTTGGACTCAATGGCCTTGTAGGCCCCTCCCAACCCTACTATTCTACAGTCCCGCTGGCCATTAAAACCTGATTCGCATCTGACAGGCAAGAGGACATTATGCATTTGAGGATAAACTCTTTGGGGGTTTGGTGCAGTTCTGCTTTACTCTCCACAAGTCCTTTCTGGCATATCATTTTGGTTTGTTGGGGTGCTTTGAAACTAGGAGTTATTTCTGGGTCTTTTGTGTGCATGTTGGGAATAACTTCTTTCCTGCCTATAACAGGCCTTTGAAAATGGATTCTTTGGAGGTTTGGCGCAACACCCCTTGATTCTTAGAGACCTGTGGGGTGTTGTTGTTGTTGTTGTTCAGTCGTTCAGTCGTGTCCGACTCTTCGTGACCCCATGGACCACAGCATGCCAGGCCTTCCTGTCCTGCGCTCTCTCCCGGAGTGTGCTCAAGTTCATATTCATTGCATCGGTGATGCTATCTAGCCATCTCATCCTCTGTCGTCCCCTTCTCCTTTTGCCTTCAGTCTTTCCCAGCATCAGGGTCTTATCCAGAGAGTTTTCTCTTCGCATTAGGTGGCCAAAATATTGGAGCTTCAGCTTCAGCTGTCCTTCCAATGAGCACTCAGGGTTGATTTCCTTTAGGATCGACTGATTTGACCTCCTTGCAGTCCAGGGGACTCGTAAGAGTCTTCTCCAGCACCACAGTTCGAAAGCATCAATTCTTCGGCGCTCAGCCTTCCTTATAGTCCAGCTCTCACAGCCATACATTACTACTGGGAAAACCATAGCTTTGATTAGACGGACTTTGTTGGCAAGGTGATGTCTCTGCTTCTTACTATGCTGTCTAGCTTTGCCATAGCTTTCCTCCCAAGGAGCAAGCGTCTTTTAATTTCATGGCTACAATCACCATCTGCAGTGATCTTGGAGCCCAAGCAAGTAAAATCTGTCACTGCTTCCATTTCTTCCCCTTCTATATGCCAGGAAGTGATGGGGCCAGATGCCATGATCTTCATTTTTTTTAATGTTGAGTTTCAAACCAGCTTTTGCACTCTCCTCTTTCACCCTCAACAACAGGCTCTTTAGATCCTCTTCGCTTTCTGCCATTAGGGTGGTATTGTCTGCATATCGGAGGTTGTTGATAATTCTCCCGGCAATCTTAATTCTGACCTGTGATTCATCCAACCCAGCGTTTCTCATGATGTACTCTGCATATAAGTTAAATAAGCAGGGTGACAATATGCAGCCTTGTTGTACTCCTTTCCCAATTTTGAACCACTCAGTTGTTCCATGTCTGGTTCTTACTGTTGCTTCTTGACCCTCGTACAGGTTTCTCAGGAGACAGGTAAGGTGGTCTGGTATTCCCATCACTTTAAGAATTTGCCACAGTTTGTTGTGATCCACACAATCAAAGGCTTTAGCGTAGTCAATGAAGCAGAAATAGACGTTTTTCTGGAATTCTCTTGCTTTCTCCATGATCCAGCGAATGTTGGCGATTTGATCTCTAGTTCCTCTGCCTCTTCGAAACCCAGCTTGTACTTCCGGTAGTTCTCGGTTCGCATACTGCTGAAGCCTAGCTTGTAGGATTTTGAGCATCACCTTGCTGGCATGTGAAATGAGCGGAATTGTGCGGTAGTTTGAACACTCTTTGGCGTTGCCCTTCTTTGGAATTGGAATGTAAACTGACCTTTTCCAGTCTTGTGGCCACTGTTGAGTGTTCCAGATTTGTTGGCATATTGAATGCAGCACTTTAACAGCATCATCTTTTAGGATTTTAAATAGCTCAGCTGGAAGACTGTCATCTCTGCTAGCTTTGTTGTAACTAATGCTTCCTAAGGCCCACTTGACTTCACTCTCGAGGATGTCCGGCTCAAGTTCAGTGACCACACTATCATGGCTATCAGGGACATTCAGATCTTTTCTGTATAGTTCTTCTGTGTATTCTTGCCACCTCTTCTTAATCTCATCTGCTTCTGTTAGGTCCCTGCCTTCTTTCTCCTTTATCATGCCCGTCTTTGCACAAAACGTTCCCTTGAGATCTCCGATTTTCTTGAAGAGATGTCTAGTCTTTCCCATTCTGTTGTTTTCCTCGATTTCTTTGCATTGTTCATTTAAGAAGGCCTTCTTGTCTCTCCTTGCTATTCTCTGGAACTCTGCATTCAGTTGGATATATCTTCCCCTTTCTCCCTTGCTTTTCGCTTCCCTTCTTTCTTCAGCTACTTGTAAAGCCTCATCAGACAGCCACTTGGCTTTCTTGCATTTCTTTTTCTTTGGGATGGATTTCGTTGCTGCCTCATGAACAGTGTTACGGACCTCCGTCCATAGTTCCTCAGGCACTCTGTCTAACAGGTCTAATCCCTGAAATCTATTCCTCACCTCCACTGTATATTCATCAGGGATATGATTTAGGTCATACCTGAATGGTTTAGTGGTTTTCCCTACGTTCTTCAATTTCAGCCGAAATTTTGCAACAAGAAGCTCATGATCTGAGCCACAGTCAGCTCCAGGTCTTGTTTTTACTGACTGTATAGAGCTTCTCCATGTTTGGCTGCAAACGACATAATCAATCTGATTTCGATATTGACCATCTGGTGATGTCCATGTGTAGAGTCGCCTCTTGTGCTGTTGGAAAAGAGTGTTTGCTATGATCAGCGTGTTCTCTTGGCAAAACTCTATTAGCTATTGTCCTGCTTCATTTTGTACACCAAGGCCATGCCTGCCTGTTATCCCGGTGATTTCTTGACTTCCTACTTTAGCATTCCAATCCCCTATGATGAAGAGGACATCTTTTTTTGGTGTTAGTTCTAGAAGGTGTTGTAGGTCTTCATAGAACCGATCAACCTCAGCTTCTTCGGCATCAGTGGTTGGGGCATAGACTTGAATTATCATTCTATCGTTTTTAAGATTGTACCCCAGTACTGCTTTTCCCACCCTTTTGTTGACTATGAGTGCTACTCCATTTCTTCTAAGGGATTCTTGCCCACAGTAGTAGATATGATGGTCACCTGAATTAAATTCGCCCATGCTTGTCCATTTTATTTCGCTGATTCCCAAGATGTCAATGTTCAGTCTTGCCATCTCATGTTTGACCACCTCCAGCTTACCTTGATTCACTGATCTGACATTTCAGGTTCCTAAACAATATGTTCTTTACAGCATCGGATTTTCTTTTCACCACCAGACACATCCACAGCTGAGTGTCCTTTCGGCTTTGGCCCAGCCGCTTCCCTCTTTCTGGCGCTACTTGGAAATTCCCTCTGCTCTTCCCCAGTAGTATATTGGACACCTTCCGACCTGAGGGGCTCATCTTCCGGCGTCATCTCTTTTAGCCTTGTGATACGTTCCATGGGGTTTTCTTGGCAAGAATACTGGAGTGGGTTGCCATTTCCTTCTCCAGTGGACCCCATTTTGGCAGAACTCTCTGCCATGACCTGTCTGTCTTGGGTGGCCCTGCACGGCATAGCTTATGGCTTCACTGAGTTACGCAAGCCCCTTCGCCACAACAAGGCAGCGATCCATGAAGGGGCCTGTGGGGTGTAGTGGAGTGCAATCCTAAGTAAACATGCTTAGCATCATACTACATTACGTTTTATTAAGGGTGCAATCCTATGCCTGTTTAGACAGAAATAGTCCTACAACTCCCAGCATCCCTCAGCCAAAGTTGATTAATCAATATAGCAAATATTTTCTGGCAGGGAATGACTAAGGACACAATCCTATGCATGTGTAGACAAAAACAAATTCCTACAACTTGGCTAGCTGGGGTGGGCTGGGAGTTGTAGGAATATTTTCTGTCTAAATGTGCATTGCACCCTTAATAATGTTATTGTAGAGTTGTAGCAATTTTTCTGTGTAAACATGTATAGGACTGCACCCTTGGGGTACAATCCTATGCAGGTGGATTGTAGGGCTTTTTTTGTAGGGCTTTTTTTTCTGCCTAAACCTGCAGAGGATTGTGCCCTTGCTCACCTTTTTCTGTCTAAACATGCACAGGATTGCACCCTTAGTATTGTCGGGTGTCTTTCGTGCGTCATTAAAATATATATATATATATATTGCTCCTGCAATAATGAAATTATTTTCACGGTCTACACTCTTCATATGAAACGCGCTTGGGGATCACCCCGAGCCTCTGCCGCAAGCCTAAAACAACGCGCGAAGGGTGCGAGTTGCACCTGAACCAGGACCACGGGCGAGTCGGACCGTGCTGCCCGCTGCCATTTTTAATAAGGCGGGAAAGGGCTGCCACCTCTCCCTCCTCACGTAGGGCTGTTGGACTGACTGGCTGACTGAAACCCAACAGGTAAAGTTTCTTCCCCAGTCACTGGATCCAGTCACACGGATCCGCTGTACCGCACCTGTTGAATTTCTACCTGCCTGCCCTGCGGCTGTGGAAAGGCACAGCAGCCACGTCGGGGGAAGTGAAAGAAACACAGAACACCCTCTATTTATTAATGAAATTAGCACCGTGGCTTGGGAAGGCGGGAACCGCTCCCATTTGCGCTCCTGCAGCCCTCATGAGGTAAACGAGCTCCGCTCCGCTCTCCTCTCCCCTCAGCTTTCCCCTCCTTCTCATTGGCTCCGACTCGGTAATAAACCCCACCTCTCCTGTCTGTCCATCATCCCTCCCCGCCCCCCGCGAACGAAGGCCGATTGGGCGGGCACTTAGGAACCGACAGACGAAAAGAGGAGGGGCGACGCTTCGTCCGCTCCGCGCCACGGCCGCCGTCGCTCGCGCCCTGGCTGCGCGTGCGCGGCAGGTGATGCCCTTCCCTCCCTCCTCCCTCTCTCTTCCTCCTTCGCGTACGGTCGTGAGTGTGTGTGTGTTCTTCCCCCTCTCCCGGCATGCCTCACGCGGCAGAGGCGTTGACGTCACCGCAGCCCGGTCCCCGCCGCCATTGGACTTGGAAGGCTCCTTCTGCGGGCGCATAAGTGCCCGTCTTCTTCTCCCTCCCCCCCCCCCCGCTTCAAGGAAGAGGAGAGGCCGCGGCAGGAGGGGGGTTAGGTCCGGCAGCCTCCAGGCCGGGAGCGAGGGACGGACAGGAGCGACGGGGAGAGAGAAAAGGGGAGAGGCGAGCGCGCGGTGGCGGCGGGTCCCTGTGTGTGGAGGCGAGCGATGTGAGAGAAGGACCCCGCGCGCGCCCGGACGAGCCAGCGCGCGTGCGCGCGGCCCTCCCCCTTCCCCTCCCCCCTTCCCTGACCTAAGACCCCCCTCCTGCCCCCCGCCCAGCACGCGCGTGCGTACTCTTGTCTTTCTCCCGCCTCCCCCCCCCCCCGCCAGCCAGCCAGCCAGCCAGCCACCCTCCCTCCTCCCGGGAACAGCCCGCGGCGGGAGGGGGGAGCGCGCCCCTCCGCCCGCTCACGCTCCCTCCGCTCTTACCCCTCGCTCGCCGCTCACGCGCAGGCACGCGCCCTCCCCGCGCGCTCGTGCCCGGCCTCGCCCCCCTCCCCTTCCTCCTCGCCCCCCTCCCCTTCCTCCTCCTCCCCGCCCCCCACTTCAGGGCGCATGAGAGATGTCTGCCACCAGCGTTGACCCCCAGGTAAGTGGATCACGGGGGTGGGGAGAGGGAAGAGCAGGCAGCACCCCCCTTTCTCTCCTCATCCTCGTTCTCTCCCCCACCCTCTTGCTATTTAACCCTCGTCCCCTTCTTGAGCTCCCTTCCCGGCCCCTTCCTTTCTTCTTGGCCCTCAACAAGCCTCCCGCCCTCGGCCACACACGCTTCTTTATGGCTGCCTGTTCCAGAGAGATTCTGTTCCCCCCCCCCGCCCGCCCTTAATGTAGACCATCCTTGCCTGGCCCTGCCCAGATGTGTTAGGCTGCAACTCCCATCAACCCCCTGATGATGGGAGTTGTAGCCCAACACATCTGGGCAGGGCCAAGCTGGGGAAGGCTGCGTAGACCCTTCTCTGTTCCTTATTGCATAAGGCTTCAGCTTGTCTTTCTCCCTCCTCCTTCTCCCCATGTCAGATCTTTGTTTTGCCCCCTTGGAGTTTGGCTGCGCCTGTCCTTCATCTCAGATGCGCACACAGATACATACAGCCTTCTCAGAGGTTGCTATGAGCATCGTGCTTTGGAGAGCTGTGGACTTGAGATGTTTTAAGTGTGCGCTTAATGCGAGGATATGACAAACATATGTGTGCCTCTGATACTCTTGTTTCTAAGTACATCAGGGAGCTGTTATCGGCTGTGGCTGTGAGTGTACATTTGGGGCAAATCTGGGTTTGCACTTATGTAATATGTGAACCAGCCATCCGAAGCCATTGTAGAGGTCCCTCTTGAAGAATACAACATTGGGTGATATGTTTCCATACTCATTCTTGTTCCAAATACTTTGCATCTCTTCACAACTTCCACAGCCCAAACTGTACAGTGTAGTGCCTGTATTTAGGTCCATGTTTCTTTGCCAGGCTCCCCTGCCTTTTATTACCTCCTTACCTTGTTTAGTCACCATGGGTTTCTGCTTTGCACCCTACTTGAGCATCAGTCCTTGGATAGGCACTTGGTAGTTTCTCTGTCATCTTCCCTAATTCTTTAAGCTGCTCCTGACTATAAATTCAGGCTGTACTCCAACATTCAGCTTTGGGTGTCAGTCTGTCTGTAGGACTTAGCGTTTTTGGCTTTCCCTTTGGTACTCATTCCTGTTTAGGTTTATATGGTTTGTTATTGTTCTTCTCCCATCTCCCTTTTCTTTCTTTGAATGTTAACATTTTCTTTGAAATACATGCACCACAGTACCCCCAGCCCCGCTGGAGAAACTTGGTATCTCTTCTTCTTGTTGCCTTTGCTTTTAGGAAGCTCAGTCTCTGAATGCATGCAAATGTGCTTCCTTCCCCTATTATTATTATTATTATTATTAAACAATAATAATGTTTGGCATTTATATAGTGCTTTGGAGTGTTTGAATGGTCTTAAATTATCTCAGCTATTCTTACAATAGCCCTGTAAGGCAGGCAAGTAGTGTTATCCTCACATTGCAAGAGACTGAGTATGAGAGATAGTGGCTTTCCTGAGGCTACCTAGTAAAGTCATAGCCAAAATGAAATTTGGACCAGGGACCTCACAGCCTTAGCTTCCAAGGTACATCAGCCAAACGTAGGTATTCTTACTATCTCCTCAGTTGTGTTAGTCAATTTTCTTTCTCAGCCACTTCTTGCTTCCTTACTCTGTGTTATTATCTGTCATGCTACTTCTTGATTTATGTATGTGTTTCTCTAACTTTGTTCGCTTCCCCTGGACTTAATCTTTGCCTTTTTTTTTTTTTTCTTGACTCAGTTCTTTCTCCTTTCCCTTTGTGCTTAGGTCACTTAGGACACAATCCTATGCATGTTCACACAGAAAAAAAGTCCTAGAATTCCCAGCCAGCATGACTGGCTGGGGAAAGCTGGGAATTGTAGGACTTTTTTCTTTCTAAATATGCATAGGATTGTGCCCTTAGAGAATTAGTATCCCTCTTCATTTGTCGGTATAAAGGCTAACATTTCCCATGTTGGGGCCGCTTGGGGTTTCTCTTTCCTTCTATAGGTCTCTGTGGAAGTCAGCCCCTCTTTTCTTCGTCTTCCCCATAGCAATTTATCCCTTGTTTTTAATCTTAGATTTAGTACACATGCTAATATTTACCTTTTAAGGAGCTAGGTGTTTTGCTTCTCTCTGGGTTTCTACTTTTTTTCTGAGACATAGTGTTTTTCCAGTATCTCTTCCTGACAATCAGTCCCCAGCCCTTTCTTTTCAGCTCAATCCCTGACACTACATTCTTCTACTGAGGATACTTTCTGTACTAATTCCTTGAAAGTCCCTGATAACTGTACATGCTATGCCCTTGACCATTTCTAGTTGGAACTAGCCACAAATAATCTGAGATAATTCCAGATAGTCTAGACACTAGACATTGATGGGGTAACAGATTCAGAAACTTTTGAGGCCAGATAAAAGGGTTGGGAATTGTAATTATAAGACTTTTAAATGGATTTACAATATCATATATGCATTATATTTTATGAATTACAATATATAAATTAGAATGGATGTTTGCTTTATTCAGAGGGCTCATCAGGTGACAAGTATTATCTGTTTTCTTTTCTTTATCTTACCATGTGATATGACAGAGACCAAAAGGACAGGATAATAAAGGTAAGGAAAATTCTGACCTAAAATACATGGCTCTGAAAGTAGATGTAGACTAAATGCGTACCTAACTTGGCTCTCACTGATGAAATACGATTTTTTTAAAGCAACAAGGTCCTATCTGTATGCAGAAGCAAGCCTTTTTAACTAACTTAGGTGTTGCAACCCTATGTGTCTGCTCAGAAGTAAGTGGGTATAGAACTGTGGTCTATACCCATTTATTAGGGGTAGGTTTGCTTAAACTTCTTGTTTACTTAGTAGATTCCTACCCCCACAAAGTGAATTACAGGATACTTTAAAATACAAAATAATAAACTATGTGTTTTTCTACCATTGTGTCTGTGCAAACATTCATTTCCCATTTTATTAAACAACAGTGATGTGTACACTTTGCAAGCAGGATTGTTACAAAGGAATGGTCAAAAAACAGTAAAATTCCAAGATTACTTAAATTTTGGATTGCAGTTAGTCACTTCCTCTTCTGTCACAAGAGTATTATTGGTTGTTATGGGATTATAGGTCATGGGAGTTGATACATCACTGCTCTTTTTCCACTTAAACTATTTTTGTAGCATGTATCCCAAAGTTCAAACTAGTCTGTGAGTGTAAGATGTAGCGATTATATATAAAATAGCAGCATCTGACAAGCTGAGTTTTGAAAAGCAAGCAGTCCTGCTTACAATTCATAATCTTACATATATTCTGTGATATAGTCCACCCAGTCCTGAAATGTCAGAACAGGCAAGAGTAAAAAGCAAAAATAAAATATAAATTATATGTTCATATGAGTATTCTTCGTACCCTCAAACAATTATATAATATACCATCATCTGGCATATCTTTTCTTTATGCTTTAATGCTTGGAATTTTATTTTTGCAGAGATACTAAACCCCATGCTTCTGAAGCAAGTTAAAGGGGTGGGGGGGGCAGTTAAGCACTTTAAAGAAGAGAGCATAGTGGACAATGTAGAAACGTTTCCCACAAATAACCTTAACTTAGCCATGCCATACCACACAGTCAATTTTATGTTGCCTGTTCTGTCTCTGTCCACAATCTAGCACAGAGAGGCTTGCTGAAGTGGACTTCAGCATTCCTAACTTGGCATGAGACTGTGGTTTTTCAGCTTTAGGGTATGTTGGCATCGCTAGTGTTCTGAAAATGCCTTTTTATTGAACTTTAAATGTTCACACTATATGTCTAGCATTTGATATTAAAGCAGCTTTGCTTTATGTTATCTGCCACAAAGCACTGTAAGGGAGCAATCCTATGGGCGCTAGACAGCGGCTAGATGGCCATAGGATATGCTGTTATTGGGGAATCGACCTCGGAGCCTGTGTTCCGAGAACGGTTCCTGGAGAATCGACCTCCCCCCAATTCCGTGCTGCCTCAGAGGCAGCATGGAACAGCCCCGTCTTCTGTGCTCGCAAGAGGAGCGCAGAGGGGCTGGAAAAGGGCGTAGCTGGGGGAGTTCTGGGTTGGGGAGGGCGTAGCTGCTTGTACAACACATCCAATGTGTTGTATAGCAGTCTCCTTCCCTGCTCTGTGCTCCTGCGGCTAGACAGCCGCAATCAGCTGTCTAGCAGAAAAAGCAAGGCAGGAGAAGTGCAGAGGGAACGATTCCCTCTATGCTTCTCCCTTGCTTTGAATAGGTGGTCGCCTCTGAGTTCGAAGGTGGCCACCTATCCAGATAGGATTGCTCCCTAAGTGGCTTTAAAATCTTGTGTCTAAAACCCCCGACACAAGTGTGAATGTTTCTTGTTATATTGTTACAATAAGCCATTGAAACTCTATAACTGCCACAGGCTAAGGGTGCAATCCTATTGAGATAGTTGGAAGCCTCCAAAGTTGGAGGCTGCTGAGTGTCCAATGTAGGGTGACTGTAGTACGGAGGCCATCCCCACCTCCATGCTCCAGCTGCCCTGCATTTTTGGCTAGATGGCCGATTTTGGCTGTCTGGCTGTGGTTTGGGGGAGCGGGGGAAGGAGGCAGCGCGTAGAAAGCTGTGTAAAGCAGCTTCTGCAGTCTCCTCCCTGCCCCCAGGACCTCCCTCTTTTCGCCATCTCTGCACTCTGTTTCCTAGTGTGGAGATGTAGCTGGTATGGAGAGAACCATGCCAACTACACGGGGGCGGGGAGCACGGTTTCTGGGAACCACATTCAGAGCCCTGGCTCTGACTTCGATTCTCAGAAACCAAAAAATCTTATGGCTCTCTAGACAGTGTCTAGTGGCCATAGGCTTGCTCCCTAATGCATCCCACTTGTTTGAGATACTTTTTCGTCATTTCATAACAGCTTAATTTTTATTTGATATAACTTAGCAATATACCTTTCTGATTTTGCATACATATAAGATCAGGCTTTGATATTTATCTGTGATTAGTATAGCATTTAGTATATTTTAGTTATAAAACTCTGTTCTGATAGATTTGATACATTTGTTAAGTTGTTTGTATTACCAGTGGCTTTCACACCTTCAGGGAACCCTTTTCATATCATCTGCTCTTCCATGGAACCCCTGCACTCTGCAGAGGGTTCTGTACATGAAGAAATGTTCTAGGATGCCCACTCGATGCACGTGGAGTGCTGCCCAGGCCTGTTAGGCCTCAGTGTCTCTGTGTATGAATGGAGAGCATACCTTAGAACACACCTAGCACTCCTTTACATTGGATGTTATGAGGGAAAATCTGTAATGATTGGCAACCTGTCTTTCAAGGAAGGTTGTGTCTATTAGTGGTGATCTTATTGAGGAAGCTGTGATAAGCTTTCAAGGAATCCCAGAGTTCCCTAGAACGCAGTCTGAAAAGTTGAGTGGTGCAGATATTATTGCTAGTTATTAAGTATTAACGAGAGTAAAATGCAGGTTAAAATAAAGAAATATCCTTCACTGGCGTTATCTAGCCTAATAGAAAAGTATATAATCTCCAGTTTATGTAGAAGGATACCAAGGTTTGAACTTTAAAGACCATTCAGCCAGCATTTTATTGACCTCTTCCTGGCATGCCTTGCTGACTTGGAGGCCTCTCAGATTTCTGCTCTGGCTTACTAAGCTCTGCAGTTTCTCTTCACAAGGGAAGTGTATGTTAGTGTATTGTATAAGTGTTACTCCTGTTCTTGCCAAAGCTGTGTTGCAGGTTGTTGAAAAACCTGCTTGCAGGCTGCTCAATAACTCTCGTTCAAGCTAGTTTTATAAGCAACAATAGCATGTTGAGTGCCTGTGGAAGATTTTTTTTCTCCCCCCCATCTTGTTGAAATCTGATCCCTTTGCCTTGTCTAAATTGACAAGGCCATAGGATAAAGACTGTTGTATTTACGTATACTGTCACTGTGCTTTACGAAATGGTTCTTTATTGAAACTTCAGATTGTACATTGTTATAACTGCAGCTCTTTTGTTTCAGTACAAAATGGTTCTCTTCATCAAAAGGATACAGTTCATGATAACGATTTTGAGCCTTACCTTTCTGGACAGTCAAATCAGGTTAGTCAATGTTGGTGAAAAATGATCTGATTTTTAAAAAATGGCTTTTAGGGAGTGTAGATGACCAGGAAGCTGTGTAATTTTTTTATACAGAAATCTTTCTAGTATATAGTGGAGGGAGTGAAAGACCACTTATAGCGGTGTAACACTCTGTCTAATTTCAGGTAAACAAACAACCAGTGTCTTAAATAACTCAGTGTCACTTACATATCACCTCCGAATGTTGTGGTTTCTGTATGTCGGCTTCTGAATTAAAGATCAAGCTATTGTTCCTGTCAGTTAATGCTGAGAGTGTTAATATCCTAAAATGTTTGCACAATTGAGCGTCTGAAATTGCTGATTAATAGACAGTTTCATTTTTAGTAGAGTATCTTAAAAAAAAATCTTATCTGAAATGCTCATGTTTCAAAGTTACCTAGGGAGTGGGAGGGAAAGGACATGGGGAAAGGGTGTACAGCAGACTTCCCTGATGAGTTGCTCTCCAAGTGTTTTGGACTACAACTCCCATCAGCCCTAGTCAGCGTGGCCAGTGCTGATAGGGGTTGTAGTCCAAAACATCTGGAGGACACCACAATGGGGAAAGCTGCTGTACAGTAGCTTCTTGGGCACATTCCTCAGCAAATGGATCACTCTGTGTGAAAGTAATAAATGAAAATACCTTTATGTAAGGTAGCTGCTGCAAGTTCTGTTTCAGGCAGTTACATTCTGTTTCTTAATGTGTATTCAAACAGTGCCCATGATTTCAAGTAATCCTGTTTTGAAGAGCATACTGTAATTCCAAGCAAACAGTTGTTTGGGTTAGCTACAGCATTTGTGTATAAAACCCTTGTCTCTGAACATCATTTTTGCCATATATTTTCTCTGTGGACAAGATCTTCTCCTCTGCTGCTTCTCTAAGGTGCCAGCAAAGTACAAATAAATATTTACTCCCTCAGCAGCTTTTTCCTCCCCCCACCCCATGCAGTAGTGAAGCTGCTGTCCCACTAAAACCAATTGCCTGATGCCCTGTTGGATCTTTGAAATAAGGTCAGCTATCTTTTATGTGAGAAGTATACTGCTCAACACACTGCAGATGATGCACAATTGACCAGTAGGAATTAGACAAAAGTGTCAGCTTTTAGCCTTTCTTTCCCTTTATCCCGGCATCTATTCCCCAATTAGAATTATCCCTGAAGCTCTATTAGCTGCATAGGGGAAAGCTTAAGCATGTAATTTTCCCCCTCTAGCAATAATAGCAACTTCAGGAATGTGATTTGTGCCAAGGGAAAGGCTTAGCCCCCCACCCCTCCCCCACAGCACCGATTCTTTTGCGAAATAAAAAGCTGTCAGGAGTTCCTTCGACCTCACATGTAGTTTGACACTCAGTCACCTAGATCAAGAACTGTGTACACTTTAAGTATAAATAGCCTGCCTCTGCCATATATGGAGGTGAGCACCTTCATACACTTGGGGTTAAACCTGCTATAGGCTGAATAAGTAGCTGAAGACTTATTGAAAAATTTGGGCCAACTTTACTCATTCTCACTGAGTGCTCTGTTTCTCTCTCTTGCTCTCTCTCAATAGCTTTAGCTATAAACCTTTTCAGCACTTTTCAGCTTACCAAGTGGCGTATGCTTTTTAACTAATTTAATCCTCACGATAGCCCTGTGAGTTAAGTTTGTGTGAGAGTAATGCCTCTCCAAAGGCTACCCAGTGGCCTTCATAGACAAGATAAGATTTTAACCTGAATTACACACATTCAGGTTCAGCTGTCTATTTTCAGTGTGGCATACTAGCCCTACATCTATAATAAGGAAATTGGTGTGTTCTTTTTTTAATGATATGTTGTTTACGTGACACTGTGCTGAGTAGTTGGCCACCCTCTTGTCTAAATTATTCCTTTCTGTAGAATTAGAAACAAGTGTGTCTTAGTCAGTAAATTTGGGAAAGTTACCTTGTCCAGTAAAGTAATGTGTGTGACACAGCTTGCTTGTCGGCTGAAATTATTCCTTGGGTTGAACTGAACAGTGTCCTTCCACCAGCAAAGCAGAAAGTGCTTGTGGAAGGGATTTCCCCTCCCCTCTGCAGCCCTGAATTCTGCTCTGGAGGATTGGTGGATCCTCATGAGCAGATTTGGGGCATGTACAGGAGGGCTGCAGTGAGGAGGACAGGATGGAGAAGTCTGCTTTCAGGCAGCTTGGGCATATGATGGTTTGATTCTTTCTGCTCTCTGCTAGTGTCGCAGTATAACCTACGTGATGCTGGAGACTCCTGGGGCTAGTTGGATGTAGAGGATCTCGCTTCATTACACTGTGCTGGCCTAGGTGATCTTCAAGTCTTCTTCTGCTTTGCCCTTTTAGTACTCTAACTGTTGCTGTGATAGTTGCTGTAATAGTAACAAATTGTTTTCTGAAAAGCAGGAGGTTTAAACAAGCCTTCCGCAACCTGGTGCCCTCCAGGTGTTTTCAACCACAGCACCCATCATTGCTGATCATTGACCAGGCTGGCCGTGGCTGATGTGAGTTAATGGCCAAAACATCTGGAGAGCACTGGATTGGGGAAGTGTTTTTTGAACTATTGATGGCCTGTAGATATTCATTTTTAACTACAAATATGGATTAGAGGACGTAAGAGCCATGCTGGAGCAGACCAAAGGCCTATCAAGTCCAGCATTTTGCATGAACACTGACCAACCAGAGGAACATTAGAAGTCCACAACCAGGGCATGAGTTAAACAGTACCCACCCACCCATGTTCTGTAGCAACTGGTATTCAGAGGCATACTGCCTCTGATACTGGAGGTAAAATATAGCGAACATAACTAGTAACTCCTACACTCCAAGACTATCAGCATTATGCTGAACAAATCACATGTTCGCACTTTAGCAGACCTCCCAAATGCAAATGATATATATGGCTGCTTTTTTCCAGTTCATGTAACTCCACAGTCATCTTGGAACATGACTTTTAGTGCTTCTCAGTATGTTCAGTCGTTCAGTCATGTCCGACTCTTCGTGACCCCATGGACCATAGCACGCCAGGCCTTCCTGTCCTGTGCTCTCTCCTGGAGTGTGCTCAAGTTCATATTCATTGCATCGGTGATGCTATCTAGCCATCTCATCCTCTGCCGTCCCCTTCTCCTTTTGCCTTCAGTCTTTCCCAGCATCAGGGTCTTTTCCAGAGAGTTTTCTCTTTGCATTAGGTGGCCAAAATATTTGAGCTTCAGCTTCAGGATCTGCCCTTCCAAGGAGCAGTCAGGGTTGATTTCCTTTAGGATGGACTGATTTGACCTCCTTGCAGTCCAGGGGACTCGTAAGAGTCTTCTCCAGCACCACAGTTCGAAAGCATCAATTCTTCGGCGCTCAGCCTTCCTTATAGTCCAGCTCTCACAGCCATACATTACTACTGGGAAAACCATAGCTTTGATTAGACAGACCTTTGTCGGCAAGGTGATGTCTCTGCTTCTTACTATGCTGTCTAGGTTGGCCATAGCTTTCCTCCCAAGGAGCAAGCGTCTTTTAATTTCATGGCTACAGTCACCGTCTGCGGTGATCTTGGAGCCCAAGAAAGTAAAATCTGTCACTGCTTCCATTTCTTCCCCTTCTATATGCCAGGAAGTGATGGGGCCAGATGCCACGATCTTCGTTTTTTTAATGTTGAGGTTCAAACCAGCTTTTACACTCTCCTCTTTCACCCTCAACAACAGGCTCTTGAGATCCTCTTCACTTTCTGCCATTAGGGTGGTATGGTCTGCATTTCGGAGGTTGTTCATAATTCTCCCAGCAGTCTTAATTCCAACCTGTGATTCATCCAACTCGGCGTTTCTCATGATGTACTCTGCATATAAGTTAAATAAGCAGGGTGACAATATGCAGCCTTGTCGTACTCCTTTCCCAATTTTGAACCACTCAGTTGTTCCATGTCTGGTTCTTACTGTTGCTTCTTGACCCTGGTACAGGTTTCTCAGGAGACAGGTAAGGTGGTCTGGTATTCCCATCACTTTAAGAATTTGCCACTGATTGTGTGGATCACAACAAACTAAGGCTTTAGCGTAGTCAATGAAGCAGAAATAGACGTTTTTCTGGAATTCTCTTGCTTTCTCCATGATCCAGCGAACGTTGGCAATTTGATCTCTAGTTCCTCTGACTCTTGGAAACCCAGCTTGTACTTCCGGTAGTTCTCGGTTCGCATACTGCTGAAGCCTAGCTTGTAGGATTTTGAGCATCACCTTGCTGGCATGTGAAATGAGTGCAATTGTGCGGTAGTTTGAACACTCTTTGGCGTTGCCCTTCTTTGGAATTGGAATGTAAACTGACCTTTTCCAGTCTTGTGGCCACTGTTGAGTGTCCCAGATTTGTTGGCATATTGAATGCAGCACTTTAACAGCATCATCTTTTAGGATTTTAAATAGCTCAGCTGGAAGACTGTCATCTCCGCTAGCTTTGTTGTTACTAATGCTTCCTATGGCCCACTTGACTTCACTCTCGAGGATGTCCGGCTCAAGTTCAGTGACCACACTATCATGGCTATCAGGGACATTCAGATCTTTCCTGTATAGTTCTTCTATGTATTCTTGCCACCTCTTCTTAATCTCATCTGCTTCTGTTAGGTCCCTGCCTTCATTGTCCTTTATCATGCCCATCTTTGCACAAAACGTTCCCTTGAGATCTCCGATTTTCTTGAAGAGATGTCTAGTCTTTCCCATTCTGTTGTTTTCCTCGATTTCTTTGCATTGTTCATTTAAGAAGGCCTTCTTGTCTCTCCTTGCTATTCTCTGGAACTCTGCATTCAGTTGGGTATATCTTCCCCTTTCTCCTTTGCTTTTCGCTTCCCTTCTTTCTTCAGCTACTTGTAAAGCCTCATCAGACAGCCACTTGGCTTTCTTGCATTTCTTTTTCTTTGGGATGGATTTCGTTGCTGCCTCATGAACAGTGTTACGGACCTCCGTCCATAGTTCCTCAGGCACTCTGTCTATCAGGTCTAATCCCTGAAATCTATTCCTCACCTCCACTGTATATTCATCAGGGATATGATTTAGGTCATACCTGAATGGTTTAGTGGTTTTCCCTACGTTCTTCAATTTAAGCTGAAATTTTGCAACAAGAAGCTCATGATGTGAGCCACAGTCAGCTCCAGGTCTTGTTTTGACTGACTGTATAGAGCTTCTCCATCTTTGGCTGCAAAGGACATAATCAATCTGATTTCGATATTGACCATCTGGTGATGTCCATGTGTAGAGTCGCCTCTTGTGCTGTTGGAAAAGAGTGTTTGCTATGATCAGCGTGTTCTCTTGGCAAAACTGTATTAGCTTTTGTCCTGCTTCATTTTGTACACCAAGGCCATGCCTGCCTGTTATCCCGGTGATTTCTTGACTTCCTACTTTAGCATTCCAATCCCCTATGATGAAGAGGACATCTTTTTTTGGTGTTAGTTCTAGAAGATGTTGTAGGTCTTCATAGAACCGATCCACCTCAGCTTCTTCGGCATCAGTGGTTGGGGCATAGACCTGAATTACTGTGATGTTGAATGGTTTGCCTTGGATTCGTACTGAGATCATTCTATCGTTTTTAAGATTGTACCCCAGTACTGCTTTTCCCACCCTTTTGTTGACTGTGAGTGCTACTCCATTTCTTCTAAGGGATTCTTGCCCACAGTAGTAGATATGATGGTCACCTGAATTAAATTCGCCCATGCCTGTCCATTTTATTTCGCTGATTCCCAAGATGTCGATGTTCAATCTTGCCATCTGATGTTTGACCACCTCCAGCTTACTTTGATTCATTGATCTGACATTCCAGGTTCCTAAACAATATGTTCTTTACAGCATCGGATTTTCTTTTCACCACCAGACACATCCGTAGCTGAGTGTCCTTTCGGCTTTGGCCCAGCCGCTTCCCTCTTTCTTGCGCTACTTGGAAATACCCTCTGCTCTTCCCCAGTAGTATATTGGACACCTTCTGACCTGAGGGGCTCATCTTCCAGCGTCATATCTTTTAGCCTTGTGATACGTTCCATGTGGTTTTCTTGGCAAGAATCCTGGAGTGGGTTGCCATTTCCTTCTCCAGTGGACCACATTTTGGCAGAACTCTCTGCCATGACCTGTCTGTTGTGGCTGGCCCTGCACGGCATAGCTTATGGCTTCACTGAGTTACGCAAGCCCCTTCGCCACAACAAGGCAGTGATCCATGAAGGGGCTTCTCAGTATAGGCTTTCATATATCAATAATGCTGTGGATTGAATCATTTGTATGTTGTGTCTTCCTCCATTCCTCATTGTAAATTGACCCAAGCCACTCCTTTGGGGAATGATGGCTTGGAAGAAGTTCACTAAGAGCTGGCACTCATTTCTATAGTTCTACACTCAGTAATATGTGAGACTGTCCTTTCATGTAATGTATATTAGATTTCTGCCAGATGCTGATGAGGCAGTTGCTGCCAATAAGAATCTGGCCACTTGTTCAGCAGAAAACCCTGTCAGTGTTGCATTGCGTTTATGTGGGTGAATCGTGCTACCAAAGTGGACAGATAACTAGATTAGAAAGGTAAATTGCCAGTTTAGGATTGTGATTCAAAAATTTCAGTGATAAGTGTATTTTAAAGAAACAAAACAGAATTCTGTAGAAGTTAAGGAGAAATAGGTTGAAATAAAGCTTAAACTGACACATTGGGGTATGCAGTGTAATAAATTAACAAAATGAATTCACACACACAAGACATGTAAGCCAATTTGGTGTGTTTTACAAATAATTATTTTCCTGTTGTGTACTTCAGTGATAACAGTTTTTTTTAAAAAAATAAACTTTAATTTATCAAGTGGGTTTATGTCTTTGGTGTATGTAAACGTAGCCCAGATATTCTATTTCTTTTAGTTACATATCCCATTTTGTCAGGGGTTTTTCTATTGGTTGTTGGGATATATTACATTTTGTGGTTTCTTTTGAAATGAAGGTTTCTAAGGCTTCTTCTCACATACTCTAAAGCTTCTCACATACTCTAAGACTTCCTCTCTTTTCTCTTTCCTGGTATAAACGAAGCAAAATAGTTGGATAGCTTACCAAATGAGTGGTAAACCTGCTTTATCCTGCTAAGGCTCTACATGGAAATTTTAGACTTCGAGTTACAAGACAGAACTTGCTCTGGAATGCTTAGGAGATCAGAAATACTACAGGTGGATCACCTGCTAGTTTAAATCACTTCTAATTGTGATCCTTTGTAACTGGAATGGTGTAGGCTCTAAATTGGCTACATGGTAAATGTAGCCCAGAGATAGGACTTCATAGTGCAAAAACCTCCTGGTATGTAGGAATTATTGTTTCTTTCTGTGACTTACTGATGCTTGCCTTTTGTGTTTGCTGTAACCAGTGGCACTGGATAAATTGCATCTCTATTTCCAAGTAGTAGTTAATACTGTCTAATTTTGAAAGACCTGAGTTGAGGTATACTTTTTCTCAAGAAAAGCTAATGTGTAAAAAAAAAAAAAATCAGAAATACGAGATATAGAAATTTTTTCAGTATCTCTTAATTTTTTCTCAGTGCAGCAGTAAAACATGTTGGTTACATCAAAAGTGCCAGTAGTCCAGGCACAATTGAAAATGGGTTGTTGCCTGAAATGGACTCATTGTTTAGAACAGAGTAAATAGGGAGCCACAGTGGATAGCAATATTATAGATAAAGTAACTCCAGTAGGGTGGAACTGTCCTGGGAGAGAAGAAACTGGGAAGGCCAAGTGGAAAAGCTAGGCTTTGAGGAGAGAGATGAAGATAAGGTGGCATTACAGACATGATATGGAGCATTCCCACAGTTTGGGGTAGGACAGCTCGGAGAGTGGGGGAGTATGATAAGTGACTTTGAAAGAAGATGATCCAGTGTTGAGAGGGAACAGAGCAAGAAATTAGAGAAGGTAGGTAAGCAGGCATGAAACCTTGAGTAAGAATATACAAAAGGCCTTGCTGGATCAGACCAAAAGTGAAGTGGAACTGCTGAGTTGTAGAATGTGATCAAAATAGCTGGCAGGATGGATAATTATGGGAACCAAGATTATGGGAATCAAGATGAGTGAAGAATGCTAATGGGCATAGCCAGCATATGGACCAGAGAGCAGTGAGAATGAGTAAAAAGGGTCAGAATTTGCAAGATTATGTAGGAAGAAGTGATATGTTTTGGTAACAATCTGAGGTGGAAGAGCAGAGAGTGAATTGTGAAACTCATGTGATGTTCCTTGGCAACAATGGTGTAGATGGAGTTTGCATTTGGGTTAAAATGTCTCTCAAGCATTTTTGATGGGTTGCACAGTGGAGTTAATCTTGCTTCAGAGCAACATAGTTTTTTGGAAGAATCTGTAAATGTTTAATCTTATGGATATTTTGCAAAATGTCTTAACAATGTTGGTGTAATGTTTTGAGAACATTTTAAAAATTGTGTGGGATAAGCAATTCTAGTATTATAACATTGGCATCCTCTGAAACTAAACATGGTTATCCAGTTACCAAATGTTAGAGGAGATTTAAAACAAAATATATCCACTGCAAGTATGTAAGTCTATGTGTCTGTCATGAGAATTAACCCATAAAGTAGTTAGTGGGAAAGTTTGATCTAAGAAATCTGTTCTAATTTGCAAGGCAGTTGAGAAACAAGGAAGCGCTTTTAAAATGTAAGGCATTTGGTAGCTCTTTAAGCTATGGTAGTACAGAAGGTTTTAAAAGCATCTCTTCTGGTTTGAATAACATTGTCAACATCTGACTTTTCTTGTCTTTAACAGAACAACAGCTATCCATCAATGACAGATCCCTACCTATCCAGTTATTATCCTCCATCTATTAGCTTCCCCTACTCTCTCAGTGAAGCACCGTGGTCAACTGGAGGAGACCCTCCAATCCCATACCTCACTACCTATGGACAGCTCAGTAATGGTGATCACCATTTCATGCATGATGCTGTTTTTGGACAGCCTGGTGGACTGGGGAACAACATTTACCCACACAGATTTAATTTTTTTCCTGAAAACCCACCTTTCTCAGCATGGGGAACAAGTGGGTCTCAAGGACAGCAGACTCAAAACTCAGCTTATGGAAGCAGCTACAGCTATCCACCCAGCTCTCTGGGTGGTACTATTGTGGATGGGCAGACCGGATTTCATAATGATACTTTAAACAAAGCTCCTGGGATGAATAGTATTGAACAAGGAATGGTTGGACTGAAGATAGGTGGGGATGTCACAACTTCTGCTGTGAAAACGGTAGGTTCTGTGGTGAACAGTGCCGGGATGACGGGTGCTTTGTCCGGCAATGGTGGATCAAGTATAAACTTGCCAGTTTCTAAGCCAACCTCTTGGGCTGCTATTGCTAGCAAACCTGCAAAACCTCAGCCCAAGATGAAAGCAAAAAGTGGGCCTGTAATAGGAGGGGCTTTGCCTCCACCACCTATTAAGCATAACATGGACATAGGTACGTGGGACAATAAAGGTCCTGTGGCCAAAGTTCCAACTCCCCAGCAAATCCCTTCTCCTCAATCAGTCCCACAACCGCAAATTATTCAGCCTGTTCCTGCCCAGCCACCTCCACTGACCCAGCTGCCATATCAGAACCCTCAGCCACCGCCACCACAAAACCGGTGGGTGGCACCTCGTAACAGAAATGCAGCTTTTGGCCAAAGTGCAGGAACTGGTAGTGAGAGCAATTCACCTGGCAGTACCCCAGCTAATTCCATCCCAGGTGGTGAATCCCATCCTGTTCTTGAAAAACTGAAAGCTGCTCACAGTTATAACCCTAAGGATTTTGAATGGAACCTTAAAAATGGACGTGTGTTCATAATAAAGAGCTATTCTGAGGACGATATTCATCGTTCCATCAAATATTCCATTTGGTGTAGCACAGAACATGGCAACAAGCGTTTGGACAGTGCTTTCCGCTCTATGAATAGTAAGGGTCCAGTCTACTTACTCTTCAGTGTCAATGGCAGCGGACATTTCTGTGGAGTGGCAGAAATGAAGTCATCAGTGGACTATGGCACCAGTGCTGGCGTCTGGTCTCAGGACAAATGGAAGGGGAAGTTTGACGTCAAGTGGATCTTCGTGAAAGATGTGCCCAACAATCAGCTCCGACATATCAGGCTGGAGAACAATGACAACAAACCAGTTACAAACTCCCGTGACACTCAGGAGGTGCCCTTAGAGAAAGCAAAACAAGTGCTTAAAATTATTGCTACGTACAAGCACACCACCTCCATCTTCGATGACTTTTCTCATTATGAAAAACGCCAGGAGGAGGAGGAGGTGGTGCGGAAGGTAAACTGGCTTTAGAATATTTTACTAAACATGGGAAGGAAATATTGCGGGGTGGGGGAATCTTTGAGAAGGGTTTCTGATTTATTTTTTAGAAGCGCATACTTATGCTTGAGTTGTTCTTTGATCTTTAGATTTAACACACAGACCATCAGCATCCATACATGTGACTGTTCTGTAAGTTAAAAAGCTTGGATGGGTCTGAGCCTTCAGAGGTGGCCTAGATTCATAGGTGTGTTGTAGTAGATGTAGGTGTTCTGTCGTAGGATCTGGAAGAACCAAGGGTGAAATCCATACCCACCGCTCCCCATATATGAACAAGAAGTGCTCCTGCTTGCACATGGGAAAGGGCAGAAATTCATTCTGGTTGCAGTCTCTTGTGACTTTTGTGGTGTCACTCCAGGGGATCCCCTGATTTTGGAGATCCATGGGGAGCCTCTATTTTAAGTAGGAACTTAAAAGCCATCCAAGTGCAAGTGAAGCAGCCACTCACATTGGTTTGGATCTTGACCTGTATTTAGTGAAGTTGACATCTTTGTTGGCACACTCATCAACTACACTGCCTACTTTAATAATCATTGCAACTGAATTATTTGTAACAAAATACAACAGAGCATAGGTAGACTGAACATTCAGGCACTGGTAACTTTAAAAAAAGCACCAACAGTTGTGCAGTTTCAGGAAAACACTATTAAGGAAAGAACCAGAGTGTGGGACTGAACAGTAAATGAGGTTTCCCTTTGAAATAAATGATTCTTTACTGGTGTAAGACACACCCTTTAAGTGCATTCACAATCCAGCAATAATATAAAACAGAAAAGTAAAATCTACTAAAATAACTGCCTTTGATAGATTACAAAATGCAATTTACTAGCAACACTAATAGGGAGAAGGTACATATAATATCAGTGGTAATCATGGATTTATGGGAGTCAGGAATGAAGAAGGAGAATTGGAGAGTGAGATGAAAGTAAAGTGAGAGCAAGCAGGTCATGCGAAGTCCATCAGCTGTGGGCTAATTTTGTGCTATTCAGGCATTAGAGATGGTGCCCTCAGCTTCGCTCTGGAGAATGATCTTGTACATGAACAGCACACCCAGGGAGCAAGATCACCTCTTGACCCTTCAGGTCAAATGTCCTCTTTTCAGCTGCTCTTCTTGTACTTCCGCCTACTTGACTAGGTAGAGGCTGTGTCTCAGCTGCTGTTTGCCTCAGGTGTCAAGTTTATTACTCATTTCTTGAAGCTTCTAGTCTATAAATTGCAGTTAAATCTGGGAATGTGATGGGTATGTAGTGCTTCCCAGGAAATACATAAGGCTTCTACCCTTTTCCCCAGAGTTAATTGCGTTACCTGAAATGCCTCCATTTTACAATTCCCTGAGGAGTAGGAGGTAACGTACTGTTTCCTTAAATGTAGCTTTAGTTTGTGGAAACTTATTGCACTGCCACCAGCTCTCATTTAATTGCTAATTCTTGTTTTCACACTGAAGTGCAAAACAAAATTATCTTGTCGAATGACACAACAATTTAACTTAATATTAAGGAAATATGGGGTTTGATTTTATGACTAGTGCTTCAGTGCATCAGTGATGTTCCACTTAAATAAATGGGATTTAATTTTCAAACAACGTCCTGCAATATGGACTTAGGCTGGTGCTTAAATTAAAGTGTAGTTGTAGCAAAATCAAGATGCTTGGGCCACAATCCAAATAATGTATGTGAGTGAGATTACTGATGCGTGCAGACTTTGAAGAGCTTTTGTGCCACATCTCCTACTCCTGAAGCAATAAACCACTATCAAGTTAAAATACTACTATGGGTCATGGTTTGGAGTTGTTCTCTCGTAGTATACAAGTGCACATTCAGTCTCTGAGTGCAGGCCTGTTTGTTTATTGCATTTATATCCTGCCTTGTTTCCTCATGCAAGGAACCCAAGGCGGCTTGAATTATCCTCCTCACCATTTTAGGTGATCAACAAACTCGCTGCAGTAGTTTTCTTCTGTAAAATTATCAACAGGCTGTGCTCCAAAGAACTATTTGGCAAGCACAGAACCCGGCATGTTTGCATAACTTCCAACTGCTTTTGAGATTCCCTTGAGTTTCAAAAAGGTTTTACCATGATACAGTATCTTGGGGAGCAGGAGGTGGTACTACGGTTGAAGAAAGACAAGCTCAGCCACTAGCAGAACAACGCCAACTCCTGTAACTTTTCTGGTAGCATAATATTGGATATAACCCAGAACTAGCGCAATATCTAATCTAAGGAAATTATATTGAGTTGTGCAGCAATTGTGCAACACCAAGTGCACTGCGTTGTGTGGAACAGCATAATGGCTTTTGCAGCATGTTGTATGCAAAAGTTTTTACAGTGGTTTGCACAAGCACAAAGTATTGGATTTGACATTTGTGCAAGGATAAAAACATGGTTTCTGCAAATAGTGTAAGCTTTGCATTAGAGGAATAACACCGTTGGATATAACCCTTAATGAAGAAATTCTGTTGCATCACAGGGAGGCCACTGTATGATGTGTTCACTGTTTATATATAACAAAACTCCTGAGATGTGAACAGAATTACATGTCCTGTTATGTTAAATCTGTTAACACTTACATGGCCATGCATCTTAAAACTGGTACAAGTAAAGAGTTTTGGTAGGTTTTTTGAGTTCTAATTTGATGTTTTTCTCTTTACAGGAACGTCAGAATCGAAATAAACAATAAGAATAAACATATATATGGTTTGCTATAAATATATATATACTAGAACTGATATTAAATTTGATTATGAAAAATTTAATCTTTTTAAAAAGTACTCTGGTGCTGTATTCTGGCATCAGAAGACTGTAAAGCTTTCAGCTCCAGTATCTTTTTGTGCAGGGGAAATTAAATTCTTGCATCTTTTAAGTACACTGTAGTGTGTTTTTATTTTTTTGGTTTTG
The DNA here is from genome assembly GCF_057233095.1 of Heloderma suspectum. NCBI lineage: Eukaryota > Metazoa > Chordata > Lepidosauria > Squamata > Helodermatidae > Heloderma > Heloderma suspectum. Next base: position 304,894,499 of record NC_139461.1, on the reverse strand, counting down.
CCCAGGTGAATATGCATTAATTTGTACCTTTTATATGTAAAATGATGTAGAATCCATTAATAAAGGTGTGTCCTGTTTTTTTAATTTTTTAAGTTGGTTAAACAAGTTAAAGCGCAATCCTTTGCCTATTTAGAGGGGGGTGGGGAAGTCCTCCGACATGCTGGCTGGAGAATGCTGGGACTTTCAGGACTTTTCTCTGTCTTTAACAGGCATAAGATTGCACCCTTAATCTGTAACTGAATATTCTGAAGATGTTAGTATTTCCCAAAGACTTTTTAAGACTTTAGCACAAATTATGATTCTAATCTGAAAAGTCACCATAATTTTATATTTATGTGGTACAGATCTTCCTGTCTCGCCATCCCCACAATTGTCTTCATTCTTCATGACAAGCATAAAGACAAACATGTATTGATTTTTTTTTGTCATTTTAAGCTTGTTTGGAGAAATTACCTATATCAAAAGCATTGACCATCAATACAGCGAAGTTCAGATGACTCTGTATAGTTCACTTTTTATCTTTTTTTAATTATTTTTGAAAAACGACGAAGTACATGCTTCTGTCTTGTAGAAAACTAAAAAGCCAACATTCACAAGGACAGCTTTGCATGCAAGCGGCATAAATGGGAACTGCACAAACACAATTGTGCATTTGCAGTCATTTTGGTGGACCTTGCATGAGAAATGTTCCTCATGGATTGTAACTCACAGGCTAAAAACAGTTTTTCATATTTGGTGAACCAGTGCTTTTTAGTGGGGATCTGCTGTATATCATACCTTGCAACAAAAAGGTGAGACATTTTCTCTCTACCATCATTTTTGTTTTGTTTGTAGCTTTTAATGATTTAAATAATGTTTTCAGCATTGCAGGGGCTTGGGGCAATGTGGCTTTTAAAAGATTTTTTCAGCTTTCTAATATGTGATTAAACACATCGGTTTTAATCTGTCCCTTTTTTTCTTTCTTCACCCACCCCCTCAAAAATGCCACTTAAATTTTTATACTGATAATGGTGAGCTTTAATATAGAATCTTAGTACAGACTCATATGATGGATTATGCTTCAGATGTTTAAAATTGACTGTGTGTGTCTATTTTTTTTCCTGTTGGATGAGTAAAAACAACTGTTTTAAGAAACAGAATTTGCTGTCATGTTTTTGTGGAATGAGGGAGCTGTCGAAGAACTGGCCACCAACCAGAGTTTCCAAATTTAGCATGAATTCTTGGTGCTCATGCCTGTTGCTCTAGCACACCGAATCTGCACGTGTTTATTGTAGAGGATCTTTTACTTATATTAGAAAGCAAATATCTTCTGAAAACTATTTACTCAAGAGGACCTCCAATTGAAATGAAACTTTAAGCTGTATCATTTAGACTTGTATTTAGAACATATAGCTTTGTCTCTGGACTGTTACTTCTGATGTAAGGAGTAATAGGACAGCATCAGATTAACTTTTTCCTCTAGGAGAATACAAGCCTTAATAAATAATACCTACTTAGCAAGTGTGATGTCATCTCATTTTTTTCCCCTTAGCACTCGGGCCCATGGCCAGTTTGCGCTCTCGCCCCCTCTCCACCGAGCAAACGCTGGGGAAAGAACATGATGATGGGAACGGCCTTGCTGTAGAGACTGCTGTAAGGGCTTGATGGCCGCTGGCTTAGCCATATTGATGGATCAAAGCCCACTGTAGTGGTTAGTGAGCACTTTCCTTGGTGTCTTGTACCAAGGAGAGAGCTGCAATGAACGTGATTAAGGTTGAGAACAGGAGGTTCTTCCTACTTCCTATGCTGTTCTTGCCTAGCTGGAGCAAGGAGCAGCCTTCCCCCTCTGTCACTGGTTGAATTGGGTTGAATATGTGCAAGGTGTATGTGTATGTGCAACTTGAAAGTACTGGGGGAGCGCATTGGAAAATTTGTGTCTACTTTAAAACTGGGTACATAGTTTGACTAGAGCTCTTTTTTAGGACTTTCAGTTTAATAAACAGCAGCCATCATTCATTAGAAGGAAATGCTGTCTTTAATGTGTCAATTCCTTATTACAGTCATATGCTGCAGTGTCAGTAGTCCTTTAAAAAAAGCTATACATTTAACTGTCAGTTGAATTATTAATTTTATTTACTTCAATTCTGTACTGGCCAATAGCCTACTTAGCTGGGAAGGGGAGATCTATAGCAGAGTGTCTGCCCTACCCAAAGCCCTGCTGGCTCATAGCAGCTAAAGGTGGGAGGGGATTTCTTTGCCAATTTTTGAGCCAGTATTTAGATTTTTAAAAACGTCTATTCCAATCAGTGGGAGGGAATAAACTATGTCAGCTCCAAGTTGGGGGGAGGGGTGGGGGGCAGGAGAATGGTGTATGTACAAGGCTTCCCTCAAGCTGCCCTAACACGCCCCTTTTTCCCCTTTTACCAACATTGGAGCACCAACGATGAATCAGTGGTGGTGGAGGTTTCTGTCAATTCAATGAAGAAGACTCCAGTGGCAAACCTCCTCCACCTGCAGAAAGGGTGGCCTGTGATCCTATGGCCAACGGGATCCCCCTCCAGACACCATAGGATTGCACCTTTAGTTAATTTATCCTTCAATTCTATGAAAGGTTGCAACTTTAGTACATAACGTTAGGATTTTAATTTCAAAACAAGTTGGTTATTCTTGTATTCCATTCCTCTTGAGCCCATGTTCAAAAGCCTACCGCCAAGTACCTGCGTTGCTTTTTGGAAATTTACTGGCATGCTTTGGTCAAATAAGTAATCAACCTGTGTCTGGATTGTATTGTTTAAAGCTGCAGATGAGTGTTGAATGCTCTATTTAAAAATAAAAATCCTTTGACATAGAAAACTGGCATGTCAGAAGGTTTCTAGCCTAGGCTCTCTGCCGTGTTACTTTTTGTGTGATTTTTGGGGGTGTGGAGAAGCATGAACTCTTAAGTGCCCGCCCACAACCTGAAGTGGTACAGCCTACACACTAGTTTACTATCCCAGGTATGGCTGAACTCTGACTCCTTTCTAAGCTGTGTTCTGGCAGCAAAGCATTCCACAGGCTAAAAAAAATGCAGTTAATCTCAGTACCCACACAATAGCACTAGAAATGAGACAGGACCAATTTCCCACACCCTTTCCAAGAATCTTGAGTTCAGCACCTTTATCCCTAAAGGTTAAACATTTGTCTTGTGAAATAATTCAGAATTATGTTTTTTTAATATGTTTCAGGCATAAATGGGGAAAGGATGTGTGCGAAGCAGGGTTTGAGACACTATAAACAAAGCTGTCTTTGTCTCACCTCTGCTGTTTGCATTCTGTAATCCTGAAATTCCAACTTTAAATGTGGGGGTGGGGGGAGTTCCTAGTCCTTATGATAGTATGGGAAAAATTGCTATGTGCTGAAGAAAGCACTGCCTTCATGCTGTCCTTGCTAACTCTCTCCCATCCCCCACCATAACCATGCTTATAATTTCTGTATGAAATCTGACTTTCCTCTGTAAAACCTTTTAATTGTCATTTTGCGAGGAGCCTGGTCCTGCAAGTAAACCAGGAGTAACAATTGTTTAACATAGTCAAAAGCAGAACTGAAATCCGTCCTCCCACACAAATGATCTGGAAATACTTGATATCCAGCATCAGCATTTGGCATCTGCTGCTTTGTAGTCAATGGTTGTAGTCGATGTTTGGCAGTATTGCAGTGTAGATGATGACTTGCAGTAGACAAATTTTGTTTCGTTCATTTAAACCAATCAAAACAGTTGAATGTTTGACTCTGGCAGTAAAATTTCAACCAAATTCAGCTCACAAAATCAGGAAATTTCAAAATGTGAAGTGTTTTGGTTCTAGCTTGCAGCCTGGTAGTCTGATCAGATTGTATTGGGCTGTTTGGCTCTTGGTTCTTAGTTTTTTGCAGTTAATACCAGACATGTTGTTAGCTCTTAGGTATGGCTGAAAATTGCTAGGCACTGTAAGAGCTCTTGAAATAATACAGACTCTGCCCTCAGGCTTACAGTCTGAAGGCATGACCACATTAGAATGGAGAGGATCGTGAAAGAAGGAGAATTAAACGGGAAGCCTCAATAAGTAAGTGTTCAGAAGAGACCAATTGAAGGGTTTTCCCCTCTATCCAGTGCTGAGTGCAAAGGGGAGCTCTAGGTGTGAGTGGACCAGGGAGGCTGGTAGAAAAAACCTTGAGCTCCCTCTTTGTGGTCAGTTGCACAGTTCTGTGGTTTCCATACTGTATCAGTACAAGAGAAGATCTTTTGTCCTGTTGACAGGGCTAGAACAGCATTTAGGATTACCACTCTGACATCACAGCACCCCTTTCTCCAACCACAGTGCCAGCCCATGAACTGTAGTGGAATTGCATTCTTAGTTGCCGCATTGCTGCAGACAGCAAGACCAGAGTTTGCTTCAGTTTTTCATTTGCTGGGAAACAAATGCCCCTTCCTGTGTGTGCACACAGACTCTCACTTGCCATTGATTTTAAAAGGGGCCCTGGGAAAACTACCTCTCCCTTTACCTTTGGAAGTCCTACTGACTGAGTCTCTTTTGACTTTGAATATTTAATCAAGTACCTCTTTTCTCTACTTTCAAACTTGAATTTGCAGCCATAAGGGCTAGGAACACTCTTTTTTTAAACAATGAATATTCAGACAGTTGCATATATACCTGGGATTTAAGCCCCATTGAATATAGTTCTGAATATGCATAGGATCACATGGTAAGGGTGTTGCTAGTGTATGTATTTTTATTTAAAACATTTGTATCCCCCTTTATCATTAAGACCTCAGGGCGGCATACAGATAAAATCAATGTAAACAGTGTAAAACAATTTAAATAGCTAAAATTATAATAAATCATTAAGCTAGCTAATACCAATTTAAAATCTAGTGTAGACATGCACCAAAGCAGTGCTGTCCTCAGAAACATTACTGCCTTTGAATTCTGAATGCAAGAGATTTGCAGGAGCATGAACTGGCTGGAACTACTACTTTAAAACGATGCTTTAAAGAGTGCCACTCCTTCTGAAAGAAAATATTTTGTTAGACGTTTGCCCCTAACATTTTCCAAAACGTTGTGTGTGTGTGTGTGTGTGGAGGGGTGTTTTGTTTTTCCATTTGAGGCCTGGGGGGTGGGGTGGGGAGTTGCTTTTCCTATTTTTCTGTTTATTTCTGAGGCTCCACATACGTTATGTGTTCAAAACACTGTAAAGATACTTCACATTTAAAATGTCAGTGCTTTACTCTGATATCTTTCATATGTGCATGGGTACTGCATAAATGCCCCCAAAGGATACAAACCTATAATAATCACCCTCCAAGTTTGCTTTTTTTAATATGTTTATTCATGTATAAAATCATTAATACAGCTACCAAGAAACATTGAAATATCTGTGTCTCTAATCTTGGTGTCCCCAGCATGGTAGTCATGGGACTCCCAACACCGAGGCTCTTGCTGGCTGCACATCTGGATGTCATTGCTTGAGTGGGCTACGGTGTTTCTGTATATGTATTGGCTGGCTTCTGTTTTCCTGAGGCAGTGGCCACAATGTGGAGCAATGTATTCGGGGGGTTATAAAATGTCTGCCACCTAAGGAAGATGGGAGCTGAGTAACTTCCATACCAAAGTTCCTGCTCAGGTAAGGATGAGGCAAGTAAGATGTCAGGGGTGGGAGTGGGAAGGAAATGAAGCGACCTGCAGGGAAGGAGAGAAAGCATGGGGAATGGGCGGAAGAGGGAAAGCCGGGCAAGGGAAGGAACAACAGGGAGGGGAATGGAGCAACCTGGGTGGGATAGAGGGCCCAGTGCAAGAGATCTGGATAATCTGGGGAGGTGAGAAGGGGTGCGTGCATGCACATGCCCACACAGATAAGAGACCCCATAAAACACTCTGGAATTTGCATATTTCCTTACAAGGGACCCTCCTGACCCAAACCACAATCAAGTCACAGATCACTTCTGTCTCCATGTTCTGAACTGTAAAAATCACAGACTGCCCTTTCCAAGGCCACTGTGGTACTAACAAATGGATTCAAAAGGCAGATCCCAAAAGATCCCTATGTTTTTCACAAGCGATCTCCCTGAACTACCATGAAATCACAGGTGTACTGTGAATTAATGGTTTCGTTGCCGTCCCATGTAAAAATCATGGATACGCATGAGGATCTGTGTTTTGGATCCATGTTCGTGCACCATGGCGGCACTGGAAAATGCTGGGTCTGTGTTGTTTTTTTTATAGTGTCAACTATTTACTTCGTAATCGGGAGGGGCCACAGCTCAGTGGTAAGCACATGATTTGCATGCAGAAGGTCCCGGGGCGGCTCAATCTCCAGGGAGGGCAGGAAAAGCTGCCTGAAACCCCGGAGAGGTGCTGTTAATCAGCGTCGACAATCCTGGGCTCGATGGACCCGTGGTCTGATTCGGCATAAGGCGGCTTTCTAGGTTGCTATGTTTCTAGAAACACTAGCGTAAGCCTTAATTGGATGGTGAGTTTGGAGGGAGCCTGTGTAAAAATGATGCAATTTTATCAGGAAGTGTTTTACTTCTGGATCTGCTCTTTACCTAGACCCCATGGAAAAGCTGGGGTGGGTGGGTGAGTGGGTGGGGAGTGACCCAAAGGGAAGGCAGGGGGAGAGGAGCAGCCTGAGATGGGTGAGGATGCTCATGGCATGGCCTCAGAATTCCTGTTATGTCCATTGGGGGCCCCTGCTCTAATATGTCCACATTAGGGTGGCTGCTTAGGCATCCTGGATTCCTGCACTGAGCAGGGGGTTGGACTTGATGGCCTTGTAGGCCCCTTCCAACCCTACTGTTCTATGATTCTATGATCACCTAAAAAGAGACAAATTTGCACACAATTTGCTAATTTATATGTACAAATGCACATTTAGGGATTACTGTAATTTACAATCTGTACTTTCTATCTATAGGCTGCCCTGAGATCTTAATGATATAGGGCGGGATACAAACGCTTTAAATAAATAAAATAAATAATTTAAGTAGGGATGCATACTACATTTCACCATAGTGGGGAAGACTGGGACCAGGTGACCTGTGTGCCTGCTCAGCCTGCTGTCCAGGTACCAACTGTTGATGGGCGTCTTCCAGGTTTCTGCTCTCCCTTTGTATGTTTTATTATACACCATGCGGATTGCTGTGGCTCACAGATGAGTTCCATTTATCTGCCACATCTACAGTTCATACTAGGCCATTTCTCCTATGTATTTCACCAACGAATTTATTAAGTTCTACTGGGACACACACACACACACACACAAGAAGTGAATATGCATATCAGTAAAACACTGCACAAAAAGAATCGATCTGACTATTATGTACTACGGCCACATCAAGTTTGCGTCTTTTCTGAAGTGCATTCATCATGCAATGGCCATGTCAAGCCAGGAAAAAATGCATGACAGGACTGAAAGCTTTAGCAAACGGCTCATGCATGGTGCTCTGCGCAAAATATGGAAATAAAAGAGGAACAGTGGGAAATTCAGGCCTGGTGCCGTGATGTAGCATCCTTGGGAAAGTCCAGGGCTGTAGCACCTTTGGTGTGGTGGCGGCTGCTGCTGCTGCTATGAGCTGACTGGCCACTTGATGTGGTAACTGAGAGAGTCTGAGGGCTAGCAGCAGTTCTGAGCAGACTCCATGCCCATGCACTGCAACTCTGGCACTGTCTCCAACTGTGTACACCAGGGACGGCTGGCAGAGTTAATCTGAAGTTATGACAGCGATGCCCCAGAGTCCAGGCACATGAGCCTGGAACTCCACCCAGGGCCGGGCAGACAACATGGCGGTGGTGTTGAACCTAATGTTGGCCCTATGGGTATGGAGTGGTTGCCCCCACCCCGGATGGATGCATGTCAGGGGTGGGGCCGGTGTAATTAAAATGGTCAGGGTGACTGTGTGCGGGCCTGGTAATGCAGCTAGCATCATCCCAGGCAGGTAAACAGGTGTCCTACCCACCAACTAGTAAGATGCAAGGTGGAGGGTGGGGGGCTTATCTAGGTCCCCCCAAACCAGGTGCTGGCCCTGGGAGAATTCCTAATGTAACAGTTCCCCATCAGAAACAAAGCACACGAATCCAGAACTCCAGAATCCTAGGCATTTTTTTTAAAAAAAATCAGGGTTGCAGAACTTCAAGTCTGGGGGCCAAATCCAGCCCACCAAGGTTCCCCAGATGGCCACACCCCTTTCCCCTGGCCACCAACCATTTGGTGGTTCCCTGGCTTTTGTGCAGCCCGCTCCCACCCCCATTCTAAAAGGTGGAAATTCCTCTCCTAAGGCTTAATTACGGGCAGTAAGAGCTTTAACCTACAACATGCTGGTATTTTGGCTCCGCCCCTTTTGTCATTGGCCACTTCCACTCCTGCAGTGCGGCCCCCAAGAGCTCCTCCAAAGTGGAATTTGGCCCTCGGAGTGAAGGAGATTCAGCCCCCCCCCCCCCGTTTCAAAGGCACCCCCTTCAGGGAGAGAATGGTTTTTGTTTTAAAATATTTCATTTTCATTTAGAATCTTTAGTTATTCAGTCTTGGCCTTGCAATGCACATGATCTGCCAATGTTTGTTGGTGGGGCTAAATTGGACTTTGCCGTTGTTTCCTTTTGGAGACTGGGGGTCCGTGGGGGGGGGGGGAGAGAGAGATGGGGTTGCGAAATGCATTCAGTTTTAAGATGACTTTTTTTCTAACTTGTCAGAGGGACACTTTACCTGGCATGTTCCCATGACAACGGATTGCTGCTAAAACTGTTTGCCACAGCGATGCCCAATTATCATGCGGTAACTGCTAAATCAATAGGAGTCGATAATGTTTCATGCTGCTTACAGTAAAGTAGCCAGCTTTGTTGGGGGGGGGGCAAATATTTGCTTTTCCAAATCTGTTCGTTGGTTCGTTCTCCCTCCCTCCAAGGCCTCTAACAGTTTTAATTTGTTTTTGTTTTTTACCTGGGATGAGAGTCATGTGCAGAACTGGAGCAGCTCCATTTAGATATTAAAAGCGGGGGGTGGGGGGGGGACAACAAAACTGCAGGAAGGATGCAAACAAATGAAACAGGAGGATGAAATGTTTGCATATTTATTTGGCAGGGTTTTTATTTCTCCCTCCAGATCATGGGTAGAGGCAAGGCTATGTGTATTATGTGCTTCGTGGTTTTAAAGAAAAACACATCAAGAAACTACAAATTCTGCACCAAGAAATGCTGATGTCTGCAATCTTTATGCAAAATGATAGACTTTGCATGATTTCCCTTATTTTGCATGATTTAGGGAGCGATCCTATGGCCACTAGACACTGTCTAGAGGGCCATAGGATATGCTTATTTCCAGGGACCGATCTCGGAGTCTGTGCTCCAAGGTTGGTTCCCGGAGAACTGACCTTCCCCTTCATCTGTGCTGCCTTGGAGGCAGCATGGAGAAGCCCCAAACTCCACGCTCGGAAAAGGAGCACGGAGCGATTGAAAAGGGGCGTTCTGGGGGGCATTCCGGGGCAGGGAGAACAGAGCTGCGCATACAGCACATCCAATGTGTCATACGGCAGCTTCCTCTCCCAGTCCCCCCCCCCTGCTAGACAGCCGAAAATGGCTGTCTAGTGAAAAATAGCAAGGTAGGAGAGGCGTGGAGGGAATGATCCCCCCCTGTGCCTCTCCTGCCTTGCTTTGGATAGGCGGTCGCCTCCGAGGTCGGAGGCGGCCACCTATCTGGTTAGGATTGCACATTTTGCGCCCTTAGTCTGCAATCATTCACAGCCTCTATTTCTGACCCTCAGGCTGCGAGTGCCATTGCTCATGTCATTGAAGCAGCACCATCCATGCACGTGAGGGAGGTATCGGCAGACACAGAGGAACCCCAAGGTTTGTGGAAGTACACTAAATATTTAGGGGAAGAAACCTTAAAGGGGGGGGGAGCAAACCCCTAAAGGAGCCCAGTGGAGACTACTGGGCTCAGCATAGCCATGACAGATGCAGTGGGGTGGGAGGGGGGGGGGAGAGACACAGAACAAAAAAGCAAGTGAATGGAATGGAATACCCTGGAAGAGGGCATGGCTGGCTGGAAGACCTTGCAACTTTTATTGCAGTTCCCCCTTGTTTTTTTTGTTTTTGTTTTCAACTGTTTTGCATCATTCCCTCTGGTTCTGGTAGCCTGCAGGAGAGGCAGGACCCAACTTCAACTGCTGGAATTCTTATTCAGCAAGTCGTTTGGCTTCTGAGATTTCAACAGGTCCAAACCATACACCATCATCAATGCTGTCTTCACCATCATTTAGCTTGTATGGGGCTTTTCTACAAACGGTTACACTCCAAGCAACTCCTAGCACATAGAGGATCAAGCAAAAAGCAATGAGCAAAACCTATCAACATTTCAAAACACTTCAGTAATGTTTGACATCACAACATGGCAACAGCGTTTAAATAGCACATGCAATATTTGCTAACTAATGAAATAATAAATATTGTAATGTAATGGTGATCATAATAATACAAACCTTCCTGTGCTCTAAGATCAGCTTTGGAAGCCCTGCTTGTAGGCCTGGAGGTGAGACCGATTAGGTTGCTGGGTGTGAGAGACAGGGCCTTCTTAGTGGTGTCCCCACTTTGTAGAACTCCATTAGAACTGAGAATAGGCTATTAGGCTATGTGCATCAAAGACAAACCTTGGTTTGGACCCTGCCTTGGCACTTCAGAAAGCACTCTGATTTGACCCAGACCACTTTGGGCATGTCCTGCTTTGCCTTGGGTCCAAAGACAAACCTCACTTTGGAAAAATTGAGTGTTTCATATATCTCCCCATTGACTTACATGGCAAAATGAACAACAATTTTCATTTTGGTCAAAATAGGGATCTAGTAGCCTGCCATATTTCAGACAAATAGGTGCAGAGGTTTCTGTGCTAGGAGACATTAAATTTTGAGGGCTTTTATAAAGGGGATGCCTATATAACTTTTTAATTTCTTGGCAGACATGGAGAAGATTTCCAGGCATACTTGCCCCTCCTAAGCAGATAAAGCCTACCAAATTTCAGACAAGTGTGTGTGCATGCATGCATGAAAAGAGAATCTTTAAAGTTTGGAGGGTTTGATGCATTTCCTCCCCTCTGGTTTTGGGGCAATTTGTATGTAAATGGCACATGTTATAGAAGTATCCCTAGATAAGTAACCTGCAAAGTTTCAAAAGGACAGGTGCAGGGATTCTTGTGCAAGGGGATTCTTTAAAGTTTGGGGAGAAGGGATTTGCTACACACACACACACACCACCGTGTGTGTGTGTCTGTGTGTGTTTGGTAATTTGAAAATAGCATATATTGTACAGGTGCCCTTAGGTGTGATGGATGAAAAACAGTTTGAGGCATGGTTGTTTTTTTTTCTGTTTTCTGCTCAATTGATACCAAAGGGTAAGTTCTTTCTACATTCCTCCCAAAAGCACTGTGACTAGAAGTTAAAAAAAAAAAAAAAAGAGCCCTGGTAAAGTTATTGCCTGCTTGGTAGCACTGGAGAGCCAGTATGGTGTAGTGGTTAGAGTACTGGACTGGGACTCAGGACATCTGGGTTCAAGTCCCTACTCTGCCATGCAGCTCACTGGGTGACTTTGGGTCAGTCACTGACTCTCAGCCTAACTACCTCTCAGGGTTGTTGTGAGGATAAAATGGAGAGGAGGAGGAAGTTCATGCACACTGCCTTGGATTCCTTGGAGGAAAGGTGGGATATAAATGTAACAAATAAATAAATGAATAAATAAGCTAGAGTTGTCAGACATAAAACGACACCACTTTGCCTCCTGTTTTCCTTTTATGGGGAGCTTGGAGGGAAATGCAACCATTTTTGACACTGTCTGCATCCTCTGAATCTCTGAGGAAAATGAGTCTGGGAACAGTCCAATGTGCTGCAAAATGCTTCAGGGAAGCTCTGCTTCGCCTTGGACAAAGCCCGAATCACTCCAAACCAGTCTGCTTCAGATCGATATTCTGGCTTCATACGAAAGGGGTGTACACCTGGTGTGTATGGCTCCTTAAGGCACTTAAGTGGGCTCAAATGACCCATTTATTCCACGTTGCTTTCTCTTGAAGCCAGTGTGGTGTTGGAGCCGGTGTGGCATAGTGGCAAGAGTGTTGGACTGAGAGCTGGGAGATCCAGGTTCTAGTCCCCACTCGGCCATGGAAGCTCACTGGGTGACTTTGAGCCAGTCACAGACTTTCAGCCCAACCTACCTCACAGGGTTGTTGTTGTGAGGATAAAATGGAGGTGAGGAGGACAGTGTAAGCTGCCTTGGGTTCCTTGCAAGAGGAAAAAAGGCGGGATAGAAATGCAATAAACAAACAAACAAACAAACTCGGTTCTGCTTTGATTTGGTGTGGTGCCAATGATGGTTTTGAAGTGTTTTAGCCAATTTTAATTCATGTAACATATTTATTTAGGGCGCAATCCTATCTAGATAGGCGGCTGCCTCTGAACTCAGAGGCGACCGCCTATCCAATGCAGGGCAGGAGAAGCACGGAGAGGAACATTACCTCTGCCCTTCTCCTGCCCTGCATTTTCGGCTAGACAGCTGTCTAGCTGCGGGAGGGCGGAGTGGGGGAGGCGGCTGCTGTATGACACATTGGATGTGTCTTACAGGCATTTCCGCCCTCCCCGCCCCGGAACACCCCCAGACACAGCCCTTTTCAGCCCCTCTGCACTCCTCTTGCGAGTGCGGAGGACAGGACTGTTCCGCACTGCCTCAGAAGTTGGGGGGAGGTCGGTTCTCCAGGAACTGACCTTGGAGCGCGGACTCTGAGGTTGGTTCCTGGAAAACCAGATATCCTATGGCCGTCTAGCAGCTGCCTAGCAGCCATAGGATTGCTCCCTATGAATCTTCAGATCATTCCTGTACCCACCAATATCAGATCTCCATCTCTTACAAAACTGCTTCAAAATTAATGATGGAGAAAACATGTGGGAAGGGAAAATAAAAGAGGGAATGTATTACATACCAGGTGGATTTAAAGTGCAGCTCACAAACATTTTGTGGTGTTAAATCTGAGCAATGATGCCTAATGAGATCCTCAGGGAAATTTAGTCTAGCTGTGATAAGGAAAGTTTACGATGAGTGATGAATGCTGAATCCAAAGCAAGCAAGCAAAATATAATCATTCACAAGTACGAGATGTTGTTTCCTCCAGATTCACCCCCCACCCTGCAAAATAACTTTTGCAAGACATTCTTCTTTTTTTAAGAGAATAAATCCAAAGGTTAAAAGAAGTTTTCCCTAGTATTTCAGGTTTAAAAATAGGGTTGCATAAAATGGCACATGGTGGCTTTATATTTTTCACAAGCCTGCTGCAACAACAACCCTTTCTTCGGGGGGGGGGGGTATTTAACACAGCACCTCCTGAATAAAATGAGATGCTGGAGGAACCATCTGTCCACTTTGTAAAAGTATATATATATATATATATATATAGTACCACCAGTATATTCTGGTGGTAATAGTACCACCAGCATATAATAGTACCACCAGTATAAATAGTAACACCAGTATATTCAACTGGTGTCCACTGTAACAGCAGCCCTCACTGGGTGCGAAAGGAGGCAGACATTTTTTTTAATGGTAGCAGCCATTTTGAATTTCTCCAAATTAAAAAAAAAAAAGCATCTGAGAAAAATAAACTGGCTGCTACAGTTCTCTTTTCCCACCCCCAAAAAATTTTGCTTCACCCCTGAAATAGTTATCAGAACATAACAGCCAATTCTGAGGGAGGGGGAAAACATTTGAGAATTTGGTACAGCCCTAGTCTGGGACTGTTTTGATGGAGAGCTATGAGGCTGTCACTCAACAGTATGAGCTGGACAACAGCATGTGCTGAGGGATGATCAGTCCAAGTTGTATCTCCTTTGGAGATCTAAGGGCTGCTTCATGGTTCAGAAATGGTTTTGCTTGTACAACCACAGAACACCCTTGCTTGCTAACTAGATGGGCCAGTGAGCCCCTTACAAGGTAAGGGGAAACTATCTCTCCAGGCAGTCTTGGATGACATTGATTATCTGGACCAATTTCAGACTGGTTTCAGGGCAGGATACGGAGTTGAGACTGCCATGGTCACCTTGGTGGATGTGGCAAGAGTGTTGGACTAGGAGTTGGGAGATCCGGGTTCTAGTCCCCACTCAGCCATGGAAGCTCACTGGGTGACTTTGGGCCAGTCACAGACTCTCAGCCCAACCCACCTCACAGGGTTGTTGTTGTGAGGATAAAATGGAGAGGAGGAGGATAATGTAAGCCGCCTTGGGTTCCTTGCAAGAGGAAAAAAGGCGGGGTATAAATGCAATAAATAAATAATAAATAATAAATCTTTGCCTGGGATTTGATAGGGGGAGTGCATCCCTGTTGATTCTTTTGGATCTCCCAGTGGCTTTTGATACCATCAACCATGGTATCCTTCTGGATCGCCTGAGGGAGTTGGGGGCACTGCTCTGCAGTGGTTCCGCTCCTTTCTCTCAGGACAGTTCCAGATGGTGTCGCTTGGGGATAGTTGTTCCTTGAAAAAGGAACTATTATGTGGAGTCCCTCAGGGCTCCATTCTATCCCTGATGCTGTTCAATATCCACATGTAACGGCTGGGAGAGATCATCAGGTTTGGGTCTGAGTGTTATCAGTATGCTGATGACACCCAAATAGGGATGTCAGAGAAATCCTCCAAGGACCCCAATGAGGCCGGATTCTATTGAATGGCCCCCCGAAGTCTGTGGAGGATCAGATCGCCTCCCTCTGCCTCCCTCGTGAAGTCCTTGCCGGCGGATCCTGCCTGCTGCTGGCTCCAAAGCCCCAGCAATACGGCCTCCATTGCCGTATCGCTGGCTGGACTGACAAACTGCAGACACAAATGGCGTCCGGCGTAGCGGACACCATTTGCGTCCCTCTTTGATGTGATAGGCTACGTAAATCTTTACGTAGCCTATTGTGCGAATGAATAGGGATGCAAGTGGCTTATTTGTGTCCCTGTTCCTTCGCATGATAGGCTATGTAAAGATTTATGTAGCCTATCACATCAAACAGCAGGGACGCAAATGGCGTCCGCTATGCTGGACGCCATTTGCGTCTGCAGTTTGTCAATCCAGACATCGATATGGCAATGGTGGCCGTATTGCTGGAGCTTCAGAGCTGGCCAGCGGCTCCGCAGAATAGCCGCAGAGTGGAGCTGGCCGGTGAGGATTCTGGGGGGGGGGGGAGGAACGGATCACCTTCCCCCCCAGGTGGACCCCCTGTGGATGGCAAGGTAAGGGATTCATACATCCCTACACCCAAATCTGTTTCTCCTTAACATCTTTATCCAAGGAAGGTATGACTCCTCTGAATCATAGAATAGTATAGTAGGGTTGGAAGGGGCCTACAAGGCCATCGAGTCCAACCCCCTGCTCAATGCAGGAATCCAAGTCAGAGCATCCCTGACAAATGGCTGTCCAGCCTCGTCTTGAAGGCCTCCAGTGTGGGAGAGCCCACCACCTCCCCAGGTAATTGGTTCCATTGTTGTATTGCTCTTACAGTCAGGAAGTTTTTCCTGATGTTCAGCCGGAATCTGGCTTCCTGTAACTTGAGCCCATTATTCCGTGTCCTGCACTCTGGGATAATCAAGAAGAGATCCTGGCCTTCTTCTCTGTGACAACCTTTCAAGTACTTGAAGAGTGCTATCATATCTCCCCTCAGTCTCTTCTCAAGGCTAAACATGCCCAGTTCTTTCAGTCTCTCTTCATAGGGCTTTGTTTCCAGTCCCCTGATCATCTTTGTTGCCCTCCTCTGAACCCACTCCAGTTTGCCTGCATCCTTCTTAAAGTGTGGTGCCCAGAACTGGACACAGTACTCGAGATGAGGCCTAACCAGTGCTGAGTAGAGGGGAACTAGTACTTCCCGGGATTTGGAAGCGATGCTTCTATGAATGCAGCCCAAAATAGCATTGGCCTTTTTTGCAGCCACATCACATTGTTGGCTCATATTCAGCTTGTGATTGACAACAATTCCAAGATCCTTCTCGCTTGTAGTGTGGTTGAGCCACGTATCCCCCATCTTGTAACTGTGCATTTGGTTTCTTTTTCCTAGGTGCAGAACTTGGCATTTGTTCCTATTAAATGCCATTCTGTTGTTTTCTGCCCAGCGCTCCAGTCTATCGAGATCACTTTGAATTTTGTTTCTGTCTTCCAAAGTATTAGCTATCCCGCCCAATTTTGTGTCATCTGCAAATTTGATCAGCATTCCCTGCACCTCCTCCTCCAAGTCATTAATACAAATGTTGAAGAGCACTGGGCCCAGGACTGAGCCCTGCGGTACCCCGCTCGTTACCTCTCCCCAGTTTGAGAAGGTCCCATTGATAAGCACTCTTTGAGTCCGATTCTGTAGCCAACTGTGGATCCACCGGATCGTTGTTTCATCTAGCCCACTTTGAGCTAGTTTGCTCATCAGGATATCATGGGGCACTTTGTCGAAAGCTTTGCTGAAGTCGAGGTATATGATGTCTACAGCATTCCCACGGTCTACAAGGGAGGTTACTTGATCAAAAAATGAGATCAGATTTGTCTGGCAGGACTTGTTTTTGGCAAATCCATGTTGGCTTCGAGTAATCACGGCATTGTTGTCAAGGTGCTTCCAGATGGATTGCTTTATGATCTGCTCCAGAATTTTCCCAGGGATTGATGTCAGACTGACTGGTCTGTAGTTCCCAGGTTCCTCCTTTTTACCCTTTTTGAAGATAGGGACAATGTTAGCCCTCCTCCAGTCTTCTGGCACTTCCCCCGTCCTCCATGATTTCTCAAAGAGAATAGATAGCGGTTCTGAGAGTTCTTCTGCCAGTTCCTTTATGACTTTAGGATGCAGTTCATCTGGCCCTGGAGATTTGAACTCATTCAAAGTAATTAGGTGTTCCTTGACCATATGCCTGTCGATCTCAAGCTGCAATCCTGCCCCTTCAGCCTGTACTTCGCCTTTGCCAGGGGGGTCATAGAACCTCTTTTGGGAGAAGACTGAGCCAAAGTAGGAATTGAGCACCTCTGCCTTTTCTTTGTCATCTGTTATCATTTTTCCATCCTTATTTAATAGCTGAACCACCATTTATTTCCTCTGCCTTTTACTATGCACATAGCTGAAGAAAGCCTTTTTGTTGTTTTTAACATCCCTTGCTAACCTCAGCTCATTCTCAGCTTTAGCCTTCCTGATGCCATCCCTGCAATTCTGTGCTATCTGCCTGTACCTGAAGAATGACTGCCTGAAGCCAGTAATGGGCTGGATGAGGGAGAACAAGCTGAAATTGGATCCAGGCAAGGCAGAGGTGCTCATTGCAAAAGATCCTAATTCAAGTATTGAGGTATGTCAACCAGTTCTGGATGGAGTTTCACTCCCCTCGAAGGAGCAAGTTCGTAGCTTGGGGTGCTTCTTGACCCAACCCTTCTCCTGGTGGAGGCAACGGTGAGAAGTGCCTGTTATCCACTTTGGCTGATACGCCAGCTACGCCCACTCCTGGAACATGTGGACCTGGTAACGGTGTTGCACGTCCTGGTAACCTCTAGGTTTGATTTCATCAGATGTACTGATGAAGGCACTGAACAGCATTCCTGTAATTCATAGATTTTATTCACAGAAAGCACCATGTTATGAGAAGAAAGCACTCCGTTGCTGAGGGAATTGCACTGGCTGCCTATTCACTACCAGGCCAGGTTTAAGGTGTTAGTACTAGTATACAAAGCCCTAAACAACTTGGGACCAGGATACCTGAGAGAGCTCCTTCTCCCTTACCAATCTGCTCAGTCACTGAGGTCATCGGAGGGCTTGCTCGTGGTGATTCCACATGGACCCATGGCTGGGTTGGAGTCCACCAGGAAGACAGCCTTCAGTGTGGTGGCTCCCTTCCTGTGGAACTCCCCGCCCCTGGAGGTATTTTGAGAGGTCTTCTTTGAGTGACCATCTGCAGTTTATTAAAAAAGGCTTATTGGAACTTCTCTTTTAAAAACTGTTTTAACTGTTTTAACATAGTGTTTTATTCTTTTATCTTTGCTGTTCACTGCTCTGAAATCTTTTGATGTGGAGAGGTATATAAATATTGTAAATAAAATAAAATATTATGTTGTTATTTACAAGTATTGGCATTTTCATTTAAGATCTTTAAACTTTCACCTGAAAAATCACATCTGGAGAAAGGAAAATCCTCCTGTCTTTTGGGATCTTTAGTTGTCACTTTGCTGCTCCATTGTCACGTTCTATCCAAACCTGCAGAGACCGGGTGTCAACAGACGCTATCATGTATCACTGAACTGGCTCAGCATGAGAGCTTCTTGGGACCAACTCTATGAGATGCCAGAAGGTGGAGGCAAGGTGGAAAATGAATTTGGTCCTGAGAAAAGGAAGGGCAGTCAATGACATGGAGGCATTTCTGGGTCATGGCAGACCTGTTATAATCTCATTTATTTATTTATTTATTTATTCATTCATTCATTCATTCATTTCATTTCATTTCATTTCATTTCTATACCACCCAATAGCCGAAGCTCTCTGGGCGGTTCACAAAAATTAAAACCAAACAACACACAATAAAACAATTTAAAATATATAGAACATTAAAACCACAATATAACAATACAACCACAATAAAACCTAGCAGCAGTGCAGGAGTTTAAAATACAGATTTAAAACAGCAAAGATAAAAATTTAGAAAGCTAAAATGCTAAAATGCCTGGGAAAATAGAAAGGAATACAATGTAGGCGCCAGGCGAACCTCACTAGGGAGCTCATTCCAGAGCCGGGGTGCCACAGCAGAAAAAGCCCTCCTCCTAGTAGCCACCTGCCTCACTTCCTTTGGCAGGGGCTCATGGAGAAGGGCCGCTGATGATGATCTTAAGGTCCGGGCAGGCACATGTGGGAGGAGGCGATCCTTCAGGTAACCTGGCCCCAAGCCATTAAGGGCTTTGAATGTTAACACCAGCACTTTGAATCGGGCCTGGAAATGGACTGGCAGCCAGTGCAGCTGGAAAAGTACTGGCATAATATGAGCTCGCAGGCCAGTCCCTGTTGACAATCTTGCTGCCCTATTTTGGACCAGCTGAAGTTTCCGGACCGTTTTCAAAGGCAGCCCCACGTATAACGCATTGCAGTAATCCAGACGAGAAGTTATCAGAGCGTGGATAACTGTAGCTAGGCTATCTCTGTCCAGATAAGGGCGTAGTTGGTATACCAGCCTAAGCTGATAAAAAGTGCTCCGTGCCACTGAGTTCACCTGTGCCTCAAGTGACAGTTCTGGATCCAAGAGCACCCCCAAACTACAAACCTGATCCTTTAGGGGGAGTGCAACCCCCTCCAGAACAGGTTGAATATCACCTAGCCGGGCAGACGAACCACCCACTAACAGTACCTCCGTCTTGTCTGGATTGAGTTTCAGTTTATTGGCCCTCATCCAGTCCATTACCGTGCCCAGGCACTGATTCAGAACAGCCACTGCCTCACCTGGTTTTGATGAGAAAGAGAGGTAGAGCTGGGTGTCATCCGCATATTGATGGCACCTCAGCCCACACCTCCGGATAACCTCCCCCAGCAGTTTCATGTAGATGTTAAACAGCATGGGGGATAAAATAGAGCCCTGTGGAACCCCATGGCACAATTGCCATGGCATGGAGCAATCATCCCCCAGCACCACCTTCTGAAATCAGCCATCCAAGTAGGAGCGGAACCACTGTAGTGCAGTGCCTTCAACTCCTAACCCAGACAACCTATCCAGAAGGATACCATGGTCGATGGTATCGAAAGCTGCTGAGAGGTCATTTCCACATGGTGCTGTGAAAGAACTGCTCACACATCGCAAGAAATAAATCCATTCAGTAATGAAGGGCTCCCGTGAGCCCAAATCAACTGCCCCCAGAGGAGGATGTTGGCCAGGGCTAGCTCTTCCATGAGGTGGGGTGAATCCCCCACCTCAGGTGGGAGATCTCAAAGTGCAATGGATTCTGCCACCAGGAGAACTATGTAGCCCATCCAGCGCTCCAGAAAGCCATGCTGTCCACTCTCCTGCTGCAGCAAGAGGGGCTGGCAGAGCTCTCTGGAGCGCCCTCCCCCCAATGCTTCACTTCGAGGACCCCTCAGAGGACAGCATTGAGTTGGAGACTGCTCACAGCGACGAACGAGAGAGGAAAAAGGCTTGCCGCTACTGCCACCACTATCAGGAGGAGGACACCAGCGACTGCTACCCAGGAGTGTAGGAGGACTGGAGGAGAAGTGGGTGGGATGGGCCATCACCATTGCCATCATGGCCAGAGGGGTGAGAGAAGAGGGGAGCAGGGGTGGCTGCCTGCCTGCCACCACCTCCATCATAATGGTTGGGGGTGGGAGAAGAGAGGACAATTGCGGGGGGGAGACAGGAGCAGGAGGGTGGGTAGCGGCCGCTACCACCACCACCACCATCACCACCACCACCACCATCATCCATTGTGGGGAAGAAAGGAAGGGGCTGGTGGCTGCTGCCACCATTGTAGCTGGGGTGGGGTGGGGGTGCAAGAAGGGAGGACAGTGGCGCGACCTCCCCATTTACTGCTATGGGCTTCTTTCCTTTCAATCAGGAGGCAACCTAGAGATGTAACTTTCTCAGCTTAAGCACATAAGAACAGCCCTCCTGAAGGCCCGGCACTAACAGCAGGCATACAGGGGCATTTCCCAGGGCCCACAAATGCTGTCAGGGTTCCCTAGGCCTTTCCTGCCCCACCAGCATCCATTATCACCTGGGTCTCACCGGCGGTGCTGCTGCTTCTGTCTCAGCTTCCTTCCCATGCAGCAGTGATGCTGTTATGGGTCCTGTCAGGGTGCTGGTTGTCCCACAGCTGCCCATAGATGCCTGGGGAAGTTCCACAGCAGTGGAGGGTGGTGGCTTCGATGTCAGTCGGGTGGTGGAACCGCTCCAGGTTTCAGTCAGAACCAGTCAGAACTCTGAAGGAGTTCTCCAAGGTACTCTGCACTGCCCTTGGATAGCTCCTTTGGAGTTCTAACTGGGTCTGACTGAAACCAGGAGCGGATCCCCCCCTCCACTGACATCGGAGCCACCAGCCGCCACTGTTCCACAGATGTGGTATAGCCCTCTCTGAGAAACCCTTTTCTATGTGTTGCCTCTTGAAATGATTGGCCATTATGATCATGCTAACAAAGGAAACCGTTAGGGGAAAACCCCGGAAATATCTCTCTCAAGCAGGCTGTAGGGTGGTTTAAAAAGTGCTAGGGTATGGAGTTGTATATAAATTATTTATTTATATTATTATTTGTATTATTTATTTATTTATTTATTTATTTATTTATTTATATGCCACTCAATAGCCTAAGCTCTCCGGGTGGTTCACAAAAAAATAATGTAAGAAATGTGGTAATGAAATTCAACACCAACGCCCTGCGAATAATGGCGAGGAGAGAAAATATATACCCGCCGGCCATTTCTGAGTCTGAATTTTTTTCTACCACATGGGGGAGCTGTTGCTATAACAACAGGTTAGACAACCATGAGCCTCTTTTCCTGTATTCCTAGTGCAGCATTAAACACCTTATAAACAGGGAGATCGCCGCCATCATTCATTGTATTATTTTTTCCTAGACAGCGCTTAATGTGTCCTTAGCGTTTTAAATTTAAAAAAATCAGAAGATTCCCATAGGTGCACAATCTAATAATCCTGGGCTGTCAACTGAACTGAAACCAGAAGCTCTGGGTTTGGATTGGTTCCCCAAATAGGTGGATAGAGGCCATTAAACCTCCCACGAGCCCAGGTGCCTTGGCTAGCTCCTTCAGACTTCTGACTGGTTCTGACTGAAACCCAGAGTGGATTCACCAACTTCTGGATGGTTCTGACTGAAACCCGGAGTGGATTCACATCAAAGCACCTTGGATAGCTCCTTTAGAGTTCTGACTGGTTCTGACTGAAACCCAGAGCGGATTCACCACCCCACTGACATCGAAGCACCTTGGAGAGCTCCTTTAGAGTTCTGACTGGTTCTGACTGAAACCCAGAGAGGATTCACCACCCCACTGACATCGAAGCACCTTGGAGAGCTCCTTTAGAGTTCTGACTGGTTCTGACTGAAACCCAGAGCAGATTCACCACCCCACTGACATCGAAGCACCTTGGAGAGCTCCTTTAGAGTTCTGACTGGTTCTGACTGAAACCCAGAGCGGATTCACCACCCCACTGACATCGAAGCACCTTGGAGAGCTCCTTTAGAGTTCTGACTGGTTCTGACTGAAACCCAGAGCGGATTCACCACCCCACTGACATCGAAGCACCTTGGAGAGCTCTTTTAGAGTTCTGACTGGTTCTGACTGAAACCCAGAGCGGATTCACCACCCCACTGACATCGAAGCACCTTGGAGAGCTCTTTTAGAGTTCTGACTGGTTCTGACTGAAACCCAGAGCGGATTCACCACCCCACTGACATCGAAGCACCTTGGAGAGCTCCTTTAGAGTTCTGACTGGTTCTGACTGAAACCCAGAGCGGATTCACCACCCCACTGACATTGAAGCACCTTGGAGAGCTCCTTTAGAGTTCTGACTGGTTCTGACTGAAACCCAGAGTGGATTCACCTACTTCTGGATGGTTCTGACTGAAACCCGGAGTGGATTCACTGCCCCACTGACATCAAATCTCCTTGGAGAGCTCCTTTAGAGTTCTGACTGGTCCTGACTGAAACCCAGAGTGGATGCTCTGCCCCACTGACATTGGAGCCACCGGCCTCCACTGGTCGCACCCACAAAAGCCCACCCCACAGCGCATCCTTAGGGCCAGAGTGTCTTCTGGGCCCAAGCCAGAACTTCTTTGCCCCTGCAGTCCTCCTAAAACTCTCCAAGGCTCCAGGGGCAAACCTGAGGGGGCAGAGGGAGGAGGAAGATCCCAGCCCACCTCAGAGAACCATCAAGCCACAGCGGTTGGGCATCCCCGGCACAGTTTTTTCTCTCCGCAACAAGCAAAGACAAAAACGTGAATGTTCTTAATGTTTTTCATTATTTCAAATGGTTAAATCTTGTTTCTGTATTTCTATATTCTATATAATATTCTGTATTTTAATGTGAACCACTTAGGGATTTTAATATATCAAGCGTTATAAAAATAGTATAAATAAATAAGGCTTCTCTTTTTCTCCTGGATTCATGGACAGAGCGGCCCAATAAGGCGTGGGCAGGGTGGCGAGAATCGGCGGTGGAAGAATCACTAAGCCCTAAGCCTGCATGGTTCACACTGGCCAGGACAAAAGATAGGGGGTGTGTGTGTCTTTTCTTTTTTTCTTTTCTTATTCACCATTCACGGCTGAGCATTTATATTTTCTATTCCAGTGGCAGGGAAAATAGCTACCCCAGCTGCAGGTCTGGCATAGTTGCCCCCTCTCCTTGTCGGGGGGGGGGCAGCATCAGGGGAATGAGGGGGCTGCGGATCTGGAGGTTCGAAGTCCTCCTCTGACATGCCTCTTTTCAGATCCTCTCGGCATCAGAGCCATGACAGTGGAGTAGTGGCGGCAGCAGCAAGGTTCAGTACCTTGGATCGGTCCTTCAAAGTTCTGGCTGGTTCTGATTGAAACCCAGAATGGATGCGCAGCCCCACAAATATCAGAGCCTCCAGCCTCTAGTGGGCAGTGGAGCTTTCTGCCCCAAGAGCAGGGAGGTTTCCAACGGTGGTCCTCCCTCTCTGCCCGTGAAGAGGGAGATTCTCAATATCCGATGACCCCTGCCTGGGATGCCAACCTTGGAACCATAGGATTGCACCCTAAGACATTGGCAGCCAGGTAACATCCATGTTTCCAAACTTGTTCATCCCTTGATTGTTAAAGGCTATTTTGAAATCACTAGGAATGCTCCTCTCTCCTCCCCCCATAGTTTTCTTGGAGGGAGGGGAGATAATTGGCTTATTTCCAAGCTAATCCGAGGTGCCTCACGCAGCACACGTGTAAAGAGGCCTTGCTACTCTAGGCTCTTTGCACTTGCACTGACATGGATAGTTGACGATGGTGCAGCCAGGGCCAGATGATGGGGCACAGATCCAGGCCCCTGAAGCATGGAGGGCCACAGGCAACCACCAGATTGGTGATAACAGCACCATGCTGCAGCACACCAGTGCTGCACCACGGTACCCATGGGTTTAGGGATGGCAGAGAATTCCGCCACGGATTCCAGTGAGGCCAGATTCTTTAGAATCTGCCCTCCCAGAATCTGTGGTGGAATGGCCCCCTGCACCCCGCCCCCCCGCGGAATCCCCCGGGATGGAACTTACCTGGGGCAGATGCAGTGGATGCGGCGGCGGCGGTGGTTCTGGCGGCGGCGGCTGGTCTCCTGGCCGGCCGCAGCCAGGCTGCTGCAGCCGCCATTGCCGTCCTTGTAGCTGTGATAGGCTACGTAAGAATTTACATAGCCTATCACAGCTAACCCCCCCCCCAAAAGGCGTACACAAATGGCAGCGGCTACGGCGGCCGCCATTTGCATTCCCTATTTTTCGCCGTTCTAGCCTACGTAAATATTTACGTAGGCAATTACGGAGAAAAAAAGGGAACCGCAAATAGCGTCCTTCCAGGCTGCCATGATAGGCCTCTTAAGTATTTACGTAGCCTATCACAGCATGCCCAAAACAACAACAACAAAAAACGGCATACGCAAATGGCGGCTACGGCGGCTGCCATTTGCATTCCCTATTTTTCGCCGTTCTAGCCTATGTAAATTTTCCCTGTGGCCTTGAGGTTCAACACCCCTGCTCTAGAGCATGCTGGCATCTCAGCAGTATAACCTATCAGGGCCATTTCTTTGTTTGTCCTGGTGCTTTGCAGGGGTAAAGGTACACTGTTTATATTGGTGATCTGGAACAAATGCTACGGTGTGGCTAAAATGTTATAAACAATCTGGGGCTTTAATCCTGTACTTGAAAGGTTGTCACAGAGGAAAGCCAGCATCTCTTCTCGATCATCCCAGAGTGCAGGACACGGAATCATGGGCTCAAGTTACAGGAAGCCAGATTCCAGCTGAACATCAGGAAAAACTGCCTGACTGTGAGAGCAATACGACAATGGAACCAATTCCCTAGGGAGGTGGTAGGCTCTCCCATGCTGGAGGCATTCAAGATGAGGCTGGACAGCCACCTTTCAGGGATGCTCTGACTTGGATTCCTGCACTGAGCAGGGGGTTGGACTCAATGGTCTTGTAGGCCCCTTCCAACCCTACTATTCTATGATTCTATGAACCCCCCCCGCCCCGAAGAATTTATGTGCGGCCCTAATTTTGTGAACAAATCCTATTGAAATGAGAATGGGGGATGGGCCTGGGGGCAGGATAGGTGGGTGGACCTGGGAGGTGCCGTGAGATGGACAGGACAGGACTTGGGGCAGACAGAGACCGAGTGCCACAATATTTTGAGGGCACCAGCTACAAGTCTATTACTTTTTGAAACTGCTGGTGGATAAACTCTGTAACTTTGGGAGTTTCTGTTTGGATCTCCCCCCTCCCTCGACACACATACACCTCAGCTCCCACAGATGAAGAACATACAAGGGCTATGCATCGTCGCTGCTTTACTCCCTGTTCGCCTAAATGGCCTTGAAGGAGATGAACAGTGATTTGGGTAAGGCACTTTTCTGAATGATAAATGTGGCATTGTTTGTGCACAGTTCTTTTCAGGGAAAAGGAAGGACAACACATGCCTCAGTTCCCTTCCTCCTACTCCCAGAATAGATAGTATGAACATATTCCTGAAACAAGGCTGTGAGCAAATATCAGGAACAGAACACCTCCAAATTTTGTCCTGTCAGGGCTAGCTGCAGGTTTCTGTGGGCAATAGATATAGGGTGGGGCCCCCCATACACACACATGGTGCATGCACTAAGGGATCCTGGCCCTGGCCCGGCCCCTGCTTTTGCTTCTGGGGTATTTCTCCTGCCTCTTCATCCTCTTCCCTGTGATGACCTCACAGACTAGTGAGTGGCAGGTGGGTGCAGCTAGCAGCTGGCTCCCATAGGTGGGCACTAGTGCTCAAAATTGGCTGTAACCTGCTGCCAACTAGTTAAACTATCAAGGATCCTGTCTGAGCCTGTGGTTGGTCTCCATTCCCAGGACCATAGAGACTGTGGCAGGTGGGACAGGCTATGAGTGTAGGCTTCTCCAACTTACACACAGTGCTCTCTAGGCTTAGTTAAGCAGGCCTGCTGTGGCTGGCTCCCATGGCTGGCTCTTTGAGTCATTTGGATTTCAGGAAAGCATGTCAGGCAGGAATTCTGGATAGGAAGCAACCCAGATTCCTTAAAATAAGAAGAGCCCTGCTGGATCAGACCAAGGGTCCATCTAGTCCAGCATTCTGTTCATACAGTGGCCAACCAGCTGCCCACGGGACACCCACAAGCAGGACATGAGGGCAACAGCACCCTCCTGCCCATGTTCCCCAGCAACTGGTGTACATAGGTAGCCATTGATAACCTTACCCTCCATGAATTTGTCTAATCCTCTTTTAAAGCCATCCATATTGGGACCACTCTGCTCTACATTAGCTGATGCAATTCGTGTGAGGTTCCTAGGAATTTGACATATTTTCCCAGCTCAGTTGTAGAGAGAGGAGGCATTATAGTTCAACCCAGGTGTTACTGCTACTGCTTCTGCTGCTGCAATTTGTTCATATGATGCTATGCTTTGAACCATGTGCTTATTTTGAGGTGTGTGTTTAAAAAAAAAAAGGCATCTTTTATACATTCTTACAATTGTGAATTATCCTGTATCTGTGTTTTTGCAGAAGAACCATTATATGGTGATGGATAGTTGAGACAGAACCTGGAGTGCACTGATGTACAATTGCATTTGGTAAAAAAAAATGCTTTAAATATTTTACTTATTTGATGTTTGGTTATTTTGACTGGATGTTGCAAATATAACTATCAATTACTAGTCCACAAAAAGGTGTATTAGGCTGTCTGGTCCCATGTGGTATGACAATAGTATGATAGAAAAATAGAACCCAAGTTTTACCAGGGGCCATAGTTAAGTTATAGAGCAATTGCATAATGTCCCAGGTTCAATCTCTGGAATCGTAAGGGAGATGTTTGGGGCAAAAAATCCCAACTTCAAGTATAAGCTTATGGGATCCGAGCTAGTGGTGACCGACCAGGAAAGAGATCTTGGGGTTATAGTGGACAGCTCAGTGAAGATGTCCACCCAGTGTGCAGCCACTGAAAAAAAAGGCAAACTCCATGCTAGGCATAATTAGAAAAGGGATTGAGATAAAACTGCCAACATCATACCGCCCCTATACAAATCTATGGTGCAACCACACTTGGAACAGTGTGTACAGTTCTGGTCATCACACCTAAAAAAAAAGATATTATAGAGCTGGAAAAAGTGCAGAAAAGGGCAACTAAAATGATCAAGAGTCTGGAGCATCTCCCCTGTGAGAGAAGGTTACAACAGCTGGGATTGTTTAGCTTGGAAAAAAGGAGGGTAAGGGGAGACGTGATAGAGGCATACAACATTATGCACAGTGTGGAGAAAATCTATAGAGAGACATTTTTCTCCCTTTCTCATAATACTAGAGGCCAGGGTCATCCTGTGAAGCTGATTGCTGGGTGATTCAGGATAGATAAATGGAAGAAGTTAGACTATGGAATTCACTTCCACAAGATGTAGTGATGGCTACCAATTTGGATGGCTTTAGAAGGGGATTGGACAAATTCATGGAAGATAAGGCTATCAATAGCTACTGATCCTGATGGCTATGTGCTACCTCCAGTATCAGCTTTGTATGCCTATGTACATCACTTGCTGGGGAACATGGGTGGGAGGGTGCTGTTGCACTCATGCCCTGCTTGTGGGTTCCTGGTTGACAGCTGGTTGGCCACTCTGTGAACACAATACTGGACTAGATGGACCCTTGGTCTGATCCAGCAGGGCTCTTCATATGTTCCTATGCTGCCAGGAGGAATGGTGATGGGGAGAGGTACCCTGTGTTTGCCATCAGGGTTTGACTATTTCAACCTGCCTTGCCACACCCTCAGTCCTAGACGTCTGCTACAGTTGGTGTGTATGAAGGTGTGGGTGCTGTCTCCAGGACAACGTCGGAACATCTGCCCAGGGCAGGAAGCAGTGGTGCATTTGGGTTGTACCTTGGGGCCAAAGTCTAGGGCCCTGCATTCCACCCCCCACCCCCCACGACCACCCAGAGAGCTGCAGGTATTCCAGTGGTCATGCTGCTGTTACGATTTAAGGGCACAATCCTATGCATGTTTAGAGAGAAAATATTCCTGCAATTCCCAGCATTCCTCAGCCAGCCATGGCTGGCCAGGGAATGCTGGGAGTTGTAGGACTTTTTTCTGTCTAAACATGCATAGGATTGAGTCCTAAGTGAGTTTAAAATGCATGACCGCACATGCTCAGATTATGATGATGGTTTCAAATCACAGTTGGCAAAGAGTGTTGTTGTCGTTCTAACATATTAGCAATGTAGAAGCAGTTGTAAAGCATGGAGTGGCAGTTGGGGCTGCGGCGGGGAGAGAAATGGAAGTAATACATATGGCCATCTAAAGCGGGGGGGGGGGCTTAGGACCATCTCATCTGTTGGAGGGACAAGGGACATGGCCTGAGTCCCTCCAACACCCTTCTCGAGGGCCATGGGTCACTGCACTAATCCCATGCCCATCAGGTGGCGCTGGTGCAGTTCCCCTGGCAGAGGCTTTGTCAGCACATCTGCCACCATTTGGTCAGTCTGGCAATGCTTCAGTGCAATCACCTCTTGCTCTACGAAGTCTCTGATCAGGTGGTGCTTCATGTCAATGTGCTTCATCTGCAGCCCCAGCTTCTCGCTCGATGCCAGCTTTAGGCACCCTGATTGTCTTCGTATAGCACTGTGGCTTGCATGTTTTCCAGTCCCATGTCAGTGAATAATTGTCTGAGCCAAATCACTTCCTGACATGCACTGGCTGCTGCCATGTATTTTGCTTAAGTCTGAGCATAATTTCCATGCCATCACTTTCCTGCTCATAGCACAGGACCAGATTGCCTACCTTTACACTAGTATGCATGCCCACCTGCCCCCCCCTTCTGCCTAGTATAGAGGCAGGGGTCGGCTTTCCCCCTGGTGAAGCCCAGATTTACTAGGACTCCATGAATTTTCTCATCCCAGGCCCTGGCAGCCTGGTCACCAACTCCATCAACATCCAGGGTCTAAAATTACCTTGCTGGCGGCAGGGAGAGGCTTTTTCCACCTTGCCTCTCCTCCTGCCAAGAGACAACCAGGAGGGGAGTTGCCCTGAGGCTAACGGTGCCCTTTCTTGGCTCAGGTCATGGCACCCTGTTGAGAGATCAGCCTCTTTCTGCTGTTTGAGGCTGGTGCTCTTGAAATGGGTTTTTTTCCCTTGGTTTGCAGTGAGTTTGAAGTGGAAGAGGTATCTTATTCTTAAATCTCTTAATATGAACTCTTTCATGACTGTTCAATGCAAATAAATGTTACTATTGGTACTGGATATATTGCTAACTAGCTGACTGGTACATACTACCCTTTTTAAAACAGTTGATATGTGGCAAGAGTCAGTATGGCATAGTGGTTAGAGCATTGGAATGGGGCTGGAGAGACCCAGGTTCAAGTCCCCGCTCAGCCATGAAGCTCACTGGGTGACTTTGGGCAAGTCACTGACTCTCAGCCTAGCCTACCTCACAGGGTTGTGGTTGTGGTTGTGAGGATAAAATGGAGAACAGGAAGATCATGTACACTGCCATGGGCTCCTTGGAAGAAAAGGCGGGATGTAAATATAACAGATAAATAGACTGCAATTGAGTTAATATTGTGTTGTAATGGGTTATAATTATGGTGAGTTGTTTGTTTTATGAACATCTCTGAGCACAATGTGGAAAATGAAGAATACAAATAATCTGACTATCTCCAGTTAAAGGACCTGGAGGCAGGTCCTTTACCTGGAGACAGCCCCTTCTCTGCTTGAGGCCTTGACAGACCACTGCCAGTCTGAGTAGTAGACAATACTGGGACAGATGGACCAGTGAACTGACTCAGTATACAGGCAGCCTCATGTGTCCATGTCTCTCTGCTTGGATGCCTGGAAGTGGTCCCCCGGCCACCCAGGCTATCTGGCAAAGAGATATTAAGGGTGCAATCCTACGCATGTTTAGACAGAAAAACGTCCTATAATTCCCAGCATTCCCCAGCCAGGGGAATTCCCAGCATTCCCCAGGATCGCAACCTAAACTGTGCATTGACATCCCCAGGAACTTGCTTCCATTTAATCTAGTTGTGTTTGTTTTGTTTGCATGGAACAAGATGTATTTCACAGCCTTTATGTGAGCTGTTCCTGTTGCAGAATGAACAGTGTATAGTTTGGTGTAGGGTAGTGGGCAGGCTGTTGCGCTTGGACCTGGAAGACCTTGGCCCAAAGGGCTGACATTTCCTCAGTGACCCCGAGTCAATTTCCGTCTCTCCATTTCTCCAGCCTTGTCATCTTGGCTGGTTCTCAGTGGATCTTGCACGCTTCCGAGGAAAAACTTCAGGGCGAGGAGGAGACCAAGCTTACCCCATCCACAGGCCCTTGAAGGTACAGCTGCTCCAGTGTTTGCTTTCCTCTTCCCTCTTGATTCCCTTTTCCTTCTGTATCATGTCCATTAGATTGTGAGCCTGCAGGCTGTGTTATCTTTCAATATTTATGCAGCACTTCAAGTTTCATAGGCACTTTGTAAGTGTTAATAATATTAATAACAATAATAATAATTACATGGTGTGAAATTGTATATCCAAAGAGAAGAGTGGTTCTTATACTAGACTGGGAGAGGGAATAGGAGTGAGATTGCTTATTGGACCAGGTTTGGCCTGCTTCCCTCATTCACCTGTGGTAATAACAACATCTGTATGAATTAATTTCCCTGTCAATTGCACACTGTGAATATTTCCCAGGAGGATGCCTCCATTTGGTGATAGTTGGTATTCCTTTTATTGTGTCAGAGGGCAGATTCGGCCCTTCTCAAGCCTTTCACCATCTCATGGCAAATGCCAGCTGTCTCCCCAGGGGTCATATTTATGAGAAATAATTATGGAGAGGAATAGAGGGAATCAAATGCAAATATAGAAAACCTGAGTGAAAAGTATGAGCTTTTGAGAGAGGCACTGAATTAAGTGAAGCTAAGGAAATGTTTTGTGAGACACACATTGGCCACACCCACAGATGTTTGGCTTCTTCAATTCTGCACAAAAGGAAGTGCACTTTGAATCTGGTATCAAGTTGCCAGTCCTCATGGTGGTGCAGATAACAGCTGAAAATGGATTTGTGGAATCTGTTCTTTATAAGGTTCTGATACAATGGTGAAAGCATGTCTGTACCTTCTGTGGATACACACTATGTCCTATAGAAGTGCCCCTCAACCTGGTGCTCCAGATGTGTTGGACTGCCTCTCCCATCATCCCCAGCCAGCATTGGTCATGCTAGTTGGGGTGCTGGGAGTTGTAGTCCAACACCTCTGGAGGGCACCAGGTTGGGGAAGGATGTTCTACAGTCATGTTCCCCTGCCCATCCACCTCATTACCAATAACACTGCACCTGTCGCTAGAGTACTCAAAAGCCTTTCTTTCTTTTTTTTCTTTAAAACCAAATCTGCAGAAACTACTCAGTTACCAAGTTCAATATATATAGGGTGCAAAGGGAAGAGCATATGCAGAGCAAGTATATAGTTTATTGAATTTCCTCTTTGGATTTGTCCTAGTTGGCATGGAACATGAAATGGACAAATCATCAGCCACACTTACCAACTGGACTTCTCTCTGGTTTCATCAACGTAGGCCTGTAAGTTGTTAAGGACTAGGCACTTAAGTAGTTGGTGAGTCTTTTCAACTGATGTGATTGGGAAAGGACTTCTTGACCAGGATCCCATTGGGTTTTACCAGCAATATGTGTAAAAAAAAGAAGAAGGCTGCTTATACTACATGTGCTAAGCAGCCCTAAGATAGCTAACACAAAATACGTTTCAAGTGGAAACATCCTGGATTTGGGATCTGAGCAGAATCTTTCTCCCTGTTTAGGCAAAAGCAGCTTCCTCTTTGTGTTCAGGATAAGCAACAGCAGGTATGGCAGCAAAATCTTTTCTTCATGTGAATTCACACCCAGAGGTGGGACACCTGAGATGGAGCTGGCGGCATCAGCTTACTTCCATTTTGGAATAGTTTTAACTGCTTTTTTAAACACACAGCCCATCCACAGGAATGCAAGAGAATGACTACAATGTAAAGCAAGGGTGCAGAAAGTGTGGCCTGTGGGCCACGGTGGCCCACCAAGATGTGTTTAAGCAGAGGCTGGGCGTCCATCTCTCAGGGATACTGCCAGTACATTCTGTATTGCAGAGCCTGCATTAAGGTGGGGGTGGGACTAGATCAGCCTTCCCCAACCTAGTGCCTTCCAGACATCTTGGATGACAACTCGCAGCATTCCTGACCAATGACCATGATGGGAGCTGAAGTCCAAAACATCTGGAGGTCACCAGGTTGGGGAAGGCAGGACGAAATGACCAAAGATCATCTTCAGAGGCCCTTCTCTTGGTTCCCCCAACAAATGCAGTGAGGTGCGTGGCCAAGGAAAGGGCCTTTTCAGTGGTGGCACCCCAGTTGTAGAATTCCCTCCCCAGGAAGGCTGACCTGGAGCCTACATTGTGATCTTTTGGGTGCCAGGAGAAGACCTCCCCCCCCCCGAGACTTTCTAGTCCTTCAGTTTTAAAAATTGTGTTAGGGCACAATCTTATGCATGTTAGATGGAAAAAAGTCCTACAACTCCAAGCATGCCCCAGCCAGCTATGCTGGTTGGGGAATGCTGGGAACTGTAGAACTTCTTTCCATCAAAACATGCATAGGATTGCACCCTTGGTGTGTTTTTAGACCTTTGCCCTGCGGTTGGCTTTCCCTCTTTGTTTCCCTTGTTTCCCTTGTTTTTATTCCATCTTAACATCAGGTTTTTATGTTATGTTGTTGTATTTTATGGTTTTATGTTTTGTTTTGTGAACTGCCCAGAAATCTTCAGCTATTGGGCAGTATAGAAATGCAATAAATCATCATCATCATTGTCCCTTCCAACTCTACGATTCCATGATTCCAAAGGCTTCTCCACACCAGGCTTTTTATCTTACAACTTACTGGGACTTCTGCTTCTGGATTCTTTGCAGGATTAAGATCAGCTCCTTACATGGGCTGACATGAGCTTTTTTCCAGGACTTCCTTTGTCTGCAAGTTCTACATGTTTCATTATACAGCCACTAGTTTAGGCTGTGTTATACTGGAACTGTGCAATTTCACATGGCCATTAAAGTGGATTAACATTTATTACTGCATTATCCCTGATCTTTAAAAAAAACTGGGATAAAGGTCAGAAAGCACAGGAGACACCCTGGAGGATGACGACATCAGTAAAGGACCTACAAACTTCTGTGAGTGACCAGTCATGAATGTGCAATAAAAGCCTTGTGTAGAAATACTCTTACTGTCATGTCTAGTTTGGGTCTGCTGCTGTGACTCATCTTCGTCAATTGTCTTGAATACGGAGAAGCATTCACAGCTTTGGCCATGGCTCATCTAGAGAGGAAACCATCCATACCCTCTCAGCTCAAGAAGCTGTGCAAGCAACTCCCTAAGCACAGTCACCAACCCCTTTGAGACTCAATGCTTTCTCAAATGGCTCTGCATCACATTGACTCATTTGAATCCATCAGCCCAGGATAATCACTAGTTTAGGATGTTTAACTGCCAGCAAGCCTTTGTTCTGTCTGAATGCAGTCATAACCACTGTGTTAGGGATGGAAGAATCTGTCCATCGTGGTTTCTCTCAGATTCTCATTTTTCCAGTCTTAAGTTCAGTTTGTCCTGGACTTTGAGCATTTTTTAAAACAAAATTTGCATGCAACTTGGTACATAGTTTGGTGACCTTTTCTCCAAATTCATGCACTTTTGCACACAATTTTTACTACTGTGCACATTTTTAGCAAGCAATTTTTCTAAAACCAGGGTATTTGAATGTTATTGTCATGAATATGCACATTTGTGTGCGCACTTACCCTAATATATGGATCTTTGTGCACAGTTTTTGATTGGCGGACTGCATTGCAAAATCGGGAGAAGTTTGAATTTTGAAGGATGACTGAGTTTCAGTTCGCGTATTGGTTCAAAAGTGCAAAATTAGGCATGTTTGAATTCAAATGCAGATCACATGAATTTCTTCCCCATCCTTACTGCTAATCCAAATTTTGATGGAAGTGAGGGGAGGGTGAGGCGAAGGGGAGCTGAAACCCTCTTGCCAATTTGGGAGGCAGGGATGAAATTTGTTCATGGTATTGGGACTTGCCACCATTGCCCACCAGTGGCTCCCATCTTCCTTTCCCATAAGCCCCAAGAGCAATGCTACATGATACATCATGTTGCAGGACCAACCCAAGACACTTTGCTGCCTGAGGAGAAGAAGAGGGTACCCCCCCCATTCCATGAACAGAAGCTGACCAGACTGGTAGTTGAATCTTACTAGCAAAGGGACAGTGTCCTCTACTGCAGGGGTGGACAGAAGGTAGATCTCCAGATATTTTGGACTTCCACTCCCAGAAGCCCCTGCCAGCATGGCCAATGGTCAGGAATGCTGGGAGCTGAAGTCCAAACATCTGGAGATCTCCCTTCTGCCCAGCCCTGCTCTACTGTACCTGGGCCTCCTTCACTTCTCTGCCTTTCCTCACCCCCTCTCCTCAAACAGATCCCCTCACTCTGCCAAATGATAGAGCCAGTCTTGTAGCTTGCACATAGAACTTTGGGGGAAGGAAAAAGGCAGAAGCCATGAGGGGTTCTGGGCAATGGCCATGAGTTTCACCCTCCTACCCATGAATTTAGTCACCCTAAAAATCAGATGAAACTCCCTTACTTTTACAGTCTGAATGGGACTGTGAAACCATGTGTGGAGCATTTTCACTTATCCCTTGTTGCAAGTAACATTCCTTTGGGCAAAACGGGATTTCAGTTGTTCTTTAGCACCTGGAAAGGTGGGATTTCTTTCTATATTAGATATAGATATTCTGCAGCTAGAAACAGAGGAAGCTGCTTTAGTCCTAGTCAGAGCTTTGGTCCATCTACCTCAATACTGTCAACATCTTGGGATGTCACGGAAATCCTCAGTGGCATGAGCGATGGCCTTCTCACTGCTTACGATATCAGTCTTGTGCAGGGGGCAGATGAAAAAGTGATCTTGAGCTGAAATCACCAGATGGCTCCCGTCCAGTCTCTGCTTAAAAATCTGTATAGCACGGAAGACAAAATCAGCTAGGGAATATGAAAGAAAATTAATGGGCTGTGTGGTGTTTTCCCCAAATGCTTAAACAAAGGGGAACAGGTTAAGCAGGGCTCAAGTGCCATGTGTTTGAAGGGTAAGTGGATGAAGACAGTTTTTAACTTAGATAAGAGATAGGTGCAAGAAGAACTTACTTCTTCTTGTGTACTGGGATATATGCAAGCATTAGAACTGACAGCGTATTCTTTCTCAGACTGTCTGGAAGAAACGACTGTTCAATGTTCCAATGGATCCTGGTGCCCCTCTGATGGTTTCTGGAATGCTTGCAAAGAATGGTTGGCTCATCCCAGCTTGGCAGTCCTTATGCTCTTAAGCAAGACCACATGCTGGAGAGCCAGTGTGGTATAGTGGTTAGAGTGACGGACTGGGAGTTGGGAGACACAGGTTCTAGTCCCCACTCGGCCATGAAGCTCACTGGATGACTGGGCCAGTCACTGACTCTCAGCCCAACCTACCTCACAGGGTTGTTATGGAGATAAAATGGAGAGGAGGAGGATAATGTAAGCCGCCTTGGGCTCCTCAGAGGAAAGGCGGGATACAAATGTTACAAATGAATAAAGAATAATACTCAGGATCTTGTGCCTCTTTCTTTCGCATTCACGTGTGCCTTCACTTTTCAGAGATCTGGAGTATGTGGAGTAAATTTGTTTGGTAAATTAAAAAGGCAGCAGTGTGGACTACAGGGATTCAAGTGGAGAAGAAGGAGAAGGAGAGACAAAAAGCAAGACTTGAATAAATATATAGAATTAACTGAGTCCCCACCACCCAAAATAAGCCAGATTCTTCACTTTCATCTTAAATATCTCTGTTGATTCATCCAGACTGGGTAGGCAAACACCATTAGATTTATAAAAGATGTGCATTCATTTCTATGGGAATTCTGCACAGTTCATGGTGGGTGATGCCCATTAATCAGTGGGCTGGACCCAGATTTAGCCCGAACTAGAGCAGACCCATTCGCAATAAATGAAACTAACTTAAATCCAAATGCCAAGATCTCCAGATCTCTTCATCAGGTAAGATGTTACAAAAAGCACATGTTTTTGGTAATATCTTGCCTGATGACAAGATCTGGAGATCTCAAAAGCTTGCACAATTTGAGTGAACTTTTGGTTGACCTAATAAAGGTATTACACTCATAAGGATTTTGACATTTTTCTTACAGTCAACACAGCTAACTTTGGCATTTTTCTTTTTAAACATCCCAATGATTTCAGTGAGTCTGCTCTAAGTACTGCTATGTCTAGATCTAAGCCAGTATTTTTTTTTAAATCACTTCTATGCCACCCCACAGCCAAAGCTCTCTGGGTAGTTTACAACAATTCATGAAAAGATACAGCAGTAATATTACGAAAATAAGACATTATGATGAAAACAATCTAAAAAAAATTAACACACAAAATTTAAAACAATTTAGGGAGCAATCCTATGGCCTCTAGACACTGGCTAGAGGGCCATAGAATATGCTCCTTTCTGGGAACCGACCTTGGAGCCTGCGCTCTGAGGTCAGTTCCTGGAAAACCGACCACCCCCCTCATCCGCACTGCCTTGGAGGTGCTTGGAAGAGGTGCGCAGAGCGACTGAAAAGGGGCATTCTGGGGGGTGTTCTGGGGCAGGGAGAGTAGAGCTGCATGTAAGACACATCCAATGTGTCATATGACAGCTTCCTCTCCCGGTCGCCCCTCCACACTGCTAGAGAGCCAAAAAATAGCAAGGCAGGAGAGGCGCAGAGGGAATGATCCCCCTGTGCTTCTCCTGCCTTGCTTTGGATAGGTGGCCGCCTCCAAGGTTGGAGGCGGACACCTATCTAGTTAGGGTTGCACCCTTAAACAGCTAAAACTCAATTTTGGTAAACAGTTTCCCCATGATAGTCCTGTTCAAGACAGCAGACAGAAGTGCCCCATCATACACCATTAAATGCCTGGGGGTAGAGGGCAGTCTGAACCTGGTGCCAAATAAGGTGCCAGGGCTGGTGCCAGGCAGACCTCAGTGGGGAGCACATCCCCTTTCTAGAATGCTCTTCCCTTTGGCAAAGCAAAAGAGCAATGGCAAAACCTTGAATAGCTGGAATGGTAACAATTAAAAATCTCCATAATTCATCTACATGCCAGCTCTGGGTAATGAGAGCTTTTCTAGACAAGGCTGTTCAACCTCTGTTTCTACTTCCAGTTTCATTGCAAAATTAAGATCGGAGCTCTACATGGATTATTTTCCTTTCCTGCCTTCCATACTTTCTGCTGCATACTTTCTAGGTGGCAATGGGGAATAATGCAACTACACCAGAGAAGGCTAAGGCTTTGTTTCACTTTCACAAAATATATTGGATTTTCACCACTCCACATGTGCCCCCCCACCCCAGTGAAATTTCTCTTAAAAGTGGGAAGTGAAACTGGATGGTGGTGATGACATCTAAAACATCCATAAGCAACCATGTAAGGAATGGTGAATGCGCAATAAAGGCCTCAACTAGGAGAGCTCTACGACTGCAAAGAGGCATTCATTGTGCCTGTTCCTCAGAGATAAGAGCTCCAGTTCCTCTAAAGTCACTCCAGAGCTAAGCGTTTCTTCAGAAACACCATCACATTATTTCTGAGTCTGGTTTTATCTGAAGATGTGCTGTATGCTATTTTTAAGTTATGTAACCCCAGACATTAAATGATAGAACCCCCCTTTTTAGAAGAAAAACAATAGGAATTCCTTTATTGCTTCTTTTTAAAAAAGCAAAAGCAAAAAAAAAAAAGCTTTGGGCATAATTCAGAGAAAGCTGTGCATGCTTAAAACTGTCTGAAATCAGTGGGAGTTCAATGTGCATTCATGTGCCAAGTCAACAGGAGCGTGTGTGAGCAGCTTTCTCTGGATTGTGGCCATTATGTGAAAACAAGAAGAGGGTCTTTCGTGCTGTGGAATGAGCTTCCCATAGAGGCTTGCCTGGCACCTAAATTGAGCTCGTTGTGGCGCTAGGTGAAGATCTTTTTATTCTTCCGGGGATTTCAGTCTTTTCATTCTGTTGTTTTAAATCTGTTTCTGCATTTTAAATCTCTGCATTGCTGCTAGGTTTTATTTGAGTTTTTACTTTTATTTTATGTTGTAGTTTTAAACTTGCAATTTTTTATTGGGGTGGGTTGGGGTATTTTTTAGAAATATGATGTTTTTAATGTAGAATTGTATTGTTTTAAACTGTTTATTATAGTACATCGCCCGGAGTGGCTGGGTGACGAGCCAGATGGGTGATTAATAAATTTAATAAATAAATGAATAAATGAATGAAAAATTATAATGTATCTTATGCTGTGTTTTGTGGTTTTAATTGTTGTAATCTGCCCAGAAAACTTTGGCTGTTGGGAGGTATAGAAATGTAAGCAAGCAAGCAAGCAAACATATTGTAATGATTTCATTGGCCTGCATTTTTTTCTTCTTCACATAACCATCAATACACAGACATTTTGGTAAGATACCAAATGTGTCCTTCATGAGGACAGTGTAATAGGTTGGCTTGCATCTATTATAGACTTGGATGGGTGAGAAATACAGCCTGATCCTAAACGAACTGACCCCAATCAAGCTGAAAGTGCAGGTACCAGCTGAGCATATATGCATCTGTAGCCCCAGAAGGCCTGGCGTGCTATGGTCCATGGGGTCACGAAGAGTCGGACACGACTGAACGACTGAACAACAACAAGCCCCAGTCAAGTAATCAGCAACAGGGAAACAGCTCAATGCAACCTCCCCCCCCCCGCCCCGCCCCGCTCCCATGGTCAGTGCTGGGGCTGTACACATGTAACTCCCCAGTTGCTGGATTGGTCCAGAAACCACATATATAGTACCCTTGTATTCACATGGTTCCTAATCTAGCCATGGAGGGTGAGAGTCATGCATGCATATGCCCTTAGGTGCAAGGGACCAAACCAGCAAAAGTCAGTGCTAACTAAGTCCCATTGGTTTGGATCCAGACTTTTTTTTTGTTCATTTCAAATGCTTCTAGGCTACCTAACAGGGCAAATCTAATCATACTTTGAGT
Organism: Heloderma suspectum; assembly: GCF_057233095.1. NCBI lineage: Eukaryota > Metazoa > Chordata > Lepidosauria > Squamata > Helodermatidae > Heloderma > Heloderma suspectum. The sequence goes on along the minus strand of NC_139461.1, from coordinate 304,855,219 downwards.
AAACCCACTGAAATCAACTCAAGCCCCATTCATTTCAATGGGTCTACTCTAAGTAGGGCTAAGCCTGGCTCCAACCCCATTGATGGCAATGGAACTGTACAGAGCTATGGCTAAAGATGCAGTGATTTCAGTGGGACTCAGCATAGTTCACTTTTGCTCCATTGTGCCCACTGAATGCAATGCAGAGCTCTGAGTGCTATGGGGTGCATAAAGGTACCCCCGTACACTTCAGTGGAGTAGCTCCAGTGATAACTCTGCTGAAGTGAATGGGGGGCATGGGCGAGCAGGAGCTCCTGATGCACACTGGAGTGCCCACAGAGCTTTGTATCAAAGAGCCACCACATCGTTAGGATTTCTTTGCTGGTTGATATCCGGCATTAAAAATAACCCATCCATGTCCCCGCTCATGTGTTTGGCCTGAGCCAAGCAGATGGATGCAACAGTCCTGAAACGAAATCTTTGTTTTTTTCACAAAGAATGGAAACCAATTTGCCAAAGAGAAAAGAAAAAAAGAAGGACGTCTGTGCCATCATTTCTTTAGGATTTTATTTGCGAGGAGGATAAGGCACCCGCATAAAATGTGGGTGTCTCCTTCCCTGAGGCTTGTGCAATCTTTATGGTGGGGTGTGCACACTGAAAAAAATCGCCAATGCAGCAGATGATTTTGGGATGCAAAAGCTAGCTCATGTCCTACAGCAGAGAAGACAGCAGGTGGCGATATTTGACGCAGGATGGTACCACACACACAGTGTGCCCCCCCGTCCCCCCACACTTAAAAATAATTAAATCTGTATAACAGTTTGCTATTAATTGGGTGTTCTGACATTTTCCTTTAACTTTCAGTGGGGAAATATGGTTACCTGAGTGGCGGGGGCGGGGGGATAGGAACTTCAAACACTTTCACAGCCTAAGAATGGCATTGTTATCAGAGCAAGGTCTCCCCACTCCTGCATTCCCTTCCAAAAAGCATGCAGACGGATGCTCCTTGCCTACTCACAGGTAGTGGAGGCTGATGGCCCCAATGTTAGTGGGGCAGTGAATCTGCTCCAGGTTTCAGGCAGAACCAGTAAGACCTCTAAAGGAGATATCCAAGGTGCTTGGAGAGCTCCTTTAGAGTTCTTACTGGTTGTGACTGAAACCTGGAGAGGATTTCCCACCCCACTGACATCAGAGCCACCAGCCGCCACTGCTCACAAGGAACAAGGCATGGAGTGTATTTGTTCCCACCATGCAGCACTCAGAGATACACTGCTCCTTTGCAAGGAGACTCCATGGTCAGCAGCCACTGACAGACCATTGATCTCCGTATTTGTGTCATCCAGGCTCCCTATGCCCGAGGCTATCTCTACATCTTGCGGCAACTAATTCCATATAAACATAATTATGTGCCCAGAGTGGAGAATGACTTCCTTTAGTCTGCCTGAAAATTTCTCAGTCTTATTTTGGGAGTTTTGTGACTACCTAATTTAAAAATTATATTATGACCAACCCAATGCAGGGCTAAGCACACAGTAGCAGTACAATCCTATAGACGTCTGCTTAGATGGAAATCCCACTGAGTTCACTGGGGCGCCCAGGTCATTGGCTATGGGACTGCTGCTTTAAATATGTTGGTTTCAGAGGGTTTAAGTGAGCTTAGCTCTGTTGTGGATATGTGGACCTTTAAACTATCAACAGTTTTGGAATACAATACAAAGATGTGTGTTATGATATAACCCCCCCACCACCACCACTGCCCCTGCCAGAGGTTATACGATACACTGAAAGTGAAATAGGAGTCTGAATGATGGAGAAAATGTTTTGAAATAATACCAATATTTGTATTCAAGCACAATGTTGTGATAAGAATACATTTTAGTTAATTGCAACTCATCAGAATGAGATGCCAATACATCCTGCAGGAAAACAACAACAAAAGGCAATTAAAACACACACACGCACACACACAGCAATATTAGGAAAAAGGAATCAGAAGGACAGTTCTGTTTATATCCAGGTTATTTTCACAAAAGAAAACCATAATCAACATAATCATCTTCCAGCACAAGACCCACTGTGCTGAATGAAAGCTGAAGAAGACGGGGGTTTTTTACAGGAAAACTTCCCAGAGGAATTATTATTAATATTATCATTACTACTACTACTACTGCTACTACTACTACTGTTATTATTTATTACTCTCTGGGGGGAAAATACAACCTTTTTGCGGAAAAACTGCAGGAATCGCCCACGGATGTGGAAGGCAAAAGAATGGTTTTGTTATTAGAATGCAAAACTGTCCTCCTGTTTGGAGTCAAAGTTTAGTCAAAACAGGACATTTTACAGAGATGGTTTGCAGCCCCTTCAACTGCCTTTCCTCAGCCCAACAGAACTAAGGAGGTGAGGCCTGTATGTTGATGGATCTACCTCCCAATCATCCATGCCCTTCGATAAAAAGCCATCGCTTGAACTGGGGAGAAGAAAGCCTGCAGTTCCTACGCCTTCTGAAGGCCAGCCTGGAATATATGGAAACCAGTGGAGCCCCCCTGGATCACACACACACAGCCTCCAACCCATAATGTGACAGTGAAAAGTGACTAGGACCATATAGCTTGGGGGTGGGGGGTTAAGAGGAAAAGATACACCCTTACATAAAAGACACGTGAGGTGGCCTTGTGCCTCTTAGAATCCCTTGCTTTCTGTCATCATCTCAAAGTTCAAACCCCTTTAGGCCCAAGGGCTAAACTGGGCTGGAGTGGGTTTGGCATCTGGGCCCTCCCTTCTCCTCTCTCTGCCATCCTTGCTGTGCTGGCTCTCACTTTCGTGGCTGCCCCCTTTCACCTGCTTCCCTGCCTAGGCAGTCCAGGGTATACATAGGACTGGAGGTGGAGGTGTGTGGAGGGGAGAGAGGGGGAGTGTGGGTCACAGTGGCGCACCCCGATCTCAGCTGAGATGTCACGGGAACCGCTCTCTTGGCATTCACCGCGTGCCTTAATTGTATGGACATTAAATCAAGGTCCGCTGTGAACACGCAGAGAAGGGCCCGGGAGTGGGACGGGGGGACACAGCCAAGCAAAGGGCTGGGTTTGGGGAATGAAGACAAGGGCAGAACCAGAGAGACACAGAGACTGCAACACACACACAGAGGCTACCCTGGCTCCCTTAACACTCTCCCCTGTGCTCACCTCACCTAGACACAGGCATGACATCTCTCCAGCACATTGGCATGCGCAGAGGTCAATGCATGCTCTTAGCTCCCTCTCCATCGCACACCTTTGCACATGCAGTCACACCATCAACCACTTCCTTGCTGTCCACCCACGAAACCTGGTTTACATCATGCCGACCGTCTTATGCCGGGACAGAGCAAATGGCCCCTTACCCTTATACGCATGCACAGTGCACCCTTGAGACGGCCCCTTTCCTTTCACACACGTGCAGCTGGCAGTACAGATGATCCGGTATTACCATCGTAGCATCGCGCGCCATCCTTTCCCTACATGCCACCGCAAAGGTGAACCTCCCGCCTCCGCCATGCCTCCCGTTCTGCGCTGCGCTGCATTGTCATGATGGCCAGCGGAGGTTTAATGGCTCCTACCAGCTGCAGAATATAGAATGAATGAATGAATGAATGAATACAGACGGATGGATGGATGGATGCTCACCCGAGCTACACTCTTCCAGAACTGTAATACAAAAATTCTTAGAGCACAGTCTCGCACATGCATAAATGCCGAGTGTGCACACTTTTGCATGTAGACATTCTCCTCTTTTTTGCAATTTCCAGTTCCCATCCACTGAGGGAGCTGTATGCGTGGTTTCCCATTATTTCTCTCCTAAACAGCAGAAGTCTGACTGGTACAGCGCTCAATAACTCCACAGTGAAAAAAATTACATGGTTGTGAGGGTTGGGGGGGGGGGGATATCTTTTTTTTAAAAAGGAGCACAATGCTCGCTCTCTCTCTCTCTCTCTCACACACACACACACACACACACACCAATTGATACAGCAAGGCTGTGAGAATCAGTCATGCAAACACGCACACAAGATTTCCAACCGTGTGCCAGAAAAAATCCTTTCCCTCAACGGAACATTCTAAGAAGCGGCCATAGGTGCAACGTGCTCGACGTTGCAGCAAAAGCCTTGGGAGACATCCCAGCCAAACCATCCCTTCCGCATGCAGGAAGCTTTGCGATTAAAGTCTTGGGGCAAGGGGGAGGGGGGGAGAGAGGATGGGGGGGGGCGGAGAGAGAAGGGACACTAGCTAAGCACACACACAGACCCCCAGCAACTCAACGAAGACCACTGTGGAAATACGACGCCATGCCGTCTCTTGTGCCCTGCAAAACGTATATATGAATCAAGCATCAGTTTCATATTATCCCCATAGGATGCTGTAAAGCGACCTCTCTCTCTCTCACACACACACACACACACACACTCCTCTCCAGGCATTATCAGCGCCTACAGTGAAAGTCTGCCCCGCTAAAGAAGAAACCGGCACTCAGTACAATCCAGAATAGCACAGAGAAGAAACCATAAAACAGCATCTAATTTCTTTTCAAGACCTGTGCAAGATAAATCTAAGCCACCTTTACAAATAAATAAAAATGAAATCCTTATATACAGTTGAGCAGCCTTCCTGGAGCATTCCGGATGTGTTGGACGACAACTCCTACCACCCCTGGCTGGGGGATGATGGGACTTGTAGTCCGACACATCCGGAGGGCGCCAGTTTAGGGCAGGCTGCGGTTGACCTGCTCCGCAAACCTCCCGTGGTCCAGCAAGACACGCGAGTTTTAAATTGCATCTCTCCCGCCACCAGCGCGGTTGGACTCCGCACACGCACAAGGACTGCAGGAGATGCCCAACGGTTTTGTTTCGAGGCAAATCATAAAATGCAGATTTAGTTTTCAGATTACACCCCCCCCCCCCATCTGCTAGTTTGGAAAAGGAAGGAAGAAAGGGTTCATGCAATTTTACATTCTGAAAAATAAGAGGGGGGGGGAATACAAATTTGTACCACATAGATATGAATGGGTCCACACACACCCCCCACCTCTCCCGCATAACGCCAGTCTCCCCGGACACACGCACGCACAGTTGCAAAATATACTAAAAATGCCTATGAATCGAATAAAATGCGTGGAAGATCTTCCGATGGGGAAAGAAGGGGGTGTGTGCCGAGAAGTCCTTCCACCGTTGCTCCCCGCCCCTCACAACCTGTCTTCGGCGATTCATTCCAATAGGAGAATCTCCCGGACCATTAAACACTGCGGTTCTTTCTTTGCTCGCATCCAGAGATTTTTTTTAATTAATTGAATTATTTTTTTTAAAAAAAACAGCAACAATCTTGCCAGCTAGATGTGAATTTGAAAAGGAGGCTCTCTCTGTATGTCTCTTTGTTGGTTTTTCATTTAGTTATTTTTAAAAAAAATCAGATTTTTTTTTTTGGGGGGGGGAGGGGGTGTTTTGTCCTGTTGGGAGTGAGAAGAAGAAGAAGAAAATGATGCTCATCGAGGATCGAACGAGAAGGCGAGGAGAACGACCATTAAAAATAATAATTAAAAAGCGATTCCTTTTTTCTTTTTCCCCAGCTGAGCCGTTTTCAACCACAACGAGGTTTACGCCGCCCTTCTCCTCCTCCAGCGCTCTTTTTCAAAAGGCCGCCTTTCTCTTTCAATGTATCCCCTTTCCCCTCTTGATCTGCCTGGCAGAGGGGGGCAGAGCAGAGTGGAGGTGGACGTCTCTAGTCCTGGCTGTTTTCAGCTGATCCAAGGGAAAGGATTAGTGCCCCCCTCCTCCCCACTCTTTCTCCTTCTCTCTCTCTCCCTCTCCCTCTTTCTCTCCATCCCAGCTCCGGAGCGCATCTGCTGATTTGAGGTTCAGCGCAAGAGGATTACATTGGGACGCAATGACGTCATGGCCAGGACAGAAGTTCGCTTCCATTAGCCAAATCCTCATCAGCAAAGATGCCCTTGAAACTGGGGTGGGTGGAGGGTGCACAGAGAGAGAAAGGGGGGAAGAAGGAGAGAGAGGGAGGGAGATTGGAGCTCTGCCAGGGCAGCCCTGTGCGGAGTGAGTGCTCCTAGGGTGCCGATCAGCAAAGGGGGGGGGGGAAATGTTGTAAAGGGACGGGTATTTCGGGCGGGGGGAGGGAGAAGAGAGAGACTCTGCTAGTTATTAAGGCATCCTGCAAAAAGGGCCAACGGAGAGGGTCCCAATTTAAGAGGGCCGCAGACCTGCCCTCGACAATCGATCACAGATGACCCAGAGGGATGCAAAAAAAGAAAAAAAGAAGGAAGGAAGGAGGGAAGGAAGGAAGGAAAGAAAGAGGGAGGGAGGGAGGGAGGGAGGGAGAGGCAAAGGGGGGGGGATGGGTAGGGAGAACTGTCTAACCTCCAGTCGTTTCCTTACCTCAGAAGACATCAGCAAATCTCCCCCCTCCCGCTTTTCTCCCCACCCCCAGTTCGCCCTCCCAAGCTCTGTGACGCGCATGTCATTTCAGAAATAGATCCCAAATCATTGGAAAGCCAGGCGGCCGGCCTCGCCTTCCCCGACCCCCCAACACACCTTCTGATTTCCAGCCCTCCCCCAACCCCAACCCCCCATTTCCTCCCCACAAACATACACCTTGAAGGATGGAAAAGAACCAGCAGGGAAAGGGAGAGTGAGAGACAGAACAAGTACATCGACAAGGCAGAGGGACGTGGTGGCCCAGATTTGGGGGGCGGAGGGGGCAGACGTGATCTGCTCAAAGGCGGCAGGAAGGATCCAGGAACAACAGGAAAGGACCCCCCGCCATCGCTCTTGTTGAATTCGACGATTATACCCACACATTTATTTTTTTCAGTCAAGCACATGCATACATACCATACCTTTTTACTTTCTCACACTGCTGCATGTATCCACATAGATATTATGCATGCATACATAGTTTAATAAATCAATCATGCAGCCCGTGTTTACTCGGAGGAAGTCCCATTGTGTTCAATGGGGGCTTACGCCCAAGTAAGTGCACGTAAAAACCCCGTTGTATAGACACACAGAGGGATCACGCCCCGTCGAACGTCGGTACGATACATGCATGTGTATATACGTTAATAGTGCAATCCTGTAGGTGTCTGCTCAGAAGTAAGTCCCACTGAGTTCAATGAGAGACCTGCTCCCAGGTAAGTGTGGAGAGAAGGACTGCGGCTTAAGAGACCTACATGGAGATAGACAGGCAGCCAAATGCATGGCAGAGGGCTTGATTCTACCAAAGTTAAGAGCTTTCCACCGGGAGAGCGATTTCCTCAAGTGCCATTCAAATCGATGGGACTTAAACGGGCTTTCCATACCGAATCCTCTTTTCTCAAGGATGGGCACGATCCAGCTAAAAGTGACGCGCTTTTAGCAACGCAAAACCTAGGCCTGCCTACTCAGAAGCCTACTCAGAAGTCATTGGATTCAATGGCTCCCGGGGAAAAGGGTGTATAGGATCGCAGCGTAAGGCTCGTTGATTTCAGCGAGCGCGAACGGAGGTCGTGCTGAACTCCCTCCCGTTGAAAACCACAGCTCACAAGAAGGCATCCGGCCGGTTCCTGCCCCAATACGCTGAGATACCGAAACGGACTGCATGTTACTTAGCTGGCCAGGATCATGAACTTGGAATTAACCAATGCACAGACAATGCCTGCACCCCCAATCCTAAACCACCCCATTCCCTAATCATTTTGGTTTATATCCATTATATTGCTCCCACTATAGGTCGTTTCTCCTTTAAACCATTTGTAGGTAAGATCATCTAATCTACCATCCTTGGCAGAAAATTTGAGTTACATTAAAAAAAAAAAAAGTATCCCTTACACCCAGCCGTCCAACGCTGGGTGCATATTTTACACTAGGAAAGCAATATAATACTATTTTAAAGAACTCCATAAAATCTACAAATATCAGAGAAGACGCTGCTTTTTCCAGTTGTGCGCGTATATACTCACAACATACACACAATTGCAAAGATCAGATTTCCCCTTTATCTTGGGAGGTGTGTGTGTGCAGATACATATGTACACGGTCGCGCGCACACACACAAATATATATAAATGGGATGATTTCTCCAGATGAATTACCTTTTATTAATATTAACAACTGTCTATTGCTTGGCTCAAAAGAGTTTAGGCAATATTTTGGATTGCTTTTACATTTAATTCATACCATTATTTTCCAAATCAGTGGAAGAAAGATTAGCTGCTGCTGCTTCTTCTTCTTTTTTTTTTTTTTAAGGCGGGGGGGTTGTATGTGTGTGAGGGTGGGGAAAGAAAGACCTGTCATATTAGTCTGAGACCTCACCTTAAGGCTGGAACCCTATATCCACTTCTGAGTATACATGCAAAGGTTTTCGCTGCAAAAAGTATAGTTCTAAATTTTAGATTTTACCGCTGGGATGCGACGAATTGGTGCTCTGGAGAGAGGAAGGGAGGGGAAATAAGATGTCTTCTTACATCTTCTCCCTTGCAAAATGTATAGCAAGGCCACGGTGGACTGGACTGGTCCTGCCGGAGGGGCGGGTTCTGGAAAATCTCTCCCAGCCCCATTCACAGGTCAGTTAAGGCGCAGCAGCACTAAAAGGCGAGCCGCTGCAGTCCCCGGTTTTGAAAATGTCCACAAAACTGTTTGAAGGACCGGGCTGCAAAAAAGGGGAAGTCAGACGGGAAAGAAAAGAAGAAGAAAAAGATGCAGCCACCAACCCAGGTTGAAAAACAGCCCCAGATCCGGCGATGGCTGCATTCAATTTCTTTAGCCACCAGCTAAAGAAATTGACCCTTTAGAAACCGCCCCCGCCCCCTTCAGTGGTGGTGGTGGAAAGACCTACAAACACCTCAGATTTTCTTTGCGCTAAAAATGGATTTTTTTTTGCGTGTGTGTGTGTGTGTGGGGGGGGGGGGAATCTTGCATTCTTGGTATGTATCCCAATGTTGTTGGGGGGACGGAGCGATTGCTCTGTATTTCTTAAACCAGGCCAAAAAGAAAAGAAAAGAAAAATTCTCCTGCTTGTAAAGTTGGGGTGGAGGAGGGGGGGAGAGAGGGAGAGAGAGACACAGTAGGAAGAGGCGAGAAAGGGCGACGTCCTCTCGTGGTCATAGATGCAATTTGATTCTCCTTGCTTCTCTGTGCCCCGATCCGCAGTCAAGGATGAGAAGGTGGGAGTAAACCGCTTTAGTCTCTTTTGCAAGGCCGAGAACAACCACGGTTTGGAAGAAAAATCTGCTCTCCCCCCCCCCCCGGTCCTTCGGCTTAACTGGGATGGGTTGTGTCAGTTTTCTCCCACTTCCCTCCCAAGATCTGTTTGGGGAAAATAAAGGAAAAGTCCCAAAACATTCTCAGATATTTCCTTCCTCCCCCAGATACGTCAGTATCTCACTTTCAGATGACCAACGCATCACCCTAAGCCAAAGTGGGGGCATTTTAAAGTCCCATTGATTTCACTGGGAGAAAAGACAAAAAGAAAAACCCTGCAGTTGATTTCGCCCTCTGCACTCTGAGGGCTGCAAGCCTAAAAACACAGTTCGCAAGGACGTAAGCCTCACAGAAAACGATGGGGCTTACTTCTGAGTAAACATGCATAGGATTGCGCTGCCCCTCTCCTACTGAAATCAATGGGGTTTACAGTGCAAGCCTATGCCTTGAGTGCAATGGCGTTTACTCCCAAGTGGTAAGTGTGGCCTTAAACGGCATAATTTTGGCGGTATCATCTCTCTCTCTCTCTCCCTCCGTCCCTCTCCCCCTCCCATTTAGCAGCTGGAGTCTCCATCTATGCCTCAGAATATGCCCCTGATGTTCCATTTGGGGGGTGGGGGCAATTTAAGCCACCTCGCTTGCCAGGATGAGTGCATCTGAGAACGCACAGGCTTCCTTCACCCCTCAAATCCACCATCGGTACCTCTCAAAGGCCTCTTTCGGTGCCTTCTCTCCCCCCTCTCCCCCGCCTCTCTCGGCCACTTTTCCTGAGAAATAGAATCTCAAGGCTACACATGAGGGGAAAGGCACGGGAGGGGTAGGAAGTAGCACAGGGCTATCGCTTCGGGGGGGTAGTATAGTAGTGAGTGGGGTGTGTGTGTTAAACCCCATTCCTTTGGGGTTGAAAACAACCCAGCCATCCTTTCGCCTCCAGTTTCCATCCAGGCCTTTCTTTGCACGTTCCCTTCTGGTCTTGTCCTCCAGGCCTCAGCCTCTCCCTCTTGCTAGTTAGAGGAAAGGGGGCAACCATTCCCGGACCGGCGTGGTCCAAATGGTGCTGAAACTCCACTGGCCTGACTGCTTTCCTCTGCGGCTGCCCCACGGAGCTTCGCTGTCCATGGTATTGATGGAACTCGAGCCAGGCTTCCTGGGTAACATTTGGCAGCCAGGACTCGCTCACCTGCTGGTATTCCGAATTTTGCCTCCTCCTCCTTGCCCTCTCCGTCGCTTTGCCCTCCTTATTTATTTATTTATTTATTTATGGTGTCACTTGGACTTGAAGCGCTCACTTCCACTCCCATATTAACAACGAAGGAGATGATTATTTCCCCCCCTCCTTCCAAATCAAAAGCAATTCCACGGGCAGCTATCCATTTCTCATTAAAAAAAAAAAAATCCAAAGAAACAGCAACATTAACAGCAACCCAGTCCTCTTAAAGCCCACTGATTTCAGTGGGGGAGAGCGAAGCTGAAACAGTCCCGGTTTATAGTAACTGACGTTGCTTGTCGGATTTATCTCTTGGCTGCCCGGCCATTGTCTTTCCTCGGCCTTGGCTGTATGTTCTGCGGGGCAGAGCCCGTGGTTCTTACTCTGGGAAGTAAGGCGGCCTATGGACAGCAGAGTGGTGGTGGTATATATGTAGAAGCAACAAGGCCAGATGATGATGATAAGCATGTGCTAAACCCTTTCACTGAAATCAGTTGGGTTAAAACTGTTCGTATTCGGCTGGATCTTGCCCATAATTGTTAGCTCGCCTCCATACAAACCTATCTACAATGCCCCATTAAATACATCCCCCTCCCCATCCCATTTTAGATCGAGTTTTTCTTTTTAAGCAAGCGGTTTGGGGAAAATCTAATAGATACCACCAAACAACAACAGCGATGAAAACAACAACGATGAAAACCGTCGATTAAAAAACAAACGAAGCAATTCGCAACCCAGTCAAGCTTATTCCCCCCTCCCTCCGTCGATGGCCTCAGATCAACAGCACAGGTTTAGTTAAGGGCCCCTTGGAGATCACTTGGTCTCAGTCGCAATGTGTCCGGCTTAAGTGGCTTGTGGATCGGGGAAAACCAGGACGTTCATGTTGCTCTGTTGAGTGTTTGCTGCGGGTGGGGGTGGGGGTGCGGGTGGGCGAGGAAATAAAACCCACCTGTCACTGACGCCCTCCGACTCCTACTGGGGCCTCCATCGCTGCTTCTCCCAACGATTTTGTCTTTCATTTCTAAGTCTTTAAAGAAAAGCACCACCCCTTTCCTCGTGAAACCCGCTCAAGGGGGGGGGGGGCAACTCTGGGAATTTTGTAAAGCTGGAGAAGAGAAATTGAAGTGAGGGGGTGGTGGGGAGAAGGGACGTGCTGATCTACACGGGACATTGAACACTGCTCATTTCATTTTATTTTCTGTTCAAACAGAATGGTTTAGGAGCTGGCCCACAAAGTACTCCCCTGTTGTTGTTGTTGTTTTTTATAATTAAACCCCATCCATTTTATTTAAAATGCCTACGTAGCATTTCACTCTCTCTGCTTTGAGGCCAATTGCATTTCTTAAATAATGCAAAATGTATCCATTTTCTTTCTCTTAACAATAAGAGGAGCCAATTGATCTGAAGACCCTTTCTTTCTTTCTTTCTTTCTTTCTTTCTTTCTTTCTTTCTTTCTTTCCTTCCCCTCCCCCCTCAACCTACCACCCACTGTTCCTCAGACAAAGAGATCGTAAACGTGAGATTTTCTCTCCTTCCCGCAAAGACGGCCGCGTTCAAATACCGCCCCCCCCCGCCCCGCAATCCATTGTAGCAGCAGACAAACCACCAAACAAGTGATCGCTCCTTAAAAACCTGGCAGTAGGAACACACACATAACACCACACATAACACTTCACTGCACCGCACCGCACCGCACACACGCACATAACACATTTTTTTTAAACTAAAAAGCAAAACCTGTTTCATTCTGCTGATTCGAGGAAGGACGACCAAACTCCTTCTTTTGATCTCTTTGCGCCCCCCCCCCCCCCAATCCGCGGGCATCATTCAGGCTAACGATTCAGCTAAATATTAGTCACTTCTATCCCTCAACATCAATTACTTTCCAGGGATCTGTAACTGGGAAGCTATATATGCGTGTGTATACATATATACAAATACACACACACATATTCACAGACACATGTTATCAAAGCCTCCTATAATATAGATTCTCTCTCTCTCTCTCTTACACACAGACACACATTTACACAGACACACACATCATATGTATGCACATCTACGCATCTACACATCTACGCATATATTCACAGACACATGTTATCAAAGTCTCATATATTATAGTATAGATACACACACACACACACACACAAACACACACACACAAACACACACACACAAACACACACATTTTACACATACCAAACTTCATATATATTCACACAGAGACGTGTGTGCTATGTAAAACAAATAATTAAATCAATCCATGTGGATCTTTGCTTAAATCCCCCAAATATCTCAATTAGGCAGAAGGAAGGAAGAAAAAAAAATCCATGTGGAATTTGAAAAAGAGAGAGAGAAAAGGGGGGGGGGACATAAACCCGCTTTCCCGTAGAACTTACAAGGAGGCTGAGCAATCTTTTCTACCTCAATGGGTCTTCTTGTATGGTTCTTTTTCTTCTTGGCCTTCTTAATTGCTGGTGTTGGGGGCATTTTTTTTTCTAATATTTGTTTTTTGTAGACCTGCAAATAAAAATAAATTTGAATCCCATCCCATCACTCACTTTCTACATCCCCCCCCCCCGTGCTCTGATTTTCCACAGACTCTCTCTGTGTTGCAAAGAGGGACTCCACTGGCTGTTCCCAAGGTTCTGAGTTGCGGCCCCACATCCCCTTAAGAAAGGAGGGTGGGCCCTTTGAAACGCATCCCCATACAATGGCATTCATTCCTAACGGTCTTTGGCCAGCAAATCCACACCAAGGAGAGAGGGAGGGGGTCAAAGCCCCCTCCCCACCCTCACCTCCCTGTCTTACCATCACACAATAGCCACCAGCTAACAGCTCGCCAGCTCCTTCCCAAACATTCACCAAGCAGGAGAATGCCTTGTCCTCTCCCCCCCACCCCCTCACTGCCACTTCTTCCTTCCCACTGGCTCATGAATTTGCATGGTGGAAATGAGACCCACCGTAATCACCTTCAACTAATTTTCCATCTTGGCCCAGATGTTCTGTGGCACATTCCCAAAGTGAATTCTGATGCAATAGCAACAACAAGTACAATTGCCTATTTATTAAAAGGAAGGAAAGGAGGAAGGAGAGAGAGGCAGAGAGAGGCAGAGGAAAAGAAAGAAAATTGATGATTATTTCCAGTTTTCTCCCAATTATTCACCCCCCAATGTGTCTTTTCTCTATTTCCTAAGATACCTTTAAAAAACAAAAACAACAACTACTAGCTGATGAATATCAAACATTTTGTACCACATTATGATTTAATTTGTTTCAATGCAAAAATGATTGAAACTATGGATTGATTGATTTTGTTGTCTTCACTGCCAGCATAATTTTGGCACCTTTGGGATATCCCACAGTTCTTCTTATTATCATTAGCACAGCCACCCTGGAGTTAGTAGGAGATGTATAAAAGGTCTGGACCACTAGCAGCCTCCTATGAAGAAGTCCTGAATGAGTTTCCATCTACGTTGGCTGCTATGTTTGAATGCAATTCCCTGTGACAGACTCCTCGAAGTGAATGTCAACTGCACAAGGAACAGCTTGGCATACATTCTGTTTTAATGGGGCTTTGCACAGGACTACTTTCTGGTGGATTGTGCCCTCGGATTGCATGTGTGGACATTTCACCTTGGGTTTGTTTACAAATGCAAGAAGACAAAGCTATCTTTGGCTTTCACCATGCGGAGTGTGACAAGTTTTTCAGCATTAGCAAAATACGGGCTAGAGAGATGCTTGGCATGGGCCCCACCCAGAACTGGCAGCAAGATGAACATCAGAGATCATGGATTACATCAAAACAATGTCCAGTGGTGTCATGGTTTCTTTTTAGTGCAGAATAATTAAGCATGCTTTCAAGAATATAGAGTGGGTACCCCCACACACACTATCAGTGTGCTCAGAGGCTTGGAGGGGGCAGCAGGCCAGACAGAGGGGATCTTTGCTGTTTCTGGTTTGTTCTGTGCCTGCAGTCTAACACAGAAAGGTACATTCAGTTACTGACTAATACTTCTGGTGGTGAAGGAGAAGCCTGGAGACGTCATGTCACATTGGACTGCAGTAGCCAACAGGGGGCAGTATCCAATGGTGCTGCTTGCATTCCTGCTGATTGTGCTAGCAGGACTCATTGCTTGCACAATGGGGAATTAACACTACATAAAGGAACCCCAGAAGCGAGTGGAAATGCTCATTTCCCTATCTGGACAGGTCAGCGGAGCTTTCTTTTGCGAGTTCCACTTTCCTCCCCTCTTCTGGAAACCAGCGTCTCTGCTCATTTGGGGTTGCTTTAGTAACTGCTAGCTTCCTGTTGCACCAGTGGTTGGTCCTGCCAGCATGTGGGTGGTATAGGGTTTTTTTGCACAACAGCCTCTGAGTGGAAACAGCCCATCTGAACAGCGAGAACATGACGCTTTTAGGAGCAGACTTGTTTATTTAAGTCATTTCTGTGCTGGCTGTCTGTGACTTAGAAGGACCATTAAAATAGGTGGAACACCCTCGAAGTACATTTAGTCATTCTGAACTTGTCTCCAGCCTCTTGCTTTATGCAGATAAGAGTTGGAAGCTGCTGTATAACAGTCGCTGGCCGCTGGGGAACACAAGGCGGAGGGTCCAAAATTGTGCTCGTTCTACTTGTGGGCTTTTCATTAGGGCATCTGGTTGGCCACTGTGGGAACTAGAGAGTCCTTGGGTCTGATCCAGCACAGTTCTGTTCATGTTCTCATTGGGGAGGACATGAGGCAGGCAAAGCCAAGCTGGGCCAGTCCCCTTCACTGCTTTATTGGAATAATGGAGACCAAACTGGCTTGGCTTCGCCCCATGCAGGCTTTCCAGGGAAAGACCTGGTAGAGTGAAGCATCCTGAGCTGTGGTGCGGGGTGGGTGATTTCTCCTCCACCCGGTGGCTTGGTTGGGGAATTACTGCTTCTCCAGCCTGGGGGGGCCAGCCATGTGCTAAGTCAAGGGAATTCCCTGCATGCTGCTTCCCCTCCCGATTGGGAGGGGGTGGTGCACAGGGGAATCTGCACCATTATCTCTGATCACAGATTCTAGACCAGTGGAGGCTGGCAACTCCGAGGTCAGTGACTGAAACCCAGAGCAGATTTACCACCCCATGGAGATCGGAGCCACCAGCCTTCACTGAATATACTGCATATCCTCTCCTACTCCAGAAGACCCAGGTAGCCCCAGGGGGTGTGGCTTGGGGAAGGGGAAGGGCTTGGGGAGCAGAGGGGGCGTGGCCTACCGTGGGAGCCCAGCTGTAGCCTGAGGGTCCTTCCTTCCCCCCTTTCCGTTGCTCAACTTGAGTGCTGGCCTCACATCTGGAGTTTGGAGGCTCCCTGAATCTGGGAAGTGGAACAGAGTTTTGTGAAGCAAGTTGCTCAGGTTGCAAACTCTATGGTCAAAATGGAACGGAGGTTTCCTTTGAGCATGGAGGAACCACGGTGCAGTGGTAGAGCACGTGGTCTGTGTGCAAAAAGTCCCGGATTCAATCCATGGTGTCTCAAGTGAAAAGGATCCAGTAGCAGCTGATGGTAAAGCCCCTTCTCTGTCTGAGACCCAAACCTAGAATGGAATCACGGCCCCACTGAAATCGGAGCTCCTAGCCTCCACTGCCAGTGGTCTCACTCAGTGTAAGGCAGCTTGCTATGACTTTGAGCACATGTAGCCCGACTGTTCATTTCCCTCATCAATCTTGCCCCCCCCCGCCCCAATTCATGCAAGCACAGGGCACAAGATAAAGGGCTGGATCCAGATTTAGGCCCATGGAACTGGGCTGGCAGAAGTGGACCTCCCTGCCCCCCTCCTCCCCATGGCAGCCCCCCCAGCCCCTTGAAACTGTTACAGAGAGGGTTGGGGGGGGGGCTGCTGGATGGGGTGAGCTGCGGTGTGTGGGGGAGGGAAGATTACCTAAAAATCAGGTGGAGGCATCTTCCACGAGCAGAGCTCTTGCACCCATGACAGCAGGTCCTGGATCTAACTGAAAATATGTACTTGTGGTCACAATGATTAAGCTGTCACTTAGAATTTTCTGTTTGTTTCTTGGTACATTTGAATACGTCCATCACCTTGAGTTATTAAGACTTATTAAGGGACATTTCATCATATTACTTTATTTCAATGACATTTCATTAAATTTTGAATTTGCAGTGTTATAAAAAGCTGCAAGGGACACTCAAGAAAGGTTTCATTTAGATCTAACATCAAATTGGAATATGAGGATCTCTAATGGCTGCACATTTCAACAACAGTGAAACAGTCCAGACTTGGATATTCCAGTTCACCTACATACGGCACAGCTATATTATGAAAATCACATCAATTTTATGCTACTTCAAGTGTCACGGCTTCCTGCAAAGAATCCTGGGGATTGTAGACTGGTGAAGAGTTGATAATAGTCTAGTGAAGATCATTAGTCCCATCTCCTAGAACTTTAATTCCCAGGGTGCCCTGAGGAAAGGAATGTTTAGGGTGCAATCCTAGGCATGTTTAGACAGAGAAAAGTCCTTCAACTCCCAGCATTCCCCAGCCAGTCATGCCGACTGGGGAATGCTGGGAGTTGTAGGGCTTTTCTCTGTCTAAACATGCCTAGGATTGCACCCTAAACCTGTGTAAGGAATCTACAGCGTAGAGGTGAATGGAGTGGACAGACGTAGAGGAAAATGCAGGCCTGGAGATGTAGCTTGTGTAACACATCATGATTGCACATATGTCTTTTTTGCTGCATGTGCATGCATTGTACATGTGATGGAGAACTGCAGCCAAGTGGAGCTCCACAGCATGCATGCATTCCGTGGAAGGATGCTTAGGTGGACATTGTTAGTATGGCTGAATTTATACATTTCCTATATTTACTTACAAAGTTCCTTTTTTTTTTTTGTAGGCAAAGCTGAATGTCCCCAGTGTTTATTCAAATCTCTCTTTCCCCAAAGGTGTCCCTCTGTAATTCCCCTGGTAGGTAGTTTCAAAAGCAAAATGCCCCTTTAAAGTTACTTGAATTTGTTTCACACATATACAAAAAGCAAAAAGGTAACAATGCAACCCATGTTGGCTTGCACTGACTTTTATTTCCTAGAATAGCAGCTAAAATAATCCCCTGCTCTGTTAATATAAAGACTGCCTTATTTCTCTCTGTGATCCACTGGCAAAAGGAGCCCATGTGCTTCGACCAAGAGGGAAAACACTTGTGAGAATAGGTGGACTTTATTGTCCCCTAAATGGAGGATCAAATGCTTTTTCTCACCCCTCCATTTTCCCCGCATAACCAGAGACAGCATAACCTAACTGTAATCATTGCATGATTTGCTAAGCTGCACACTCCTCCTTCCACGCTAACCTTGGGATTAGTCTGAACTTGCAGACAATGTGGCTTCACCATCTAGTCACCTTTTTTCTTCATCTTCCTTTTATAAAATCTGGCCCAAAGAAGAGATCTGGGGATCTCGAAAGCTTGCACAATTTCGTGGGTGTGGTCTTTTGGCTGGCCTGCTAAAGGCATTACAGAGACTTGGATTTGTTGTATGCCCCTCTCTTTGGCTCAAGTCACTTGAGGATGTATGTATCTGTTATATATGCTACGGCAACGTTTGGAACTCCTTCCCAAAGGAAACCTGCCCTGCTCCCTCTTTAATGGCCTTAGCGCATTTTGACTAAGTGTTCTGTCCTGGCTGGATGCTCTTTCAATTGCTTTATTGGGTGCCTTCAATCTCTGCTGCTCCTCATATTTTTAGGTCCTTCCTCCAGTATTGTTAGTCTTTGTTGTTGTTTTTGATTGATTGCTGTCATTTTCTTTGAAGCCTTTTCAAGGAAAGGCAGGATAAAATTTTTCTAATGGATACATGCATACATATGTCTGCATCTGGGTGCTATGCTTGTTTACTCAACCTGATTTTCTATACATATTTACTCAGCTCTAAGACCCATGGAGCTCAGTATGTCCAGTCCTCACCTGATCCTGCCCAGCTGTTGAAGTGTTACCCATTCTACATCCCACTTCCCTCTAACTTTGTGGGCATGTATGTGGCAAGGCTGGGACCATATTGGAGGGCACTGACCAGACCACTGACCACCTGTGGGTGGTGGTGCCACAGGAGGTATCAGTGGAGAGATGAGCAGTGCTGAGCACCCTGGTGCTGATGCAAGAAACACTGGGTGAAGTGGCTGTGGAAGGTGCCACCATTTTCATTTCCCTAGAATGCCTCTGGACCCTTTGTCAGGGCACAAAGGCGTCTGGTGGAAATGAAAATTGTGGCAGTGGCTTCAGCCACTCTACTGAGCACTTTTCTTCATAGCTCTGGGACCTAAAATCTAAACTGATACTACTACTTTTAAAAAATCCAAAGGGATGCCATTGTCAGCTGTGGCGGGCTCTCAGGGGTCCAGGGCCCCTAGCATGTAATCTGCTATGCCAGGTTCTAATACCATACCTGGTATGCAAGACAGGACCTACTCAATGTTAACACTGAAGCAGCTCTGGAATTCCCTTCCCCTCAAGGTCCATTTGGTCCCTTCACTCTCCAACTTAAGGAACACACTTCTCTTTACCATCAGACCCCCATTTGTTTTTAATCAACTTTGTGGTTTCAATTGATTATATATTTGATCCTGTGAGGGTTTATTTTGAAGAAATTATTGCATTATGTTATGTTGGAAGCTGCTTTGGGTGTCACATTTTGTGGCAAAACTGCAGCATATAAATGTCATTATGCATGATTTAAAAATGGGAGTTAGATTGGTCTTAAATGTGATGATCAAAAACAGGGAGCTGCCACTGAAAATGGCAGCCCTGTGTCATATTCTCTCCCCATAATGTGTGGTTTCCCCACATTTCCGTGCCTCCACCACCACCAGCAGCCCATGATATGGAACAGGGGGTGGAGAAATGCAGAAAAAATGACATGGGTAAGTCTGGCTAAGTTTCTGGGAGGAAGGACGTGAACTCAGCATGGAGCCAGGCAAGCGGCTACAGTGCAGACTGTAAATACCTCCCCAGCTGTGTGTGCATGAGGCACTGTGCATGCACTTAACTGTGGGATTGCAGCGTATGCACCTCTGATGCTCCTGCAACCCTAACTCAGCTGTTGGGTTAGCAGGTGGGGTGCAATCACATCTTCCCCAGACAAAATGTTGCCATTTGAGCCCAATGACATTTCCTTGCAACAGACTCAATAGCTGAATGACAATTGTTTGAAGCCTTCTATGGTATAGCAACTGCACACTTGCTGTGTACATGCAGGATCACCTGGAAAGGTGTTCCCCACTCTCCCATAGAAAGGATTCCTAGGAAATGGAAATGAATGAAATCCCATTAGTATCTGGATTATCTGGATAGACTGGAGCGCTGGGCAGAAAACAACAGAATGACATTTAATAGGGATAAATGCCAAGTTCTGCACCTAGGAAAAAGAAACCAAATGCACAGTTACAAGATGGGGGATATGTGGCTCAACCACACTACAAGCGAGAAGGATCTTGGAATTGTTGTCGATCACAAGCTGAATATGAGCCAACAATGTGATGTGGCTGCAAAAAAGGCAAATGCTCTTTTGGGCTGCATTAATAGAAGCATAGCTTCCAAATCCCAGGAAGTACTAGTTCCCCTCTACTCAGCACTGGTTAGGCCTCATCTGGAGTACTGTGTCCAGTTCTGGGCACCACACTTTTAAGAAGGATGCAGACAAACTGGAGAGGGTTCAGAGGAGGGCAACAAAGATGATCAGGAGACTGGAAACAAAGCCCTATGAAGACGAGAGACTGAAAGAACTGGGCCTGTTTAGCCTTGAGAAGAGAAGACTGAGGGGAGGTATGATAGCACTCTTCAAGTACTTGAAAGGTTGTCCCAGAGAGGAAGGCCAGGATCTCTTCTTGATCATCCCAGAGTGCAGGACACGGAATCATGGGCTCAAGTTACAGGAAGGCCGATTCCAGCTGAACATCAGGAAAAACGTCCTGACTGTAAGAGCAATATGACAATGGAACCCATTCCCTAGGGAGGTGGTGGGCTCTCCCACACTGGAGGCGTTCAAGACGAGGCTGGACAGCCATTTGTCAGGGATGCTCTGACTTGGATTCCTGCCTTGAGCAGGGGGTTGGACTCAATGGCCTTGTAGGCCCCTTCCAACCCTACTATTCTATGATTTTATGATGATTCTATCTAAAACACAGATTGCTTCATCAGACTGGATTTTAAAGGTTCCTAGAAAGCACTGCTGAAATTTTCTTTCTGTAATTCCACAGGAACTTTACTCTCTATTGCATCTGATTCCCCTTTCTACCCCTAATCCCAGAAACACACACACAGCTGTGATAATTCTAGAAGAAAGGTATGCCATACTGTGCACACTCAGTGGAAGGGCTCTCACACAGAGATGGAGACCCCTTACTTTGCATGCAGGACATCGCAAGTTCAAACCTTTTAGGGCTTGAACAGCCCCCTGTCTACCAGTCAATGTAGATCAGCGGAGGGAACCTCCAACCCATGGCCGGCAGGGAGTCCCCATACAACCTGACAGCTTCTGCCCCAGGCTAGTCCTCTTCGCCCCAGGCTCCACACCCTCCCCGCAAGTCTAATATCTCTCCAAGTGGCAACTAGATGGACATATGTGACCAAGCTAGATGGACATATGTCAGAGATGGGGAACTTCTTGTCTGTGGACCCAATCTGGCCCATTAAGTTCCCCCATCTAGCTCATGGAGTCTCCTCAGATTCCTCCAGGGGGCAGGGCTGAAGAAATCCAAGCTCTGCCCCTTGGAGGAATCCCTGTGATTATCTCTGTTCTGTGGTAAGGGATAACAGTGGTGATTCCCCTGTGTGCCACTCCATGCAAAGCTGGGAAGTCTTCCTAATGCCAGCTAAGTCCATTCGCGTGACGAACGCCATGAGCACTGGTTGCGTCCCCTTCCTAATGATGAGAGAGGCACAGAACTCTGTGCCCCTCTCAGCATGGGCAAAGGCAAAATGGGCAGGGGTGTGGCATTGACGGCAGTGGCAATCACCCACTGATGCCTTCCACACTCTGGAGGGCCTGGTGTGTGTGTGTGTGTGTGTGTGTGTGTGTGTGTGTGTGTAATTCCACCTAGGAACATAGGAACCATGGACAAAAGAACTAGTTTGTTGATATAGACCACAGCTGCCTGCACTGCAGAATTTGCCATCAAACCACTGCAATTTGGTACGATTTGTGACACAGTTAGCTTTCTACAAGAGAAAATGTGTGTTAAAATATGTGACAAATAGCCACCTGTATCCCCCGAGGGTGCATACAAACACTTGGTAAGGCCGTTTATCTCAGCAGAGGGCAATAACCTACACTCTTTCTTGGAAATGGCCTGTTGGAGAAGACAATACTGGATACCAGGGTCTGCTGAGATATGAGGCACTTTCCATATTCCTATTGGTCTGAATCCACATTGTGATCATTTCACTGAGCACTGTGACACATGTTCTACCATACATCACCATCTGACAACCACCCCACCCCAGGATGAGATCACTCCCCCTGAGAACATTTACTCACTTTGTATGGGCTCTCAATATTGTGTTACCAAGTGGTGAGGAGCAGTTTACCACTCTTTGGCTTTCCTGAATTTTCCATGCCAAGATTATCCATATTATTTAGCTTGGCTCTCTGTAGAAGGTAGCTTCCTGTGTCCCACTCTTACCTTTAGCATCACTTCATTGTTTCATGATTGAGCCCTGATTGTCCACCTGCTCAATGACAGAACACCTGCTTTGCATGCAGAACATCCTAGATTTGATCCCTGGCATTTCCAGATAGGGAAAAAACAAACAAACAAACAAACAAACAAAAAACCTGCCCGAATCGCCAGAGAGCCGTTGCTGCCAGTCAGTGTCGACAATACTGGGCTAGATGGACCCAGAGTCGGACTCAGTATAAGGCAGTTTCTGCACCAGGAGAAGATCTTTTCTAAAGTGTATGGGTCTTAATAGCCCATTCAAGACCAAGCCACCCCCAAATACTTTGTATCACAACAGTGAACAATATACTGTTGCTGGGGAAATCCCCAGCTCCTGTGAGGATTGCAGAAGGAACAAGGACCTTCAAGGGGCTGGAAGATGATGCCATTGTCCCTGCTAATAAAAACGTCCCAGCATGTTGACCCTGTCGGACTTGGACCTTGACCCTGTTGGACTTGGACAAGGACCTTCAAGGGGCTGGAAGATGATGCCATTGTCCCTGCTAATAAAAACGTCCCAGCATGTTGACCCTGTTGGACTTGCCTCCACTACACCACTGCCAAACCAGTCCTTTGCCAATCACCCAGCGGAGGCTGGTGGCTCCAATGTCAGTGGGGTGGTGTATCTGCTCCGGGTTCAGTCAGAACCAGTCAGAACTCTGATGGAGCTCTCCAAGATGTGGAAGTACCTTGGAGAGCTCCTTTATAGTTCTGGCTGGTTCTGCTTGAAACCTGGAGCAGATTCATCACCCCACTGACATTGGAGTCATCAGCCTCCACTGCTTTGCACAGGATACTGCAAATGGCTAGCTTACCCAGAGCTTGGCTGTCCAGCTCTGAGTGGGCTCTGGGCAAAGTTTCCTCTGGTGTGGACCTCCTCATTGGTCAGTGGGCCTTGACAAGCTCATCTAACTTGGGTGGCAATGCTGTAAGCAGTGCTAGGCAGCTGAATTTACCCACCCCCTTTATTTCCCAGAATGTTCCAGAGTGTTGCTAGGTCAGGGGCATTGCAGGTATTTAAAAGGATGGCAAGATCCAGCCTCCTGGGCCTACTCGGAGTATTAGGCAAGGGAAAAAAAGTGGGAAAAGCATCAGCATTGGGCCACACCACAGAATTGGGGCCCTGTGACAACTGCCCAAGGATACCAGGTGCTGGACCTGATGCTGGGCTTACCAAATGGTTTCACATATAGTGTGGCAAACAATGTTCTCTAAGTATCCATTGCAATAAGTTAAGTGAGTAAGAATTGCCTTGCTAGGTCACATTAAGGGTTCATCTAGTCCAGTATCTAGTCCAGATGGACACCAAGGGTCCATCTAGTCCCTCTGGTCCAACAAGCATCCATCTAGTCCAGGAGTGAAGAACCTGAAGCCCTCCTGGGGTCTCAATCTGGCCCCTCAGAGTTTCCCAGAAGGTTGCCCCCTCTTCCCCTGGCCTCACCTCCTTTCCCATGATTACTAGTCATTTGGTAGTTTCCCAGCTTTTAGTGCCATTTTCCCCCCATCCTAAAAGTTTGAAATGCCTCTCCTAAGGTTTAGTTACCAGCAGTAAAAGCTTGAAACTACAATATCCCATAAAGCTTTGTATTTTTGGTCAAACCCCTTTTGCCCACCACTGGAATGCACCCACCGAGAGCTTCTCCAAAACTGAATTCAGCCCTGGGCTGAAAGAGGTTCCTTACCCCTGGTCTAGTCCACCTAATTATTCTAATCTTACCACAGCCAGTCAGGCAGATGCCTTTGGTAAGCAATGAGGGAAAGGCAATGGTTTTCTTCTCTTGTTCATCTCAAGCAGTTTTCTGATTGCCTTTGCCCATGGAGGTTCTGCTGGTCCTTAATAGACATCTTTTCTCTGGAGAATAATCATGTAGTGCCTGCTGAATAGATGTCTGCATTTATTCACCCATAATCAGCTGTGTGGGAAAGGCCACATCACCAAATCACCAGGGCCAGATGAACTGCATCCTAGAGTAATAAAGGAACTGGCAGAAGAACTCTCAGAACCACTGTCTATTCTCTTTGAGAAATCACGGAGGACGGGTGAAGTGCCAGATGACTGGAGGAGGGCTAATGTTGTCCCTCTCTTCAAAAAGGGTAAAAAGGAGGAACCTGGAACCAGTCAGTCCCAGACCAGTCAGTCTGACATCAATCCCTGGGAAAATTCTGGAAGAGATGATAAAGCAGTCCATCTGGAAGCACCTTGAAAACAATGCAGTGATTGCTCGAAGCCAACATGGATTTGTCAAGAACAAATCCTGCCAGACAAATCTGATCTCATTTTTTGATCAGGTCACCTCCCTTGTGGACTGTGGGAATGCTGTAGACATAATATACCTCAACTTCAGCAAAGCTTTCGACAAAGTGCCCCATGATATCCTGATGAGCAAACTAGCTCAAAAGTGGGCTAGATGAAACAACGATCCGGTGGATCCACAGTTGGCTACAGAATCGGACTCAAAGAGTGCTTATCAATGGGACCTTCTCAAACTGGGGAGAGGTAACGAGTGGGATACCGCAGGGCTCAGTCCCGGCCTAGTGCCCTTCAACATTTTTTTTAATGACTTGGAGGAGGAGGTGCAGGGAATGCTGATCAAATTTGCAGATGACACAAAATTGGGCGGGATAGCGAATACTTTGGAAGACAGAAACAAAATCCAAAGTGATCTTGATAGACTGGAGTGCTGGGCTGAAAACAACAGAATGACATTTAAATAGGGATAAATGCCAAGTTCTGCACTTTGGAAAAAGAAGCCAAAGGCACAGTTCCAAGATGGGGGATATGTGGCTCAACAACACTACAAGCGAGAAGAATCTTGGAATTGTTGTAGATTACAAGCTGAATATGAGCCAACAATGTGAAGTGGCTGCAAAACAGGCAAATGCTATTTTGGCTTTTTTTTTATTAATGACTTGCATTAATAGAGGCATAGCTTCCAAATCCCGGGAAGTACTAGTTCCCCTCTACTCAGCACTGGTTAGGCCTCATCGGGAGTACTGTGTCCAGTTCTGGGTACCACATTTTAAGAAGGATGCAGACAAACCGGAGAGGGTTCAGAGGAGGGCAACCAAGATGATTAGGGGACTGGAAACAAAGCCCTATGAAGAGAGACTGAAAGAACTGGGCATGTTTAGCCTTGAGAAGAGAAGACTGAGGGGAGATATGATAGCGCTCTTCAAGTACTTGAAAGGTTGTCCCAGAGAGGAAGGCCAGGAGCTCTTCTCGATCATCCCAGAGTGTAGGACAAGGAATAATGGGCTCAAGCTACAGGAAGCCAGATTCTGGATGAACAACTATGATTCTATCAGGAAAAACATCCTGATTGTTAGAGCAATATGGCAATGGAATCAATTCCCTAGGGAGGTGGTGGGATCTCCCACACTGGAGGCATTCAAGATGAGGCTAGACAGCCATCTGTCAGGGATGCTCTGATTTGGATTCCTGCATTGAGCAGAGGGTTGGACTCGATGGCCTTATAGGCCCCTTCCAACCCTACTATTCTATGACTATATGATTCTATGAACTGGTTACATGCTCACTGTGGTACAGTAACACTTAGTAGACATGTGTATGAACATGGGTAACCGGTACCATTCTCTTCACATTTGGCAGGACAACACAAAGAGAACCTAGAAGGTGACCAAACTATCTCTGGGATGAGCCCCAAGGTGGCATGATTGTCATCCTGCGAAACAAGGAGAATTTTGCCATGCATCCAGTGCAGATATGTGGAGGAAAGTGTCATAAAATGGCCACCTGAATCCACCCAGAATACCAGCTTACAGCTGGTCTGAGATATGCCTGTGTTGAGTGACCATTTGGAAAATGGCCATCTGTATCCATCCACTTTCTCCCTAGGATATTCCTTACTCAAGATTATAATGGGTGCGTATCATAAAGCAACCTCAAATTTGGTGGATCCCCTGTATTTGCAAAGGATGCATGAGAACTTGAGTTTTACTTAGAAAAGAAAAAAAAAGAACTTTGCTGACAGCATTTTTTTTTTTTACCAATCCATGCATCCACAGCTGCCTACTTGTCACTCCCAGACTTGTTTTTAGTTGATTGAGAATCCATAATTTGTAAATCTCTGTCTTGCACGTGCTCCTGTGTTGCTTCAGGATTCAAACGGCAACTTGTGAATGCAGACACCGGAACCTGCCTTGTGCCTAGCTGGGGAATTTGCAAATGACACATTGTGAAATACGGATTAAGCCGATTATCTAGCACCAGTCAAAGTTTGTCAGGGTTTTTTTTTTTCCTTCCAAGGGTGTGAATGTTATTCTGAAGACTTGTCAAAAAGGAAGAGATGTGACTGAATGTGTTTTGCGGATTTGAAAAAGCTTCGTACAGTTTATAGGACTCTTTCAGGAGCTACCAGTTCAGTTCAGTGAATATATCTCAGATCGAAAGGAATGATTTCAAAGTCTACCTTGACAAATGTCGAGGAGCACGGAAGAGGCTGGCATACATATTCCAACTTCTGTGTCTATTTATCTCTCTTGGTAATTTTTGGCCTTATCACAGCCAGGAGGATCTACCCTTAACTGCAATTAAGATGGGACAAATCTCTATTCTTGTCCATCTTGTTATTTGTTGTTGTTTTATTTAAGTCCATGTACAAGTTCTTCAACTTATTATTTTAACAGGGCCATCATCAGTGTACATTGAACTTTACAAAATAATCTGTAAAAAGATAGAACCCTGCATCAAACAGTTTACAATCAACATCTCAATTTTCAATTAGGGTGGTGGCAGAGAGGAAGGGAAGACCAGAGCAGAGAAGGGAAAGGAAGGGAAAGAAAAAGGTGAAACACAACTGAAAGGGTGGGGTCCATCCCTCTTCTCTCTTTGGGGTAACCAGATGCAAAGAAGGACACAGTCTCTGTCCTTTCAATGGCTGAATAAAGGAAGGAATTTTGGCTGATGATGACATGCCTTTTTCTACACAACGGTTAATCATAAACACAAACAAAGGAGATGGCTTTGGGAACAATTTATTACCCCCAAGCCAAATTCAGATGTACCTTGGGGTAGTATATATGTGGTTACTGAAGAAAAGAACAGTTGTCTTTATTGCCCTGGATTGGTGGGACTATTTATTTATTTATCTATCTATCCCAATGGGACATTTTTTTTATCCTGGTACTTTCCAGTGGCTGGGACAAAAAAGCCTCCCAATAGGAAAAATCAATAGATTTCTTGGGATGTTTTTGATTCCAGGCTCTAGTTGGTTTTCAGAAAGAAATCTCTGCATGGGCACTTAACTCTGCTTCTCTGGGTCAGTATTTGTTGCAACATTTTTACCCCAACACATTACATTGACTCAGACAAAGAATATTCCAAACACAGGATTCATTTGAGATTTGGGGGGATATTTTTTTGTGTCCCAGTTGCTTTTTGTGTATGGAAAGAAAACTGCAAATGGCTGAAATTTGGGGACATTGCTACCATTCAGGTAACAGTGTCCTAGAAGGACTATGTTGTTGGTGGAATATCTGCAATGAAAAGTGCACCTGGGGCAGAAGGAAGAGCTGACTTTCTTTGAATCAGTTTCTCCCCCTTCTTTGTTTTTCACCTTTTCTCTCTCCCTCCTGACAGCCCCAGTGGTACAGCCAAGCCAACCATAGGTCAAGGAGCAAACCATCAGTCTGTCTGATAGTCCAGCCCATCTCTGTCTGTCTGTCCATCCATCCATCTGTCCGTCCGTCCATCCATCCATTTGTCCATCCATCCATGAACCACACTGCCCATGCCAATCATTCTACACTACGGTATTTTTTTTGGACATTTCATGATAATTATCTCCTCTTCTTTCTCCATTCAAAGCACCAGAAAAACAACAACAATGGAAAAACAGGCAATGGGACTCAAGCTTTCCCATCTCCACCGCTACCCCACCCCCACCCCTCTCCCTATCCTAGCTCAATTGCAAAGGGCTTCCTCCTGGATTCAAAAACAGGAAGTATGTTACACTCTAGAAGGTGGGCCATGTGTGTTTTCTTCCTATGCCTTTGTGACCCATTATTAGGCATTTGTTCTCCATACATTGCCCTCCTCATCTTGTCAAGGCCAGTTGGCCCATGACTGCAGGTTTCCCAGGCAAATCACACCAATTTCAGAGTTGATGTTGAAGGTCCATCTTGGCACAGCAGGGGTCTTCGAGAAAGCTCTCATCCATAGAACAGGGGTCAGGTGCTGCCCTCTCTCCTTGGCAGATTTTTTTTTAACACTTTGCAGATTCATTGGATAGAGCAATAAATAAATAAATACATGATAGATAGATAGATAGATAGATAGATAGATAGATAGATATAGACACAGTGAATGCCAGATTAAAAACTAGGACTGAACACAGCCTTATACCATAAAAAAAGATACAAATCAAGGGATGAGATACAATATAGACATGGTTCCTTTAGATTCCATACATATTTTCAGATGGCTTGTGAAGTCATAGGCTCTTTCTTTCTTTCTTTCTTTTTCTTTCTTTCATCTCCTTAAATTTAAGTCTGTGAAGGTATATATATAAAAATACAGAGACTAATGCAGAGACATATGTGTGTGTTGTGCAGGTCAATATATACACATAAATAAATACATAGATGTTTGTGCATCAAACAGATAAATACATGATCTCAGATACACAAACACACACATTTACACACACACACACACACACACACACACACACACTTTTATGTATATGTATGCATGTATCCAGAAATGAATACTAAAAACAGTATGTATACACAAGTTAATATATTGGCAGAAACATACATGCAATATATTGTGTGAACAATATATAGGGTGAGCCCAAATTGATTTGAGCATGTAGGAATATTGCAAATTCTCTCCCTCCCTCCCTCTGGATCCATCTTTCTATGTACACACATGCACAGTCAAATCAATGTGGCCATTTCTCTACACATATGTTTGTGTGTGAGAACAGATTTGCATGTAACATTATTTGTTTAGATATTGCCAAGGTGACACAATTAATGTTTTAAAAATAGCCATCAACATAAATGGCAATATGCATGTTTAAAGCTGCACAGTAGCATGCATATATCCACATAATAGATAAGTATTTTTTTTTAAAAAAATCAAGCATCAGTACAGATATAGCTATAGATATTGTGCAATAACTTGAACAATATTTTTGTCCCAAACATTAAGAGAAAAGATGGATAGATAATTTCCTCCCAAAATTCACACATTTTCCCTTCCCCTCAAAAAAAGAAAAAGAAAAAAAGCGCTAGTATTTTTAATTGAATTAAAGCCTCAATAATGTTTTCCTAACTGCAGCCCTCTGGTTCCTTTTGGAGTTCTGGGCGGAAAGGTATAATTTTGCAAACACTTTCTTGAAGAGCAGAGCCTGAAGGGCCCTCAACAATGCATGCCAGGAGAAAGAGAAACACCTTCACAAAAGGAGAGATTGTTAATAGCGGACAATCCGAAGGGGGGAGGGTGGTGGCAGAGGAGGCCTGTCCTTTACAATAAGGACAGAGGGCCATGATTTGAATGGAGGGGCCCCACTTTTTAATCTGGACAAAAACAAAATGTTAATCAGGTCTGAAATCCCTGACTGGTCAAAGCCGTGGGCAGAAACTGGACTCTTTAACTCCCACCCCCACTCCCCAAACCAGGCCCCAAACAAGAAAGATGCTGTCTCCTCCTCTTTAACTTAATTTCATCAATTAGCTCTTAAGAGAGAGAGGGAGGGAGAGAGAGAGAGAGAGAGAGGAAAAAAGAAGAAGCCCTGGTTGGCTTCAGGGAAACTTTTAAAGGGATGGATCTGAAAAGAGAGTTCTCTTCTTTTCTTGCTCCAGAGACTGAGAGGGAGATGGCTTCTAAAGAACAGGTATGTTTTAGAAATATTTCAGAGTTTACTTTTAAACAATCAAAGTGGACTTGATGGGGAAGTTTAGTTTATATTGCAATTTCAGTTGATTGTCTTTTCTTTCTCTTCTCTTCTCATCTAATCTCATATTTTTTCTCCATTTCTACTAAATCTACACCCAACACTCTCCAGATGAT
This sequence comes from Heloderma suspectum, assembly GCF_057233095.1. NCBI lineage: Eukaryota > Metazoa > Chordata > Lepidosauria > Squamata > Helodermatidae > Heloderma > Heloderma suspectum. Next base: position 304,825,073 of record NC_139461.1, on the reverse strand, counting down.
ACCTAATTTTTTAGATTTATCTGTGTGTAGTTTTTGTTTTTTGGACAAGCAATTTCAGTTGTCAGGAATAATAACCTGTCTCTCCCAGCCTGTGATCATAAACATATTTACTAAGGAGTAAATCCCACAGAACTTGATAGGACTTACTTCCAAATAAACATGCTTAAGTAGTACTGTATGACACCCCCCCCCCCCAGTGTTAATGCTGTTTTGAAGTATCAAACTGGAGTTTGGTCTTGTCCAAGAACTTTGGGCCCGGTCTAGATGGGTTTGCGGAGCTGGCATTTCACACTCCAGTAATCCTTGAGGCATAATTTAGCCATGTCACATGTTTTAATTGTTTTGTTAAAATGCAGTGCTGCTCTGCAAAGTTGCTAAAGTTGAAAGGAGATGGCCATTTTTTTTCCAGGGAACTAAAACATGATAGATGCCTTGTTGCCTGTGGTGTTGTCCCCTGATTATTTGTGGCAAATGGGGTTTTGCGGTGTTTCAAAAGCCTCCAAGACCTGTTCGAGCAGAGCTGATAGCAAGATAAAAAAAAGGAGTGAGTGTGCACACCATAGATGACTACTACTCTGGGACACCACTTTAATCTCACAGAAAAATTAATGATGGTCTGTGTCCAAAACAACGACTGCTACCCATAATAACCCAATGAAGCTGAAATACTTGCATCCTTACAGCTGACGTTCAGCAGGGCTACTTTCACTTCAGTGGACTTAATGGGTTTGTGGATGTGGTTGTGCTCTTGTGGGGTTTGATTTGTTTATTGGATTATTATTATTATTATTATTATTAAAATATTTTTTAAATTAATTTTTTGTAAATCCTGAAATTCCTGTTAACACTCTGGATCCTTGTTAATGAAAAGCAAAGTAAATTTAAGCTAAGAGAAAGGGAGGGAGAAGAGGAGGAAATGGCTCCTCTCCCCCTGATCATATCCTGCAATTTGCAAGGAGGGGTCTGTGGGCATCACATCACCCCCTTGTTTGTCTGGAGGAAAACAAGTTTGTATATTTATATAAACTGATAGTTAAGGATGATTCTGCCTACACGGGTCTGTATGTTATGGGAATGTCGGCAGCTTTATTGTCACCAGTGTGCTTTCAAGTTGGGAGATGGGATTTATTTCAAGGATACCCTGTGACTGTGGAGTGGTGGGCACACTTCAGGTTTGAAGGACCTAGTTATTTTCTTTGACTAGAACCCCCAAATCTACCAACCAGAGCCTGCTGCAAAAGACATAACCGAAGAGTAAAGAATTCTGAGCCCAGGAATTTGTTGTTTGAGTACCAGAACTGGAAGGAGCTCACAGTACCTCCAGCCACAAATCTGACCTCTGTCACTGGAAACTTTCTTCTTGTTAGCAATATGATGTGTGTGTGTGTGTGTGTGGTGGGGGGAGTCATATTGTTGCTTTTACTGTTAAACAATTGGGAGTTAGATATTCTAGATGATCTACTGCAAACCATCCTGATCTACCTTCTGTAGTTGATACACAGTTGGGTTTCTGGGTTCTTTTTACGTACCTAGTAATGTAAAACAAGAGTGGTTGGTTGTTGTTGTTGTTGAGAAGAATAATTAAAAGTCGATTTCCTGCCCACACACAGATCTACCCACAATCGTCGCACAGTTGTACCCACAAAATCTCATTCTTTTTATCCGTATTAATTAACCTGGGATAGCTACCACTGGATAAATTAGGAGTTTGGAAAGAAACGCAAGAAAGAGGCAGGGACTGACAAAGCAGTGGAAAGGGGTGTGTGGAGGCATGTCCTGTTTGAAGAGTATCGTTCGCGTGTGTGTGTGTGTGTGTGTGTGTGTGTGTAGCTAATCCGGAGTTAAAGGATCTAGAGCAGACGCCTTTAAATGTACATCAGTTGAAGCCGATGTACAACCGATAGTTCTAATCACAGGCCGTGTAGCTGCGGGGGGCGGGGGGAGGACATCGCATCCGAGAAGCGGGGCGGGGTTGTCACTCATTTCACAAACGGATGTGCCGTTTAAACACACGCGCGCGGGTCTCACTCCGAATCGTCTTGGAACGATCTTAGCAAAGGCAACCCTTTCGCAGTCTGCTCTTGTACTCATCCAAGTTGATTTCAGTGGGAGTTATTATTTACGCACATCCATCATCCCCTGAATAAGTCAGACTCCAGTGTGCTTAACTTGTGGGCTGGATCCTGCCATTTGTGTAAACCGGCAACCAAGAGGTGCGGGGGCTGGATAAGGCGGGCCCTTCCCTCCCAAGAGCGGCGCGCTGGAGTTTGCTTCCATTTTAAAGCCCACACAACAACCTTGCCAGGTAGGTTAGGTCGAGACAGAAGAGAGCAGCTGGCTTGAGGCTTCACCAGCGAGGGTGGGATTTGAACCCAGGTCCCAAGGCTCTGGTCGGCAAGAACACGGCCGGCCGCCGCTCTTTTATGATTGTGTAAGAAGCGATATTCTTTGAAACTAGTCCTGAAAATGTCCTTCAAGCGAACAAACAACCCAAACTTATGATACTCCTGTTAATCTTCAGATCTAAACCGAAGACAAGTGAAATGCACATTCTTTCTGGTGCAGAGAGAAATTTAAACCAATATTTACGCATCCCCCATAACCACCCCCTATTTTGGGGGTGGGTTTTTTTGGGCGGGGGGAGACGGGTGACTTTTCTACATTATGGATAGATATAGTTTCATATCCACGTCCTGATGGACTTAATTGCAGGAGGTTTGGCCACAGTCTTACGAAGTTCGTTTTTCATTCATTTATTTTTTTAAAAAAACCACAACACGAGCCTAGAAACGTGAATAATTTTTCTTCCCTTACAGTCAGATCAGTGATTATTCCACTATAAAACCATTAATGCAAAAATCAAATCAAAATAGTTTATGGGCCAAAGCGCTCGTGCGTAGCTGGAAGTAAATCATCGCCGCCGCTCCCCCTCCCCCCTTTCCACCACACACACACACACAGACAGAGTAAATAGAAAATAGAAACTATCCAGGAAAGGATAATAAGTACTGCATTAAAAAAGGAAAGTCGCCTCTCTCTCTTTAGACAAAGCGAGCCTCAGCTATCATCCTTAATAATGGTTATTTTCAACTTTTAACGTTTACCATTCCCTCGCCCCCCTCCAGTGTGGTGAATTTGGATGGCATGGATGCCCTGGTTTTTCATTTTGGGTGGGATGTGTTTACAATTGTATACTGAAGATGACACCTGAGCCCTTTGGAATGCCATCTTGAAGATGTTTCATTTTGAAAAACACTCTGGTGCTGCCCAAACACCTCCCACCCCCGAGATGGGGGGGGGGAGGGAGAAGGAAGAGGAGGAGGAGGGAATTACATAACCCATATCTCAAAATAATAAAAAATAAACAACTCACCCTTTTCTTATTAGACTATATGGGGGGGAGGCGGAGGGAGAGAGAGAAGATCCTATTATTTCAAGAAAAGAAATTACTTCGTCTTTAAAAACGTTATAGATGTCTACTTATACTGTTCGTTTTCTATTTGTAATAAAGGTTCTACCTGGCATATAATATCGATTAATTGTGACAGTTTCACTTTTTGTAAAACATTAATAATGATGACGTATTGTATGGCTTGTTCCTCCCTCCTCGCCAAATATCAGCCATTATTACAATTCCTTGTTGGCGTGAAAATATTTAATCGCAAACTTTTGGGGGGTGAAAAATGTTGAGGGGGGGAGGGGTGTGTGCTTTCCCTCTGAGATAAGTACGGGGGGGCGGAATCAAGCAGGATTTCTCCCCCTTCTCTTATTCCACTAGCAGGAAGCTTTGTGGTGGGACGAAAGATGCGCTCGGTTATTTCTTTCTCCCTTCGTTAGCGGTCCCAAACGCTCCGATTTCTAATGAAACAAACGATTGATTGGCTCAGAAGACCCCCCCCCCGCGCGCAGCAAACAATATATAGCCAAATTCAGAAAGCATCACTTTCAGGTTTGTTGGATGCAGCCTTAAACAAACTCATTCCTACATGCATGCATGCAAAAGACCTGACTTCCTTGGTTTTGCTGTGGGGGAGGGTGTGTGTGTGTGGGGTGGTGGGCGGGGAGGAGGGGATCCATCCAAGAATCCGTTGGTGGCAACAAGAGAAAAAGAAGAGTGGGGGGGGGGGATGCAGAGTTCATTCTTGGGATGGAGACATGGCCATGGGAAGCAATGGCTGGTGTTTTTTATTTTCTGTTTCTGTTGTCCCGTATCAGAGGAACAAACCACCACACAGATCCATCCATATTCCTTTTAAGTAGGTAGTGGGGAAACGTCGCAGGCGATGTGGGCCGGGGGCGGTGGGATGCCCTCGTGCGTGCGTGCCGAGGGATCGCTCGCCGCCTCCTCCCTGCGCGTCCAACGCCGCCTCTTTTCCAGTGTTCCGAGCCCGGGTTCGATCCCATCGTGCCACGCCGCCGGCTGGTGCGCTCTGGCCACGCTGCGCTTTCTGCTGCGGCTGTCTGGCGAGCGGGCTTTGGGTGGGGGCGACGGAGGGGGGGGGGTCGTTGGTGCAGAGGACTCTCAGCAGGAGGCTCGGGGGGGGGTGAAAGGAGGATGAAAAAACCAGTGGAGGCTGGTGGTTCCGATTTCGGGGTGCGGGTGGGGGTGTGAACCCATTCTGGGTTTCGACCAGAAGCCTAAAGAAGCTATCCAAGGTGCTGAAGGCCACCCCCCAAATAGGTTCAGGACCTTGGATAGCTCCTTTAGAGTTCTGGCTGGTTCTGACTGAAACCCAGAATGGATTCACAGCCCGACCAAAATCAGAGCCACCTGCCTCCACTGGGAAACCCCCATGGTGGGGGGAGTGTTAGTGAATAATACCTTCCTTTGCTACAAAGCATAAGGAAACCGCGGGGGGGGGGAGATTGTCAGGGCTCACCCCCCCAACCCCCCCCCCGCAGGACCCATAACAGTTGGTTTCAGCTTATTTACACTGCAGTCTGAAATCCTCACCCCTAAGGCCTGTAGGGGGGCGGGGGCGATGTCGACTGCCCTCCTAACTTTTCTCTGCCCCCCAATTTTATTTTTTTATTTTTTTACAAAAAGGTAATTAAAATAACAACAACAACACAGTTTACAATTCTGTCTTTAAAAGGCCTGCAAACCTTTACTGTCCCCTAGGGGAATACTGTCCCCTAAATACTGTCCCCTAATTACTAAATACTGTCCCCTAATTTTTTGCTCCTCCCCAACTTTTAGGCTGGCTGTGGGCCTGCCACTCCTTACAGTTAGGAGTGATTGAATTCAATGTGTCCTACTTCCATTGGGAGCTAACTCCCATTGATGTCAACAGTGCAACTCCCATCCAAACCCACTTCCTGAGGAGATGGGGGTGGGGGCTTGATTCTATCCTGCAGGTTAAGAGCTAGCAGGAAAACGACTGAGCTTCACAGACTCTCCTGGCCTGGCTACAAGCCACAAGTCCCTTCCTTATCCTCACAGAGTAATCCCATTGGCTTGTATTAGGTTACTCATAACTATGGATTATGTCTTCTTCTTCTTCTTCTTCTTCTTCTTCTTCTTCTTCTTCTTCTTCTTCTTCTTCTTCTTCTTCACCACCATCTAGTTCTACTGCTGCTAGGACTGCAGCCCTCTATCCATTTATCTGGGAGGAAGCCTCATTGAACTCAGTGGGACTTACTTCTGAGCAGCCACGCATAGGATTGCACAGTCAGAAATATTTGCAGACAGTTGCCAGGATCTTAACGGCGCTGGTATTATGAAGTAATTTCTTCACAATGAATTACTGTGTAGAATACAAAGTCTTCTTTTATCTATCAGGGGGGGAAAAGTCTTTAGTATTTTGACAGATTATGGTGTTATTATTATTATTCAGCAGATCTAATCCACGCAGCCATTTAGACGCACAAAGCGCCACTGAAAAACCCATTCATTTCAAGTGTGCATGCTCAGCAATGCTTCCTCCAGTCCTTTTCATTTCAATGGGACTCCTGCAGGAGTGTTCGTGGTTGCACACATATCCCACTCATTTCAATGGCGCTTGTGCAGCATCCGGGAAGACGGTTCCTAAAACCATTACCATCATCTTAACAGTGCAATCCTATGCATGTCTACTCAAAAGTAAGCCCCACTGTGTTAAATGGGGCTTACTCTCTGGGCCAAAACAGACATCGCTTCAAATCTGTATCTAGCTGCTACATGGTTTAGTTTATTTTTACTCTAAAGTAGGTGTAGAGGGCCTGATCTGGATTGAGACCCTAGTGTGGGGGATGGGGGTGGGTTAAGATCTGGATTGCCTCCCTCCCTTTGTCTTCTCTAGAGTAAAAATAGGAATGGGGGAGTAACTGCTAGATACAGACTTAAAGTCCTGTCTCTTTTGGCCCTCAGGTAAGTGTGTATGCAGGATTGCAATCTTAGAGAATCAGCAAATAAAAAAGAAGAAAAGAAAAGAAAAGGAAGAAACAAGAAAGAAAGAAAAAAGAAAAAATGGGGGGGAGAGATATCTAATTTAGTGCATTCCCCACCTCCAGCTTCCCACATTTTGTTCTGCAGCTGTTTCCCCTTTCATGTTTGTTTGTTTGTTTATTTTATTTTTGCTGATGCTCAGATCCACTGCATTATAGACAGACATTCTCAATTGCCCCCCTCCCAGCTTGAACTCTTGTTCCATGCATCTTTAGCAAAATGCAATTCCACTTGTCCTGCATGTGAGTGGGGGCTGAGGGGGGAGCCCCAAACCACCCAAACCAGCCAGCTATGCTGCATGGCCTCTAAGATTAAAAAGCCCCCCTCGCAACAGGGAGGTGGCATCCACCTTGGCTTAAGTCGAGAAGCTTCCTCCTGGGGACACAGATTAGCCATGCAAGATCTGAGCCCTCAAATGAACAGGGAGCCTTCTCCATAGCTCTGCAAATGGCCCAAAGAGCAGAGAGGTTTTTAAGCTCCATCCTTCAGCTCTTTCCATTTACAAAACAGTAGGGATGAGGGGAAAGGTGAAGAGCCACACACCTCCCAAGTCCAGTATCTCTCCCAGAAATGCCTCCAGGGGAACAATCTGTCAAGAGGTTCTCCTCTATTCGCAGGATTGCATCCACTGTTGCAATGCTCAAGAGGTGCAGGCTGTAGACATGCCTTTCAGTGGGGCTTCTAAAAATGGAGTATATTTTTATGAACTAAAGAAAAGTGCATCTTTTTATTTAGTACATTTTTATTCCCCCTGCCAAAGAGCTCCAGGTAGTGTCCGAGTGGGCAGATTTCAGGCTTGCAGGACCTATTTTGGTTTTGTTGTTGTTCTTTAATTTTTTTGCTAGAACGTTAGGAACCAGACGCAGACACAAAATAGTGGCTCAGCGGATAGAGTCAATTATCTAATGTAGCCCATGAACTGGGATACATACAAATCTACTTATAAGTTAACAGAGATTGGGGATTCTTGTAACACAACTCTCTGAAACTGGTCAGTAGAGATGTCGGAGAAATCTACAATGGAATCAGATGAGTTTGGACTTCTATGAATCTGACCTGCAGTTCCACAGCAGACCAGCTTTTCCTGAGTCACAGAGATCTGGTGGACTTGCAGACTGTTGTTTTTTTTTTTAATTCTCTGCAATTTTACACAAATTTAGTTGTAGAAAAATACATTAAAAAAAAACCCCACTAGCAGAAAATAAACATTTCCATCATAGGCTAAAGAATGAAAATGTGCATTTGGGGGGGGGGGGGGTTTGTGCATGTTGGGAGGATTTGCACATTTTCACAATTGTGAATTTGCGCAAATTAGGGAAATTGGAAAAAATCCAATTCTGTCAATGAGCAGACGACAGAATGAAAGGCACCTGACAAGCTGCAAAACACAGATGGAATGGATTTTACAAAAATCTGTACATCCCTATTGGTCGTCAGTGCTGAAAAAAGAACGGGTCAAAAGTGATCAATTAGTACTCCTGTTTTACAGATGAGGTCCACTGAGGCTGAGAGAGAATCTATTAGAGCATGACCAGTCATGGCAGATGTTTTTATTCTTGCAATTTTACTTGGTCTCATTAAAGTATTAGGAGTGACTCAGAAAGCTTTGAAGATCTACTGCAAACCACACAGAGATCTATCACACAGGGAACCCGGCCTACTTTCTGACATGTTTCTCTCTCCCCCCCCCCTTGACCTCATTTTATCCACACAATAGCCCTCAAGGCAGGTTAGGCTGAGATACGATGACTCATCTAGCCACCCAGTGAGCTTCAGGGCTGAGTGGGGATTTGAACCCCATCTCCCTGCCCCTGGTCCAGCACTCTAACCACTACACTGCACTGTCTCCCAATGGTGCACTAGCTGGGTAAGAGCTGGGCTACACCACCACTCCCATTGCATGTTCAAGCCAGGGTCAGCCCAAGATATTTTGGTGCCTGTGGCAGAAAATCCAAAACCCTCCCCACAAACCCACGCACAGTCAGTCTGCTGGGCACACCGAGACATTGCTTTTCTGCTGCCACCGCAAGCCAGACTGTTCAAGTAATTTCTTGCTGTTGTGCTTCTCTGCCATCTTAACACACCAGCCATGGTTTGAGAGGGGCTATAGCTCAGTGGCAGAGTATAAGCATGCAGGTGAGCTGGTGGCTCTGATGTCAGTGGGGTGACGAATGTGCTCTGGCTTTCGCTCAGAACCAGTCAGAACTCTAAAAGAGCTACCCATGGTGCGGAATCCATTTTGGGGATAGGGTTCAGCACTTTGGATAGCTCCTTTAGCATTCCAACTGGTTCTGACTGAAAACCAGAGTCGATTCACTGCCCCATTGACATAGGAGCCACCAGCCTCCATTGAGGGGAACCTATGGATCTTCAATTGTTGTTGGACTTTCCAACTCCCATCAGCCCCAATGATCAGGGGTGATGGAAGATAGAGTCCAACAACATCTGGATAGCTACAGGTTACCCACCCCCCTTCTAGAGCAGAGGTGCAGAATCTCTCTTTTTCTTTTATTTCTCCTCCTCCTCCTTCTCCCCTTCTTCTTCTTCTTCTTCTTCTTCTTCTTCTTCTTCTTCTTCTTCTTCTTCTTCTTCTTCCTCCTCCTCCTCGTCCTCGTCCTTGTCCTCCTCTTCCTTTGCTTCGTCCTCCTCTTCCTTTGCTGCTGCCTGTGGAAGGCACCAGTGACAGAGCTGATTTTAGTGGCCACTTACTGTTGGCTGCCATTTCTTTTCAGAGAATGACCTGACTGTTGTGCCCCCCCACACACAATGCCCCAGAGTCATGAAACATCTGGGGCATTCTGGGAAAAGAAAAAAAAAGGAAAAAAAATATGTATTTAATTTATAGCCCACTTTCCTTCCAAAAATAGTGCTCAAGGTGCTTAACAATAAAATCCAGATTAAAAACAAAACCTTAACTAAAACATAATCAAAAACAAATAAATTAGAAACACAGTTAAAATGCAACCATCAAAGAAGTAAACAGCACCAACCAATTAAATCCCCCTTCAGGAGCAGACCAGCTTATATGCCCAAGGTCTGCCTACTGGTGGAAGGACAACAGAGAGGGGGTGACCTAACCTACCTTGGCAGGGAGTTCCAATGCCTGAGGGGAGCCACCGAGAAAGCCCTCTCTTGTGTCCCCCCAAAATGCATCTCTGATGGTATTGTGACAGAGAGAAGGGCCTCCCCCAAAGATCTTACAATCTGGGCAGGGTTGGATGGCAGAAGTCAATCTTTCAGGTACCCCAGTCTCAAGCCATACAGGCATTTATAGGTCATAACCAGCACTTTGAATTGTGCCCAGAAGGAGATGGTAAAGCTGTTGTAACAAGGCACTAGGGATATATGGATTTTGTAAGATCTGTTCTGTCTGCATTTCGTGGATTGTCAGGTGCCTTTCATTCAGTTGTCCAATCATTCCGTTCCATCTCATTCCATCTCATTTAATTCCATCACCCATGGATTCCCCCCCGCAATTTCCCGAATTTGTACAAATTCACACTCAATTTCACACAATGCACAATTCCCCCCAAATGTGCAAATCCCTCCCCAAATGAGCACTTTATGCTTTAGCCTATGGGGGAAATGCACATTTTCAGCTGGTGTTTTTTATATTAAATATTTTTCTATGAATTTACATAAAATTCTGGAAAGTTAAAAAACAAATGGCCCACAAGTCGGTGTTATCCGTATGACTCGGGAAAAGCTGTTCTGCTGCAGAATCCATGGGTCAGAGTCATAGAAATCCAAACTCATTTGATTCTGTTGCGGATTTCTCTGACATCTTTACAAGGGAGACATCTGCTCCCTGTAACTGGTCCTACTCAACGGTCTGCCTACAACATTTTGGGCCAGGGGAAGTTTCTGAACAGTTTCAAAGGTAGCCCCACATAGAGCATGTTACAGCAGTCCAAAGAGGATGCAACTATGGCATGCGTGACTGTGGCCAGATGAGACGTCTCTATGATGTCTGCTAAAATGACATCTGCTAAAGGATGGTCACCAAAATCAATGCCACTTCTCTCTTTGAACTGAGGGGCAAATGGGGTCTTGAAAATGAACCCCCTTTGAATTCTCTTGTTCCCTTGCCATTCATTTTATAACAAATACAAATTGAATTGAATGAGCTCCAATCAGCTCCCTTTGTTACTGCAAAACAAACACAACTCCTCACCCCAGTTTGTATCAGCCTTTCCAAACCTGGTGCTGGGAATGGTGGGAGTTGTAGACCTTAACACACCAGAAGGGCACCAGGTTGGGAAGGCTGGTTTGCTTCACTGTTGTCCAATTTCCATTTTAAAACATGCATTTTTAGTAGGGATGTCAGAGAATTCCGCGACAGATCTCGGTGAGGCCGAATGCCAGTGCATTTGGCCCCCCGAAATCCATTGCGGAATGAAGCCCCCGCCCCCCCAACCCACAAAAGGTGCACGAAACAGAGCACTTACCTGCTCCCGTCCGCGCTGCTTTGCTAATGGCGGCCGTCCTGCAGCCGCCATTCGCTTCATCCTCTTCATTGCTGTGATAGGCTACGTAAATACTTACGTAGCCTATCACGGCTAACGCAGGGATGCCATTTGCATCCCCGCAGAGGCCGTGATAGGCTGCATAAGTATTTACGTAGCCTATCACGGCGCGGGGGGGGGGAACCCAGCGTACGCAAATGGTGGCAGCTGCCGCCATTTGCGTACGCTGGGTTTTTCCCCCCCCTGCCGTGATAGGCTACATAAGTATTTACATAGCCTATCATGGCAGGGGGAAAAAAACCCAGCGTATGCAAATGGTGGCGGCTACCACCATTTGCGTACGTTGGGGTTTTCCCCCCTGCCGTGATAGGCTACACAAGTATTTACGTAGCCTATCATGGCAGGGAGAAAAAACCCAGCGTATGCAAATGGCGGCGGCTACCACCATTTGCGTACGTTGGGGTTTTCCCCCGTGCCGTGATAGGCTACATCAATATTTATGTAGCCTATCACAGCTCAATACAGGGACGCAAATGGCGGTGGCTATGACAGCCGCCATTTGTGTCCCTGCAGGGCTGCCCAGCGGCTGGATATCCGGCTGCGGGTGGCTGGAGCCGGCTGGTGGCTCTGAGGCTTGGCCGCGGAGTGGAGCTGGCTGGGCAGGATTCTGGAGGGGGAGGACTGGATTGCCTCCCCCCCATCGAGGATTCTGGGGGGAGGGATGGAGCGCCTCCCCCCCACCGCAGATTGCCTGGCGCAGAGCCAGGTAGGTGTTTCGTACATCCCTAATTTTTAGTGATATATAAAGATATTTTTCAGAAGGGATGCCCGACATCAGATGACACACAACTTCCTACTTTCTACTTTTCTAGGATGATCTCAGCACATTAACACTCAGATAGCTGAATTACTAAAAGGAGAAAGAATAAAATAACTTCATTTGTATTTTGTAAGATGGAGGGTATTTGTAAACACAGCGGAGGCTGGTGGCTCTGATGTCAGTGGGGCAATGAATTTGCTCTGGGTTTCAGTCAGAACTGGTCAGAACCCTAAAGGAACTATCCAAAGTGTGGAAGCACAGCTCCTTTAGAGTTCTGACTGACTCTGATTGAAACCTGGAGCAGATTCACTGCCCCACTGACATCGGAGCTACCAGCCTCCACTGTGTATTATTATTTAGTATTTGTTACATTTCTATACCACCCAATAGCCAGAGCTCTCTGGGCAGTTTACAAAGATTAAAAACATTAAAAATACAATATACAGAGATTAAAAACCGTTTACATAAAAAACACATGAGCAGACAATATACACAAAAGAAACATATATCTAAAACAACTTCAAACAAACAATCTCAAAAACAAACAACCATAGCCATAAGACATTCCAGGATCAATTAAACACTTATCATATACTGTCAAATGCCTGGGAGAAGAGAAAGGTCTTAACCTGGTGCCGAAAAGATAACAATGTTGGCACCAGGCGGGCCTCATCGGGGAGATCATTCCATAATTTGGGGGCCACCACTGAAAAGGCCCTCTCCCTTGTTGCCATCTTCTGAGCTTCCCTCGGTGTAGGCAGCTGGAGGAGGGCCTTACATGTTGAGCATAGTATACGGGTAGGTTCGTGTTGGGAGAGGCACTCCGTCAGGTATTGTGGTCCTAAGCCATGTAAGGCTTTATAGGTTAAAACTAGCACCTTGAATTGGGCTCTAGGACCAGGCTTTGGGTGTTCAACTGTTCAAAGTCTGAGTTTGAATCCCTGTGTATTCAGCCATGTTAGTGTTGAATCAGGGTTGCCACCTCTTTTTTCTGACAGGCTCCTCATCTTTAATAGCTATATGGCAGGCAGGTATATCATGGTCCTTTCCGTGCTGGGAAAAGTTATACCTAGGGATGTCGGAGAAATCTGCAATGGAGCCAAATGAGTTCAGATACTGATGAATCTGACTAGCAGATTCTGCAGTGGATTGGCTTTCCCCCTATCGGGCAGATTCTGCCAACTTGCAGACTGTTTTTCTAACTTTCCTGGTTTTGTGCAAAATTCATTGTTGAAAAATACGCTTTTTTAAAAAAATGGCCAAAAATGTGCATCTTTCCATAGGCTAAAGTGTGATAATGCAAATTTGGGGGGATCTTCTGCATGTTGGGGCAATTTGTGCAATGTTACACATGTGCATTTGTGCAAATTCAGGAACAAAAAATAAATAAATCCAATTCCGTCAATAGGCAGACCGCAGAATGAAAGGCTCCTCCTGACACTCTGCAAAACACAGATGGAATGGATTTTGCACAGTGTGTACAGCCCTAGCTGTACCCAGTAGGGCAGCTAGGTAATTTTAGGCCCTGTACTTAATAGTCTTATAGGGAGCCCTTTTAGACAGCCATGTATATGACTTCAGTTGGAAGCACACAACTAATGTTTCTTTTCTCCCCTTCACCACTCCATCTTTTTCAATTGCTTCTACATATATGCCTGATACGTTAGAATAAAACAACAAAACGTTTGCCATCTCTGATAAAGCAAAGAAATACTCTGAGCATGCACAATTTCACATTTTAATAGTATGATCATGACTATAAGAATAGGGATCCCAATAGGGAATGGATCTTCTCAAACTGGGGAGAGGTAATGCATGGCGTACTGCAGGGCTCAGTCCTGGGCCCAGTGCTCTTCAGCATTGTTATTAATGACTTGGAAGAGGAGGTGCAGGGAATGCTTATCAAATTTGCAGATGACACAAAATTGGGCGGGATAGCTAACACCCGGGAAGACAGAAAGAAAATTCAAAGTGATCTTCATAGCCTGGGGCAGAAAACAACAGAATGAAATTTGATAGGGATAAATGGCAAGTTTTGCACCTAGGAAAAAGAAACGAAATGCACAGTTACAAGATGGGGGATATGTGGCTCAACAACAATACAAGCGAGAAGGAGCTTGGAATTGTTGTCGATCACAAGCTGAATATGAGCCAACAATGTGATATGGCTGCAAAAAAGGCAAATGCTATTTTGGGCTGCATTAATAGAAGTACAGCTTCCAAATCCCAGGAAGTGCTAGTTCCCCTCTACTCGGTACTATATACAGTTCTGGGCACGACACTTTAAGAAGGATGCAGACAAACTGGAGAGTGTTCAGAGGAGGGCAACGAAGATGATCAGGGGACTGGAAACAAAGCCCTAGGAGGAGATGCAGAAAGAATTGGGCATGTTTAACCTTGAGAAGAGAAGACTGAGGGGAGATAGGATCGCGCTCTTCAAGTACTTGAAAGGCTGTCACAGAGAGGAAGGCCAGGATCTCTTCTCGATCATCCCGGAGTGTAGGACACGGAATCATGGGCTCAAGCAGAAGCTACAGGAAGCCAGATTCCAGCTGAACATCTATGATTCTATCAGGAAAAACGTCCTTACTGTTAGAGCAATACGAGAATGGAGCAAATGGCCTAGGGAGGTGGTGGGCTCTCCCACAGTGGAGGCATTCAAGATGTGGTTGGACAGCCACCTGTCAGGGATGCTTTGACTTGGACTCCTGCACTGAAATACTATATCGCTGTGCGATATACTTCTGCGGGAGAAAGTGAACCAACTCAAACTTCCAGAGGTGCCAGACCCACTGCCTTCCTGGTGCAGCCGGGGGGCAGTCTCAGAGAAGGCCCCTACCACACACAGAGTAATAGCAGCCTCCCAGTATGGCCACACAGGAGCATCATATGAAATCTATGGTTTCTCAGTGTCCAACAACAGGCTGAGTTGACACTATCTGTTGCAAGTAGCAAAAAAAGAGTCATGGCAGAGTTGTTGTATATTCTACCCAGATTGCCTCTGGGTGGGAAAGAGCTCCTGTCCTGTTCTTCATTTGATCATTGCCCTCTGACCATTTGAAACTTCCATTTTATTTTCAGGGATGGTGCCTCTTGATCAGTGCCTATCTATCTGTAAGGATGATGGTTGCCCCTTACTGTAGGTTAGCAATGTGATTGGAAATACAGAACCAATGGCCAGGGAGGACGCTTTTATCCCTCATGTCCTGCTTGTGGGTTTCCCATGGGCAGCTGGTCGGCCACTGTGTGAACAGAATGCTAGACTAGATGGACCCTTGGCTTGATCCAGTATGGGTCTTCTAACGTTCTTGTGTTCTTATACAGAATTGCCATTTGCCAGTATCCTCGTTTCTAGCCCTTACGGACCAAATGTTGAAAATCTTTCTGTTCAAGGCTTGGATGTGGGGGGAGGGGGGCTAATAGCCATTTTGGAAGTGATCTGTGATCTGAAGACTAGCTTCTCCTCCCCTAAGCTCAGTTTTCTCTTCCTCCCCTTGCTTAGTTAACCTGTCGCCCACTCCCTTTCCCTTCCATTTCTGTAGCAAATGTAGTTATGAAATGCATGCATGCAAATATACCTGATTTGTACCATATGTAGAACATTTTAAGTGTTCAAAGCACTTCACAGGAAACATCTCAGTAATCCTTACAGTGACCATATAAAGTAGGCCAGTATTATGATCCCCATATTACGAAGAGGGTGTGTGGGGTGGGGGTGGCTGTTGCTAAGGAAGAGACATTGCCTAAGGCCAAAGCAGGATTTTTTCTTATTGTGGCTCAATTTGAACCAGGGTCTTTCTGACTCACTCAGGTCTGGCACCAGGGGTCAGCATCATTGGGCATCCATCAAAGCACATGCCTCAGAGGAGGTCCATTGTCAAGTCCTAGACCCCAACTGAGTCTCCTCTTCTGT
Source organism: Heloderma suspectum (assembly GCF_057233095.1). Taxonomy (NCBI): domain Eukaryota; kingdom Metazoa; phylum Chordata; class Lepidosauria; order Squamata; family Helodermatidae; genus Heloderma; species Heloderma suspectum. Next base: position 304,809,447 of record NC_139461.1, on the reverse strand, counting down.
GCCTCCACCTCAGCATCACTTTCTCTTCACCTCCAAGCATCAACGGGTGAGCAGTGATAGGAGCAAGAAGAAGGAATAGCAGCCTCCCCTTGCCTTACCCTCTCCCTTTGGGCAGTGGTTCTGATTGGGCCCAGCAGGAGAGGAGAAGCAAATGGTCACCACCAACAGCAAGGAGGCCTTCCGTGAAAACATCTTGCCTGGAGCTGACCCTGGAGCCGATGCTGCTCAGACTCCGAGCTACAACCCCTGGGGTAGGCAATGTTTTGGGGACCATGGGCACATTTGGCATTTGAGAAACTGTCCTGGGCACCACCACAAAATGGCAGCCATGGGAGGCATGACAAAAGACAAGTAACCTGTCCAAAAGACTGAGGACAAGGCAGAGGTGTGCTCTGAATCCCAGCACCAAAATCCTTTAAACACACAGTTTTCCACGCCAAGTCGCCAACAGAAACAGCCATTCCAGCTGCCAGTAAAAAAATGTATTTTTTTAGGGATGTCGGAGAATTTCTCCACGAATCTCCAGGAGGCCGAATGCCAACGCATTCGGCCCCCCAAAATTGGTGGAGAAACGGTCTGCCACCCCCCCGCCACCCCCCGGGATGGGACTTACCTTTGTCGAATGTCCCTGGTGGCGGCAGCTCCCGGCGGCGGTTCGGCAGCGGTGTGGCGGCGGCGGCCGGTCTTCCGACCGGCTGCCACCATTTCCAAGTAAAAAACCCAAACAAACAACAAATGTGATAGGCTACATAAAGATTTACGTAGACTATCATGGCTAGATTTTCAAAAAACACTGTGATAGGCTACGTAAATGTTTAAGTAGCCTATCATGGCTGACTTTGGGGGAAAAAAAAGCATGTACGCAAATGGCGGCGCCCGTGGGCGCCGCCATTTGCGTTCCTTATTTGGGCATGTGTAGTCTACGTAAACATTTACGTAGACTACGGCGAAAATAAGGGCAATGCAAATAGCGTTGCCCTTATTTTCGCCGTAGTCTACGTAAATGTTTACGAAGACTACATGTGCCCTAATAAGGAACACAAATGGCGGCGCCCATGGGCACCGCCATTTGCGTACGCACTTCCCCCCTCCAAAGTCAGCCGTGATAGGCTACGTAAAGATTTACGTAGCCTATCATGGCTGACTGCAGGGACACAAACGGTGGCGGCTACGGCCACTGCCATTTGCGTCCCGGCAGGAGACGAGATTCGCGGCCGGAGGGGCGGGGCGCCTCCCCCCTGGCCAGAATTTTGGTGGGGAGGGATGGGGCGCCTCCCACCCCACCCAGAATTTCGGGGGGAGGGACAGAGCGCCTCCCCCCCACTGCGAAGCAAGCTGCGGGACCAGGTAAGGTCTTTTTTTTTTTTTTTTTTAAAGATAGGGCACCTTGATGGGTATCAAGAAAGATGTATGGGGGCACCATGTCCCCCCCACATACTACACTATAGCAGCAATCTCAGAATTAGTGATTTTCCAGTAGAAGGATTTGAAAAGCCTTTTAATGCAGAAATAAAAGCAATCCCCTGCCATAGGCATCCTTAAGGAATCTGCCTCTGCTAACAATTTACTGTGGTAACTGAGATTTTAAATCTAAATAATGGTGCTTCACAAGCATTTGTTGCAAATGCCTCCCCCTACGGTCTCGCAAAATGTCACCGTTCCTAAAATACAGATGAGCTCTAACAATAGCGCAGTTTCGCGGGCGAAGGTGTCTAACGGCTTATGCCACACAAGATTAGGCAGCGGTTCCTAAATTAGCAATGTGTATCTTTCACACCCCCATTGTCCTCCTCTGAATGCCTTCCCCCGGGCAACAGTTGAATGCAATAGTTATAATCATTCTAGCACCGCTACTCCCAAATCCCATCCAAAACATACTGTGGTGCGGGTGAATTTGCACTGAATAAGCAGCACAAGTTCTCTTTTTTGTTGCTTGCAGGGATTTTTAAGAAATGTGTTGCCTCTGCAAATCAGACAGTATAGGGCTCCTTCTGATATGATCACTATGGTTCCCCTGCTTGCAGTTTGAAAATATGTGTAGGGGGAACTGGCAGAATATTCACTTTTTAAATGGCAGGACTTTCAGACAGGACAGCATTGGAACTCTGAGTTCGAGTGGCCATGTGTCCCACTTTACAGAGGATGGACCCCCAGTTTGAAGGCATCCTCCATTTGAATGGTTGCCCAGTGCAAGTCCACTTTCAAAATAAAGAACCGTAAGAAGGGAGAACAGGGCTCTTGGAGTTGCCCCTTAACCAGTTTTATCTGGACAGCAAGTTGAGCAGGGACACAGATCACCATTTTTTTTCTCCAGTCCATGATTTGGACTTTTAGTGGAATCATATGCAAGCAACGAAAGGCCAGTTCACACATCACACTTCACCACACCTGGATTTGGCTCACTTGAGGGAGCTGTAGCCCATCCCAGCTCTCTGGCTGGATGAGAACGTAAGATGAGTCCTGCTGGATCAGACCAAAGGCCTATCTAGTTCAGCTTTCTGTTCCCACAGTGGCCAACCAGATACCTACGTGAAGCCCAGAAGTCGGACATAAACACATCAGCACCTTCTCGCTCATGTTCCCCAGCAACTGGCATACAGAGGCATACCGCCTCTGCTACTGGAAGTAATAGGTAGCCATCATGACTATAAGCCATTGATAGACTTATTCTCCATGAATTTGTCTAATCCCCTTTTAAAGCCATCCCAGTCAGTGGCCATCACTGCATCTTGCAGTAGCAATTTCCAGAAGGGAAGCCATGATCGTCTGTTGCAGCAAAAACAAGAGTCACGTGTAGGGGTGCACAAAAGCCACTTACCTGGTCTTGCAGCTTTTCGCGGTGGGGGGGAGGCGCTTCGCTGCTCTCACCCTGAAATTCAGGCTGGGGGGGAGGCTTCCCGCCTCGCCCAGCCAAAATTCAGGCCGGGGAGGAGGCGCCTCGCCCAGCTGCGAAATAAAAAGTTTTAAAAAAAACAACGCCCCAGTGATAGGCTACGTGACGATTAACGTAGCCTATCACGGCTAGATTTGCAAAGTCAGCCGTGATAGGCTACGTAAATCGTCACGTAGCCTATCACGGGTGACTTAAAAAAAAAAAAAAAGCGCGTACGGCTAATGGCGGCCCCCACAGGGAGCCGCCATTCGCGTTCCTTATTTGGTTGCTGTAGTCTACATAAATCTTTACGTAGACTACAGCGACCAAATAAGGAATGCAAATGGCAGCTCCCTGTGGGGGCCTCTGTTAGCCGTACGCGCTTTTTTTTTTTTTTTTAAGTCACCCGTGATAGGCTACGTGACGATTTATGTAGCCTATCATGGCTGACTTTGCAAATCTAGCCATGATAGGCTATGTTAATCGTCACGTAGCCTATCACGGGGGCGTTTTTTTTTTAGTTTTATTGGAATGGCGGCGGCAGCAGCCGGTCGAAAGATTGGCTGCCGCCCCCGCCCCTGACGAAGACCCGACGAACCGCCGCTGGGACCCGCCGCCGGGAGGGACATTCGGGAAAGGTAAGTCCCGTCCCGGGGGGGGGGGTGCGGGGGGTGGGGGGGTGCGGAGAATTTCTCCCCGAAACTTCTTCGGGGGGCTGAACACGTTGGCGCTCGGCCCCCCGAAGTTTCGGGGAGAAATTCTCCGCCAACCCTAGATGTGGTACCTTAAAGACCATCACATTTATTGTGCCATATGTTTTTGTGGACACTGTCAACTTCATCAGGTGAAGGAGAAGTTTCTCACAGGCATCATGGATAACAACAACAACAACAAGAACAACCAGCTCTGTCTATACTTAGGGCTGTGCACTGCTTTGGTATGAAGCCCAAATAATGAGGCAAAGCAGGCTGATTTGGAGGTGCCTCATTGAGATACGAAGTGGATCAGACCAGCACCAAGGTGCCCCAAAATGAAGCAGCTCCTTCACGAGGCATCTCGTCTGCCTCAGAGATTCAGAGCTCTTCTTATGCCTTCTGAGGAACCCAGACAGGCTGTCTCCAAAATGTATCAACTTCTGGAAGATCACGCAGAGGGGAAGGAGGAGGAGGAGGAGGAGGGAGTGTGCTTTGGAGAACTGGAACTCAAGTGCTGAACCTAAGCCAGCAGTCTCCAATCAGAGACAGTGGTGGAGGAGGGGGATATACATATAGTTTGGTGAAAGGCTGCGTTTGTTCATTGTGTGAGGTGGTTGTTTGGGAGAGGGCTGTGTTTGTTTGGTTAGATCTGGGGTGTGTGTGTGTGTGTGTGCGCACTCATTGCAGCTTCTTATATTCCTTCCTTCTCCATTCAAATCTGTCTTTTCTAGATTTTTTTTTAAAATTACTAGTTAGCTTCTTCTTGGCTCATTCCTTCACTCTCCCCCCTGCCCCACCATTCCATTGTTCATTGTGTGAGGTGGTCAGTTGGGACTCAGGAGAGGGCTGTGTTCATTTTTTAAGTCTGGCACTCACCACAGCTTCTTATTCCTTCCTCGGAGTCATTCTCCATTGAACTGTCTTTTCTAGATTTTTAAAAACAAAGATTTACTTCTTGGTTTGCTCCTTCACTCCCCCACCCTTTTTAATTATTATGCAACCATTTAGCTTTTTCTTTCTTTCTAAACTCTAAAATAAAGAAATATTACTATAGCAGCCTACCCATGCCTTGCCTTATTGTTTAGCTCTCCCCCCCATCCCATTCTGAAGTTAACTGTCAGTTTCTTTTCCAGCTTGATGCTCAAAAAACATAGATTAAAGGCTTTTTTCCTACTCTTTGCTTGCTCCTGGCTATTATCCCCTCCCTGCCACCCTCCTGTATTTCTTGAACTTTATATGTTTTACTTAAAAAAAAAAATTAATAAATCCTTTTCTTTGCTTGTAGATAGTTCCGCATTGGCTTTACTTTTGCTCTTCTCTCTCTCTCTCTCTCCCCCCCCCCGTGTGTGTGTGCGTGTGTGTGTGCGCGCTTGTGTTGTGGTCAAGCAAACCAATATATCCACACTTCAATAAAGTGGGCAAAGCAGTACACACATATTATTTATATTAACTTATTACTCCAATAATACTTACTGTGTGGCAAAACAAGCCAGCCCAATATGAGGCATCTTCGGGGTCTTGGCAGGGGCAGAGGTGGGCGAGGTGCTGCTGTGTCCTCCTGGCAGGGCTGCTGTGTTGCTTCCTGCCTCTGCCAGTCCAATAGACAGCTGTCGCTGCTCTTCGCTCAAGTCAGTGTGCCCACCTGGCAGGGCTGCTGTCTTTGTTTGCTTCCTGCCTACCAGCCAGTTCCCAGGAAATTCAGCCAAAAAGACCCTGAGGTTATTGACTGTGAATAAGTAGTACTTACTAGGGGAAAGTGGTTATTTGCACTTCAAAGAAACTTACAGCAGAGTTTAGGGATAGTGACCTCCTCACTGCTTTAACACCTTACTTGATTACCCCTTTACGAACTTTGGTTTGAGTTTCTGATAACAGCACATTTCACCTGCGCCTTGCACAAAACTTAGTGGGCCAAACTGTCTGAGATTTGGGAGGTGGGATGCCCTCTAGGGGGGGCTGAGAGGGACCCAGATTTCAAGCATGCCTGTGGAAAGAGTGAAAAGTTATATGCCTTGAGAGTTTTTGTGGGGGGAAAAAATCAATTTTTAACTCCACCTAGCACAAAAACCCCTGGGCCAAACTGTCTGATATTTGGCAGGTGGTGTCCCCTCCAGGGGGGCTGAGAGGTCTCAAAATTTCATCTACATAATATGAAAACTGAAAAAGTTATGGCTGTTTGTGTTTTCCCATGCAAGTCAATGGGGAAACCCCCAAATGAGTGATCCGGACATCCGAATCTCGCTTCGTAACCGGATCCGAATCAAAGTGGAGGGGGTCCAAATCAGTCCAAAGCAGAGCAGGGCTGCTTCAGAAGATATGAAGCGGCATCCGATATGAAGTGTGGGGGGGTCCATGCTCAGCCTTAGTCTATAGTCAGTTTCTGCTTCAGATGTGTAGAACATTTTCTTTTTTTAGAACTGCACCAAATGTTTGCCTGTTTCAATTTTCAGGCCAAAAGTAATGCTTTGCAGGGCAGAAATATGTCCCCCAAAATACTTTAAGGGCACAATCCTATGCATGTTTGGACAGAAAAAAGCCCAAACCTGATGGTTCCCTCAAAGGCTCCTGTAACAATTCAGACTAAAATAAAGCAAACAATAAAACCAATCAATAAAAAATCCCAGTTTTAAAGCCCATCACACCAGACAGCAACAGATGAAAAGGAACTGTCAACTGTCTCCGAACCTTTTGTAAAGCTTTGGCAAAATGGGGAAAGGCTTAAACAGCTTTCTGAAAGTCATCAACAAAGGAAGCCTAGCCGTAATTCTAATGGAAGCGACTCCAGAGGGAAGGGGCCATGACCAAAAAGCCTCTGCTCCTAATACTCATACATTTAAATTCTGCTAAGGTTGGAACCCAGGGCAGGTTCCCCTAGGTTATGTATGACATGCTAGCTTTCAACATGCAGGAATATTTTAGCACACAGAGCCATTCAAAAATGCAGCACTACCTACCTCCTGGGGTACTGTAAGGATTCTACCATGTACCCTTGCTAAGTGTTAAAAATCATGGATTGGTTGTTAAACCCATGTTCTGGGACATTCAAAAAGTTATTTCAAATTTGACACATGCATTGCTGTTTTTCTCTCTTGGAATTAGACACAGTTAATTGCTTTTTCTCAGTCCAAGTTTTTCTATGTCACCATGAAAGCTAGAAGATGCTGTTTTAAAACCCAAATGCGGATTTCCTCTGGAGTACGGTACCAACTTCCAGGTTTGTTCTATGTACACCCTGCTTAGAATGTGTACTGTGATCAACAAAGTCCTGTTACCCTGTCTTTTGTCAAACAAACAAACAAACAAACAAACAAATGGAATTGCAAGGTGTGGGTGCTTCAAAATGGGGCAACACATCAGTACCTAACCTGGCGAGTAGTCTCCACAAATAAGCCATCAGTGAAGCTGACATTTTTGAAGGATTTGGTCCACAGATTGTATGATTCCAAACTGAGAGAAAATGGCACATGGCCAGTTATTTACACATTAAATTCCCTTTTCTATCTCAATGATATAAAAGCTTGGAAAGGTTAGGTAAGAGCTGATTGATCGAAGCCGACATAAACAGCAAACGTGGTGGAGCAGGGGTGGGGGGGAGGGCCAACTGTGTGTGTAGAAGTTAAATAAACTGTTTTTTGTTTTGTTTGTTTTTTACTTTATTGCTTAGGAGAGCAATATCAGGTCAGAATTGGCTCTGAGCGTCTGTTTTTGGCTTTTAAAAAGTAAGCTTTGGGAGAACTTGAGACCAATACAAATTGATTATGCAAAATTAAAACAAAATCCAATGAATGAATCAATCTCTTCTGTCACCTAACTTTCCGCATCTTCCTGACCCCTTATTTTTGGAACCCATTCACTTTGAGGGTTCTGGTGAGAATAAAGCAAACCTTTTCTTGTTCCCATCATAAGACTTCTGGGAACAACAGGGATTTGCAACAAATACCCTCTGCAGCATTGTATTTATCTTGGCTAAACAATACTAGTGATAATCCATCATTGGCTTTATGGACAATCCCAGTGTACCTTTGTTATCTTTATATTGTTTTGCTCCCTATTTCCAGCGGTTCATCATTAGTTTCCTCCTGAAGGGATAGCACTGGGGTCTTGCTGTCCGATCCAGGCTACTGCTGCAGATGGCAGTAGTAGCTGATATTGTAGTAGTTACTACTGTTACTACCATTACCAACATCTACAGTGCTGGCTCCAGGTTTTTGAGCACTCTTGGGCCCCTTCCCTCAGCGAGTCTACCTTCTCATGGTCATTGTCACCAGTTGCTGTTGCTACTCATCCTCTTTCTCATCATTGCTACCACTTTCTTGTCTGAGAGGCAGAACCCCTGAACTGAGCAAGCTAGGGCATCTACTGATCTTCCTTTTCACCTACCACTGTTTTCTGGGCCAAAGCAAGATATCAAAATGGCAGGCATCATGAACCAAAACGAAATCAAAATGAAATGAAATGAAAAGAAAAGAAATGAAAAGTTAAGAAGTTGAAATCAAAATGGCAGGCATCACAAACCATCAAATGCTAAGGTGAATAAAGAAGTTTTCAACATGCACCTTGTAGAATTTTATTGTTTTAAATTGTTTTTGTTATTGTACATCGCCCAGAGTGGCTGGGTGACCAGCCAGATGGGTGATTAATAAATAAATAAAGCACCTGAACTGCACCAAAGTTGGCACATGTTTCATTTCTGGGGGGGAGGGTTTTCCAGCGGGTGGGTACCACCATAGAAAAGGCCCTCTTTCCTGGTTGTCACTGAATGAGCAAAGGGCCAGATGTGCCTGATCTCATCTGATCTCGGAAGCTAAGCAGGGTCGGCCCTGGTTACCTTGGATGGGAGACCCCCTGGGAATCAGGCTTCCTGCATTGAGCAGGGGGTTGGACTCGATGGTCTTGTAGGCCCCTTCCAACCCTATGATCCTATGAACGAGATGGACATCTGCAAGATGTGGAACCAGCAGGACCTCTGATGATGATTGCAGCAGCTGGGTGGGTCTATATGGGAGAAGGCGTTCTCTCAGCAATCCCACCCTTAAGTTGTTTAGGGCCTGATAGGCCAAAACTTTAAACTCGGCCCAGAAACAAGTTGGCAGCCAGTAGAGTTCTGTGAATAGTGGCACTACGTGGCGGCAGCTCAAGCATCACACAACAATCTTGCTGCTGCACATTCTGCACTAGGTGCAGCTTCCAGACCAGATCATGCATATGGGGAGAGCCACATAAGATGACATTACAGCAGTCTCGAAACTCTTCCTATATGATGCTGTATAATATTTTTGAAGCTCACTCTCTCTCTCTCTGTCTCTCAATCTCCCCACCCATTTCTGCTAGCCATTTAAAGTGTTTCAAAGGATTCCCTGGTTCTAGCAGAATGCAATGTTTCAGCTGGAATAAAAACACAGAAAATTAAAGGCAGAGCCAAGGAAGTTGCATTGCAATCAAACACTGTGGGAAAGAGAAAGGTAGAAGCTTCAAGGGGTCTGTAAAAAACAACTTTAAATAAAAAAGACATCAATTTTCTATTTTTTTTTTTAAGGCTTACTATAAGCATCAGATCTACAGCAATGTTACATACATTCTAGTAAGCTGAGGGCTTGTTGTTGTTTTGACCACATGGCATTCTTTAACACTGAGGATCAAGAATTCCTGTTCCATTAAGGCTGAAGACAAAAATCCAAAGTAATCATCCAATGGGAGCTTTCCTCTCAATGCAAGTGGTAGCGCTGCAAGTGTGGAATTTACATCAGGATGACAGGTAGGATGCCCGCTCATGAACTGCCAACAAAGAGGCCAAACAAGGACACAGCTTTGCATAAAAATGGCATATCCTCATTTATATGTACATATGCACATTTAGAACTGATTACTATAATGTAAATAGAAATACCATTTAAGCAGGTGACCAGGTGAGCTTTCTGTCTGCTTTCCAGATGCTAACTGTTGATGAGCAACTTCAAGGCCCCTGCCAACGGAGGGCAGGAAGCACCTTGGATAGCTCCTTTAGGGTTTTGACTGGTTCTGACTGGAACCCAGAGCAGATTTACCACCCCACCTGCATTGGAGCCACCAGCCTCCACTGGTCCCTGCTCTCCCTTCTTATGATGCTTTGTCTAAGTCTTTAAACCAAACTTGGATAGGACAGTCTTTCAAAGAGAGGATGCCTTCAAATAGAGGACTATTTGGGAATGATGATCAAATTTGCAGATGACACATCATTGGGCGGGATAGCTAATACCTTGGAAGACAGAAACAAAATTCACAGTGATCTTGATAGACTGGAGTACTGGGCAGAAAACAACAGAATGAAATTTAATAGGGATAAATGCCAAATTCTGCACCTAGGAAAAAGAAACCAAATGCACAGTTACAAGATGGGGAATACGTGGCTCAACAACACTACAAGCGAGAAGCATCTTGGAGTTGTTATCGATCAAAAGCTGAATATGAGCCAACAATGTGATGTGGCTGCAAAAAAGGCCAATGCTCTTTTGGGCTGCATTAATAGAAGCATAGCTTCCAAATCCTGGGAAGTACTAGTTCCCCTCTACTCAGCACTGGTTAGGCCTCATCTGGAGTACTGTGTCCAGTTCTGGGCACTGCACTTTAAGAAGGATGCAGACAAGCTGGAGAAGGTTCAGAGGAGAGCAACAAAGATGATCAGGGGACTGGAAAAAAAGCCCTATGAAGAGAGACTGAAAGGACTGGCATGTTTATCCTTGAGAAGAGAAGACTGAGGGGAGATGGGATAGTGCTCTTCAAGTACTTGAAAGGTTGTCACAGAGAGGAACGCCAGGATCTCTTCTCGATCATCCCAGAATTCAGGACACAGAATCATGGGCTCAAGTTACAGGAAGCCAAATTCTGGCTGAACATCAGGGAAAAAATCCTGACTGTTAGAGCCATATGACAATGGAACCAATTCCCTAGGGAGGTGGTGGGCTCTCCCACACTGGAGGCATTCAAGTCGAGGCTGGACAGCCACCTGTCAGGGATGCTCTGACTTGGATTCCTGCATTGAGCAGGGGGTTGGACTCGATGGTCTTATAGGCCCCTTTCAACCCTACTGTTCTATGATTCTGTGATTCTATGAATCCTCAGCTAACTGTCCCCCCCCCTCCTCCATTGTAGCTCTACCCATTTGTATGTGTGGGGAGCCACCACCTTCTTTCTTCACTCTGAGCATCCCAGGGCCCTTATCTACCATGTACATAGACTCACATTTCATCTGGCTTTGGATTTCTGCTATAGTTTAGGGGCTATGCTGGAACCGTTGGAGTTAACAAACAGAAAAATATTCCTCTCATCTTTTTAAATAATAATAATAATAATAATAATAATAATAATGGCATGTTATTTTCAGGAAGAGATGGACTGGACAGCCATCTGTCAGGGATGCTCTAACTTGGATTCCTGCACTGAGCAAGGGGTTGGACTCGATGGACTTATAGGCCCCTTCCAACCCTACTATTCTATGATTCTATGATTCTATGATGGATGATATTCTGGAGGTGATGGACTAGACCTTGGGGGAGCTGGGGGTGGCGACGGCCAACAGGAAGCTCTGGCGTGGGCTGGTCTATGAAGTCACGAAGAGTCAGAAGCGACTGACTGAATAAACAAAAACAACAAATGATTCTATGACTGTCCTCTATAAAATAGGACACATGGCCATGCTAATCATGGGGATGGGGAAGGCTGAATTTCTTCTTCTTCTTCTTCTTCTTCTTCTTCTTCTTCTTCTTCTTCTTCTTCTTCTTCTTCTTTACATTAAACACAGAAAAACATTTAAAGTCATGTTTAGTTAGGCCAAAAGGGGGAAGGTTGCAGACATTTTTGCGGGCATCTAAAGCTGTCCCACTTTTGTCAGTTTCATGGACTAAAATATTTGTGTTTTCAAAACCATTGCCCTGAACAGGATTTCTTTGTGCTCAGTGACACCATGATATTGACTACATTGCTTAATGATGATTGGTTAGGATCATCCATGTGACCAGTCCAGGAAGTATTGCCCTCGTTCTAAATCTGCTTTATTTGACCTCAGCCCCATGAGGTCAAATCTGATTAGCTATATAGGGTTGTGATGTCATCATGTTTACTGCATGATCCCTGATTGGCTATGTTCACTCAAGGAAGATAGAAAAAAATACCACTGATGCAGTAACAGATAGGGAAAACAGGGACAGTGAACAGGTTTTTTTGGGGGTGGGGGAAGGATTTATTCTCATTTAGGGAATAATCCTCTGCATAGTTGGACAGGAAAAAGTCCTACAATTCCCAGCATGGCCCAGTCAGCATGCCTGGCTGGAGGAATGCTGGGAGTTGTAGGACTTTTTCTGTCTAAACATGCATAGAATTGTGCCCTTAAAGGATTTTGTGGGGCATATTTCTGCCCCACAACTTATTACTTCTGGCCTGAAAAGTGAAACATGCAAACACCTGGTGCAGCTAGAAAGGAAGGAAGGAAGGAAGGAAGGAAGGAAGGAAGGAAGGAAGGTTCCACACATCTGAAGCAAAAACTGACTATAGACTGCTGGGGTTTTGGGGATGGGTGAGTGGGTTGATTATTATTATTATTAGTTTATTTACAATATTTATATACTTCTCCATTTCTAGAACAGATTTTGGAGCAGTGAACACAAGAGTTAAAACAGTAAAAGGATAAAAAGATTAAAACACCAGATTAAGAACAGAATACCAGTAAAAACCATGACTGGTCAATTAAGGAATGCATCCTGGAACAGTGCTGTTTTCAGTAGGTGCCAGAAACAGTACAGTGTTGGTGCCTGCCTCACCTCCAGGGACAGGGAGTTCCAAAGAAAGGGGGCCACCACACTGAAGGCTCTTCTCCTGGTGGACTCCAGTCAGGCAATAGGTCCATGTGGAACCACCAAGAACATGCCATCCAATGACCTTAGTGACCAGGCAGGTTGGTAAGGGAGAAGGTGCTTTCTCAGGTATCCCGTTCACATGTTTAGGGCTTTGTACACCATTACTAAAACCTTTAACCTGGCCCAGGAATGGATAGGCAGCCAGTGCAGTTCCCTCAGCAAAGGTGTTACATGCTGAAAAGGGGCAGCTCCCAATTTTTGTTTTGTTGTTTTTATTTATTTATTTATTGCATTTATATCCCACCTTTTTTCCTCTTGCAAGGAACCCAAGGTGGCTTACATGATCCTCCTCCTCTCCCTTTTATCCTCGCAACAACAACCCTGTGAGGTAGGTTGGACTGAGAGTCTGTGACTGGCCCAAAGTCACCCAGTGAGCTTCCATGGCTGAGTGGGGACTAGAACCCGGATCTCCCAGCTCCCAGTCCAACACTCTAGCCACTACGCCACACTGGCTCTTTTTATCCATTTTTTTGGATAATTTTTTTTTTATCCATGATGTCTGAGAGAAACGTCTCCTCATGATTCCAAGAGCAGGTCTGCACTTTTAAAAAAGGTTCTATTTCTAAAAATGACTAAGGGACAAATGAACATGAACATTTATGCACCAATTTGAAAGACGAACAAAAGTCATCTGAACAGAGAATGCTCAATACTTCATCAAGCTACAATTCAAGATAGATGGACGGACAAACAGATATTCTAAGTTTGGCAGAAGAGGTCTGAAGAACAGACATTACTCAACCCTGAAAACCAATGCCTCAGAACGCAGCAAAGATTCAAAAGGATAGGCACAGCCGCTTCCTGTGGAAGAGAAGTCCTCATTTTTTTGTGCGGGTGGGAGGTGGACTTGATTCACTTCACCTTCTTTCCTCCCATGTTTTTTAAGAAATGTGTATATAATGGCACACATCATAGAGGTGTCATACATCATAGAGGTATACATCATAGAGAGGTCATATATCATACATCATTGTTATACATCTATATCATCATACTTCATAGAGGTGGCCCCAGGCAGAAATCTACAATTTTTCAGAAGGATAAGTACAGGGGCTAGGGAGTTATGAGGACTGAAAACCCATTAAAGGCTCTTTCCATAGTGAAGCCTGGTGTTGTTGAAAGAATGACCATCTCACGGTCACATCCTTGCCCTTCCCCAAAGCACAGTGATTGGAGCGTCCCCGGTAAAACATGAACTAGGATTAGAAGGTGGACCTGTCAATTGCTGAACTGCTCTCCCTCTGTTCCCCCACCCCCTACTCATAATCACAGCATTTACAGAAGCAGCACATAAAGACAGTGGAGATAGAAAGTCTCCACTTCTCCTGCATTTCCAAAACACGCATCGCTGATGAAGCCTCATTCTGGAGCAGGTCCAGTTCTGTTGTGTTTGGAGGGAAGCCCACTTCAGCTCAGGAAGCCACAGAACCAAGTGGCCTGATTCTGCTCAGGCTTCTGGCTTTGAGTAAATCCAGTGCACATCCCTAGTTAAAAGCATTACTTTAAAACCACCAGCAACAAAAAAGTACAGCACATTAACCAAGCGCAGAATTGATTTTTTTTTTTTAATCTTCAAAGTTTTCTTTAAAAACCAGCAGTGACAAGTAGGGATGTATGGATTCTGTAATACCCATTCTGTCTGTGTTTCATGTATTGTCAGGCACCTTTTGTTCCATTATCTGCCCATTGATGGAACTGGATTTTTTTGTTTCTGAATTTGCGCAAATTCGCACATGTGAAAATGCACAAATCCCCACAAAATGTGCATTTTCACGCTTTAGCCTATGGGGGGAATGAGTATTTTGGGCCGGTTTTTTATTTTGCATATTTTTACAAAATGTAAATATTTTTTTACAAAATGTGCATTTTCACACTTTAGCCTACGGGGGAAATTAGCATTTTTGGCCGTTTAAAAAAAAAAATTGCCTATTTTTCTATGACGAAATCCGAGAAAGTCAGAAAAACATTCCACAAGCCCATGGAATCCACCTAACAGGGGAGAAACCAGTCTGCTGAGGAATCCACAGGAAATCAGATTCATGAAAATCCAAACTCAGTTCCTTTGCAGATTTCTCCAACATTCCTTGTGACAAGACCATACTTATTTCCCTGGGGAGGGAGCTGTAAATAGTATATAAAGTGTTTAAACAGTTGACTAGAGAATTTTGTCCAGGACTGCCATAAAGCTGAGCATCACTAAGCCAGATAATTCAGTGTTTAGGGCCAAGAAAGCAGGTAGCTGTGGGGTAACAGAGGAAGCAGAAATACTTGGGGGGTGGGGGAGGCAGAAGGTGATAGGGGGATGTAGCATTCTGAAACAGGCATGACCCAGGAGGGGAATCCCCCACCCTTCATATTAACTAGCACAAAATAAGACATTCGGGAGAGATTTGCTTTTTGACCTTTTTACTGCCTTATCATAAAACAAACAGTCTTAGCATGGGACTCACGTTGGTGGTCACCCTGCAGTAAATCATAGAAAAATTGATTAATATATACAGTACTGTGCAAAAGTCTTAGGCCACTATCAGCTTTGTTCTTTTAGCAAAGTTTTAATGACCATCCATAATTATTTTTCAGTCTCTGTATTAAGATACAAACAGAAAATACAGGAAATACGTACAGGCAAAAGTCAGTATTTAGTGTGACCTCCCTTGGCTCTAAGCACATCTTGAACTCTTTTGGGGAGATTCTCCTGAAGTTTTCTGAAGTAATCTTCTGGTATATTATACCAGGCTTCTTTCAGCACTTCCCAGAGTTCTTCTTTATATGTGGGTTGTCTTTTATTTCTTTCTCTGCCCAGGTGACCCCATACTGACTCTATAATATTCAGGTCTGGACTCTGTGGAGGCCAGTCCATTACTGTCAGTGTTGTATCAGCTGTTTTCCTCACTAAATATGATTTCACTGCATTAGCAGTGTGCTTGGGATCGTTATCATGCTGAAAAATGAAACCATTCCCAATCAGGCACTTTCCAGAAGGAATGGCATGATGAATTAGAACCTGTCTGTACTTTTCAGCATTCATGATCCCATCTATACAGACAAGATCGCCAACACCACTGGCAGAAATGCAGCCCCAAAGCAAGACAGACCCTCCATGTTTCACTGAAGGCTGCAAGCACTCATTCGTCCATCTCTCTCCAACTCTTCTTCTCACATACTGTCGATGATTGGACCCCAAAATTTCAAACTTGGATTCATCACTCCGTAATACTCTTTTCCGCCGATCCTCATTCCAATCTCTGTGAGCTTTAGCATATCTTAGCCTTTTCACTCTGTTCCCCTTCCGCAAAAGTGGTTTCTTGGCTGCTCCCCTTCCACGAAGACCATTCCTGGCCAGGCACCTGCTGTTACTCTAGTGTAAGGGGAGGTCACACTAAATACTTGCCACTTTAGCCTATGGAAGCTGTTTTTTCTGATTTTTTTTCTATTGTTGAATATTGCATACAAATTTCTTGTATTTTCTGGTTGTATGCTAATGAAGAAACTGAGAAATAATTATATATGGTCATTATACCATTGCTAAAACAACAAATCTAATGGTGGCCTAAGACTTTTGCACAGTACTGTATGTATGTGTGTGTGTGTGTGTATATATATATATATATATATATATATATATATATATATATGGAAAATAAATTGTCTTTATGAACAGATTTAGCAAGCAACATGTCCGGGATTAGAAGCAGAGGCTTTAAAATGAAAGAAGAAAAAGTGAAGGAAGAACCCAAATTCAGAGCATATAATATCGGACTGCAGAAACTTTGATCCACCAAGCTGAACAGAGCCCACACCAGCCATGAACAGCAGCCTGTACGGGGATCAATAAATGTGTGTTTTTGCTCCTTGTAGGGATGTACGAAAGTCACTTACCTTGAATGAAATTTGATTCGCAGTGGGGGGGAGGCGCTCCGTCCCTCCCCCCGAAATTCTGGCGGGTGGGAGGTGCTCCGTCCCTCCCCCCTGAAATTCTGGCGGAGGGGAGGCGCTCCGTCCCTCCACCCCCGAATCCTGGCTGGACGGGCCGCAAATGGCGGTGGCCGTAGCTGCTGCCGTTTGTGTCCCTGCAGTCAGCCATGATAGGCTACGTAAATGTTTACGTAGCCTATCACGGCTGAGTAAAAAAAAATCTGTGCGTACGCAAATGGCGGCGCCCATGGGCGCTGCCATTTGTGTTCCCCTTATTTTGGCACATCTAATCTACGTAAACATTTACGTAGACTACGTCGAAAATAAGGGGAATGCAAATAGCGTAGACGCTACGCTATTTGCGTTCCCCTTATTTTTGCCATAGTCTACGTAAATGTTTATGTAAATGTAAATGTTTACGGTTTTTTTTTTTACTCAGCCGTGATAGGCTACGTAAACATTTACGTAGCCTATCACGGTATTTTTTAAAAATCTAGCCGTGATAGGCTACGTAAATCTTTACGTAGCCTATCACATTTTTGGTGTGTTTTTTTTTTACTGGAAATGGCGGCGGCAG